>NC_089495.1:95236773-96609898 GCF_036850765.1 Saccopteryx bilineata | reverse complement strand
ACTTAAACAAAGAGATAGCAAACATCAAAAAGCACACTGAATTCCTAAGAAAGAACCTGTCAGAAATGACAACTATAATATCAGAAATGAAGACTGCACTAGAAGACATCAACAGCAGGCTAGATTAAGCAGAGAATTGAATCAGTGATTTAGAAAACAAGATAAGTGAAAGCACAGACTCAGAGCAGCAAAGAGAAAGAAGGCTCAAAAACACTAACGAAAATCTAAGAGACTTCTGCAACAAAATGAAGAGAAAGAACATCCTCATCACGGGGGTTCCTGAAGGAGATGAGAACAAACAAAAGATAGAGAACTTATTTGAAGAAATAATGGCTGAAATATATCCTAAATTAATGAAGGAAAAAGTTATACAAGTTCAAGAAGCACAGAGAGTCTCATCAAAAAGAGACTTATACCAAGACACATCATAATTAAAATGCCAAAGTTAAGGGACAAAGAAAGAATAATAAAAGCTGCAAGAGAAGAGCAGTTAATTTCCTAGAGAGGATCCCCCATAAGGATGACACCTAACTTATCAATAAACAGAAACATTTGAGGCCAGACGGGATTAGCTAGAAATATTCAAAGTGATTCAGAACAAGAACCTACAACCAAGACAACTTCATCCAGCATGTGGAAGTCCCAGGTTCAATTCCCAGTCAGGGCACTAGGAGAAGCGTCCTTCTGCTTCTCCACCTTTCCTCCTCTCCTTCCTCTCTATCTCTCTTTCCCTCCCATAGCCAAGATTCCATTGGAGCAAAGTTGGCCCAGGCACTGAAGATGGCTCCATGGCCTCCACCTCAGGTACTAGAATGGCTCCAATTGCAGTGGAGCAATGCCCCAGAGGGTCTGAGTATCACCGTCTGGTGTGCATGCCAGGTGGACTATGGTCGGGCATATATGAAAGTGTGTCTGACTACCTCCCTGCTTCTAACTTTGGGGAAAAAAAATTTAAAAAGCTGAGGTAGCAATACTTATATCTGACAAAATAGCCTTTAAAACATAGTATGAAATTAAGAAGGTCACTACATCATGATAAAGGGAGCAATCCAAAAGGAGGATATAACCATTGTAAATATTTATGTGCCTAATATAGGAGCACCTAAATAGATAAAGCAGATTTAGATGGACATAAAGGGCAAGATCAACAGCAATACTATAGTAGTATGATATTTTAATAACCCACAAACATCAATGGTTAAATTTTCCAGGCAGGAAATTAACAAAGAAACAGTGTCCTTAAGTGACATACTAGATCAACTGGATTTACTGATATCTTCAGAACTTTTCACCACAAAGCAGCAGAATATACATTCTTTTCAATGCTCATGGTACATTCTCCAGGATAGACCACATGTTAGAAAACAAGTCTTAAGAAATTTAAGAAGATTCAAATCATAACAAGCATCTTCTCTGATCACAGTGGCATAAACTAGAAATGAACTAAAAAAATGAATAACATTTAAAAACTTGGAGACTAAATACTATAGCATGTTATTAAATAATTAATGAGAACAAGGAATAAATAAAAAACAATTTCAAAACAAGTGAAAATAAACACAAAACAACCCAAGATCTATGGGACAAGGCAAAAGCAGTCCTGAAAAAGAAATTTATAGCATTTCAGGCATATGTTGAGAAGCCAAAAAAAAAAGCTCAAATAAATAACCTAATCCTACATCTAAAAGAACTAGAAAAGGAACAATTGAACTTAGAGAAAATATAAGAAAGGAAATAATAAAGAACAGAGTAGAAATAAATGACATAGAAGCTAAAAAGACAATAAAAAGATCAATGAAACAAAGAGTTGATTCTTTGAAAAGGTAAACAAGATTGATCAACATTTAACCAGATAATCAAGAAAAGAAAAGTGAGGAACCAAATACATAAAATTAGAAATGGAAGTGGAGAACTAACAACTGACACACATTACTGAAATACAAAGGATTGTAAAAAAATACTACGAAGATGTATATGACAAAAAAATGGTCAATTTAGCTATAATTGATAAACTCCTAGAAATGTACAATCTTCCCAAACTCAATCTGGAAGAGTCAGAAAACCTAAACAGACTGATTACAACAAGTGAAATGAAAAGTTATCAAGTTATCAAAAAACTCCCAGCAAACAAAAGTCCTGGACCAGATGACTTCACAGGCGAATTTTTCCAAACATTCAAAGGAGAACTAGCACCTCTCCTTCTCAAGCTATTCCCAAAAATTCAAGAGGAGGGAAGACTTTCAAGCTCATTTTATGAGAGAAGTATTATTCTTATTACAAAATCAAGTAAAGATATTACAAAGAAGGAAAATTATAGACCAATATCCTTGATGAGCATAGATGTTAATATTCTCAACAAATATTAGTAAAAATTATACAATACAATCAAGTAGGATTTATTCCAGGAAGGCAAGGCTGGTACAATATTCACAAATCAACAAATGTGGTTCATTATATAAACAAAATAAAAAGTAAAAATAACACGATTATATCAATAGATGCAGAAAAAGCTTTGATAAAATTCAGCACCCATTTATGATCAAAACTACAAACAAGTGGGTATATAGGGAACATACTTCAACATAATAAAGGCCATATATGACAAACTGACAGCCAATATCATACTCTATGGGCAATAATTAAAATAAGTTCATGACACTGGCCAGTTGGCTAAGTGGTAGACTGTCGGCCCAGTGTTTGGAAGTCCCAGGTTTGATTCCCAGCCAGGGCACACAGGAGAAGTGTTCATTTGCTTCTTCCCCTTTCTCCCTCTCATTTCTCTCTATGTCTTTCTTCCTCTACTGCAGCCAAGACTCCATTGGAACAAAGTTGGCCTGGGCACTGAAGATAGCTCCATGATCCCTGCCTCTGGCACTAGAATGACTCTGGTTCCAACAGAACAACACCTCAGACAGGCAGAGAGCATCACCCACTAGTGGGCTTGCCAGGTGGATCCCACCTGGGCCCATGTTGGAGTCTGTCTCTCTGCCTTCCTGATTTTCACTTCTGAAAAATTCCCCCCCAAAATAATAATAATAAAAGTAATTCACTTAAGATCAGCAACCAGGAAGGGGTGCCCCCTTTCACAACTTTTATTCAACATCATTCTGAAAGTCCTAGCCATAACAGTCAGACAAGAAGAATAAATAAAAAGCATCAAAATTGGAAAAGAAGTAAAATGGTTTCTCGTCTATCATGGGGATTAGGTTCTAGAACCCCCAGCAACAGGCAAAAATCCAAAAAATATGGACCTTATATTTATTTTATTATTTATATGTATTTTAAGGCTTTATAGACCCTCTCCACAGTCTTATAAATCTTTCTCACACTGTTATTAACCTTTACCACACTCATTTTGCTTCTTTTACCACAAAGATAATTAAAATAATAAATATATAAAATGCCTGTATAATGCAAAATCCCACAATATAACAAAGAATTTGTGATACAAAATTAGATATATACAATCTTTTATTTTTTTTAATAAATTTTTATTAATGGTAACGGGATGACATTAATAAATCAGGGTACATATATTCAAAGAAAACATGTCTAGGTTATTTTGTCATCAAATTATGTTGCAAACCCCTCGCCCAAAGTCAGATTGTCCTCCGTCACCCTCTATCTAGTTCTCTGTGCCCCTCCCCCTCCCCCTAACTCTCTCCCTCCCTCCCTCCCATGTCCTCCCTCCCCCCCCACCCTTGGTAACCACCACACTCTTGTCCATGTCTCTTAGTCTCATTTTTATGTTCCACCAATGTATGGAATCATGTAGTTCTTGTTTTTTTCTGATTTACTTATTTCACTCCTTATAATGTTATCAAGATCCCACCATTTTGCTGTAAATGATCTGATGTCATCATTTCTTATGGCTGAGTAGTATTCCATAGTGTATATGTGCCACATCTTCTTTATCCAGTCTTCTATTGAAGGACTTTTTGGTTGTTTCCATGTCTTGGCCACTGTGAACAGTGCTGCAATGAACATGGGGCTACATGTGTCTTCACGTATCAATGTTTCTGAGATTTTGGGGTATATACCCAGTAGAGGGATTGCTGGGTCATAAGGTAGTTCTATTTGCAGTTTTTTGAGGAACCACCATACTTTTCTCCATAATGGTTGTACTACTTTACAGTCCCACCAACAGTGAATGAGGGTTCCTTTTTCTCCACAGCCTCTCCAACATTTGCTATTACCCGTCTTGTTGATAATAGCTAATCTAACAGGAGTGAGGTGGTATCTCATTGTAGTTTTGATTTGCATTTCTCTAACAACTAATGAAGCTGAGCATCTTTTCATATATCTGTTGGCCATTTGTATCTCTTCCTGGGAGAAGTGTCTGTTCATGTCCTCTTCCCATTTTTTTATTGGATTGTTTGTTTGTTTGTTGTTGAGTTTTATGAGTTCTTTGTAAATTTTGGATATTAGGCCCTTATCTGAGCTGTCATTTGAAAATATCAGTTCCCATATAGTTGGCTGTCTGTTTATTTTGATATCAGTTTCTCTTGCTGAGCAAAAACTTTTAATTCTGATGTAGTCCCATTCATTTATCTTTGCCTTCACTTCTCTTGCCTTTGGAGTCAAGTTCATAAAATGTTCTTTAAAACCCAGGTCCATGATTTTAGTACCTATGTCTTCTTCTATGTACTTTATTGTTTCAGGTCTTATATTTAGGTCTTTGATCCATTTTGAATTAATTTTAGTACACGGGGACAGGCTGTAGTCAAGTTTCATTCTTTTGCATGTGGCTTTCCAGTTTTCCCAACACCATTTGTTGAAGAAGCTTTCTTTTCTCCATTGTGTGTTGTTGGCCCCTTTATCAAAGATTATTTGACCATATATATGTGGTTTTATTTCTGGGCTTTCTATTCTGTTCCATTGGTCTGAGTGTCTATTTTTTTGCCAATACCATGCTGTTTTGATTATCGTGGCCCTATAATATAGTTTAAAGTCAGGTATTGTAATGCCCCCAGCTTCATTCTTTTTCCTTAGGATTGTTTTGGCTATTCGGGGCTTTTTATAGTTCCATATAAATCTGATGATTTTTTGTTCCATTTCTTTAAAAAATCTCATAGGGATTTTGATGGGAATTGCATTAAATTTGTATATTGCTTTGGGTAATATGGCCATTTTGATTATATTTATTCTTCCTATCCAAGAACAAGGAATATTTTTCCATCTCATTGTATCTTTTTCGATTTCCCTTAACAATGCTTTGTAATTTTCATTATATAGGTCCTTTACGTTCTTTGTTATGTTTATTCTTAGGTATTTTATTTTTTTTGTTGCAATCGTGAAGGGGATTATTTTTTTGAGTTTGTTTTCTAATATTTCATTGTTGGCATATAGAAAGGCTATGGACTTTTGTATGTTAATTTTGTATCCTGCGACCTTACTGTATTGGTTTATTGTTTCTAATAATCTTTTTGTGGAGTCCTTCGGGTTTTCGATGTATAGGATCATATCATCAGCAAAAAGTGATAGCTTTACTTCTTCTTTTCCGATATGGATGCCTTTTATTTCTTTGTCTTGTCTGATTGCTCTGGCCAGAACTTCTAGCACCACGTTGAATAAGAGTGGAGAGAGTGGACAACCCTGTCTTGTTCCTGATTTAAGGTAGAAAGTCCTCAGTTTTATGCCGTTTAATAGGATGTTGGCTGATGGTTTATCATATATGGCCTTTATCATGTTGAGATATTTTCCTTCTATACCCATTTTGTTGAGAGTCTTAAACATAAAATTGTGTTGTATTTTATCAAAAGCCTTTTCTGCATCTATTGATAAGATCATGTGGTTTTTGTTCTTTGTTTTGTTGATATGGTGTATTACGTTAACCGTTTTGCGTATGTTGAACCATCCTTGAGATTCTGGGATGAATCCCACTTGATCATGATGTATTATTTTTTTAATATGTTGTTGTATTCGGTTTGCCAGTATTTTGTTTAGTATTTTAGCATCTGTATTCATTAGAGATATTGGTCTGTAGTTTTCTTTCTTTGTGCCATCCTTGCCAGGTTTTGGTATGAGGGTTATGTTGGCCTCATAAAATGTGTTTGGAAGTATTACTTCTTCTTCAATTTTTTGGAAGACTTTGAGTAGAATAGGAACCAAGTCTTCTTTGAATGTTTGATAGAATTCACTAGTATAACCGTCTGGGCCTGGACTTTTATTTTTGGGGAGATTTTTAATAGTTTTTTTCTATTTCCTCCCTGCTGATTGGTCTGTTTAGGCTTTCTGCTTCTTCATGACTCAGTCTAGGAAGGTTGTATTGTTCTAGGAATTTATCCATTTCTTCTAGATTGTTGTATTTGGTGGCATATAATTTTTCATAGTATTCTACAATAATTCTTTGTATTTCTATGATGTCTGTGGTGATCTCTCTTCTTTCATTTTGGATTTTATTTATTTGAGTCCTGTGTCTTTTTTCCTTGGTGAGTCTTGCCAAGGGTTTGTCAATTTTGTGATCTTTTCAAAGAACCAGCTCCTTGTTTTATTGATTTTTTCTATAGTTTTTCTGTTCTCTATTTCATTTATTTCTGCTCTGATTTTTATTATCTCCTTTCTTCGGCTGGTTTTGGGTTGTCTTTGTTCTTCTTTTTCTAGTTCCTTAAGGTGTGAAGTTAAGTGGTTTACTTCGGCTCTCTCTTGTTTGTTCATATAGGCCTGAAGTGATATGAACTTTCCTCTTATTTCTGCTTTTGCTGCATCCCAGAGATTCTGATATGTCGTATTTTCATTTTCATTTGTCTGTATATATCTTTTGATTTCTGCGCTTATTTCTTCTTTGACCCATTCATTTTTTAGAAGTATGTTGTTTAGTTTCTACATTTTTGTGGGTTTTTCCTTCTCTTTTTTGCAGTTGAATTCTAGTTTCAAGGCTTTATGATCAGAAAATATGCTTGGTACAATTTCAATTTTTCTAAATTTGCTGATATTGTCTTTGTGGCCCAACATATGGTCAATTCTTGAGAATGTTCCATGTACACTAGAGAAAAATGTATACTCTGTCGTTTTGGGATGAAGTGTCCTGTAGATGTCTATCATATCCAGGTGTTCTAGTATTTCGTTTAAGGCCACTATATCTTTATTGATTCTCTGTTTGGATGACCGATCTAGAGCCGTCAGCGGTGTATTGAGGTCTCCAAGTATGATTGTATTTTTGTTAGTTTTTGTTTTAAGGTCAATAAGTAGCTGTCTTATATATTTTGGTGCTCCTTGGTTCGGTGCATATATATTAAGGATTGTTATGTCTTCTTGATTCAACTTCCCCTTAATCATTATGAAATGACCATTTTTGTCTCTGAGTACTTTTTCTGTCTTGTAGTCAGCATTATTAGATATGAGTATTGCTACCCTTGCTTTTTTTGGGTGTTGTTTGCTTGGAGTATTGTTTTCCAGCCTTTCACTTTGGATTTGTTTTTATCCTTGTTGCTTAGATGTGTTTCTTGTAGGCAGCATATAGTTGGATTTTCTTTTTTAATCCATTCTGCTACTCTGTATCTTTTTATTGGTAAGTTTAATCCATTTACATTTAGTGTAATTATTGACACTTGTGGGTTCCCTACTGCCATTTTATAAATTGCTTTCTGTTAGTTTTGTATCTAGTTTGATTCTTCTCTTTTGTTTTTCTATCATTTGTTTTTGTTTGTTTGTGTTCCATACTTCTTTCCTCTGTTGCTACCTTTTTTAAGTCAAGTGTTTTTGTGGTGGTTTTTTTAAGGGTGGTTACCATTAAGTAATGAAAAGGGTACCTACCATATTCATTGTAGTACCCTATCTTATAAGTATTTCTGCACTTCATCATCCTTTGCTACTGTTAATCTCCATCCTCTCCCCCCTTTTTTTCCTTTGTTGTCACAGTTTAAGTTTGGTTTTATTGTGTTCTTGGTGGAGCTGTTACTTGTGGTGTTGTTTTCTTTTGTTCTTTGAATCTGGTTGGGAAACCCCCCTTAGTATTTCCTGGAGTGGGGGCTTTCTGTTGATAAATTCTCTCATCTTTTCTGTATATGTGAATGTTTTTATATCTCCTTCATACTTGAAGGATAGTTTTGATGGGTATAGTATTCTTGGCTGAAAGTTCCTCTCTTTCAGGGCTTTATATATTGGGGTCCACTCTCTTCTAGCTTGTAGAGTTTCTGCTGAGAAATCTGATGATAATCTAATAGGCCTTCCTTTATATGTTGTACTCTTCTTTTCCCTGGCTGCCTTGAGGATTTTTTCTTTGTCATTGGTTTGTGTCATCTTTATTATGATGTGCCTTGGAGTGGGTTTGTTGGGGTTAAGAAAACTTGGTGTTCTGTTTGCTTGTTGAATTTGAGGCTTTAGTTCCTTCCACAGGCTTGGGAAGTTCTCGTCTATTATTTGTTTGAGTATATTCTCCATTCCATTTTCTTTCTCTTCTCCCTCTGATATACCTATTATTCTTATGTTATTCTTTCTGATGGAGTCAGACAATTCCTGTAGGGCTTTCTCATTTTTTATTATTTTTGAGTCTCTTTCTTCTTCTCTCTGTTGTGCCTCAAGTTGTTTGTCTTCTATTTCACTAATCCTATCTTCAATCTGGGCTGTTCTGTTAGCTAAGCTTGTTACCTCGTTTTTCAGCTCATGAATTGAGTTTTTCATTTCTGTTTGATTTGTTTTTATAGTTTCAATTTCCTTGGTAATATATTCTTTGTGTTCATTGAGTTGTTTTCTGATCTCTCTATATTGCCTTTCTGTGTTTTCTTGTATATCTCTGAGTATTTTTAAGGTTTCTATTTAAAATTCTCTGTCATTTAGCTCCAAGGCTTCCAATATGTTAAGTCTTTTCTCCATAGATTTTTCCACATCTATTTGTGTTACTTCTCTTTCTTTTGTATCCATAATATTTGATTTCCTCTTTCTTATCGGCATCTGAGGGTGGTCTTATTGATAGCACTAATTAGAATTAATAAAGAGTAAGAAGAAAAAAAAAAAAAGGGTAAACACCCCACAAAAAAAAACAGTAATAATTTATTATTTCCCCCTTTTTTTCTCTCTTCTCTTTCCCTCCTCTCCCCTCCTCAGGGAAATATCGTGCCTATAATGGAGGGCCTGATTTGGGTTGAAGAGTTCAAGGGGCAAAAAAAGGGAGTAGGGACCTACTAAATGCAAAAAAAAAAAAAAAAGGAAGAAAATTTTAGACAAGCATAAGATGATTTGCTTGTAAGTGATGGTCAACTAAGAGATATAATGAGAGGGATAAGAGGGAATCAGAAAAAAGGACCAAAAAAGAATAATAAAGAAGAAAAAATAAAAATAATATGTAAAAATCTGTTGTATTAAGTGGAGCGAAGACTAAATACAATGGAGACCTTGGGTTGGGAGGGCCCAAAATGCCACAAAAATAAACAAACAAGAGAAAAAAAATAAAAACAAAAGCAAAAAAGAGAAATAAAGCCAAAAAAAAGCCTTGAGTCCCAAATTAACTAATTTGTTCGTGATTGAGGATTATATGGGAGGAAAGTAAAATGAGAAAAGAAAAAGCGAATAGAAAGGAAAAAATAAGAAAAAGAGAAAAACGAAGGAAGAAATAAAATAGGAGGAGAAAAAAACAAAATAAAGCAAGACAAAAAAACAAAAAACAAAAGAGGAGAGAGTGAGAGTTAAGTGTTTTGGAGTATAACCTTAAAGGAGGGTGAGGATGAAGAAGAAAAATAAAATGCAACACTCATGGGTAGTGTAGTTCAAGAAAGGGGAAGCATAAGATGGGCAGAGAATAGAAGGACCGAGGTGGAGGAAATAAAGGCAAAAAGAAGAAACAAACAACAACAACAACGAAAAAAAAATTAGTGGATCAAGTTGTAAAGTCTGTGGGTTTTTCTTGATTTTGAGAGGTTAACTTCTTCCTTTTTCTTTTCTCTCCCTCTTCCTAGTCGGTTACTCTGTACCCCAGGCTCTGCCTCTGTGTCACTCTTAGGTAGGGATTTGCAGTTGATGGGATTCTATGGCAATGTCATATAATTGGCTTTAGTCTTGCTGGAAGTAAAGGCTTGTTGGCGTTTGCAGGGTCCAACGATGAGAGAGTTTGCTTTCCTGGATTCTCTCTCCTAGTCCCCCCCTTTCTGAATTAGCAGCCTGGTGATCCAGCTATAAGGCTGCAACTGCTTCTGCCTGGGGAGTAAGAGGCTCAAAGAGCTGGGAAATCCCCACTCTATCCCCACTCAGTGCAAGGCTTTGGGAAAGGCTCTGAGAGTCAGGGCCTCCAGTGTAATCAGGCGGGGGTGGGAGTCAATTGTTGTCAAAGTGACTGTTCAGCGCCTATCATTTAGTTGGACCTCTCAACCCAGGCTTTCCACACTTTGTAGCCTGTTTTTGCAGGGAAGAAGAGGCACTAGTCTCTGCTTACGACTAGTGTAGTATAGACCTTATTATCTGCCAAGTCCTTCTTGTTAGCGTTTATCCCTGAATATGGAGGCTCTATCAATCAGAAGTTGCCCCCGCCCCTTTAGCGAGAGGCACTGAAAAATATCACGCCTCTTGTCTTGGATCGCTGAACTGAGAGAGATCTTATCAATTAGAACCGAGGGTGCGCAGATTTTATGGGTTAAGCTAATTTCAGTGATTGGGTCGCAGCTGTGCTTCCGAAGGTATTTTAGGCTGCCTGCACGCGCCCCTCCCCCAACGCTTGATTGTTAGCTTGAATGGCTGGGTGAGGTGCCCCGCCCACGGAGAGAATCTCCCAAGCCTCTCCCGCTCGCCCAGCCGCTGGCGGCTGGACCACACCAGGCGCAAGATAATGGAGCCCCCTGGGTGTGCGGGCCAGCAGGGCGCCCTGGGCGCGTGGAATGCCCAAGGCACGCGCGCGAATGGTGTGCTCCGGGCACCGGTGGCCGGCGACCCCCACTCGCAGTGTGCGGGCCGCTGGGAACGTCAGCGGTGCTCAACCACACCGGGCGCGCGCGCGCGGCGGCTCGCGGCGGCTCGCGTCGGCCGCTCGCGGCGGCTCGCGGTTCCCAAGTATATGGGCTGACTCACCGCAGGCGCACTCCCTCGTGGCTTGAATGAGCGTCGCTGCTGCGGTAGCTTCCTCCACACCCTCGTCTCTCAGATTCAAGTGATAACAGTCCTTTTGCTTTCAGTTTGTGTGGAACTCCGGAATGCTCCGAGGATAAATTTTTCTATTTCTAGTTGATAAATTTGTTGTTATTTAGGAGAGAGCTGTCAGACGCGCTTCTCACGGCGCCATTTCCGTCTCTTTGTGTGTCGATATATACAATCTTAAAATCCATGATACAGTGAAAGTGAACTGCGATATGGAGAAGGATGAATGTAAAACTATCATTATTTGCTGGTGACATGATATTGTACATAGAAAAACTTAAAAATCTCAGTTGAAAACTATGAGAACTGATAAACAAATTGGTAATGTTGCAGGATATAAAATTAATATTTTGAAATCAGTGACAGTTTTATACATCAACAAAAACTTTCTGAAAGAAATTAAGGAAACAATCCCCTTCACTATTGCAGCAAAAGAAATAAAGTACCTAAGAGAAACTTTAACCAAGGGGGTAAAAGATTTGTACTAGGAAAATTATAAGACATTGATAAAAAATATAAGGAAAATACAAAGAAGTAGAAGCATTTACCGTACTCATGGATAGGAAGATTAAACTTTATTAAAAATGTCCATACTATCCAAAGCAATCTATAAAGTCAATGAAGTTCCTATTAAAATGCCAAGGGCATACTTCAAAGATATAAAACAAACATTCCAAAAATATAAGTCGAACCAAGAAAGAACACAAATAGTCTTAGCAATCTTTAAAATGAAGATTAAAGTGAGAAATATCACACTTCTTGATATCAAGTTATACTACAGTGCCATTGTAATCAAAACCACATAAGAACAGGCATACAGATCAATGGAACAGAACAGAAAACTCAGAAATAAACCCACAACTTTTTGGACAATTGATATTTGACAAAGGAGGTAAGAGCATATTGTGTAGTAAAGACAGTCTCTTTAACACATGGTGTTGGGAAAATTGGACAGGTACATGGAAAAAAATGAAACTAGACCGCCAGTTTACACTATTCACAAAAATAAACTCAAAATCAATAACAGACTTAAAAGTAAGTCACAAAACCATAAATATCTTGGAAGAAAACATAGGCAGTAAACTATCCAATATCTCTCGTAGCAATATTTTTGCAGATGTATCTCCTTGGGCAAGTGAAATAAAGGACAATATAAACAAATGGGACTATATCAAACAAAAAAGCTTTTGCCCAGCAAAAGACACCATTAACAAATAAAAAGACAACCTACCAAATGGGAGAATATATTCTCCAATACGTCTGATAAGGGGTTAAGGTTAATAACCAAAACTTATAAACAACTTCTAAAACTCAACACCAGGAAGGTAAAAAATCCAATTCAAAATTGGCAGAAGAACTGAGTAGACACTTCTCAAGGAGGACATACAGATGGCCAATAGGCATATGAAAAAATGTTCAATGTCACTAATAATCAGAGAAATGCAAATTAAGACCACAATGAGATATCACCTCCCACCTGTCTGAAGGGTGCTCTTTAACAAATTAATACACAATAGGCGCTGGTGAGGGTGTGCAGAAAAGGAAACCCACCTGCACTGTTGGTGAAAATGCAGACTTATGCAGCCATTGTGTATAATGAAATGGCATTTCCTCAAAATTTTAAAAATAGAAATTCTCTTTGACCCTGCTATCTCACTCTTAGGAATATATCTTAAGAATCCCAAACACTGATTCAAAAGAAGAGATGCGCTCCCACATTTATTGCCACATTGTTTACAATAGTCAAGATCTCAAAACAACCTAAGTGTCTGTCCTTGGAGGAGTGGATAATAAATTTTGGTACATATACACAATGGAATACAATGCAATTGTGCAAAAGAAGGAAATCTTACCTTTTGTGATGGCAAGGATGGACCTGGCGATTATTATGCTAAGTGAATTAAGCCAAGCAGAGAAAGACAAATATCATATGATCTCACTTATATGTGGAATCTAATGTAGGTGTACTGAGGAAGAGAATAGAGGCAAAGGAAGAGTCACAAGGAGCAGAGAGATAGCAGTCAGAGGAAAGGGAGAGAAGGGAATGAAATCAGAGAGGGTGAAGGGATTAGTGAAATTATATATACCTAACACATAGATACAGATAATAGGGCAGGAAATCCCAGAGGTGAGGGGGGAAGGAGTTAGGGAGAGAGGGACAAAGGTATATACCAGGGGCTTGTGTTTGGAGGGTTAGGGTGTTATATTGATTGCGACACTTAAATCCATGTTAACACAATAAATTTAAAATTTAATAAAAAATATACAAGTCTTGTTTCATTATCACTTAGTGATGGTTTCAATTTATATCTCAAGATAAGAAAACTTTAAGTAAAATTTGATCTAGGCATTATTAATTTTAAATAAGATAGAATCCTAAATTAACTAATCAGAAACGTGAATAACTAGTATATTTTGATTGCTTACCCACTCTGTACATTTTTCATATAAACATTAAGGCTTTAAAATTCTACCATTATTTATCATAAATAAATTAATGGAGTTCATGCTTCCTGCTTCTCTTCCCATTATCTCTTTTTCTCCTCCTTAAAATGAATAAATTTTAAAAAGTAAAAAGAAATCAATAAAATGTTTCCTGTCAGTTGTAACAAGATACTGAAAATATGATTCTTAGTGTTATTACCTAAAAAATACAGTAAAAGTTAAAATTAATTACAATAAGATAAAATTATGTCTACTGTGCAGAAAGCAGTTATGTATATTATTTCTGCAAACTATCATATAATTATTACTTATCAAAATAACATATAACTCTTCACATAATAAAAATATATATCAAATTTTTAAAACAGAAATCTGTTTAGATGTCAAATATAGCTTAAGAGAGGGGAATACTAAATAGTTCATGTAATATAACAATCTTCGTAATGGAGTAAGAAAATGTGCTAGCATATTAAATTATGCATTATTAATTCAGTCTAATAATCCAGAATTCAGTGGTTATCGTAATAATACCCTCATAGCTTTTACATTATTTATTCATGGTTACATGAAACATAAACTTTCTTCCAACAAAAATAAATAAGATAATTAAACTGAAATATAAGAATCTTAGAGGCCTGACCTATGGTGGCACAGTGGATAAAGTGTCGACCTGGAACAGTGAGGTCGCTGGTTTGAAACCCTGCACTTGTCTGGTCAAGGCACATATGGGAGTTGATGCTTTCTGTTCCCCCCTTTCTCTCTCTCTCTCTCTCTGTCTCTCTCTCTCTGTCTCTGTCTCTCTCTCCCCCCTCTCTAAAATGAATAAATAAAAAAATTAAAAAAAGAATCTTAGAAAGTTATAATATAAATTCAAATGAGTATAGTTCAAATAAAAGCCAAAATTCATACTGGTGTCTTAAGAAATGGGGTATTTAGTAGAGCTTTTCCCTTTGAAACAGAATTGGGTCCAAAGAATTGCTAAAAACGAACCCACATTTATAAAATATCAGTGGGAGTCACAATATTTCATTATGACTAAGAGATGATCAAAATAAAGTTCCTTAATTTCCAAGGTCTATAACACTACCAACTAGGAAGAAGAAAAGTATACAAAGGAGTATGGAAGAAGAAAAAGACACAAATGCACCACCAGTATAGTCAAAGTACAAGGGGTGCAAAGCCTGTTCTTTTGGGAAGATTGTTATTTTTCTCTCCCATTAGCCAAGTGTATGTATGTGGGTGAGAATGTGAGTTCTCCAAAAGATAAATTTCCAACTACACTTCTGCATAAGTAAAAGGTTTATTAACCTTCTCTGTGCATCTCAATGTAACAGAAAAGAGAATTGGAAAGATATCACAGAGTAGGGAGAAGAACAGTGAGAAAGTAGCCAGCATTCTGTGTTGTATTCTAGCACAAAAGAAGTGAGTTTTTCATGGGCAAATTAATACCCCAGAAATTAATACTGTTTGAGCTGTTGTTATTTTCTCCCAAGAGGATTGTCCGCCAGATAATGAACACCAACAGCATGAGCCTGTAAATATACAAGGTATCAGGAGGTAAGGGGAATTATATCAAAGAACTAAGTAGAACTGGATTTTCACAGTGTAGAATCCAGGGTCCCCTGAAGAAGTCAAATATGAACCCTTGGAAAAACAAGTCCTTGGACTTGCACTGCATAAAGCACATTAGTGATCAGTGTCAGCCAGTGTGTCAGTAACAGCAAAGTAAAATAAAGTGTCAGGTGAGTAAAAATATGTCTTTTTTTTTTTTTTTAGTGTTATATTGAGTGGGACGCTTGAAACCATGTAAAGTCAGAAAATTAAAACTAAAAAAAAAAAAAAAATCCTATCTACTTTTATTCTTTCTCTCCAATAATGTGGAAGAACCAACTTTAAAGAGGGACAATGGCCCTGGCCGGTTGGCTCAGCAGTAGATCGTCGGCCTAGCGTGCAGAGGACCCGGTTCGATTCCCGGCCAGGGCACACAGGAGAAGCGCCCATTTGCTTCTCCACCCCTCCGCCGCGCCTTCCTCTCTGTCTCTCTCTTCCCCTCCTGCAGCCAAGGCTCCATTGGAGCAAAGATGGCCCGGGCGCTGGGGATGGCTCTGTGGCCTCTGCCTCAGGCTAGAGTGGCTCTAGTCGCAACATGGCAACGCCCAGGATGGGCAGTACATCGCCCCCTGTTGGGCAGAGCATCGCCCCATGGTGGGCGTGCCGGGTGGATCCCGGTTGGCGCATGCGGGATTCTGTCTGTCTCTCCCTGTTTCCAGCTTCAGAAAAAAAAAAAAAATGTAAAGAGGGAAAATGGAAACAGTTACTCATAGGTAACCAGAAACTATTTTAAAATAGGAACTAAGGTCTGGACTCTAAGAAGGGAAATGATTTAATCAATCCATCTTTAACTGGATTGATTTTTAAAACCTGTAGTCACCAGATAATTGTGGAATCTCCTTAGAATATATTTAAGAAATAAACATAGAGGTTGACAGAGACAATTCAATTTAATGAGTGGCTAAGAAATACTTCATTTATAACCCTGATTTGAGAATCCTCAATATACTAGCTACCATCTTTAGTACATTCATAAATATATTGCTCACCAAAAATAGGGGATATTCCAAAATGAATATGAAACGATAAAAAAAAGCATTTGATTTTTTTTTATTAAACAAGAACATCAGAGAAGCAAACAAGTCAAAGAAAGTTGTTCAATTATGCAAATGAAATGCAAAACCAACTTTTATTTCATTGGTGTAAATGTACCATACAAAAGGCTGCAAGCAGTGGAGTATCTGTGCATTCCCTGATCCCCTAAGTTTTGTGAACAATAGCTGTGTTTCAGGTAATACAGCTATATTACTTTTTTTTTATAAATAAATTTTTATTTAAATGGGGTGACATCAATAAATCAGGGTATATATATTCAAAGAAAATATTTCCAGGTTATTTTGTCATTTAGTTCTGTTGCATACCCATCACCCAAAGAGAGATCGTCCTCCGTCACCCTCTATCCGGTTTTCTTATATTACTTTTAATATACTGAAAAGACTCTTAAAATATCTATTGACTTCCTAAAAATATGTATATTTACTATAAGAAAGTCTTTATTCATTTAAAGGCAATAATGCAATAGAAGTACATTTGGAATGAGACTCACTTAATGGTAATTTTGTTTCTTTCTAGTGCCATAGATAATTCTGAGGTGACAATGTCATTCCTAATATCATTTCTCTATATTATTTCAGAAATGGGTGAAGAGAGACCATAAGTAAAATGTAATTTTGTCTTTATATTAGAAAGAAAACATGGGAGAAGCAGCAACCTTCTCCAAAAATATTTCTTCTTCTTTACGTATTCATAAAGTATTTATTGGCAAAGAAAAGTTTACAGTTTTTTTAAAAGTGTCTCTTTTAAGTAATATTTATATTTTTAATAAACATTTTTTTCTTCAAACAAGAACCTTTGATATAAATATAAAAAGAATATCTCTAACACATATGGCTTGCTTTCTTAAATGAGTCACTTAGAACATAAATAATAACACTGGTAGAAAACATTATTGACATTGAAAAGTTAATTTTGTCTCAGAAAATGTATTTAATTCAAGCTCATTGCTCAAAGGTAGGAATGTGTTCTCTAATTTATGTGTATTTTTATACTGGTCTTGTTACTATGATAAAGCTACTTTTCATCAACCTATAAGTGCACGCTGCTCTAACAGCATAACCTAATAATCTGATTGCTGTGTATGAATCAGAACTCCTTCTCTGTATGCTCATTAAAAATGACAAAATTTTTTGAGAGTAGTTCCAGAAAAAGAAGGGAAGTATATAACTGTAAAAATCTCTCATTCCAGTTAGATATCACCCTCATTATTATGATAGTACCAATGGAAAGTCCTGAATTGATATTCCGATTATCTGACTATGGGGAGAATTGCATCTTGTCCAAAAGAAAGAGACCATTTTGCACACTTCTGGAGCCTTACATTTGGATACTGTGAGAATATCAGTATACAGAAAACATAATAATGTACACTTGGCAAGATTGTGTGGGTAAGTAATAACATTTGGGTTCTCTAAGTGCCTTCCTAAAATGACAGACAAAGAAGGATGGAAATACCTAAAGGTGATTTCAGGCTTCCTTGTGCAACAAACATACTATGTGGACAATCCTCAGAAATAACTAATAACCACTCTGAGAAGTTCTGAGATCCTGTTTTTTAGTCATTTAAGTATTATCACTGCAGTAGGTAATTAAATAGAAAATATTTAGTTATTGATGATAAAGTAGGTTCTTCAGAAGTTTCATTTATGTACAACTATTCTTGCCCAAGTAAGTTAGTAGTTTCTTGTTGTTCTGCATTTGTGATTGCTATACTCAAAGAGTTTGACAAATTTTAACCACAAATAATTTAGGCAAAGACCTGCATGCTACATTTTAAGGAAAATTATTCTATGAAATAATGACTCAGCTCCTGCTTGGTGATTCCAACTAGACCTCTTTTTATTTGAAATTTTATTTTAGTTCTGAGCTCTAAGCAGCTTGGTTATTGTTGGTTCTCCCCGGGTCTCATGGCGACCCCTTTAGTCTTCTTGGATCAATAGTTCTTCTTAAGCAGAGAAAACAAAGCTCCAGGCCAAAATAAGACAAGAAAGAGCAAAGAAAATAAAAGGACACATTATTCTCTCACGTGATTTCTTTACTTCATTCACTAAAGGCCACATACTCAGGTTTTAGTCAGAAAGTCATGATGGGAAGGAGAAAGACCAATATAATCTCCTTTTCATTGCAGATTAGGTATTATTCAACATTCTTTCAATGATTCTTGGTTTATTTCATTAACACATTTTTGTGGTGTTTTTATATCAAGGTTTGGTTTTTCCTTAGTACCCTTTTTGTGTATCCTTCATGCTTTCTACTGCCTTAAAGATGCAGGAATTCTATAAGTGAATTTGGGGCCAGGTATATTCTCTCTTACCGTCTCATTTCCATGATGTTTGCAATTTAATTTTATTTAATGTTTTTAGACTTTTATTTGCTACAAATAAAATGTATGCCTTAAATACATCACATAAGTTAGAATTATTATGTATTGGTATTAGCATATAATTATCAAGTGATAGGCTACTGAAGAAAAATTATGGTGATATCTTGGTTTAAGGTAATGGAAATGTAGTTTGAAGAAATAAAGTGGTTTTATGTTATTAGTGGAAGGAATTTTATTTGGCAATAAATTAACTATGGCTATAAACAAAAATAAAAATTTAGTTCTGGCTTAAGAAACTGGATTAGAAGGGTGATGAAATCAAGTTGTGTGTGCTAAGATTGAGCTAGATACTCAAGTAAATGGAAAATATATAAGCTGTGGTTGTATACATATTTAAAGCTTAGAAAGTTTTAAGAGAGAAACATATATTTATTAAATGTTGAAATAAAAGTTACATTAAAAATCACAGAAATAGATGAGCTTCCTTAAGAAGAGAGAATGAACAGAAATGAGTATATGATCACAAATTATGGAATCCATTACTGAACCAATTAGAGATCAGGTAGAAGCTGCCTACTAATACTCTAGCTCTGTTATTATCAACAGTTGTACCATAGGAATTTTTTAAATATGCACTATATGAAATTTTAGTTAGGGGCACTGACCTCTTTTCCCCTAGATTGTCAAATAAAAAAATAAGAACAGCCAACACAACCATAGTTGTTTAGTGTGAACAAATCAAAATTAGCTTATTTTGTCAGATTGGCAAAAAATATATTTTTGGTGTGCTACAGAATTTTAATAATTAGTTTATGTGTGCTATGATATACTTAACTTGAGAATTGACACAAAATAGAGTGTACAGATAATGTGTTGTGGAGCTGTACACTTAAAACCTGTATAATTTTGTTAACCAGTGTTGCCCTAATAAATTCAATAAAAAGAAAATCACTGCCGTAGTCTATTTTACATAATTTCAGTTTGGATGTACTCAGGTCATATCATCTTAAGAAATAAGAACTCTGAGTTCTTTTTATATTAATAAAGAATTAGTTTACTTATTTGAAAGTTTCCATTTTTCAAAATAACTACCAGGTTGATTTTTACATCATAGCAATCATGTATTTCATCTTTGCTTAACTTTTGGTTTATCAGGTATCACAAACAATATGCACTTTTTATACTTTTAGAGAATGCAATTATGAAGTAGAGAAACTACTTTATATTAATAAGCTGTTTTAAGCTATCTTTATCATAAAATAATTTATTAATATAAAATTTATTGATAAAATCATTTAAACTTTGTTAGAAGCAATTAGATAACTCAATACATATTTTTATCTGAGAATTGTAAAAAAATACATATAATATGTTTTTCTTTAATTTCTTAATTGAATTTATTGAGGAGACATTAGTTAACAGAATTATACAGGTTTTAGGTGCCCAATTCTACTACACCATGTTTTGTGTTCACTCCCCAAGTTCTTTCTCCTTCACCATTTATCCCCCTTAGAACCTCCTCTAACTGCTCATCCTCCAGGCAAACTCACAGTGTTGTTTGTGTCCCTGAAGTTTCTTGTTGTTGTTCTTTTTTGCTCAATCACTCCACCTCTGTCACCCTGTGCCCACCCTCACAGTTGTTAGCCTGCTCTCTATTTATGACTCTATTTTGCTTGTTAGTTCATTTTGTTTATTAGATTTCTCATTGTAAGTAAAATCATATGGTACTTTGTCTTTTAATGACTGGCTTATTTCACTTAGCATAATGATCTCCAGGTCCATCCACACTGTCACAAAAAATAAGATTTCCTTGTTTTTATGGCCATGCATTACACAAGTATTCCATTGTGTAATGTACCACAGTTGTGGGGTTTTTTTTAATCAACTCATCTACTGATGGGCACTTGGATTGTTTCTAGATCTTGGCTATTGTAAATAACATTGCAATAAACATAGGGGTACATATATTATTTCAAATTATTGTTTCAGGATTCTTAGGCTATATTTTACAGAGTGAGATTGTTGGGAATTAGCAGTTCCACTTAAAATTTTTGAGGTAACTCCATACTGTTTTCCACAGTGGCTTCACCAATCTGCATTTCCACCAACAATGCATGCAGGTTTCCTTTTCTCCACATCCTCACCAACACATGTTTGTTGATTTATTGATGATAGCCATTCTGACAGGTGTGAGGTAATATCTCATTGTGGTTTTAATTTGCATTTCCTGATGATTAATGATATTGAATTTCTTTTCATATATTTATTGGCCATCTGCATGTCTTCTTAATAAAAGTGTCTATTCAAGTCATTTGCTCATTTCTTTAATTAGATTGGTTGTTTTTATGGTCTTGAGTTTTATAAGTTCTTTATAAATTTTTTGATATTAACCTCTTATAGGATACATTGGCAAATACTTAGATTTGGATCCCCTGAACCTTGTGTGTCCCAATAAAAATGTGTGCATCACAATATAAATTATGATAAAGTTCTATGCAGTGTTCAGTAAGAAATTATGTTAGATTACTTATTGGTTGTCATAATATTAATGTGTACTAAAGGGTAGAGTGTGGCAGAAACTTTCATCTCCCTTCTTGTAGCATGTCAATTATTGTTTACTTTATTTGAAATACTTTGTCCCTTGATATTACATGTTAATATTTTGCAGACATTTATTAAGTTCAACTTCTAAACAGCATATTTAATATTACAACCATCATGCTCCATAACCTAGCAAATACATACAATAAAAGAAAAGTTTTATCAACAAATAAGGTATTTTAACAGTCATTTTCTCATTGAACATAAATATTATGATTATTATTCTAGAGATTGTACTAAATAGCAATGTTGTCTCTTTTGTTTACTACTATCTATTAATGTTAAACACAACAGTTTTCCTATAATTATTACTTGAAGAAACATATTCATATTCCATATCAATTGTATGCTTTTAACTATCTTTTTTTTACTAATAAGGTCCTTAAGATAAATAATTATGTTGTTTATTTATTTCAGGTTTAACATTTTCTGTTATATGACCCAGGCAAGTAATTGTTTAACACATGAGCTCTATTGACAGACTCAGCAAACTAGTTAATAGGGGATTATATACGGCCCTGTTATTGGCTTCATTTGGCTATGATAACATTGACTTAAAAAGTAAGTTGTTAATCAATATTTAAAAATAAGTCAATTTGATTTAAACTCCATAATTAAGTAGCAAATCTGAGCCTACTTTTCTTCATGTTAATAATCAGAGTTAATGTCAAGTATAGTTACCTAATCTTAAGAATCCATATGCTCAATAGGTAAAAATAACTCTCTTTCCAACTCTATTTATTTATATTTTTTACTTGCTTTCTCAGTATCTTAGTTTGTAACCTCTGGTATAATTAATAGAAAACTTGAGAGAATGCAAAAATATTCTTTTCACCAAATATTAGATTCTCTTCAAAGGAATTGGTTTTAATTACTTCCATTTAAAATGAAATATTGCTGTTTGTTGAAAGAACTTTACTCTTACTGTATTAATGTGCATATTTTGATAATACTTAAAATTATTTTGTTTGTCAATTCAATATATTAGACAATTCAATACATTAATTAACTTCAGCTCTCTGGTTTAATTAAGTCTAAAGCATCACAGATAGCCCAGTTGCCTTTAATTAGTGAATGGCTTTAAGAAAACCTGGACAGAAAGCAAAGGAGCATAGCGACAGAATTGAGAGGCTTAAAGCACAAAGAGAAGTTGATCACCTTGAAATATTCTTCAGTGTTTGTGTTGGTCTCAACATATTTTAGGGAGAATATAATGCTATGACAGTTCTTCAGCGTAAGCTGAAAATACATCAGAAGGAATTTGAAAGTGTCACTGAGCTGCAGTGAGAAGGTGTTCACCCAGCAAACATGAAGTGAGGCCAACCCTTTACCTGAATGCAGCCCAGATTCAATGTGTTTGTATAAGAGACCTTCTAAGACCTCGACTACACCTTCAGAAAAATGAAAACATTCAGAGGGGTGATTTAAATTTTACTGTGTATCCACATGTTTACAAGTATGTACAGTATTTGACATCTGTGAAGACATTAATCTTTTAAAGAGGAAAAAAGTGATTCAGAAGAAAACTATATAGAAATAAATGTCATTGAGTTGGTAAAAGTAGATGATTCTCAAATTCATGAATGAGGATAGCATTATGAGACAGAGTGAAGAATGCAGGAGGTGTGAATTTGATGGAAGCAGTTTGATGAATTTGGTGTAGAAAACATGAGGTATTCACTAATATTCAATTAAGTTAATATCTGTTATCAGTATCTATGTAGACACCTACTGCAATATACCTATTTCATAGTATATAAATATAAGGCAGTATCAGCCACTTAGAGTGAGAAATGAACATATTAGAGGTTTAAGGGGGAAAGGGATAGTGTGAAAATAGATTTTGTAGAGTTGAGAGAATATACATTCTGGTAAAAGACAATAGGATTGTTGGGCAATGTTGAGTTACTATTAAATATGTTTGGTGATTACTTAGGGTGGTCCACTCAATGTGAATGTATGGTTTTCCCCAGCTACTCTCAATAGTACAGGTGCTGGTATAACCTAGCCTAATATTAATATCAATAATAATGATTACTGTATCAAGTGTTATACAAAATAATATATAAACTCAATAATATTATACTCACATAGGTATGATAATGAATCAAATATTATGCTGAGATACAGAGATTGAATTTGTAAAAATATTTGGGTTTATTTAGTCTGAGAGATAGAGGGAAGGAGGGACAACATATTAAAAATGTTAAGAATTGAGTGCTTCCTAAAACAAGTTAATGATAGACTATAAGTAGAAAATTAGATATTCATATCTAGCTATCAAATGAAGCACATTTATTAAGATGGTGTTTTTTTCCCTCAGATAAGTGGTTGTAGTGAAATATTGTAAAGATATTTGGAGGTGAGTCAGTCAGAGAAGAGTAAGATTAGGAATAGCAGAAAAAGAAGGGGAAATTGTGGGAAAGAGGGTTAATTTCAATGAACGTCGAGGAATAATTGAAAAATTATCACAGAGTATTGCAAATCAGACTTCTAATTTATTTAAATTTTGAATCACTTACCAAATAAGTTATATTTATATTTAAAATAAAGTATTTTAAAACTTCTCAGTAGTTTTGAATATTTCTTCAAAATTGGTTAATTCAATATAGCAGCATTACATGTAAATACCATGAGGCATGTAGATTATAATGATATACTTAAATGCAGATATAGAGTTCAGCAGTGACATAATTTTCTGTAAGAGGTATAATTCTCTGGTTTTCGGCAACATAACAAGAATATAATGTACTGACAAGCTGTGTGAAGTTTCTTGAATTGAAGGAAAGATTAAAAATTCTTTGTGAAAAAAGGTAGGAGCCAGGCAATTCCATATGGTCTTAGAGGTAGAAATAATTTATCAGTTTTGCCTACATGTACCTACTAAAATGAAGACATTTTAACTCTAATTCTATTATCTTCTCACTTCCCTCAAAATTAAATGTTTTCAATTTTACTGTCCTAATAGTTGGCTAAGCCATGAATGTGAGAAGAAATCTAATAAAATGAGCCACCAGGATCCTAGAAATTCAGGGGAGGCTATACAATGTTGCAGTAATAAAAACTTTAAAATCTCAGTGGCTTAATAAAAAAAAATATATGTCTCATATGGCATTTCCAAAGAGTATTAGTACTGGGCTTCTGCTCATTCTATTCACTCAGAAGCCATGCTCACAGAAGACTCACTGTCTCATAACACTGCAAGTGCAGTATGGGAAATGAAGAGAGTATGGAGAATTTTGTATAGGCATTTAATTTTATTTACAAGAAATATTGCATGTTCCACTTACTTATATCTCATAGGCTACATCATCAAATGGCTTTTCTTAACATCAGGGAGAACATTTTCCTGATAGGAAAATAAGTATTCCTAAGAACCAGTAATATCTATAATTAACCCCTGTACTTCTAAAGGTGACTGAGTGGAGTGAGTTGGTATGCTTTTGAGAAAGAGGGACGTGGCAAATGCTGATAAACAACTGTTTACTATGTAGATTTTATTTTAAAAATTGAGATTCTACCTTAATAAGTGATTAATGCCAAAATCACATTTTTAATTGATATTAGAAAGAGAGGGACATAGAAAAAGAGAGAGACATCAGTTTGTTGCTTCACTTATTTATGCATACATTGGTAA
The DNA here is from genome assembly GCF_036850765.1 of Saccopteryx bilineata. NCBI lineage: Eukaryota > Metazoa > Chordata > Mammalia > Chiroptera > Emballonuridae > Saccopteryx > Saccopteryx bilineata. The sequence goes on along the minus strand of NC_089495.1, from coordinate 96,585,164 downwards.
ATGCATATATGTGCCCTAACTAGGGATAAAATCTACAACCTTAGCCCATCAGGACGCTTTAACCAACTGAGCTACTGAGCCAGGGCAAAAGGCACGTATTTTATATCCCATTAGTAGAGTTGCACATATAAAGAAAAATAAATTAATTTGCCCAATGTCATAAATAACATAGTTTGTATCTTGTTGGAATACTTTCACTGCCCATCATTAAATGAAGGTTTTAATCTTCAAAGTCCAAGCATAATGGTAAAATTTTAGTGCAGCCTTTTTCTAAGCTTTTTAGGTAAAATCTGTTCTCTGTATTATGTCACTTGCACACACAACTCTAGCATTTGTCACTTATAACATGATTGAGTACTACTTCTTGTTTTCTCCTAAAAAAATAATGTGAGGTGCCTAAAAATTATCAGAATAAATATTGAAAGCAGAATCATCTATATTTAATAAAAGAAATAACAGGTAAATTATCAATCTTTCAATTCTAAGCCTTGACTCCACGTTACATGTAGAATGTTTCTGGAATGTTACTCATGTACTGTCTTTAGAATTAATCCAATTTTATTTATTTCTATGGTTGCAAGTAGACAAATTTCTCAAATAGCAAACTTTTGAGATGCCTGTAAGAATGCAATAAATCTCATATTCTAGTGTTTAAAATTTTAAGAATAAGTAATTCAAAGATTTAAATATGTATTCTGTATTTTTAGATAAGAATGAAAACTAGTAAAGCTTGAATATTCTTCTACAATATTAATAATATTCTTGTGTTTATTTAAAAATTTTTCTATTTAGGTTTCCATTTTTAAAAGTAAGTATAAGGCTCATTAATCAATAAATAATTTATAGAAGCCTAATGCATCTACAAATTCTATATAAGAGAAAAACAAAAAAATAAAATTTTGGCAATTGATAAAATGTTGCAGTAACAAGAATATATTTATACTTCAAAATAGCTTTTTATATCAAGAGCTAAAGAATTCAATATTGTTCAAAAATAATTACTTTCTCTAAGCCCATTCAAGTTATCATGTAAAACATTTATCTGATCAGCATGACAGCAATATATTTTAAGAATATACATGGTTTTATACAATGGACTTTTTATCTACTATCATAGAAGCCTCTTTTTTTATGTTCTCAGAACTTTTGAGAAAAGAAACTTTAAAAAAACCTTACTATAATTGCAAGTAATAATTTTTTTTCTTTCTTTTTTTTTTCAGAGACAGAGAGAGAGTCAGAAAGGGATAGACAGGAACGGAGAGAGATGAGAAGCATCAATCATTACTTTTTTGTTTCAACACTTTAGTTGTTCATTGATTGCTTTCTCATATGTGCCTTGACCGTGGGCCTTGAGCAGATGGAGTAACCCCTTGCTCAAGCCAGCGACCTTGGGTCCAAGCTGGTGAGCTTTGCTCAAACCAGATGACCGCAGATGAGCCTGCGCTCAAGGTGGCAACCTCCGGGTCTCGGTCTGGGTCCTCCGCATCCCAGTCTGCCACTCTATCCACTGCGCTACCGTCTGGTCAGGCACAAGTAATAATTTTTTAACATAAGTCTATTTTGTATAAAATATTTTTTTCAGTCAGTTGTGATTCTCGTTTTTTAAAAACAATTAAGTTTTACATTGAGCTCTACAGTATATTCCTCATTTATAACAGTTTATAAAGATGTTTTCTTAACAAAATATAATAGTTTCTAAATGGTACATATAAAAACATATTTTTTCTTTTCATTTATTTTTTTCTTTTTTTGTATTTTTCTGAAGCTGGAAACGGGGAGGCAGTCAGACAGACTCCCGCATGCGCCCGACCGGGATCCACCTGGCATGCCCACCAGGGGGCGATGCTCTGCCCATCTGGGATGTTGCTTTGTTGCAACCAGAGCCATTGTAGCGCCTGAGGCAGAGGCCAAGAAGCCATCCTCAGCGCCCAGGCCAACTTTGCTCCCATGGAGCCTTGGCTGCGTGAGGGGAATAGAGAGACAGAGAGGAAGGAGAGGGGGAGGAGTGGAGAAGCAGATGGGCTCTTCTTCTCCTGTGTGCCCCGGCTGGGAATTGAACCTGGGACTCCTGCACGCCAGGCCGACGCTCTACCACTGAGCCAACCAGTCAGGGCAGTATATTTTTCCTTTTTATTTTGTTCTCAGAATCCTCTTTGGCAGCTTTTACTCACTTCATTTTATTTATAGTTTAAACATGCCAAAGTATTTTTATTTTATCAATGATATGTAAGTTTATATCTATTTTATATTTTTCATCCTAGACCGATGTTTGCTTCCTTTTGATTTATTCAACTTTGAACTCACTCTACACCTCTGGGAATATTAAATAAAAATATATTGAACCAACTCCCAAACAAAAAACACTTTCTCAATTTCCCAATATAAATTAAACTCAACATTCTTATACATTCTTATACCTTATTTTTTAAGGTCAAGATGTAAGTACTTTATGTATTATCAAGTTTACATAGAAAGTATGTCAGTTATTATCCTTCAACACTATATTACTGTGTTTATTATCTAGAAACATTTGTTAAAAGTAATGTTTATTTATATATCATTTATATGCATTTTGGTATATTTTTCTCTACCATAAATTATTATAATCTTCCTTATGTACGTATTCATATATCTCTAACTGTAATTCTTTTCTTTTGTGTGTGTTCTAATGTATTTATTTTTATTTTTTTATTTTTCCAAAGTGAAAAGTGGGGGTGGGGGTGGCAGACAGACAGACTTCCGTAAGTGCCCAACAGAGATCTACCCAGCATGCCCACCAGGGGGCGATGGCCTCTCTAGAGCATTGCTTCACTGCAGTCGGAGCCATTGTAGCACCTGAGGTGGAGGCAATGAAGCCAATCTCAGTGCCCGGACTAAATTTGCTCCAATAGAGTCTTGGCTGCAGGAGAAAAGGTGAGAGATAGAAAGAAAAGAGAGGAGGAAGAGTGAAGAAGCAGATGGGCCCTTCTCCTGTGTGCCCTAACTGGGAATCAAACATGGGACTTCCACACAGGGGCCAATGCTCTACTGCTGAGCCAACCAGCCAGGGCCTGTATTTACATTTTTATTATTAATTTTAATTTATTGTGTTAACATAAATTCAAATATCCCACTCAATGTAACACCTTTGCCCTCTGCCCCAATGACATGCCCGCCCCCGTTATACTCCCTTTTTTTCCCCTTCCTCTCTAATGCTAACCCCCCTTCACTCTTGGATTTACTGTCTTGTTATCTGTATATATTATATGTGTTAGCTATATATAATTTCACTAATCCCTTCCCCTTCTCTGATCCCATTCCTTCTGCTCCCTGTGACCCCGCCTCTGCCTCTCTTCCATTCATCAGTTTACCTTGTTTATCAGATTCCACATATAAGTGAGATCATATGATATTTTTCTTTCTCTGCTTGTCTTTTTTCACTTATTGTAATAATCGCTAGGTATATTCATGCAATCACAAAAGGTAAGATTTCCTTCTTTTTCATGGTTGCATTGCATTCTTTTTTTTTTTTTTTTTTTTTTTCATTTTTCTGAAGCTGGAAACAGGGAGAGACAGTCAGACAGACTCCCGCATGCGCCCGACCGGGATCCACCCGGCACGCCCACCAGGGGCGACGCTCTGCCCACCAGGGGGCGATGCTCTGCCCATCCTGGGTGTCGCCATGTTGCGACCAGAGCCACTCTAGCGCCTGGGGCAGAGGCCACAGAGCCATCCCCAGTGCCCGGGCCATCTTTGCTCCAATGGAGCCTTGGCTGCAGGAGGGGAAGAGAGAGACAGAGAGGAAAGCGCGGCGGAGGGGTGGAGAAGCAAATGGGCGCTTCTCCTGTGTGCCCTGGCCGGGAATCGAACCCGGGTCCTCCGCACGCTAGGCCGACGCTCTACCGCTGAGCCAACCGGCCAGGGCCATTGCATTCTATTTTGTATATGTACCACTGCTTTTTAATCCACTCATCCAAAAACAGACATTTGAGCTGTTTTTAAATCTTGGTTATTGTAAACAATGTAGCAATAAACATGGGGGTGCATATATTTTTTTGAGTCAGTGTTTTGGGATTCATAGAATATACAGTATTTCTAAGAGTGTGATAACAGGGTCAAAAGAAAGTTCCATTTTAAATTTTTGAAGAAATGCGATACAATTTCTACAGTGGCTGCACAAGTCTGAATTCCCACAAGCAGTGCAGGAGGGTTCCCTTTTCTCCACACTCTGCCAGCAATTATTGTGTGTTAATTTGTTAATGAGCATCATTCTGACAGGTGGGTGGTGGTATCTCACTGGTTTTAATTTGCATTTCCCTGATGATTAGTGATGTTGAACATTTTTTTCATATGCCTATTGGCCATCTGTATATTTTCTTTGGATAAGTGTCTATTCAGTTCTTTTGCCCATTTTTTAATTGGATTGTTTTTCTTCTTGGTGTAGAGTTTTAGAAGTTGTTTATAAATTGTGGATATTAGCTCCTTATTGGACATATTGGTAAATATGTTCTCCCATTGTGTAGGTTGTCTTTGTATAAATATTTTGTTAATGGTATCTTTTGCTATGCAAAAGCTTTTTAATTTGATAAGTCCCATTTGTGTATATTGTCCTTTGTTTCACTTGCCCATGGAGATATATTTGCAAAAATATTGCTACCAAACATATCAGAGAGTTTACTGCCTATGTTTTCTTCCAAGATGTATATAATTTTGCAACTTACATTTAAGTTTTTTATCAATTTTGAGTTTATTTTTGTGAATGGTGTAAGTTGGTGGTTTAGTTTCATTGTTTTGCAAGTACTTGTCTAATTTTCCCAACACCACTTATTAAAGAGACTGTCTTTACTCCATTGTGTGCTTTTTACCTCCTTTGTCAAATATCAATTGACCATAAAGGCATGGTTTTATTTCTAGGTTCTCTGTCTTGTTCCATTGATATGTATGTATGCCTGTTCTTATGCCATTACCAAGCTGTTTTGATTACAATGGCCTTGTGGTATAACTTAATATCAGGAAGTGTGATACCTCACACTTTATTCTTCATTTTCAAGATTACTGAGGCTATTTTTGTTCTTTTTTGGTTCCATATACATTTTTGGAATATTTGTTATATATCTTTGCAATATGCCATTGGCATTTTAATAGGAATTGTATTGACTCTATACATTGGTTAGCATAGCCATTTAACAACATTTTTTTTCCATTAACACAGTAAATACTTCCACTTGTTTGTATTTTCCTTGATTTCTTTTTTTTTTTTGAAGATTGCCTTATTCAGTTTAATAATTATTTTTTAGTTACATTCTAGTAATTAAGGAAATACCTATATTTTCATTTCCTAGGGCTACTATAACAAAGTTCCACCAACTGGATGGTTAAAACAATAGGAAGTGATTGTCTCACAGTTCTGGAGGGTGGAATTCTGAAACCATGGTGCCAACGGAGTTCTTCCCTTCTGAGCACTGTGAGGAAAGGCTACCTGTTCAGCTTATAGGTGGTAGTCATCGTGTTCGTATGGCATCCTCTCTGTATTTCATGTCTTTATCCAATTCCCCTTTTCATAAAAATAACAGTCATGGATTCACGCCCAACCTAATGACCCCATTTGAACTTGATTACCTCTATAAAGATCCCATCTCCAAGTCAGGTCACATTTTGAAGTGCTAGGTTTAGGACATCAGCATGACTTTGGGAGGGGAAGGCACAGTTCAACTGATAACACTTATAATATATAAGACATAGTCTCTGTCCACAAAGAATTTATAATTTAATCGTGAGGTCAGGACTTAGCCACATGAGACAATTCAAAGAATAATATTCAGAGGATGTAATCAAATTATAAGCTCTAGGTTTTGGGAATGTCTTTTTCTTTGTTTTTCTTTTTTTTTTTTTTTTGGAGATAATTTTTTACTGGTTTGTAAATATCACATGTACACTGAGTTAGGAAATTAGAAGACAACTTTGACCAACTTCTGTTACCATCTGTCCATCCTTGGGTAAGCAACTTAACCTGTTTAGTTTCCTCACCTAGTTTCCACCATTAAGTGGCATAATTAATCAGGTGCTAAAATAGTTTTATAAGAATTGCATGATCTGTTCCTGAAAAGAACTCTCTAAATATAAAAGCACTGTAAACGTATTATCATGGAAGAATTGGAAGGAAGTCCAACATTAAAACCTTAATTCTGCCTTCTTTTCTACTCTAATTCAGAGCTCTCCCTTCATTCTTTAAGGTTTACCACAGATACACACACTGCCCACAGCATCCCTCATTTCTCTGAGCCTGTTGGTACCCACTGGTCTCTATAGGAACACCATGGCCATTCTTAGGGACAGGTAGCCTCCTTTCAGTCACCCTGAGCATCATACCTCATGGACAGAGACAGGACCAGCCTCAGTTAGTTAGTTTGTTGTTTGTGGTTGTTGGTGACAATCACTATCCTGCAGCTTGCCCCCGCATCCAGCTGCAGCCCATCAATGTCAAAAACACTGAGAACATGGTCTCCTGATTTTCTCTTCTTTGTTGCTTTTGAGTGAAATGTTTTGCTTTTCTGTAAATAGTTCAGAGGCCGATGCCACATATGTATTTCTTCAAAAGTAGTTCTCTCCAGGGGACTTCAACATAGCTGCCGGTCAGGTAGACTTAGAAGGAAGACACCAGAGGAAGGCAACACTTTCCCCAGCAGTCCCAATTTCCATCACACTTCGCCCAGTCATAGTACGCTTGCTTCCCCTCGGAGTCTAAGATTAAAACCAGGCCTCGCCCCCACGTCTTGGTAACATCTCAATTTGAGACCTAAATTCAAGCCAAACAAATCCCAACATATCTTTTCCATTTCAAACTCCAAAGACATATTTCCCTGTAAGAATTTTATAGTAGGTTCTTACTGAACTATTACATTGAGCAAGCAGAATTCACGGGGTACAACTTAAAACACATTCATTCTTTTTTTTTAATAATTTTATTTTTTTAATGGGGAAACATCAATAAAACCACAAATATATATAGTCAAATAATTTTTGAAAAAGAGGCCAACAACACACAGTGGAGAAAAGAAAGCCTCTTCAATAAATGGTGCTGGGAAAACTGGAAAGCCACATGTAAAAGAATGAAACTGGACTACAGTTTGTCCCCCTGTACTAAAATTAACTCAGAATGGATCAAAGACCTAACATAAGACCTGAAACAATAAAGTACATAGAAGAAGACATAGGTCCTAAACTCATGGACCTGGGTTTTAAAGAGCATTTTATGAATTTGACTCCAAAGGCAAGAGAAGTGAAGGCAAAAATTAATGAATGGGACTACATCAGACACATTCATTCTTTACCCTGCCTGTTCTACTCAGCTTTGTGGGACCAGTTCTCTATTCACCATTGCATACAATGAGAACAAGCCCCTTTTCTGGTCACTCTGAGATGATGTAAAGTCCCCTGGTCACAAAATTACTCACTGGTATAAAGAAAATATCCAGTCCTGCGTCATAGTCAAAACTTCAAACTTCAGTTAAAATGAAATTTCCTGTCTTAGCTCACACTGCTTTCAGTCTTCACATTTAGTGCCAGAGTTTTTATTTAATGCAACAAATACTTTATCCAAAAGTACGGGCTAAACTTGCAAATAGAGCAAATAGAAATAGAAAACTATGTTCTTTGTCTTGCTAAAATATAATTTCATCATCATCGTCAGCATTTCTTGTACATTTATTAACGAAGAGCTTGTACCTTTATTAATCAAAGAGCTATGCCAAGCACTTTATATATATGCAGAAAAATCATACTGAGTATTTTATTAGTTACAATGAGACTGATACTGTTACTAGGGAGGGTAAGTAACCTGCTCGGTGTCACAATGGAAGCAAGTGGCAAAGCAGAGATTTAAACACAGGTCTACCCAACTTCACTGACAACTCTGGGCACATTACCATAAGGTTGTTTTAAAAATTAAATGAAGTAAGATACATAAAGCAGTTAGTTTAATGCCTAGAAAAAAATAAAATTTTATTTATTGTTTGGCAGTAATGTAGACCATGAATGGGACTACAGTGCATGGCTTTGGTAAACAATAGAGATAGTGCAGCCATATAGATAGTGTAACTTCTTATAAATAAGAATTCTCTGTAACCATTGTTGATTTCTTATCTTTTTTTTAGTAGAGATGTTGAAGTTTTTAAATATATGACTACAGGGGTCCTGAGGTTATGACATAGTTCTATTCCTATGACAGTGACGTAAACCGAATTTTGGTGTAAATCAAAACACTCACTTACCTATCCTAACACAGTTGTAAAATCGTAATCTAGAACATAAAAACACAAGTAAGCCACAGAAAAAGAATACTGTGTATTCTTCTGCTATGCACAAACTACTTTGCCCATGTAGTCCATAATTACGATGCTAATGGTGTAAGTCAAAACATTCACATCTCTATTTAATTAAGTTTATATGGGAGTGAGCATCATAAAATCAAAATGTAGTATGTCGAGACTGTTGTAACTTGAGGACCGCTTGTATTTCGAGAATATTTACAATATTTTTGCTCATGAACACTTATGAGTATAGGTCACATCTGCTTTTAGGAAACAATAAATAACATCAGTGAGAGGTACAGAAAGACGAGTAGGTTTAATATCTTATGGCAAAGGAATTTCTGTGCCCTAAAAAATCATATTAGATCAGCAATTTTCAACCAGTGTGTCGCAGCACACTGGTGTGTAATAGAATTTTTTTTTAAGTGACAGCAAGAGAGTCAGACAGACAGACAGGAAAGCAGAGAGATGAAAAGCATCAACTCATAGTTGCAGCACTTCAGTTGTTAATTGATTGCTTTCTCATATGTGCCTTGACCAGGGGGCTCCAGCCAAGCCAATGACCCCTTGCTCAAGCCAGCAACATTGGACTTCAAGCAGCAATCTTTGGACTCAAGCCAGAAACCATGGGGTCATGTCTATGATCCCACACTTAACCCAGTGACTTGGTGCTCAAGCTGTGAGCCCACGCTCAAGCCAGATAAGCCCATGCTCAAGTTAAATGAACCCATGCTTAAGCCAGATGATCCCACACTCAAGCCAGCAACATTGGTGTTTCCATCCTGGGTCCTCAACGTCAATGCTCTATCCACCGGGCTACCATCTGGACAGGCACCATTTCTTTTTTCAATGTCTTATAATAATTTTCCCAGTATAAGTCTTTTACCTCCTTGGTTAAATTTACTCCTAAGTACAATATTTTGTTGTTGTTGCAATAGTGAAGGAGATTGTTTCCTTAATATCTCTCTTTGAAAGTTTATTGTTGGTGTATAAAGATGCCACTGATTTCTGAATTTTAATTTTATATTCTGTCACCTTGGTGAATTTATCAGGTCTTGTAGTTTTTTCAGAGACATTCGGGTTTTCTATGTACAGTATCATGTCATTGGCGAATAATGAAGTTTTACTTCTTTTCTAATTTGGACACTTTTTATTTCTTCTTCTTGTCTGATTACTATGACAAGAAGCTCCAGAAAGATGTTAAATAAAAGTGGTGAAAGGGGTTGTCCTGTTTTATTGCTGATCTTAAGGGAATTTCTTTTATTTTTTTCCACTGAGTATGATGTTGGATGTTGGTTTGTCATAGATGGCTTTTATTATGTTGAGGTATGTTCCCCGTATTCACACTTTGCTGAGAGTTTTGATCATAACTGGGTGCTGAATTTTATCAAATGCTTTTTTATATTTATTAATATAAAAATGTGATTTTTACCCTTCATTTTGTTTATGTGGTGAATCACATTTATTGATTTGTGAATATTGTATCAACCTTGCCACTCTGGAATAAATCCTACTTTATCATGGTGTATAATCTTTACTAACATTTGTTGAGAATTTAGCATCTATATTCCTCAGAGATATTGGCTTATAGTTTTACTTCTTTGTAATGTCTTTATCTGATTTTGGAATGAGAATAATGCTCACCTCATAAAAAAAGCTTGAAAATGTTCCCTTTTCTTGAATTTTTTAGAATAGCTTGAGAGAAATAGGTGTTAATGTTTTTTTTGAATTTTTGGTAAAATTTGCCTATGAAGCCATCCGGTTCAAGACTATTGTTTGCTGAGAGGGTTTTGATAACTGTTTCAATTTCATTTGTTTCGATCAGTCAGTGTAGGTTTTCTACTTACTGATTCACTTTTGAAATATTGTATGTTTCTAGGAATTTATACATTTCACCTAGATTATCCAATATTTTGGCAAATAGATCTTCTTAGTATTTTTCTTATAATTCTTTATATTTCTGTGGTGTCAGTTGTTATTGTCCACTTTCATTTCTAATTTTATTTATTTGGGTCCTTTCTCTTCATTTTTTGTTTTTTTTTAATTAATGTGGTTAAAGGTTCCTCAACTTGTTTACCTTTTCAAAGAACTAGCTCTTGGTTTCATGAATCTTTTGTATTTTTTTTTTAGCATCTATGTTATTTATTTCCACTCTGCTCTTTATTATTTTCTTCCTTCTACTTCCTTTGGCCTTTATTTATTTTTCTTCATCTAGTTCTTTTAGGTTCAGGGTGGGATTATTCATTTGAGCTTTTGCTTGCTTCATATGGTATGCCTGTAATGCTATGAACTTCCCTATCAAGACTACTTTTGCTATGTCCCATAGACCTTGGATTGATGTATGTTCATTTTCATTTGCTTTAAGACAGTTTTTTATTTTTTTATTAATCTCATTGTTAATCCATTTGTTATTTAGCAACATGCTATTTAGTCCCAATTGTTAGAATATTTTTTAGTTTTTCTATTGTATCTGATTTCTACTTTTATATCATTATGATCAGAGAAGATGATTATTATGATTTCAATATTCTTAAATTTATTAAAACTTATTTTGTGTTCTAACATGTGATTTACCCTGGAGAATATAACATGAGCACTTGAAATAAAAGTACATTCTGCTGCTTCAGGTTGAAAGGTTCTGAAGTTATATATATTTTCCTTTATTATTCCAAATTATCCAAATTTTTATGCATTCCTTTATTATTGCAGACCCCTTAACATTTCTTGCAGTACTGGTTTGGTTGTAATGAATTTCTCTAGTTTTTTTTGGGGGGGGTTGTTGTTTTTTGTCTGGGATACTTTTATTTCTCATTTAATTTTAAACAATAGTCTTGTTGGATAAAGTAGTCTTGATTGTAAGTTCTTGTTTTACATCAATTTGAATATTTCTGGACAATCCCTTCTGGCCTCTAGTGATTCTGTTGAGAAGTTGGATGTCATCTTTATGGGGTCTCCTATATATGTAATTAACTGCTTTTCTCTTGCAGCTTTAATATTCTTTCCTTGTCTCTTAACTTTGGCATTTTAATAATGATATGTCTTGATGGAGGCCTCCTTGCATTCCTCTTTAATGGGGCTCTTTGTGCTTCTTGAACTTGTGTGACTTTTTCCTTCATCAGTTCAGGGAAAATATCAGCCATGATATCTTCAAACAGGTTCTCTATCTTTTGTTTGTTCTCTTTTCCTCAGGAAGCCTTATGATGCTGATGTTATGTCTGTTCATGTTGTCACAGAAGTCTCTCAAATTTTCTCTATGCATTTGAGCCTCTTTTCTTTTTGCTGCATGGAATCTATTCTTTTATTTATCTTATCCTCTAAATTGCTGATTCAATTCTCTGCTTTATCCAGCCTGCTGTTGATTCCTTCTAGTGGAGTCTTCATTTCTGATAATATATTTGTTATTTCTGACTGGTTCTTTTTTTTTATGAATTCAATGTGCTTTTTTGATGCTTGCTATCTCCTTATTTAAGTTCTCATTGTTGACTATTCATTGTTGTTCTAAGATCCTTGAGCATCATAAAAATCATTATTTTTAACTCTGCATCTGGTTGTTTGGTTACTTCCATTTCATTTAATTCTTTTTCCAGAAATTTCTCTTGTTGATTCTTTGTCTACCTATTTTATCTTCATATTAGGTATCACTAGTGCTATCTTACTTTCAAATTTGTTGTAGTATCTTTATGAGGAAGATGGTCTCTGTTGTGCTGACCTCCAGGCAACCTGATTTTCTCACTCTAGAGATGCTTCTTGAGGGTAGTATTTTCCTTCCTGTTGCATGTGAGTATTTAATGCAGTTGGTTTTTTTGTGGGTGCAGTTATCCCTCAGGCTGGCTGGCTATGAGGGTCCATCTTGATCATGTGTATTAGACACTGTGCAGTGTCTGTCTTGTTGGGCTTATTTATTTTCTACAGTGTCTGGTGCCTGCTGGACTCCTCCTTTGGGTGTGCTGTTTTTACAGTTAGCTAAACTAGGGTTGGTGCTGTCTGCAACCCACTACTGGTTGTGTTGGTTTTAGCTCTTCTTGAGTTGGCATCAATCATTGTTTGTAACCTGCCATTAGCTACCTGTCTGGAGTTACTGCTCTATTCATTGTTTGTGTCTGCATTTCCTATGCCTGGGTAGTGTGGGAGGGTCTACCTGTGTATTAGAATCAGCTTCCTCTTTCTTAGAGATGATAGAAGCTCTGTAAAAACCCCAAGCTCTGTAACATTTGCCTCCACTTTTCAGCTGCCCAATCTCCTCTTGAAGCTGCTTGGACATCCCACAGAGTCTTCTGTAGAAAGACTGTAATTTGAACTCAAACTGACTTTACCCAACCAACCCCTCTGCAGGTTGCAAGCTTGGTGGATTTGTGGATTATAGCAACTGAGGTTAATAATACCATATTAATGGGACCTCCTACCTCAGGGGCGTCGCAGTCAGGAGCTCAATATGGGGAAAGTGACCCCTACTCCAGAGCCTAATCCCTCAGCCACTGCTACATATACAAATTTTATTTTTCTCCAGCAAGGTGAGCAGCTGGTTGAGATTGAGTGAGGCCAATAGTCCCTGCTGCAGAATTTCTTACAGTTGGTGAGACCCTGATCTCAGGGAGAAAGATTGAGAAAGTCATTTCTTGAGGCTGTCTTTGCCCTCTACCTCAGAAAGTGGTTAAACTCTTTCAATTGGACCCAATATTAAGCTCATGGGGACCCTCACTTTAAATAGCCTTGTTCCAAGCCTCTCTCCCTTCCCCCTGTGGAACGTAGCCCAGCAGGACAGGATATCCAGTACCCTGGCTGGCTGAGTGTGAAGTTCAACCCTATACAATGTACATGAGCTGGTGTGCTGGTGCTCATCACAGAAAATGGAACTCACCTCAGCAGGTCCAGGTGGGAGGAACTCTTCCTTAGGACAAGTCATCAGCAAGGGTTGTTAGGTTCTGAATCAATGCTATCCACAGCTAGCCATGGATGTGTCAGCCCTGGGCCTCCTAGCAGGAACTTGGAATAGACCAGTGGGAGACTCTGCCCATGACTGGCCCACTGAAACCTTCTTTGAGCTACAAGCAATCCAGAGTTTGTGGCTGCCTCTGCTGGGCCCAGGTGCACATGAAAATACCAATCTGTACACCTAGGCTGACTTTTACCTGAATTGGGCCTGGGGGAAGGTCCACTTAAAAGGCCAAGGTAGAAGAGAAAAAGATGGCAGCGGAGTAGGTGGATGCACACACACCTAGCTCTCACCACCAAACTGGAATACAAATCAATTTAGGAAAAATCAGCATGAAAAACCAACTCTGAACTGCAAGAATGGCTCTCAAAAACCAAGAAGCAAAGAGGAAATCACAGAAATCCTGGTAGGGAGCCCCTGAACCTTCTCTGCTTGCCAGAACGGAGGGGTGGGGGTGGGGCTGAGAGCCCAGAGAGGATCTCGGAGGGAGGGGAGCAGAAACTACTGCTCACAGCCACTTGCCTGGCGACCAGGGAGCGAGGTGCATTGAAAGGACCAGCTTATCTCCCAGGTGGAGAGGATAGGAAGAGGGACAGACTGTGAGGGGATAAGAAATGCAGAAGAGGAGCTAAAAGGGCTGACTCATCATGCTGGAGGCGGCCATAGCTGGGGGAGGGACTGAACCTTTCACAAAACAGAGCTGAAGTGCTTCCGGATCAGAGACCTCTGGACATCTCTCCAGCTCCAATCAGTGCAACAAGACACAGCTGAAAACAAGAAGTGGGGAGGAGGGGCAGTAACTCAGGTCTCCATGGAGATCTGAGATACACCTCCCCCTACTGAAGCTGAGAAAACACCCTGCCCCCAGAGAGTCTAGCTGGCTAAAGAGGCCTTCAGAGTCTCAGGTTACACCCACCGCATTCCTGGATACAGTTTCAAGGAAGCCCCCTGCTGAGATCAGTAAACAAGACTATCACCTGTTAAGAAAACAAACAAATCAAGACTTCAAAGCTGCCCAAATCCGAAAGTGGATTACAGACAACAGCTGATACCAACCCAAGAAGACCTAGAAATAACACAACTGAAAACTGGAGGCAGACAACACCAAGCCTAGACTCAACCAACTCTACAAATAAAACAAAAAAAAAGAGGATGAGAAGACAAAGGAGTGCAATCCAAATGAAACCACAAGAGACACCTTCGAGAGATGAACTGAGTGATATGGAAATAATCAAACTTCCAGATGTGGAGTTCAAAATAATGATTGTAAGGATGCTTAGGGATCTTAGAACAACAATGGAGGGGCAGTTTGAAAACCTAAATAAAGAAATAGCAAGTATGAAAAAGAATCAGATGGAGACGACAAATACAATATCAGAAATAAAGACAACAATGTAAGGAATTAAAAACAGGATAGATAGAGCAGAGGATCAAATCAGCGAGTTAGAGGACAACTGGAATGAAGGCATGAAAGCAGAGAAGAAAAGAGAAAAAAGACTCAAAAAGTCAGAGGAAACTCTTAGAGAGCTCTGTGACAACATGAAGAGAAATAACATCCGCATCATAGGGGTTCCTGAAGAAAAAGAAAAAGAACAAGGGATAGAGACTTTGTTCAATCATATCATAGCTGAAAACTTCCCTAAATTAATGCAAGAGAAACTCTCACAAATCCAAGAAGCACAGAGGACTCCATTAAAGAGAAACCCAAAGAAACCTACACCAAGACACATCATAATTAAAATATCAAAGCTAAGTGATAAAGAGAAAATATTAAAAGCTGCAAGAGAAAAAAAAGATATCACCTACAAAGGAGCCCCCATAAGGATGACATCTGACTTCTCAACAGAAACACTTGAGGCCAGAAGGAAATGGCAAGAAATATTCAAAGTAATGCAGAACAAGAACCTACAACCAAGACTACTTTATCCAGCAAGGCTATCATTTAAAATCGAAGGAGAAATAAAAAGCTTCCCAGACAAAACACAACTCAAGGAATTCATTACAACCAAACCAATGCTGCAGGAAATATTAAGGGGCCTGGTGTAAACAGATCAAAGTGGGAAAAGAATACAGAAAAAAAAAAAAAAAAAAAAGGAATACACCTTTAAAGAAGAAAATGGCAATAAACAACTACATATCAATAATAACCTTAAATGTAAATGGATTAAATGATCCAATCAAAAGACATAGGGTAGCTGCGTGGATAAGAAAACAGGACACATAATATGTTGTCTACAAGAGACACACCTTAGAACAAAAGACACACATAGATTGAAGGTAAAAGGATGGAAAAAAACGTTTCATGCAAACGGAAATGAAAAAAAAGCTGGGGTAGTTGGACTTTAAAACAAAGGATATAGTAAGAGATAAAGAAGGCCACTACATAATGATAAAGGGAGTAATCCAACAGGAAGATATAACTATTATAAATATCTATGCACCTAATATAGGAGCACCTAAATATATAAAGCAGACTTTGATGGATTTAAAGGGCGAGATCAACAGCAATACTACAATAGTAGG
Source organism: Saccopteryx bilineata (assembly GCF_036850765.1). Taxonomy (NCBI): domain Eukaryota; kingdom Metazoa; phylum Chordata; class Mammalia; order Chiroptera; family Emballonuridae; genus Saccopteryx; species Saccopteryx bilineata. The sequence continues at coordinate 96,569,420 of NC_089495.1, read as the reverse complement.
GGATTTCAATACCCCACTAACATCATTAGATAGATCCTCAAGAAAGAAAATTAACAAAGAAACAGCAGACTTATTGGAAACACTAGATCAACTCGATTTAATAGATATCTTCAGAACCTTTCACCCTAAAGCAGCAGAATATACATTCTTTTCAAGTGCTCATGGTACATTCTCTAGGATAGACCACATGTTAGGGCACAAAAGTGCTCTCAACAAATTTAAGAAGACTGAAATTGTATCAAGCAGTTTCTCCGATCACAACGGCATGAAACTAGAAATGAATCACAACAGAAAAGCTAAAAAATTCTCAAACACATGGAAACTAAATAGCAGGTTGTTAAATAATGAATGGATTAAGAATGAGATCAAAGAAGAAATAAAAAAATTTCTAGAAACGAATGACAATGAGCATAAAACAACTCAAAATTTATAGGACACAGCGAAAGCAGTGCTGAGAGGGAAGTTGATAGCACTACAGGCACACTTTCAGAAGCTAGAAAAAGCTCAAATAAACAACTTAACCCTGCATCTAAAAGAATTAGAAAAAGAACAGCAAGTAAAGCCCAAATGTAGTAGAAGGAAGGAAATAATAAAGATCAGAGCAGAAATAAATGACATAGAGGCTAAAGAAACAATACAGAGGATCAATGAAACTAGGAACTGGTTCTTTGAAAAGGTAAACAAGATTGATGAACCTTTAACTAGACTCACCAAGAAAAAGAGAGAGAGGACTCAAATAAATAAAATTAGAAATGAGAGAGGAGAAATAACTGACATAACAGAAATACAAAATATTATAAGAAAATACTATGAAGAACTGTATTTCAAAAAACTAGACAACCTAGATGAAATGGACAAATTCCTTGAAACATACAATCTTCCAAAAATCAATCTGGAAGAATCAGAAAACCTAAACAGACCGATTACAACAAAGGAGATCAAAACAGTTATCAAAAAACTCCCAAGAAAGAAAAGTCCAGGGCCCGATGGCTTCACAACAGAATTCTACCAAATAGTCAAAGAAGAACTAACTCCTATCCCTCTCAAACTATTTCAAAAAATTCAAGAGGAAGGAAGACTTTCAAGCTCCTTTTATGAGGCAAGCATATTCTGATTCCAAAACCAGGCAAAGACAACACAAAGAAAGAAATTATAGGCCAATATCTCTGATGAATATAGATACTAAAATCTTCAACAAAATATTAGCAAACCGGATCCAACAATATATGGAAAAAATCATACACCATAATCAAGTGGGATTTATTCTGGGGAGGCAAGGATGGTACAATATTCGTAAATCAATCAATGTGATTCATCACATAAAAAAAAAGAAGGAGAAAAACCATATGATAATTTCAATAGATGCAGAAAAAGCATTTGATAAAATCCAGCACCCATTCATGATCAAAACTCTCAGCAAAGTGGGAATACAGGGAACATACCTCAACATGATAAAGGCCATCTATGAGAAACCCATAGCCAACATCATACTCAATGGGCAAAAATTAAAAGTAATACCCTTAAGATCAGGAACAAGGCAGGGGTGCCCCCTTTCACCACTCTTAATTAACATGGTCCTGGAAGTCCTAGCCACAGCTATCAGACAAGAAGAAGAAATAAAAGGAATTCAAGTGGGAAAAGAAGAAGTAAAACTATCATTATTTGCAGATGATATGATATTGTATATAGAAAACCCTAAAGTCTCAGTCAAAAGCTACTGGACCTGATAAATGAATTCAGCAAAGTGGCAGGATATAAAATCAATACTCAGAAATCAGAGGCATTTTTATACACCAACAATGAACAGTCAGAAAGAGAAATTAAGGAAACAATTCCCTTCACAATTACAACCAAAAAAATAAAGTACCTAGGAATAAGCTTAACCAAGGAGACTAAAGACTTGTACTCGGAAAATTACAAAGCATTGATAAAAGAAATCAAGGAAGATACAAACAAGTGGAAGCATATACCGTGCTCATGGTTAGGAAGAATAAACATCATTAAAATGTCTATATTACCCAAAGCAATCTACAAATTCAATGCAATACCAATTAAAATACCAATGACATACTTCAAAGATATAGAACACATATTCCAAAAATTTATATGGAACCAAAAGAGAACACGAATAGCCTCAGCAATCTTAAAAAAGAAGAATAAAGTGGGAGGTATCACACTTCCTGATATCAAGTTATACTACAAGGCCATTGTACTCAAAACAGCCTGGTACTGGCATAAGAACAGGCATATAGATCAATGGAACAGAACAGAGAACTCAGAAATAAACCCACAGTTCTATGGACGAAATACAATGGAGTAAAGACAGCCTCTTTAACAAATGGTGTTGGGAAAATTGGACAGCTACCTGCAAAAAAATGAAACTAGATCACCAGCTTACACCACTCACAAAAATAAACTCAAAATGGATAAAAGACTTAAATGTAGGCCGTGAAACCATAAGCATCTTAGAAGAAAACATAGGCAGTAAGCTCTCAGACATCTCTCGGAGCAATATATTTGCTGATTTATCTCCATGGGGAAGTGAAATAAAAGACAGGATAAACAAATGGGACTATATCAAACTAAAAAGCTTTTGCACAGCTAAAGACAACAAGAACAGAATAAAAAGACAAACTACACAATGGGAGAACATATTTGACAATACGTCTGATAAGGGGTTAATAACCAAAATTTATAAAGAACTCGTAAATCTCAACACCAGGAAGACAAACAATCCAATCCAAAAATGGGCAAAAGAGATGAATAGACACTTCTCCAAAGAGGACATACAGATGGCCAACAGGCATATGAAAAAATGCTCAACATCACTAATCATTAGAGAAATGCAAATTAAAACCACAATGAGATATCACCTCACACCAGTCAGAATGGTGCTCATCAACAAAACAACACAGAATAAGTGCTGGCGAGGATGTGGAGAAAAGGGAACCCTCCTGCACTGCTGGTGGGAATGCAGACTGGTGCAGCCACTGTGGAAAACAGTATGGAGATTCCTCAAAAAACTGAAAATCGAACTGCCTTTTGACCCAGCTATCCCACTTTTAGGAATATACCCCAAGGACACCATAGAACGGCTCGAAAAAGAGAAATGCACCCCCATGTTTGTGGCAGCATTGTTCACAATAGCGAAGATCTGGAAACAACCCAAGTGTCCGTCAGAGGACGAGTGGATTAAAAAGCTTTGGTACATATATACTATGGAGTACTACTCAGCCATAAGAAATGATGACATGGGATCCTTTACAATAACATGGATGGACCTTGATAACATTATACGGAGTGAAATAAGTAAATCAGAAAAAAAACTAAGAACTACATGAATCCATACATAGAAGGGACATAAAAATGAGACTCAGAGACATGAACAAGAATATGATGGCAACAGGGGTGGGGGGTGGGGGGTGGGGGGAGGGGTGATGGGGTGAAGAAGGAGAGAGGGGTTGGGGGAGGGGAAGGGCACAAAGAAAACCAGATAGAAGGTGACAGAAGACAATTTAACTTTGGGGGAGGCGTATACAGCACAATCAAATGTCAAAATAATCTAGAGATGTTTTATCTCAACATATGTACCCTGATTTATCAATGTCACTGCATTAAATTTAATAAATAAATTAAAAAAAAAAAAGACACACACACACACACAAAAAACAAAAAAAACAAAAACAAAAAAAAAGGCCAAGGTACCCTGAGTCCTGCCTCCTGTAGCCTCTGCCTTCTGGCTGCTTGTTAGGCTCATTCACCAGAAAAACCCCGGATAAGCCTGACCATGCAGTGGTACAGTAGATAGTGCATCAGACTGGGATGCTGAGGACCTAGGTTCAAAACCCCAAGGTCGATGGCTTGAGTGTAGACTCATTAGCTTGACCATGGGTCGCTGTCTTGAGTTTGGGATCATAGACATGGCCCCATGGTTGCTGGCTTGAAGCTAAAGAACACTGTCTTGAGCCCAAGGTCTCTGGCTTGAGCAAGGGGTTACCCACTCTGATGTAGCCCCCTCATCAAGACACATATGAGAAAGCAACCAATGAACAATAAGGTGCTACAATGAAGAATTTAAGCTTCTTGTCTCTCCCCCTTCTTCTCTGTCTGTCCCTATCTGTCTCTCCCTTCTCTCTCTGTCTTTTGTCTCTGTCACACACAAAAATAATTCTCTGGTAAGAGTCTAAAGCCTGGGGCAATTCAAGGATTAAGAAGGCTGATGGATTCGGCTCTCACTCTTTGACCCCAAGTGTCAGTCCGTCCAATCTTTTATCACAGATCTCAATAAGGTTTGACCCCAGGAATCCAGTGGGTGTGGCCTCTAAGACCCAGAGATCTGGTCTTCCTGGAGTCCAGATAGTTTCTACTGAGTCTTCTGTGAGGCTGAATTAGTAGTCATAAACTTTGGAGTGGATGGGATGGAGCCCCAGCCTCAATGCAAAAAAACTGAGTCACTGAGACATCCCTGCTTTCTGGTGACTTCCTTAAATAGTCCATACTCCATAGCATGAGGCAGTTGCTTTTCCCTAGCCTGCTGCCATAGGGAAGGGACTGCTCCTCCCATGAAATATGGTAATTATGGTATTGGAGAATGATGCTGCACAGGGTTTTTGGTCATCCCTGATGGTGTCTCTCTTGGGCTACCAACTTCAAACTCTCTTCATGCAACTCTAGTCCTCGCCGATCTCCCTCTGCTTGGGCCCTGAGTAAGTGGCTGTAAATGAGACTTTTTGTACTGATCCTTTAAGATGGCCCTTTGTATTACTCATGACAAGGTGTTATATTTTTATGGTATAAGATTATTTATTATACTTGAGCTCTTTTCGTGTCTTGTTGTGGCTCTTCTGTGATTCTTAATTATAGACTCTTCTTCATTTAGTACAGAGTTGGTTTTTCTAAGATGATGGTTCTTAAATTAAGTTGTGATCCAATCTGATTCTGGGAGGTGGCAGTTGGAACGTTTGCCTATTCTATCACCATCTTGAAATCCTTTTGTTACTCTTCTGAATTTAGAACTTGAACTCTATGTTCTATATTTCTTTAGTATAGCAATATCTTTACTGAAATAAAATGTCAATTCTCTCTATAAGTGAACATGATAATATTGAAATGTTTCAAAATCTCCTCTGAGTTTTGTTTTTCTAAAATTAAATTTTTATCATAAATAGAACATTTTAATGAAATTACATTAATGAAATATTTTTGTATTATTCATAACAGGGTGTTATATTTTTCAGGTATAAGATTATGATGTAGGCTACCCATATATTTTAGTGAACTATTTCTAATTCAAATGTCAATTCAAAATCTGAGTAGATTATGTTCTTCTACGGTGAGTTGGCATATTTGTATATTCATATGTTGTTTTATGTTTCTATAATATATCTTCTAAATTTGGTTGTTTATTTCTGATATTGGAATTATCTTCAAAATCAATCATTTATTTACCTGTTTACAAGTGAAATTCATTTGAAATCAGAAGTACTGGTTTTATAGTATTAAATAATTCTGAGTAAAAGAATACTGCTACTTTCTTAATCTTATAAATATAGCTATATTAATTTTATCACTATATTATAAAGCCCACTATAACAGGTTAGATCTATAAGACCATATATTTCTACTTTTTCTTTTGTACTAATAATTTTCAATATACTTTATTCAGGTGATTTTATGTTGTAAAACAGTTACATTTTCTTGATAAAATTATTTACATTCATTTGAAACATCTCTGAAATAAATACCTAATTATTACTTTGCATTGTGGAATTTTCTATATATGTTCCACTTAAATAATACTAAATTTATAATTTAAAAAATATTTACTATAGAAAGGAAATTAAAATATAAATAAATAAGACATGAAATAAAGCCAGTAATGTAAAAACTGAGACTATAATATACTATTTAATGATCAATACTTAGGAAAACATATTTTTATTTACTGAATTAAGAAAAACAAATCATATCTTAATGCTGAACATTTCATAATATACCTAACTCTGTTCTCAATTCTTCACAATTATTAATTTATTCAATTTTAACAATAATCCAGTGAAGTAGATATTAATATCTTCATTTTACAAATGAGGAAACTGAAACAAAGCAGTATTATGTAGCTTGTACAACTTCACATAGAGAAAAAAGGGTTAAGATTTTATTAGGATGTCTATAACCTTAACCACTGTGCCTACTGTCTCTTCTTAAGGTGCTCAAACACACTTTATTTTTTTTTGTATTTCTACTCATTTTTTGTAGTTTCTTGGAAAGTAAAAAATGTATTTACAAGCTTGAAGTTATATATATAATTAGTTAAGTTATATATATAATTATATATATATGTAATTAGGTGGGCTTTTAGCTCTTGATTAAGAGTTTTTAGCTTTTGTCCTTGAGACTCTTCATAAACACCTACTGTAACTTCTTTTCATCTTCCAATTCAACAGGTCTGTTAATCTTTCAGAATCACAGAAAAAGCTTATGGTCTTAGGAAGATACATATTAAAATAAATACATGTAATTGAGAAGAATTGTTTATATGTCTCTTACAACATTTTGACCTTATTAAGCACTTCATATCATTATTAGAGAAACAGTATGTCCAATTTAACACAACAAAATTGATCCAATTGATGCTAAACACCAATGAATCATTTATCCTTTGGAATTCAATTTGTTGGTTGCTTTGGAAACACAACGAGAGTTTGTATTATTTTTATTATTATTTTTTTTTAAATTTACAAACTTTTGACTATAGTGAGAATGGAGGATTAAATGACAGAGACAACTATGTCACTAGTAGTTGATAACATTTATTTGTTTACTTGTCTATTTATTCTCTAGAAAAAAAATATTATCCTCACTAAAGAGTTTGTACCTTGAAATGCACTGGGTGATTTTAGTTTACATGTATATAAAATGTGAGTTCTGTATGGCTCTCTGATCTCAATAGGCAGGAAAACTTACCCATGACCTTCTCTGGGCCCTCTAGTAATTAATTTTATCTAACTTTCTCTTCTACTTTCAAATTAAGTCAAAGTCCTTTAGGCACATTTTCCATTTTAACCAAAAAGAAAATAAATGTAAAAAGAGTTTTCAATTTTAATTTTCCAGTCCTCAGCTTTTATTATAGCAAAAATTACATTTTTGTTTTCTAATATGAATAAATAAAAGGACAAATTTAAGCAGAAGAATGATTGGTGTATGGTCTAGATATGCTTTATCAATAAATAAAAATAAAATATAAGTAAAAATATTATACTTTTAATCTTATTTATGATACAGAAGCAAGATGTCAGTAAATCATATTGATCACTTTAAATGAAGCCTTTTTTTCTCTTTCTCTTTTTTTAATTTAAATCTGTTCTTACCCTGGCCGGTTGGCTCAGTGGTAGAGCATCAGCCCAACATGTGGAAGTCTCGGGTTTGACTCCTGGCCAGGGTACACAAGAGAGGCGCCCATATTCTTCTCCACTCTTTCCCCTCTCCTTTCTTTTTATCTCTCTCTTCCCCTTCTGCAGCCAAGGCTCTATTGGAGCAAGGTTGACCGTGGTGAGAGGATGGTTCCATGGCTTCCACCTCAGGTGCTAAAAGGGCTCCCGTTGAAATAGAGCAACATCCCCTAGTGGGCATGTCGGGTGGATCCTGGTTGGCACATGCAGGAGTCTGTTTCTCTGTCTCCCTGCTCTCACTTAAAAAAAAATCTGTTCTTAGTGGAATATTTTCTTAAATAGATAAAATGAAAAGAAAAGCTAAAATATTTTTGAAGTGCAATTTAAGAAAGGATTCTGAAAACTTATTATTAACACTAAATGTGGTTATCCGGGTGTATTTGATCAGATTAACCTGACACTGGTGGACTTTTAGCTCTTGATTAAGAGTTTTTAGCTTTTGTCCTTGAGACTCTTCATAAACACCTACTGTAACTTCTTTTCATCTTCCTAGATTTTTTTATCCTTGAGCCCTTTTCTCTAAACACAAATCACTTGAAATTGAATATTTACTAGGTTAGCCATTCTAAGAGTCATATGTCCCACCTTACTAAAGCATGATAATATAGAAAATTATAAGGGATGTCAGTTTAAAAAAAATCTTTTGCTCTTTTCCATCTAAGGCAAATGTCACCACTAAATACTGAAGTATTATTGCAGGCATATTTTATATGTATAGCAAACATTAAAAACTGATTTAGTTGACTTTTTCTTAGACTCTAAGATTATGGCTAACAATTATATAAGACTAACTCACAGTCATGACAGATTTATTAAGGACATGTGAAATATTAAATCCTTGGAAGTTATAATTTACATTAAAGGTAAATTAAAACCATAAATTAAAATTTGCACTGATGAGCCAAGTCTTAGTATATGGTAATCAGGTACTATTTAATTTTCCTTTACTGGTTAGATAGATTCATCAAGATCCACTGTGTCTCTCTAGTAATTTTCTATACTGATGCTGGCTTCATTAGAATCCAGTCTTCTTATAAACACAAGACCAAATACATTCTTATGTTAAGGGGAAAAGAAGACATTGACATATTATTATTTCTATCTGAAAAATATATATCAACTATTCTCTATAATGACATACTAGGGAAGAAAAATATCCTTAAGGTAGAAGTTTACTAAAATAAAGTCAGTCTACTCCTTAAATACTTTAATAATGAATAGATTTGTGTGTGTGCTTAGTATAAAATATACAGAATTAAAAAAATTAATCCAAGTTAATAAATTATTTTGTCAACAATTGATATCTTGAACATTACTGAGTGAGGAAGATGTCAAAATAAAAGGTTACATAAAGTTAAAGGCACAGTACCTTAACAACAAATTATAGTCACATACAAAATGCTAAATGCAGTTTGGGATGGGGGCAGTTAGGAGGGGACTTGATCCAACCTATAGCAAAGAAAGTCTTCAAATTGTCCTCTGAACAGTGTTGCTGACTGTTCCTTTCATGTCATCTTTTGACCATTGAGCACCTTAAAAAAATAGTGGAGTAACACAGTTGGTAATTTGCAGTGGGTTCTTGAGGCTAGAAAAGGTATAAATTGGCTATGTGTCATGTGGTTTCTAAGTTATCTTGTTTGGCAGGATAATCTACTAGAAAGGATATTCCATTGCCACACTAGTTAACCCCTCTGGAGTTATAATTTCCTCCATATCTTTGTTGCTGCAAATGCCTCCGTGGCAACCTCTACCAAATTCTATGCTGCATTGATGGCCCCCTCCAGCCATGAGACCAGTGCCGCTGCTGCTCATATAGCCACTACTGATGCTGGAATTGCTGGCATGCTACTATGTCAATAGCTTCTGGCACCAAAACCTCCACAGGATATATTCCTCTTAGAATGTCCATGACTGCTAACCTTTTTTTTAATTTTTATTTATTTTTATTTTTTTGACAGAGACAGAGAAAGGGACAGATAGGGACAGACAGAAAGGAAGGGAGAAAGATGAGAAGCATCAATTCTTCATTGTTGCATCTTAGTTGTTCATTGATTGATTTTGCATATGTGCCTTGACCCCAGGGGCTACAGCAGACCAAGTGACCCCTTGCTCAAGCCAGGGACCTTGGGCTCAAGCTGGTGAGCTTTGCTCAAGCCAGTGAGCCTTGCTCAAGCTAGATGAACCCATGTTCAAGCTGGAGATGTCAGGGTTTTGAACCGGGGTCCCTTGCATCCCTGTCTGAAGCTCTATCCATTGCACCACCACCTGGTCAGGCTACTATCCTTTTAATTGTGTGTCTATGCAATATTTTCTATCCAAGATGTCACTTCTTGTTTAGCTTCCACACGAATATCTAACAACCCCTTGATAATTATGTACATTCCTTTTGTTCAAGGACTAGGAGGTAAGGCCAAGATTTCCTACAAGTCCTGGAGGGCCAATGCGATGTACATATTCTTCAGTATTATTTGGTAAGTCCTGTTGCTATTGCTGCTGTAGAAACTAGAATTAAGCTTTTTCCTGGAAGAATCTGTGAAGGCTTCAGCTCTTTCTTTCTGTAGGATTAGTCTTTGAGCATATTGTTCAGGGAATAAGAAACCCTCCAGAGAATCTGCACCTTTTTTGGTCTCCAAAACACTGTGATCAGTCGCATTTAGGACGTCAAATAGGAATGACTCACTTTTTCTGTGTGAGGTTCTCAGAGGTAGGGCATCCTTTGCTGGATGTATTTTCTCTACTTTATCTCAAGAGTTGAGGTATGAGTCAGCAAACTGTAGGTTCAAACTGAACACATTTTTCACCACCATAAGATCCATCCCTGGAGAGTACAGAGGAATCAGAATTTTACTTTGCTGAGTGAGTGTATTATTCACAGAGAAGTTCTTCTTAACAGAGAACTATGGCTAAAATGTACAGAATTTTTTCAGACAAATGATGTCTCTAGATATATATGTATGTTCAAAAGAAGTATTTTTGTACAACTTATGGTTACAAAAAGTTTTATGACATTACCTTCTAACAATGATCAGATATGGCTAAGCAAATTATTTAACATAAGTATGATGCAATGTTTTATATATTATGAATGGATAATAAATAATTGTTTTAAAATAAATCTCTTTAGCCTGACCGGGCGGTGGCGCAGTGGATAGAGCGTCGGACTGGGATGCGGAGGACCCAGGTTTGAGACCCCGAGGTTGCCAGTTTGAGCACGGGCTCATCTGGTTTGAGCAAAAGCTCACCAGCTTGGACCCAGGGTCACTGGCTCGAGCAAGGGGTTACTCGGTCTGCTGAAGGCCCACGGTCAGGGCACATATGAGAAAGCAATCAATGAACAACTAAGGTGTCGCAACACGCAACGAAAAACTAATAATTGATGCTTCTTATCTCTCTCCATTCCTGTCTGTCTGTCCCTGTCTATCCCTCTCTCTGACTCACTCTCTGTCTCTGTAATAAATAAATAAATAAATAAATAAATAAATAAATAAATAATAAATAAATTCTCTTTAAATTTGATTAATTTATAATCTTTAATTATGCTTTCATTTCAGTTCAAACTATTTTATAAGTTTCAGAAAAGCTGATTGAGATTTTATAATTTGCTTTTTTATTGTATTCTGAGTAAAAGTGTGAGTTAATTGTCTAAGCTTTTACTGGTAAGAAGTTAACACAATCAGTTTTGGCCTAACTAAACAACCAACTGTGAATTCACTTAATAATTTATAATTTAAAAGTAGCACAATATCACAAAGTGATAGTGTAAAGGCAAAACTATGTTTTAGAGATAGCTCTGAATTTCAACTTTGACAATAAATTATTTTGTATCAAATATTATTGCAGTTAGAATCATTATAGCTAAATGGATTTGGGAATATATTCTACAAACAATCATCATTACTAATACTTCTTGACAAATTCAAAGTTAAATGATGACATGTTCAATGTAAACACTTCATCTTTGCCTATAAAATACAACATATGTAACTGATAAAATTTAATAGATTTCCATGATCCTGATCTTATAAAGTTGATTTTTAGGTCTCAAGATACAATGCAAATAAATTAATGCCCAATATAAAAGTAATTATTTTACTACTGATCATTTCTGTCTTATATACCGATGAAGTATAATCAATACATGTTCATATCTTATTATTTTTTTGCAGTTGAAAAGGATAATACAGTCTGAGTATTCAAAATGATATGGTTTTAAAGCTGTGAAAGATCTATGAAAATTCATGTGCATTCTATTACTTTACAGATGAAGAAAAGGATTGAGGAAGTTGACTTAATTGCCTATGTGAAACTTGTTATCAGGTTAGAGATTAAGTCAAGACATTTGACTCCTATGTTAGTGATATTTTTCTGTGCAAGATACAAACTTTCTTTTTTAAACTAACACTAGTGCATAATACAAGGATGTTTCACATTGATACTAGTTTTCTTTAAAGACAGCCTTTTCTGCTTTACAATGTTTATGCCTTTGGAATTAACTGGGAAAATAACTATCAGATTTCTTTCTGTTCTGAGTATACTGTTGTCCCAAACTCCACCTTATTTGAATGTTTTCTACCTCTAATACCCAACAAATAACAGAAAATGAATTTATCTTCACTAGATATTCAGAAATTTACTGGGAATAAACAATAAGCATTTATAAAATGGATGCTTAGAAATTTTGTTTGGTGGAAATTTATGCATTCTTGGTAAAGAATGTTTCAGTATGTGAATGATACACACTATTTTAGCATACAGATTACCTCTGAAATAGGACAACAGAAGAGGAGAGGAAGATGAAGTTTTATTTCTATACAGGAGGTTCTTTCTTCCTTTCTTCCTGCTCTCCTTTTTTTCTTCCTCCTGCTTTCTTTCTCTTTCTTCTTTTCTTTTCAACTTGTTTTAAAATAACAAATAGGTTATTACAGAATAGTCATGGGGATCTATAGTACAGCATAGAGAATATAGTCAATAGTAGTCTAATAGCTATGTATGTCAGATAGGTGTGAGATTTATTGGGAGATTACTTAGTATGTTACATAATGTCTAATCACTGAGATGTATACTTGAAACTAATATAATATTACATGTCAACGGTAATTGAAAAATAAAAATGATTTGAAAGTGGAAAAAAATGAAATGATCTAAAGTAAATGTTGGTATATACTAAAAGTTTTGTTTGTTTCTAATTTATGTATGTTATAGTATAGCATGATTGAAAATAAAATATTTAAATAAGAATAATGTACTCTAATTAGTCACCACTGAAATTGGCTGAAAAAATTATATATTTCTAAGAAAAACTCAAATGAGATAACCTTCAACATGTAGTCCAGGTTAAGTTTATATTCTAAAGGCTAAACTCCACAAGTGAAATAGTGAAACATTCCTGCTTATGGCTGTTTACATAGATAACAAACATTCCCAAAGCTGTACAGTGTGGGATTTAATTGAAAGAGATTAGTGGTCCCCTGGTTCCCAGAACTCACTAGTTTATTCAACTAAATTTAGAAAACAAACAAACAAAAAACTAGGTCATCAAGCTTATATTTTTCAAATTACAAATATTTCCAAAACAAGCATTAGAGCTATAAAAAAAAAATGAAAAGAGACAATAAACATCTACACTATTCAAATACTTGTATATCTAATCCAGGGGATAATCAGGTAACAAGTCTATATTATCATTAAGTGGGAGGTGGATCAAAGAGAAAGTCTTCTTGAGAAATGCATATTGTCAAACTAGTAAAACTATTATCTTCACAGCCCCAAGATTGGAAGCTATTATTTTGTAGGTACATATATTTTAAAATTATGATTTCTTGATCTTTTTAATCATTTTCTCCCACTCAAAAGTAAAAAGAAACTATCAGATTTCCTAGATAATGGTTATGCAGATTTTTTTGGATTATTAATGCAATAGTAACATCATTAGTATATAACAGATTCGTCTATGCTGATGAAAAATTCTATACCATGCACAATTCCTGGGAAATTCTCACCTAGGGAAAGGTCATATCCATCAGTCAATTAGTTTCCCTACATTTAGTTGTTAAATACAATAAAATAATGGAGTTTTATCTTTTTTCTTTACTTTTACTTCTTCTTGGACTTGTCTTCCTTTTTATCTCTCAAATTCCAACTCCACTGATTTTCACTTTTGATTTTGAATGAAATCATTCAGCATTTATACTTTATGCAACACAATGTACCAATGACGTTTTTAAACACCACATTCTTTTTCACCTTTGCAGCAGTTTCATGGACTCAATAATAATACAACATTTCAAGTGAGGAGTTTGAGTTATAGAAAAATAAGGAGGATAATCAAAGTCAAACAGTAAATTCTAGACTATAAATCTGATATAACATCTGTTAACTTGGATATCTTTGTTAATTTCTTTCCACATTTCTATATAATGATATCTCAGTGCTTTGTCTTTTAATTTCTTCCTTCCCTCCTTTTTTTTCTTCCTTCCTTCCTTCCTTCTTTCTTTCCTCTTTATTTATTTTTTACTAGTATCAATGTAATAATAAATTCTTCTTCAATTTGGCCTGAGAGGTCTAGAAAGTATTCATGTCTTTATAATAAAGTTATATAAGATATATACTGTACCACAAAAAATTCCACTCTTGATCATAATTCAAGGTTTATTTCTACTATGTTTATGCAGTTTTTCTCTCTTCTGAAGATTTTACAAGTTTATTGGCTGAATCATATAAACTATCTATATGGTGGGTTCAGTGTTAATATCCAATTTAATATACAGTAACTGGGCACAGAAATACAACATATTAATAATTTGTCTGAGATCAGGAGGGAAACCTGAATGTCAGTTGTAAACAACAAAATTGAAATTTATTTTCTTATTTCTCTGTTAAATACTTACTTCACTTTAATATTGATATAAAATTGAATTATACTCCCAGGGTTTATGAATTATATATGAGCCTTAAAAAGACCATGTTATTAAAGCATTTACTTTCCTGACCAGTTGGGTCAACAGAACATCAGCTGAGTGTGTGGAAGTCCCAGGTTCAACTGCTGATGAGGGCACATAGAAGAAGCCACCATCTGCTTCTCTACCCCTCCCTCTTCTCTCTCCCTCTCTCTCTCTCTCTCTCTCTCTCTCTCTCACTTTCTCTCTCACTTCCTCTTGCAGCCATGGCTTATTTGAGCAACTTTGCCCTTCATGCTAAGGATGGCACCATGGTTTCACTTCAGGTGCTAAAATAGCTTGGTTGCCGAGCAATAAAACAATGGCTCCAGATGGGCAGAATATTGTCCCATAGGGGGTTTGCTGGATGGATCCAGGCAGGGTGCATGTGTGTGTCTGTCTCTCTGCCTCTTCATCTCTCACTTAATTAAAAAAAAAAAAAGAAAATAAAAAATATTACTTAAGTTTATACAAGTCATCTTTTACCCTTGTCCATTCAGGATGTTATAATGAAATACCACAAACTGAGTAGATTTTACATAATAGATATTTATTTCTTACAGTTTCAAAGTCTTTAAGTCTGAGACCAAGAGGCCGACATGGCCAAGTGAGATTCTCATTGTGTTCTCACATGGCAGAAGGTGTTAAGGGTGTCTATGCAATGTTTTTATAGGGCACTGATCTCATTTATTGGGGCCCTACTACCACGACTTAAGCATATTCTAAACTTCCCATCCAGTAATAACATCTCTTTAGGAGTTAAGAATTCAACATATGAATTTGGTGGGGGGTATATAAATATTTAGAGTATAGCACCTTCTTATACTAAAATAAAGCTAGAATCTTTTAGGAGTTGAATTCTGATTTGCCTTATACATGAAAATTGCCTATAAGGAAGTTACTTTATCAGGTTGATTTGCCTCTTAGTATCTTAAACTAATATACTAATATACTCAGACTTAATACATATTTTTCTCTCAAGGTTTTTATGAGATCAATTAGATTATATAGCTACCACAATTCCAGCCATTTAGAAAGTATTCAATGGCAAGATTAGGTTTTGCCTCTCTTCAATTACCTATGCTTCTTATTTTGGCTAGAAAATTAAATCAGGTAATATTAGATTTTTTAAAATTATTCATTGGTAAATTATATGCTCCTAGAACAGAATTTGTATTTGTCTTATTTGTATTGAGTACTATTATCATGGTGGATTCCTGGCAGACAGTAAAATTTTAGTGGACATTTACTAAATAAATAATAACTCTTAGATTTTCATCCAGAGTTCAACCAGGTTTCCACATTAAAAATTAGAGATAAATCTCCTCCTACTTTAGGCAGGGAAGGAGAAAGAAACCATTTTAAAATACACCAGAGTCCTCTGCTCTGCTCACAGGGCCTGCCCTTAGGGGAAACTAGTTAAGCAGAGTCTAACATTCTGGGATATTATCAGAATCTAATTGAACTGGGGGAAGGGAGAAACCCAACTCCAAACCACTCTAACCAACATCTCTCACCTAAGGGATAGGGATAGATAAATAATATCAATAAAATAAATCAATTGTGAAGTTCAGAATCCAGAGGCCCATGCTCACTACAAGACTGAGACCTAATCACCAGACTACAGAATGTTTCCCATCCCTTCTACACCTCTCCATCACATCAATAAAAACTCACTTATAACAGTTCCTTTTGCTCAGTCTATTGTGTCTGAATTATAAACATATAAGATGTACCAAAAAGTAAAACAAAAGAAAAACTCAATTTAGAGAGAACAAGTTTCAGAACTAGATATGACAAGGATGTTGGAATTATCAGAAAAAAAAAGAATTTTATTTTATTATTTTTTTTTTCCATTTTTCTGAAGCTGGAAACAGGGAGAGACAGTCAGACAGACTCCCGCATGCGCCCGACCGGGATCCACCCAGCACGCCCACCAGGGGGCGACGCTCTGCCCACCAGGGGGCGATGCTCTGCCCATCCTGGGCGTCGCCATGTTGGGACCAGAGCCACTCTAGCACCTGAGGCAGAGACCACAGAGCCATCCCCAGCGCCTGGGCCATCTTTGCTCCAATGGAGCCTTGGCTGCGGGAGGGGAAGAGAGAGACAGAGAGGAAAGTGCGGCGGAGGGGTGGAGAAGCCGACGCTCTACCGCTGAGCCAACCGGCCAGGGCCTAGAAAAAAAAAGAATTTTAAACAACTATAATGATTATGCTGAAGGTTCCTATGCATAAAATAACATGCAAGAACAGCTGAGCAACATAAAAAGAAAGATAGGAATCCTAAGAAAGAACCCAAAAGAAATGTTAAGTATAAAAATTACTATAACAGAAATGAAAAATGCCTTTGATGGGCTTATTAGTCGAGAGGACATGGTTAAGGAAAAATTTCTGAGATTAAATGGATCTCAATAGAAAAACCAAACTGGAAAGCCAAGAGAAAAAAGACTGAACAAAATAGTGCAGAATATTCAAATACTATAGGACAACAATAAAATCTATAACACATACATAATGGAAATACCAAAAGGATAAGAAAGAGATAAAGGAGCAGAAGGAATATTTTAAAAAAACAATGACCAAGAATTTTCCCAAATGAATGTCAGACATCATGTCACAGACTTAGGAAGCCCAGAGAACATGAAGCAAGATAAACGTTAACAAATAATAAAAAAACAAACAAGAAAAAACCACATATAGGCAATTATTTTCCAGTTACAGAAAATCAGAGATAATGGACCAAAGACCTTAACAGACATTCCACAAAAGAAGATACAGAGATGTCAAATAAAAATATAGCAATATGTTCTACATCATTTGTCATCAGAGAAATGCAAATTAAACAACATTTATTAAGTTCGTCAAAATTTGAAACACTGTTTTGACAATACTAAATGGTGCCAAGGATGTGGAACAACTTGGAAATCACATTAATTGGTGGTGTGAATGCAAAATGATAAAGCCACTTTGAAAGACCATTTAGTAGTTTTTTATTTTACATAGGTAAATGTGCTCATATACTATGATTTAGCAAATATATTTCTTAGGCATTGACCCAGAGAATGTGAAATTTTAAATACACGTAAAAACCTGTATGTGACTTTTTACACCTTTATTTAAAATGCAAAAACTTGGAAGCAACATCAATGCCCCTCAGTAAGTGAATTGATAAATAAACCATGGTATCTACAAACAATGGCATATTATTTAGTATTAAAAAGAAATGATCTATCATTATTAAGCCATAAAAAGTCATGTGGGAACCTTTAGCGCATATTCTAAATGAAAGAAGTTACATGCGGTTTGACTCCAACTATATGATATTCTGCAAAAGCAAGTCTACAGAGACATAATATGTTAGTCTAAATGAATAGAATGTACAACACCAAGAATGACCTTTAATATAAACTATGAAATTTGGGTGATTGTGTATGTCATTGTCAGTTTATCCATTAAAATAAATGTGCCATACTGGTAAGATAAGTTAATAACAGATATGAGGGGGGCTTTACATGTGTGGGAATGAAGGATATGTGGGATATCTATGCTGCTTCTTTTCAGTTTTGCTGTGAGGCTATAACTGCTCAAAAAAAAAAAAAAAAAAAAAAAGACCTTTATGATTATTAGGATGATGATTTTGAAGCATATGTTTTTCTTCCTATAGTCTACTGCCAGCACAAAATGGATATCATGCCCACAAATTTAAGAATAAATATAATGCGGCCCTGGCCGGTTGGCTCATTGGTAGAGCGTCGGCCTGGTGTGCAGAAGTCCCGGGTTCCATTCCCGGCCAGGGCATACAGGAGAGGCGCCCATCTGCTTCTCCACCCCTCCCCCTCTCCTTCCTCTCTGTCTCTCTCTTCCCCTCCCGCAGCGAGGCTCCATTGGAGCAAAGATGGCCCGGGCTCTGGGGATGGCTCCTTGGCCACTGCCCCAGGCACTGGAGTGGCTCTGGTCACGGCAGAGCGATGCCCCAGAGGGGCAGAGCATCGCCCCCAAGTGGGCAGAGCGTCGCCCCCTGGTGGGCGTGCTGGGTGGATCCCGGTCGGGCGCATTCGGGAGTCTGACTGTCTCTCCCCGTTTCCAGCTTCGGAAAAGTACAAAAAAAAAAAAAAAAAAAAAAAGAATAAATATAATGCTATAATAAATTAAAAGGAGAAAAGTAAATGTATTATGTCATCATATTAAAACAATTGAAACTAAGTTATAAATCAATCTTTAGTAAAATAGTAGATATCCATTTAAAATTCACTTTTCCAAAATTATACCTACTTTTATGTTATTATAATGATCTCTACTTAAAAACCTCTGAAGAGATTCACATATATTAGTGTCAAAAATAAATCATTAGAAAGTGGAACTAGATTTTAAACTGTGGCTACATTTTCAAGATTTTTGTTCCTATTTCCCACCCTAGACTATGTTCTTGCCCTCCATATTACACTGAACAAAGAGAGGTTACTTGAATTCATATGTTCATCCCAAAATATAACCAGTTCTCTTAGCCTCTAGCACAAAGATAAACAATGCCCTCTTTTCTGAAGTAAACTTCTATCTTTAAGTTCAGATTTTAACTAGGTATGATTCTGGGAATTGAGGTATGAGAAAACCTTTAATTTTTATCTATAAACAGCTTTTACCACATATCACTCACTAGTAGTTTCTAATATATATGTAGTAGAAACACTATGTATAAACTTTAAGTCAGTATACTTTAGATCTCCATAGTGCAGAATTTAATCAAAACAAGTATTATTTGACTTCTGATTCAAGTATTAAACATAATTATGATGAGATTGTGTCTATAAGATGTCCTTTAGAAGAAAGATTTTGATAATTTGTTATTTTTATAGTGATACTATTACAGTGAAAAAAATAAAATGTTAAATTGTAGGAGGAACAGAAATAGCATGATTTAAATTACCATATTTTTGTGAGACTCTAGGTTAATAAACTCTGATTACACCTGGCATTTAATTAACTTATTTTGTTAATTTCATCCCAATAAATACTTCACAAAAATGCCATTAATATAGCACTTTTATTTAGTTCACCAATTATTTATTGAGTGATATTTGAGAATTGTGGTTATATGCTAGGCATTTAAAATGAATGCTATGTTGTCTATTTTTTTCCTTTTGTAGCAGTGCAATCTATTGGGGCAGAAATTATAAAAAAATATTATTTAATTGCAGTATATGAAATATTATGCTATATGAATATCAACTATCAGTGCCAACTATCAGTGCCATGCTACTTTGATCACTTTATCACAAATAAAGTGATCAAAGTAGCATGTATTGGAAAAGAGACATGAACAGTGCATATCAGTAAAACTACTATCTAGTCTCATTTTTTTATTGTCCTAATGTGAAATCTTGAACAAATAGTTTCAATTGATCAAGTTCCTTTAATCATTAAGTAATTGACCAATAGTTAAAACAGGTAACATTTCTTGGAAAGCTTCCCTTTACATAAACTTACGCTGACTGTTCCTGTGAATATGAAGATCTTTTTCTTTTTGACAGAGAGACAGAGAGAGGGACAGATAGTAACAGAGAGGCAGAAAGGGAGAGAGATGAGAAGCATCAATTCTTTGTTGCTCTACCTGAGTTGTTCACTGATTGGTTTCTCATATGTGCCTTGACCAGTGGGCTACAGCAGAGGGAGTGACTCATTGTTCAAGCCAGTGACCTTGGGCTTCAAGCCAGTGACCTTTGCGCTCAGGCCAGCAATCATAGGATCATGTCTATGATCCCAAGCTCAAGTCAGCAACCCCACACTCAAGCTGATGAGCTCGTGCTCAAGCTGTGACCTTGGGATTTTGAACCTGGATCCTCTGTTTCCCAGTCTGACTCTCTATTCACTGAACCACTGCATGGTCAGGAGAATATGAAGATCTTTAAGTGGTGAATTAAGGTCTAAATGTAGAACATAAGAACACAGTATCAAGAAGTCATATCACTGTTTTTTACCCCTGCTCATTAAGGGATAAATTGCAATAAAATTTTCTAAAACTACAGAAGAATAAAAAGAGTGTAGTGGCCTAAAACATGACTGATAGTGGAAAAATTAAAACATGAATTCTACTCCCTATACAAGAGATAATATTTTCTATTTTTTCCATTACATTTATATTAATTTCTATTAAGGTAATAACTTTCAATAAAAATTAAGTGTGATAGATACTTCAAAGTGTGATTTCAGAATGCAGAAGCAGACTACCCTGGATAATATCGATGTTTCTGTTTCTGCTTTGGATCTATGTAGATGGGAATGTATAACATGAGGCTAGGGCTGATAGCGGTGGAGGTGCTGAAGTATTTCTACTGAAGCAAGCAGAATTGCAGAGTAAAGTTTTAACACCTTCTTCATCGTAAACCAATTCTCGTTCATTGAAAGGGCATAGACCCTCCAAAACTAACAGAATCATTTAATATACTCATTTTAAAATGTCTCTCTCAGATAATAAATTAAAATAAATTTGTCCCAAATGAATATCTCTTTCTTCTAAATTAAATTTTAAAAGTCACTGGCAAATTGATCTTTGTCTTACATTTGCTTGCAAACATAAGGAAAAGAAAATGGATGGAGTGTTAGGTATGCTCATAAACATATTTAGTTCATGTGGAAGGAAATTTTATTGTTCCAGAAGATATTAATTAAAAACTAGTACTCAAAGTATAACCTTGGGACAAGATAAGTGAAATGCAGACTACACATAGAACCTAAAAAGTACTTATTACATAAATGCCATACATTCTTCAAACTTCTGCACAAGTATATTTTTTATCAAAAAGTAATTTTTGTGAGTTATTTTTCTCTACTGATATTACTAGAAGTATTAAGACATAACCACTATTAAATAGGAATGAGCCATATGATTGTAAGACACAGAGTTCAGGAAACACTTATATTATCAATCAGTGAAGTTTCTTACTGCCTGCTGTTTAGGAAAGCTGGCCCTGTGGATATATAAACCATTAGACCTTGGGAAAAAAGAGTGTGTAAAGAAATGTGCTCCTACCCTCATAGGTAATTTTATGTTCCATCTGGGTGACTTAAGCTATGCAAATTAGTATGTGATCACAAACTAAGACCAAAATAAATCCAAGCCAGGAGGGAAAGAAATCAAACAGGGAGGAGGAGAGAAAACAAAGAAGGACCCCTGTCTCTTTTTCCAATTGCTTTTCTACTAGGTTTTCAAAGGCATCTGAATTGGGTGAGAAAGATTTTTATTTTCAGAATTACAAATAGATTTTCTTATATATATGAGAAACAGTAGGGGGTAGAAAAAAACATGGACTCAAGATGGAATGAGCAAATCAACAGTATCTGAAAAGATTCAGTGAACTAGAATTGTCTACCCTTAAATGATCTATCTATATCAGGGGTCCCCAAACTTTTTACACAGGGGGCCAGTTCACTGTCCTTCAGACCATTGGAGGGCCAGACTATAAAAAAAAACTATGAACAAATCCCTGTGCACACTGCACAAATCTTATTTTAAAGTAAAAAAAAAAAACAAAACGGGAACAAATACAATATTTAAAATAAAGAACAAGTAAATTTAAATCAACATACTGACCAGTATTTCAATGGGAACTATGCTCCTCTCACTGACCACCAATGAAAGAGGTGCCCCTTCTGGAAGTGCAGCGGGGGCCGGATAAATGGCCTCAGGGAGCCGCATGTGGCCCGCGGACCGTAGTTTGGGGACCCCTGATCTATATGCTTAGCTAGATTAAATGTATCTAAAAAAACACCACAATTCTTTCTAATTAGGAACTGTTTAATAACAGCAAACATATTTAATTGTACATTATTTTAAACTAAACTAAATATTAAGCCTTTATGATAACACTTTTGATTACCTATTATAGGTCATAGTGCTTTATTCTGAATTTACCTTAAATGTGTGTAAATCACATGTGCATATATATGGTTTGGATGTGGAGACTGATGACACCACACATGCACCCAGTTGGTATAAAAAGGTATATTACTCACAGAATACATTTTTCTAAAGAAATCGGGGCCGCTTCTCAAGCAGGTACAAAAATTGTTTAGTAAAGCAGGAGGAGGAGACTGCCTGGGATCTGTAGTGGTTAAAGAATGAGATTGTGGTGAAGATTTTCTATGTGAGGTGGGGCTTTGTGGTCTGAACTTCCCATGAGTGGCTAAGAGGAGAACACTGGCTGTCTAACCAGCTTGCCCAGATAGCTCTGTTTTATGGCCTGAATGTGGTCTAACTCTGTAAATCTTTCATGTGTGCTTAAGGAAAAAAAAATTTTTCTGTTGTTGAATGGATAATTCTATAAATGTTAATTAATGAGGTTAATTTATAACCCTATCTAGGTCAACTCCATTCTATATGTTTAATCTATCAGTTTAGAACAGAGAGGTTTCAAATTTTTATTTTCTTTGTTCCCATTTTATATTTTTCCTTTGTGTATTTTTAGTCTTCTGGTTTTGTTTTTGTTTTTTTTAGAAAAACTATTTTAGTTGTTGACTTAGAGTTTACAGAATGTGTGTTTAATAATATATGTGCACACCGCATTTTACTATACCACTTGATGTGTGCTGCACTACTGTCAGGAGCTCAGCTGGTCTGGGTGAGAGAAAGCTGAGCTGTCAGATGTCAGAGTACCCGTTTCAAGCCACAAGCCAGGAAAAAGCAGAAAAGAAGTTAAGTGCTTAACCATTTACTGCAATGGGAAATAAGGAGGAGGCTAAAGTCAAGGAAGTCCAATTCCCCCATTTTTCATTTTCCCTCTTGAAACAGCACAGAGAGGAAGATTCAGATGTCGAGATTGCCTCACACTTGAGAGGGACCAAACAAAAAGACTCCTGCACTCCTCTGCACCCTGATGTTGGGGAGGGCTAGAGGGAAGGGACGCGATACCAGTGCAAAAGTATCCGCGCTGAGTCAGAACCAGGGAAAGTGTCTTCATGATTTTTTTTTCCCTTGACGCCCCCACAGGAGGCTCAGCAGAGCAACCTAAGGATGGCTTCTAGCCAGGGCTTCAGATAAAGTGATTTAGGAATGAGAGTGCTGGGGCTGGAAGTCTAAATGTGTTAAGTATGGATATCCAGGGGGGCCTCAGACCTTGACTGCAGCTCTCCTCAGAGGCTGCAGAGCACGGGCTATGCACCAAGTCTGGTGTGGGGAGGGCACATTCCCTTCCTTGTAAGACATTAACGGGTAAAGCCTTTGTCATTGCCTGTATTCAGGCCTGCAACATCACACAGACGTTTTAACTAGAAGCCAAATTCCTCAGTTGCCTTCAAGAAGTATCCTCAATTTCTTCCTTCCATACCTTATGGCAATGCTATCACTTATATCAATTATCTGTATAGTATACATACCTGATACTTGTACTAGATTGCTTTAAACAAGCAATTGTCTTTTATATCAACAAAGAATAAGAAACATAAAAGATTTTATTTTGTTTTTATTTATGCCTTTTAACCCTTTATGAAATCCAAGTTTCTGACCTATATATCTTTATCCTCCCTGAAGAACTCATAATATTTCTTTCAGAACACCTTTGCCAGAAACAACAAACAACTTTACTCTATTTTTTTAGTCTTTATTGTTCCTTCAATTTCAAAAGATAATTTCACTGAATATAAATTAGATATAGTTTTTTAGCATTTTTTTTCCTTTTAACATGTGAAGTGTTTCAATACACTCTTTTTTTTGCATGGTTTGATGATAAGTCTGCTGAAAGTCTTCTTGTTTCTCTATATGTAAGAAATTCTCTTTAAATCTTTCTTAAATGTTTTCTTCACTGTTTTTCTTGCAGTTTGAATATAAGCCTAATTTTTTTGTTTGTTTTTCCTTTGCTGTTGTTAATCTTGCTTGAGGTTCCCTGAGATTCTTCAATTTAGGGTTTAGTGCTCATCATTAATTCAATAAACCACTTGGCAATATTACTTCAAATATTTTTTCTGCCTTTTCTCTCTTTTTTTTTTCTAGTGTACCAATGATTTGTTCTTGAATGTTTTAATTTTTTTATTCATATTTCTCTTATGGGAGGTTTCTATTAATCTATCTTCAAATTTGTTCTTTTTCTTCAGCTCCGTAGTCTATTAATGAACCTGTCCAAGGTATTGTTCAGTTATAATACTGTATTTTTAACTTCTAGAGTTTTTTTTTTGTCTTAGAGTTTTTATCTCTTTTATTTCATTATCCTTATAGTCTCATGTGTTATTAATTTTTTTCCCTTTGGGTCCTTCCCATAGTAACTTTAAATCTCTTGTCTGATAATTCCTAGTGTCATATCTGAGTCTGGTTCTGGTAGTTGCTTTACTTCTTCAAAATGCTTTTTTTTTTGCATTTTTATATGCCTTGGAATTTTTATAAAGGTGAATTTTTTTGTAGAGTAATATGAACTTAAATAAATAGGCTTCACTATGAGGATTTATGTTAATAAGACAAGGAGTGGGCTATATTGGTATATGTTATAGATATAGGTATGATAGACATCAAATATCATTTTTTCTTTATTTTTCCACCTTATGCTTTAAGGCTTCCCTTTGATCCTAAGAGAGACTCTGTGTTTGAAATTTCTTTTGGCTGTAATTTGCAGTTAGAATCCTGAAAGTTCATGGTATGGTGGTAGGAGATAGGGAAGGAAGTATTCTAACAAAATTTCATAATTTTGTCTCAGTCCTCTCATGGACTATTTCTTGGGGTTTGTCTTTCACAATTTTATCTGTTCCTCCATCAAAGATATAGGCTTTGATCCCCCAGACATCTATTGTCATTCTTAAGAGCATCATTCACATCCATTTTTTTAAAACCCTGTCTTCTTTTGACATTTTTTTACCCTTTGTTAAGGCAAGAAGACTAAAGTTGGGGCAGAACTTCATTTTTCAAGTTGGGGTAAGACTTTAGAATTCCTTTTTGGGAAATTTATTCACCCTCAAATTTAGAAGTTTTATAGGGAGAAGAGTTTGGGCAGTTTTCTAGGCTGCTGTCCAGCCCTGCCCCCATTTGACCAGGTCTGTGAAGGAATCTCTCAGATCCTCACAAGAGAAACTGCTGAGAATCCTCATGTATAATACTGCATCCTTATGGTGGTCCACTTATGACAGTGGACCCCAGAAGTTTCCCACTTTCACATTATTGTAAACTCAACCCTTAAAATATTCTGTAAAATATCCATTTTTGTTTTCCTATCATATTATTGATTCTAGCAGCTTCTGATGCAGATAATAAAATCTCAGAATCTACATCTCTCTGGATGTACCTATGTGTCAAGATATCAGTACAGTGTTTTGTCCAGCTATGGCAATTATCTGGTGGGTCTTAGAAAAGTCACAGGGTTTCAGATTGTAAGCTTGTCCTTGTCATAAGGGACCATGACATGAGATCTGATAGTCAAGTAAAACAGCTTTTTAATTAAATTTTTCATTTAAAAAAATTTATTGACACCCCAATAAATGCAATAGAGCCATCTTTGATGTAAATTTCTTAGTAGGTTGAAACACTGGTGACCCAATCATGACTGTACACCAAACAGTACACATTTCACTGCATACCTAGGGAAGTGTGCTTCTAATTAGTATAATTAGAAGTCTTTGAAAATGGTTGACTTTCACATTATATTTCCCAAGAAAATAATTAGTTTAATTTTTGTATTCTTTTAAATTGAAATACAGTGTCTTACCTACATAATGGTAGTAGAACATGGATGTTTGTCTTAGGAAATTAATCATTATTAAATACCATGGTTCATGTGTGAAAAATATGTTGCAGGCTTTTTATAAGTAATGATAAATAGTCTTGTAATATAACTCGGCTATAAATTATAGACTATCTATATTGGAAACCTAAAGAAAGTGCTGGAACTTAATCCTAACATGAAAACTTCTAAGAAAAAAGTACTTAAGATATGCATTATTATTTTGTTATTGTGATATGTTGTGTTGTACTTGCCTGAAACTTCAGTTATTTCAAAGAAATCAATGAAATTTACCATGGTTCAGGGGAACAAAGGGAAAATAAAACATAAATCAATTGTATTATACTGATATGAATATCTAAATCTAAAGGGAAAAATAAGTAAATATTTATATTCAGAAAAATACAAACTATGTTAGCCATAGATACTCTCTTTACTCATGGATAAAATCTGATTTCTGTCTATAGTTCCTAATATAACAAATAACTCTTCATTCAAAATGAATTTCAGAGTTTTACAATAGACCTTCTGTTGAAGAGTAAATAGAAGATAATCCTTAAAGTATAAAGAAAAGCTTTCACCAAAATAGTTTTGTAGAGTTATATACATGATAGATCTGGGTGAATTTATTTTTTGATTCACATATCTGTCATCCTCAAATTCCATGAAATAGCATGCAGATAAATTGCAATCATAAACTACCTGATATTTTTTCCTTGTTGTATTCTGAGATGGAACTACTGTTTGTAGTCGTGTTTCCTATATATCCTTCTCCTCCCCAGCTTTATCAGAATTTATAGAAACTAGCTTGCTAAGTTACAACAACCTCTGAGTTCATGGGGATTCTGGCTACATTTACAGATGATGATAAAGTGAATTTATTTCTTCCAGACCCAAACTTTCAGGACGTGTATTCCAAATATCCCCAAGGCTTATCTCTCAGAAAAACATTGGATTTTTTAATATGAGCAGAGAAAAAATATTTCATTTATTTATTTGTTTGTTTATTTATTTTTTGTGGCAGAGATAGAGAGAGTCAGAGAGAGGGACAGATAGGGACAGACAGACAGGAAGGGAGAGAGATGAGAAACATCAATTTTCGTTGCAGTTCCTTAGTTGTTCATTGATTGATTTCTCATATATACCTTGACTGAGGGGCTACAAGAGACTGAGTGACTCCTTGCTCGAGCCAGCGACCTTGGGCTCAAGCTGGTGAGCCTTGCTCAAACCAGATGAACCCGCGCTCAAGCTGGCGACCTCAGGGTCTTGAACCTGGGACCTCCACAACCCAGTTCAATGCTCTATCCACTGCACCACCACCTGGTCAGGCCAGAGAAAAAATATTAATAGAGCTCCTGCTCAAAAAAAAAAAAAAAAAAAAAAAAGGAAACAGCCTATATGTTCCTATAACATCCATAACGGCTTCTTAAAATTTTTATTTTTTTAGCTTTAATTTTTTTTTAAGTTCATTGATATATGATTTATACATAAAAGAAATCATGCTTTTTAGATATATGGTTTGGAGAGTTTTGGCAAATTTCTCCAGTAAGGTTACCAATACCAATATCGGTATATAAAATGTTACTGAAAACTCAAAAAACAAACAAACAAACGAACATACAAAAAATAACTGTTGTCTTTTACAATCAATGCCCTTCCCTTTCCTCAGACTGTGTTCTCCATTAACTGGATTTTCATCATTACAGTTTATACTTTTCAAGACTTTTATATAAATAGAATCAAATAGCATGCTTTCTTTATTTTGCTTTTTTTGATCACATGTAAATTTTAAGATCTCATTTTGGGGAGGTTGCATCAACAATTTATGATGAAACGTATTTCTTGTTATAGATGTACCACAATATATTCATCAATATGCTAGTTGATGGACATTAGTGACATTTATAGAATTTGGTAATCATAAAGAAAGCTGCTATACACATTCATGTACAGATGTCTGTAGGGATATATATTTTAATTTTTATTGTGTAAATATCTAGGAGTAGAATTACTTTATTACATAGAAAAATGTAAGATCAATTTTATAAGCTACTGTCAAACCATTTGACAAAGTGGTTGTGCCAAATTGAATTCCCACTGGCCACAAAAGAGAATCTAATTGCTTTTCATCTTATCGACCATTAACATTGTCAGTGTTGTTATTGTGTACCAATCTATTCATCTAACTATATCTATCATCTATTTATCTCTCTACCTTTCTATTATCTATCTATCTATCAGCTAGCTAGCTAGCTAGGTAACTAGCTAGCTATCATCTATCTAACTTTCTATCATCTATTTTTCATCTTCATTTTACCAATAATATAATGTTAGAAGTGTTATCTCATTACAGTTTCAATTTGCTTTTCTCTAAAAACTAAAGAAATTAAGCATATTTTCATGTATTTCTTTATAATCTGTATTTTCATTAGTCATGATTCTGCTCAATTGTTGCCCAGTTTTTTAAAAAATTGAGTTGTCTTCTTGAGTTATATGCATCCTTAAACAGATACATGTGCTTTACAAATGTTTTAACACTGTAGCATATCTTTAAATTTTTTAATGTTTCAATGAACAAGAATTTTTAAAAATGCTTGAATCCAATACTTCATTTATTTATTTAGTATTTATTTATTTACAGTTTATAATATTTGTGCCTAAGAAATCTTTGTCCAATCCAGAATGGCAAATTGAATTGATGTAATTATTGATATATTTATATTGATATTGCTTTATGGGATCTTTATGAGTTCTTTCTTGATTTTTGTTCATTTTGCATTTAAAATTACTTATTTTGAATTTCCAGGACTTTTTAAATCAATCTATATTATCTCTATAATTGTTTTATATGATAGCTCTGTTTTTTTATTTTATGTGGTTTCTTCAGAATTATACTATTAATGCATAGATATTTATAGCTTATTTTTAAATACTATGTCTGGTATAAGATGCCTACAGCAATATACTTTTATTTTTTTCTTATGTTTAGTGTTAATGTTGTGCATTTTTTTACAGAAATAAATAGAAATAAACAACCTATTTATATTTTCTATTGTAAGGTGCATTGTTATTTCTCAGTTATATTTCAAATTGATTTTTAAAAGTCTTTGATATTTTCTTAAAATTTTAGTATTTCAATATTCTTTGCTTTTACTCCTCAAACATCTAGATCTTCATCAATTATGATATTATATTAACTAGAAAAAAATTTAAATTATTTTCACATAATTTTGCTGGACTTAAATTACCACAGTTGTTATTTTTTTTTTACTTTTTTACTTTTTCTGATGCCCATTGAAAAGTATCTTTACAAAGTATACAATTCTGGTTTGAATGTCTTTTTTTCTTTTTCTTTCTTTCATTATTTAATTTTTTTTTATTAAGTGAGAGCAGAGAGACAGAATCCCATATGCACTCCGACTAGGATCCACCTGGCATGCCCACTAAGGGGTGATGCTCTGCTTATCGGGGCATCGCTTGTTTGTTCAGCAATCGAGGTATTTTAGCTCCTCAGGTGAGACCATGGTGCCATCCTCAGCACTGGGGGCCAATTTGCTTGAATGAGTCATGGCTGTGGGAGGGGGTGGGAGAGAGAGAGAGAGAGAGAGAGAGAGAGAGAGAGAGAGATAAAAGAGAGGTAGAGAAGCAGATGGCCACTTTTCCTATCCCCTGACAAGGAATTGAACCTGGGACTTCCACACACCCAGCCAACACTCTATCACTGAGCCAACTAGCCAGGGTTCATTACTTTCAAATTACTACTCCATTGTCTGTGGATTTACATGTTTTCTTACTATAACATTTGCTTTTCTTTTCTGATTGTTATTTCTCTGGTTCCATCAAAGATTTTCTCTTTATCTTTGCTTGCTTACAGTTTAACTATATACATTATTGAGGTGCATTTTTTTTTTCTATTTTCTGAAGCTGGAAACAGGGAGAGACAGTCAGACAGACTCCCGCATGCGCCCGACCAGGATCCACCTGGCACGCCCACCAGGGGCGATGCTCTGCCCATCCTGGGCGTCGCCATGTTGTGACCAGAGCCACTCTAGCGCCTGGGGCAGAGGCCAAGGAGCCATCCCCAGCGCCCCGGCCATCTTTGCTCCAATGGAGCCTTGGCTGCGGGAGGGGAAGCGAGAGACAGAGAGGAAGGCGCGGCGGAGGGGTGGAGAAGCAAATGGGCGCTTCTCCTGTGTGCCCTGGCCGGGAATCGAACCCGGGTCCTCCGCACGCTAGGCCGACGCTCTACCGCTGAGCCAACCGGCCAGGATCGAGGTGCATTTTTTGTTCCTGTGTTTTATCTTCTTTATACACCTTGAGTCTAGTTTAATTTTTTCTCATTTTTCTATTATTTTCTTTTGTCTTATTCTACTGAGGTAGTCTATGATGCTTGATACTCAGTGTTAATGCTCTGTTTTTCTTGTCAGACTTCAGGCTTAGTTGGACCTATGAGCCTCAAAAGGCTGAGGCCTTCCTCAGATTCTGTTTGTCCTATGGGAAGCAGTACCTTATATATTTGTCAGAAGTAGAGAATTTCATCTCTCTCTCTCAGCAGTAGCAAATATTTACTTTGTGTGGTTGAATTCTTACCTGAAAGGGGTTTCTTTTTTCTCTCTTGGGTCATTTATTTATTTGTTTGTTTGTTTTAGCTTATTCCCCTGAAGAAATAGATATTTTTATGGATACTGGAGGTTGCAGGGTTTATTACACCTATCCTAGCACATCAAAATTTTGCTTCACAGGATTCAAGAATCACATAAAAAGTAAAATTTTACTCATGCCTTCACAAACAGGCAGCTAATCATTTGTAATTCTACACTACATATCCTGTCTCTTATTCTAATCTTTCTCACAAACTCCAAGTGAAGGCCCATGGAAAGGAACTATGAAAAACTGCCAACAACTCAGCAATTTTAAAATGACACAAAACCCATATTTGACCTTTAAGAATTTATTAAAATATTAGGTGATATGCTTTTTTATCCATCCAGGTAATTCCACCTTTTCTTCTTGTGTTCAGTCAACCATAAAATTGTTCACATATCCTCTCTGTCTTGGAATGATTATTACTCTTTAGAATTCAGTTTAATTATATACCTGTGACCTCAACTTTCTTATAAGCTCAAATATACTACTTTGTAAATAGTCTACCCTTTCCTCATTATTAATATGGTAGCAATATTGTCTTGTGAAGAATATTCTAAGTGGAAATACAACTCTTCACATCAGGTTTCATACTTTGAGCATCTGATATATTAAAAATACTCTTGACTACTATAAAGTTGAATGTGGGCAATAAAAAATGCACAGAAACATACACACATATATGTAGTATAGTTGCAATATACGTCCTTGTTTATGCAAATACATAGAGTTGATATTAAAATCACTGTGACAAGCAGAGAAAAAACTTCTAAAAATTGTACTGAATATATATTCTATTCATAAACAGATTTGATCATTTTTTTAACCATCCTGGCATATTGTTAAGATCTAGTAACTTAATTATTGCCAAATGCAACTTATTAGAAGTATTCCTTAATATTTTCAATTTTTAAAGAATTTTATACTATAGTTGTAAGAATATAAACATATAACTTACCCTTATCTTTGTGCATTTTCCTTATATCTTGCATTGTTTTTAGATTATGACAGAGATAATGTTTAGATGTTATGGCTTCCCATACATAATAATACAAATACTATGTAGAAAACATTTCTTAAAGTCTATATTCCTTTCTCTATTGCATTATTTCACTGTAAAATAACAAACTTAAACTATATGTACTCTCTCATCAAGATCTATTAATGTTCAGCACTCTAGAAGAAAATAAAATTCAGATATCTAGTGTGTCAACTCCTGTTATTTCAAGTTTATGCAAATCATATAATAAGAAATTTAAAAAGTTGAACATAATTTATTGATATGCAAAATGTTATATACCAACAAAAAACATTGAAACTTAAAAATCAGATTAACTTTCTGTGAAATAATATTCAAGATCTCTGAGAAACAGAGACTTTGCAGTAAATAATTCATGTTGAGAGATAGTGTTTTTGCTAGTATATCTACAATATAAAAAATGTTAGCAGTTAAGAAAAAAAAAGATATGGTTAATGGTGAGAAAATTAAGCATAAGTAAAAAGATTCAAGTCTGCATATTTTTGATAAATCTTTTTACTGAGAGAATGCACTTATTATCTATGAGGAGAATAGGATTTCAGTGTTTCATAGTTTAAATGCAAACCTAATTACAGAAAAAGTCAACTAATTGTCACTATCACAAAAAGTATAAATTTAAATTCCAAGTCATAAATGTGGCAAAATAAACAGATAGATAGGATGCATAGATACATAGGTAGATATATAGAAAGGAACATATCCCTAATTATTACATTTTATTTAATTTTGAATCAATTTCAACTGCTTTACATTGTTTTCATAAATATATCAATACTTTATTCTTGAAAAGTACTGTATATAATAATTTATTTCAAGTTGATAAGAAAAAATATTTAGGTAAGGTTTTATGCCTTATCACATTTTTTTACTACGAGGGTTCACTTGAATATTCAGCTGTGTGGGAGTAATTTACTCATGTTGTTCTAAAATTACAATAAATAAAATTTTAGAAGAAAATTGGGCAACAATGTTTAAAATTGTGACTTTTTAAAATTACATAGCATTTTTAACATACTGTTTACTGACTAAACTGCCTAAATCAAAATCTTTTGAAATACTACAATAAACTCACTGTATGAAGCTTGTTATCATGGCTGACAACTGGATTACTGAGAATATGAAATAAAATAAGTAGAATTAAATAATCAACATCTCCCAAAATATTTTCTCAACCTTCCTACGGTGTCTTGAATGACCTATTATTACAGTCATTATTTGAATTGTTTCCATAACAGAGACAAAGATATTTATATGTCTGTATTCATATTGACCATAATAGTCTAGGGGTTAGCTTATTTTGGGACAACAGTGTATGTTAACATGATACTTTAATATTAATCATATTTTTTTCTTTATTTAAAACAGGTTGATGTACCTATTTAAATGATGGATACATAGTTAAGAATTTTTGCCATGATACCCAAATGTAGAAAGTTTTGAAGGAGAGAATAAGTGGCAAATGATTAAGTGTTAATAAACAGTGATGATCAGCATGGCTACGTCAATTGGGAGTAGAAAAGGAATGACACACAGGAAAATTGATCAAAGACAAAGGATTAGTTATGTAGGAAAAAAATAGTCCCCCATTAATAACAGTTTCACTTTCTATGGTTTCAGTTACCTGTAGTCAATTATAATTAAAAAATATTAAATTAAAACTTCTAGGAATAAATAATTCATAAATTTTAAATTGCATATCATTCTGAATAGTGTAATGAATTCTCCTGTTGTATTTCTCGGTCAGGCTCAGGATGTGAATTATCCCTGTACAACATACCTGCACTTGTATGTGTTACCAGCCCATTAGTCACTTAAAAGTTGCCTCAATTATTAAATCAATGATCTTGGTATCACATTGCTTGTGTTCAAATAATTCTTGTTTAATTAAATAATGGCCCCAAAGCACAATAGTGATGCTGATAATTTGAATATGCCAAAGAAAAGAAGTCAAGTGCTTCAAGTCAGTGGTCTCCAACCCCCAGGCTGTGGACCAGTACTGGTCCATGGGCCATTTGGTACCGGTCTGCAGAGAAAGAATAAATAACTTATATTATTTCCATTTTATTTATATTTAAGTCTGAACAATGTTTTATTTTTTTTAAAAAATGACCAGATTTCCTCTGTTACATTTGTCTAAGACTCACGCTTGATGCTTGTCTTGGTCACGTGATACATTTGTTCATCCTACCCTAAAGGCCAGTCTGTGAAAATATTTTCTGACATTAAACAAGTCCTTGGCCCAAAAAAAGGTTGGGGACCACTGCTTTAAGTGAAAAGGTGAGTGTATTACAAGATATTTTGGTAGAATGAGACCATATTCACATAACAGTATATTGTTATAATTGTTCTATTTATTATTGTTAATCTCTTACCATGCCCAATTCATAAAGTAAACTTTATCATACACATATGTACATAGTAAAGAATATATGTGTAGGATCTGGTATGATCTGTGGTTTTTTGGCATCTCTCCAAAGATCTTAGAACATATCCCCTGCAGTTAAGGGGTATTACTGTAATTAAAAAGAAAAATATCACTAGAGGTGATCAAGTTTTGATTAAATCTAATAAAAAAATCAAGAATCTTGAGACTAGATCAATAAAGACTTTGCAGTCTTAATAACAGGCAACAAAACAATAAACATGAATTAACAGAGCCATGGAGAAATGTGAGAAACCAATTAGCACAACACATCAGCAATTGAGGAGAGAGAGAGAACAGAAAAATCACCAAAAGAAATAATTACAAACACTTCCAAAATTTTATAAAAAATATTAATCTACAAGTTATAGAATCTCAACCAAATCCAAACATTAAAAATCAAAGACAGAGAGACAAGATGGCGCTGGAGTAGGCGGATGTACCAGCATCTACCTCCCAGAACCAAAGTGGATTACAAACTAATTTTATGAACTATCATCTGGAAAAACCAACTTTGGACTAAACTAAGAGGACTCTTCAACCAAGGAACACTGAAGAAGCCACACCGAGACTGGTAGGAAAAGTGGAAACGTGGAAATGCGGAGAGGGCTGCCCATCTCCTTGGAGCAAATGGCAGCAGGGAGAGAGTCGCGTGGCGGGAAGTGAGTTTAGCAGAGGGGAAAGGGTCCTGAGCCCCAGGAACAAAGCCCCAGCCTGCAGCCCCAGAGCCCAGAAGAGGCGTAAGGACAGTATTTAGCTGGAAACAAGTCAGGATACTGTTTGTGAGAGAGTCTGATTTCTTAGACCCAGGATCCTTCTTAAAGGGACAGCGCAGAACATCTCTCTCAAAAACAATCTCCTGGGGACGGGGAGAGAGGAGAGGACCACAATAACAGGAAGAGAGTGCAATCTAGGAGGCATAGGGAGAAACATTTTGGGAGATAGCCACCTTAACCCCTGGGACAAGTCACTCCCCAAAGCTGAAGTGAATACTTCCCCCGGAAACAGCAATATCAGCAAAGGAAAGCAGGAGAGCAGCCAAACAAGCTCCCCCGTGGCATTCAGAGCAGAGTCGCATAGAAGGAGGGAGCTTTCGGGTCTACAGTAGTGAGTCTTAGGGTCCGAGCTGCAATGCCCCCACCCACGTGGCTGAGGGCACACTGGAGAGCGGGCGGCAGCGAGAGACAAAAGTGCGGTTCTGCTGGCAGGGTTGGAAACCGGCTGGCCACCACTGGGCTCAGGTGTGAGCTCAATCTTGCCTGGCTGGGGAGAAGGGGGTGTGCAAAAGCGGTCAAGCTCATCTGCTGGCAGCCTGTAATCCAGCCTCTGGGAGAAGGGTGGGAACCCCAGAAAGGGTGGAGACCAGCCCTGGAGCAAGGGCAGAGGAGCACAGCCCTGCCCCACCCGTGCAACCCAGGCTTGTGGTCTGACTTGGTAGCTGGCTCCTCCTGCGGGGGTGGAGCCAAAAGCTCAGAAGAGGTGGAGTTCCACTAGGGAGCTGAGCTTGGGCACGCAGCCCTGCCCGGCGGTAGAGCCAGGCAGCTGGTAGGCAGTAGGAACAGCTAGCAGCTGTTCCTTGAGCGGGCTCCTCCTGCAAGGGCAGGGCAAAAGCCCAGAAACAGGTGGAGACCTGCAACTGAGCAAAGGTGCTCACCAGTGCCCTCAGGACCGAGCATAATGTCACACACGGGGGCAGGCCACCAACCCTTGTGCACCCAAGCACGTGATCACAGCCACTCCCATGAAGAGAAAATGCGGAGGCAGAGAAATACAACACAAATAAACCAAGAGAAATCCCCAGAAAAGGACCTAAGTGAATCAGATATAACCAAATTACCAGATGCAGAGTTTAAAATAACGATTGTTAGGATGCTCAAAGATATCAGAACAACCATAGATGGCCATTATGAAAACCTAAATAAAGAGATAACAAATATAAAAAAGGACATTGAAATAATAAAAAAGAATTAGCCAGAAATGACAAATGCAATATCTGAAATAAAGAATACAATGGAAGGAATTAAAAGCAGGATGTATGAAGCAGAGAATCGAATCAGTGAGTTAGAGGACACAATAAATAAAGGCATGGAAGCAGAGCAGAAAAAAGAAAAGAGACTCAAAAAGTCTGAGGAAACTCTAAGAGAGCTCTGTGAGAACATGAAGAGAAATAACATCCGCATAATAGGGGTTCCTGAAGAAGAAGAGAAAGAACAAGGGATAGAGACTTTGTTCAAACATATTATAGTGGAAAACTTCCCCCAATTAAGGCAGGAAATCATTTCACATGTTCAGAAAGCACAGAGAACTCCATTAAGGAGAAACCCAAAGAAACCAACACCAAGACACATCATAATTAAAATACCAAAGCTAAATGGTAAAGAGAAAATATTAAAAGCTGCTAGAGAAAAAAAGACTATCACCTACAAAGGAGCTCCCATAAGGATGACTTCTGACTTCTCAACAGAAACACTTGAAGCCAGAAGGGAATGGCAAGAAATATTCAAAGTAATGCAGAACAAGAACCTACAACCAAGACTACTTTATCCAGCAAGGCTATCATTTAAAATTGAAGGAGAAATAAAAAGCTTTACAGACAAAAAAACACTCAAGGATTTCACTGCAACCAAACCAAGGCTGCAAGAAATGCTAAGAGACCTGTTGTAAACAGATCAAAGGAAAAGAATAATATAGCAAAAGAGAAAAAACAGTTTTAAAGAAAAAAAATGGCAATAAACAATTACATATCAGTAATAACCTTAAATGCTAATGGATTAAATGATCCGATCAAGAGACATAGGGTAGCTGCATGGATAAGAAAATAGGACCCATATGCTGTCTACAAGACACACCTTAAATCAAAAGATGCACACAGACTGAAGATAAAAGGATGGAAAAAAATATTTCATGCAAATGGAAATGAAAAAAAAGCTGGGGTAGCAATACTTATATCAGACAAAAAGGACTTTAAAACAAAGACCATAGTTAGAGATAAAGAAGGTCACTACATAATGATAAAGGGAGCAATCCAAAAGGAAGATATAACCATTATAAATATCTACGCACCTAATATAGGAGCACCTAAATATATAAAGCAGACTTTGATAGACTTAAAGGGTGAGATCAACAGCAATACTATAATAGTAGGGGATTTCAATACCCCATTAACATCATTAGATAGATCCTCAAGAAAGAAAATTAACAAAGAAATAGCAGACTTAAAGGACATATTAGATCAACTCGATTTAATAGATATCTTCAGAACCTTTCACCCTAAAACAGCAGAATATATATTCTTTTCAAGCACTCATGGTACATTCTCTAGAATAGACCACATGTTAGGGCACAAAAGCGGGATCAACAAATTTAAGAAGATTGAAATCATATCGAGCACTTTCTCTGATCACAATGGCATTACACAAGAAATCAACCACAATAGAAAAATGGAAAAACATTCAAACACTTGGAAACTAAATAGCACATTATTAAACAATGAATGGGTTAACATTGAGATCAAAGAAGAAATTAAAAAATTCCTAGAAACAAATGATAATGAGCATACATCAACTCAAAATTTATGGGACACAGTAAAAGCAGTCCTGAGAGGGAAGTTTATAGCATTACAGGCATATCTCAAGAAGCTAGAAAAAGGTCAAATAAACAACTTAACCTTGCATCTAAGAGAACTAGAAAAAGAATAGCAAGTAAAGCCCAGAGCTAGTAGAAGGAAGGAAATAATAAAGATCAGAGAAGAAATAAATGACATAGAGGCTAAAGAAACAATACAGAGGATCAATGAAACCAGGATCTGGTTCTTTGAAAAGGAAAACAAGATCTATGAACCTTTAACGAGACTCACCAAGAAAAAAAAAGAGAGGACTCAAATAAATAAAATTAGAAATGAGAGTGGAGAAATAACAACTGACACAACAGAAATACAAAATATTGTAAGAAAATACTATGAAGAACTGTATGCCAAAAAACTAAACAAACTAGATGAAATGGACGAAATCCTTGAAACATACAATCTTCCAAAAATCAATCTGGAAGAATCAGAAAACCTAAACAGACCAATTACAACAAATGAGATTGAAACAGCTATCAGAAAACTCCCCCCCCCAAAAAAAAAAGTCCTGGGCTTGATGGCTTCACAAGTGAATTCTACCAAATATTCAAAGAAGAACTAACTCCTATCCTTCTCAAGCTATTTCGAAAAATTCAAGAGGAAGGAAGACTTCCAAACTTCTTTTATGAGGCGAGCATAATTCTGATTCCAAAACCAGGCAAAGACAACACAAAAAAAGAAAATTATAGGCCAATATCCCTGATGAACTTAGATGCAAAAATCCTCAACAAAATATTAGCAAACTGGATCCAGCAATATATGGAAAAAATCATACACCATGATCAAGTAGGATTTATTTTTGGCAGGCAAGGCCTGGTACAATATTTGCAAATCAATCAATGTGATTCCTCCATAAACAAAAGAAAGGAGAAAAACCACATGATAATTTCAATAGATGCAGAAAAAGCATTTGATAAAGTCCAGCACCCATTCATGATCAAAACTCTCAGCAAAGTGGGAATACAGGGAACATACCTCAACATGATAAAGGCCATCTATGACAAACCCACAGCCAACATCATACTCAATGGGCAAAAATTAAAAGCAATCCCCTTAAGATCAGGAACAAGGCAGGGGTGCCCCCTTTCACCACTCTTATTCAACATAGTTCTGGGAGTCCTAGCCACAGCAATCAGACAAGAAAAAGAAATAAAAGGCATCCAAATTGGAAAAGAAGAAGTAAAACTATCATTATTTGCAGATGGCATGATATTGTATATAGAAAACCCTAAAGTCTCAGTCAAAAAACTACTAGACCTGATAAATGAATTTGGCAAGGTGGCAGGATATAAAATCAATACTCAGAAGTCAGAGGCATTTTTATACACTAATAATGAACTGTCAGAAAGAGAAATCAAGGAATCAATCCCCTTTACCATTGCAACCAAAAAAATAAAGTACCTAGGAATAAATCTAACCAAGGAGATTAAAGACTTGTACTCGGAAAATTATAAAACATTGATAAAATAAATCAGGGAAGATATGAACAAGTGGAGGCATATACCGTGCTCATGGTTAGGAAGAATAAACATCATTAAAATGTCTATATTACCCAAAGCAATTCATAAATTCAATGCAATACCGATTAAAATACCAATGACTTACTTCAAAGACATAGAACACTTATTCCAAAAATTTATATGGCACCAAAAAAGAAGACGAATAGCCTCAGCAATCTTGAAAAGGAAGAAAAAAGCGGGAGGTATCACACTTCCAGATATCGAATTATATTATAAGGCCATTGTACTCAAAACAGCATGGTACTGGCATAAGAACAGGCACATAGTTCAATGGAACAGAACAGAGAACCCAGAAATAAACCCACAGCTCTATGGACAACTGATATTTGATAAAGAAGGTAAGAGCATACAATGGAGTAAAGACAGCCTCTTCAACAAATGGTGTTGGGAAAACTGGACAGCTACCTGCAAAAAAATGAAACTAGACCACCAACTTACACCACTCACAAAAATAAACTCAAAATGGATAAAAGTCTTAAATGTAAGCCATGAAACCATAAGCATCTTAGAAGAAAACATAGGCAGTAAGCTCTCTGACATCTCTCGCAGCAATATATTTGCTGATTTGTCTCCACAGGCAAGTGAAATAAAAGACAGGATCAACAAATGGGACTTTATCAAACTAAAAAGCTTCTGCACAGCTAAAGACAATAAGAACAGAATTAAAAGACAAACTACACAATGGGAGAATATATTTGACATAGCGTCTGATAAGGGATTAATAACCAAAATTTACAAAGAACTTGTAAAACTTAATACCAGGAAGACAAACAATCCAATCCAAAAATGGGCAAAAGAAATGAATAGACACTTCTCCAAAGAGGACACACAGATGGCCAACAGGCATATGAAAAAATGTTCAACATCAGTAATGATTAGAGAAATGCAAATTAAAACCACAATGAGATATCACCTCACACCAGTCAGAATGGCGCTCATCAATAAAACAACACAGAATAAGTGCTGGTGAGGATGTGGAGAAAAGGGAACCCT
Source organism: Saccopteryx bilineata (assembly GCF_036850765.1). Lineage (NCBI taxonomy): Eukaryota > Metazoa > Chordata > Mammalia > Chiroptera > Emballonuridae > Saccopteryx > Saccopteryx bilineata. The sequence continues at coordinate 96,529,102 of NC_089495.1, read as the reverse complement.
CCTGCACTGCTGGTGGGAATGCAGACTGGTGCAGCCAATGTGGAAAATAGTATGGAGATTCCTCAAGAAATTAAAAATCGAACTGCCTTTTGACCCAGCTATACCACTGTTAGGAATGTACCCCAAAAACACCATAGCACTGTTTGAAAAGAAGAAATGCACCCCCATGTTTATGGCAGCATTGTTCACAATAGCAAAGATTTGGAAACAGCCCAAGTGTCCATCAGAGGACGAGTGGATTAAACAGCTTTGGTATATATATACTATGGAATACTACTCAGCCATAAGAAATGATGACATAGGATCTTTTACAACAACATGGATGGGCCTTGATAACATTATACTGAGTGAAAGAAGTAAATCAGAAAAATCTAAGAACTATATAATTCCATACATAGGTGGGACATAAAGATGAGACTCAGAGACATGAACAACAGTGTTGGGGTTACAGGGTGGGGGGAGGAGAGGGAGAGGGTTGAGGGAGGGAGGGGCACAAAGATCATGGCTTTTCAGCATTTGCCATATTCCTCCCTTAATCTATAGACAGACAGCAAATATTTACGTATGGTGTTCCCACTATAAAAACTGCTGACTTAGGGACAAATGCTGATGAACTATTTCAGCAGTTCCTCCTTCTTCAAAGACTTATATGTCAACATAGAGCTCCATGTTTCATAGGACATACTCAAGCTCACTCCATGCTTCCTGGAGCTTTAGCACAAGGGAATTCCCCCCCCCTTTTTTTGTAGTATTTTTTCTTTTATTTATTTATTTTTTGTATTTTTCTGTGAATGGAGATGGGGAGGCAGTCAGACAGACTCCTGCATGTGCCTGACTGGGATCCACCTGGCATGCCTACCAGGGGGCAATGCTCTGCCCATCTGGGGTGTTGTTCTGCTACAACCGGATCCATTCTAGCGACTGGGGCAGAGGCCATGGGGCCATCCTTAGTGCCCGGGGTGGCTTTGCTTGGGTGGAGCCTTGGCTGCGGGCTGGAGGAGAGAGACGAAGAGGATGGAGAGGGGGAGGGGAGGAGAGGTAGATGGGCACTTCTCCTGTATGCTCTGGCCAGGAATCGAACCCGGGAATCCTGCACACCAGGCCAATGACTCCGATGGGTCTACCATATCATGCTTTTTACTTAAAAAAAAAAATTACATTTCTTTTGAATGCTGATGAACAGGAGACACCAAATCTTTTTCGCCTGCAAACTACTACCTTCTTTATTAGATCTAGCTAATAACACTGTTTTGTCTTTTTCCAAATAGCTCCAGATATATGGAAAAGATTTATATAGGTGGATGGGGATCCTCAAACCCCTCAGCGAGATCTTCTGAGAATGGCTTTTAAAATACCTAGAGGCAGAAAAAGCCCAATAGAGATCAGGGGATCTACCAGCTTTTAGGATACACCCTTAAAGGCTTCAATGCCCCAAAGGGGTCTCATAGGATGCCATCTGGGTCCTGCTTCAATATTGGAAAGGAAGGTCATTGAGCTCAAGCCTGCCAGGCTTACACGCCTCTGCTGTGAGGAAACAGGGACACTGGAAGGTGGGCTTCCCCCTCGCTCCTCTAAGGGAGGGTTCAGTCTCTTCCAGCCCTGCTCCAGCCACCTATGACCTAACCTTGCCCAGAAAGCTGAGGTTTGCCACTGATGGCTGAAGGTGCCCAGGGCCATCGGCCCCATCTACGACCCTGTGGATGAGCCTAGGGTATTTCTTCCAAGAAGCAGGTAAACTGATCTGATTTGCACAAGGGCCACTTAACTATGTTTTGCATGAATAGTCAGGTTTTTTATTCTTCCCTCAAAGATCTCTGTTGTGGGTGTTGATAGTCCTATTTTCTGCTGCTTTGCTTAATATATGGTGTTTCCTGTATCCCTCCTACCTCAATGCCCCATTCATATTTCAGGCTGGGACCTACTCCTAATTTAGAGCTCTCTTTCTTCCTTTTGCCAACTTGTATTATGAATTTACCTTTTCCACCCAGCTTAGTGTATCCCAAAGTTCTCTTTACCATGCCACAGTCACAGAGCTCTTTACCATGCCACAGTCACAGAGCTCCAGGGAAAAGCAACCTGCTCTCAACTCTCCATGCAGAGGAGAATAGAAGCTCCATATCCACGCATGCTGAAAATGACTTTTTCCAGTCTACCTGAATCATTACCAGCTAGAAGCAGCGGTCATTGGGACTTGGACATGAGCTGCAAAGTATAGAATGGTGACAACAATTCCAGTGCCATGTGGACTTTTCCTGTGGGGAACTTTCCTGGACTCCTGCTCCCTGTGACAGCTCCTAACAGACTGAACTGTGGTTGGGTTGCATTTTTCAGGGATTTGGCATGGTGATGGGGCCAACTTGGACTTGGTGAACATGTTAAGGACACTACTCTTTTAGGGATTCTTGCTGTATTGGCCAAGAGTTTGCTTAAAGGCTTTTAATCACTGTAAAAAAAAGTAGAGGACTGGATGAAGAAGATGGGGCATATATACACCATGGTATACTATTCAGCTAGGAGAAATGATGACATCGGATCACTTACAGCGGAATGGTGGAGTCTTGGTAGCATTGTGCAGGGTGAAATAAGCGAATTAGAAAAAAACAGGAACTGCAGGATTCCATACATTGGTGGGACATAAAAGCGAGACTAAGAGGCATGGACAGGAGTGTGGTGGTTACGGGGGGTGGGGGGAAGGAAGGAGGGAGAGGGGGAGGGGGGTACAGAGAGAACTGGATGGAGGGTGGCAGAGGATGATCTCTCTTCGGGTGATGGGTATGCAACAGAACTAAATGACAAGATAACCTGGAAATGTTTTCTTTGAATGTATGTACCCTGATTTATTGATGTCACCCCATTAAAATAAAAATTTATTTATAAAAAAATAATAATAAAAAAAATAAAAGACATTTTTTATCTAGATTAATCATAATAAAATGTTTAAAATGCAGTGGTACCTTGAGATACGACAGACCAACATACAAATTTTTTTTTTTTAAGATACAAGCTGTGACTCAGTCCATATTTTTGTTCGAGATCTGAGCAAAATTCCGAGATATGATTCGTGATTTGGGAAGCTGTCACTAGTTGGCACGTTGGCGCACGGGTCCAGTATCGGCAGTTTGATATACGAGTTGACTGACTTATGACCTCGATTATAGAAAGAATTAAATTCATATCTCCAGGTACCACTGTACACAGAAAGTCTGGAAAGAATATTTACTCAATTAATTTAATAACTCAACAAATCTAAAAAAAATAACATCACAACAAAACCCAATTAATTTAATAGCTTACTTATCATCAGAAGAAATATAGACTGAAAGGCATATTTAAAGCACTGAATAAAAAAAAAATAAAGGTCTCAATCAAGAATCTTATATATAGTAATCTATATTTTAATAATAAAGAAAAAATATAACCTTCACAAATAAATAAAATTTGAGAAAATATATTGCCAGCAAACTTTTATTACAATAAATAATAATTGGAATCTTTTTGACTGAAAGTGACACTAGACAGCATTTTGAATCCACGTGTTAAATGAATAGTAGTAAAGAAATTATACAGGTAAGTATAAGACAGTATTAGAGCATATTTATTATTTTATATCTCAAATAAAATAATTTCAGCTTGACCAGCCAGTGGCGCAGTGGATTCAGCCTTGGATTGGGGTGTGGAAGACTCAGGTTCAAGGTTCCGAGGTTGCCAGCTTGAGCGCGGGCACATCTGGTTTGATCAAGGCTTACCAGCTTGAGCCCAAGGTTGCTGGCTCTAGCAAGGGGCCACTCAGTCTGCTGTAGCCCCCTATCAAGGCACATACAAGAAAGCACTCAATGAACAACTAAGGTTACGTAACGAAGAATGGATGCTTCTCATCTCTTTCCCTTCCTGTCTGTCCTTATCTGTCCCTCAACAACTGCACAAAGTAAACTGGCAAGAGTATAGTCACATTGAAATAAAATGACAATAGGTGGTAACTCAAAGCCCCTGAAACAAACCAAGAGAACTAGAAATGATAAATAGAAAACTCTAAAATTCATATGCTAGCTTTCCTTTCTTCTCTAATTGCCTTTAAAAAAATAAAATTATGTAATGTAATCATAGTAATAAGATATTATTTGTTTTTAAAATACATAAATATGATTTGTATCAAAATAATGATACAATAAAGAAGATGAGAGGATAGAAGGAATATTAGTTCTATGTTTCACTGGAATTGGGTTAAAATAAGTCTAAAATGAATTCTGATGAGATTGGATATAAATTGTGAGTCCTGCAATATTAACACTAAGAGTATAACTCAAAAACTGTAGTAAAAATTAACTAAAGGAAGTACAATATTACACTACAAAGTATTTACTTAGTGCAAGAAAAAATCTGTACAATATATATAGAGTAACAAAATCATGAGACATCTAGAAAAAAAGCAAAATAGCAGATGAAAACTTTTCCAGTAATTAGATGAACTATAAATGGATTAAATAATCCAATGAAAATACAGCATTATCACACTGGATAAAAATATAAAACAAACTGCATGGTTCTTACAAAAGTACAAAAGGCACGCTTACATTTAAAGTTAGAAATAGGTCTAAAACAAATGGATAGACAAAACATATTATTGTAAATGTAATTATAAGATAGCAAACCATGTATCTGACAAAATAAAAATTAAATAAATGTTTCTTGAGAAAAAGGGAACATTGTAGAGTAACAAAAATGCCAATTTGTTAAGCAGACATAAATTCAGAAACATATATACACTTTAAAACAGAGTACTAAGGTAGATGAGGTTAAAACTGAAGTAACTGAAGAGATAAATAGACAATTCAAAGTAATAATTGAAAATTTTAATAAATCACACAATTTATAATTGTATATTTTAAAAAAAAAGAAACACAAGATATCAAATGAACAGCCAAAACACTGGAAAACAAAGAGCAAATTACACCTAAAACAAACAGGTGAAAGGAAATAATAAAGATTAGAATAAAACTTAATGAAATATAGAATGTAGAAACAGAGAAAATCAATTAAATCAAAGTTGATAATTTTAAAAGACAAAAAAGCCTGAACAGGCAGTGACAGTGGATAGAGCGTCAGATTGGTTCATGGAGGACTCAGGTTCAAAACCATGAGGTTGCCTGCTTGAGCGTGGGCTCATCTGTTTTGAGAACAGACTCATCAGCTAGAGCTCAAGGCTGCTGGCTTGAGCCCAAGGTCTCTGGCTTGAGTAAGGGGTCACTAGGTGTGTTGTAGCCCCCTGGTCAAGGCACATATGAGAAAGCAATCAATGTACAACTAAGATGCCACAACAAAGAATTGGTGCTTCTCATCTCTATCCTTTCCTTCCTGTCTGTCCCTACCTGTCCCTCCCTCTGTCTCTCTGTCTCTCTGTCTCTCTCTCTCTCTCTCTGTCACAAAAATATTACTACTTCTAATAATACAAGGAAAAAAAATCTTTAGCTGGATTGACCAAAACCAATAAAAATTACACTGAATAAATTTAATTTCATAAAGAAAAAGTAAGATCTTGATGACTTCTCTGATGAATGTACCAAATATGTAACAAAAATTCTACAGAAATAATTTCAGTACTTCACAAACACTTCAAAATACAGATGAGGAAAAGAAGTCCAGAGCTACTAGGAGGTCAATATTATGATGACATCACAAATAAAGATATCACAAGGAAAGGAAAGTAATGACCTTATAGATGAAAAATTTCCCACAAAATATTAGTTTACCAAACCCAGCAATACTAAAAAGTAGTATATACCATGACTGATTGAAATTTATTCCACGAATGCTATGTTGACTTAACATCCAAAAATAAATGAATGTGATTTTACATATATTTATATTTGTTACATTAATAGAAAACATATACAAATACAAAGACGATTGCAATCGATACAAAGAAAGCATTCAATAAAATGTAAATAATTTTTAGGATATAATATAAGAGACCTTTTATGATATAATATCATACTATATGTATCCCATGAATTGGGATACATATAGTATTATAGTTAAGAAAGAGATAATCCCTTCACTGATTGATAACAATTTCAGCTGGCTTTTTCAGAAGCCTTTTATCAGAGTCCAAAAATAAACCCTCACAATTGTGGTCAATTGATTTCTTTACAGGAACCAAGATAATTCAATACTTAATGAATAGTTTTTTCAACACATGGTCCTGGAGACTATTGATATCTACATGCAAAGTAAAATGTTGAATTTCTTTCTCATGATAAACAAAAAGTAACTTTAAAGAAAGAACAACACAGCTAAAAATATAAAAACTCTAAAACTGTTTTTCAACTGCTGGTCTGTGGATTGATGCTATTAGGAAAATGCGGAGTGCTTGATAAAGAATACCGAGTTTCTTTTGAAGTGATGATTATGTTCTAAAATTGATTGTGGCAATATTTATACAACTCTGTGAATATACTAAAAATCATTTAATTTCACACTTGATATGCTAATTGTATGGTTTGTGAATTATATCTCAAAATAGCTGTCTTAAACAACCAAACAAAATGCTATTAAAAATATCAACTTGGCCCTGGCCGGTTGGTTCAGCGGTAGAGCGTCAACCCAGTGTGTGGCAGTGTCTGATTTGATTCCTGGCCAGGGCACACAGGATAAGCACCCATCTGCTTATCTAACCTCCCCCCCCCACTTCTTTCTCTCTGTCTCTCTCTTCCCCTCTCACAGCCAAGGCTCCATTGGAGCAAAGTTGGCCTGGGCGCTGAGGACAGCTCCATGGCCTCCACCTGAGGCACCAGAATGGCTCCAGCTGCAATGAAGCAACACCCCAGAGAGGCAGAACATTGCCTCCAGTTGGGCATGTGCGGGAGTCTGTCTGCCTTCCCACTCTGACTTACATAAAAAATACAAAAAAAAATCAATTCAACTCTGGAACTCAGTCATATTACCCACCAATTCTACTTATTTTGGCTTTTCTTTTCCTTTTTTTAAAATAAAAAGATGTTACGTAGTGCATAATTTATTTATATAAACTCCGAGTAAGAAGGCAGCTGTTAAGAAACCTTTGGTGCCTAAGTGGGTTCAAAGTTAAAAAAAAAGAAAAAGAGAAAAACCTAAATTGTTTCAACACATGAGCAACAGAGAGAAAAAGAGACTTTGTTGAGACAGTTGGTATAGTTTAAATTAAATTAAATGACATTTAGATTGAGAGTTTTGCATCATAATAGGATTGGAGAGTTTCCTTGTTTTTATTTTTATTTTTTGGAATATGTGTTTCATATAATACATGCATCATATTTAAAATACATGTTAAACTTTCACACTCTTTTTCTGTTTGTTCTGTGAAGAGGGGTAGAAAAGAGAGAGATATAGAGTTAGAGAAATAGAGGTGAAGATAAATAGAAAAACAAAAAGACAGAAATACAGAGAGGTGTGAGAGAATTTTTGTTACTTGAAGATCCTAATTAAGATGATATTTTGATGGTTAAATGGGGGTTTTAACTCATCAATGGTGAGAATTGATTTTATGGTGATGAATATTCTGTATTTTTATAATACATGTTGTAGGAAACAAGAGTATGCAAATTGTCCAAAACTATCAAAATATAATATTTAATTTCTGTGTATTTTATCTGTGGAATTTATGCCTTAATTTTTAACAAATCTCCTAAAAAATTACCAAGGAAGGTATGTTAAGAATTTACTACTTCTCGCCCTGGCCGGTTGGCTCAGTGGTAGAACGTTGGCCTGGCATGCAGAAGTCCCTGGTTCGATTCCCGGCCAGGGCACACAGGAGAAGCGCCCATCTGCTTCTCCACCCCTCCCCCTCTCTTTCCTCTCTGTCTCTCTCCTCCCCTCCCGCAGCGAGGCTCCATTGGAGCAAAGATGGCCCAGGCGCTGGGGATGGCTCCTTAGCCTCTGCCCCAGGTGCTGGAGTGGCTCTGGTCGCGGTGGAGCAACGCCTCGGAAGGGGCAGAGCATCGCCCCCTGGTGGGCGTACCAGGTGGATCCCGGTTGGGCTCATGTGGGAGTCTGTCTGACTGTCTCTCCCCATTTCCAGCTTCAGAAAAAATAAATAAATAAATAAATAAAAAAGAATTTACTACTTCTCTACTCAATAGAGCATATATTCATCACTGAATTGTCCCACAAAACTAACTTATAGAGTCAGGGGTGATGAATTTCTTTAGTTATCACAATTCTTGTATTTTGTCCAAGATATAAAAAAATTAAACTTTACTTAGCATATCAGATTGTTTTTGTTACTCTTTTCATACGTAAATACATAATTAGGTCTCTTATGATGGTAATGCATTTCTATTAAACTAAATTTCCTTCAATAACGTCACAAGTATATGTTTGTGCATTAAAATGCATACATTCTACATGTGATATATTCGAAAAATATTTAGTTAGAATATTGGTGTATATCATCACAGCACTCAAGAAGATGATAGTTATATAATAACAAATGACAAATACATTTTTAAATGTTTTCATTTTCAAATCTTATACATACGAAACTAGAGAAAACTCCATGAGAGATAAAATATGACAACATGAGATCACATTAGAATATGAGATACAGTAAAAATGTTTTCAGTTTTGTTAAATTTTTGCATTAGGTGTCAAAATAATACCAACAAATATCTTAAATAATGAACAATGTAGATCAAACATGATAAATTGCCTTCCAGGAAAGTCTGCTAAAAACTGGAATTAAATTTCCTCTAAAAATAAAATTCTATGCATTTAAACAGAAAAAAACTGTCAACATAGTACAACTTTAATGTCATCTCTGTAATTTCACACATGCTGATAGATGGCATATGATATTTCATGTGGCAAGTATTTAAAAAATGACAATTTAGTAAATAATGCTGTAATGAAAATCAAGGCAAGCTGCTTGAGAAGCTTAAGTGTTATAATTTCCAAGAATTTAAATAAAATTATTATAAAGTATATTATTTTATGTAAAAAATACAAGTAAATTAAAATAAGTTAAAATCTATTTTGGTTACATCTGTAAAAAAATTAACTGAAATTAGTAGGTGATTTAAGTTATATATAACATTAACATAAACTAAAACTTTAATTTTGAAAAATATATTGTGAGCAAAAAAATGGTTAATAGGTTAACTTCTGAGAGAATCTAAAGTTCTCTCATATTTTTTAAGTGTATGCAATGCTTGTATTTTATTGTTTAATTGGGGAAGAACAAAAAATGAAATTAGTCAGACATCTGCCTGTATTTTTACTTTTCTACTTTTTTTATATTTCAGTAAGCTGTTTCTTGTCTCAGACTGTACTTTTGATGACATGAAATAAAAATTACATTTATTTTATGAAATTTAATTAAATATCAAATAAAAATATACAAAGTTTTAGGCAAGTGCTTTGACAGTAATAGTAAATTACTACTATCTTTTACCTTTTACTACTTTCTTTTACCTTTGCTAATTTTTTGGAAAGTATAATGACCTTTGAATTATTTATCATACAAATCTAGAAAACTGTGAATATATTTAAAATAATTTTTCTTTAATATTATATTTACAGTGCTTAAACAAATTAAATTAACACAGAAATATATTGTAAATAATACCTGTCATAAACTATGAAAAAGCCAGTAAGCTAAAAGACATTTATGTAATATTTGCTTATATGAGTTATAATCTTTGATTATATGTTCACCAAATTATTCTTTCATCAGAAAATGGGATTTAAAAGCCATAAAATAAAGTCATGACATTTAATATCAATGTTCACATTTAAAAACTATCAGAGATTCCAAGATGGCAGCAGAGAAGGTAGACATTTAAACTGCCTCCTCCCAGGACCAAACTAGATTACAAATTAATTTAAAAACTATCATCGTGAAAATCCAACTTTGGACTAAAAGAACAGGACTTGAAAACCAAAGAGCACAGAGAAAACCACACCAAAACTGGTAAGACATGTGGGGACGTGGTGGGGGCTCCCATGCTCCCATAAGCAAGGGTCAGCTGAGGGTCCAGAGGGTTTCTCATTGCAGGGAGAGAGATCTTGAGAGGCAGGGGTCTTCAGACCCAGGACTGGAGCCCCAGCCAAGAGACCCAGAGACTGGAGGAGACAGCCTGACAGCATTGAGTGGGGATTTCTGTCTCCAGAAAATGGCTTGTGAAGAAGTTGCAGTTTCCTTAAAGGGCCAGTGCCAAAAATTTCATTCACAACCTCTTACCTGGGGCTCAGGAGACAAGTAGAGCTAAGAAAATTGGTCTTTCATGAGGAGAGTGGGGGGATAGAGGCATAGGAACAAAATGGTGACAAAAAAAAATACCTGTACTGAGTCATTCTCCAATACTGAAGTGGCCATATGCTGGGGGAGGGGCAATCCCTCCATCCAGCACAAGCCCAGCATAAGGCCAATTGACCCACCTCTAGAAAGCTCTCTAGTTCTAATCAGTGTGTGCAAGGCTGTTTGGAAAAGAGGGAGTAAAGGGGAGTGGCAGTGACTCATTTCTGGGGAGACCTGAGCTACACCTCTCCCTTCTGATACAGAGAATGTGTCCTGACCCCAGAAAGTACCTGGGCAGACCTGGTTCTCAGAAGTAACTGGTTCTCAGAAGTCACATTCACCGCATTCCTGTGAACTTATCATAGAGAAAAAGAAAAAAAAAAAGAAAAAACCTAGATAGCATTTCAACTGGGGCCAAAGAGCAAGATATGCCCACTTCCCCTGTCCTAATCACAGAAGTTCCCTGCTTGGCTCAGCAAACAAACAGTAGGAAAATTGAGACTTTTTTGTTGCACAACATGTTAGGGAGAATTAAAATCTGAGCAAACAGCAGAGGCTGAGGGAATAAGCCCTGGATGAGGGGCCGCATTCCGCATATCAACTTCAGTGGCCCTACCTCAACAAGCCTGCAAACTGCACACAAAAATACAGGAAGACAGAGAAATGTAATCCAAATGAATCAACAAGAGAAATCCCCCCAAAAAAGAACTGAATGAGATGGAAGTAATAAAATTACCAGATGCAACTTTAATATAATGATTGTTAGAATGCTTACGGGTCTTAGAGCTACAATAAATGGACTTAATGAGCACCTAAATAAAGAAATAGCAAGCATCAAAAAGGATATTGAAATCATAGAAAAGAATCAATCAGAAATGATAATTAAAATATCAAATGAAAACTACACTAGAAGGTATCAACAGCAGGCTGGAGGAAGCAGAGGATCAAATCAGTGACTTAGAGAACAGATAAGTGATAATACAGAAACAGAGCAGCAAAAGGAAAAGAGGCTCAAAAAGACTGAGGAAACTATAAGAGAACTCTGTGACAATATGAAGAGAAATAACATTCGCACCATAGGGGTTCCTGAAAGAGAAGAGAAAGAACAAGGGATAGAGGACCTGCTTGAGGAAATCATACCTGAAAATTTTTCTAAATTGATGATTAAAAAAAGAAACACAAGTTCAAGAAGCACAGAGAGTTTGAATAAAGAGATACCCAATGTGACCTATATCAAGACACATCATAATTAAAATCCCAAAGTTAAGAGATAAAGAAAACTAAAAGCAGCAGGAGAATAGAAGTCAATTACCTATAGCGGAGTCCACATAAGGATGACATCTGACTTTTCAACAGAAACACTTGAGGCCATAAGGAAATGGCAAAAAATATTTAAAGTAATGCAAAACAAAAGCTTACAACCAAGACTTTCTTATCGAGCAAAATTATCATTTAAAATTGAAGCAGAAATAAAAAGCTTCCCAGAGAGAAAACACACACACACACACACACACACACACACACACACACAAAATCAAGAAAACCTCAAGGAATTTATTACAACCAAACCAGTACTGCAGGAAATGTTAAGGGGCTTGCTGTAAAAAGAGCAAAGAAAAAAAGAAATTGAGGAAAAGAGGATTATATATTTAAAGAATAAAATGGCAATAAACAACTACATATCAATAATAACTTTAAATGTAAATGAATTAAATGCTTCAATCAAAAGACATAGGGTAGCTGCATGGATAAAAAAACAGGACCCACACATATGCTGTCTGCAAGAGACCCACCTCAGAACAAAAGATACACATAGACTGAGAGTAAAGGGATGGAAAAAAAAACTTTTCACACTAATGGAAAGGAAAAAGAAAGCTGGGATAGCAATACTAATATATGACAAAATAAACTTTAAAACAAAGGCTATAGTAAGAGATAAATAAGGTCACTACATAATAATAAATAGAGCATTACAACAGGAAGATATAACTATTATAATTTTATATGTGCTTAATATAGGAGCACCTAAATAAAACAGATTTTGATGGACAAAAAGGGTGAGCTTGAAAGCAATATTATAATAGTAGAGGATTTTAATACCCCCTAATATGAATGGATAGAACCTCCAGACAGAAAATTAACAAAGAAACAGTGGCCTTAAATAACAAACTAGAATAACTGAATTTAATAGATATTTTCAGAACCTTTCACCCCAAAGCAGCAGAATATACAGTCTTTTCAAATGCTCATGGTACATTCTCTAGGATAGACCACATGTTAGGACACAAAACAAGTCTCAATAAATTTAAGAAGATAGAAATCATATCAAGTATCATCTCTGATCACAATGGCATGAAACTAGAAAGCAACTACAATAGAAAAACTGAAAATTGTTTAAACACTTTGAGACTAAATAGCATGTTATTAAATAATGAATGTGTTAACAATGAGATCAAGGAAGAAATAAAAAATTTCCTTGAAACAAGTGAAAATGATCACAGAACTCAAAATTTATGGGACACAGCAAAAGCAGTCCTGAGAGAGAGGTTCACAGCATTACAGGTATACCTTAAGAAGCAAGAAAAAGCTCAAATAAACAACTTAACCCTGCACCTAAAAGAACTAGAAAAAGAACAGCAAGTAAAGCCAGAGAAAATAGAAGGAAGGAAATAAAGATCAGAGCAGAAATAAGACTGGTGCAGCCACTGTGGAAAACCATATGAATATTCCTCAGAAAATTAAAAATGGAACTGCTTTTTGACCCCGGTATCACACTTTTAGGAATATATCCTAAGAATAACAAATCACTGATTTTAAAGAAGAAATGCACTCCATGTTTATTGCAGCATTGTTTACAATTGCCAAGATCTGGAAACAGCCCAAGTGTCCGTCAGTAAACGAGTGGATCAAAAAGTAGTGGTACATATACACAGGGAATACTACACAGCCACGAAAAAGGACATCTTATCATTTTCAACAACATGGATGGATTTGGAGTCTCTTATGCTAAGCAAAATAAGCCAGGCAGAGAAAGAAAAATATCATATGACCTCACTCATATGAGGAATCCAATGAACAATGTGAACTGAGATACAGAAGAGAGGCAGAGACGGGGTCAAAAAGTCCACAGGAAAAGTGGTCAGAGGGAAAAGGGATGAGAGGAGGGAATCAAAGAAAGGAAAGACATTAGTAAAAGTATATACATGTAACACAGAGAGGGGCAGGATAGTAAATCATGGAGGGAAGGTGGGAAGGTGATGGGGGAGGGGGCAAAGGGGGTATCAAGGAGAACAAGGGTGGGGAGGGAGATATATTCCAGGGAACACTTGTAACTATGTAAACACAACAAATTAAAATCAATAAAAAAACTATCAAAGTAATGTTAAAGTGTTTTTATTCATGGAAAAATAACAGAATATCTAAAATAAAATATTAATAAATGATCTCAAGATATTGCAATATTATAATTTCCAGGCTGTCTGGTTATTTATTTTCTAAGTTTTTTTAATGTTTCCTTGAAATTCACCTGTGATTAATGGATACAGTAAACCAACTTATCATCTTACTTTTATATTATAGTACATAATGATTTGAAACTAGCATTTCCCACAGATTCACTTATATAAAGAACTGATTCAATAAGGTACATTTATATAAAATATACATTTGCTTTAGTTGATTAAAGAGCAGCATATAGATTATCTTTTCATTCCATTTCTATTTCATTTATAACTGAGATTTTCTACTAGCTAAGAAATGCAATATAAGTAAAAGAAAAAATATTTAATGCCCAATGCTCATATGTAAAAATGAGTTTATATTTTTACTGATACATCTCTTCTCAAAGTATCTAGTCTCAACTAACCACTTTCTTTTCCTCAAATATCTTAAAGAAGAACATTTTGAGATACACAGGGTGTTAAATAAATTCATGATCTGCAATCATCTAAAATTTAATGGTAAATTTACTTTGAAAAATCATAGAGATTCTCTATTCAATTTATCACTTTTAACTTTTTGAAATATGCAGACTATGATAGCTTTCTTAAGACGTGCTGATGTTTGACTGATATCAAGAAATTCTAATTATGTTCTAGGAGAACATGAATAAAGATTATTTTTGTTAAAATGCCTTCTTCAAACTTGCTTCTGCAGGAAAGAGTTTCAGAAATATTATATAAAATGTCTGACTTTCTTTTCAATACACATATACAGATAATTTTAAATGCCATCATATATTGAAGCATTTTATAAAAAAACTGTTCTAACATGAAAAGATTTGACCCATTAAAAATAGAATCAGTGTGACAAACTATATGATAGACTTAGCCTGCTCTGTCTCACATTACATAATGAAAACTGTTGCTTACAAGCTAAAATTAACAGAATGGCATTATGCTGGAGTAGTATATGTAAAGAGAAAAAAAGCAAGAGTTAGATGAGCAAGTTTAGATTTGACTTTCCACATAGTGTGAGCACATTCATGCACATCATTTTTACTACCTCTGATGATTAATATTCTGATCCATAAAGTGAAGATTATACTATCTGTCTTTACTAGTTCATGAGAATACCAAAAAGGATAAAATACTTAATACTTTTCAAAGTCCTGTGTAAGTGGAGAATTAATATAAGTCATGTTTTAATGTACTATTTGAAAACACATACAGAGATATTATACAAGTATATTCCAATTTAAACCAAAATACACAGCTGATTTCTAATGTTTTGTTATGCTGAATTTTCTGAATTTATTTCTTATTAATTTTCGAGTATTCTAGTACTAGAAACCCACTGACCAAGAATAAAGAGGTAATCCAATCTCTTGATTATTCTCAGTTTGCTGTGACCTATGAATAAAAAGAAGCTTATCTTGTTTTCTATGTTATATACCTTTTGACTATAATGTTATCATCAGCTTCTCCTGCTTTTGCAAACCAGCTAGCCACAATGATTACAATGATTCTGAGACCAACCCTTGCCTTTGAATACTTTTTAAACAAATTTTTTCCATTGTAGAACACAATACTTGGTACCAAGCAGGACACAAAACTATTCTTATGGTGAAAAATTATAACACATATCAATTAAAAATTAAAATTTTATAATGCAAACATGAAATATTAGGCCTCTTGAATAGTATAAAAAATAAATATACTACTTAATAGAAAAATAATCATTTCCATTAGAAGTAGAGTAAATATTAAGGTATATTACATTACTCACATTTATTCAAGGAAACAAAATTATTGATCAACAATGTTAGATTTAGGGACTACTAAACCATTTCAGATAAACATTTTCTCATAGTTCAGTGACTTTCAACCATTTTCATCTCATGGCATTCCTGACTATTTACTAAAATTCTACTGTACAACAAAAAATATATTTTTTGACAACCTGAAAAAAAATAGGTATAATTTATATTCATTCACACTGAACAGCAATAGTTATGTTGTTGTTCTTTGACAAACTAAAGATAAGAGATCAGTGCCTTTAACTAAATAGTCAGCTATTGCATGTTTTAAAAATCTTTTGTGGTACACAGATGTGCCATGACACAACAGTTGTAAATCACTACTTTAGTTCAATGAAGAAGACAATAAAAATCATGCAAACAGTGAGAAAAGGTATCTGATAAAAATATATAATCTATCATCTATCTATAAATCTATCATCTATCTATCTATCTATCTATCTATCTATCTATCTATCTATCATCTATCACCTGGCTATCTATTTATCTAAGAGAAATGAGTAGAAATTTCTTCATAAAGATAAAAGATTTAAAAGGACTTCTCAAAAAACAAAGCAGAACAATACAACATTATTTCTCTCATGAAGACATACAAATAACAAAAGATATATGAAAAGATGCCCACCTTTGCTAGCTATTAGAGAAATGGAAATCAAAACTACATTAAGATACCACCTTACATCTATTAGATTGGTTATTAGCAAGAGACAGGTAATAACAAGTGTTGGAGAAGTTGAGGATAAAAAGAAACCCTCATTCACTGTTGGTGGGAATTTAAACTGGTACAGCCATTCTGGAAAACAGTATGGTGGTTCTTCAAGAAATTATGAATAGAGTTATCATATAACCCAGTAATACCTCTACTGGGTATCTAGCCAAAAACTTGAAAATATTGGTAAAAAGAGACATATACATCCACATATTCATCACACCATTATTCACAGTGGCCAAGAGATGAAAACAACCAAAGTATTCCACAGAAGAGGATTGGACAAAAAAGATGTGGTACATATATGCAATGAAATGCTACTCACCATAAGAAATAATAAAATATTTTTATTTGAAACAACATGGATGGACCTTGAAAATATTGTGCTTAGTAAAATAAGTAAATCAGAAAAAACTAAGAACTATATGATTTCACTCATATGTGGGATATAAAACTGATACTCAAACACAGACAAAAGTGAAGTGGTTATCAGAAAGAGGG
This sequence comes from Saccopteryx bilineata, assembly GCF_036850765.1. Lineage (NCBI taxonomy): Eukaryota > Metazoa > Chordata > Mammalia > Chiroptera > Emballonuridae > Saccopteryx > Saccopteryx bilineata. The sequence continues at coordinate 96,512,365 of NC_089495.1, read as the reverse complement.
AAAGGGAGTAAAGTGGGTCAAAGCTATGCTACTAAAAAAGGTTTGACTTTGGGTGATGGGTACACAACTCAATGAATAGTTCACATGCTATAAAAATGTACACTTGAAACCTATGTGTTCTTATGGACCAATGTCACTCTATTAATTTTTATTTCTAAGTAAAAAATAATAAATATGGAGGGCACTGACTTAGATAAAGAGGAAATGACAAAAGCTTAAACTTATTAGAAAGAACAAAGGTCTGACAATTTGATGTGTTAAAAAATATAATCTTTTATTTTTTTAATATGTATGTTCATTTTGTTCTGTTCTATTTAAATCAAGTAAATTATATTTAATAATTATAGATATATTGTACATAACTTGGTCATTATTCAGATATTTAAAACAGATACATAATTTTTTTATTTTCTTATAATTTATCTAAATTCAGAAAAACTATATTCTAATGTTCTACATTGTAAAACCAAAACAAAAAAAAATACAAGTAGTACATAATTAGAAAAAAAATACACTGGTTTTGTGATATCACAGAAATGGTATAAAAGGGAGCTCCCAGACTGGCTCCCTTCACTAAAGCAAAATTTTAACTTGGCAAAAACAGTTTTTGGAATGATAAAATCTAATAAGAAATTTATAGCCACTCAGGGAGTGATACTAAACAATAAAGTCTAGTTTCATTAAGTAAGCATTATGACATATAAGCACAAAACAACAGAGCTCCAAATTAAATGAAGCTTACATTGAAAAAATTAAACTGAGAAACAGATAGCACTAGAATAATAGAAACTTCAATACATCACTTTCAGTAATTGATAGAACATATAGACAGAAAATCAATAAGGAAATTAAAGGCTTGAACAATATTATAAATAAACTTGTTCTAACAAACATATATAAAACCCTGTAGCCAAAAGCAGTAGAATATTTATTCTTTTTAAAGGCTCATGGAGCATTCTTCTGCATAGACCATATGTTAAGTCACAATACAAGTCTTAATAAATTTAAAAAGATTTTAAATCATATAAATTGTTTTCTAAGACCGTAGTACAAGGAATCTAGAAATGGATTACAGAAGGAATATCAGAAGCTAAACAAATTGGTGAAAATTAAATAACAGCTTGTTATTCAGTGGATAGGCAAATGAAAAAATGACAAGGAAAATTAGAAACTGCGTGGAGAGAATGAAAACAAAAACACAGCCTATCAATATTACAGTGAAGGAAATACTGAGTGGGACATTGAGAACTGTCAGTGTCTACATTAAACGTAATAGTGAACTAATATCGCAATTTTACACCTTGTGAAACTAGGAAAATAAGAGCCAACTAAACCCAAAGCCAGGAGTTGGAAGAAAATAATAAAAATTGTAGAAAAATGAAACAGACAATAGAAAAAAATTGAGAGAAATATAAAACCAAATGTTATCTCTTTAAAAAGAAGAAGAGAATTAAAAACCTTGAGCTAATGTGATAAAGGAAAAATAAGATAGAAAATATTAAAATCAGAATTAAAAGTAAAAATATTACTACCAAATTTATAGAAATATGAGCAATATAATAAAATTATATAATCAGTATTATATTGACAAATTAAATACCTACATGAGTTAGATAATTATCTAGAAACACTGAATCATGAACAAATAGAAAATTTCTGCATCCTATAACAAGTAAACAAGTTTAATAGGCAATCAAATATATCAAAACAAAGAAAAGTCCAGTAACAGAATACATCACTAATAAATACTATGAAAAAATTAGAGATGAATTAACAACAATTTTTTAAATTCTAAAAAAATATATTGAAAAGGAAAGAACAGTTTCTAAACCTTTGAGGTAAGCTTTCCCCTGTTATCAGGCATATAAAAATAATCACAGAAAAAAGATAATTTCAAAATAATATTCTTTATGACGGTAGATGCAAAAACCATCAACAAAACATGGCAAAATAAATTTAAAAGCATATTTAAAATATTATACATCTTTACCAAGAAAAATGTATTACAGAGGTGCAAGGGTAGTTCAACATAAGAATATGATCCATGTGATACACCACATAGACAGAATAAAGAAAAAAATAAACATTATTATCTCAATTGAAACAGAAAAGGCATTTGATAAAATTCAATATCATTTCAGGATGAAAGTTCAGTTCAGAAGACAATGAATAAAAGAAGACTTCACACGATTAAGGGCATTTATCAAAAATACATAACTAACATCATAAACAATAGTAAAATAATGAAAGCCTTTTCCCCAAACAGGAACAAGATCACAACTAATACAAACTTTCAACTCTGTTCTGTAAACTTGCACTGAAAGTTCAAACCAAAATAATTCAGCAAGAAAAATAAGTAAAAGCATTTAAACAAGAAGAAATAAATAAAACTAACTTTATTTAAAGATGACATGTTTCTATGTGTATACTATTATAAAGACCCCACAAAAAATATACTAGACTAATAAAATAAAGTTACAAAGTATACTTACAAAGATCAACATAAAATATATTGATTGTTTCAGTGCACTTTTAATAAATAAAATTGAAAAAGATATTGAATAAACAATTCTATTTACAATAACATCTAAAAGGATGAAATGACTAGAATTAAATTTAACAAAGGTGGTTTAACACATGTATAAAGAAAACTAAAAATACTGCTGAAAACAATTGAAGCAGAGGACTGACATATGCAAGACGGTTGAATAGAAGTTTGTATTATTCAGACTCCCATCGAAAACAAATTTTAATAGATATCCATAGATAAGAAAATCTTTACAAGAGGCTGGGAGTGCATCTGACAAATTCTAATACCCTAGCATAACAAAAAAATATACATGTCGGAACAGATAAATTGAAGAGGATAAAAAAGAATAGTTTCACTTTACATGGGTCATCCTTCCCCTAAGGTGGTCTAGCTCTCTGGCAAAACAGACCTTATGGGCTTTGAAAGTAAAAGCAAAGTTAATTCTCAGCTTCCCCAGCCTTGTGGAACATAACTCAAAAGGCACTTTTCAACCCATAGAAAACACTGAGTGAATTAACACAACTGAACAGTCTGGGAACAGCTAATATCAGGAAACTGGCTAGGGAGGGAGGTGGTGGCTCAGCAACTGATGCATGAAACTCAACTACTGGCTGCAGATTCTACTACTAGCTCATAGACTTCACCAATAGCCCTGCTAAAAAAAAAAAACCTCTAAGGATGCCTCAATAGCAGAACCACCCAACAGCTGATGAGCTCCCTCAGTACTCAACAATAAGGAAACTGAGTTCTGGAACAATCTTATTGCTATGAGATATATTGTGTTATCTTTGAAATTAATATGTTGAAATTCAAAATCCTAGTATTTCAGAATGTGACCTTATTTGGAGATAGAGTTGCTGTACATGTAATTAGTTAAACTAAAAAGAGCTTATACTGAAGTAAGGATGAGCCTCTGTTGCAATATGGACTGGTGCCTTAATCAAAAGGAATTTGGGCATAAACATATACAAAGTTAAAAATACCATGTAAACATGAAGACAAATATGGAAATTATGCTTCTTCAATCCAAGAAACACTAGAGAAGCCAGCATAAGTCACCAGAAGTTAAGGAAAATTCATTGAACTGATTCTTCCTCACAACCCTTAGAAGGAACCAACTATGATGATGAGATCTTAAAATTCTAACTTCCAAACATATCAGACAATAAATATGAGTTTGATAAGCCACCCAGTTTGTAGCATCTTGTTACAGAATCTCTAGCAAATTCACACAACTGTAAACCACCTAAGTGTTATAGGCATATATAACACATCCTACCCAGTTACAAATGAATACATATATTTCTAAGTATACAAAAATATTTTCCAGAGTTGACCATATGGTTAGGCCAAAAGTAATTCTTAATAAATTTTAAAAGCTAGAAACTATAAGTCAATAACAAAAAATTCTAATTAATAAATATGTGTGAATTAAGAAATTAAATAACAAAGTATAAATGAGGAAAAGGGATTTAAATCATCTCAGTTAATACAGAGAGCATCTGAAACAATCTAACATGCTACCATGGCATAAACATTCAAAACACAAGAGAAGAGAGCCTTCTCTTGATTAAATGCATTTATGAAAAACGCACCACAATAATGTGAAGTGTGAATTACATAACAATGTGAATGTTTAAAATATACTATATGTTCATTCAGAAATGGTTATATTTGTTATATAAATTTCATCTCAATTAAAAAAATAAGATAAAACTTCCATTTTTTCATTTATCTATGTTTTTTTTTAAATTTATCAGGTTTTAAAGTGCAGCAGAAGTACAATACTAACCAAAACATTCAGTTATAAGCTTACTCATGATGAAATGTAGGAGACTTCTGATAGGCCCCTATTCATTTGTGTGATAATCAAGAATGTGCAATATTGCCTGACAGCTTTTATTCAATGTCTTCATTTTCATAAATATATTTTTGAGTAAAAGTCTTTAGAGCACTCATTTTGTTATATTTCTCTGCTCTGTGTATCATCTATCATTTTTTATATATAAGAGAAAGATCACTTGTCCTCTTACTTGATATATATGAATTGCAGAATTTTATGTCTTTTATAATCAGATGCTGAACGTATTAGGCAGATAATTTTTGGTCTTAACGTATCATATTCATTGCACAGATTTAAGGATTTATTATAGAAAACAATGTTTATGCCCAAACTAGAAATGGAGGATAAGAAGCTATGAGCTTCTGGTATAAAAATCTAGCCAAATGATTATTCTACAAGGACAGAGTAAAACAAAGGAAACATCATTCAAACAGAGTCAGAAACCACTGAAGGGGGAGCTCTCATGCACATACCACCCTTTGCATCCTACATAAATAACCAGCTGGAAGAAGAAAAAAAAACAATTATTTTGACAGGAGAAAGTATTTTTCCACATAGAAATTTCATTTTCTGCTTCAAAAAAAATGAAGAAAACCTCCTTTGCTTCAGCAACAACACACAAACTGGGGAGATTAGCTCCCCAGTTAATTATTATAAAAACTTACTCTTCACTATAAACGTTTCTTTTTCTATTGTGAAATGTGTAAGGTGATAAAAAAATAATACTGTCAAATCATCAAATGGAATAATTAAGGGGAAATATATTATTATATATTCATATCTATGTATATATATATATACATGATATACATTTTAGAAACATGTAAGAACACATGTCTTATGAGAGAATTTGGCAATTTATAGACAATGTACTGATTAAGTATTTCTAAAAAATTACTTTAAAATTGTACTAAAATTACTTAAGTAATGATAATAAATACAGATTACAACTTGTCAAAAACAAAGAAAATATAAAAATACAAAGTATATTTACATTTCACACATTTAAGTAGAAATGGGAACCTAACATTTTTCTCTTTATATGTCAGTGTTTAAAGATTCTGATGATGTTGTAGGAATAAATATCATGAGACACTAAATAATGTTGAATTAAAACGTTCATTCCTGCACACTTAAAAAATTATTTCAGTAAACTAAAGAAGCATTTTGTGAATGACAACTTACATAAAGTACCAATGTCCTGAAATAATACTTTGGTTTTATATAAATTAACATTTTTCTCACCTAGTGAATAGTTTTTATATTATCTGAAATTGTGTATGAGATTTCAAAGATATTGCCATTAAACAGACTGTATCCCTACAATCTCAACATCATATGAAAGATGTGTTCAAGAATCAATTATATTCTATATGAACAAACATTATGAGAAAGCATACATGAATATATATATGTACAGACACATATTCTTGTCTATGTTGACCATTATCACAAGGTTCATAGAGGCATAGAAGATGTGTTTCCTTCTTGTTGCTTAAATTGGTTGATTTACTGCATTAGTAATTTCTACTATGTCTCAGTTCTGTTATTTGTTATTTGTGTCTGTTTGTCGCCAATAGCTTATTGGTTGCTTGCATAACTGTACTAGCCAATGGGGTGAAGTTGCCACAGCTGAATGCAAATTGAGCGGGTCAGGGGAAGGTGAACATTTGTTTGCATTGGCAATCATCTGTTTTACATAAAAACTATGTCTTAACGTAATTTCTTTTAAGAATGCCTCCTAGAAAATACAGCACTGAAGAGGAGAGAAAGGGAGCTAAAGTTGCACAAAAACGGCTTTCTGGACAAAAAGAAACCACTGAGCAGAGAAAAACAAGGCTTGCTTCAGTCACAGAGCAAATGCGTCTTTCTCCGCAAAATGAGACTGATGAGCATAGAGAAACAAGGCTTGCCTCAGATGAAAGACAAAAAAGCCTGTCTCGACAAAATGAGTCCCTTGAACAAAGGCAGGAGAGAAGTGCAAAAAAATGACAGAGTAATGCTGACCGAAACGCAAAAAGGATTAAAACAGTTTCAAATGGAGAAACTTTAATTTTTGAGCATTCCTCTGGTGACATGAATATTAAATGTGAACACTGTCAGTCCTTAAACTTCAAGTTAGAAACTAATTGATTTGACCGTGGCAAGAAAGGATTTTCTCAATGTTGCAACTATGACCATCAATAAGTCTCAGGGCCAAACGCTTAAGCGTGTTGGCATTTTTTTACCTGAGCCTGCATTTGGACATGGTCAACTTTATGTTGCCTGTTCAAGAGTTCATGAAAGAACGGACATAAAATTAAAAATAATTGATGGTCCTCTGCAAGGCGAGCTTAAAAATGATGGAAAGATTACACAAGAAATGTTGTGTACAAAGAGATCTTTGACATGTGAATTAACATTTTATTATTTAAATCACCTTTATTTATTGAGCTAGTGGTGGCTCTTAAGAAATGTACCGCCAGTGGTTTCATTCATTGCACTCTACTTTAAGCAATTAAGCAAGTAGAAGGGGGAAACTCCGTGGGGCAGTAAGCAAAGGGGCGTCCTCGCTGCCTGCCCTGGGTAATTCAGTTTGAATTAGCAGACACCTTTGCACAAATCATTTTTTTTTGTATTTTTCCGAAGCTGGAAACGGGGAGAGACAGTCAGACAGACTCCCACATGCGCCCGATCGGGATCCACCCGGCACGCCCACCAGGGGTGATGCTCTGCCCACCAGGGGGCGATGCTCTGCCCCTCTGGGGCGTCGCTCTTTTGCAACCAGAGCCACTCTAGCATCTGGGGTAGAGGCCAAGGAGCCATCCCCAGCGTCCGGGCCATCCTTGCTCCAATGGAGCCTTGGCTGCAGGAGGGGAAGAGAGAGACAGAGAGGAAGGGGGGGGTGGTGAAGCAAATGGGCGCTTCTCCTATGTGCCCTGGCTGGGAATTGAACCCAGGTCCCCCACACGCCAGGCCAACGCTCTACCGCTGAGCCAACCGGCCAGGGCCCACAAATCATTTTAATTACAACTGATAATATCTAGAACAGCGGTCATTTCATATGACCGCCGGGCTTTCTAGTTGAGTATAACTGACTGTACATCATAAATTTGTGTGTATAAAGATCATTCATATTTTAATATAAATAAATATGACCTTGCAGGGTTTTTTTAATGAAAGGCTTTGCAAGTTTTTTTTTTTTAATTTAAAGAGATACTACTGTTGATAAGAATGGTAATTTTCAATCTTTCTGTATTGTTTATATAAAAAAATATTTACTTAATCTATCACAAGCCATTATTTTTGAAAATACAAATTATAGTCAATAATACAAAAATAACAAAATGAAAGACAATAGAATAAAGACTTTTGTATTATAGTCAATAGGCATAAAATTATCCTGTGAATTGTTATTACAGAATATAAATTCTTTTTTTTTTTTTTTTTTTTACAGAGATAGAGAGAGTCAGAGTGAGGGATAGACAGGGACAGACAGACAGGAACGGAGAGATAAGAAGCATCAATCATTAGTTTTTCATTGCACATTGTGACACCTTAGTTGTTCTTTGATTGCTTACTCATATGTGCCTTGACCATGGGCCTTCAGCAGACCGAATAACCCCTTGCTTGAGCCAGCGACCTTGGGTCCATGCTGGTGAATTTTTGCTCAAACCAGATGAGCCCACGCTCAAGCTGGTGACCTTGGGGTCTCAAACCTGGATTTTCTGCATGCCAGTCTGATGCTCTATCCACTGCGCCACCGCCTGGTCAGGCCAGAATATAAATTCTTATTCTCAGTTTTGGTACTAATATCCTAAAATATGACTAAACAGTTCTCACAACAGCATGGATACAAGAACCACTGATTTATACTACCATGATACAGACATTTTTTTTTCCCTTACATGTATCTATATATTATAATAGATGGGAATTTAAAAATGTATTAGTTTCTAGGTTTCATGAGCTGGAAACATCAATATCCACTTCAGTAATGTATACAAAACTAGATAGAAGACAAAAATAAGTAAAAAAATTTGCACAAAATTATAAACCAATTAAGCCTGACAGACATCTGTACAACACTCTATCCCAAAACAAAAATACACATATTATTTCATATACTAACTAAACCATAAAATAAGTCTCAATAAATTTAAAATAATTGAAAATATAAAAGTATATGTTTTGACCAAAACTGAAAAATTTACAAATGTGTGAAAATGATATATATTTATAAATTATCTGAGTTGAGGAAATCTAAAAGGAAAATTAGAATATACTTTGAGATAAATAAAAATAAAATGACAACATACAAAAATGTATGGAATTCACTTAAAGCAGTCTTTAAGTAAAAGAGCTACACACACAAGGGAAGCTGAGATCTTACTTTGCTATTACTTTATCCTGTGGGATAAAACATATAGGATGTATGTACGATGGTTATTTTGATTTTTTTTTACTTTTATGTTTGAAGATGTTCATAATAAAATATATTTTTTAAAATATCCAACTATCACATTTTAGAATGCAAAAGATTCAAATGTAACATTTTATATAACACTTTTCATAATTGACAATATGTTTGCTATTTAAAGGTTCTATGATGTTTGTTTCCATCAAAAATATGAAAAATTATTACCTTGCTTATTTGTAAAACACATATAAACAGTGTTCTTTGGTTAAACAACTTGCAAAAGAGAGATCCAGTCTTAGATCACTGACTTTAATAGCTCATTATTCATACACAGCAGCATCATACTTTGTTTTATAATAATTTATATATGTCTTAAGATTTTAGTACTGCTTAATTAGAATTTACATTTAAGTGGATGGTTGTTTTAGACTTAACACTTCAATTCTGTGTCTCAGTTTTCACATTTGTTTCTGAAAGAAATATTCAGAAAATACATATGCAATTCAAGGACTAACAATAGTTATTATAATTATTACTGCCTTATCCCCACTCTTAGCTAAGTCTCAAAATATGTCTAAATTTGTGGCACAAACTTTAAAACAAATACATAAAGAATAAGTTAAACTTTCCTTTTCATTTTGGGAAATGGCTTTTATTAAAGCAGTCTAGTTTTTTTTTTTTTTAAGTTTTGAAGTTCTTATTGCTTGAAAAATGACTTTATCATTAAAATAGATGCTCAGATACTAGCATAAAATTGCATGCATGATTTTCTCCTCAGAAACATCAAGCAATCAAAAGCAATGATTACTTGTCTCAAGTGTTGCAAAAAGCCTCCAGCCACAGTTTTTATACTTTTCTCTTGAACTACAGCTTATTCTTCCATCTGTTATTACTTTCTCTTCAAATGACATCAGATAAACCTTTGTCATCACAATACCACATTTCTTAATTATTGCAATAGAATTAGAAAAACTATAAACTTTGTCCTTTTCTATATCTAGTTTCTCTATCAATGTAAAACATTTGCTCTCCACCTCGATAAAGATACTTCCATAAGACAGAACAATTTAGGTGCATACAATTTTGCAAGTATCTAATATAGTATGAAAAAGAGATGTGAGGCATTTAACCTGGGCAAAACAAGAGAAGAAAAATACTAGTTACTAACACTCCTGAAAATTTTGTTTAATTCAATATGATAAAATATTTTAGGCATTGAATATAAACTTGACATTCATTATATTTTGTCAAGTTTTTTTTATATTTGATTTCAACATAATGTCATTAATAACCCTAAAACTGTTACCAATAGTGTGGTTTTTATTATTATTATTGAGAATATAACATCTGCTATCCCTGTTACATTCAGAGTAAAATATTCAACCTAACATATATAAAATATTCAACCTAATATAATATATATATATTCAAGAAAAAAATTGATTTCTTTTGAGAAAATGGTGTACCAGCCTGACCAAGTGGTCACACAGTGGATAGCTCATTGACTTGGATGCTGAATACCTAGGTTCAAAACCCCGAGATCGCTGGCTTGAGTGCAGGCTCACCAGCTTCAATGTGGAGTCTCCAGCTTGAGCATGAGATCATAGACATGACCTCATGGTCACTAGCTTGTACCTAAAGGTCACTGGTTTGAGCCTAAGGTCACTGGCTGGCTTGAGCAAGGTGTCACTGGCTGAGCTGGAGCACCCACTCCCCCTATCAATTCACATACGAGAAGCAGTCAATGAACAACTAAGATGCCACAACTATGAGTTGATGCTTCTCATGTCTGTCCCTTTCTTTCTGTCTGTCCTTCTCTCTCTCTCTCTCTCCAAAAAAAACAAAGAAAAGAAAAGAAAACAGTGTACGAACTGATTGAGCAAAGTGATCTGAATTACAGATAGGAAAGTAAATATAAAACATTCAAGTAAGGTAATTTAGCTCTAAATTTGACATTAGGAAGGCAATATTAAGAATAATATGTCAATGAGATCTTGTATATTAAATGACCTATTATTAAAAAGACACTCTGTAACTTTCAATGCTTAGAATATATATATATATATATATATATATATATATATATTTTTTTTTTTTTTTAATCTAACATAAGAGTCATTCTTGCCAATCAGTTTGGAAGATTATTTATGATGAAGACAGTAGTATACTAAGGTGGCAACCTTCTTCAATGCTGCTCTCATCAAACAGTGTGTTCATCTTCTCCTCCCCTTCAATTTCAGTGGGATTTGTAACTGCTTTGACCAACAGACTATGGCAGAGTGATCAATGTGCCAGTTTCTTTTCCCTGGTTTTAAGAGGTTAACAGTTTCCACCTTCTGTGTCTTGAAAGACTTAGAATTCTTGTATGAGAGGTTCAATTATCTGCTAGAAAGAATATGTGTAGAGCTACTAAACTATATGGAAAGACAGCTGAACTCAGTTTTTGTTGCCCCTCTAAGATATCAGCCATATAAGTTAAAGAACCTTAAAACTTTTATACAAGTTGAACTTGAAGATTATCACTCACCAAACCCAGTCAAAATCATGTTGAACAGATATATTTACCAGAAGAGTTGTTCATGTCAATGAACCACAAAATCATGACATGGTATAAAGTAATTGCTCCTGTTAAGTTTGAGGTATTTGTTAGGTAGAAAAAAAAAGCCAGAACAGTGACCAGACTCATTCAAAATTCCTCATCGTGAAGCTTCTCTACCATTGTCCATATGACTGCCATGCCAGCCATTATATTCAGACTTTACTGACCACACAAGGCAAAGACAAAGTGCTAGCCACACCCTTTTCATAATATCATAAACAAAATTGGAAAATATGACTTAGCTTCCACATGTGGAATTACATGAATATTTTTGTATTTCTGCAGTCAGGGCTCTCTGAGTAAATCCTCTGAAACTTGGAATCTGGACCAAAAATGGAAGAGTTATGTGTTAAAATACAACTACATGGATAGTAAAGACTCCAAAGAGATTTACTTAAATCCAGATGTTTTTGTTTCTATTTTAAGAAGTTTAGATCAACAATCATGTAGACTTTCCAACTTTGTAAAACTAAACATATAGCTTTTATTTATCTAGAGGTATTTATTTACATACCAAAGTATTAAAGTAAACATTATTCCCATTAAATTTCCAAGGTGATTCTCTCAGAAGTGTTTTGAGGTTAGTAATATCTGCTTGTTTATTCTGTATAAAAAACCCAAATTAATTTTTTTAGATGTTCTTATCCTAAAATACAGACCTCTAATATACATTATGGTCAGTTCGTTTTTATTATGACCACTGCAGTGTAAGAAATAGAAATAGAAATCATACAGATGTTATTTGCTTGTAAGTAAATAATAATGATGGTCTGCTCTACGTTAGAAAACTTGCATGTAAATTCAAGACATTAATTAATAGGGATATTAAAAAAACAAACATATATGTTAGCCGGAAATTAACTGCAGGTCATATCTTGCACTAAAAGGAGGCTGGCTTAACTTTGGCAGCTAGCAAAAGCTAAAATTCTACTACTATGTAAAAAAGAAAAAATCATATTAAAGAAAAACTGGCAATTTAACCTCAGTGTACAATAGATATATACCACTGTTAGAAACATGTTGTTTACTTATGGAAAAGTGATTACAATTTATTAAGCTTTGGTCTTACAATGATAAAATTACTCTATATCATTGATCAAACTATACTTCTTCACATTTTCCTATTTTTCTGCAGTTATTTCTCATTATCTTCTAATTTGTGTTTCTTCCTAGAGTCTGTCATGTTACCACACTGACCCATATGAAGTCTTTTACCATTAAATATGACAATGACTTTAAGTTTTTATATTATCCTTTATTAAGTTAAAAAAATGTCTATTTATAATTTGCTAAGGATTATATCCACTGTAGTTAATTTTTCCAAAATGCTTTTTTAGATGAATTTAGATGATTTTATTTATTTATTTATTTATTTTTTGTATTTTTCTGAAGCTAGAAAGAGGGAGAGACAGACTCCCGCATGCGCCCAACAGGGATCCACCCGGCACGCCCACCAGGGGGCGATGCTCTGCCCCTCCAGAGGATCGCTCTATCGTGACCAGAGCCACTTTAGCCCCTGAGGCAGAGGCCAAGGAGCCATCCCCAGCACCAGGGCAATCTTTGCTCCAATGGAATGGAGCCTGGGCTGCGGGAGGGGAAGAGAGAGATAGAGAGGAAGGAGAGGGAGAGGGGTGGAGAAGCAGATGGGCGCTTCCCCTGTGTGCCCTGCCCGGAAATCAAACCCGAGACCTTTGCACGCCAGGCCGATGCTCTACCACTGAGCCAACCGGCCAGGGCCGAATTCAGATGATTTTAAAGTCTATTAATGAAAAATTAAATGCAGTAATAAACTTGTACTTATGGTATTCATGAAATAAACACCTTAGTCAAGATGTAGTTTCATTTCTTTTTTTTGTTTTTGTACTGTTGAACACAATTTGCTAAGATTTTGTTAAGAATTTTGGCATCTATAGTTATAGAAAATATTTACCTTTTGGTTTACTTTTTAAAAATATTTATTGATTGATTTTAGAGACAGGGAAGGAGAGAGAGAGACAGAAACATTGATCTGTTTTCATATGTGCCCCTACCAGAGACTGAACCGTTTTATTTTCTTATAATGTCTTTATTTGACTTTGGTATCAGAAAATTTCGATAACATTGAATGAATTTTCTTTTTTTTTTTTTTTAATAAATTTTTATTAATGGTAATGGGATGACATTAATAAATCAGGGTACATATATTCAAAGAAAACATGTCTAGGTTATTTTGTCATCAAATTATGTTGCAAACCCCTCGCCCAAAGTCAGATTGTCCTCCGTCACCCTCTATCTAGTTCTCTGTGCCCCTCCCCCTCCCCCTAACTCTCTCCCTCCCTCCCTCCCATGTCCTCCCAACCCCCCCCACCCTTGGTAACCACCACACTCTTGTCCATGTCTCTTAGTCTCATTTTTATGTTCCACCAATGTATGGAATCACGTAGTTCTTGTTTTTTTCTGATTTACTTATTTCACTCCTTATAATGTTATCAAGATCCCACCATTTTGCTGTAAATGATCTGATGTCATCATTTCTTATGGCTGAGTAGTATTCCATAGTGTATATGTGCCACATCTTCTTTATCCAGTCTTCTATTGAAGGGCTTTTTGGTTGTTTCCATGTCTTGGCCACTGTGAACAGTGCTGCAATGAACATGGGGCTACATGTGTCTTCACGTATCAATGTTTCTGAGGTTTTGGGATATATACCCAGTAGAGGGATTACTGGGTCATAAGGTAGTTCTATTTGCAGTTTTTTGAGGAACCACCATACTTTCCTCCATAATGGTTGTACTACTTTACAGTCCCACCAACAGTGAATGAGGGTTCCTTTTTCTCCACAGCCTCTCCAACATTTGCTATTACCCGTCTTGTTGATAATAGCTAATCTAACAGGAGTGAGGTGGTATCTCATTGTAGTTTTGATTTGCATTTCTCTAATAACTAATGAAGCTGAGCATCTTTTCATATATCTGTTGGCCATTTGTATCTCTTCCTGGGAGAAGTGTCTGTTCATGTCCTCTTCCCATTTTTTTATTGGATTGCTTGTTTGTTTGTTGTTGAGTTTTATGAGTTCTTTGTAAATTTTGGATATTAGGCCCTTATCTGAGCTGTCGTTTGAAAATATCAGTTCCCATATAGTTGGCTGTCTGTTTATTTTGATATCAGTTTCTCTTGCTGAGCAAAAACTTTTAATTCTGATGTAGTCCCATTCATTTATCTTTGCCTTCACTTCTCTTGCCATTGGAGTCAAGTTCATAAAATGTTCTTTAAAACCCAGGTCCATGATTTTAGTACCTATGTCTTCTTCTATGTACTTTATTGTTTCAGATCTTATATTTAGGTCTTTGATCCATTTTGAATTAATTTTAGTACACGGGGACAGGCTGTAGTCGAGTTTCATTCTTTTGCATGTGGCTTTCCAGTTTTCCCAACACCATTTGTTGAAGAAGCTTTCTTTTCTCCATTGTGTGTTGTTGGCCCCTTTATCAAAGATTATTTGACCATATATATGTGGTTTTATTTCTGGGCTTTCTATTCTGTTCCATTGTTCTGAGTGTCTATTTTTTTGCCAATACCATGCTGTTTTGATTATCGTGGCCCTATAATATAGTTTAAAGTCAGGTATTGTAATGCCCCCAGCTTCATTCTTTTTCCTTAGGATTGTTTTGGCTATTCGGGGTTTTTTGTAGTTCCATATAAATCTGATGATTTTTTGTTCCATTTCTTTAAAAAATCTCATAGGGATTTTGATGGGAATTGCATTAAATTTGTATATTGCTTTGGGTAATATGGCCATTTTGATTATATTTATTCTTCCTATCCAAGAACAAGGAATATTTTTCCATCTCATTGTATCTTTTTTGATTTCCCTTAACAATGCTTTGTAATTTTCATTATATAGGTCCTTTACATTCTTTGTTATGTTTATTCCTAGGTATTTTATTTTTTTTGTTGCAATCGTGAAGGGGATTATTTTTTTGAGTTCGTTTTCTAATATTTCATTGTTGGCATATAGAAAGGCTATGGACTTTTGTATGTTAATTTTGTATCCTGCGACCTTACTGTATTGGTTTATTGTTTCTAATAATCTTTTTGTGGAGTCCTTCGGGTTTTCGATGTATAGGATCATATCATCAGCAAAAAGTGATAGCTTTACTTCTTCTTTTCCGATATGGATGCCTTTTATTTCTTTGTCTTGTCTGATTGCTCTGGCCAGAACTTCTAGCACCACGTTGAATAAGAGTGGAGAGAGTGGACAACCCTGTCTTGTTCCTGATTTAAGGTAGAAAGTCCTCAGTTTTATGCCGTTTAATAGGATGTTGGCTGATGGTTTATCATATATGGCCTTTATCATGTTGAGATATTTTCCTTCTATACCCATTTTGTTGAGAGTCTTAAACATAAAATTGTGTTGTATTTTATCAAAAGCCTTTTCTGCATCTATTGATAAGATCATGTGGTTTTTGTTCTTTGTTTTGTTGATATGGTGTATTACGTTAACCGTTTTGCTTATGTTAAACCATCCTTGAGATACTGGGATGAATCCCACTTGATCATGATGTATTATTTTTTTAATATGTTGTTGTATTCGGTTTGCCAGTATTTTGTTTAGTATTTTAGCATCTGTATTCATTAGAGATATTGGTCTGTAGTTTTCTTTCTTTGTGCCATCCTTGCCAGGTTTTGGTATGAGGGTTATGTTGGCCTCATAAAATGTGTTTGGAAGTATTGCTTCTTCTTCAATTTTTTGGAAGACTTTGAGTAGAATAGGAACCAAGTCTTCTTTGAATGTTTGATAGAATTCACTAGTATAACCGTCTGGGCCTGGACTTTTATTTTTGGGGAGATTTTTAATAGTTTTTTCTATTTCCTCCCTGCTGATTGGTCTGTTTAGGCTTTCTGCTTCTTCATGACTCAGTCTAGGAAGGTTGTATTGTTCTAGGAATTTATCCATTTCTTCTAGATTGTTGTATTTGGTGGCATATAATTTTTCATAGTATTCTACAATAATTCTTTGTATTTCTATGATGTCTGTGGTGATCTCTCCTCTTTCATTTTGGATTTTATTTATTTGAGTCCTGTGTCTTTTTTCCTTGGTGAGTCTTGCCAAGGGTTTGTCAATTTTGTTGATCTTTTCAAAGAACCAGCTCCTTGTTTTATTGATTTTTTCTATAGTTTTTCTGTTCTCTATTTCATTTATTTCTGCTCTGATTTTTATTATCTCCTTTCTTCGGCTGGTTTTGGGTTGTCTTTGTTCTTCTTTTTCTAGTTCCTTAAGGTGTGAAGTTAAGTGGTTTACTTCGGCTCTCTCTTGTTTGTTCATATAGGCCTGAAGTGATATGAACTTTCCTCTTATTTCTGCTTTTGCTGCATCCCAGAGATTCTGATATGTCGTATTTTCATTTTCATTTGTCTGTATATATCTTTTGATTTCTGCGCTTATTTCTTCTTTGACCCATTCATTTTTTAGAAGTATGTTGTTCAGTTTCTACATTTTTGTGGGTTTTTCCTTCTCTTTTTTGCAGTTGAATTCTAGTTTCAAGGCTTTATGATCAGAAAATATGCTTGGTACAATTTCAATTTTTCTAAATTTGCTGATATTGTCTTTGTGGCCCAACATATGGTCAATTCTTGAGAATGTTCCATGTACACTAGAGAAAAATGTATACTCTGTCGCTTTGGGATGAAGTGTCCTGTAGATGTCTATCATATCCAGGTGTTCTAGTATTTCATTTAAGGCCACTATATCTTTATTGATTCTCTGTTTGGATGACCGATCTAGAGCCGTCAGCGGTGTATTGAGGTCTCCAAGTATGATTGTATTTTTGTTAGTTTTTGTTTTAAGGTCAATAAGTAGCTGTCTTATATATTTTGGTGCTCCTTGGTTCGGTGCATATATATTAAGGATTGTTATGTCTTTTTGATTCAACTTCCCCTTAATCATTATGAAATGACCATTTTTGTCTCTGAGTACTTTTTCTGTCTTGTAGTCAGCATTATTAGATATGAGTATTGCTACCCTTGCTTTTTTTTGGGTGTTGTTTGCTTGGAGTATTTTTTTCCAGCCTTTCACTTTGGATTTGTTTTTATCCTTGTTGCTTAGATGTGTTTCTTGTAGGCAGCATATAGTTGGATTTTCTTTTTTAATCCATTCTGCTACTCTGTGTCTTTTTATTGGTAAGTTTAATCCATTTACATTTAGTGTAATTATTGACACTTGTGGGTTCCCTACTGCCATTTTATAAATTGCTTTCTGTTAGTTTTGTATCTAGTTTGATTCTTCTCTTTTGTTTTTCTATCATT
The DNA here is from genome assembly GCF_036850765.1 of Saccopteryx bilineata. NCBI lineage: Eukaryota > Metazoa > Chordata > Mammalia > Chiroptera > Emballonuridae > Saccopteryx > Saccopteryx bilineata. Next base: position 96,494,709 of record NC_089495.1, on the reverse strand, counting down.
TGTTTTTGTTTGTTTGTGTTCCATACTTCTTTCCTCTGTTGCTACCTTTTTTAAGTCAAGTGTTTTTGTGGTGGTTTTTTTAAGGGTGGTTACCATTAAGTAATGAAAAGGGTACCTACCATATTCATTGTAGTACCCTATCTTATAAGTATTTCTGCACTTCATCATCCTTTGCTACTGTTAATCTCCATCCTCTCCCCCCTTTTTTTCCTTTGTTGTCACAGTTTAAGTTTGGTTTTATTGTGTTCTTGGTGGAGCTGTTACTTGTGGTGTTGTTTTCTTTTGTTCTTTGAATCTGGTTGGGAAACCCCCCTTAGTATTTCCTGGAGTGGGGGCTTTCTGTTGATAAATTCTCTCATCTTTTCTGTATTTGTGAATGTTTTTATATCTCCTTCATACTTGAAGGATAGTTTTGATGGGTATAGTATTCTTGGCTGAAAGTTCCTCTCTTTCAGGGCTTTAAATATTGGGGTCCACTCTCTTCTAGCTTGTAGAGTTTCTGCTGAGAAATCTGATGATAATCTAATAGGCCTTCCTTTATATGTTGTACTCTTCTTTTCCCTGGCTGCCTTGAGAATTTTTTCTTTGTCATTGGTTTGTGTCATCTTTATTATGATGTGCCTTGGAGTGGGTTTGTTGGGGTTAAGAAAACTTGGTGTTCTGTTTGCTTCTTGAATTTGAGGCTTTAGTTCCTTCCACAGGCTTGGGAAGTTCTCGTCTATTATTTGTTTGAGTATATTCTCCATTCCATTTTCTTTCTCTTCTCCCTCTGATATACCTATTATTCTTATGTTATTCTTTCTGATGGAGTCAGACAATTCCTATAGGGCTTTCTCATTTTTTATTATTTTTGAGTCTCTTTCTTCTTCTTTCTGTTGTGCCTCAAGTTGTTTGTCTTCTATTTCACTGATTCTATCTTCAATCTGGGCTGTTCTGTTAGCTAAGCTTGTTACCTCGTTTTTCAGCTCGTGAATTGAGTTTTTCATTTCTGTTTCATTTGTTTTTATAATTTCAATTTCCTTGGTAATATATTCTTTGTGTTCATTGAGTTGTTTTCTGATCTCCCTATATTGCCTTTCTGTGTTTTCTTGTATATCTCTGAGTATTTTTAAGATTTCTATTTAAAATTCTCTGTCATTTAGCTCCAAGGCTTCCAATATGTTAAGTCTTTTCTCCATAGATTTTTCCACATCTATTTGTGTTACCTCTCTTTCTTTTGTATCCATAATATTCGATTTCCTCTTTCTTATCGGCATCTGAGGGTGGTCTTATTGATAGCACTAATTAGAATTAATAAAGAGTAAAAAGAAAAAAAAAGAAAAAAAAAAGGGTAAAACACCCCACAAAAAAAAACAGTAATAATTTATTATTTCCCCCTTTTTTTCTCTCTTCTCTTTCCCTCCTCTCCCCTCCTCAGAGAAATGTCGTGCCTATAATGGAGGGCCTGATTTGGGGTGAAGAGTTCAAGGGGCAAAATAAAGGGAGTAGGGACCTACTAAATACAAAAAAAAAAAAAAAGGAAGAAAATCTTAGACAAGCATAAGATGATTTGCTTGTAAGTGATGGTCAACTAAGAGATATAATGAGAGGGATAAGAGGGAATCAGAAAAAAGGATCAAAAAAGAATAATAAAGAAGAAAAAATAAAAATAATAAGTAAAAATCTGTTGTATTAAGTGGAGCGAAGACTAAATACAATGGAGACCTTGGGTTGGGAGGACCCAAAATGCCACAAAAATAAACAAACAAGAGAAAAAAAAATAAAAACAAAAGCAAAAAAGAGAAATAAAGCCAAAAAAAAGCCTTGAGTCCCAAATTAACTAATTTGTTCGTGATTGAGGATTATATGGGAGGAAAGTAAAATGAGAAAAGAAAAAACGAATAGAAAGGAAAAAATAAGAAAAGGAGAAAAACGAAGGAAGAAATAAAATAGGAGGAGAAAAAAACAAAATAAAGCAAGACAAAAAAAAAAAAAAGAGGAGAGAGTGAGAGTTAAGTGTTTTGGAGTATAACCTTAAAGGAGGGTGAGGATGAAGAAGAAAAATAAAATGCAACACTCATGGGTAGTGTAGTTCAAGAAAGGGGAAGCATAAGATGGGCAGAGAATAGAAGGACCGAGGTGGAGGAAATAAAGGCAAAAAGATAGAAGAAACAAACAACAACAACAACAACAAAAAATTAGTGGATCAAGTTGTACAGTCTGTGGGTTTTTCTTGATTTTGAGAGGTTAACTTCTTCCTTTTTCTTTTCTCTCCCTCTTCCTAGTCGGTGACTCTGTACCCCAGGCTCTGCCCCTGTGTCACTCTTAGGTAGGGATTTGCAGTTGATGGGATTCTATGGCAATGTCATATAGTTGGCTTTAGTCTTGCTGGAAGTAAAGGCTTGTTGGCGTTTGCAGGGTCCAACGATGAGAGAGTTTGCTTTCCTGGATTCTCTCTCCTAGTCCCCCCTTTCTGAATTAGCAGCCTGGTGATCCAGCTATAAGGTTGCAACTGCTTCTGCCTGGGGAGTAAGAGGCTCAAAGAGCTGGGAAATCCCCACTCTATCCCCACTCAGTGCAAGGCTTTGGGAAAGGCTCTGAGAGTCAGGGCCTCCAGTGTAATCAGGCGGGGGTGGGAGTCAATTGTTGTCAAGGTGACTGTTCAGTGCCTATCATTTAGTTGGACCTCTCAACCCAGGCTTTCCACACTTTGTAGCCTGTTTTTGCAGGGAAGAAGAGGCACTAGTCTCTGCTTACGACTAGTGTAGTATAGACCTTATTATCTGCCAAGTCCTTCTTGTTAGCGTTTATCCCTGAATATGGATGCTCTATCAATCAGAAGTTGCCCCCGCCCCTTTAGCGAGAGGCACTAAAAAATATCACGCCTCTTGTCTTGGATCGCTGAACTGAGAGAGATCTTATCAATTAGAACCGAGGGTGCACAGATTTTATGGGTTAAGCTAATTTCAGTGATTGTGTCGCAGCTGTGCTTCCGAAGGTATTTTAGGCTGCCTGCGCGCGCCCCTCCCCCAACGCTTGATTGTTAGCTTGAATGGCTGGGTGAGGTGCCCCGCCCACGGAGAGAATCTCCGAAGCCTCTCCTGCTCGCCCCGCCGCTGGCGGCTAGACCGTACCAGGCGCAGGATAATGGAGCCCCCTGGGTGTGCGGGCCAGCAGGGCGCCCTGGGCGCGTGGAATGCCCAAGGCACACGCGCGAATGGGGCGCTCCGGGCACCGGTGGCCAGCGACCCCCACTCGCAGTGTGCGGGCTGCTGGGAACGTCAGCGGTGCTCAACCGGACCGGGTGCGCGCGCGGCTGCTCGTGGCGGCTCACGGCGGTGGCTCATGGGGGCCGCTGGCTGTGGCGGTTCGCGGAGGCCGCTCGCGGCGGCGGCTCGTGGGGGCTCGCGGCGGCGGCTCGCGGTGGCGGCTCACAGTGGCGGCTCGCGTTGGCCGCTCGCGGAGGCTCGCGGTTCCCAAGTATATGGGCTGACTCACCGCAGGCGCACTCCCTTGCGGCTTGAATGAGCGTTGCTGCGGTAGCTTCCTCCACACCCTCATCTCTCAGATTCAAGTGATAACAGTCCTTTTGCTTTCAGTTTGTGTGGAACTCTGGAATGCTCCGAGGATAAATTTTTCTGTTTCTAGTTGATAAATTTGTTGTGATTTAGGGGAGAGCTGTCGGACGCGCTTCTCACGGCGCCATTTCCGTGACGTCACCTGCGAATGAATTTTCAAATATCACTGTGTTGGTTAATTTTATGTGTAACTTTACTGGACTAAGGTATGCCCAGATAGCTGGTAAAACACCATTTCTGAATATGTCTGTGAGAGTGTTTCTGGCAAAGATTAGCATTTGTTTCAGGTGTCTGAGTAAATATATTCACCTTCACTGTTGTGGGCAGGCATTGTTAAATCTGTTGGGAGACCAAATGAAACAAAATAGGGAAACGGTAAATCTTCTCCCTCATCTTGAAATTGGATGTCACTCTTTTCTTGCCTTTAGATAGCAGAGCTCTAGGATATTGGACTTTTGGGTCTGGGACTTACACCAGGAGCCCCTGGTTCTTTGACCTTTGGCTTCAGACTGCATTATACTACAGGCTTCACTTCTAGTGCTTCACCTACAAATTGTGGGTCTTTTTGGTCTCTATAACTAAATAAAACAATCCTTATAGTAATCTCTCTCTTTCTCTGTCTCTGGACGTTCTTCTATTTTACATATCATCAAATTAATTAATTCTTGAATAAAATACATTAATCTTCATGGGACATGAAAAATACTATGTTTTGTCAAAGATTACTTTAGACTGAAAATGATGCCAAAAAATAAAACTCACAGTTTGTTATGAAATATATCCATTAACAGAACACACTTCTAGATCTAATATTTTATTATATATCATATATATTTATGCTTTTATCAATGTTAATCTTACATTTAGTTAATAGTATTACTTTAAAAATTAATCTTACATTAGATATCTTGAATCATTTCATTGCTATAGTCACATTTACTATGAGTGTTCAAATTTGTATATATTTACTTAGTGCAAAATTTATTTAAAATGTATTGTTTACTTCAATAAAACATCTGTTTATTCATTTGATGTTCAGAGGAACTATTGTGACATTCTGCCATTGTTTGATCAAAGAAAATAAATGGTTATTTCTAGACCATAGCTCTTTAACCTAGAAAATATAGCCAGCAATATTAAATTATAATAAAAAATGAGAAATACTAAAAATATCTAGCCTGGCCAGGCAGTGGCACAGTGGATAGAGCATTGGACTGGAACACAGAGGACCCAGGTTTCAAATCCCAAGGTCACTGGCTTGAGGAAGGGTTCATTTGGTTTAAGCAAGGCTCACCAGCTTGAGCCCAAGGCTGCTGGCTTGAGCAAGGGGTCTCTCAGTTTGTTGTAGCCCCTGGTCAAGGCACATATCAGAAAGCAATCAATGAACAACTAAGGTGCTACAAAAAAAAATTGATACTTTTCTCTCCCCCTTTCTGTCTGTCTGTCCCTATCTGTCCCTCTTTATATATCTTTTTGTCTCTGTCACAAAAAAATCTAAAATTTATATAAAACTTATAAACAACACACACACACACAAATTATAAAAAGGGCAAAAGACCTGAATATATTCTTATCCAAAGAAGACATGCAGATGGCCAATAGACAAATGAAAATATGCTCAATGCTACTAATCATCAGAGAAATTCCACTTAAAGTCACAATGAGATATCACCTCATACCTGTCAGAATGGCTGTTATCAATAAATCAACAAACAAGTGGTGAAAATGTGCAGAGAACATAATCCTTGTGAACTGTTAGTGAGAATTCAAATAGGTGCAGCCAAGTGGAAACCAGTACAAAGATACCCCTCAAAATTTTAAATGGTACTGTCTAATGGCCCAATGATTACACTTCTGGGAATTTATCTGAAGAAACTCAAAACATTAATTCAAAAGATCATATGCACTTCTTTGTTTATTTCAGCATTATTTACAATAGCGAAGGTTTGGAAGTTGCCCAAGTGTTTATTAGTAGATGAGTGGACAAAAAAGCTGTGGTACAGCCTGACCAGGCAGTGGTGCAGTGGATAGAGCTTCGGACTGGGATGAGGAGGACCCAGATTCAAGACCCCGAGGTCACCAGTTTGAGCGTGGGCTCATCTGGTTTGAGCAAAGCTCACCAGCTTGGACCCAAGGTCACTGGCTTGAGCAAGGGGTTACTCCATCTGCTATAGCCCCACAGTCAAGGGGTCAAGGCACAAATGAGAAAGCAATCAATGAACAACTAAAGTGCCACAACAAAAAACTGATGATTCATGCTTCTCATCTCTCTGTGTTCTGGGCTATCTGTCCCTATCTATCCCTCTCTCTGTCTCTGTCTCTCTCTCTCTCTGTCTCTGTAAAAAAAAAAAAGCTGTGGTACATTTATACAGTAAAATACCACTTGGCCTTAGAAAAAGAAGAAAATCTTATCCTTGTGACACCATGGATGGATCTGGACAGAATTGTGCTAATTGAAGTAAGCTAATGAAACAAAGACAAGTACCATATGATTTTAGTCATATGTGGAATCTAATGAACAAAATGAACTAACAAGCAAAATAGACAGACTTGTGGATGGAGAGCAGACTGACTGCTGTCAGAAGTGGAGCTGGGTAGAATGGGTGGAGGGATTTAGCAAAAAAAGAAAATTGAAAAAAACCTCATGGAGTCTGGACAATGACAATGTGGTGATTGCCGGGAAAAGGGTAGGTGAGAGGACATGAAGATTTGACTTGGGATGGTGAACACACGATACAGTTTACAGATGATGTGTTGTAAAAGTGTGCACCTGAAATCTGTATAATTTTGCTAACTAGTTTCATTTCAATAAATTCAATAAAAGAGTTATACTTTTATTTTTAAAGTCAAATTTATAATTTCAGAAGTTTATCTTACCTATCATAACTAATTTGTAATAGCAAAGAGGGTTTCTGTTTTAAAAAGTAATGTCAAATTTAATCAAATTTCAGTATATACTCCTAACTTTCAGAGTTCAAGTAAATCTAGACACTAATTAGAAAAATAAACTAAGCTATTCAACCTCAAAAATAGCAACATTTTAATAACTGCTGGGCAAAGACAAGGTGTATATAAAGAAGGTGATGAGAGATATAATATGTTTCTTGTTAATCATTTCAGTCCTTCCTTAAATAAATGTCTGTGCCATTAGAAAAATATTTACAGGAGAAAACCTCTCACTATTTTTGTGTTTTTAATTGTAATTTTAATTTGCTTTAAATCATACTGTTATGTGTGTGGGTCTATATATCCACAGAGTGTAAAGATGTGAAAGGGGGGACCCAAAAAGAAAAGAAACAGGTAGCTTTTTGTCATTTAAGATTCCTTAATTTTCAAGAATTAAAAAAAAAAGCAGAGTGTGACCAGGCAGTGGCACAGTGGATAGAGCGTTGGACTGGGATACAAAGGACCCAGGTTTGAAACACTGAGGTTGCCAGCTTGAGCACGGGCATCTGGTTAGAACAAGGCTCACCAGCTTGAGCCCAAGGTTGCTGGCTTGAGCAAGGGGTCACTTCAGTCTGCTGTAGCCCCCAGATCAAGGCACATAGGAGAAAGCAATCAATGAGCAACTAAGGTGCTGCAATGTAGAATTGATGCTTCTCATCTATCTCACTTCCTGTCTGTCTGTCCCTATCTGTTCTTCTCTCTTTCTCTGTCACAAGAATAAATAAATAAAAAAGAAAGAAGAAAGAAAGAAAGAAAGAAACAAAGAAAGAGAGAAAGAAAGAAAGAAAGAAAGAAGAAAGAAAGAAAGAAAGAAACAAAGAAAGAAGAATATATATCACATGATCTAAAAACAGCATACTGGCATCATTTTCAAGTATGAGTTAATCTACTGTCTTAACAATGTCACCACAAAACCAGGTTTTCTCTGCCTATTCTATCTGCTTTCAGAATGTTGGCATAACCTAAAATGTCTTCTGTGACTACATGTTTTGTGATTGAAATAGGAAAGAGAAAATTTCTCTTCCTCTTTCATCCAACATATGTTTTGGGGTTAATGCAGTATGAATAAATTTTCACCTATTCATTGCTGAAAAATTACCCTAGAATTTGTATGGCAGAAGAAAAATGTGACAATATGTATCAATCTGCTTGATTTAGGACAATCATAGCCCAGCCTGGAAAAGTGAATAGACTCTATCTCACCTGAACTGCTTGAGACACCCACAAGAAAAGAAGAATGAATAAATTATGGGTACAGAAACCATAATGATCCAGCAGACATATATTTAGATTATCAATCCCAAAATATATTTACAGAAAATTAATAGTTAAAATAGACAAGATTAAAACATAATTACAGAACCAAATGATATTAAATCAAAAAAACTTTTTCAAAAATTGTATTTGAACAACAGGGTATCTATTTGGGGAAAGGAAATAAACATGAACTCTAATTCATATAATGTGAAAAAAATTGATATAAACAGAGAAACTCAAAACCTAAAATTATGTCATCTCTTCAATACCATAAAAGAACATGTTTTAACCCTGAGAGTAAACAAAATTCTAGATAGAACATAGTAGGCAATCTCAAAGGAAAACTGGATAATTTTCACTTTCTTAAAATGAATAACTTCTCCTAAATTGGTATCCATAAGGAAATGAACAACCAAATCATGAATTAAGAGAATATATTTTTAAAGCCTAGATTGGACAAAAGATTTGTATTCAGAGTCTACAAGAAATGTATACAACCTGACAGGAAAAGAAAGCAAAAATAAGAAAAAAGAGAAGAATATTGAAATACGTTTTCAAAGTATTTTACATAAAAAAATACTCAGCGTTATTAAAAATAGGGAAATTATAACTACATTTAAAGTGGATTACCGCTACAAACTTCAATGTCCAAATTTAAAATGAAACCATGGGACAATAAGGATACAGAGTAACTGGAACCCTCAAGGTGGGCATGTAAAAGAGCACAACTTTGTAAAAGGTTTCTTGGTTTCTTACAAAGTAATATATACACTTACTTTGTGGATAAAAATAAAAATATTTTATTTTTAAGAATTTATTGAGAATAAATGAAAAAAATGAAAGTTCATAAAAATATCATACTTAAATGTTCAGAGCAACTGTGTTCATAATAGTCAAAAGCTAGAAACTAACCAAATTCCCTCAAGAAAATGAACAAACAAAGGGTGATATAAAATGCAATAGTAATTAGACAATAAAAAATAACTAATGTCACATATAGCCACAAGGATGCATTTCGAAGATATTACACTTGAGGGAAAAAACTAAACACAGAAGAGTACCTAGTGAATTATATAAAGATTGAAATAGGCACAGCTAATCTATGTGGAAAACAAATCAAAACATAGTTGCTCCTCTAGTGAGAATTGTCTATGATGGAACTATAGAGAAAGTTTAAAAGGTTCTATACTTTTATAGGTTGTATCATTTTCAATGTTTATTAAACTATACATTGAGAATTGTTCATTTCACTAACATTTATTTAACACAAAAAATTATAAAAAATTATTGAACTCTATTTAATAAATTCTGAAAATATTTTCTTTGTATTCCAAATGAGCTAATAAAAATATATTAAAGATGATAGGATCTAGATTAGTTTCTGTTGAAAAATAGAGTCACAGATATAAGAACTAAACTAAAAACTGTAGCACTGAAATGGAATTATATATCTCTATATAAAATCATATTGTATGTAATATAATATTTTCATTGTAAAGGCTAGAAGGATTGACACAGCAGACATCCTTGAATAAAAGACTAATTTTAGGGCTGAGGAAGATAACACATAAAATAACACTTAAACCACCACGGTGAATAAAAAAATCTCAAAGCCTAAAAAGAAAATAGAAAAAAGATACTAGTGACAGCTTGAGAAGTACCTCAGTGGTTATATCAGGAACAATTTAAAAGTCAAAGTGAACAATGAATTACAACCTCTGTACAAAATTACAATCAATAAATCTATAACAATATAAATAAATGAACCGACAAGTAAATGGAAGAGAAAGGAAAGTTTTTTCTGAGTATAGACTGACAACTATTAAATAAAAAGATACAGAATTAACAAATCATCAATAAACTTTAAAACTACTACATGAAAGTTTGATGAAAAGCATATTTAGGTATAAGCATACTTCAGAGATTATCAATCATAAAGAAATAAGTATACTTTTACAGTAGATAACTGGTAGATACTTCAACCATTGATTACCAATATTAAGACAAACCACCATCATGTGCTTCCTGATGATGCCTAAAGAAAGATACATCATTATATTTGTGTTCTTTCTGACAAAAATATGCTGCTTACAAAAATTAGAGGATATTTGAAAAATGAATATGAAGTGATAAAATATCCCCTAATATTTGTGAGCAGCATATATGCTATGAATCCAACTAATCATGAGGAAATATCCAACAAACCCAAGTTGGCAGACACTTTACAAACTAATGTTTTATACTCTTAAAAAAATATTAGGCTCAAAAAATTTATAGATAGCTTATAGATAGTCAGAGAAATAGTACAGATATTCAGAGAATAAGAAGACCTCAATGTAATATATATTTGGAGATTAGATGCTGGAAGAGAAAAAATAGCTTTTAAGGAAATTATTCAGACTATTGTTTTATTTCAATATGGAGTATATATTACATGATATCATTATATCAATAATAAGACTGCTGTTAGTAAATCCACAAGAAAGTACTTAAGAATAAATGAGCAAAATTTCTCTAAATTTTTCTCAAATACTTTTAAAAATATAGATGTATATATTTATCTAACTCTAATTCTATCAATGCATTTAACATGTATCTATTTATCCTGTATCTGTCATCTATCATCTATCTATCTATCATCTATCATCTACTTACCTATCTAGAAAATAAAGTAAATATGGCAAAAATGTAAAAAAAGGACATATCTGTAAAGTACATATACAAATTTCTTGAAATATTCTTAAACTCATCTATAGTCAATATTATATTAAACAGAAAGTTAGCAAAACAAGCAAAATTGAAAGTTTCCTTAAAGTACTTGTAAGCTTTCTCTATACTATTTGTAAAAAATTTGTTTGTTTCTTTGTTTTTTAGAAAGAAGATACTGGGGAGCACACATCAAACTTTTGGCGGTGAGCAAAAACTGGTACCAAGACAGGAACCGGAATTGACCCTGTGATGTGGTGACTCATCACTAACTCTTCCCACAATTCCATATAGTTCTTATATTTGGTTGTTTCATAAGGTGATTATGTAATATACTTAGAGACCAGACAGAAAATGTGTTGTGCAGAAAAATGGAGTGGGTCAGAGGAGATATTTGCATACATGAGGAGTTAAAATTATTAAGTTGACTCAAAATTTGGAACTGTCACACCTTATGTAATGATATCAACAATAAACAAATTATCAAAAAAATTAACTATATTATAAATAAAATATTTTCCTGTGTTCTGGGAAGGAAGATGTGGCACGGTGGATAGAGTGTCTGACTGGGATGCAGAGGACCCGGATTCGAGACCCCGAGGTTGCCAGCTTGAGCGCGGGCTCATCTGGTTTGAGCAAGGCTGGCTGGAGCAAGGGGTTACTCGGTCTGCTGAAGGCCCACGGTCAAGGCACATATGAGAAAGCAATCAATGAACAACTAAGGTGTTGCAATGAAAAACTGATGATTGATGCTTCTCATCTCTCTCCGTTCCTGTTCCTGTCTGTCCTTGTCTATCCCTCTCTGACTCTCGCTGTCTCCGTAAAAAAAAAAAAAAAAAAAGTAAAAAGAAAATTGATAAAAGACAGGTTTTAATTTCTTGATATTTGAATATAGAATTCATTAGACTATGTGTCAGGTGTATGTATGTATGGTGTATGTGTGTGTACTCATGTTGTATGAGTTTGAACAGTCCCTCATTTCAAAATAGCTGTATAATTTTTTATTACTTTTTCTTACATACAGGGTGGTGTAAAAATATATTTACAGTTGTGAAGACGCAAACCACAGAGCTTATTCTTGTATATTATTTATTATTATATTGTTTTCCATATGAACAAATTAAAACCTACTTTTGTACCACCCATGTATAATTTTAAAAATCTAAAATGATAGAAGGTTGAAAAACATAGAACTTTTTTTTTCATGTAAAAACATCCTAAGGTTTTCATTGTGGTATGATATAGTTTCATGGCACCTTTAATCTCGGACAGTTCAAAAGTTTGCACCAGTTTTATGACTGATTATTGAAACCTAAATTTTCTAGTAGAGTTTAGGGAGAGCATCAGAAAATGTGAAAGTTTTTAAATGCCTTAAATAAAAATAGTATTTATTATTAAATATACATATAATTATTATATTTATCCATATTCTAGATATTATAAAACACTTAGAACAGTGCCAGGCCTGTGGTAGGCACTATGTAAAAAACTTTTAGCCCTGGCAGTTGGCTCAGTGGTAGAGCACTGGCCCAGGATGTAGAAGTCCTGGGTTTGATATCCACCCAGGGCACACAGGAGAAGCACTGATCTGCTTCTCCACCCCTCCCCCTCTCCTTCCTCTCTATCTCATTCTTCCCCTCTTGTGGCCAAGGCTCTTTCAGAGCAAAGTTGGCCCAAGCGCTCAGGATGGCTCCATGGCCTCCCACTCAGGCTCTAAAATGGTTCTGGTTGCATCAGAGCAACGCCCCAGAGGGGCCAAGCATCGCCCCCTGGTTGTCTTGCCTGATGGATCCCAGTCCAGCGCATGTGGGAGTCTTTCTCTCTGACTCCCCGCTACTCACTTCAGAAAAATCCCAAAAATAAATAAATAAATACATACATACATACATAAATAACAAGACAAACAAAAGTTAAATAAAATAAGAATTTATTCAAGAAATTGTTTCTTCTATTGTCTATAATTGCCACAATTATTTGGGTTTTCTAAGTGATTTTGACATGGCTAGTTAAATGAATAATAAAGGCTAAACATACATATAGTCTGTACAGATATATTAGGCAACAAAATTGCAATCCAAAATGTAAAATATAAGAAACCAATCTCAAGAAAAAATAATTGATGGGTTTTAAAAATCTCTTCTTTCAAAGATACTGACATGTTGACTCACATCAGAAAAGCCTTTTAAAGAAAATATCTTTGAAACCATAAATAATACAAACATAAGTTTTGTAGGCATCTCCACAGCTTCAGGCATTTTCTGGGAAAAACAATTTCTTGTGTGCAATCCCTCATTAGTTCAATCATTCAAAAAAAGCAGTAAGCAATGAAAGCAATAAAAAAAAAAACTCTTTGAATTCACTTGCTTGCATTTATAATTTCTTTGGAAATACTTATTGTAATTCACATTGATAAAAAACATTTACATTTTTATGGTGTTCATAAAGAAGTTAATTTTTCTAAACTGAAAACATTTCTTACCTGCTTCCCCTACATTCACTGCGATTTATCATTAGTTTTTGTTTATGGTCTGTTTCAATCCAAGTGACACTGCTAATATTCAAACAAATTTATAGTAATTTCTAGTAAGATCTTTGAGACTTGGAGTCTTTTGATTTATTGAAGCCAACTTATATAACATCAAATGAATTAATGCTTATTGTTAATTATATCAAACTAAGTAATCTGTTTTTTTCTACATTAGTTATTCTCCATCTGTTTTCTTACAATGAATTTTATTACATAGTAAAGCATTTCTATATTTTTCTTTTCCAAGTCTTTCAGCTTACTAATGATGCAGTGGTTGAAAATAAATTTGGTTAATTAACAAAATTTCCCCCTCTTTCTCATTAATAAAAGCCTAGGTATTCAGATTGCATTGGATTCAGAGTATGTGCAACTCAAGTGCCAACTCAAAAAAGAAATTACAATTGTTGTACTGTAATCATGAAGTCCAGTTGTACTTGACAGTGGAAATAACATTCAAAGATACCTGCAACAATTTGGGCAATATAATTACAAGGAAATATACTGACAATATTCTTTAGTTTGAGTTTGCTTGTTTACTATAGGGCAGCGGTTCTCAACCTGTGGGTCGCGACCCCGGCGTGGGTCAAATGACCAAAACACAGGGGTCGCCTAAAGCCATCGGAAATACATATTTATTATACAATACATTTTTAAATAAAATATGTATTTGCGTTTGCTTGTATACTCTTTTTCCAAATAGTTATATTCAGATATCATTCCAGTCTTAATTTTGCAGTAGTTGTCTTGAGAGCATTAGAAAAATTACCTTGAAAAAATATGCTAAAAAGGGAAATTTGAAAAAAAAAAACAGGAAAAAAATTGAAACTTTGAAAACAATGCTGAGCTATGTATTAATCATAATGAAACTTTCTGGCTATTAGACTGTGGATATTGCCTAAGATAATTTTTTTTTGGATTTTTGTTACTAAGGCTGAGCGTGTTTTAAATATACCAGAAAAAAATGTATTTTTTTACAATCATCTTTTGTTCACAGAAGCGTATTCTATAGCATAAAAACCTCTGATTTCTAGAAGAAGGAAAAATCCCAAAAGTAAATGATTTACAGTCAACTACACTCTTTATTAACTACTCATAGAATTTAAAAGTGTTTAGGCTAAAAAAAATGACTGTAATACCTTTGCAATCTAGAGATCTAATAAAAGTTATAAACTTGATTTAAATAAGGATAGAAATAATTGTAATACAGAAAGACATGTTTTGTTAACATTTAAAACGCATGTCCAAACCTGTGCTGTCCCATAGAATAGTCATTAGTCATATGTGGTTCTATACATTTACATTTAAATGGTTAAAAATTTAGTTTCTCAGTAACATTACACATACCTGTATTTAACTTTCTCAGTCGTCAAATGTAGTTAGTGACTTACACAATGCACAACATATATATAAAACATTTGCAGGAAGTTTTACTGGCGAGGAGTGGTCTAAATCAAGGCAGCAAGCTATGATCCACAGACCATCACCTATTTTTGTAAATAAAATGTTGCTGAATACAGCTATGCTCACCCATTTATATTGTGCATGGAAGCTTTCACACTACATTGGCAGAATCAAGTAGTTGCAACAGAGTTCAAGTTGAATGCAAATCCTAAAATATTAATAATTGCAATTTAAAAAATATTTGCTGAACCATGTAAATAATACTCTAAATAAAATAAAACATTGATTTGATATAGTAATTATATAAACATTTCTTAAGAGAAAGAATAAAGTAAAATCCTTTAATTTTTGTAAAATTTTAAAGAATGTAATGTTTACTTGAGTCATAATATATATGTATATATATTTTTTTCTTCTTTTTCATATGAGAAGAAGGGAGATAGAGAGACATACTTTCGCATTTGTCCTGAATAAGATTCACCCAACAACCTCCATCTTTCGATTTATGAACATAATATATATTTTTACTAATCAGTCTTCACAGTAATCTGCATAAAAATTATAATTTTGTTTATATTATGGAACACATAAAATAAAAAAGATAAATTTAACAAAAGTATAAAATATAATCTTAGGTTTCTGCTAGAATTTGGAATATTTTACAAACTTATTTGTTACATATTTATAAAGTTTTGATATTTTCCAAAGAGATTGCTTTTGTCATGTGTTCAAAAAATAAGTTTTCATATTGCCAATCTTTAGCAATAAGGCCAATTTAAGAGAATAATTTTTTGCACCTGCTGAGTTTCCATATTTGTAGGATGTAAAATGATTTGAATATGTAGTTTTATCATTGTGAGAAAATCACAAATCTCTGTTTCCTGAATAATCAAAAATGTTGTATAATCAGAAAAGCTGATTAAAGTAAAATTGACTTATACTCACCAATGATGTATTTTAGGAATTTCTAAAATTACAACTCTGTTTTTTCCTAAATTCCTATAATTTTGACACCAAGTTTGGCTTAGAAGCTAAGATCTGTTTAGAAGTCAGTATCTGCATGCAAATGGAGTAGGGAAGAAACAGAATGTCATTAAGTATAAGAATTATCATTTGTTCATCATCACTTTAGAAAATATGCTGTTCTGATTAAAAACACCAGTTTTTCAATCAAATTCTCATGTTCTCAGTTTTCATTTGCACTTTCTCTCTTACTAGCTGGGGTCAATTAGAGTAATATATTAGAGTATAAGGAAAAATATAATAATAAACATAAAAGACCTGCAAGACAAAGACTCTATCTGAGGGGAAGAAGAAGTTAGGGAAATCTTAAGAAAAAAAGAGGATTAAAAAATTGGAACAAGAGAGCAACTGAAGGCTATGACACCTACAGGTATAATAAACATTAAACACAACCTAACCTTGGCCACTTATGGTCAAGATGTTGGAGTAGGTAAATGCTATGCTCACCTCCTCCTACGACCACATCAAAATTCAACTTAATTATAGAACAAACAACCTTGAGAATCACCTGAAAACTCGATAACAGAACTCCTATAACTAAGAATGTATAGAAGGAGCCATGCTGAAATTTGTAAGAGGGGTATGGATGTGAAACTGGCTGGTCCCAGACCCAGTGCCACAGTTAAATGAGAAGGGATATCTCAGTGGCAGAGGTCCTCCTGAGGAGCAGTAGGACCCAGCCCCCACACACCAGGTTCCCCAGTGTGAACCACCAATGCCAGGAAGAGGATTCCTCTTCTTGGTGAAAGGAAGGAAGATTGTGCGATAGACTCCTGCATGTGCTCCAGCAGGGATCCACCGGCACCCCTATCTGGGGCTGGGGCTCCAGTACCAAGCACCAAGCTCTTTTTACCACCTGAGGCTGACTCACTCGGACCAACTGTGGAAGCTATCCTCAGCACTTGGCACCGTGCTCAAACCAGTGAAGCCACTGACTGAGGGAGGAGAAGTAGAATAGAAGGGAGAGGTTGAGGAGGGAAGTAGATGGTCACTTCTCCTGGGTACCCTGAATGGGAATCAAACCAGAACTGACACTCTATCCACTGAGTCACCTGACAAGGCCTCCTCCACAACATTTGACTGTGAAAATCAGTGGGGATTTTCCTGGGTGAGACAGAAAGCTGCTAGATTCTTGGGTTTTCCTCTGGAAGGGCTAGAGCATGGTCTTAGTTGTTGGTGAATTTATTTGCTCTGAGCTCCAGCACAAGGACAGAAGTTTGAAAGGACCAGGGAAATATGGTGGTGGTGGGGACTGAATTGTCTGGCTTCAGGCTGTAGCTGGAGGAGCAACTCCCTTGAATTAAATTGCTTGCAGGTATCCTTGTTCCTTTTCTGAGTATTTCTCTGGCCCAGTCTGTAGGTACAGGCAAGCAGCAAATTTGAGTCTCCGACAAACTTGCTCTACCATTCCGATTCCTAAAAATCTGCTCTACGCAATCCAAGCCCTGGTCCAAACCTCTTTCAGCTCATGTTCCTCACAAGCCACTTTCCTCAGCCCACACTGTGAAATTCCCTAAAATCTTTCAAAGGTCCACAAACCCCAAACAAGCAGCAACTGGCCTTTGTGTTTTCCATGTCTCTTTCTAAGTAGCCCAGCATGAGGGACAATAAGTATCTGTTTGCGCAGCCAGTCCTAGGCACCTCACGCCAGATCACTTTGTAGCTCCTGCCAGGTAGTGCCAGGCCAAGCATAGGCAGTGTCTGAGGGCCTGCACTGAAGTGATTCGCAAGGGGCCTCAGAAACAAAGCACAGTGCGTTGACTTCAGGCCAAACAAGAACACCATCCGATTAGCTCCACAAATGACACCCTTGAAAGATGTCATTGGCAGATGCCAGAGCCCCAGTATAGTTCATCCCATTCTGTGAGGCCAGCTTTTTCTGCATTATACTTTTCCACTGTGGTTATGACCAGTCCTCATAGCCCATTAGTCTGAAGATCAATTCCATCCACTGACATGCCAACAGCAGTCAAGATTTGACTTCAAAAAGAGGGCAAAAAGAACCCACACAAAGAATACCTCTGGAGCACCCAGCTCAGTTGACTAGGTAGACTGTGCCACTTGGCCCCACAGGCACCTTCTACATAAGGCCAGCCTGCCAAAACTGGGAATCGTAGCAGAAATCAGTGAAAACTTACACAATACACTAGAAAACATTAATAATAGATTAGATGAAGCAGAGGACTAAATAAAAAATTTAAAAGATAAGGTAGCAGGAAACATCCAATCAGAACAGTAAAAGAAGAAATACAGGGGGTCCTCGAGTTATTACAGTCTTGACATACAATGTTTTGAGTTTACAAAGCTCATGTTTGTAAAACCTTTAAAAATTTGAGATGTGAGATTGGCCAGGTCCTGGTGCAGTGGTTAGAGTGCAAGATTAGGGCATGGAAGACTCAGGTTCAAAACCCCGAGGTCACTAGTTTGAGCATAGGCTTATCTGACTTGGGTTCACCAGCTTGAGCGCAGTGTCGCTGGCTTGAATAAGGGGTCACTCACTCTGCTGTAGTGCCCCCTTCCCCGGTCAAGGCCCATATGAGAAAACAATCAGTAAACAACTAAAGTGCAGCAAAAAAGATGCTTCTCATCTCTCTCCCTTCCTGTTTGTCTGTCCTTATCTGTCCTTCTCTCTGACTCTCTGTCTCTGTCAAAAAAAAAAAAAAAGAATTGAGATGGGAGTGTTTTGACTTATGGCATTAGCATTATATTTACAGACTACGTGGGCAAACTAGTTTGTACATGGTGAAAGAATATGCAGTAACATAGCATATAGTTGAGGGAGCTGACATCCCCCAGTACACTTAACCTACACCATTTTGGACTGTTAAAAGCACAAGTGTTCCATTTGTGTTAAGCTAGGGTATGTTCCGAGTTACACCAACATTTGGGTTATGTCACTGTTGTAAGAATGGAACTGTGTTGTAACCCAAGGACTCCTTGTAAATCAAAAAAGTGAGGATAGTTTAAGGACTATGAGACAACATTAAAAGTACCAATATCTTATCAAATAGGAACCAAAAGAAGAAAGGAAACAAGAGATTAAAAACTTATTTGAAGAGATAATGACTACAAACTTCCCCAACCTGGTGAAGGAAATATTCATATAAATCCAAGAAGCAAAGAGAGTCCCAAATAAGATGAACAGAACGAGGGCAACAACAAGATTAAACATGATTCAAATGCCAAGATCTAAAGACAAAAGGAGAATCTTATAAGTAACAGGAGAAAAGCTGTTAGTTATCTACAAAGAAAGACTTTGGGGTGACTTCTCAATAAAAACGTTCTAGGCCAAAAGGATTGAAACAAAATATACACTGATGAAAAGCTAGGACCTGCAACCAAGATTCCTATACTCAGCAATGCTATCATATAAAATCAGTGGAAAGATAAACATCTTCCCAGACAAAGGAAAGCTAAAGGAGATTATCATCACAAAAAAAGTATTTAAAAAAAATGTTAAAAATGCTTCTTATGGGAAAAAAAAATAAAAATGTGACTAATAAAATGGCAATAACTATATAACTATCAATAATTACTTCAAATGTAAATCAAAAGACATAGAATGTCCCAAAGGAGAAGAAAACAAGACCCACACATACGCTACCTACAAGAGGTTTACTACAGATAAAAAAAAAATACACAGATACTAAAAGTAAATGTATAACAAAAGAAAATTTACACAATTAAAATAAAAAAACTGGGGTAGAAATACTTACATCAGACAAAATAGAATTTAAAATAAAAGCTATAATAAGAGACAAAGAAGAATGTTTCATATAGAATAGCCAAGATATAAAAGCAATAAAAATGTTAATTGATAGATGATTGGATAAAGATGGCATGGTACACATATACAAAGAAGTATTACTTGGCAATAAAAAAAAAAACCCAAATTTTTTCATTTGCAACTATATGGATGACCTAGAAGGTATTGTGCTAAGTAAAATAAAACAAACAGAAAAAGACAAATGCCATATGATTTTACTTATATATGGATTAAAAAAGCTAAATAAATAAATAATCAAAACAGAAACAAACACATACGATACAAGGAATAAACTGATGGTTGCCATCTGGGAGGGGCTATTAGGAAGTTGGGTTGAAAAGGTAAAGGGGTTAAGAAGTAAAAATTGGCAGTTATAAATAGTTACAGGGATGGATGTAAAGTGCAGCAATAAATATTGCAATAAGTATGTCTGGTGCCAGCTAGGTTCTAGACTTATCAGAGTGATCACTTCATAATTTATATAATTGTCTAATCACTATGCTGTACATTTAAAAGTAATATAATATTGAATGTCAATTGTATTTAAAATTTTCTTTTAAAAAATTAATGAAAAACACAATCCAATTCCTAGCCAGGTTAAAATAAAACCTCACACTAAGGAAATCTCAAACAAAATCACTGCAGTTTTGTTTTGAAATACACAAACTGACTCTGAAGTTTATGTGGAAGGACAATAGATCTTGATATCTAACACAATGTTGAGGAAGAAGAGCAAAGTTGGAAGAGTGACACTACTTGACAAGGATTTTCTATAAAGCTATCATAAGCAAGACAGCTTAGTATT
This sequence comes from Saccopteryx bilineata, assembly GCF_036850765.1. Lineage (NCBI taxonomy): Eukaryota > Metazoa > Chordata > Mammalia > Chiroptera > Emballonuridae > Saccopteryx > Saccopteryx bilineata. The sequence continues at coordinate 96,474,721 of NC_089495.1, read as the reverse complement.
GGCAAAATAATAGAGAGATACGGCCCTGGCTGTTTGGCTCAGAGGTAGAGCATCAGCCTGGCGTGTGGGAGTCCAGGGTTCAATTCCCAACCAGGACACATCAGTGACCATATGTTTCTCTACCCCTTCTCCTCCCACTTCTCTCTCTCTCTCTCTCTCTCTCTCTCTCTCTCTCTCTCTTTCTCTCTTCCCCTCTGTGGTTCAATTAGGCAAAGTTGGCCCTGGGCACTGCGGATGGCTCCACGGCCTCACCTCAGGCACTAAAATAGCTCAGTTGCTGAGCAAAGGAGAAGCACTGATAGACGGGCAGAGCATCCCATGGGTAGGGGGCTTGCTGGGTGGATCCTCGTTAGGGTATATGTGGGAGTCTGTCTCTCTGCTTCCCCATCTCTCATTAAAAAAAAAAAAAAGCGTAGAGAGATAGGTGAGCAGAACAGGATGGAAAACCAACCTCTCTCTCAGAGTAACTAAATCTTTGAAAAAGGCACAAAGGCAATTCAATGGAAAACGGATATTTTTTGCAACAATAATACTAAAAAAAAGTTTTCTTAGAAGTACATATACAAGAGATCAATCAGTTTAAGCAAAGGCTTTAAAGCTGTCACAAAAATTTATTTAAAACTTATTAATGGATTATCAATCTTATTTTAAAATTAAGTTATAAAATTTAAAAACATATATAGAATATTTAATTATCATGAGATTGGCAGCAGCTATTTTTTGATATACAATCAACATCAAAACCCATAATATGTACATTGATAAATTAGTCTTTATTAAAATTAAAAATATTTTGTTCTGTGAAAGACACTGTTAAGGGAAGAAAAAGAGAACTAGAGACTGGAAGAAATATTTTAATATGTGTTTGAAAATTATATGTATCTAAAACAGGGAAAGATTTCTTTTTTTTTATTTTCCAACTATGTTTAATTTCAGCTATTTTTTTTAAATAATTTTATTTTTTTAATGGGGCAACATCAATAAATCAGGATACATATATTCAAAGATAACAAGTCCAGGTTATCTTGTTGTTCAATTATGTTGCATACCCATCACCCAAAGTCAGATTGTCCTCCGTCACCTTCTATCTAGTTTTCTTTGTGCCCCTCCCCCTCCCCCTTTCCCATTCCCTTTACCCTCTCCCCCGTAACCACCACACTCTTATCAATGTCTCTTAGTTTCACTTTTATGTCCCACCTATGTATGGAATAATGCAGTTCCTGTTTTTTTCTGATTTACTTATTAGAGAAAGATTTCTTAACCCTCAAAATAAGAAAATATAAAACCAATTATAAATTAGATGAAAGATGAATATACTTACATATGTTTCTTGATTCACACATGTGTGCATTTCCTCTGGGTATATTATGTTTAGTAATGGAATGCCAATGCCACAGGGCGTGCTTATGTTCAACTTTAGTACATACTGTTAGTTTTCTGAAGTGGTTGTACCAATGTATGTGCCTACGAGTGGAATGTGAAAGTTTGTATTGCTTTACAGCCAGGACAAATACTCAATCATGCCAACATTACTAATCTCAGAGTCGTTAAGTTTACTGGTGACCTTTTTCTTTTATATTCATCTTTTACATTCTAATGTTCTAAAAGTGAATTAAAGTAAGCATAAAAATAAGGTAATTATATAAGACAATTATATGTTAAATATTATATTTTATAGACTTTTTATCAAAATTATATTCCTTAGGTTATTCATGTAGAATTCATCTCATAAACAAGCTAAGTAAAAAGGATTAGGATTAATTTAAAATAGGTTGTGAAGATGAATTGTTCTATAGATTTAAAATGACATGGGATAGACCACATTATTTTGAAATGGGACTCCCAGATGAGGTAGTGGGGTAATTTGCTAATTTAGGAGGACTTTTGTATTCTCAATGTGATAACAGTCCTGTATTAATAACAGAGTTCTTTTTCCTTAATTAGAAATTTATTGACCTGCTGTTCAATGTTTGTTTAGAAAAGTTGGCAAAAAAGTAATGTCACTTCTTTTTATTTTGTAAGTACTCTTATAAGTAATTGTATAAAATCCTGTTCACATTTCTTAAGTAACAAATAAAGATTATCAACCCTTGTGAACAGGGCTCATTATCTTTAATCCCTAATAGGAAATATTATAGAGGGTTTTTTTTTTATTTTCTGTGCTCAAAAAGATACATATCACATATTCATAATTTCTTCTTAGTGATTTACCCCATAATAATTGTCTGACCAATTAATGTACATAGTAACATACCAGATATGGAATATGCCTTTGTGCTTTGCACTTTGTTTCCTGGGATTTGCATGTCCTTACTTAACATGTACCTTGTTTCTCTTATTATGCAAGAAGTCATGCCTGATTAAGTTCAGACAGTTTGCAAGGCAGGGGGTTTGTGTAATTGTGATCATGCTCTGCAGGTTTTTACTTAATTGTCATCTCCTTTGAAACTAGATTAAGGGCTTTTTATTTTTAATAGTATGCTGCTCACCTGTTTGTTCATTATATTAATTTAACTTGTCTTTCCTGATATTTCTTAAAAACTTCCACCAGGGGAATTTGGTGAGGTCATATTTTTTTACTGTCCTATCAGTCCAAAGGCATTATATCACCTTGTTATACAGTATCATGTATCCAGTAAACTCTCGAACTTTATCCATATATCTAGGATGATAACAGTGACAGAATAAGTTCATTTTTCCTCTGGGACAACTATATGTACTCTTTTAATCCATGAAGATGAATTTTCAAGCATTTAAACCATTAATATCTAGGAAAGATATTCTCTATATGAATAGTATATTTCACTTACACATGTTGCTGCAAATCCAAGTGATACCAGTTGAATTACTTTTTTCATTCTAAATCAGATAATAGTAGGGAGTTCATTTTGTAACATAGGGTCTAATTCACCATATTTTATGGGCATGACAATAATCACATTTGTTTACCCATATTAACAATTAATTTTTTATTATTTTTTTTAGGAACTCAGAGAGAGAGAGAGGGACAAACAGAGACAGACAGGTAGGAAGGGAGGGGATGAGAAGCATCGATTCTTCATTGTGGCACATTGTTCATTGATTGCTTTCTCATATGTGCCTTGACCAGAGGGCTAAAGCCAAGCCAGCGACCCCTTGCTCAAGCCAGCGATGATGAGCTTCAAGCAAGCAAACTTTGGGCTCAAGCCAGTGACCATGTGGTCATCTTTATGATCCAGCACAAGCTGGTAACCTCGTGCTCAAACTGGTGAGCCCACACTCAAGCTGGCAACCTTGGGGTTCAAACCTGGGTCCTCAGCCTCCCAGGCCAACATTCTATCCACTGTGCCACTGCCTGGTCAGGCTATAAATTAACCTTTATACCTGTAATTTCTGTACTTCAAAATTTGAGAATAAATACATGGCATGGTAACTGAGCAAAGTAATACTTAATATTAATTATTACAGTATTTTATTATATAATTTTCTTATTTTAGTAAGTGACATTTAGAAATTTAATGATTAATCCTTTCACCTGCCTATTAATTATGAATTGTTACATATAATTAAAGCTTTTTGTGCTAAGCCATATACATGTTTAAATCTATAATATATTTGTAATTATTGTCAATTCTTTATAATATCCTTCTTGAATCATGTTAATGAAGCCTTTTATTATTACATAAAAAGATGATTTCTTATTGCCAACTAACTCTGTACAACACATATAAAACTTTAGTCTATGAACTGTTTTAAGTGAGCAGTATTATACTCAGGAGTACGTTCATTTGTGAATTATATAAATAATTGAAAAAATAGTGGCCCCCAAAGACGTGATTCATTATAACCTATTCTTATAACAAAATAATGTGATGAAATTTAAAGTATCACATAGTTTTTTGTTGTTGTTGTTTAAAGAATTTTAATTGTGAATTAGAACACACAAAAAAAGTTCACAAAGTATGTGTGCTCAGAAAATGTTCTCAAACTGAATATCAATGTAACTGCCAACAGGTCAAGAACTCAATTTTCTTTGCCCCTAACAATTTCCAACTCTAGTCTGTAGCACAGTCTGGTTTGGCGTGTCCTTAAAATGACTAAAGTCTTCACAAAGTCCAGGATTTTCAGCCCTCCTCCCAGGTCTAAATGTAGCTACTCAAAGTCTGATTAGTCATGAACTTAAACATCATGAAGTTAAGCCCCACTAACATTGTTTGCTCAAAATACTAGAGGAAGGAAAAAGAGGAAAATAATTGCACAGAATGTGTAGACATATGCATAGAAATCTGTGCAATGCTGTCACTGTTTCTTGTAAGCAGATACTCCAGAATCTATAGTTCCAGTTACCAATATCACTACTCAGTGTTTTATTGCATATACTTCTAGTACTGAGTCTTATTTAAAGGAGTAGCTTTCTGGAAAACCGTGTTCTCAAAAAAATTTATTTTTTATTTACAACTTTTGTTGAACAAAACAAGCTGGATTATTCAAGCCTCAGTTTCCTCTTAGAATCACTCTTAAAAGGGACCTCATTCCAAAAAAATATTATTAATGCATATGTAGGTCATACGACGCAGTAAACCATTTTTTTTCATAATATGTGCTATTTTGACAGAATTAATAATAATAATAAAGTTTCTTGATCTTTGTAAAACAGTGCATTTGAAACTGGCAACACAATATAAAAGGTTCTCTAATGATTTCAAAGTGATGTCTGGTTTTATCAGCACTATGTTACAATAGGAAAATATTTATTTGTACTAGAATTTTAGGTGCCAGCACAAATATATGATCTAGAAACCGCTTGCAGTATTTTTACTTCATTCTGAAACATCATAGAGTTATCAAATGCTTCATTATGAAACTTTCTTATTGTGTCTTTTTCAAACTTAAAAAGCAAGCCTAAGATCTCACTGTCATGACTCATTTTCTCAGCCAGCTGCTATTCTTATTTCATCTAAATCTCCCAAAATAGTCTCAATTCCATATTTTTTTTCTCACAATCTCATTTACCCATCAGTGACAGACATCTGATTTCTGCCCCGTATGCTGAGATCTCTAACACTACTTTTTGCTGTACCCTCTTGCCATTATCTGGGTGTAGCTGCTACTTTTAAAAACATTGGTAACTCTCTTTCTCTAGCATTTTTTCTCTTGGCTTTCACAACATTGTGCTATGTTTATTTATCAACCAGTTAAGAATAATGGGCCCTGGTAGGATAGTTCAGTTGGTAGAGTGTTGTCCACATATGCCAAGGTTGCAAGTTAGATCCTTGGTCAAGTCATCTACAGGAATCAACTAATGAGTGCATAAATAAGTGGAACAACAAATTGATGCTGAATATTGCCTAATATTATTTTGGAATCAGGAAGCCTCGGATTTAATCTGGTTCGGCCATTTACTAGTGTGTGTTTAAGAAAATACCTGTGTTGCCTGACCAGGTGGTGGCGCAGTGGATAGAGCATCAAACTGGGTTGCCGAGAACCCAGGTTCAAGACCCCGATGTGCCAGCTTGAACGTGGGCTCATCTGGTTTGAGCAAAAGCTCACCAACTTGGACCCAAGGTTGCTGGCTCAGTCTGCTGAAGGCCCACGGTAAAGGCACATATGAGAAAGCAATCAATGAACAACTATGTGTCGCAATGCGCAACGAAAAACTAATGATTAATGCTTCTCATCTCTCCATTCCTGTCTGTCAGTCCCTGTCTATCCCTCTCTCTGACTCTCTCTCTCTCTCTGTCTCTGTTAAAAAAAAAAACAAAAAAAAACACCTGTGTTTTCTTATATTATTTGTAATATGAGTAGATAATAACTATAAAATAATAATAATTTATTTTATTTTAGGCTATTTTTCTAGCACAAAGGTGCTTCTGATTCATTATGTTATTGGAGGATTCAATATTATAGTTAATCAAAGGAACTAAAACAGAGCTTGGCATACAGTAAGCAAGGTGGCTAAGTGCCATGTGGCCATGGCTTTAAAGGAAAGTCTTTTGAAAAAGACACAAATCTGCTGTTGTAAATGGTTTTAGTGAGTGAGGTGTTTTTTCTCACTCCTAAACAGTAGTCCATAGTGTAAATTACAACTATATTAGCTACAATTCTCAATGTAAAAAAGTCTGATGTTTGGCGACAGAGTAGCAAGAAAGAAGAGTAGGATAATGTATGAATAAACTGATTACCTAACAGACTAATCTCGATTTAAGTAACATGTAGCTAATTTGCTTTTTTTTTCCCTTAAGAAGTTAATTCTGAAGTGTTTCCTAAATACGTGAATTCCATGATTCCATGTTTCTCACCAGATCTCTACTGACTCTTTTTCACAGATTAATGTGCATTGGGTAGGGCACTATCACCTCTCCAGTTCCAACTGCAGTGAAGATCCTAAAATAGTAATGAAATAACACCATACAAAATAAAGTACAAGGGGACATAATAAGACTAAAATAAGATGTCTCTCAGGAGACAGAGGAGACCAATGTTTTACTATGAAACATCACGCACACGCACACACACACACACACACACACACACACCACACTGTAATTCTAAGGGCTAGATTCTGTGATCTCTCATTTCTGAATGCCAGAATAAAGCTCTCCTTCTTTATTTATTTATCTCTCAAACCTTTTTTTCTACAGATCTTGATAAACCACCAGGACTTCCTTTTTGAGAAAGACTGCTTCAAGGTACATTGACAAGAGTTTAACAATTAGGACTCGATTATGAGTTCTAGGAATGGTATTTACAAGCTTCAATAAGATATTGATCATGCTGTTTTATTTGTTTGTCTTCTGAAATATGAATTTGCCTGGGATTCTAGACAGGTATTTCAAATGCTCACATTTTTGGCACTCCATTGCCATTTTCATATAGATTTTCTGTTTGGCAATTTTATGAAAGTTGACTTACTACACAATTAGCAAAGCCTGTCCCTTTGTTCAAAGAGAACAACATGTGTTTGTAAAAATCTTTTATTATGGATTTAAATACCTAGAAATTTATATACTTAGTTTTTGTTTATTTTAGTTCAAAGAACTGTATTCTTGTAGGTAATTATTGATTCTATCAACTGATAAAAATATTTTAAAAATCTAATTTTCTTGAAATAAAAATTGATGCCTTTAAAACATTCTTAACACTAGGTTCAACCTCTTTTATTTTTTTTATTAGAGCACTATATTCCCCAGAAGTATGAGTATAATTAAAAACCAATTAAATTTATAAGCTAGTAATCCTATACTATTTGCAAATGACATTTTGATAGTGTATTTTTTAAAATATCCAAGTTTCCATATATCAAATTGCTTAATATTAACATTATTTCTACATATTCATTTATAGATGTATCCTTAAATATAATTGTATATTTTCTTCTGATTATTGAGAGTATATTTGCTGATAATGAAATTACACTTGAGTGATTTTCTGGATGGCTCAAAATGTTCACTGCTATCCAACGAACCTCATATTTGCAAAATAATTTTAGAAATTTACTCTACATTAATTTTTGCAGTGGCTCTGACTAGTCAGCTCAGTGGGTAGAGCATCACTGGGCACGTGGATGTCCCAGATCCAATTCCCAGTCAGGGCGCACAAAAGAAGCACCATCTGCTTCTTCACCCCTCCCCCTCCCACTTCTCTCTCTCTTTCTTCCTCTCCTGAAGCCATGTCTTGATTGGAGTGATTTGGCCCAGGGCATTGAGGATGGCTACGTGGACTCTGCCTCAGGTACTAAAAAGAGCTTGGTTGCTGAGCAATGAAGCAACACCCCACATGGCCAGAGCATAGCCCCTTAATGTGCTTGTGGAGTGGATCCCAGTCAGGGGAGTCTGTCTCTGTCTCCCCTCCTCTCACAGAATTAAAAAAAAATCGTTGCGTGAAAGGAAAAAAAAAATCGTTGCAGAGATAACCTGCAAATATAGTCAAGTACACTGTTTGCTTTATACTCTGTTTTTGAAACATAACTTTATAATTAAATAAATAAAAACATTTTATTTGCCATATTTTTTTCTTCCTATAGTATATATTTGGGATTTTTTATTTAGGTAAAAATATTTTATAAAGTATTCTTTATAAGAGATATATATTTTAACATAGATATATAATGCCTGAAATACAACTTTCACAATCTATTAATAATTGAAAGATGATGCTTAATTATATAGCTTCTTCCCTGCTCATTTCATGTACTACTTTGTTTATTTGTGTATTTTTTCATTTTTCAGTCTCATGAAAACTAAAAGTGAAAAAAGTATGTTTAAATCATGTTTTCAAAATAAACTGTAGAGAATAAATAAGATTATTTTATACTTTCCTCATTCATCACACTGTGCATTAAGAATCTAGCAGTGGTCGGCAAACTCATTAGTCCACAGAGCCAAATATCAACAGTACAATGATTGAAATTTCTTTTGAGAGCAAAATTTTTTAAACTTAAACTATATAGGTAGGTGCATTCCTTATCGAGGTAGCACCTGCACGTGGTATTTTGTGGAAGAGCCACATTCAAGGGACCAAAGAGCCACATGTGGCTCGCGAGCTGCAGTTTGCTGACCCAGAGTAGAGTATTGAGTTCATATATATAAAAATGTAATATCAAATATGACATTAACATTGTTTCTAAAGAAGTGTAACTTTAGGAAAAATTAAAATTATATGCTAAATAAAATAAGTCAGACAGAAAAATTTAAGAACCATATGATTTCACTCACATGTGGGATATATCACTAAAAAAGAGCAAATAAGCAAAGAAGAAAAATAAATACAAACTCACAGACATAGAAAACGGTATAATGGTACCAGAGAGAAGAGGGCTGGGGGAGTTAGTAAAAGGTAAAAGGGATCAAATATATGGTGAAAGAAAAAGAATTGACTTTGGATAAGGAGCACACAGTTCAATATACAGATATAACATAGAATTATACATTTTAAACCTACATAATTTTATCAACCAATATCATCACAATAAATTTAAAAAAACACATAAAAACTATGAAAATGTAACACATATTGCAGTTGTTTGTAATAACCTTAAAGTGGAAAGAAGAAAAAATAAATTTGAACTATCTACATAATAAAATAAGAGTGCTCTTGACATTGGTGTCATGTATTCCACCTTTCCCTAGAGGACAAGCAGCTGCCACTGAGCCCTTAGAATAATCTAATTTAAGCAATGTTATTTGACACCTGATTTGCTAACATCAATATTATTTGGGATCCATTTTAACAGATTTTCTATTTCTTCTCTTTGCATAGAAGATGTTTATTCAACATGTCTCTTTTGTGAATGATGTCTAGTAAAATAAAATTTAAGGGTCAACTTAATTAGGTCCACAGATGGTGAACTATAATTAATAATATATCAATATAAACTGAAAATAACAGTTTCTAAAACTATGCAAGCATGAGAAACAAAATAACAATGTTATTAAGCACTGTACTTAAGTGTTTTGAGGAGTAATACAATACATTAATTGCAGTTTTGACAGGAGAAATTCTAGTGTATGTGAGCAGTTTTTCAATAGAATAGGTGTTTTGTTTCATATCTGCTACAGGAATAAAAGAAGAAAGACGATTTTTCCGGCTGATAATATATAAGCTATTTTTCTTAGAAACTATATGGTACATGACTACTTGAGCAAGAGAGATCAAAAAGTATGCAACCTTTCATTTAAATGAATTAGTGTTCACTGTAATGAAATAACTTCTTTGATTTTGTTGTTCTGTGAACCAGTGATCACTCATTTGTATATGACAGGATGTGTGTGAGTTTGGAAAAAAGCAATATTGGATGAAAAATAACCGTACACAATGTTAAAGGAAAGAAATATCAAAACAATTTTTAACATTTTATGTACAGTGGAATTTGACATTTACAATGAATGAGAAGCTGCAAATTTATACTTGGAAATATTCCTAATGATATTAAGAAAACTCTAGCCAGCCAAATATTACAAAATAATTGGAACACTAATTCTTCTCCCAGCCCCCCAAAAAGAAATGCTACTTTGTAGTGAAATGAATTTCTCATTTATGGTCAAATTTAATTAAAACATACTAAACTCTATTTTAACTAACAACTAAAAAAAAATCTTAAATAATTCTAATGCAAAATCGATTATATTTTAATTCTCAAGATTTTCTATTCTAATGCAAATTTAAATTAGACCTTGATAATAGCATTAATAACAATAACATTATGGATATAACATTTGGCTGTGTACTATACACACACTTTTTTGCATTTTTTATTTATTTTTATTTATTGTATTAACGTGGATTCAAGTGTCCAATGCAATGTAACATTCTCACCCCCAACCATATGCCCCCCCCATTAGACCCCCTTTGCCCATTCCCTCAACTTCATCCTCCATCGCCCTGTGACTTGCTGTACTGTGAACTGTATCTATGTTAGGTATATATAATTTCACTAATCTCTTTACGTTCTCTGATCCCATCTGCTCATCTCTCCTCTCTCTGACAGCTGTCCCTCTGCTCCCTGTGACCTCGCCTCTGCCTCTATTTCATTCCTCAGTTCACTTTGTTCACTAAATTCCACATATAAGTGAGATCATATAATATTTGTCTTTCTCGGCCTGGCTTATTTCATTTAGCATAATAATCTCTAGGTCCATTCATGACATCACAAAAGGTAAGATTTCTTTCTTTTTGATGGTTGCATAGTATTCTATTATGTATATGTACCACAGCTTTTTTATCTACTTGCCCACTGATGGACACTTGTGATGTTTCCAGATCATGGCTATTGTAAATAGTGCTGCAATAAAAATGCGGGGGTGGGGGAGAATATCATTTTGAATTAGTGATTTGGGATTCTTAGGATACATTCCTAAAAGTGGGATAGCTGAATCAAAAGGCAGTTTCATTTTTTAATTTTTTGAGGAAACACCCTGTTGTTTTCACAGTGGCTGCACAAGTCTGCATTCCCACCAGCAGTGCAGGAGGGTTCCCTTTTCTCTAAACCCTCTCTAGGACTTGTTGTGTATTAATTTGTTAATGAGCGCGATTCTGACAGGTGTGAAGTGGTATCTCATTGTGGTTTTCATTTTCATTTCTCTGATAATTAGTGGCATTGAACATTCTTTCATATGCCTATTGGCCATCTATATGTCCTCTTTGGAGAAGTGTCTATTCAGTTCCTTTGACCGTTTTTGAATTGGACTGTTTACCTTCCTGGTGTTGAGTATTAGAAGTTCTTTATAAATTTTGGTTATTAATGTCTTATCAGACATGTTGGCAAATATGTTCTCCTATTGTGCGGGTTGTCTTTTTATTTTGTTAATGGTATCTTTTTCTGGGCAAAAGCTTTTTAGTTTGATATAATCCCATTGCTTTATTTTGTCCTTTATATTACTTGACCGTGGAGATAAACCTGCAAAAATATTGCCATGAGAAATATCGGGAAGTTTACTGCCTATGTTTTCTTCCAAGATATTTATGGTTTCGCCACTTACTTTTAAGTTGTTCTATCCATTTTGAGCTTATTTTTGTGAATGGTGAAAGTTGCTGGTCTAGTTTCACTTTTTTGCATGTATCTGCCCAATTTTCTCAACACCATTTGTTAAAGAGAATATCTTTACTCCACTGTAGGCTCTTACCTCCGTTGTCAAATATCAATTACCATAAAGGCATGGTTTTATTTCTGGATTCCTTGTTCTATTCCACTGCTCTGCATGCTTGTTCTTATGCCAGTACCAGGCTGTTTTGATTACCAAGGCCTTGTAATGTAACTTGATATCAGGAAGTGTGATACCTCCCACTTTATTCTTCATGTTTAAGATTACTGAGGCTATTTGGGTTCTTTCTTGGTTCCATCTGACTTTTTGGAATAATTGTTCTATATCTTTGAAGTATGCCATTAGTATTTTAGTAGGAATTACATTGAATCTATAGATTGTTTTGGGTAGTATAGACATTTTAATGACATTTACCCTTTCTATCAATGAACATGTTATATGCTTCTACTTGTTTGTATCTTCTTGGATTTCTTCTTTCAATGTCTTAAAATTTTCTGAGTACAAGTATTTTACCTCGTTGGCAAAATTTAGACCTAAGTATACTATTTCTTTTGTTGCAATACTAGAGGGGATTGTTTTCTTAATTTCACTTTCTGAAAGTTTATTTTTGGTGTATAAAGATGGCACTGATTTCTGAATATTAATTTTATATCCTGCCATCTTGCCAAATTCATTTATTAGATCTAGTAGCTTTTTGACTGAAACTTCTTTAGGGTTTTCTATGTACGGTATCATGTTATCAGCAAATAAAAATAGCTTTACTTCTTCTTTTCCAATTTGGATGCCTTTTATTTCTTTTCTTGTCTGATTGCTGTGGCTTGGACTTCTAGAACTATGTTGAATAAGAGTGATTGAAAGGGGGCATCCTTGCCTTGTTCCTGATTTTAAGGGAATTGCTTTTAATTTTTGCTCATTGAGTATGATGTTGGCTGTCAGCTGGATGTCATAGATGGCTTTTATCATGTTGAATTATGTTCTCTGTATTCCCACTTTATTGAGAGTTTTGATCATAAATGAGTGCCAAATTTTATCAGATTTTTTTTGCATCTATTGACATAATCAAGTAATTTTTATCTGTCCTTTTGTTTACATAATGAATCACATTATTTATTTGCAAATATTATACCAGCCTTCCCTCCCCAGAATAAATCCCACTTGATGATGATGTATGATCTTTGTGATATATTGCTCGATCTGGTTTACTAAATTTTGTTGAGAATTATAGCATCTATGTTTATCAGAGATCTTGGCCCATAATTTTTTTTCTTTGTAATGTTTTTTTTTTTTGTATTTTTCTGAAGCTGGAAATGGGGATAGACAGTCAGACAGACTCCCGCATGCACCCCACCGGGATCCAACCAGCACACCCACTAGGGGGTGACGCTCTGCCCACCAGGGGGCAATGCTCTGCCCCTCCAGGGTGTCGCTCTGTCACTACCAGAGCCACTCTAGCATCTGGGGCAGAGGCCAAGGAGCCATCCCCAGCGCCCAGGCCATCTTTGCTCCAATGGAGCCTTGGCTGCGGGAGGGGAAGAGAGAGACAGAGAGGAAGGAGAGGGGGAGGGGTGGAGAAGCAGATGGGTGCCTCTCTTGTGTGCCCTGGCCAGGAATCGAACCTGGGACTTCTGCATGCCAGGCCGACGCTCTACCACTGAGCCAACCAGCCAGGGCCATTCTTTGTAATGTCTTAACCTGGTTTAGAAATGAGGACAAAGCTTGCCTCATAAAAGGAGCATGGAAGTCTTCCCTCCTTTTTAATTTTTTTGAAATAGCTTGAGAAGGATAGGTGTTCTTCTTTGAATGTTGGTAAAATTTGTCTGTGAAGCCATCTGATCCAGGACTTTTGTTAGCGTGGAGTTTTTTGTTAACTTTTTAAATTTTATTTGTTATTAGTCTGCATAGTTTTCTTGATTCTTCCCAATTGAGTCTTGAAAGATTGTATGTTTCTAGGATCCATTACAACCAGGTTGTCCAATTTTTTGGCATATAGATCTTTATAGTATTTTTTTTACAGTCCTTTGCATTTCTGCCATGGCAGTTGTTACTACCCCACTTTTATTTATTTTAGTCCTCTCTCTCTCTCACTTTTTGATGAGTCTGGTTAAAAGTTCATCAACTTGCTTACCTTTTCAAAGAACCAGCCCTTGGTTTTATTGATCTTTCCTATTTTTTTTAGCCCCTATGTCATTTATTTCTGCTCTGATCTTTATTATTTTCTTTCTTCTACTTCCTTTGGGCTTTATTTGCTGTTATTTTTTTAGTTTTGTGTGTGTGAGTGTGTGTGTGTGTATGTGTGTTCATGTCTGTACATGGTTAAGTTATTTATTTAAACTTATTCTTGCTTCTAAAGTTATGCCTGTAATAATATGAACTTCCTTCTCAGGACTGTTTTTGCTGTATCCCATAGATTTTGAATTGTTGTATGTTCTGTTTCATTTATTTAATAACATGTTATTTAGCCTCCAAGTGTTTGAATGTTTTCCAGTTTCACTATTATAGTTGATTTCTAGTTTCATGCCATTGTGATCAGAGAAGATAGTTGATATGATTTCAATCTTCTTAAATTTATTAAGACTTGTTTTGTGTTACCTGAACAAATGGTAGCACAGTGGATAGAGCATTGGACAGCAATGCAAAGAACCCAAGTTTGAGACCCCGAGATCGCCAGCTTGAGTGTGGGCTCATCTGGTTTGAGCAAAGCTCACCAGCTTGGACCCAAGGTCACTGGCTTGAGCAAGGGGTTACTCGGTCTGCTGAACGCCCATGGTCAAGGCACATATGAGAAAGCAATCAAAGAACAACTAAGGTGTCACAATGAAAAACTAATGATTGGTGCTTCTCATCTCTCTCCTTTCTGTCTGTCTGTCCCTATCTATCCCTCTCTCTGACTCTCTCTCTCTGTCCCTGTAATAAAAAAAAAAGAGACTTGTTTTATGTCCTAACATGTGGTCTATCCTCCTGGAGAATATAATATAAGCACTTGAAAAGAATGTATATTCTGCTGTTTTGGGGTGAAAGATTTATAAGATATCAATTAAAACCAGTTTATATAGCCTGACCAGGTTGTAGAGCAGTGGATAAAGCGTAGTATTGGGACACCAAAATTCCAGGTTTGAAACCCCTAGGTTGCCAGCTTGAGTGCGGGCCCATCTGTTTTGAGCAAAGCTCACTAACTTGAGCTCAAATCTCTGGCTTGAGCAAGAGGTCACTTGGTATGCTGGAGCCTCCAGTTAAGGCACATATGCGAAAGCAATCAATTTAACAACTAAGGTGCTACAATGAAGAATTGATGCTTCTTATCTTTTTTCCTTCCTGCTTTCTGTCTGTCTATCCTTATCTGTCCCTCTCTCTGTCTCTGTCAAAAATAAAAAATAACAAATAAAAAACCAGTTGATCTAGTGTGTCATTTAATGCAGCTGTATCTTTGTTAATTTTGTGTCTGGAGGTCTATCCATTATTGTTAGTGGGGTATTTAAATCCCTTACTATTATGGTATTGCTGTTGATCTCACCCTTTACTTCCATCAAAATCTTCTTTATATATATTTTGATGCTCCTATATTAAGTGCATAAATATTGACAATGGTTATATTCTCCAGTTGGATTTCTCCCTTTATCATTCTGTAGTGACCTTCTTTACCCTTCATTTTAAAGGCTATTTTGTCAGATATAAGTATTGCTACCCAGCTTCTTTTTAATTTCCATTTGCATGAAATACTTTATTCCATCCCTTCACTTTCAGTCTCCATTTATCTTTTGTTCTGAGATTGGTCTTTCATAGACAGCATAAATATGGGTCTTGTTTTCTATCCATGTAGCTACCCTATGACTTTTGATTGGAGTATTTAATCCATTTTCATTTTAGGTTATTATTGATAACCACTTATTTATTGTCATTTTATTCTTTAACTCTACAATCCTCTTTCTCTTGATTTCTTTTTTTTCTTTGCTCTTTTTATACCAGGCTCCTTAACGTTTTTTGGCATACTGGTCTGGTTGTAATGAATTATTTGAGTCTTTTTTTGTCTGAGAAGCTTTTTATTTCTTCTTCAATTTTAAATGATAATCTTGCTGGATGAAGTATCTTGCTTGTAGATTCTTGTTTGCATTACCTTGAATATTTTTTGCCAATCCTTTCTGGCCTCAATTGTTTCTGTTGAGAAATAAGATGCCATCCTAAGGGTGCTCCTCTGTAGGTAATTAACCACTTTTGTCTTACAGCCTTAGAATTCTTTCTGTGTCCCTTAACTTTGGCATTTTAATTATTATGTGTGTTGGTGTAGGCCTCCTTGGGTTCCTCTTTTTTTTTTTTTGCCAAATACAAAGACTTCCTTTTTGTTTTTTTTTGTTTGTTTGTTTGTTTGTTTTTTTATTTATTTTTAATGGGGTGACATCAGTAAATCAAGATACATATATTCAAAGGTAATATGTCCAGGTTATCTTAAAGTTCAATTATGTTGCATACCCATCACCCAAAGTCAGATTGTCCTGTCACCCTCTATCTAGTTCTCTTTGTGCCCCTCCCCCTCCCCCTTCCCTCTCCCTCTCCCCCCTCCCCCCATAACCACCACACTCTTGTCAATGTCTCTTGGTCTCAGTTTTATGTCCCATCTACGTATGGAAAAATGCAGTTCCTGGTTTTTTCTGATTTACTTATTTCACTCCGTATAATGTTGTCAAGATCCCACCATTTTGCTATAAATGATCCGATGTCATCATTTCTTATGGATGAGTAGTATTCCATAGTGTATATGTGCCACATCTTCTTTATCCAGTCATCTATTGATGGGCTTTTTGGTTGTTTCCATGTCCTGGCCACTGTGAACAATGCTGCAATGAACATGGGGCTGCATGTGTCTTTACAAGTCAATGTTTCTGAGTTTTTAGGGTATATACCCAGTAAAGGGATTGCTGGGTCATAGACACTCAGACCAATGGAACAGAATAGAAAGTCCAGAAATAAAACCACATATATATAGTCAAATAATTTTTGATAAAGGGGCCAACAACACTCAATGGAGAAAAGAAAGCCTCTTCAACAAATGGTGCTGGGAAAACTGGAAAGCCACATGCAAAAGAATGAAGCTGGACTACAGTTTGTCCCCCTGTACTAAAATTAACTCAAAATGGATCAAAGATCTAAACATAAGACCTGAAACAATAAAGTGCATAGAAGAAGACATAGGTACCAAACTCATGGACCTGGGCTTTAAAGAGCATTTAAAGGGTTCCTCTTTAATAAGACTCTGTGCTTCTTGAACTTGTGTGACATTTTGTTCATCAGTTTAGGAGAATTTTCAGCTATGATTTCTTCAAACAGGTTCTCCATTTTTTGTTCATTCTCTTCTCCTTCAGAAACTCCTATGATGTGGATGCTGTTTCTCTTCATGTTGTCACAGAGCTCTCTTAGAGTTTCCTTAGTGTATTTGAGCCTCTTTTGTTTTTCCTGCTTTGTCTCTGTGCTTTCATTTTTTCCTCTAAATCACTGATTCAATCCTCTGCTTCATCCACTTTAGATTCATTCTACTACAGTCTTTATTTCTGATATTGTATTTATCATTTCTGACTTATTTTTTTATGATTTCAATGTTTTTCTTGATGTTTGCTATCTCTTTGTTTAAATTCCTATTGTGATCATCTGTTGTTGCTCTTACATCCTTGGCCATCTTAAAAACCATTATTTTAAACTCTGCATATGATAGTTTGGTTACTTTTATTTCATTTAGTTCTTTTTCTAGAGCTTTCTTTGGTTGATTCATCTGGCTCATATTTCTTTGTCTGCCCATTTTGTATGTGTATTAGGTAGTACTTTCTGACTTTGAAATCTGTCTGGTATCTTTAGGAAGATCGGCTTGGGTAGTACTGACTTCCAGGCCACCTATTTTCCTTGTTCTGGTAATTATTCTTGAGGATAGTATTTTTCCTCCTCTTGCATGTGAATATTAAATGCAATTGGTTCTTTTTATGGATGCGGTTATCCCTCAGGCTGGCTGGTTGTGAGGTTCAACCTCTATCATGTGTACTAGACACTGTGCAGTGTCTGTTCTATTGGGCTTATTTATTCTCCAGTGTCTGGTGCTTGCTGGACTTTTCCTTTGTGCATACTGCTTGTGTAGTTAGCTGAGTCTAAATTTAGTGCTGTCTGCCACCCACTACCAGTTGTGTTGACTCTAGATCTTCTTGGGTTGGCATCAGCTGTTGTATGTAACCTGCTGTGGGCAACCTGTTTGCAGCTACCACACTTTTTGCTGTTTGTGTCTGTGTTTTCTGTACCTTGGTAGTATGGGAGGGGCCAACCTGTGTGTAAGGATCAGCTTCCTCCTGCTTAGCGATGACAGCAGCTCCATAAAAGACCCAGGCTCTGTATGATTTGCCTCCACATTTCAGCTGCTTGACCTCTTCTTGAAGCTGCCTGGTCTTCCCACAGAATCTTCAGTAGAAATTTTGCAGTTTGGGCTTCTACTGGCCTCACCCAGCCAAGCTCTCTACAGATTACAAGCTTGGTGGTTTTAGGCAGCTGAGGTTGTGAAAACAATGTTAGTGAGACCCCCTTTTTCAGAGGTGTCTTGGTCAGGAGTTCTGTTTGGGGAAAGTGACTCCTACTCCAGAGTCTAATTCCTCAGCCACTGCTGGATAATCAAAATTTATTCTTCCCCAGCAAGTGAGCAGCAGGTTCAGATTGAGTAGGGCTGACAGTTTCTTCTGCAGAATTTCTTACAGTTGGTGAGACCCTGGTCTCAGGTTGCAAGACTGAGAGAATCCATTCCTGGGGATGACTTTGCTTCCCTAGAAAGTGGCTAATGCCCTCAACCAGACTCAACAATGGGCTCTCAAAGACCCACACTTTAAATGATCCACACTTCAAGCCTCTCTTCCTTCCCACTGTGGAATCCAGCCCAGCAGGGCTGGAGATCCAGCACCCATTCCAGTTGGCTCTGAATCTCCATGCTATCCAATGCACATGGGCCTCAGTGCAGATGCTGATTTCAGGAAGCAAGTGGAATTCACCTTGGCTGGGCAAGATGTGAGGGTTTGTTAGGTCTTAAACCGATCCTCTACACAGCTGTCCACTAGATATGCCAGCCCTGGGCCTCCTTTTAGGGAACCCAGTGTAGACCAGCGGGAAGCAGTGCTCATGTCTGGCTCTTAGCAACCTTCTTGGAGCTACAAACAAATCAGAGTTTGTGGTTTCCTCTGCTGGACCCAGGTGCACATGGAAATACCAAGCTGCTTGCCTAGTCTGGCTTTTACCTGAATTGGACTTGGGGGAAGATCCACTCAAAAGGCCAAGGTTCCTTGAGTCTTGCCCTCTACAGCCTCTGTCTGCTGGCTGCTTGTTGGGCTAGGCCAGTGGTCAGCAAACCGCATCTCTTTGGCCTCTTGAGTGCGACTCTTTGGCCAGCTTAGGAGTACCCTAATTAAGTTAATAACTATGTACCTACCTATATAGTTTAAGTTTAAAAACTTTGGCTCTCAAAAGAAATTTCAATCGTTGTACTATTGATGTTTGGCTCTGTTGACTAACCACTGGGCTAGGCCACTGAAAAAAGCCTCTGATATAGTCTATAGCCTGTGGCATTTCAGATATAGTAGTACCTAGAGATATGAACAGACCAACATACAATTTTTTTTTAAGATATGAACTGCAAGTTGGTCCTTATTTTTGTTCGAGATCTGAGCAAAATTTCAAGATTCAAGTTTTGACTCGTGAAGCTGCCACTAGTTGTTGAGTTGGCTCACGGGTCCAGTATCAGCAGTTTGATATATAAGTTGACTGACTTATGAGCTCGGTTACAGAATGAATTAAATTCGTATCTCAAGGTACCACTATATCAGGAAGGGTGGTGGGTGTGGCTTGGCCCCAGGTGTCAGTCTGTCCAAACTTTTTTCACAGACTACAGTGAGATGTGGCTTCATTAGTTTTGTGGGGGTGGCCTCTGAGACCAAAAGGTCATGGTCTGCCTACAGTCTGGACAGTTTCTACTGAGTCTGCCATGGGGTTAAATCACTAGACATAGACTGGGAAGCATGTGTGGGAAGGGGGGAAGCTCTGACCTCAATGCCAGATAACTGAGTCACTGGCACACTCCATGCTTCCTGGCTTCTCAGAACAAGCTTGTCTCCATGGGGTGGGGCAAGAGAGATTCTATAGAATGGAGCAGTTTTTTTTTTCCCCCCTAGGCTGATGCTGCTAGGGAACTGCTTCACCCAAGAAAAATGGTGATCGTGGTATTAGAAAGTGAATCAGCACAAGGGTTCTGGTGGCTGTCCCCCAGAGTCTCTCCCGAGAGCACCAACTTCACACTCACCTCATTCAACTTCAGTCCTCTCGGCTTTCTACCGCCAAAGCCCTGGCTAAGTGGCTGTGAACAAGATTTTCTGCACTGGCCTTTTAAGATGGAGCCTGAGTCTTTGAGAGCTCAGTCTTTTTCTCGTAGACAGGAACCTCAGCACTTTTCACCACCAAATGCTGTGTAGGTACCTCTTCTAGGATCTGGGGCTCTAAGCTGGGGTTCCTGGCCTGGGACTTAGAACCCTCATCTCTCAGGGCAAACCTCCTCACTGTGCGAGTTCCTCCAGACCCTCTGCCACCACTCGCTCCTGGGAGCGGGACAGGCCTTTCCACCTCGCTGCCCTTCCTACCATCTTGGTGTGGCTTCTTCTGTCATCCTTGCTTATAGACTCCTCTTTGTTTAGTCCAAAGTTGGTTTTTCAAGATGATTGTTCTTGAATTAAATTGTAATCCAATTTGGTCCTGGGAGGTGGCAGTTGGCACATCTGCCTACTCCATCACCTTCTTGGAACCTTTTTACACACAACATTTATATCTTTATATAAAGAATCTTATTTAAAAATACAAAAATATAAAATCTAATTTATTGATCTCTACATTAAAAGTAAAAAGACAGAATCTCAGGGTTACAATAGTGACTTTTTCAAGAAAATACTAAAAAAAAAAGAAAACTATAATTTAAATAAAAATCTGTCGGATCAAAGGTAATGTTTTAATAAGTTTTATATTCCAATGACTTTGTAGAAAATTCTTATGTTACTTGTGTTTGGCTACTAAATACAATTATCTAAAAATTGTGCCATAGCTTTTACTAATTTTTTTCAAATGTGTTTTTATTCCTTTCTATGTAGCATAATGTACATGATGTAAAATTTTACCCCTTAACAGAAATAAAAATATCATCTTGCTTTAGTTTATACACTAGCACACACATGCACATACACACATCATACACAAAATAATAATTCACACTGAAATTTAACAACAATTTTCTCAAATAGTCTTTCAATACTCATAAAAGTCTAAAATTACGGTAAGTTGATTGTTGCACTAGTAAGATGAAAAAGTTTAGTTTCACATATACTTCTTTTCTTCCTGAAAATTATATTACACAGGTTATTGTGTTCTGAGAGATATTTTTATTCTCTAATAAAATGTTCATTCTCTCTCTATATCTCTTGTTTTTAAATCTTTTTCAAGGTACAATACATCAAAATCTGAGTAATAAACACATCAAATATCTATTCTATTCCCAACTCAAGAAATTGGGAAAAGAACAAGTTAAACCCAAAGTTAGCAAAAAGAAGGAGTAATACAAATTGGAGAAGAAATAAATAGATTTAAAGGTAGTAGGATAGAAAGAAACAATAAAACTAAAAATCAGTTTTTCAAAAAGATCACCAAATTTGACAAACCTTCAACTAAACTAACTGAAAAAATAAAACACTCAAAACACAATTATAAATAAAAAGTGGCATTACAATTAATAGCACAGGACTACAGAGAATAATAAGAGATTAATATGAACAATTATGTGCAAACAAATGTGATATGTTAGAAAAAGTGAATAAATTCCTAGACACATACCAGTCTACCAAAGCTAATTCAGGAAGAAATTGAAAATCTGAATATGCCAAGAATTACTGAGGACATTGAAGTAGTGATCAATGTCCTCTCAACAAAGAAAAGCCTTAAGCCAGATGGTTCCACTGGTGAATTCTGTAAAGTATTTAAAGAAAAATTAATTCCTGTCCTCAATAAATGAAAATATAAATTAAAGAAAAAACTCTAAAGTTTATTTCATAGGGCAACATTATTATCCTGATATTAAAGCCAGATATACATACTATAAAAAATAATGATTTCTAATATCTCTGATTAATATGAGTTAAAATTCTTAAGAAACATTCAATAAAACAATTTATATATTACATTAAAAGGTTAATACATCGTGGTTATGTGGTATTAATTTCTTAAATTTAAAGCTGGTTAAACACATGTAAATTAATAAATGTGATATATCACATTGATAAAAATTATATTATTATCTCAATGAAAAAAATGTTTAATAACATTCAACAGTCTTTTATAATAAAAGCTCTCAACAATTTGGTATAAAAGTAACATACTCAACATAATAAATATCATAAAACCTTCATCCCACATCTGACATCACACTCAAGGATGAAAAGTTGAGAACTTTCCCTCTGACTTCAAGAACAAAGCAAATTATGACCACTCTTGTTCCTATATGCAATGTATAACTAGAAGTCTTAGCCAGAATAATTAGATAAGAGAAACTAAGAGTGCAGGCCTGTTGGCTCAGCAGTAGGGCATCTGCCCAGTGTGTGAAATGTCCTGGGTTTGATTCCTGGACAGGGCACACAGGATAAGTGATTATCTGCTTCTCCACCTAGCCCCTCTGCCCTCCCCCTCTCTCTTCCCTTCCCATGGCCATGGCTAGATTTATTTGAGCATGAAGGCCCCAGATACTGAGGATGGCTCAGTGGAGCCTCCACTTGAGGTGCTAAAAATAACTTGGTTGTGAGCATGGCCCCAGATGGACAGAGCATCAGCTCCAGAAGGGGGTTACCAGGTGGATACTGGTCGGGGCAATTGTGGGAGTCTGTCTCTCTATCTCCCTTCTTCTTCTTGGAAAAGAAGAAAAAAAATAAGAAATAAAAAAATAAGAATCTAAAACAAGAATAAAGGAAACAACTGTGATTACCTTTTCATAGTAAAAGAAAGTGTGTACTGAGAGTATCAACACATTTTTCAGCTCCTAATAGTTAAAACAATCCTGTTATTGTTGCTACTTTATTATGAGTAATATTGTTTACTTCTGCCTTGTTTTATGTTATAGGATATATTAAATACTGAGAACTTTTGCACATGATTCCTTGAAAAATTCATGCATTTCTTTATATCTCTCTAACATTTTATTAGATTTTATTACTTCCCAAATAAAATATTTCAAGTGTGTTTAAGTATTTTTTTAGCAATTTAAAGTGAAATAATTTTTCTTGTAAGTTTAAAGAAAATAAAACATGTTTAAATAGACACAAATACTGGAAATGAAGGAAAGGACAGATAATTTTCTTTAAGAATTAGACTCTATCTATGACCTGGTGTCTCAGTGGATAGATCGTTACTTTGGAGAACCAAGGTCATGGGTGTCATCGCAGTCAGGGAACAAATGAGAAGCCGTCAATGAGTTCACAATGAAAAGGAACAATTACTGTATTTTTTGTTCCATAAGACATACCTGACCATAAGAAACACCTAGGGTTTTAAGGAGAAAAATAAGAAAAAAAATATTCTGAACCAAATGGTGTATTAAAATATTTAATAAAATACCGTATTTTCACTCCATAAGATGTACAAGCATTTTCCCCTCCACTTTTGGGGGGAAAAAGTGTTTCTAACTGAGTAAAAAAATACATAAATGAAACAAGTTCATGTTTCTCGCTCTCAAACTTTCTCCCTTCCCTCTCTCTCTTTCAAATAAATGAAAAAATAATGAAGAAAAAAGAAAAGAAAATATACTTTATCTCAAAAACCATAAAAGTTAAACAAAGAACTCAATATTTACGAGAGTTTTAAATTAAATGTTACGACTGAGGCTGAGTTTGTATTTCTTGGTCTGTTTATAATTATCAGACTATTCAACCTATTTATAAAAATCAGGAGACTTCCTCAAATATTAAAAAATAAGCAAAATCAAATATTTTTTTTATTTTAAACTAAAAATAATTTATTTAACCATGCATATTCTACTCAAGAATAAAAATATATAACAACAAAAAATGTTATACAAATATATAAAACCTAAATAAATTAGAAAATAATTTATTACAGAGTGTTTAATGTAACTCTAGAGTATTAATTAGACATTATTTATAATGTGAAAGTAACTTGGTATGCCATTTCAAAAAACACTACAAATTTTTAAAATAATATTAATTTTCAAGTTTAAATTTACATAATTTTGTTGTGTAATTTATAATTTGTTTTTATATTTTAGCTTGATTAAAGAGATCTCTCTTATTTGCATATATAAAAAGCTATAAGCATGCTTTTACATACATTATTATATTCTATTATATGCAGTCACATACATATGCCATTTTTTCTTTATTTATCTTGTAAAGAAAACTTTCTTAGAAATCTCTAACTTTTATTTCTAGATTGAACCAATTGATGGCTAAGCTTATTGAACAGCAGTCATATTGGGATTTTATTTTGTTTTACTCCTGTTTTATTTCTTTTGGTTTTTATTTTTTAAACCCATCTTTATTTTTAAAAATGTATGTTTTAAATTTATTTATTTTAGAGAGTCGAGGAAAAGACAGAAAGATAAAAGCCTTGATTTGTAGTTTCAATTATTTATGCATATATTAGTTGCTCTTGTGTGTGCCCTAGTCTAGGATGGAATCCTGCAACTTGGTGTATCTGGACAACACTAACCACGGAGACACCTGGCCAGGATATCATTTATTTCTAATGTTTGAAAATATCAGCTCATTGAAATGCAAATTATCTACAATAAAATCCATTTATTATAACTATACAGATTGATGGGTTTTGAGAAACCTGTATAGCATATACCACAATGAAAATACCAAATATTTCCATCATTCCCAAAAGCTCCTTACAGCCAATTCCACATTTCTAGTATCAGAAAAGAACAGATGAGTATCACCATCTCATTAAATTAGTGTTGCCTATTTTAAAAGTGATATGAATGAAATCATATAGTTATATGATAGTATAATATTTTAAAGATTAATTCACATTGATGTGATATCTACATTTGTTTTATAAAATTTAATTCATTTATAGTAATCAATTTTATGTTCCCATCAAGATGTGTTTATTTACAATACTCTCCCATGTATGAATACATAAATTTTTCTAAGTTTCAGCTTTTATGAGTAAAGCTACAGTAAATAGTTTCATACAACAAGCTCTTCATTAACATATATTGTCATGTCTCTAAGATAAATATCTAGAAGTTGGGCATATAGTAATTGTATAAATAAATCTATAAAAAACTGCCAGAATGCTTTCACAAATAGTTACACAACTTTATATTTTCACCAGCAAGGTATAAATGTTCTGGTTTCTGCACATCCTCACCAAAACTTAATTTTCTCCATCTTTTTAAATGTGGCCATTCTGGTGAGTGCATAGTGATCTCTTATTATGATTTTAATATGCATTTGTATTTTTTTATAAAAAAAATAGTGAACATTTTTCCTGGGTATATTTGTTACATGCATATTTCTGTATGTCCCTGTACTGTGTGGATGTTTGGTTCTAAACATTTTTATTGTGTTTTACCTCTTATTATTGAGGTATATATTTCTCTAGAAAGTCAGAATACAAATTCTTTATCTTCTGTATTTATTGTAAATATTTTAATTTGCTAAGTGTAATAGAAGCTTTTGAAGATCATGAGTTTTAATTTTAATGAAGTCCAATTTATTGTTTGCTGTTTTAACTGCTTAATTTTATTGTTTTTTTTTACATATATATGAGTATATACATTTATATATTGGTTTATACACTATGTTAATGCAATATATAAGAACTCATCTCAACTTACACTTTATTAATGGAGAATAATGATAACATTTATTGGATTTTTGACACTATTGTGAAAAATTACACACTTTGAAAACAAATCAGTACATTATGAAAAGTAAATAAATATTAGTTATTAAAAAACAAGTTAAAATTCTGAGATTAATGCAATAAAATATCTGAACCCAAGAATTTATAAATAATAGGTCACGTATTTATGACAATCATGATAAAAAGAGTAAACAAGTTAATTTGACATAATTCTGAATTAGTTTTTATAATAAATTTAACAAGCATGGCAATATATACATGTTAAAAACTATAAAATATTGATTAAAGATACTAAAGAAAACAAATAAAAGGAATAATCTTCATGGAACAAAAAATTCAGTATTTTTAAGACTCAATATTTTTATTTAAACTCTTTATTTTTTAAAAAATTTTGAACTATTGATTGTGTTGAGTGATCATCACCAAAAGTCAAATCAAGACTTTTTTTCAAATTTATTTTTTTATTGTTATTCTATTCAAAGTTCTAGTAGCTTTTTAATTTTTTTCTAGAAGTTAGAAAGTGGATTCTAAAATGTGTGTGTAAAAGACAACAAACTAGATTAGTTAAATAATTTTGAAAAACTTAAATCTGGAGAACTTATATACTTAATCTTGTGATTCACAATATATAAAGTGAGACAGTGATCAAGGCAGTTTAATACTAGCATACAGATAAACAGAAAATAGAGAAAAATAAATAGTTCAGGAATACTTTCACACTTAAATTTAATTGTTTTTTTTTAAAAACAAAGACACTAAGGTAAAGCAAATAGGGAAAATTTAGTATTTTCAACAATTAATAGAAGAAAATGGGACATACAAGGAATGAATAGCATACAAAATAAATCTAAACTTTTATCCGCATCATAGAAATAACAGTATAAAATGAATTATATACTAAATATAAAGTGTAAAAAGAATTCTAACAGAAACTCAAGGGAAAATCTTTTTTACTCAGGATAATCCAAAATTATCTTAGAAAAAAGTATTTTAATAACTAAGTAAAAAACAGAAAACTTGATAGACTGAATCTTATCAAATGAGAAACGTGTGCTCTTTAAAACCATATTTAAAAAAAGAACAAATCACTGACAAGATAAATATATAGCTGATAAAAAATCTATATGCAGAATTTAAAGAGCTCTTACAATTAAATAAGACAAAATAACCAACTTACTAAAAGTACACAAAAGGTTTAAAGAGACACTTTCCATGATCAAAGAAGAAATATAGATGTCAAATAAACTCATAAAATATATTCAAAATCATTATTAAGTAAATAAAACCTTAATCTATAATGAGACACTATTTTAAATCCACTAAAATTCCTAAATTTAATGTGAACAAGAACAACAAAATTATCTAAAATATAGAGTGCTTATAAAAAACAGAATCAATGAAAATTTTATACAATGCTTGTAAGAAAGCAAATGTCACATTCTGGTATGGAAAAAGTTATAGAGGTAAAATTGTGTCCAAGGTTGCTGTCTGTTTAGTGTGGGGAGAAGAGTTGCTTTACAAAGGTGTGATAGAGAAATGTGTGGAGTAATAAGAAGTTTCTAAATCCCAATTGTGGTGGTGTTATCATGACTGTAATACTTTTTCAGACTTCATTGAATTTTATACTTATTAAAGGATAAAGCTTACTGCCTGTAAATATACCTTAGTAAACCTGACCTTAGAAATGAAAGCAAATAGGGACTTTTTTGACAAACAAATAATAATTCTTGTTTGTCTATAGCAGACCTGACTCTAATAGGCCTGACCTTAAGCATATTTCCAATATAAGGAAACTAATTCCTACTGGAAGCAAAGCTTTCATGCAACAAGAAATAAAGCCTTGATAAGGGTAAATACTTAAGTCCATATAAATAAATACTGACTATTTAAGACAAAAGTGAATTAGAATTTAAGGCACTTTCAAGGACTTTCTTAATGAACTTACTTATATGCATAAGAAAAATTTGTAAAGATGTAGTAAAAAAATAAAAGATTGTTATTTTTAAGATTCTTAAGAAAAATATCCAATATATGGATAATAGAAAATTAACATCTTTATTGATAGTGGAATAATGAATAAGCTAAGTATCATATGGCCAATTATACTATGTTAGCAAAGCTTTTAAAATGTTGGCAAACATTTAGAACTAGTATGAGAATATTTTCATATGTGTATTTGAAATGTATAGACAAAAATATTGTCTTTGTAAAAGTGCAAAGGCAGAATATTTTTTATGTCTAAAAATTAAAAGTTGGGTAAATTTATTAATTAGGGTGCATTCATGTAAAATATTTGCATACCCATTAGAAAACATTTCTCTATCTATCTAAAACTGGCCATTTTTTGGTTAGAATTGCCTTAACATATTATAGGCTAAAAAATGAGCAAAGCCATGAGTAAACATTGATGATAGTACATGAAATATAAAATGTTGTCACTGAAATTTTCTATGGATAGGGGAACTTTCTAATTTGAACAATGCAATATTTACTAATGTTTTTGCTTCAGATAAAGTGACAAGATTTGATGGAAATCAGCACATCCTTGTGTCCCTCACAATGTATGCTTTTGTCATAGAACAAAATTTTTATTTTTTATATTGCAAGGTTCTCTGTCATTGAGGATAATTAAGACCAGGTAAAACAAGCATTTTGAGTTTCATAACTAGTTGAGGCCAGCGTATTCTAGATAAAGATGTAGAAAATGAACATAAAAGGAGTGAGAGTTTTAGGGTGGTTTTTGATGTATGTTTATACATCAAAAAGATACTTGAAATATGGAACCAGACTCAATTGATTCTTTTGTTGCTTTTGGTCCTATTCTAGTAATACATTAATGTGTATATCAATATCTCTGCTGGGAAGCAGCATAATTTATTTTCTATTTTCTCATATCCTGGCTTTGTTTACTCCTCATTATTTAAAAAAAAACATTCTTTTTTATCATCTACAGTTTTTAAATATTTTGATGTCAATATTTTAAGTAAAAAAATCTACATGTTTGAACTACTTAAATAAAAGTGCTATTTTTAGTTTACAATTAAGAATTACTATCTGATTTTGTATATACTATTATGTCTGAAACTTTAAATTTGTCTTAAATGATATTCAATTGCTTATAGATAATATTAAAACTCTTTCTCCAGCAGTCTAAGACATAGCTCATAAATTAGGACATTAATAAAGAGTTGAGTTGATAGTGGGTAAAGTCACTTTTTATTCCCTACCCATCCTCTACTCAACCATTATGGCACCAAATAAAGAAGTATATGAAGCTGAGCTCAGTTGGCCTGAATTGAGTTTCTTTTTTTTTTTCTTTTTTTTTTAATTTTATTTATTTATTTATTTTATTTATTTATTCATTTTAGAAAGGAGAGAGAGAGGGAGAGAAGAGAGAGACAGAGAGACAGAGAGAGAGAAGGGGGAGGAGCAGGAAGCATCAACTCCCATATGTGCCTTGACCAGGCAAGCCCAGGGTTTTGAACCGGCGACCTCAGCATTTCCAGGTCGACGCTTTATCCACTGCGCCACCACAGGTCAGGCATGAATTGAGTTTCTTAATTAACTAATATGGCCTGAGGCAACACTTTCAAAGGAATAAATCAAATTCTTAATAATAAGAATAGTTAAAACCTTAAAAAGTTCTAATGTCAGAAATGACCTAATGTGTCTGGCCTATCTGATCAACTAAGAGCATGACTAGGAAGCTAGGTAAAGAGCTCACACATTTGTTCATAGAATCAGAAAGAGAGGTAGCATATGGTTCTTACGAGTTATTCAGTTTTAATTTCATAGAAGTTCAGTAGTGATTGAGGGTCCAGTTTACAAGGTTGACCTGTATGGTTAATATTAGCCTTCATGGGTTAAATGGCAAGGACTTGCACTACCACAAGATATTGAAATAATTTCTAGTGATTGGGGATAGCAGCATTCAAGTTTAAATCACTTTTCTGGTATATAGTCATTTTTTCAATCACTAGAATCTTGCAAAGTAAACAAATTGTCACCATAAGAGCCTTGTGCTATATAAAATTTTAAAATAGGTCCCATAGCTCATTTAAATTATACTCTTGTGTGTTCAGGCATTTATCTAAAAAGAACTCGCTATAGCTTCTGCTCCTATAGGGCACATCACTTATTTATTTATTTATTTATTTTGTATTTTTCTGAAGCTGGAAATGGGGAGAGACAGTCAGACAGACTCCCGCATGCGCCCACCAGGGGCGACGCTCTGCCCACCAGGGGGCGATGCTCTGCCCCTCCGGGGCGTCGCTCTGCTGCGACCAGAGCCACTCTAGCACCTGGGGCAGAGGCCAAGGAGCCATCCCCAGTGCTCAGGCCATCTTTGCTCCAATGGAGCCTTGGCTGCGGGAGGGGAAGAGAGAGACAGAGAGGAAGGAGGGGAGGGGGGTGAAGAAGCAAATGGACGCTTCTCCTATGTGCCCTGGCCAGGAATCAAACCCGGGTCCCCTGCACGCCAGACCGACGCTCTACCGCTGAGCCAACCGGTCAGGGCCACATCACTTATTTTTAAGCATATTAGTCACTCTCTTTACAAAACATGTAAAGTAGTTTATTCTTTTTCTGTTCTTTTTCTTAATGGAATAAATTATGTCACAACAGCAATTGATTGATCATAAATTTGACAAAGTTCTTCTCAAAGAAATCTCAGTAAGAGCAAAAAACTGACAAGTATGGGAATCTAGATAGTTATTAATATAGAGGTTCTCAGAAAAGGTTATAAAGACTATAAAGTTGGATTCTCTAAATCATCTTTTTTAAAATTTTTATTTCTTTATTCATTTTAGAGAAGAGAGACAGAGAGAGAGATAGAGAAGGAGGGAGGAGCAGGAAGCATTAACTCCCATATGTCCCTTGACCAGGCAAGCCTAGGGTTTTGAACCGGCGATCTCAGCATTCCAGGTTAACTCTTGATCCACTGGGCCACCACAGGTCAAGCTCTAAATCATCTTAAAATGGCTAATCTGTTGTGTGATTAAAGATTTACAGATAAAGAGGATTAATTCATATTGAGAATTCACTGTAAGACATGATCTCTTAGACAAATAGAATATATAAAAAAATAACATTCAGAGAAAAGAACAATGACAAAGCATAATACATCAAGAAAGCCAGTTTTATGTCATTAAATCACTGATAATATATTATTAATTTTTGTTTTAGAAATCTGTGGTAATGAAACTGAAATGGCAAGCAAGAGACAATAAAGATAATTAATTCACAATACACTTGTATAATTACATCATGTCTTTGTCATATACTCAGCCTAGTATTAGGGATATGTGAACAAATAAGATAACATGTCCCTATTCCCATAGAGCATACCATCAAAAAAGCAAGGATTGTAAATGTAGGTGAAGAAATTTATTAAATAATAATAATACTAAAGTTGTGTGAAAACATAAAGCTCTGATATAGTTAAGGTAGCATTTTGTAGTAACTTGAAGACCAGAAACATATTTTTACTGAGGTAAGATCTCTTCTGAATTCTGTCATGTGATTGTTATTCTCTTGTGTATATTGTTTAGAGTTTTTGTTAAACACATAGAAAATAGAATTAAATTAGACTTTTAGAAATTCATTGTTAATGGTGTTGATAAAAGAATAAAAGAAAAAGAGAACAAAGGGAGAAACACTATTTAGGAGGCAAATCCTACACAATAGACAAATTACAAGGGCCAAATTCAAATCAGTTACAATAGTAACAAAAGGGGTTGAATGAGGTAGAATTAATGGAACATACATATTAAGCAAGCATTGATTGTATTTTTATGTATTTTGCTTTGTTTAAAATAAAAACAGTCAATACTATGAAGGCTAGATGAAAATGGACACTTCTGTTGTATAAATTATTAAAACTTTTTGTGAAATAAATTAATACTATATATAAAAATTCTTCAAATTATTTATGTTTCTTGATAGTTATTCTACTTCTGGGGATCAGTCATATAGAAATAACTGTAAATAAAAGTGTCTTGATAAGAAAGATTAATAAAACATTACTTATAATAATAAAATAAATTGAAATTGCCCAATGTGCAATTAGACATGATTACATGTTATTATATGAACTTTAAAAAAATTATGTCAAATATAAATTAAACATATTTATAGGGCCTTTACTACCATACCTGTTGAAAAATATGCATTATAAAAGGAAACAGTTATCAAAGTTATGTTTTATCTATAGATGGTAAAATCATTTTTTATTTTAAATTAATTCTCACATTAACTAAATGTGAACATTTTTTATGTTTATAGTAAAAAAAAGTTAAATTTATTTTATTATTCTTAAGATGTGGTAACGCATTATGTGTGATAAAAGAAGAAAAAAATTAATAATTAATAAACTTTATACCTGGCTTTATTTCTAGCTTTCTGGCTTGACATGGATAATATGAGGGAGAACATATTTTTGGGGAATTGTGTGCAACTTTGATAATAATTCATTTTAATTCACCATATCATTAGACTAAAAATAGAAATTACATGTTTAGTACAAAAAATATACTCTAGCTACTGCTTTTGTAATTATTGACCTTATTATTGATTTCCTTGATTATATTACATAAGGAATAAAAGCATATGTTTGCATTAGTTTCAAATGCAAATGTTTATAGCAGTTTTATTTGCAATATCTAAATTTCAAAATGTCCCTATGTCCATCAACAAATAAATGAGCATTACAATATTCATTGCTGTATTGCTAAATGATATTCCATAATTAAGAGTACTGAGCTACTGATACATACAACATGGATAAACCTTCAAATAAGCTGAGCAAAAGAACTTAGACAAATAGAACATTTAAAATTTTTTATTTATATAAAAAATTTAGACCATTCAAACTAATCTGTAGTGATAGAACTCAGATCAGTGTTTGATTAAGCTCATGGTGAGGGAATGAGAGGCACAATGTACAGCAGTCTAAAAAAAGACATTTTTGTGGGTGATAAAAATACTAATTTTGGTATTCTGGTGACTTTTTATTGAATTTATAAAATTTAAAACTTATCAAATTTTATCTTAAATATATAAATTATATTCCAATAAAATGTTAAAAATTAAAAAAGCAATCATAAATTAATCATTATTATTAAATATATATTTCTGTATACCAGCAATAAGGAAATGTACATTGAAACAAGCTTAAATGTCATTAAAAAGTCACATACCTAAGTATAAAACTGTAATGCATAAGTAATCACTAGGAAATTAAAGAAGCTATAAACAAATCAAAGTATGTATATCTGTTTGCCTATGTGCATGTGTGTTCATGCACCTATGTGATTAAGGCAGATTTTTGTGTAATCTGTCAATTCAGAGAGATAGATTGACAGATAGAGTATAGTTGATATTATTTTGATAAATTTTAGAAGAATCTAGAGAACTTAAAATAAGTATAAAAAACTTGTATATTCTGTAAGTAAGACTGTATAATGTTGGCAGAAGTCAATAATCATTGATCAACAAAATAGAATATATTTTATAAAAAAACTCTAATAATGCAATGTGTAAAGGATAACTTTCTAAATAAATGGTGCTAGTTCAGTTGAATATTTATTTTAAAATAAATGAATTTTGAAACCTTTTTCATGCCACATTCAAAAATTTATTTCTGCTAAATTTTAGATTAATGTGAAAGGAAAATCATTTCATGTTTTTAGAACATTACTTAAAAAATAATTTTATGATTACAAAGAGGACACAATAAAAATTAAGCAAAAGATTGATTATTTGAGTCATGTTAAAATGAAGAGGTTTTGTGCATTAAATGGCATTATTACAAACTGAAAAGTTAAGCCTCTCAGAGATGATATTGGATATGTCAGTTTTATATAAGAGAACTTGCATTCTGAGTTTCAAAAAGTAACTTGCAAATCAGTAACAAAAGGATGTATAATCCAATAAATATGGTCAAAACTTGAGTTGAAACTTCAGATATTAAAAAAAAAAAACCTGAAAAGTTTCAAGTTCAGTAATCACTAATTAATCAAATTTATTCTTTAGGAGATTAAAATAGGTATAACAAATTTGCAAAGATTTTTGACAAAAATTTTGAAACATTAAATTTCTATAATCTATTTTCCAGAAATTTTATTTTCTATATAGTGTATATAACACAGAAATTCATATATTTATTCATCAAAAAATATAACATAAATTAATTATAGCACTATTCATAACAGCTTCATTCTAGAAACAACCCAGATATTTATTAACAATAGCATGGAGAAATAAATTGTTATATAGTTGTTCCACAGAAAGTTATAAAATTATGATAATAAAAATTTGCTGCTACTCATGATAACTGATGAGGTCAGATACTAAGAAAAACATACTATGTAAATTTATTCTAATGAAATTCAGAAACAGTATATATTAATTTAAAACTTTTTTCTTTTTTTAATTAAGTGTATTAGGATGGCATTGGTTAAGAAAATTATATAAGCTTCAAATGTACAATCCTATCATTCATCATTTGTCTATTGCATTGTGCACCCACCACTGAGAGTCAAAGCCCTTTCTGTCACCATGTGTTTGACTCCCTTGAACTACCATCTCCCTTCCCTCTGGCACACACCATACTGTTGTCTGTGTCTATAAGTTTTTGTTAGTTTGTCTTGTCTGTTTATTTGTTTTCAGTTTTATATTCCACATATAACAGAAATCATATGTTTCTTGACACTTTTTGTCAGACTGATTTTCCTCGTAATAATGTTCTCAAAAGTCACTATATTGTTTATTTTTACAGAAGACGTTGGAACTGGAAGGAGACTACTATGGTGATTGCAGTCTTGATCTCAATGCTAGTACAAGGATGTGTTCACTTTGAGAAAATCCACTTATGATTTAGGTACCTTTCTGTGTATTATACTATATAACATTGTACTTCATCAAAACTCTTACCTAAACCAATTTTCAAATGCACAGATTAGTCTTCTCAGCTATTTTGTCTTGAGTACCTTTGCCAACTTT
The DNA here is from genome assembly GCF_036850765.1 of Saccopteryx bilineata. NCBI lineage: Eukaryota > Metazoa > Chordata > Mammalia > Chiroptera > Emballonuridae > Saccopteryx > Saccopteryx bilineata. Next base: position 96,440,273 of record NC_089495.1, on the reverse strand, counting down.
AAAATATTTTTATAGAAAACTTGAAAAAATATGCAATTTAAACACTAACATATTCAGCAACAATTACAAAGAAAACACATGTTTATAAAACATCTGTAAAAAGCTGCCAGAATTATTAGTGTGATCAGTTACGTACTTCTCAAAATATTGTTGCTTATTAAAACATTTTGCTTTAACATATACTCTTATTTCTATTAGGCATGAAATTATTGCACATTTCAGGAATTTAATTGAGAAATGTATAATCTTTGAGGCTGATATAAATTTATTATCAGTTATCCCCTAACTACAAAAGTAGTCTTTATGTTATATTCAAACTTTGTCAATTCAGAAATCTGTCAGGGAAATTACTATAACTGTATGTATATACATTTTTAACAAAAGTAAATTATATCCTTAAACAAAATTGTGATACACTTATGCAAAATACTAACCTAACTTTGCAAAAAAATATGATTCACACATATCATGTACCATAAACGTTAGTCTGGTAATTTTTTTTCCACATAAATGCAACTTACACAATTATTTTAGAATTTTAACCTATTTGTCTCCTGCTTTCATACGCACCAAAAAAAGCAAAATAAAAAAGAAGACATTTACATTTTTCAAACATATATTCTGAAATAAGTAGACAACCATTGAAAATATAAAACTTACAATTGACTCAAGAAGATAATAAAATGTATTTTGATACCGTTATCTTCTTATAAGATTTCTATAACATATCAAGAGTAAAAAAACAAAATTTATTTTTTATTTTGAAATAATTTTTTTGAATCAAATTCTAATGTATTCAAGATGCTTTTCAAAAACTTTTAAATCAACAAAAACAAGTATATTAAGATGATAACTGTTTTTCTTACTCTATGTGTTAGAAGAGTGATTTTGTCACAGAAAATTACCCCCTGCTTTGAGCTAAGGATTGATTTCAAGGAGAATGAGTTTTGCTCAGTTTATTTCTACCCTAGAGAAGTTTCTTATGCATAAGTTTAGAAAATTATTGAGAATTCTTGCTGTTCATTCCCAGGGATTCTTTTAAGTAAACTTCTAATAACCCATTAAAGAACCAAGTAGAAATAGTACAATTTATCTTTTGTGTTGCCTAGGGATCAGAGTGGCTTCTACATAAAAGGAAGAAATGCAGGCAACACTAACTCATTGAATGATTTCAATTCTTCTGCAAAATGTAAACTTGTTGATTTAATTTTCATTGTTGGATAATCTGTGTAGTTGTCATTGGTGTTATGTGCCCCCTTATAAAGTTTAATAGTAAAGCTGTGTATTCAAAAATAGTTCATTAAAAAAAGATGTTGTTAGTAAAAATTTTGTTTTCATGAATTAGATGGCAATAAAAGATAAATAAAATATATAAAACTTTGATATCTTTATTTACTATGATGCAATAAACAAACCCACAGCCAACAACATACTCAATGGGCAAAAATTAAAAGCAATTCCTTTAAGATCAGGAACAAGGCAGGGGTGACCCCTTTCACCATTCTCATTTAACATAGTACTGGATGTCCTAGCCAAAGCAGTAAGACAAGAAGAAATAAAAGGCATCCAAATTGGAAAAGAAGAAGTAAAACTATCATTACTTGCAGATGATATGATACAGTACATAGAAAACCCTAAAGTCTTAGTCAAAAAACTACCAGACTTGGTAAATGAATTCAGAAACTGGCAGGATATAAAATCAATATTCAAAAATCAGAGGTATTTTTATACACCAACAATGAACAGTCAGAAAGAGAAATTAAGGAAACAATCCCCTTCACTATTACAACCAAAAAATAAAGTACCTAGGAGTAAATTTAACCAAGGGGACTAAAGACTTGTACTCGGAAAATTATAAAGCATTGATAAAAGAAATCAAGGAAAATACAAACAAGTGGAAGCATATACTGTGCTCATGGTTAGGAAGAATAAACATTATTAAAATGTCTATACTACCCAAAGCAATCTATAAATTCAATGCAATGCTAATTAAAATACCAATGACATACTTCAAAGATATACAACACATATTTCAAAGATATATATGGAACCAAAAAAGAACACGAAGAGCCTCAGCACTCTTAAAAAGGAAGAATAAAGTGGGAGGTATCACACTTCCTGATATCAAGTTATACTACAAGGCCATTATACTAAAAACAGCCTGGTAGTGGCATAAGAACAGGTATATAGATCAATGGAACAGAACAGAGAACCCAGAAATAAACCCACATCTTAATGGATAAACTGATATATGACAAAGGAGGTAAGAGCACACAATGGAGTAAAGACAGCCTCTTTAAAAAATGGTATTGGGAAAATTGGACAGCTACCTGCAAAAAAATGAAACTAAACCACCAACTTACACCATTCACAAAAATAAACTCAAAATGGATAAAAGACTTAAATGTAAATCATGAAACCATAAGCATCTTAGAAGAAAACATAGGCAGTAAGCTCTCCAATATCTCTCACAGCTATATATTTGCTGATTTATCTACACGGGCAAATTAAATAAAAGACAGAATAAACAAATGGGACTATATCAAACTAAAAAGATTTTGCACAGCTAAAAACAACAAGAACAGAATAAAAAGACAAACTACACAATGGGAGAACATATTTAACAATACGTCTGATAAGGGGTTAATAACCAAAATTTATAAAGAACTTGTAAAACTCAACATCAGGAAGACAATCCAATCAAAAAATGGGGAAAAGAAATGAATAGACACTTCTCCAAAGAGAACATACAGCTGGCCAATAGACAGATGAAAAAATGCTCAACATCACTAATCATTAGAGAAATGCAAATTAAAACCACAATGAGATATCACCTCACACCAGTCAGAATGGGGCTCATCAACAAAAAACACAGATTAAGTGCTGGTGAGAATGTGGAGAAAAAAGAGCCCTCTTGCACTGCTGGTGCAGCCACTGTGGAAAACAGTATGGTGATTTCTAAAAATTATAAATTGAACTCTCGGATGACGTCAGAGTAATGGCATGATAGGAAGCAATACCAATAAATCTCCCCCAAAACTCAACAAAATCTTCAACCAGAAACATAAAAATCTATCCTAGGAGCCTCCAGATGTTCCGCAATACACCTGAAGGTGTATTGCAATTTTTTGTCAAGCAAAAAATTGGCTAAATATATAATCAAACCCCGAAGGAAATAGGGAGTAAGAAATGCTCCACCTTCCTCACTATCCTAAATAGGGCTGCTTTCACTGGGAACTAAGAGTATAGAAACTGAGGCAGGCAAAGGGGGTGAATAGTTCCAGGCCACGGTACAAACGGCTGAACCAGGCCATGGCATGGAGATCCAAGCTGAGGAAAAACTGTGCCTGTGGCAACCCGGGCAATACAAGCTAACACTCATGCCAAACTCAGATAAAGAAAGACAAGTGGGGCAGCCATTCGCCCCAGCCATTCTGGTCGGCATGCGCAGATAGTGGGTGAGAGATTCCTTCCAAAGCCCCAGGAATAGGCACCCATGTTATCCCACAGAGGGGCAGAGTCAGAGGCCTTTGTGTGGGCCGAAAGTGGAATCTTCAGGCCGCCCCAGTGCCCTAAAAAAGCTGCACATGGGGAGGGAGAGAGAGCTAATTATAACACTGGAGCTTTTCTGTGCAGGCAGGGGTTTCACACACAGGGTGAGACTGCCGGCCTGATATCCTCGTCTGCGTGCACAGATAGTGAGCAAGAGATTCCTCTGAGCGCCCCGGGAGTGGGCGCCCGCCTGCCCGCCCATGTTACCAGACAGAGTGGCAGAGTCAGAGGTCCTTGTGTGGGCAGAAGCCCCGCCTGATTATGCTAGCAGCTCTGACTGACTGAGCCTTACCCAGAGCCCTGTGCTGAGTGGGAATAGAGTGGGGAGTTGCCAGCTCTTTGAGCCTCTTACTATCCAGGCAGAGGCAGCAGCAACCCCATAGCTGGATTATCAGGCTACTAATTGTGGAAGGAAAGACTAGGAGAGAGGCTCCAGGAACATGGACTCTCTCAGTGTTGTAGCCTACAAATGCTAATGAACCTTGACTGCCAACGAGACTGAAGCACAATACATGACATCGCCATAGAGAATTATCAACTGCAAACCTCTACCTGAGCATGCCACAGGGGCAGAACCCAGGTACAGAGTCACTGACCGGGAAGAGGGAAAGAAAAGAAAAAGCAAGAAGATAACCTCTCAAAATCAAGAGTAATCCGCAGACTTTATAACCTATCCCATTTTATTATATTTGTTTGTTTCTTTCTCTTATCTTCATTCTTGATTTTTTTTCCTCCTCCAATTTGGTCCTGTAATTCTCTGCTGGTCTTACTCTCTCCTCTCCTTGAACTACACTACCCACAACATCTCCCATTATGTTTTCTTTCCTTTCTTTCTCTCTATGAGGGTTGCACCCCAAAACCCTTAACCCTCTCTCTCACTCTTTCTCTCCTCTTTTTTCTTCTTTTAGTGGTTCACTCTTTTTTCTCTCTCTCTCTTTCTTTTCTCCCTCTATATTAGTTCCTTCCTTTCTCCTTTACGTCTCCTCCCATTCAATCCTCAATAACAAACAAATTATCTTATCTGGGACTCAAACTTATGTTTGTGGCATTTTGGAGGGTTTTTACTTCACTTTTTTTTAACTCACTAGCAGTGCTCCCATCCCTGGCTCTCCATTTTATCAAGTTCATGTTCCACTAAATACAATAGTAATTTTTTAATTTTTCCCAATATTTTTCTGTTTCCCTCTTATTCCTTTCATCATATCTCTTAGTCAACCAAAACCTAAAAGCAAATCATTTTATTCTTGACACCAATTTTTCCCTTATTTGCTTTTTGTGGGTCCATATCCCCTTTTTTGCCAATTTATTACTTCTCCCCAATTCAGGCCCTCCATTACAGGCATTGTATGTTGTAATTAGTACAATATAATTCACAGTTCACCACAAGATGTTCTCAAGAAAGAAGAGAGAGGAGAGAAGAGGAAAAAAGGAGGGAGAGTATAATTTTCTATTCTTTTAATTTAATTTTTTTTAATTTTTAATTTTTTAAAAAAAACATCTTTTCTATTTTTTATTTTTTTAACTTTTTATTTTTTATTAAATCTCATTAATACTATCAACAAAACCACCCTCAGATGCCATTAAGGAAGAGAAAATCAAATATCATGGATACGAAAGAAAAAGAAGTAACACAGATAGATGAGGGAAATTCTATGGAGAATAAATTTAATATATTGGAAACCTTGAAGTTAAATGACAGAGAATTTAAAATAGAAATCCTAAAAATACTCAGAGATATACAAGAAAACATAGAAAGGCAATTTAGGGAGCTCAGAAAACAACTCAATGAACACAAAGAATATATTTCCAAGGATATTGAAACTATAAAAACAAATCAAACAGAGATGAAAACTCAATTCACGAGCTGAAAATGTAACAAGCTTAGCTAATAAAACAGGCCAGGTCTATGGCCATACCACCCTGAACGCGCCCAATCTCGTCTGATCTCGGAAGCTAAGCAGGGTCGGGCCTGGTTAGTACTTGGATGGGAAAACAGGCCAGATAGAAGGTAGGATTAGGGAAATAGAAGACAAGCAACTTGAGGCACAACAGAGAGAAGAAGAAAGAGCCTCAAAAATAAAAAAAAATGAGATACAGGAATTATCTGGCTCAATCAAAAACAATAACAGAAGAATAATAGGTATATCAGAGGGAGAAGAGAGAGAAAATGGAATGGAGAACATACTCAAACAAATAATAGATGAGAACTTCCCAAGCTTGTGGAAAGAACTGAAGCCTCAAATTCAAGAAAGAAACAGAACTCTGAGTTTTTTTAACTCCAACAAACCTACTCCAAGGCACATCATATTGAAATTGGCACAAACCAACGGCAAACAAAAAATTCTCAAGGCAACCAGAGAAAAAAAGAATACAACATATAAGGATGGCCCATTAGATTATCATCAGATTTCTCAAAAGAAACTCTACAAGCTAGAAGAGAGTGGATGTCAATATTTAAAGTCCTGAAAGAGAGGAACTTTCAGCCACGAATACTATACCCATCAAAGCTATCCTTCAAATATGATGGAGAAATAAAAACATTCACAGATACAGAAAAGATGAGGGAACTTATCATCAGAAAATCCCCACTCCAGGAATTACTAAATGGGATCCTCCAATCAGATACAAAGAAAAATAAATAAATAAAGCCACAAGTAAAAGCTCCAAGAAGAACACAATAAAACCAAATTTAAACTGTGACAACAACAAAAAGAAAGGGAGGGGGGAGAGGATGGAGATTAACAGTAGCAAAGGACGATGGAGTGCAAAAGTACTCACAAGATAGTGCACTAGAATGAACAGGGTAGAAACCCTTCTCATTACTTAATGGTAACCACCATTGAAAAAACTGCCACAGAATCACATGATTTAAAAAAGATAGCAACAGAAGAAAGATGTATGGAATACAACCAAATAAAAACAAAAGATAGAAAAACAAAAGAGAAGGATTAAACAAGACACAAAACTAACAGAAAGCAATCTATAAAATGGCAATAGGGAACTCACAAGTGTCAATAATTACACTAAATATAAACAGATTAAACTCACCAATAAAAAGGCACAGAGTAGCAGAATGGATTAAAAAAGAAAATCCAACTGTATGCTGTCTACAAGAAACTCATCTAAGCAACAAGGATGAAAACAAATTCAAAATGAAAGGCTGGAAAACAATAATCCAAACAAATAACATCCAAAAAAAAGCAGACGTAGCAATACTCATATCAGATAATGCTGACTACAAGGCAGCAAAAGTACTCAGAGACAAAAATGGCCGTTTCATAATGGCTAAGGGGACACTGAATCAAGAAGACATAACAATTCTTAATATATATGCACCAAACCAAGGAGCACCAAATTATATAAGACAGCTACTTATTGACCTTAAAACAAAAACTGACAAAAATACAATCATACTTGGACCTCAATACACTACTGACGGCTCTAGATCTGTCATCCAAACAGACAATCAACAAAGATATATTGGCCTTAAACAAAACACTAGAGCACCTGGATATAATAAACATCTACAGGACATTTCATCCCAAAGTGACAAAGTATACATTTTTCTCCAGTGTACATGGATCATCCTCAAGAATTGAACATATGTTGGGCCACAAAAACAACATCAGCAAATTCAGAAAAATTGAAGTTGTACCAAGCATATTTTCTGATCATAAAGCCTTGAAACTAGAATTCAACAGCAAAAAAGAGGGAAAAAATCCCACAGAAATGTGGAAACTAAACAAAATACTTTTAAAAAATGAATGGGTCAAAGAAGAAATAAGTGAAGAGATCAAAAGATATATACAGACATATGAAAATGACAATATAACATATCAGAATCTATGGGATGCAGCAAAAGCAGTGATAAGAGGGAAGTTTATATCACTTCAGGCATATATGAACAAACAAGAGAGAGCCCAGATGAACCACTTAACTTCACACCTTAAGGAACTGGAAAAAGAAGAACAAAGACAACCCAAAACCAGGCCAAGAAAGGAGATAATAAAAATCAGAGCAGAGCCCTGGCTGATTCGCTCAGTGGTAGAGCATCGGCCTGGCGTGCGGAAGTCCTGGATTCTATTCCCAGCCAGGGCACACAGAAGAAGCGCCCATCTGCTTCTCCACCCCTCCCCCTCTCCTTCTTCTCTGTCTCTCTTTTCCCCTCCTGCAGCCAAGGCTCCACTGGAGCAAAGATGGCCTGGGTGCAGAGGATGGCTCGGTGGCCTCTGCGTCAGGTGCTAGAATGGCTCTGGATGCAACAGAGTGACGCCTCAGAGGGGAAGAGCATTGCTCCCTGGTGGGTGTGCCGGGTGTATCCAGGTCAGGTGCATGCGGGAGTCTGTCTGACTGCCTCCCCATTTCTAGCTTTGGAAAAATGCAAAAAAATAAAATAAAAATAAAATTAGAGCAGAAATATGTGAAATAGAGAACAGAAAAACTATAGAAAAAATTAATAGAACAAGGAGTTGGTTCATAGAAAAGATCAAAGAAATTGAGAAACCCTTGGCAAGACTTGCCAAAGAAAAAAGAAAAAACACTCATATAAACAAAATCCAAAATGAAAGAGGAGACATCACCATGAACATCGTAGATATACAAAGAATTATTGTAGAATACTATGAAAAACTTTATGCCACTAAATTCAACAATCTAGAAGAAATGGATAAATTGCTAGAGCAATACAACCTTCCTAGACTGAGTCAAAAAGAAGCAGAAAGCCTAAACAGACCTATTAGTAGAAAAGAAATAAAAAAAAAAAAAACATCAAAAACCTCCCCCAAAATAAAAGTCCAGACCCAGATGGCTATACCAGTGAATTTTATCAATGAAAGAAGAGTTGGTTCCTATTCTACTGAAAGTCTTCCAAAAAATTGAAGAAGCAATACTTCCAAACACATTTTATGAGGCCAACATAACCCTTATACCAAAACCAGGCAAGGATGGCACAAAAAGAGAAAACTACAGACCAATATCTCTAATGAATACAGATGCTAAAATACTAAACAAAATACTAGCAAATCGAATACAACAACATATTAAAAAGATAATACATCATGATCAAGTGGGATTCATCCCAGAATCTCAAGGATGTTTCAACATATGTAAAACAGTTAACGTAATACACCATATCAAGAAAACAAAGAACAAAACCACATGATCTTATCAATAGACACAGAAAAGTCTTTCGATAAAACACAACACAATTTTATGTTTAAGACTCACAACAAAATGGGTATAGAAGGAAAATATTTCAACATGATAAAGGCCATATATGATAAACCATCAGCTAACATCATATTAAATGGCACAAAACTGAAGGCTTCCCCCCGCAAATCAGGAACAAGACAGGGTTGTCCACTCTCTCCACTCTTATTTAATGTGGTACTAGAAGTTCTAGCCAAAGCAATCAGACAAGACAAAGAAATAAAAGGCATCCATATCAAAAAACAAGAAGTAAAGGTATCACTTTTTGCAGATGATATGATCCTATACATCAAAACCCCCAAAGAATCCACAAAAAGACTACTAGAAACAATAAGCCAATACAGTAAGGTCGCAGGATACAAAATTAACATACAGAAGTCCATAAACTCTCTATATGCCAACAATGAAACATTTGAGAAGGAACTCAAAAGAATAATCCCCTTCACAATTGCAAAAAAAAAAAACCAAAAAAAAACAAAAAACCCTAGGAATAAACATAACAAAGAATGTAAAGGACTTATATAATGAAAACTATAAACCATTGGTAATGGAAATTGAAAAAGATATAATGAGGTGGAAGAATATTTCTTGTTCTTGGTTAGGAAGAATAAATATAATCAAGATGGCCATATTACCCAAAGAAATATACAAATTTAATGCAATTCCCATCAAAATTCCAATGACATTTTTTAAAGAAATGGAAGAAAAATCATAAGATTTATATGGAACTATAAAAAACCCCAAATAGCCAAAGCAATCCTAAAGAAAAAGAATGAAGCTGGGGGCATTACAATACCTGACTTAAAACTATATTATAAAGGCACGACAGCCTTTATATTATAAAGGCATCAAAACAGCATGGTATTGGCAGAAAAATAGACACTCAGACCAATGGAACAGAATAGAAAACCCAGATATAAAACCACATATATATAGTCAAATAATTTTTGATAAAGGGGCCAACAGCACAATGGAGAAAAAAAAGCCTCTTCAACAAATGGTGTTGGGAAAACTGGAAAGCCACATGCAAAAGAATGAAACTGGACTACAGTTTGTCCCCCTGTACTAAAATTAACTCAAAATGGATCAAAGATCTAAACATAAGACCTGAAACAATAAAGTACATATAAGAAGACATAGGACTAAACTCATGGACCTGCGTTTTAAAGAGCATTTTATGAATTTTACTACAAAGGCAAGAGAAGTGAAGGCAAAAATTAATGAATGGGACTACATCAGACTAAGAAGTTTTTGCTCAGCAAGAGAAACTGATAACAAAATAAACAGAAAGCCAACTAAATGGGAAATGATATTTTCAAACAACAGATCAGATAAGGGTCTAATATCCAAAATATACAAAGAACTCATAAAACTCAACAACAAACAATCCAATAAAAAAATGGGAAGAGGACATGAACAGACACTTCTCCCAGGAAGTAATACAAATGGCCAACAGATATATGAAAAGATGCTCATCTTCTTTAGTTATTAGAGAAATGCAAATCAAAACTGCAATGAGATACCACCTCACACCTGTTAGATTAGCTATTATTAACAAGACAGGTAATAGCAAATGTTGGAGAGGCTGTGGAGAAAAAGGAACCTTCACTCACTGTTGGTGGGAATGTAAAGTAGTACAACCATTATGGAAGAAAGTATGGTGGTTCCTCAAAAAACTAAAAATAGAACTACCTTATGACCCAGCAATCCCTCTACTGGGTATATACCCCCAAAACTCAGAAATATTGATACGTAAAGACACATGCAGCCCCATGTTCATTGCAGCATTGTTTACAGTGGCCAGGATATGGAAACAACCAAAAAACCCGTCAATAGATGACTGGATAAAGAAGATGTGGCACATATACAGTATGGAATACTACTCATGCATAAGAAATGATGACATCGGATCATTTACAGCAAAATGGTGGGATCTTGATAACATTATAGGAAGTGAAATAAGTAAATCAGAAAAAACCAGGAACTGCATTATTCCATATGTAGTTGGGACATAAAAGTGAGACTAAGAGACATTGATAAGAGTGTGGTGGTTATGGGGGGAGGGGGGAGAGGGAGAGGGGAAGGGGAGGGGGAGGGGCACAAAGAAAACCAAATAGAAGGTGACAGAGGACAATCTGACTTTGGGTGATGGGTATGCAACATAATTGAATGACAAAATAACCTGGACATGTTTTTTTTGAATATCTTTATCCTGATTTATTGATGTCACTCCATTAAAAAAATAAAATTATTAAAAAAAAAAAGAAAAAAAATTGAACTACCTTTTGACCTAGCTATCCCACTTTTAAGATACACCCCAAGAACACCATAGCACTGTTTCAAAAGTAAAAATGCACCCTCATGTTTCTGGAAGCATTGTTCACAATAGTGAAGATCTGGAAACTGCCCAAGTGTCATCAGTGGATGAGTGAGTTAAAAAGCTTTGGTCATATATACTATGGAATACTACTCAGCCATAAGAAATGATGACATTGGATCATTTACAACAACATGAATGAACCTTGTTAACATTATACTGAGTGAAATAAGTAAATCAGAAAAAACTAAAAGCTATATGATTCCATACATAGGTGGGACTAAAAATGAGACTCAGAGACATGAACAAGAGTGTGGTGATTACAGGGGGCAGAGGGGCACAAAGAAAACCAGATAGAAGGTGATGGAAGACAATTTGACTTTGGGTGATGGAATGCAACATAATCAAATGTCAAAATAACCTGAGATGTTTTCACTGAATATATGTAGCCTGATTTATTAATGTCACCCCATTAAAATTAATAATAAAAAAGAAAAAAATGTAAAAACCATATGCATGTAAACTGCATTAATTATTTGAGAAAACCATGCCTATCTTTAATTCTATTAGTTATGCTGTAAGAAATAAATGTCATCATGAATTTGTGTTGAGTAAACAGGTTTATCTCCTCCATGCACATTCATTTTGCAAACTCTATTTTTTTTATTTAAAATCTCTCTACTAATTTGTAGTTACAAAATAGTCACGGGGAAGTAAGTAAAGCTTAAGAACTATAGCTGATAATATTGTGATAACTATATGTGGTGCCAGTTGGTACTGGAAATACAGAAGGGAACGCTATGTAATGTATATGATTATCTGACCACTAAGCTCTTCACTTGAAACCAATATAAAGGATAAAATAAAAACTTTGTGCTATAGATTGTGTTATTTCATGTCTTAGAAATTCAAAATCTATTAATTTTTTAAGGTCAACCTCTATAAAACATTTTCTAATGATAACTTTATAAAGTACCTCCCTCTTCTATAAATGCTATAATAATTTATCATAGTTTTCACCAGAATACATAATACACTGACATTTATTGAAATATTTTGAAACATATTTGTTTTTTTTTTTTTTTTCATTTTTTTCAGAAGCTGGAAACAGGGAGAGACAGTCAGACAGACTCCCGCATGCGCCCGACCGGGATCCACCCAGCATGCTCTCCAGGGGCGACGCTTTGCCCACCAGGGGGTGATGCTCTGCCCATCCTGGGCATCACCATGTTGCGACCAGAGCCAGTCTAGCGCCTGGGGCAGAGGCCACAGAGCCATCCCCAGCGCCCGGGCCATCTTTGCTCCAATGGAGCCTTGGCTGCGGGAGTGGAAGAGAGAGACAGAGAGGAAAGCGCGCGGAGGGGTGGAGAAGCAAATGGGCGCTTCTCCTGTGTGCCCTGGCCGGGAATCGAACCTGGGTCCTCCACACGCTAGGCCGACGCTCTACCGCTGAGCCAACTGGCCAGGGCAATTTGTTATTATTTTTATGAGGTATATATTTAAAATTACAAAATCTAAAATTGTAACCAAGTATAAGATATATAAAATGCATTCACATTTGTATTATTTATTGTTGTTGCTAACTTATTAAAATAGAAATAAAATACTTTTATTTTTTCATTAAATACTACTCACTACATTCTATTAAAAAATCATCTACTTTTTTTCCACAAAATAATGGGGTTAAAAATGACAACTCAGAAAAATTCTGCAGGATTTGTTATTTTATGTTAGTAATATAAATTACTTTTCATTTGAAGTATTCAATTTTATATTTAACATTAAACACACTTTTTCATCCAGCATTAAGTAGAATTAGTTCTTCAATGATGTGAATTTAGGAGGAGCATGGTCAGGTTCATCACTACTCATGCCTTTAATTCTCTCAGACATGCCTTACCTAACCTCCAACTTGACTCTGATCATGAACACACAATACCTCTGAACTGTAAATAGGACATCTATGTCTGTCTAGACAATGAGGTTTGGTAATATTGTTAAGTTCACAGCCAAGTGCCTTTGGCAGGAGAAAGAGAGCCCAAAAGTCTCCTTGGTTAGAGTCATTTTAGTATCTTTTGCCAATTTGGCAATTTTGTCATCACTGTGGTTTTTTAAATCAAAATCAACACAACTTAATCAAAATCAACACAACTCTTTCTTGAGAGACAATAACAGGGCTTGTCTGAAATCTACAAGCAGTTTTAAATCCCTGAAATATTCAGGTCTCAGGCTCTCATAAATTTTTGAACATGTTTCTGTTTTGTTTATCACAGAAATTGGAGACTAATGGACACTTCTTAACAAGAGTCAGGATACAATCTCTTTGACATGGACTTTTAAGAAATGAGTGATTTTGGAGTTAGCTGGGGGCCCTATAATATTCTATTTCTTACAAATGCACAAAAGTGCTCAATGAGTACTTTATAAATACAATGTATTATTTTTTTGTATATAAATGAAAGGCAATAATCTATTAAATATCTAACACCACACTGGGTCATAGATAGATGTTGTGGGACTTTAGTTACATATATAATTTCATAAAACCACAAAATTATGAATTTTAAATTAGATTAAAAAGTGAGTACTTGAAGTAGTAAAATAAATCACAATAAATTATAATTGTGTGTGGACAAGGCCCACCAGGAGTGAGGACAACAAAGATGCAGAGACCTGACTCTGGGGACCAGGTTCAGTGACGCAGATCTGCTCTATTCAGGAAGTAAGCTAGCTTGTATACACAGGTTCAGCCTATAGGGTGTTACAGCATGTTCTTCAAAGTCAATGGCTGAAAAGGTCAGGGAGCTCCCTGGTTAGTGCTGAGTCACTTTCTTATAGTGGGCGAACTCCCTCCTGGGTGTGCCTTCAGGGTTTCAGGGGCTGGAGTGTTCTCACAGCATTACATCAGCCACAGCTGCTAGGAATATGCTCTGTGCTCTACCTACATTTCCCCCTTCTCTTTTAATTAGGGCCAATTGGACTTGATGAATGACAGCTTGCTGTTGTTGTCTCTATGGGCAGGATAATGCCAGTGTGGGGAAAAGCAGCACAGATGTGGGGGTCCACCAGCATCTGGAGTCAGAGGTCACTATAGCACACACAAGCAAGAACAGAGAATCAGGGCCTGGGGGCCTGTCAAGCAATTCTCTGTGCCCACCCCACCAAAGCCTCCACATCCCCCCAAGTGATGAAGCACGCACTCCAGCCATAAGGTCTTCTTTTGGAGTGCTAAGGACCTCTTCCCCTCAGATGTAGTCATTGTGGAGAAGGCCAGGGCTGTGGCTTTGGATGGGTGAAGACTGAACTACTTAGTGGGTGCCCATGAAACCCCGTCAAGCAGGTTGCAGGGTTTCTGGGATCCAAATTGGCTGAAAATCACAAGCATGACCTCCGCCTTGTGTTAGAAGAGGGTGTGATCCCCACCACTGCGCTGTGGCTGGGTCCTTCCAGCATCATTTCAGAGAGAGGGGTGGGGGAGAGAGAGAGAGCGAGAGATACAGAAAAATAGACAAGACAGACAGACAAAAGAGGGGGGAACGCGTGTTTGAGTTAAATCTGGGGTAGAAAATGGCATCTGAGTGGCTGGGGTGGGACATTGATCCCCGGCAGGGAATGCAAAAATAGCAACTTCTGCTTCTTTGGTTGGCGGAGCAGATGGTGCGGTTTCTAATGTATCTAGTTTTGTTTCTGCACACTCGGCTGCAAGTCCATCAAACTTGGTGGCCCAACCCTTTTCTTCCTCTGCAGGGGGAGGTGAATATGGAGGTAGAGGTCCCTTTGAAATAGAAGTAGCCTGTAGGACCTTAAAAACCTGCAGAGGGTCCTCAGCAGGAGCACCGGTCAAGCAGGCATGTATTGCTAGCAGGGCAGAAATGAGGCCGAGAAGGAAGGTTTGTCCTTCATGTACTTTGTCCAGATGCACCGGAAAGCTCAGGCCGAAGTATTGGGGTCCCAAAGGGGTGCATCCTGGAGCCAAGGGTTGAAACTTGAGAGGATTTTCCAGTAGGTACAAAGGTCCTTTTTACTAACTTTAACTCGCCTACTCTGCAATAGGGCATTGAGGGCTCGAGCTTGTGGGGCTCGGCAATGAGGGAAAAGATTTCCCATTGCAGAGGGTCACTCACCCATCCCTTGGATGCTGGTTGGGTCCTTGTTCAAGGCACCAGTATATGGCCAAGGCCCACCAATGGTGAGGACAACGGAGATGCAGAGATCCAACTCCAGGGACCAGGTTCAGTAGGCAGATCAGCTTTATTCAAGAAGTAGGCTAGCTTATATACACAGGTTCAGCCTATAGGGTGTTACAGTGTGTTCTTCAAAGCCAATGACTGAAAAGGTCAGGGCCCTGCCTGGTTAGTGCTGAGTCACTTCCTTATAGTGAGCAAGCTCCCTACTGGGTGTGCCTAGGAGGGTTTCAGGTGCTGGAGTGTTCTCACAGCATTGCATCCGCTATAGCTGCTAAGAATGCACTCTGCACTCTGCCTACAATTATGACTTACTATAGTTCTCTCTTATCTGCAAGAGAAAGACGGTAGCCCCTTAATTTAATACAGATAATCAGGGAAACTGATAGTCAAGTACTGCCCTTTGCATGTGCATTAGACTAATCAGAAGCAATTAAAATAGGATACAGGGCAGCCAAGAATACTTTCATAAAGATGCACCCAGAATAATAAACACAAGGGGTAAGATAAAATCTCTGTCCAAATACCTACTGAAAATGAGCTATTCTGCTTCAGTGCTGTGCACCTCCTAGGAAACAAAGCTTAAAAATAAAATCATGCTTATCTGTCAATCTGGTGGATTGTATGCATCTGCATGGCTACACTTCTTTGTGAACAACGGGTGAGGGAACCTCTAAACTACTAGTCTCTGAATAAATGTGGGACAAGTAATTAAACTTCCTAAACTGTGATCCAAAGCATGCACATATCTAAATATATTATTGCTCACAAAAAATAGGGGATATTTTATCTCTTTACATTCATTTTGAAATATCCCCTACTTTTTGTGAGCAGTATATATGAAAGGGAAAATAATTAGCTAAGAAATTAAAACCCAATCTTTGATTAGTGAGTGGATTATGACAACTCAGATGTGACACATTGGTAGATAAGATGATGAATAAAAACAAAGAGAAAAATATATAACCAGGTACACCAGAGGCTCTACACATATGAGAATTACACTTTGCAAACTAAGTTGAGCCAAGACACCAAACAAACAAAGAAAATAAGCAAATAATGACAGTAACAACTGCTGTGGGGTAGGGAGAATGTGTGGGTCATTATCTGGAATACTACATTAGATTATCAAAAAAGTCAAGTTTTTAAAACCAAAAATTAAGAGATATCAAATCAGATAAACAAAAACAGAAGGGTGTGTTGAAGTGTGACACACAAGAGCTAAGGTACGGGCAGTAGAATCAAGCTCGAAGGAGCTCAAGGGTGGACTTGGACACAAGTATTTCAAACTAGCTATTTGAAATATGTTAAAAATAACTAAGAAAAATATTTAAAAATGTAATAGGAGATATAAAATAATGCTGCATCAAATAGAGAGTATGATTAAAGATATTGTTTTTTAAAAAAGAAACCAAAAGGAAACTTTATTGTTAAAAGTACAAGTGAAAGAAAAAAATTACCAGTCTCAACAGTACATTTGGTTGATAAGGAATTAATGAAACTGAGGGTAGATCAACATAGATTATGCATCTTACAAAACAAAGAGCAAAATAAAAATGAAAAGAGCCTCTGAAATACATGAAACAATTAATTCCACCAAGATATGAGTAATGGGAATATTATAGGGAGAGAGAAGTAGAAAATTGATAGAAAAATTGCAAAAAAAAAAAAAAAAAGAAAAGAATACCAATGGCTGAGCATGTCTCATAATGTGAACAAAAATGTTAATTTGCATAGGAAGAAAACTCAATAAATTTAAAAAAAATTGAAAGCCATTTAACTCAGACATGTAACAGTCAAAATGTTGAACGACAAAGTGAAATTTTTATCACTTACTAGAAGACCACAGTAATACTAATTAACATTCAAAAAATAATAGAAAAGTGGGAGGAAATGTGGGACCTCAATTCCTATGATATTCCTATAATATTAATAAGTAATAAGCATATTAAAGGGAATATGAAACTGGTGGTTTTGAATCCCTTATATTAAACATAGGGAAGAGTAAACTCCTATGACACATAAAGAAAATGTATGCTCCCCGTTTTTTAATTAAATGCTGTAGAATAAAAGGGATACATTTAGAACAATTTGAATAAATAATTATTTAATTCATATTTAATTTTAGATAACAAAGCATTATTGTTTGCATTAATTTAGGTAAAACTGATGAAATAACTGATGATATTTATCAGTGTGAAACTGATATACAATCTTAGGTAATAATAAAGTAAAATAATCTCTTGTGATGTTTCCACTTAATAACATAAGTGTAATATAAAACGTAATTATTTCTATAATAAGAAATAATTAAAACAAAAATTTTTTGTCATGGTTTATATTTTTCATCCTTAGACTGGGTGGCTTATAAACCTAAATTTATTTCTCACAGTTCTGGAGACAGGAGGAACAAGAAGATCAGGACTCCAACAAGATCAGGTTCTGTTAGAGGCCTTCTTCCATTACAAACTGTGAACCCTATCGGTGTCCTTATATAGGAAAGGGTGGTAGAAAGATCTATGGGGCTCTTTTTTTTATTATTATTATTAAGTGAGAGGCAGAAAGGCAGTGAGACAGATGCTGAAATGTGCTTCCACCAGGATCCACCCGGCAAGCCCTCTACAGGGCGATGCTCTGCTCATCTTGGGAAGCTGCTCTGTTTCTGGGCAACTGAGCTATTTCAGTGCCTGAGACAAAGCCATGGAGCCATCTTCACTATTTGAGATCAACATGCTCAAATCATTCAAGCCATGACTGTAGGAAGGGAAGAGAGAGAGAGAGAGAGAGAGAGAGAGAGAGAGAGGGAGGGAGAGAGGGAGAGGGGTGGAGAAGCAGATGGTTGCTTCTCCTATGTGCTCTGACCAGGAATTGAACTTGGGACTTCCACACTGGGCCAATGCCCTACTGCTGAGTCAACTGATCAGGGCCCAGGGATGCATTTATAATGGGGCTAATCTCATTCCTGAGAGATCTATTTCCATGACTTAAGTACTTCCTGCAGGTCCCCACCTCCTAATACATTCATATTGGCTTTAAATTTTTAACTTATGAAACGTGGGTGGACACATTCAGACAACACCAGGAATCTATCTGTGAGAAGGATAAACTCCTCCAGCACTGGGACTGACAAAGAACAGATGACAGGGAAGCTACCCCTCCTGCATATGGGTTACATCGAAAGGCCCAGGTGTGGCTCTCCCCCATAGCATGCTCTGGTGCCCATCTTTTTAATGTGCGAAGTGATGCTTCTGTGCCTCAAAGCATAATAGGCAATAAGGTACAAAGTGCTAGTGGTCAGGAACCCATCAGACAGTTTCTGAGAGAGCTCAATATGTAGCCAGCAACTGTCTCTCTAATTAACATTCAATGGGCATGAGGAGTGCAGTTTCTTCTGTCAGGAGCACACAGACAATTTATTGACATCCTATGTAGTCCTCATACTTTAGCAGGCATTAGACGCGGTTGCTAGTGTCTCTGCAGTGGAGTCACTCTCTGGGAGTGCCTGTTGTATTACAATTTGGGCAGATTTTCTTGCCTTTTGCTGGGTTGGCCCATGCCAGCTGTGCTTGTTTGCAAGTAACAACAAATGAGCTTACCTAAAATGTGTTGATGAGGAGTTTGTTGCTTCCTGAATGTCACAGGATTCAAAGATGATGGGCTTGTGTTAACACTGTGGGTACTGCAAGGATCAATAGTTAATTGACAGAATCAGGGATGCAACAGTAATGATTTTATCGTATAATTTTAAGAATTTAACTGAGAACATGGGGCCTTTTATCACGTATGGGGTAATTGTTCATCCTTTTCTAGTGAGTTCCATTGGGAGTATTTATATATTCTGAATTAGTGTTCATATGGTTTTCTCCAGAGGAAGATCTCCACAGTATGATATCATACCTGTTCCCCATGGAGGAAATTAGATGTTAAAATTTTGCATGCAAATGTTGTATGTGAGGTAACTGAGATATTTTACAAGTATCTGGGCAAAGATATATTGTGTCATTTTAAATGTGTAGGAAAAATGTAACTGTATCAGTAACTTATTTCTGCTGTAACAAATTAATTCCAAATTCCATTTTTAACCCTATTTTTTTTTAGCCAGGTAGTATAAAAATATATTGATATGTTCTGGAGATTAGAGTATGCATTCTCTAGTATTTAATAATTTTGTATCCCAAAATTTATAACCATGCATTTTACTTCTTACTAGTGCTTTTTGTATCTTGTTTTAGTTTCATTTATAAATTATGTCAAAAATTTGTGTATGTTGTTACTGTTGCTAAAGAAGTTACCTCTCCATTGATTTTTTTATGCTAATTCTAATCCAGAGTATGTTTTTTTTCACCTTTTGTTTAATAATATTAGCTTTTCAGCTTGTTATTTTAAACTACATTAAACAAAATGTTTCTGATCATCCCAGAGGTTGTTTCTTTGTTTGTTTTACTGCTAGTCAATTCTTCCCATCCTCCTTATTGTCTCTCTGTACTAATTCTTTTCTTTTTTAAGCCAGTCTCTTGATAGGAATAAAGCCTTTTAAAGATGTTAAATATAGATATAATGTTAACCTTTTCTCATGTTCAAAGTCTTAATTCCTGTCCCTAATGAGGCATCAAAACTTAAGCTTCTGAATTTCTAAAATGAACAACATGCACCATGAAATATCTCTGGTACTTAATCTTCTTTTCTACTTAATTTTAGCCCTTGAAAATTTCCAGAGTTGTTTTAAAATTTTCTAGTCACTTAATGGGATTTTATAAAGTATTTCTAAATGTTAGTAGTAAAAGAGTTTTTAGATTATTCTATCTCTCATATTG
Organism: Saccopteryx bilineata; assembly: GCF_036850765.1. Lineage (NCBI taxonomy): Eukaryota > Metazoa > Chordata > Mammalia > Chiroptera > Emballonuridae > Saccopteryx > Saccopteryx bilineata. The sequence goes on along the minus strand of NC_089495.1, from coordinate 96,420,198 downwards.
CCCTTTCTTATGAATTTATGATTTCTGTTTTGAAATCATAAATAATATTTAAAGAGTTTTCTAAACAGAGAAAAGGACATTAATACTAATAGCTCACAGTGAGAAAGTGATTTACCAATTTACTATTTATATGTTGTATACTTTACTGCACTGTATATATTTTAATCCATATTGCTCTATAAAATACATAGTATTACTTTAATTTTTTTCAGATAATAAACCTGTAGCTTAGTGACATGAATTGGAAATTCTCATTTAGGTTGGCCTTATTCCATCCATTTAGTCATTCATGCATGCATTCATTCATTTATGTAGCAACAGTGCACAGTCTAGTAAGAGACATGGATATAAAACAAAATAATTGAAACATAATTATCCAATTACAGTTGTAATAATAACTATGAAAACAAATTTCAGTGTCCAACAAGAACTTATGGCCACATATGTCATCAAGGGAGACTTCCTCAAAAAAGTGATGTTTAACATTGACATAAAATCTGTATCTGTACAAACTATATGAAGGTTGTTCATGTATGTGTAGTGAAGGAGTGTGTTTATGTGTGCCTGTGTATTTGTGTGTCTGTGTGTGTGAAAGGGGTAAAAGAGAGAGAGAAAAAGAAATAAACGAGAGAAAATACAAGGGTTCTGAATTTGTAGGTAATGTTATTTTTAGATTATTACATGAAAAGTCACTGTTTCATTCAGAAAATTATAGATGGATAATGTGGGCAGAATGGCTTATAAAAATTAAGAAACCAGGCTGACCCTAAACCATGTCAAAACTTATAGGTAATTAAAAAGATTTTGATTGATTTTATTATAGTGAATGCATAGGCAGAAATTATATGGCATAATTTTTTTATTGGCAAGCTAGTCCAGAACAGTCTGTTTTTAATATTCACTGAGATTAAGCATTTTTATTTATTGTGGCCCTTAAAACTGGTGAATTGAATTGGAATTCTATAAGTCCTAAAAAATTATGGTCATGTACTATGTAAATAAGGCAGATGTGGGAAACCTATTACAACTTGAGGAAGTAATGCTTTCAAATGAAATAGTATAGAAAAAAGGGGTATTACTATTAGTAGAAAAGTTTTTACCAATTATTTTGAGAGTTCCGGTACTGATTGTGAATAAATTATACAAATATCAATTGAGGACTAGTTAGGTAGTTTTTTTTTTTTTATTGTTATAAGTAGAGCTTCAAAACAATATCTACATATATATGTATGAGAGTTTCTCTAATACAGACATTTAGAAATGCAATGTAAAAGTCACTAAATATCTGCATTTTCGCATCTTGATATAATTAAATTGTCTCTAAAACAATTTAACCATTACACTCTGCAATCATCAATGAGATCTCATTTTCAAACTTTAAGGACATTACCTTAAGCAGTTGGTGATGAACATCAAAGGAGTTACAATTATAGAGTCACAATGAGACAAAAATAGATATATGCCAATCCCAGAAACTGCTTATGCCAAATCAGGGCAAATAGGATATTTCTATTCTCATGCTTCTCTTGTAGTACCATTCATGATCATGCTAAAACTGTAGCTGGAAGAAGGAGAAATGGAATGCAAGAAAATGGAAATGAAGTTCTCCAGGTACCCCTGCAATTTCTCAATTAATGAGTCAGAGTTCAATTAGCCCAAGCAGGAAAAAAAGAGATGTTTTAGATGTTTCAAGTTTTATGAGTAGTTTGACCCTTGGTGTACACGGACTTTGGTCTATGCAAATTACAAATGCCTAAACAAAATTTCATAATGTTATTGTTATTATTCTTTAATTTTTTACAAGAAAACTGAAGCATAGATATTTTAAGAACTTACTCAAAGTCACAGAGTTATTAAGCATTGACACTAAGATTTGAGCCTAAGCAAACTTAAGAATCTATAGTCCAAAATCACCATGTGTTGCTACTTTTTAGAACTAAAGATTTATTAATTAGTAAAGTGAAACTGTTTTTTGACCAGATAATTTAATTTTTCTAAGAGCTCTGAAAATAGCTTAGTTTTCATTCAGACACATAAGAAGAATGTGTGAAGGTTTATAAGAATTATTTGGAAGAGAGAGACAATACTTGCTTTATGGTTGCCCCCACCCCACTTAGTTTCACACTCCCAATACAATAGTTAAATATATCCTTCTGTCCAGATTTGAACTGTCCAGGATGCCCTGATTTGAGAATTATTTTTAAGTACCCAGAACAAAGTGTTTTTTGTCTGAAGTGATGCCAACCTGGAAGGACTAGTGATGCCCTCGCTGGTAGGCACCATGGCTGACACAGCGGCATACACAATTAGACAAAGAACTGTGTTGACTTTATCAAAGAAGGTACTTCAATCAGATGTTTGCAGAAAGAAATCTCAGAGGAAATTATGTGAGAGCATCCTGGGAGAATTAATTAGAACATTCCTCAAACCATTAAACTACCACTGACAGATAAGACAATGTTAGTAAAGTAAATATTTCCATATTTGTACTGCTCTTCTCTCTCTTAGCAAGATCCCAGGGGAACCAGTGGTAATCCAGCTGGGGATGGTTAAAGGTAAAAGCATAAAAAGGAAATAAAACAAACCAAACTTGCCCTCTTGGTGAACTGAAAACATTGTAGCTTGAAGCACTGCCAAGTTGGGAAAGAGTAAATTGTTTTCATTCATGAAGCTTGAAATCTTTACCATTGGAATGAAGTGAACCATATATTTACAGTACAGTGATTATTATTTTACCTGATTAACAACTAAAAGTAAAAAGTATGAAAATTATCTAAATTTTTATTTAAGAAATCATAAAAAATTAGCTGCATAAAATGATCTTAAATTAATAAAATTCAAAAATTTTAAAAATAAAAATACTTTTATTTATACCTTATAGAGTTATTTTCTTTTAATATAATAGGTGTATATATACATATAGATAGCTAGATATGTAGATACATAGAAGATAGTTAATGTTATTTTTCAGACACAACACATGCAACAATTTTTAATATAGGTTACCTTAATTAAAAGTAAATTGACTGAAAATAGTCATAAACTAAAACATGCAGTATAGCTCAGTAATATCCACAAACATAGGAAGAGTGAAGTTTTACTTATAATCTCAATTTAGAAAAAAAAAATACTAGTTATAAAATAAGAAGAAAAGTTAACTCCAGGAAATTTTAATGAATAATAAATTTCAATATTAAAGACAAATATATCAGAAAAAATCAAAACAAAAACTGCAATATTGTAAAGTATCTATAAAACAAGATAAAAAAACCTCTTGAGTCAGAATATTAAATAAACATACTTTAATGAATTAACTTTCAAATTAATGCTATATAAAATAAATAAATAAGATGATTTCAATATGAATTTAGTAAAAGTGTAACAAAATGTAAACTAAAATTATATAATAAAAATAATGAAGATGAAATTAGAAATCTGAATTTATAAAATATAAAGAATTTTTTTAACATTACACAGTAATATAAATGAGAGCAAATGAATTTATTTAACAGTTTAAATAAAGAACTTAAATCTACTTATGGCAAAATATATACCATAATTTTTAATAGGTGCAATTTTTTTTAATTGTCAGTGACGTCAGAGAAATGGCACCTTGAGGAGTGCTCCCAATACCTCTCCCTGAAACTTCAACAAATTCAACAACTAGAAACAGAAAATCAATCTCAGGAGCATCTGAAAGACACATACATCAAACAAAGGTATGATTGGGAGAAAAGGTGGCTGAATATATAATCCACTCTGAAGGAAATAAGAAGGAGAACAGATTATTCCACTTTCCTCGCTGTCCTGAGCAAGGGCTGCCTTAACTTGGAACTGAGAGAAAGCAAGGGCTGGGGGCATGGAAAAACTGGGCTAGGGCAGAGACTTTCAAACTGAGGAGAGAGTATGCCTGTGGCTCAGCTCATGTGGAGCTAATGCCAGAAGCAGACCCTGGCAGAGGTGGGCAAGCAGTTGCCTTGTTTACTCCCGGTCTCCTGGTTGGTGAGCATGGGCAGTCTGTGAGTGGATCCACCTGGTGCTTTGGGCATGGGTGCCCATGTTTTTGGACAGAGGAGCTAGGTCAGAGACTGTCAGTAGTGACCTTCTGTGTGAACTGTGACCAGACTTTCTAAATAATCCCAGGTTCCCAAACAACAGCATACAGGAAGTGCATGAAAGCTGGCTTCCCTAAACCTGGACCTGTCTGGGTGCAGTGCCTCCACCAGCCATACAGGCTAACAAAGCACAGTCCTGGGGAAGAAAACTGTGAAACTAGTGGGGGGGAAGAGCACTCAGGTAGCTTGCAGACAGGCTCTGGAGAGCATCCCTGAGGAGTGCTGAGGTATACTAGACATGTCCAGAGGCTCACAGACCCCTGAAAGGCAATCAGCTGCCAGCCCTGCCTGATTATGCTGGCTGTTCTGGCTGGCAAAGACTTACCCAGAACCCTGCGTTGAGTGGGAATAGATGGGGGATTTGGCAGCTCTTAGAGCCTCTTGCTCCTCAGGCAGTGGCTGGGGCAAATTCACAGCTGGGTCCCCAGGCTGCTGGTTCAGGAAAGAGATATTTGGGGAGAGGCTCCAGAAAAATGTTCTCTCCTATTGTTGGAGCCTTCAAACACTAACAAGCCCCACTACCAATAAAACTGAGGCTTAGTTTATGTCATCATAGTGACACAACAGCAAATCTCTGCCTAAGAGTGCCACAGGAGCAGAACCTGGGGTACAACACCACTGGCCAAAAAGAGAGAGAGAAAGAAAAAGGAAGAAGATAACTTCTCAAAACCAAGAAAAATCCACAGTCTTTAAAACATTTTCTTTTTTTTTTCTTGTATTTTTTGTTTTTCTTTTTCTTCCACCTTGGTCATTTTATCCTCTTTCTGTTTTACTCTTTTTTTTTTCATTTTGAACGTTATTACACATAGGTGTTACATTTTCCATTCTTTTTTTTTTTTTATTCCAAAAAACTTTACTCAATTTTTTACTCTCTTTTTGTTTTCTCTTTTCTCCTACACTTTTTCTCTCATTCGAATCTCACCCAAAAACAAATTATTTTATTCTGGATTCAAATTTTTTCTTTGTGGCATTTTGTATGCTTTTTGCTTAGCTTTTTATCTCTTTAGCATTTCCCTCAACTCTAGCTCTCCATTCTATAGTTTTTGTGCCACTTAATAAAATAGAATTTTCATTTTTCACTATATTTTTTCTTTATTCTCTTTTTATTTTTTTCTCTTATACTATTTCTCTCATTCAATGATATTTACAAACAAATTATTTTATTCTTGATTTAATTTATTCCTTGTGGCATTTTGTGGGTTCTTGCCTTATTTTTTGTCTCTTTGTCACTCCCCCCGAACCCAGGCCCTCCATTCTACATATTTTTTTTCCACTTAGTACAATAGAGTTTTCAGTTTTTTACCGCATTTTCTCAAAAAACATTTTTTATCAACTATTATTAGTGTTATTGACAATACCACTCTCAAATACCATTAAAGAAAAAGAAATCAAATATCATGGATACAAAAGACACTGATGTAGCTTAGATAGATGAGAAAAAATCTATAGAAAAAATTTTAATAGCTTAGAAACCTTGAAGTTAAGTGACAAAGAATTTAAAATTGAAGTCTTAAAAATATTCAGGGATATACAAAAAAGCACAGAAAGGCAATTTAGGGAGCTCAAAAACCAATTAAATAAACAGAAAGAATACTTCACCAAGGAAACTGAAACTATAAAAACAAGTCAGATATGAAAATCTCAATTCATGAACTGAAAAATGTGGTAATAAGCTTAGCTAATACAACACGCCAGATAGAGGAGAGAATTAGTGACATAGAAGACAGGCAACTAGAGGTACTACAGAAAGAAGAGGAGAGAGACTCACAAATTTTAAAAAATGAGATAGTCCTACAGGAATTGCCTGAATTCATCAGAAAGAGCAACATAAGAATAATGGTTATATCAGAAGGAGAAGAGAGAGAGAAATAGAATGAAGAACATATTCAAACAAATAATAGATGATAACTTCTCAAACCTGTGGAAAGAACTAAAGCCTCAAATTCAAGAAGCAAACAGAAAACCAAGTAATCTTAACCCTAACAAACCTATTCCAAGGCACATCATAATGAAATTGGCACAAACCAATGACAATGAAAAAATTCTCAAGGCAGCCAGGAAAAAGAAGAATACAGCATATAAAGGAAGGCCCATTAGATTATCAACAGATTTCTCAGCAGAAGATCTACAAGCTAGTAGAAAGTGGACCCCAATATTTAAAGTTCTGAAAGAGAGGAACTTCCAACCAAGAATACTATACCCACCAAAGCTATCCTTCAAATATAAAAGAGAAATAAAAACATTCACAGATACAGAAAAGATGAGGGAATTTATCACCAGAAAACCCCCACTGCAGGAAATACTAATGGTGGTTTTCCAACCAGACAGAAAAAACAAAAACAAAACAAAACTACAAGTAAAAACTCCATCAAGATCACAATAAAAACAAGATTAATCTGTGACAAAGAAACAAAAAAAAAGGGGGGGAGAGGACAAAGATTAACAGTAGCAAGGGAGGATGGAGTGCAGAAGCACTCATGAGTTAATGTACTACAATGAACATGATATGTATGCTTTCCATTACTTAATGGTAACCACCCCTGAAAAAACCAACACAGAAGTACATGGCTTGAAAAAAGAAGTAACAGAGAAAAGAAGCATGTATTACAAACAAAAACAATTGATAAAAAAAAAATAAAAGAGAAGAACCAAACAAGATATAAAACTATCTGAAAGCAATATATAAAATGGCAATAGGAAACCTTCAAATGTCAATAATTACACTAAACGTAAATGGATTGAGCTCACCAATAAAGCAGAGTAGCAGAATGGATTATAAAATAAAATCCAACTGTATGCTGCCTACAAGAAAGACATCTAAGCTAAAAGGATAAAAACAAATTCAAAGTGAAAAGTTGGAAAACAATACTACAAGCCAGTGGTAGTCAACTTGGTCCCTACTGCCCACTAGTGGGTATTCCAACTTTCATGGTGGGTGGTAGCGGAGCAACCAAAATATTAATAAAAATATAGATCTAACTATAGTAAGTTGTTTTATAAAGATTAATTCTGCCAAACTTAATGAAAATCTGACATAAAGAACTTGGTAAGTAATTAATATTATAGGCTTTAACTTGCTGTAAATCTGCTTTATAAATTTCATAAAGTTACTTCCCTACTTTATGAATCACCATTACTCTGGAACTGGTGGGCAGTTAGAAAATTTTACTACTGAGATACAAGAGTGGGCAGTAGATATAAAAAGTTGACTACCCCTGCTCCAAGCAAATAACATCCAAAAAAAGTAGGTAGCAATATTCATATCTAAAAATGCTGACTACAAGACATCAAAGGTAATCAGAGACAAAAATGGTCATTTCATAATGATAAAGGGGACATTGAATCAAGAAGATATAACACATGAACCAAACCAAGGAGCACCACAATATATAAGACAGCTACTGACTGACCTAAAAACAAAAACTGATGAAAATACAATCATATTTGAAGACCTCAATACACCACTGATGGCTCCGGATTGTTCATCCAAACATAACATCAATAAAGAAATATTGACCTTAAATTAACACTAGAACAATTGCATATGATAGACATGTATAGGACATTTCATCCCAAAACATCAAAGTATACATTTTTCTCCAGTGTACATGAAACATTCTCAAGCATTGATCATATGTTGGGCCAGAAAACTAACATCAACTAATTCAGAAAGATTGAAATTATACCAAGCATATTTTCTGACCATAAAGCCTTGAAACTAAAATTCAACTGCAAAAAAGAGGTAAAGAAACCAACAAAAATGTGGAAACTAAACAACATACTTTTTAAAAATGAGTGGGTCAAAGAAGAAATAAGCGCAGAGATCAAAAGATGCATAAAGACAAAGAAAAATAACAATACAACATATCAGAATCTCTGGGATGCAGCAAAATTCAGTAATAAAGAGGGAAGTTTATATAACTATAGGCCTATATGGACAAAGAAGAAAGAGCCCAAGTAAACCACTTAACTTCACATCTTAAGAAACTAGAAAAAGAACAAAAATAACCCAAAACCAGCCGAAGAAAGGAAATAATAAAAATCAGAAAAGAAATAAATAAAATAGAGAAGAGAAAAACTATAGAAACAATAAATAAATAAATAAAGTCTCAGTCAAAAAACTACTAGACCTGCTAAATTAATTTGGCAAGGTGGCAGGATACAAAATCAATACTCAGAAATCAGATGCATTTTTATACACTAATAATAAACTGTCAGAAAGAGAAATCAAGGAATCAATCCCTTTTATCATTGCAACCAAAAAAAAACAAAGTACTTAGGAATAAATCTAACCAAGGAGATTAAAGACTTGTACTTGGAAAATTATAAAACATTGATAAAAGAAATCAGGGAAGATACAAATAAGTGGAGGCATATACCATGCTCATGGTTAGGAAGAATAAACATCATTAAAATGTCTATATTACCCAAAGCAATTTATAAATTCAATGCAATACTGATTAAAATACCAATGACTTACTTCAAAGGTATAGAACACATATTCCAAAAATTTATATGGAACCAAAAGAGAACATGAATAGCCTCAGCAATCTTGAAAAGGAAGAATAAAGTGGGAGGTATCACACTTCCAGATATCAAGTTATATTATAAGGCCATTGTACTCAAAACAGCATAGTACTGGCATAAGAACAGGCACATAGATCAATGGAACAAAACAGAGAACCCAGAAATAAACCCACAGCTCTATGGACAACTGATATTTGACAAAGGAGGTAAGGGCATACAATGGAGTAAAGACAGCCTCTTTAAAAAATGGTATTGGGAAAATTGGACAGCTACCTGCAAAAAAATGAAACTAGACCACCAACTTACACCACTCACAAAAATAAACTCAAAATGGATAAAAGACTTAAATGTAAGCCGTGAAACCATAAGCATCTTAGAAGAAAACATAGGCAGTAAACTCTCTGACATCTCTCGCAGCAATATATTTGCTGATTTGTCTCCAGAGGCAAGTGAAATAAAAGACAGGATAAACAAATGGGACTATGTCAAACTAAAAAGCTTCTGCACAGCTAAAGACAATAAGAACAGAATAAAAAGACAAACTACACAATGGGAGAATATATTTGACATTGCATCTGATAAGGGGTTAATAACCAAAATTTATAAAAAACTTGTAAAACTCAATACCAGGAAGACAAACAATCCAATCCAAAAATGGGCAAAAGAAATGAATAGACACTTCTCCAAAGAGGACACACAGATAGCCAATAGGCATATGAAAAAATGTTCAACATCACTAATGATTAGAAAAATGCAAATTAAAACCACAATGAGATACCACCTCACACCAGTCAGAATGGTGCTCATCAATAAAACAACACAGAATAAGTGCTGGCGAGGATGTGGAGAAAAGGGAACCCTCCTGCACTGCTGGTGGGAATGCAGACTGGTGCAGCCACTGTGGAAAACAGTATGGAGATTCCTCAAGAAATTAAAAATCGGATTGCCTTTTGACCCAGCTATACAACTGTTAGGAATATACCCCAAGAACACCATAGCACTGTTTGAAAAGAAGAAATGCATCCCCATGTTTATGGCAGCATTGTTCACAATAGCAAAGATCTGGAAACAGCCAAAGTGTCCATCAGAGGACGAGTGGATTAAACAGCTTTGGTATATATATACTATGGAATACTACTCAGCCATAAGAAATGATGACATAGGATCTTTTACAACAACATGGATGGGCCTTGATAACATTATACTGAGCGAAAAAAGTAAATCAGAAAAAACTAAGAACTATATGATTCCATACATAGGTGGGACATAAAGATGAGACTCAGAGACATGGACAACAGTGTTGGGGTTACAGGGTGGGGGGAGGAGAGGGAGGGGTTTGGGGGAGGGTAAGGGCACAAAGATCATGGCTTTTCAGCATTTGCCATAATGCTAAAAAGCCTTAATCTATAGACAGACAGCAAATATTTACTTTTGGTGTTTCCACTATAAAGACTGCTGTCTTAGGGACAAATGCTGATGAACTATTTCAGCAGTTCCTCCTTCTTCAAAGACTTATATGTCAACATAGAGCTCCATGTTTCATAGGACATACTCAAGCTCACTATATGCTCCCTGGAGCTTTAGCACAAAGGAGTGCCCTTTATTTTTTCTCTTTTCATTTTTTTGTTGTTGTATTTTTTCTTTTAATTATTTATTTTTTGTATTTTTCTGAAGATGGAAATGGGGAGGCAGTCAGACAGACTCCCGCATGTGCCTGACCGGGATCTGCCTGGCATGCCTACTGGGGGGGAATGCTCTGCCCATCTGGGGTGTTGCTTTGTTGCAACCAGAGCCATTCTAGCACCTGAGGCAGAGGTCATGGGGCCATCCTTATTGCCCGGGGTGGCTTTGCTCTGGTGGAGCCTTGGCTGCGGGAGGGGAAGAGAAAGACAGAGAGGAAGGAGAGGGTGAGGGGTGGAGAAGTAGATGGGCGCTTCTTCTGTATGCTCTGACTGGGAATCGGACCCGGGGATCCTGCACACCAGGCCAAGGCTCTACCACTGAGCCAACTGGCCAGGGCCTAGGAATGCCCTTGTTGATCAAGCTACCCAAAAGAAAATTGTATGGAGCAACCATGACAGACCGAGCAAGTCAGTCTCATACTATTCATCACCAGAACGCTGCAGCCCAGTGTAAACAGTTTCAACTTTCTTGGGAAGCAGCATGGCAGATTGGGAAATCCTGTCCAAGGGGTCCTATACTTCCCCTTCATTTGGAGTTAACCCTCAAGGACCCCTACCAGGACAACTTTGGCAGATGGATGTTCCTCATATACTTTCATTTGGCAAAGAGTTGTATGTCCACATTACAGTGGATATATATTCCGGATCTATAGTAACCTCTGTCAGAACAGGAGAGGCTGCTAAGCATGTTATAGTCCATTGTCTATATGCATTATTCTATTATTGGATTTCCTAAACTGGCTAAACTGAAAATGCTCCTGCATATGGAGCAAAAGCATTTAATGTATTTTGTCACGCTTACAATCTTTAAAATTAAGGTATTATTAAAGTGTACTCAGCAAACATTTTAAGGTCAATTTTAAAAAAAAATTTTAAAGGGGTAGTCATATCCTGGAACTCCTACAGGTCTACCATATCATGCTTCTTACTTTAAAAAACAAATTTACATTTCTTTTGAATGCTGATGAACAGGAGACACCAAATCTTTTTTGCCTTCAAACTACTACCTTTATTAAATTCAGCTAATAACACTGTTTTGTCTTTTTGCAAATAGCTCCAAATATATGGAAAAGATTTATATAGGTGGATGAGGATCCTCAAACCCCTCAGCAAGATCTTCTGAGCATGGATTTTATGATACCTAGAGGCAGAAAAAGCCCAATAGAGATCAGGGGAACTATCAGCTTTTAGGATACACCCTTAAAGGCTCCAAAGCCCCAAAGGGGTCTCATAGGATGCCATCTGGGTCCTGCTTCAATAGTGGAAAGGAAGGTCATTGAGCTAAAGCCTGCCAGGCTTACATGCCTCTGCTGTGAGGAAACAGGGACACTGGAAGGTAGGCTTCCCCCTTGCTCCTCTAAGGGATGGTTCAGTCTCTTCCAGCCCTACTCCAGCCACCTATGACCTAACCTTGCCCAGAATGCTGGTGTTTGCCACTGAAGGCTGAAGGTACCCAGGGCTGTTGGCCCTATCTATGACACTGTGGACGAGCATAGGGTATTTCTTCTAAGAAGCAGGTAAACTGAACTCATTTGCACAAGGGCCACTTAACTATGTTTTGCCTGAATAGTCAGGTTTTTTATTCTTCCCTCAAAGATCTCTGTTGTGGGTGTTGATAGTCCTATTTTCTGCTGCTTTGCTTAATATATAGTGTTTCCTTTATCCCTCCTACCTCAATGCCCCACTCATATTTCAGGCTGGGACCTACTCCTAATTTAGAGCTCTCTTTCCCCCTTTTGCCAACTTCTATTATGAATCTACCTTTGCCACCCAGCTTAGTGTATCCCAAGGTTCTCTTTACCATGCCACAGTCACAGAGCTCCAGGGAAAAGCAACCTGCTCTCATCTCTCCAGGCAGAGGAGAACAGAAGCTCCATATCCATACATGCTGCAAATGGCTTTTCCAGTCTACCTGAATCATTACCAGCTAGAAGCAGTGGTCATTGGGACTTGGACATGAGCTGCAAAGTATAGAATGGTGACAACAATTCCAGTACCATGAGGACTTTTCCTGGATGTGGACATTTCCTGGACTCCTGCTCCTTGTGACAGCTCCTAACAGACTGAACTGTGGTTGGGTTGCATTTTTCAGGAATTTGGCATGGTGTTGGGGCCAACTTGGACTTGGTGAACATCTTAAAGACACTACTCTTTTATGGATTCTTGCTGTATTGGCCAAGAGTTTGCTTAAAGGCTTTTAATCACTGTAAAAAAAATAGAAGACTGGATAAAGAAGATGGGGCACGTATACACCATGGTATACTATTCAGCTAGAAGAAATGATGACATCGGATCACTTACAGCAGAATGGTGGAATCTTGATAACATTACACAGAGTGAAATAAGTGAATCAGAAAAAAACAAGAACTGCAGAATTCCATACATTGGTGGTACATAAAAACGAGACTAAGAGACTTGGACAGGAGTGGGGTGGTTACGGGGGGTGGGGGGAACGGAGGAGGGAGAGGGGGAGGGGGGTACAGAGAGAACTAGATGGAGGGTGTCGGAGGACGGTCTCTCTTCGGGTGATGGGTATGCAACAGAACTAAATGACAAGATAATCTGGAAATGTTTTCTTTGAATATATGTACCCTGATTTATTGATGTCGCTCCATTAAAATAAAAATTTATTTATAAAAAAAACAAAAAACAAGGAGCTGGTTTTTTAAACATCAACAAAATTGACAAAACCTTGGCAAGATTCAACAAGGAAAAACAGAAAGGACTTATATAAACAAAATCCAAAATTAAAGGGGAGAAATCATCACAGATATCATAAATATACAAAGAATTATTGTTGAATACTATGAAAACTACATGCCACCAAATTTAACAATATAGAAGAAATGAATAAGTTCCTAGAACAATGCAATCTTCCTAGACTGAGTTATTAAGAAGCAGAAAGCCTAAACAGACCCATAAGCAGGGAGGAAGTAGAAACAACTATTAAAAACTTCCCCCAAAATAAAAGTACAGGGTCAAATGGCTATACTAATGAATTCTATCAAACATTCAAAGAAGACTTGGTTTCTATTCTACTCAAAGTCTTTCAAAAAATTGAAGAAGAAGTAATACTGCCAAACACATTTTATGAGGCCAACATAACCCTCATACCAAAACCTTGTAAGGAAAACACATACAAAAAAAACTGCAGACCAATATCTCTAATGAATACAGATGCTAAAATACTAAACAAAATACTAGCAAATCGAAAACAATAACATATTATAAAAATAATTCATCATGATCAAGTGGGATTCATCCCAGAATCACAAGGATGTTTCAACATACAAAAAACGGTTAATGTAATACACCGTATCAAAAAAACAAAGAACAAAAATCACATGATCTTATCAATAGATGCAGAAAAGACATTCAATAAACTACAACACAACTTTATGTTTAAAACACTCAACAAAGTGGGTATAGAAGGAAAATATTTCAACATAATAAAAGCCATCTATGATAAACCATCAGCTAACATCATATTAAATGGCATAAAACTGAGGACTTTTGCCCTAAAATTAGGAAGAAGACACGGTTGTCCACTCTCTCCACTCTTATTTAACATAGTGCTAGAACTTCTAGCCAGAGTAATCAGACAGGAGAAAGAAATAAAAGGCATTCATATTGGATAAGATGAAGTAAATGTATCACTTTTTGCAGATGATATGATCTTATACATAGAAAACCCCAAAGACTCCACTTAAAGACTATTAGAAACAATAAACCAATATAGTAAGGTTGCAGGATACAAAATTAATATACAAAAGTCCATTGCCTTCCTATATGCCAACAATGAAACATCAGAAAATGAGCTCAAACAAACTATGCCCTTCATGGTTGCAACAACAAAAAATAAAATACTTAGGAATAAACATAACAAAGAATAAAAAGGATCTATATAATGAAAACTACAAAGCATTGTTAAGGGAAATCAAAAAAGATATAAGGAAATAGAAAAATATTCCTTGTTCTTGGATAGGAAGAAAAAATATAATCTAAATGACTATATTACCCAAAGCGTTATACAAATTTAATGCAATTCCCATCAAAATTCCAATGTCATTTTTTAAAGAAATGGAACAAAAAATCATCAGGTTTATATGGAACTATAAAAACCCCCAAATAGCCAGAGTAATCTAAGGAAAAAGAACGAAGCTGTGGGCATTACAATACCTGACTTCAAATTATATTATAGAGCCATGACAATCAAAACAGCATGGTATTGGCAGAAATATAGACACACAGGCAGAAGGAGCAGAATAGAAAGCCCAAAAATAAAACTACATGTTTATGGTCAAGTAATTTTTGATAAAGGAGCCAACAACACACAATGGAGAAAAGAAAGCCTCTTCAACAAATGGTGCTGGGAAAACTAGAAAACCACATGCAAAAGCATGAAATTCAACTATTGTTTGTCCCCTTGAATTGAAATTAATTCAAAGTGGATCAAAGACCTAAATATAAGACCTGAAGCAATAAAGTACATAGAAGAAAACATAGGTACTGAACTCATGGACCTCGGTTACAAAGAGCACTTTATGAATTTGACTCCAAAGGCAAGGGAAGTGAAGACAAAGATAAATGAATGGGACTATATCAGACTAGAAAGCTTTTGCACAGCAAAAGAAACTGACAACAAAATGAACAGCAAACTAAATGGGAGATGGTATTTTCAAACAACAGCACACATAAGGGCCTAATATCCAAAATATACAGAGAACTCATAAAACTCAACAACAAACAAACAAACAATCCAATAAAAAAAATGGGAGAAGACATGAACAGACATTTCTCCCAAGAAGAAATACAAATGGCCAACAGATATATGAAAAGATGCTCATCTTCATTATCTATTAGAGAAATGCAAATCAAAACTACAATGAAACACCACCTCATACCTATTATATTAGTTATTATCAACAAGACAGGTAATAGCAAGTGTTGGAGAGGCTGTGGAGGAAAAGGAACCCTCATTCACTGTTGGTGGGAATGTAAAGTAGTACAACCACTATGGAAGAAAGTATGGTGGGGTTCCTCAAAATATTATGAATAGAACTACTGCCTGACCTGTGGTAGCGCAGTGGATAAAGTGTTGACCTGGAAATGCTGAGGTTGCCAGTTCGAAACTCTGGGCTTGCCTGGTCAAGGCACATATGGGAGTTGATGCTTCCAGCTCCTCCCCCCTACTCTCTCTCTGTCTCTCTCTCCTCTCTCCCTCCCTCTCTCTTTTCTCTCTAAAAATTAATAAATAAAATAAAATAAAGAATAGAACTACCATAACACCCAGCAATCCCTCTCCTGGAAATATATCCTCATAACTCAAAAACACTGGTACATAAAGACACATGCAGCCCCATGTTCATTGCACCATTGTTCACAGTGGTCAAGACATGGAAACAACCAAAAAGCCCTTCAATAGATGACTGGATAAAGAAGATGTGGTACTTACATACTATGGAACACTACTCAGCCATAAGAAATGTGACATTGGACCATTTATAACAACTTGAATGGACCTTGATAGCATTATACTGAGTGAAATAAGTATATCAGAAAAAAACCTAAGAACTATATAATTCCATACATAGGTGGGACATAAAATTGAGACTCAGGGACATGGACAAGAGTGTGGTGGTTGGTTACTAAGGGTGGGGAGGGAAAAGGAGAGGATGGGGGGAGAGGAGCGGCACAAAGAAAATCAGATAGAAGGTGACAGAAGACTCTATTGCCTTGGGTGATGGGTATGCAACATAATCAAATATAAAAATAACCTGGAGATGTTTTCTCAGAACCTATGTACCCTGATTGATTAATATCACCCCATTAAAATTAAAATTAATTTTAAAAATTGCTAAAAAATTTAAGAACACAAACTTCAAGGTTGTTTATTTCTAGAAAAAGAAGGTATAAATGTGTATAGTATTTTGTTTTTTAATAATTAAAAAATCAAAATTCAACATCTGTTTCACTCAGTAGTGGTATATATATATTTTTTATTGTATTACTTTTTTGTTTTATATATTAAGTGAAACTAAATTTTTTCATAAAATGTTAAGAAATAAAATTGAAGGAATCCAAATATATTAAATAGCTATACATCTTGCTATTGAAAGAAAGTGGATAAGTTACAATCATTGTGTAAATAAATGCTACTCACATAAACAAACACATATTTGCAAAAATTGCTAAAACCAAGGGAGAAACAGGCACTTACATGAAAGTAAGAACTATCAAAATTTCAAGAATAACAGTCAATATTATTGAACATGTTCTAGGGCATCTTCGAATATAATTATAATATTCCTACGTTAATGTAAGGGCACACAGAATAACTACAATATTGTCATGTATAAATATTCTTTAAAAAATACAGAAGTACTGCCTGACCTGTGGTGGCGCAGTGGATAAAGCATCGACCTGGAAATGCTGAGGTCGCCGGTTCGAAACCCTAGGCTTGCCTGGTCAAGGCACATATGGGAGTTGATGCTTCCAGCTCCTCCCCCCTTCTCTCTCTCTCTCTTTCTCTCTCTCTCCCTCTCTCTCTCCTCTCTAAAATGAATAAATAAATAAAAATTTAAAAAAAAATACAGAAGTACTAAAATTATCTGTACAATGAAATAAAGCAATGAGAAATATTTTAGTATGGGTATGAAATGATACACAAATTATTTATGATACATACAATATATATGTGTGTATAGATTGTGTATATATGTGTATATATATACACATTTATTAATGTGTGTATCCATATATAAACAATTTTTTTACCTATTCAAGGACTATCAGGAAAATAAAAGTTTCTTTGTAATCTCCAGTTTACTGTTACTGATTTGTGCATGTATTTTTTTCTTTCTGTTAATACATTTTAGTAAATTTTTAGAGCTTAAATAAATATTATTACCAAAGAGAAGCAAGATTGCTCAGAATGAATTGAATAGGCAACACCTAAAACAATCAAGAGTGGAGACTTAAAAAATTCAAGGAGACTTAGAAAATATTTAATTGGTTAATATTTGGAATAATGCCAACAAATGAATACACCTGGATTTTTGTTTTCTTAATTCTGTTCTAAGAAAATATATAAACAATCACGTACACCATCTGTTGCCAACCATCTGTTGAGGAGAGGGAGTGGGTATATTTCTTTTGCAATTAACTATTTTTAAAATGCTACAAAATTAGCAAATTCATAAAGAAAAAGTGTATAGAACTTCTCTTTAGCACAAAGAAAAAAAATTATTCTCATGAGAATAATCTACAATGCTATGTGCTAACTTTTCAACTAGTAATTGGAAGGTAAATTTAATATTAGTATAAAAATGAGTCAATTTCTCTGTGGAGAATTTTTGGAAAGTTTTATTTTCAAATAACATATATTAAATGGATGCTATAGTGCAATTATGCTTATCTAAAGAATATTACAAAGATATTATTTTAATAAAATTTTATCAAAATTCTTTACTTTTATAATTTCATTTTACTTTTTCTGTTTTTATAAAAGATTATATAGTTTTGTGTTTTAAATTAAAAGAAAAGCTCTGGCCAGTTTGCTCAATGGTAAAACATTGGCAGGTGTATTAAAGTCCCAGATTCCTCCTTTCCTCCCCCTCTTATTTCTCTCTCTTTCTCTTTCTCTTCCCCTCCTGCTGCCATGACTTGATTAGAGCAAGTTGGCTCCGGGTACCGAGGATGGCCCCATGTCCTCCGCCTCAGGTGCTAAGATGAACTCAGCTATTGAGTAATCGAGTAACCCCCTAGATTGGCAGAGCATCACCCCTTAGTGAGCTTGCTGGGTGAATCCTTGTGGAAGTGCATGCAGGAGTCTGTCTGCGCCTCCCCTCCTCTCACTGAATAAACAACATCAAAAAAAATAAAAAGAAATATATATAAAATACAATAATGATAATGGAAAATTTTACCAGTTGTTTCCACTGTTTCAAAGACAATATAGCAAATATTTCTACAAATGAAAACATTAAAACAATATTCTACTTGAGTATTTGTTGGGCAAATGAGTTTGTAAAATTTGTATTTTCTGAGTTGCTCACGTTTATTGTTAAAAATGGCTGCTGCCCACATAAATCGCACTGCCAGGTGAAACTGCTAATTACCTTCCTGCTTGGGAAAGGGCTTTGTTATACTAATGTTTGCTGGAGGAGGGTTTTTGTACCAAAAAGTTTTAAGAAGAAAGGAGAAGAAGAAAGAAGCCATGTTTTTGCAGAGTTTGCGCAGAGAGTTTAAGGAAGAAGGTGTGCATATGGGAACAGAGGTGAGGGCTCTTGTGAGCTCCCTTGAAACTGGTGGGGAGCTTTTGATTCTAGGAAAAAAAACAGAAAACATTCTCCTGGTTGTGGAACTGGAGAATATGTGAGTGGGTTTAGGTGCCCTGTGTGTTTTTTTTCACTTGCCGGCCAGTTGCGAGGCTAGAATATAAGCATAGCCCACCAGTTTTCAGCTCCGCTGTTTCTTGACCGTCTGTCTGCATCTAATGGGAACCTATACCTGTATGTGGATCATGTGATGGCCGTAACTACTGGCCATATAGTACTTACTTGAGAACTTGCAGAAAAATTGTCTCTTAATCACTGAGAAAAGTGAAAATGGCTTTAGTTTTTTTATTTTAATTATATTTAAAATTTTATTAATTGTCTATTAAAATATGTAATGATATTCTATATATTTTTCTTAAATTTTTATTTCTCAACAATAACTTTCAGTATTATTTGCATTAGATTCAGGCATACAATATTTCTATATTTTTGATTTTCTAAATATTAGAATACTTTATATGGTTTCCATTATACCATATAGTTTAATTATTCACAAGAATTGTGAAGAGAAAATTATTTTTTTGAAAAGGATACAAAAAGGACAATTTATTTTTCTTAAGGTGTTTATATATTTTTCTTATGCATAAACTTCTTGGCTTACTTTATTTTTATTTATATATATATATTTTTTTTACAGAGCAGAGCGAGAGTCAGAGAGAGGAACAGATAGGGACAGACAGACAGGAATGGAGAGAGATGTGAAGCATCAATCATCAGTTTTTCATTGTGGCTCTTAGTTGTTCATTGACCGCCTTCTCATATGTGCCTTGACTGTGGGACTACAACAGACCGAGTAACCCCTCGCTCAAACCAGCGACCTTGGGTCCTAGCTGATGAGTATTTGCTCAAACCAGATGAGCCCGAGCTCAAATTGGTGACCTTGGGGTCTTGAACCTGGGTCCTCCTCATCCCAGTCCAACGCTCCATCCACTGCGCCACCGCCTGGTCAGGCTTGGCTTACTTTCAAAGAAGTAAAATAAAAGCTCATTTGAGTGTAATGACCTCAACATTTTTGGGTCTTTTTTAAAAAAGGACAATTTATTTTAATAACATTGTTACTGAAACTCTAGTATACAAAATTTGATAAAAACTACATCAGCTCAGCCTGTCTTGCAAATGTTGATAATGTTTAAGGACATATTTTTAAAACTGGTATGATTTAGAAAATAGGCAGAATCAAGTGGCTGAAATTTGCTTTTTAATTTTAAAATTCCCTTATTATCTTTAATGTTTATTTTTTCAGATCCCCATTCACTTTTCAGATCTCAGAAATGTGATTTCTGACCCCAATACTTCAATGCAAGTCTTCTGCATAGGCTAGAGATTATTTCCTGGGCACTTTTCACTTCCCTTTTTATAAATTGGTTTCTTCCTATTTCCTCTACACCACAAGCTTTTAATGTACTTATTGGTTTCTCTGTCTCTGTCACACTTAATTCAAATAGCTAAAGTGAATATGCTTAAGGCTACCTTCCTGAAGGAGGTTTTTCTATCTGAATTTCTTTAGGCAGATAAAGGGGTAAAGGAGAGGGTGTAAAGCTTCTTTCTGAGTCTTTTGTTTCTTAAAAATAACCAGTTGAAAATATTAATATCCCAAAAGGCATATTTTGGGATGGCCAATTCTGGTCCCCTCATAATCAGGGATAAACAATCTCTACTTAAATCATATATACAAAAAGAATTAGATTGTCCATATCTTCATTTGAAAATGGATAAATGAATCATATAAATCTGATAATGTCTCAAGATCTAGCTCTCAGTAAGTAGAAAACAAAAGACGAAAAGAATATTATAAATAAAACCATTAACATTCAAAATTCAGATAGTAAGATTATCCATAGAAAAATTACTATGTTATTTAATAAATGAATTGTAAAGCAAGAAAACAAAAAAAAGGTGTGTGTGTGTGGGGGGGGAAGGACTATGAATACCAGAAAGGATATGTAATACTAAAAATATATAAACTTTTTTTTCTTATTGAATCTTAGAAATAAACCTAAATAAAAAGATACACTGATATCTGAACAGTAACTAAATATTTAATGACATTAAAAGGTATTATGTTTTTAGATATAATAGTGGCAATTAAATATAAAATTATACACATTTTAAAAATAGATAATAAGGTATTTCTACTGATATTTTATATCTAGGATTTTCTTTACAATAATCTAGGAGAGTAAATTGAGAATTTAGATTAAAAAACATTGTCCACAGTTTTTAGTGATGCTAGTAATATATACATTGACATTCATGACATTGTTATTATTGATGGGCTTGTTGAATTTTTTAGAAAAGATAGTACTACTCTCCACAGAGAGTACAAGTATTTGAGTCATAAGAAAAGTACTTTAAGTGTTGCATGTCTATTCAAAGTGGTTTGAGAGAATATTGTATCCAAAATATAGTAACATATTTTGCTTTAAAAAAAACAACCCAGAAAATGAAGAACTCTGAAAAAAAATTAGTTATGTTGAAATGAAAAATGTGAAATGGCCCTATTTTTACTAAAACTAAAACTTGTTATTTATATGATAAATTGAGGAAACTAAAAGATACAGAAAATGTTATAAAAACATTAAATATATAATTGGAAAGTGACAGCAATAAAGGCAAATCTAAGAGATTCATCATCTTTGCTATCAGAATTACAAAACAAGACTAAAACACTGTATATAAGGCAATTACCAAAAAAAAAAATTTCTAGAATTGGTACTTTCCATTTTTTTAATCTCAGGCACATTCATATACTTGGTTATAACTTTAAAAAGTAAAAAAACTATTCTGCTAATGAGAGAACCACAACCATCTGAAATTTCACATGACCTAATATAAAACTAATCATTTTCAGGCAAAAATAACAAAAATTATAGTAAAAAACATACCAACAAAATTTACAGTCAAATTTCTTGTTTATGAGTGTGAGTTCCAGGCATTTAAAACTTTGATTCTAAATTTTCTAAACTGTGTATACTTGAAAAAGTAACTTAATATCTCTGGGCATGAGATGTAAATAAATAACATTTATAGAATCTTTTTTACAGAGTTTTTGGGAATTTTATTATTATTTTTAAATTACAGTGTACTTTCAACATTATTTTTCATTGTTTTAGGATTTCAACATAGTCATTAGACAATCAGGTACTTTACAAAGTGTTCCCCTCAATATTTTTAGTAGCCAATAGGCACCATACATAGTTATCACTATGTAATTCTATATTATGGCTATAATTCTATAATTCTATAACAAAAATTCTATAGTGCTATATAATTCTATATTCATGGCTATATTCTCCATGCTGTACTTTATACCCTAATAACAATATTTAACTACCAATTAGTACTTCTTAACCCCCTCACCTTTTACATTCAGTCCCTCAAACTCCTTTCCTTTTGGCAACCATCCATTCATGGTTTCTTTTTTTAACAAATTTTATTTTATTGGGTGACTGTGGTTAACATAATTAAACAGGTTTCAATTGCCCAGCTCTACAACACATCTTTTTATACTGTACTGATTGTCTACTCCCCAACTCAAGTTTTTATCCATCACAATTTATACCTCCAAACACTCCTGCACCTCTGATTTTTCAGCAGTCACCACACTGTTATAAAGATATACAAGATAGCAGCAGAGTAGATGAATGATACTCATCCACTCTCTGTATCTATGCGTCTGTTTAATTGTTTGTTTATTTATTTTTTTATGGATTCCACATGTAAGTGAAAATATATATGAGATTTATTTACTTCTGACTGAATCACTTCAGTGAGCATAATATCCTCTAAGTCCATTCATGCTGCCGCAAATGGTAAAATTGCATTAGTTTCATGACCAAGTAATATTCCATTTAATATATGTCTTGCATCTTCTTTATTTGCTTGTCTATTGAGGGACACTTGGGTTAATTCCATATCTTCGTAATTGTTAATAGTGCTTCCATGAATATAGAGATTGATACATTATTTTACATTAGTGTTTTAGGTTTCTTCAGATAAATACCCATAAATGGAATCACTTTTCCATTTTTAATCTTCTTTGACCACAATGGCATGAAAAATTACAAAAGTAAAACACTCTGAAAAACATAAAAATACAAAAACACACGGATGCTTAATAACAACTGATTCAACACGATATAAAGAACTCACACAACTCAACACCAAACAAACAATCTATTAAAAAATAGGCAAAAGACCTAATCAGACACATCTCCCAAGAAGACATACAAATGGCCAACAGATAGATAAAAATATGTTCAACTTCACTAGCTATACAGGTAATGCAAATAAAAACAATAATGAGATACCACCTCACACCTATTAGATTAGCTGTTTTCAACAAGACAAGTAACAAGACAAGTATTAAGTGTCAGAGAAGTTGTGGAGAAGAAAGATCCCTCATTCACTCTGGTAGAAATATAAACTGGTACAGCTGCTATGATAAAAACCATATGGCAGTTTCTCAAAAAATTAAGAATAGAGATATCACAAAACCCAGCAACCCTTCTTCTGAGTATCCCAAAAGTTTTGAAAACATTTATTTGCAAAGATATATGTATTCTTCTGTTCATTGCAACATTATTCACAGTGACCAAGATATTAAAATAACTGATGTATCCTTCAACTGTTGATTAGATAAAGAAAATGTGGTACATATACATACAATGGAATACTACTCAGCCATAAGAAAAGATAAAATACTGCCACTTGAGACAACATGAATGGACCTTAAGCATATCATGCTAAGCAAAATAATTCAGTGAGAAAAAGTTACGAACCATATGATTTTACTCATATGCAGGAAATAAAATTAAAAGCAATAAATCAGCAAATAAGAAAAAAAAACAAATAAACAAAAACTCATAGACACCGACAACAGTATTGTGGTTAGCAGAGGAAAGGGGATTGCAGGGGTAGTAAAGGGTTAAGGTGATGGAAAATTTGACTGGATGGTAGGCACACAATGTATCATAAAAATGTGAACTTGATACCTATATAATTTTATTACCCAATGTGACTCCAATAAATTTAATAAAAATATTACTAAACAATGAATAAGTTTACAATGAAATCAAGGAAGAAATTGAAAGTCACTTGAGACAAATGAAAATAAACATGCAACACAAAAATCTATGGGACACACAAAAACAGTCCTAAATGGAAATTCATGGCAATACAGACCTACCTCAAGAAACAAGACAAATACCCAATCAACAATCTAACCTTACACCTAAAGGAACTAGGAAAAGAAAATCAAATAAAGTGCAAAGTAAGTAGAAGGGAGTAAATGATAAAGACTAGAGCAGAAACAAGTAAAATAAAGTCCAAACAAACAATACAAAAGATCTAAGTGGTGGCTCTTTGAAAAGATAAACAAGATTGATAAAACTTTAACCAGGCTCCTCCTCATCATCATCATCAACAACAACAACAACAAAAGTAGAGAAGAGAGAGAGAGAGGACCCAAATAAAATTTTAAAAATAAGAAATGAAAGAGAAGTAACAACTGACACAACATAAATACAAAAAAACTATAAGAAAATGTTTAAGAAAATTGTAAGAAAACAATTCTATGTCAAAAATTTGAAAGAATGAATATTTTCTAAAAATATATAATCTTTCAAAACTGCATCATGAAGAAGCAGAAAACCTGAACAAACCAATTACAACTAATGAAATCAAGAGAGTAATAAATAACTCCCCAAAACAAAAGTCTTAGCCTAATGGTTCACAGCTGAATTTTGCCAAACATTCAAAAAAAGAACTAACAATCATTTTTCTCAAATTATTTAAAAAAAAAATTCAAGAGAAGGAAAGAAACCCAAACTCATCTTATGATGCCAGCATTATACTAATTCCAAAATCAGATAAAGACACTACAAAGAAAGAAAACTATAGGCCAATATCCCAGATGAACATAGATTCAAAAATTCTCAACAAGTATTAGTAAAGATTAAACACCATGATCAAGCCTGACCAGGTGGTGGCACAGTGGATAGAGCGTTGGACTGGGATGCGGAGGACCCAGGTTTGAGACCCTGAGGTTGCCAGTTTGAGCATGGGCTCATCTGGTTTGAGCAAGGCTCACCAACTTGAGCCCAAGGTTGCTGGTTCAAGCAAGGGATCACTCGGTCTGCTGTAGCCCCCCCTTACACCCCCCTACATCCCCCCGCCCCCTGTCAAGGCACATATGAGAAATCAATCAATGAACAACTAAGGAGCCACAACAAAGAATTGATGTTTCTCATCTCTCTCCCTTCCTGTCTGTCTGTCCCTCTCTCTGACTCTCTCTGTCTGTGCCACAAAATAAATAAATAAATAAATAAATAAATAAATATCATGATCAAGTAAGATTTCTTATGACATCTAAAAGAGAAAATGCTCATAAAATCCATAGCACTGGTTCTGGCACATGTAAAGAGAATAATAGTCATTGCTCTGTTGCAGAATTATTAATAATATTAATATCACTGTTATTAATATTACAGTTCTTTGTAAATCATGGGTCTTACAATCATCCACCCTTCTTATAATCCAAATGTGTGGGAGAGGGAGACCTAACTTTCACTAGACTTCTTTTTGCAAAAATTTCACATTACACGTATTACCAACCATATTGTTGACTTACCTTAAAAGATAAATTCATTGTTTTTTGGGGGTTTTTGTTTTGTATTATTTTTACTGTGGTTAATTTCATAGTCTTACCCCATCCTCTTTCCAAGCTTTATGAATTATCACAATGTTTAACTGATACCACTGACTCTAACCTTCAGGATTTTATTTAGTGTTATTTAAAGCAGTGGTCCCCAACCTCCAGGCCGTGGACCGGTACCGGTCCGTGGGCCATTTGGTACTGGTCCAAAGAGAAAGAATAAATAACTTACATTATTTTCATTTTATTTATATTTAAGTCTGAACGATGTTTTATTTTTTAAAAATGACCAGATTCCCTCTGTTACATCCGTCTAAGACTCACTCTTGATGCTTGCTCGGTCACGTGATACATTTATCCATCCCACCCTAAAGGCCGGTCCGTGAAAATATTTTCTGACATTAAACCGGTCCATGGCCCCAAAAAGATTGTGGTCCACTGATTTAAAGACTTTCTACTGAGTTCAACATCAACATATTGTTTACCAATTCTCCTCCATGTGTTAAACTCTAACCAATATTAAAATAATTAGAATTAGTAGAAATTGTTATGAACACTTAGACCATCTTCTGTTTGTACAATTTTTCTTTCTCCTAAAATACAAATTTTCCTTATTTTTCATTTATTTTCCTCTCCCTTCTTCTCATCTTATTAGCCCCCAGATATGCTACAATTATGTACCCTGGAAAACATTTTATAAAACAGTCACCAAATTTTCCAAAATGCATTAGTGCTTCCTGTTTTTTATTCCATTTGCATTGATAATTATTTCTTATAATTATCACAGTATCATGACTACCTGAATACTTATCTGTCTTTTCCAAAAGACAGTAAGTTTTATATACTATGTAAACACATTAGCTTATAAAATACATTGCATGAAACAGAAAAATTGTAAATATTTTAAATTAAATGCATTGAGAACTTTTGTGAAGAGAAACATGGACTAAAATTTAAAACTTTCGGCAACAAGAATATTGAAAAGTTGGTATCCGTGTAGAATAAAAGGGAAGTGATAAAAGAATCTAGGGTGGCAAGAGCAAAAAAAAAAAATGAGCAAAAACAAAATGTTTAACACAACAATGAAGAATAAAGGATTGAGAAAAAATATACAGTCATGTATTACCCTCATTTGACAAGTATGACAGATTTTTAATTTTACTGATTTTTTCTCTTGCAATTCCAAAATTAGTGTTGAATTTTGATTATATAAAGCCCGAAAATAAAAATTCTTGCCATGTCATATAACTCAGTAATATAAAACTGTAGTAAATTTTACTTCTAGTTGTTCCGTAATTATATAAATTCATATTGTAAACTTTATTCAAAGTAAAGCATTGGTGAGGTTTTTTTAAATGAATTATGTAAGGGATATCATTTTATATATCAACTATCATAACCTATTAAATTTCATTAAACATAACAAGTATATATTTATTTAGATGTATAGTAAAAATAACTCAAAATATTCTGAATATCAGGTTCAATGTTTTAAACAGTAAATGGATTTAGTTAAAAATCATTCTTATCATTTTAGAATTCCAACTAATTGAAATAGATAATTACCCTGCAAGACTATGAAGAATAATTTTATTGAATTTGGAGAGGAGAATAGTTTGAAAGATGGCAAAAACATTACTTCTGATAAGAAGAAAGCTTTATAAAAATTATCTGAGGAACTATAACTAAAATAAATTTTATATCTTTTAGAATGGAAAGAATCAAAACACAGGAGTAGAAGACATGTGATAAAAATACATGAAGTAAATCAAATTCTTAATGAAGAGAAATAATTTAGAGTGCATATGAATAGAAAATGAAAATGAAATTTAAAAACACATATTTAAAAACCTTTTTAGGATATGGCTGTAAACTCAGTAGGTTAAACATCATCTTGAAATGCCGAAAGGAGTACAATCCCCAGTCAGTGCACATGCAGGAGTGAATAAACAACTAAATAGAACAACAAATGAATTCCTCTCTCTCTCTCTCTCTCTCACTAAAAGCAATCAATCAATAAATAAAAAGCTTTTTTTATAACCTAGTAAAAATGTCACTTTTAATCTTCTTTACATCTTTTTAGTTGAGTAAGTTTATGTTATAAAACATTGATGTGTTGCTGTTTCTTAATGTCTGTGTGAATAAAAGAGAGAACATGAATGACTAATAGATCCTGTATTTTAACTGACAACTATGTCCTGTACTGAAACAGTAGTAAACCTAAAAGGTTTAGGATTAGTAACCTATATTTGAAATAGCAACAAAAATAAACACATCAAAGTAATTTATTATGTTGTTCATATTTTTCTTAGAGCTAATCCAGATTTAAGCCTGTGATTTTGGAATTATTGCTAAGAGTATGTTACATTATTCTCAAAATTATCTCAGATTAAACAATAATTTATATTATCAGCTTATATACAAAGCCATTAATATATAAATTATATTTTCCACAAAGTTTTAAATTCTGTGTGCAGGAAGGTGTGTGTGTGTGTGAGTGTGTAAATCTGTGGCTCAGGATTGATAACCCATTGCATAATCCAAATGAGAATTGGCAGAAAGCCAAGCCAAATTCTCAAGACAAAAAATGGGACAAAGAGGAAGGCAGTAGCTAACCCTGAGAAAGAAACTTTCAGTATCTAAGTGTCTAGATTTGGAAAGGAAGGGACAACATGAAATTGTTTCTTCCTTTCTCAACCTGACACAGAGAGCTGGGAGAGGTAGTTCTTCTAAGAACTCTAACTGGTATCTGGCTTCTGTCAGTTTTCCTAGGAACCTAACTGCAGTCTACAGAGCAAGTGGCGACTAAGTAAGAAGTGTAGCCCTGGTACTTACCAGAATTTGGCAGAACTTTATATTAATGTAATTCTCAATTTTTCTTGGAATAACTGGTTGGCTGTTCAAGGGAATAACTGGTAGTAATTCACCAGAAATTTCTCCAAATTCCTGTCAATCCTGAGAGGGGTCCTCCTTTTAAGGAAAATATGGAAGTATTTGAGTTGATATGAAAGGACATGACAAAACCATCAACAACAATCTTTTTTTTTTTTAATTGCAAATGCAACCCTGATTTTTCTGTTGGTCAGTGTTTTGACACTGGATTTTAGGAGGAATAACAGGGGGAGCCCTAGGTTTATGGTCTTTACTTTTTGCAGTTGGAACATCACTAACTTGGCGGGCTTTTGCTTGTGGTCTGATGATCTCTTCCAAGTGAAAGGGTAATTTAGATAGAGAATTAGTGTAATTTAGATAGAGGATTAGTGTAATTTAGATAGAGAATTAGTGGGTACTCAAGTAAAGGAGGATAGAAAAGATAGTATAAGCCATAACAATCTTACAGTTTTTTTTTTCCTTAGGTACCTCTTGTGTCTTTAATTTTTCATTAGCCTTTTTCAGTGAATCTTTTTTTTTTCTTTAGAAACATCTATTTTTAATTGCTTATTTATGTGCAAACTTTTCAAACATAAAACATAACTCAGATTTAAAAAAATTTATTTTAAACAAACTTTTTTAGATGTCTTGGTAATCCATGTTCTCAAGCTGGAAGTGACCTTATACTTATCTCACTTCAATGAATTTATTTTGAAATCCTGAAGCCTTTTGGAGGCTTCTGCATGTCAATGAAAATAAGTATCCTATTCTGTTTGATTTGGGAACTCTTGCTTTTACGTGCCTTTCAACAAAAAATATTGTCTAATTGGAACAGTCCTCATATTAGCCATCACAATGGGTAAAATTTTGCCATTTTTAAAGATATTTAACAGCTGTTGGGACCACTGTTCTTTTTTTTTTTTTCTTTTTTTTTTTTATTTTATTTTATAGTTTTATTTTTTTAATGGGGTGACATCAATAAATCAGGATACATATATTCAAAGATAACAAGTCCAGGTTATCTTGTCGTTCAATTATGTTGCATACCCACCACCCAAAGTCAGATTGTCCTCTGTCACCTTCTATCTTGTTTTCTTTGTGCCCCTCCCACCCCCTATCCCTCTCCCATTCCCCCCTCCCCCCCGTAACCACCACACTCTTATCAATGTCTCTTAGTTTCACTATTATGTCCCACCTACGTATGGAATAATACACCTGTTCTTAGACATAAATCAAGCAGGTGTGCTGGAAGGTGGAACTCTCGATTCCTTGAAAGTTGAAGACCCTGTTTCTTAGTTAAGCCATGGTTATCTGTGGAGCCAAATTTGTACTAGAGAGGGATGTGCCACTGGATTGGGGATTTTTGTTGTGTTTTTCAATTTAAGTTGTAGCACAGAATTTTTCTTCAGGTTAATGGTTGCCCTAATGTTAGTACTACCTAATCCATGACCAATTTTTGCAAGCATGTGAGCCTAGAGTAAGGTAGTAAGTATTTTAACATCTTTTATGGGCTTGACCCTTGCCCTCCAATTTTGCTGCTTTGGCTTTTGAGATTTCCATTAGCAGTAGAATATTATTCTTTTCACAAGCAGATTTTTTTTGTAGTTGTAGTCCTGTAGAATAGTTCAAACTTTGACTACTTAAGTTTTGATCTTAATGGTCTAAATAGTTTGCAGTGTCTTAATTAATTTCCCCAAGTTTTCCAGTGGTTTATGCTGTGGACTGAATTGGAGGCTTTGTGAATCCCCTAACAGCTGCTGCCCATTGTAGACTCCTAATATAACTACCTAGAAACTCTCCAGGAACTCAGAATTTTTCTAGGAACTATAATAAAACCGAGAACTTTCCCAAGACCCAAAATCTTTCTGGAAACTATGTGTTTGTTTAAAAATAAAGTGTGTTTGAATCAGAGAGCTGCATGTAAGGGAACAGAGTTCCATCAAGACTGATTTACCCATAGCCCTTAGTAATGGTGACAGAACAACGCACTCAAAGACTTCAGCTGGTGCCTGGCTCTCGTCCCATACGCTGTTAGGAGTAAGCTGCAGTTCTCATTCCTCACTGCCAAACTCTTTAAAATTATTAAGAAAACAATTTATATAATACAGAGAGATTTTATTTTCCATTTCATGAAATGGGTGGTATCCTTTCAGAGAACGGGAATATGGGCTTGTTGGTTTGCAAACTGCCCCATACTCACAGGGCAAGAAGAGACCCAAGAAAGAGAACCATTCCAGATTGGTAAATAACAAGTTTAATAAACAAAGATATTTACATATGAAGCTTTCTTAGATAAATGCAAGACAAATAAATCTCCACATAGGCCCACCAGAACTATAAAAGTTTATAATAGGGCCTTAACTGTACAACTACATAGAATTGCCTGCCTAACTTACAGATCTCTCTTAAATGCTTCATTAAGCACTTGACATACAATAAACATTCAATAAGTATTTTTTGAATAGAGAAAATGAATAAATGAATGAATGAATGAATGAATGAATGAATTTTTCTAGGGTTAGTGAAGACTAAGGATGGTCAGTCTCACCAGAGAAATGGATTTTAATAAACTCTATTCAGATATCAAACATCTGAAAGGGAGAGGTTGAGACAGCTGAGGAAGAATAGGTTTATAAAGTGGAAGAATTGGTTGAATCAAATGTCAGATAGTATAATATCTCTCATTCAAAACCTTCATAGAAGCAAAAAAAGTATGGATAAATTTGTCTCAACTAATTTGTCACATGGTTAATATCAATTCTATCGACTTATATACAAATTGCTTATGTTTTTGCTCCTCAAAACATATATATGTTAAGGCAATATTCTAGTTAAAAGTTATAATTCACATTCATGTAAAGGTTTTAAGCCTTAAAAAAAAACAATTTTAGGCTCTGGCCGGTTGGCTTAGTGGTAGAGGATCTGCCTGGCGTGTGGATGTCCTGGGATCTACTCCTGGTCAGGGCACACAGGAGAGGTGCCCATCTGCTTCTCTATCCTCCTCTCTCTCCCCCTCCTGCAGCCATGGGAGCGAGTTTCCCCTGGTCATTGAAGATGGCTCCATGGCCTCTGCTTCAGGGCTAAGAAGGGCTTGGTTGCTCATGTAGCAAAGTCCCAAATGCTTTGCCCAGAGCCTCACCCACTAGTGGGTTTGCTAGGTGGATTCCAGTAGAAGCACATGCTGGAGTCTATCTCTGCCTCCCTTTCTCTCACTGAACTAAAAAACAAACAAACAAAAATAAACCAATTTTATTTTTAAAGTAATGGTATTATTATGGTCATCTAAAAGTTATTTATTGTAAGCATTTGATGGGAAAGCAGTAAAATATTTTCCAGAGACATAGTTAAGAACTGATAGAAAGTATTACTAGAAAAAATTTAAGTAGAGATAAATGTGTTATAATTGAGAGTAATATGATTGTGTATAACTTTAAATTTATATAATACTTTTTCTAATATTTGCATAAACATATATTTTAACTTTAACTTTGCTTACATATGTAAATATATTTTTACCTCTAATTATGAGCTTTGGTAGACAGGTTAGATACTATTACCATTATTGTTACTTACTTACACAATATTAAGGGAAAATAATTTTCTTAAAGATCTAAAATTGTAAGATAGAATGCAAACTCTAGGTCTTATTATTGGAGTACGTGTTATCTACACACCCAATTATAGACTTGTAAAATATAACAGGACTTGGTAAAAGTAAAAGTGTATTTTGGTTATGGTATGGACTCTACATATAAATGACTAATTGCAGCTTCAGAATTTATTGCACCCAGATGTTATTTTACCTTTAAGATAAAAACGGCTTTTATCAAGCAATGGCTCAAAAATGTTTGTCAACTGACAGTTATGTCAAGGCATTTTTCTTATTATTGAAAACCGTCTATTCATCAACAACCATTCAGACTGATGGATAAAAAAATAAAATTTAAAAATAAAAATAAAAAAATTAAGAAAAGAAAAGAAAGATTTAAGGTAAAGGCCATTCTGATGAGGTCTCAAACAGATGGAAATGAGAAACATGTTATTGGAAATAGAAGGGACGGTGATCCTGGCTTCATAAAGTTGGCAATGAACTTGCCCGAGTTGTACTCATTTCTAATGTTTTGTGGAAGGTAGAAGAGCCCTAGTGATGAAATTAAACATTTACTTGAACAGATATCTAATCACATTGTTTAAGGTATGGCTTGGTTCCTACTAATGTTTAATAGTAAAACAAGAGTATAGAGGAATGAAGTAAACATGAAATTGTTAAACAAAAAAGAAGCAGAATTGAGAGATTTGGAAAATTCTCAGCTTATTCATATTGTGGAAAATGAGAAGGTGTGGCCTAGTGACTCTTTGAGAAGGGTATTAGTATGGTCATGGCATCAGGAAAATGTCCAGTTTGAACTGTTAAGGAAGGGGATGAAAGGCATGAAAGAAATAATCGGGTGTCCAAATGATGTGTGGATGTTTTCTCGAAATCTATGTACTGTGGTTGACCGATATCATCCTGTAAAATTTAATTGTCTAAATAAAAAAACAAACAAACAAAAAAAGAAATTGTTATAGTTAAGTAACCTAAGGAGAATGATGCCTAATTATAATATAATATCCTTAACAGGATCAGAAACAATAAAAGGACATTACATAAAAATTAAGGAAATCTGAATAAAGTAAAAACTTCAGTTAATAACATTATATTAATGTTGGTTAATCTATTATAATAAATGTGTCAAATTAATGCAATATGTTTATAATAGGTAAGAGGATGTGCAATAGATGAAAAGTTTCTGTACTATTTTTATAACTTTCTTAAGTCTATAATCATTCTAAAAGTATTTAAATTATTTAAAAATTTTAATTGTCAACAAAGTTGCAGTTTTAAAATATGCTTTTATTATACAAAACAAATAATTATAAGCATTTTATCTTCAAAAAGAAGCTGCCTTTTAAAAGGGTTGACAAATCAGAATTTGGAGAAAATCATTTTTTAAATGCTAGAGGTAATTTTTAAAGTGTTAACCTCAAGAAGCAGATTTAGATTAAGCACAATATTACAGTAATTATTAAAATTTTATGTTACTTAGAAAGAATTAGCTATAAAATATATTTTATCTGTAGAAAGAAAGAAGGATACAATTGTTGGGTAATTGGGTAATAAGACAAAATGAAAGGTAGTTTTGTTTATTTTGAAAGTTATGAAATAATATTGGTAAGAGCAAATTATGTTCAACTACTTATTTACAATTTAATAAATTACTAAAATTTTTATCATCACTAGATTCACATCTTTCTTTACTTTATAAATCTTCTGAAACTAAATCTCAGTACTGGTTTCTGTATGACAATTGGTGATATAGAAGAAGAAATTAAACAATGAAAATAATGGGTTGTAATAAAAAACAGTGAATTTGACAGTAAAGTCATCATTCTGGAAACTGCAACTTCAAACTGGAATGCATTATGCTGGAAGCAAAGATAAAGATAGTAATAGGTAGCATATGAATCAAAGAATAAAACAACGTAGGTTCAAAAATTATTTTCATGAATAAACTCAACTTCCTCTAACAAAGTATTCCTTTAATTGGTAGAGTGAACTAGAATCATTTGCACATATTAGCTTTTGCTTTTTGTCTCTCAACACTAAATTAACAGATAAAAGATCACAATTCATGGTGTCAGAAAGAAATTAAGCAATCTTTCCAAGGACATATAGGTACTTGCCTGATGTTTTGATAATCTATTTTAAAGCCTTTTCTCTTGATCACTAATCAAATTTTTTTCATTTATTCATTGAGTCAAAATCAGGTACTGAATGCTAAGATAATAAGCACTTCCATATAAATACAAATGCAAAATCAAAAACTAAATCAAGTAATTTCTGCTCTATGTGGTTTGTGGTGTTGTCCTTCCTTTCACTCATTCTAATCCCTAATAAAACTTTGCTGGGTTTTTAGCTGTCTTTAATTCCCATTTTATTTTATATCTGTTATATTTACTTTTTTTAAGTTTGTCATATGAGTTAATGTGAAATGTTAGATTCAGGGAGTACTGATATACTGGGGCTGCCAAAGAGTGTAACTATTAAAGGAACAGGGAGTACTGATATGGCCCGTGAGACTGAGAACAAAGAAGGTCAGAGACCTTTATCAGAAGTTTATGTTTGAAATTCGCCACTAAGTTAAAACCGGCCCCTGTTGCTATGCTGTGTGCGACCTCCCTAGCCAATAGCTAAACTGCCACATCTTCTTCTGTATATGCTTGCTCACTTAGGATATATAAGGACCTGGCTGTAAGCGCCAGGCGTGGCTTCCGTTTGCAGCTCCTCATGAGCACGGTGTCTCCGGACATCTTGGGAATTCGCACCTGCGCAGGTTAAACTGACCAATAAAGTAACATCTTAACTCCTGAAAAGTCTCCAACGTTTGTTCTTGTATCCGGTGGATGCTGCATGAAATATATATATTTTTGAGAAACTTGATAAGTTGAAAGCAATATATAGACATAAAGGCTATTCTCTGGCATATGAGAATATTCTAATTGAAAATTGATTTATTAAAGTCTTATTTGGAATAAAATATTTTTTAAAAATTGTATGATTTTTATTTCCTTTACACATTTAGTAAAAACCATAATCTGAATTTTGAATTTTGACCTTTTTCTGGACTAGCACTAAGTGGAATCATACTCTCTCATTGCATACTGGGCAGCAGCAGCAACCCACAGATCCCAGGGAGCCATCTGATGATTAGTGTAAACACCAGATAAAGTGTACCATGTTGCTAGTGTGTTTTTGGATTTTATGTTTTGTTTCCCCATCCCATCATGTCTACAAAACACCCATCTGTGTGTGTCTCCTGCTTCTAAGTGAGAGGAAGTAGAGAAAGGAGTTTCTCTTGAGATGGAACACAAGATAAGTGCAACACAATAGGTTAATGTGTTCTTAGTACATTTAAGGTAGGTTAGGCTAAGCTCTGAAGTTCAGTAGGTTAAATGCATTGAATATATTTTTGAGTTAACGATATTTTCAACTGACTATTTTTTGAAATATAACTTGAGGAGCATCTGTACATCCTCTATGCTTTAATCTTCTTTACAAACTCTAACATGCTTCTGTTAAATCCGTAAAAGAATGAATGGTTAGCTCTTTGCTATGATGGTTTTCAATGGAGATCTTTAAAACTCTGCTACTGACTTTGTATTAGTTGTTGATTTTATTAGCATATATCGTTTAAAATATTTATTATAAAATGTTAGTGAGGAGACATAATACAGCACTAAATAAATAAAATTAATTAATTTTAAATTTCAAAGTTTTAAAAATATAGTGCAAGCCTGACCAGGTGGTGGTGCAGTGGATAGATGCAGAAGACCCAGGTTCAAAACACCGGAGTTGCTGGCTTGAGCCCGAAGGTCACTGGTTTGAAGCCCAAGGTTGCTGGTTTGAGCAAGGGGTCACTTGCTCTCCTGGAGCCCCCCAGTCAAGGCACATATGAGAAAGCAATCAGTGAACAACTCAGGTAGAGCAACAAAGAATTGATGCTTCTCGCCCCCTGGTGGGCAGAGCGTCGCCCCCTGGTGGGCGTGCCGGGTGGATCCCGGTCGGGCGCATGCGGGAGTCTGTCTGACTGTCTCTCCCTGTTTCCAGCTTCAGAAAAATGCAAAAAAAAAAAAAAAAAAAGAATTGATGCTTCTCATTTCTCTCCCTTCCTGTCTGTCCCTCTGTCTCTCTCTGTCTCTGTCTCTCTTAGTTAAAGAAAAGAAAATATAGTGCAAGATCCATATTTAATTTACAAGACACCTCTTTACTACAAGCTACATTTTTAAATTTTCAAATTAATTTATGGTAATATATTTTTGAAACTAACTAGTTTAGTAGGTTTTGCTTTTTACAAAGTCTGACAAGAAATTGTTATCTATTAATGATAGAGGGACTTTCATAAGAAACTTTCTTTATGAAGAATTTTCCACTTGCATGCATTTATTGTATGTCAAAATTACAAAATATTTTTGCATTTAGTATTTAAGCAGAAAAATTTTTGGTCCATCAATATATATATTTTCTTACTTTTTGCTTTCTAATCATATGAAAGTAATTTATTAATTTTATTTTCATAATGTATTTGTTCAGTAAGCTTTAATACATTGTCCGTGTTATTCACCTCAAAGAAATGTAGTTTCTCTCAGTCTAATCAAAAGTTAAAGGGTCCTAAGATACCTGCTTTGTTATTTTGCATTCTACATCCATTAACTTCTTCTAATTGACACTGGTACTCAATGCACACTTTTTGTGCTGCTATTTCAACAAAGCAAATTATTCTACCCCTCATGACGGCTCTGGCAACATTCCACAAAACACCCAGGCTAGTTTTCTGGTTTTTATTGATATTAATTTATTCTGAAATAGTCTTCATCTGTTGTACAAATTCTGCAGTTTTAATTAGAATGTTGTTAAATCTCCATACTTCAGATCTCTTATAATTTATTATATCATCAGAGACATTGACACCAGGAAATTACCAAGCAAAGTTAGATTTTCAATAACAGATGGTCAGCATCCCAACATATTTCATCTATATTTTTAATATTCCAGATGTCAGTCTTCAGTGAGATATAATCAAATACATTAATTTCCATACTTATTTTTTATTAGGTTATTTTTCAATTAACATGAAATTGGATATAAAAAATGCCTGTGCAAAATTTTATTCTGAATCTTACCTTGCTTTATACTTTTTTTTTTTATTTTACCTTTTCAGTATATTGTGGAAATCATTGCAAAGTAGTTTGTGAGTAGATATTGCCCCTCGTTTGGGGATAGGGAGCTGCACAGTATTTTGTCACTTAGATATATTATAATTTATTCAAGTAGTTTCTGTAAACCGACATCAAGGTAGTTTTAGTGCTTCAGAGGATATTTTGGTACAATAGGTGTGGAAGGTCTCAATTTAATTTTTGAAACTGAGTTTTTTAGATCTTTGAAATTAACAGCTCTATATCTAGGGATTTATGCTCTCAATACCACATTTTGTCCTATGGAATAAGTTTACTGATAGATTTTTTATGTAATACTCATTTTCTTTCTATGATTTTATTTTTTATTGATTTATTTTAGAGCGAGAGGGTGAGGGAGAGAGAGAAAAAAAAGGAGAGAGAGAGAAAAAGACATCATTTTGTTGTTCCACTTATTTATGCACTCAGTAGTTGAATCTTGTTATGTTATCAGACCTAGGATGGAACCCACAACATTGGCATAATGGGAAGATGATCTAACGAACTGAGCTACCCAGCCACGGTCTTTTTCTTTCATTTTAAAAGAACAGCACAATATCATACCAAAAGATTATAGCAATCAAAATTTGTGCCATCATATTTAATTATTTTTCCAACTTGTGAAATATATAAAGTAAAAAACTCAAGAGATGTAACAGATAAATATACTGTTGCTCACTCAGTTATATCTGAATAGTTATGAACTGTTATGGTAAGTTTTGAACCTTACAGACCCTTATTTTCCTTCCCAATACAAGTAACTAATTTTATTAAGTGCAAGTTTCTTCTTCTGATTAATTAAAATTTCTGTTCATACTATATATTACTTATTATTGTGTTGTAAAATTTATAAAATTACTATCATACTCTACTATATTTTACAGCCTGTTTGTAAATGTTATTTCTTATTTAACATTCTTATTATAAAATTTAAGTAGTGTTGACATACTGAATAAAAAAATTATATAGCATAACAAAACATGCATAAAAAACATGTATGTGCCGTCATATACTAAGAACACATTTTTATCCATATTTTTCTTATATAAATAAAATTTTTGCTATTATGAATATCCATATATTCACATGACAGGGTTTCTCCAGTATGAATAAATAGAGGTAAAATTAATAGATCTTATAAAATGAATAGCATCAAGTTTTTCAGATACTATCATATGTTGCTTAATAACAGAATGTTCTGAGAAATGCATCATTAATAGATTTTAATCATAGAGTGTGCATGCACAAATCTAGATGGTATAGCCCACTGCACATATATGCTTTTTAGTATAGCCTATTATTCCTAGGCTACAAACCTGTACAGTATGTTACTGTACTGAATAATGTAAGCACTTGTAAAACAATGGTAAGTATTTTAGTATCTAAACATATATAAAGATAAAAATATACAGTAAAAAGTAATATAAAACATTAAAAAATGATGCACTATCCAAGACAAATTCTATGAATAAGTTTTGCAAAACTGCAACTTGCTGGGTTAGTCAGTAAATGAGTGGGGAGTAAATGTAAAGCCTAGGACATTCACACACACTATTGCAACCTTTATTAACACTGTGCACATAAGCTACACATAACATATAATTTTTTTTTCATCAGTAGTAATCTTAGTTTGGTGTCACTTTTTATTTTATAAAGTTTTTAATTTTTTAAACTTTTGACTAATTGTAATAACATTTACTTTAAAACACATACACATGGTACAGCAGTACAAAAATATTTTCTTTCTTTATATCCTTGTTCTATAAGCTTTTTCTATTTAAATTTTAAAAAACACTCTTTACTATTTTTTTTAAAGACTAAGACACAAAACCATACATTTAACTCAGGCCTGAGTGGGATCAGGATCATCAAGACCACTGTCTTTCACTGTTACATCTTGTCTACTGGAAGGTTTTCAGAGGCAATCACATATATTGGAGCTTTCATCTCCTATGAGGAGGGTTTTTTTTTGTTTGTTTTGT
Source organism: Saccopteryx bilineata (assembly GCF_036850765.1). Lineage (NCBI taxonomy): Eukaryota > Metazoa > Chordata > Mammalia > Chiroptera > Emballonuridae > Saccopteryx > Saccopteryx bilineata. Next base: position 96,381,255 of record NC_089495.1, on the reverse strand, counting down.
TTTTCTGAAATACCTTCTGAAAAATCTGTCAGAGGCTCTTCTTCAAAAACTGTTACTCTTTTCAGAACCATGGCCATGGTAATTTTCTTGACTTATTCTGTTTTTTTATTTTAGGCTTGCTTATATGCAGATAATGCCCCATGAACATTCTTCTCTATTAATGGAAACATTTTGTTTCTGTAGTTCATGTTTTTGAAATTTTAAGTAACCTTTTAAGGTCTATATATGCTTCTGCTAAGCCCTTTACCGTAAATTTTCTAGAGATTCTTTTCTTTTTCCTTTCCTGAAGTTTCATTTTTTTTTCCTATTTTTCAACTATGAATTCCCATTTCCTTTCCAACCACACCTTATCAGTCAATGCCTCAAGAACCAATTTTAGGAGCATCTCCATATCATCCTCATCCACATCCAGGTTAAAGTTTTTTGTTATCTCAAGCACAGCCTTGTTGGTTTTTGCAACATCTTCATACTTGGCAAATCCTTTAAAGTCATGGTCAAACCCCTTGAGTGTTGGCTTCCATATGCTACTACATAGTCTTTGGCGACCAAGTCCCAAGCCCATGCAAGGTGCTTGATGTAGTCATGGATGTGGCAATCATTCCAAAATTGTATCATCATTTTCTTCGTGTCTTTCTCAAATGTAGCAATATCTAGGACACAGATCACACTCAGGTAGTAGGCTCTATAAGCCGTTATAACCTCTTGATCCATTGGTTGGATCAAATAAATAGTATTTTGAGGAGAAACACCACTTTGATATTGAAATAAAAGTCTCCAGTATAAGGAAGTTGTTTGGAAGCATTATTAGGTATAAACAAATCTTGAAAAGTGTGTATTTTCTATTTCACTAGCATAGCAATACAAGAGGGCATCTTAGAAAAGGAGACACTTTATCCACACAATCTTATTGCCTCTGTAGTACACTGGCCATGTATGTTACTGATATGCCTAAGACCCTGGGCTTCTTACTGCACCAGATTACAAAGGGTTTCAATTGATAGTCTGCAACATTGTCCCTAAGCATGACTGTAATTCTGTCTCTTTTTTTTTTCACTATTAAGTAAGAGAAGGGGAGATAGTTAGACAGTCTCCAGCATCCACCCCGATCAGGATCCATCTGGTAACCCCCATTTAGGGCCAATGCTTTAATACTGAGCTACTTTTAGTGCCTGAGGCTGATGCGCTCCAACAGAGCTATCATCAGTGCTTGGGGCCATGCTATAACCCAGGGGGTCCCCAAACTACGGCCCGCGGGCCACATGCGGCCCCCTGAGGCCATTTATCTGGCCCTCGCCACACTTTCGGATGGGGCACCTCTTTCATTGGTGGTCAGTGAGAGGAGCATAGTTCCCATTAAAATACTGGTCAGTTTGTTGATTTAAATTTACTTGTTCTTTATTTAAAATATTGTATTTGTTCCCATTCTGTTTTTTTTTACTTTAAAATAAGATATGTGCAGTGTGCATAGGGATTTGTTCATAGTTTTTTTTTATAGTCCGGCCCTCCAACAGTCTGAGGGACAGTGAACTGGCCCCCCTGTGTAAAAAGTTTGGGTACACCTGCTATAACCAATCAATCCACTAGCTGCAAGAGTGGAAGAAAGAGAAAAGGAATATGGTGGGGAGGAGAAGCAGACAGTCACTTCTCATGTGTGCCCTGACTGGAGATCAAAACTGGGATGTCCACACATTGAACAGATGCTATATCCACTGAACAAATTGCCAGGGCAATTAATTCTTTTCTTAACACATCTACAGACGAGTGATATTTTATATTTAGTCATTTTTGTTGTTGTTTTTATGTAAAAAATTTTCAATGTATAACTTCAAACTGTAAATTATTGTTTATTTAAAAATTTTTACTTTTTAATATTTACACAGACATATAATAACCTAGAATTTGTCAATTATTTGCCACATGTTTATTATTTACTTGTTTACTCAGTGATATCAATTTATTTTAGAGTTGGAATAAAAACAGTCTGTAATTTTGAACATAAAATACTTTTCCAGTTGACACATATATATTTATAAAAAGTTACATTATCAATAAATATATTTGTTATATCTTATTTACTTATAATACTTTTTCTAAAGCTTCATAAACCTAGTTTTGATTTAAATTTTCTGGGCATCTCTTTCTTACATTTGAATCTTTGTGGACACTATATTCATTAATTTCTCTTAAAAACTAAACTTTTTTAACTTTTATAGAATTATTTGTTTTTAATATTCTGAGTTTAATCTCTTAACATTTATTTCAATTACTAATACACTGTGATTTATTTCTTACATCTTATTTACTTTCTTTCAAACATTTTTTTCTATTTTTCTCCCTCCTCTTTTCTATTAGACTTCTCAAGTAGTCTTTATTTCTTTGTCTTTTACCTTATGACTTAACAATTCCATATTTGTTTTTAATGTTTATTAATATTTATAGAAAACTCTACAAATATTTAAAATATGTAATTGATTTGACTAAGTAGAAAGTAATTAAATACACATACTACCATAGAGTTTTGGAGTTTTTACAACCATAAAAGCAGATATCATTTTTTAATGGATGTTTATTCAAGTTTATATATATGTTCACTAACTTAGTTATTCAGAATGTTCCACTATTTTTTTTTTTTTTAGATTGCATTATTTTATTCCTGGAGAATACCTTATACGTATAGTATTTCTTTCAGCAAGAATGTTTCATTGTTCATTATAAGTATGTTGACTATTTTCTAATTTAAGGGTTATATACCTCATTCTATTATATTAACTTCTAACATGTTTTTCTGTTGAGAACTCTATTATCAATTGCAGTTTTAATACTTATAGCTACTCTGTCTTTTCTTTGTGGTTATTTTGAAGATCTCATGATCTTTAGTACATATTCTTTACAAAACATTGTTAATATTTTATTTTTATCCCATCAACTCATTGATTGAAATTTATTTAAAACTTTTTTGACATTTCTAGAGAGTTCTTGGGTTATTTTTTCTTAATTATAGCATTTCTTCCATTATCTTACCCCATCTTATAATACTTGTTATAGATGTAAACTCTATCTTCTCCTTCACATTGCCATCTGTTTTTCCCCTTTGGTATGAAAACTGAGACCTTTTTTATAACTTACCCATTTCCCTTTAAGTATCTTTCTCATCTACTTTACATTTCTATGTCTACACATTGCATCTAAAGTGCTTTTACATAGCAATTTTGCCTTTTACATACTGTTTATCTTTGGACAAGTGTTTAAAAATAATATATTAAGGTTAATGGGGCTGCAAAATCTTGTGATTCTGGGTTCCTTCTTTTTTTATGGTTCATTACTATTTCATTAGTATTTTTATTTGCTTTATAAGATCCAGAATGCATTAAAAAGTGTTCTGCTTCATCTAGTATTTCTAAGTGTTTCTCAAGAGAAAAGATATATTTTCATATTTCTAGACTATAAACTGAATATTGCCACTTATTTAATAGTGACTAATTCAATTTAAATTTATATTAATGCAAATTAAATACATTTAACTTATACATACATATATACAAAATCATCTTTCAACATCTCAATTAATAAAAAAGTAAATTTTAAATGTGTACAGAAGTTTTATATACATGCAAATTAAAGCAGATAATAAAAATGTGATACCAGTATGGTAAAGAGAGCTTATACAATTTGATTAAAAATATACTCTAATTTGTAGCTATTGTTTTTTCATTCTCCATATTTGTCTTCTCTATCTAGTTATATCTACTTAATGTTATATTGTAAATAAGTTTGGCTTTTACAATCAAAACTGATGAAGTATTAATATTTTTTATATAGTCACCAATGGAATCAGGAAAATATGTTAATGGTTTTATCAGTATGTTAAAAATAAGTTTTTGTTTTAAGGGTATTAATGTATAATACAATGTTATTAATAAGTAATGTTGTCTTTAAAAAAGAAGAGACTTAGAAAGCTGTTGTTAAAACCTAAGCTTAGTATATATATAGTAACATAATAAATTGAAAAAATAAAGTTTACATTTATTTTCAGAAAATTTAAAATAAAATTTGTTAGGAGAAAACTACCATTCAAATAATAAAATGGGGCCCTGGCCGGTTGGCTCAGTGGTAGAGCGTCGGCCTGGCGTGCAGAAGTCCTGGGTTCGATTCCTGGCCAGGGCACACAGGAGAAGAGCCCATCTGCTTCTCCATCCCTCCCCCTCTCCTTCCTCTCTATCTCTCTCTTCCCCTCCCACAGCCAAGGCTCCATTGGAGCAAGGATGGCCTGGGAACTGAGGATGGCTCCATAGCCTCTGCCTCAGGTGCTAGAGTGGCTCTGGTCGCAACAGAAGCGAGGCCCTGGATAAGCAGAGCATTGCCCCCTGGTGGGCGTGCCGGGTGGATCCTGGGTGGATCCAGGTAGGTCTCATGCAGGAGTCTGTCTGACTGCCTCCCTGTTTCCAGCTTCAGAAAAATACAAAAAAAATAAATAAATAAAATAAAATAAATAAACAAATAATGAAATGGTAACTTTTGGATTATTAGAAAAAAATATAATTCAAATGAAATTTGAAAAGATTTAAACCAAGTCCAATACTAAGGCCATTAGTAATACAACTTGGAGTCCTATTACAGGTACAAATAATAATTGAATAGCTAAGTGATCAATTTTTATCCAACAAATATATTCTTGCTTTCTACTGTTTTCATAGATTTATGACTGAAACATTCTTATTCAGTACAGAGAAACTATAAATTTTTTTTCTATCAGCTAGCATATTAGCCTCCTTTGAGAATTTTCCCATATTGTGATGTAATTTTTAATATATATCTTTACCTTCATTTATTTCTTCTTCTGTTTTTTCAAACTATCTTTCTTAATATTTTGCCATATTTAAGGCAAGCCTGGCATTGCATGCATTCAAAAATGGAATATTATAATGTAGTTTTATTAATTTTTATAAAACTATGTTATGCTAACAGTAGCGTGTTTTAAAAATTGTATTATAAAATTCAAGCTTTTATCTGTTTCAGGATTTTATTTTTCTTCTTTTATTTCTATTTTCTTTATGGAAAAACAATGAGGAATAATTGCTTTTTTATAGAAAAATATTTTTCTTTATTTTCTGCTTTTGCTGCCTGTGACCTTGAAGTGTTTACAAATTATTTTATTTCAATAAATATATGAATATTGTCTTCATAGTTACTGGAAGAATTAACACTAGTAATAGAATTTCTGGGAATCATGTCAAAATTTTGATTAATCACTATTAACTGATATAATAATTTCATTACTTAGAACATCACCCCTTCAAATAAGACAATTTTAAAAGAGAATAAATTAGAAAAGGTTCAACATGTGTACATTTATTATATCTATCAAAATGTGATAAACAAAATGAGTATGATTAAAATTAGGGTTCCCTAAAAATACTAACTGAAAACAGGCATTTGATATTTATTTTCCTAAATTTATAATAATTTATTTTTAACCAAATGTATACCCTATTGATTTATTATATAGTTCTCATTTATTATATTTTTGTAAAAACTATTGTATAATATATATTATATATATGGTATATTATATATATATATATTTCCCTAGTCATTGTGAAAAATAAACATATATATTTTTAAGTCTAAAAGAGTAATAGTAAGTTTAAGTGACATCTTTTTCTAGGAATTATAAAAAAAGAACATTTTAAAATGTAAATTTTGGAAATTAAGATAATATTTTTTATAAAATTATTTTATTATAGATGTATTCTGGGCAATCTATTTAAAGAGATAGTGAATAATTATCTGTCATGATTCTAATGTCTTTTCTCTCCATGTATCTTTTATATATACACAGTCCTGATGTACTTTTCAGTTTTTATTTAATCACATCTCTAGTATTCAATGAAAAGTCTGGATTCTGACCTTAATCCAAAGAGTTTGGATTCCTGTGAGTTTTGCATAGATTTTCTGTCAAGAGGGAGTGGACACTCCACTGGCCACTGGAGGCCAGCCAAAATTAGTATATATCCTTAAGGCAAACCTCTTATTCTCTCAATTGCCTGGAGCCAGTATAATTTAGGGTCTCACTTAGTGTTACCAAATAACCTACATTTCATTTCCAGGTCTCTGAGCCACTTCTGGAGGAGGAAGATTTCCTTTAATGTTACAGCTGAAGAAAGTTCAGATAGATAAACCAATTTCTTAAGGGGGAAAAAAAAAACCCAGCTCATTATCTCTGACAAAGTAAATGATCATTTCATCTAGGAATCACAGGGGCTGAATTTCAGCAATCCTTTAAAAAAACAAATGGCAGACCAATACGGACAATGATCATACAATAATATTAATAAATATAACCTGGCCAAAAATAAAAAAATTGAATCAAAAAGTATCATTAAGGTCTTAAGTATTTGTTTCATTATATGATTCCCAAATTATATATCAAACAAATTAGTTTATTGCTAAATTTCTATGCTATGTCTTATGCATATTTAAATCTTATAAGGGAGATATGAATTATTAAATTATTACAATTTGATTATTTTTTTCCTAAAGTCAAAGTCAAGGAAAAAATGAAATCAAATGTAGTTAAGAGTCAGTGATAATTTTCCCTTTGTTTCATTTTATTGTAATGTTTGAGAAACTGTTTAACTTTTTTATATTAAATAATAGATTTTTATTTTTAGATTTGGATACAAAGTATAACAAACACTCTTTTTGCTGCTTTATTCAAAGTAATGTTTAGGTGTTGCTATTGAGTAAGATATTAGAGTTTTATGGATAGGTCAAAAAAGGTGCAAAAATTTTTTAAAATACTTGGGCAACACTAGAAAGAAATGCAGGTTCACAGCTTCTCTGCATTGGTGATGAGAGGAGACTCTTTTATTCTGACTCCAATTTCATCCACACCTTTCAAACAAATATTGCCTTATAAATGCAGTAATAATCTGGGATGTTTTCCAGACTCATTTATAAAAAAACAAAGGACTCAATATGAGCTATATTTTGTACATCTCTTTATTCTTAAATTATGACCTGAATCTCTTACACAGGACCATCATAGTTTTTGAGTGGGGGCAAAGAAGCCTTCATTTTGTGCTTCCTTTTATCACTTTAATGTATTATTCTGTATTGAGTATGCAAGAAACAATCCAATCCCTTCACTGAATATTCAGTGGAAATTTAAGATAGTAACTCAATTTGTAAACAATGTATTTTGTTTCCTTTTGGATGGAACTAGTCAATATGTACTTCCTAGTTTCCAAACTCAGAAAATATTTCTAAAGTTTATATTATGAAATATACAAGAGACATAGTAGGAAATTATAAAATGCTTTTAAATGCACTTGAGACCACAAATGTCACCACAGCTCAATCTAGTTACAATTGTAGATACAATTTTGGGCAAAACAGCAACTAGTATATTTTCTTTACCATTTTTGCATTCCAAGCTTTTTGTATTCCAAAGTGGGTTTTATTTTTCTCATTTTTAAAATAAAATATTTTTTTACTCTTTCACTGTAATTAGATTTGTGTTATTTGTCAACTGGATATTAAACTTTAATTCTCCTTGTTTGAAGACAGGCTATTCTAACACATTCTCTCACTAAAGTTTTCCACTTATTTAATATTTTAACAGCATTCTAATAACTTTCCCTATATCTAAGACCAGTGAAGGAGAAGTATAATAACAGCTCAATGAGTCTGTTTGCATTCATAATATTCTTCACAAACGGTGGTCCAAAAACCTAAGAGCAAAAAATAAAAATAAAAAAAATTATATTTGAAGCCAAACATCATTCATTCATTTTATCATTTATTTATTATTTCTTTCAAATAATTTTTTTATCTGGTAGTATCAAATACTGTGCTAAGTGGTCTTATTTTTATCTCACTGAATTTTTATAATGATTAATTTTACATAGGAATATATAAAAATATAAATGAATCCTGAAATTATTTTTAACACATTTGAATTAGGAACTGTACTACACACATTTTCAAAATGTCTATGTATAATACTTAAAAGCAGGTAATTTTTACTTATTCAGAGTAATGTCAAGTCATTGTGATTCTATTTTGTTTCCTATTTATCACACTAAAGATCTGTTCAAGTTAGAACCACTCAATGTTACTAACATATATTAATTATTTAAATAATAATCAATATAAATTATCTAATTAAATTACTATAATTATTTATCATGGAGTAATTTCTACATATGCCATATTAGTGCTCCAGCATTCTATCTGTGATAGTTTTGAATGAAAATTATCTTACCATAAAAATATACACCTTAACAAATTACCATATAAGATGCACTTTTTTTCCCCAAAAGTAAAGGGGACAATGCCTGTGAGTTTTATGGAGTGAATGTTCTTTTTTTTTTAACCTGCTATAGGTTCCCGGACAACTGGAAGAGTATTTGAACATTAAAACCTCTTCTCATTTGTTAATAACAGTAATAATGGTTGTTAATACTGCTGTTATGTTAACATTGTTGAAATATTAATGTAGTATATTTTATTAAATATTTTAACACATCATTTGGTTGAGAATATTTTTTTTCTTATTTTCCTCCTTAAAACTCTAGGTCCGTGATGGCGAACCTATGACACGTGTGTCAGCACTAATTCGCATAGCCATTTTCGATGACACTCAGCTGCATGCAGCCAATACCAGAGAAGTATGGGGCCACATGCCGAGAAGGACATTTCTTCCTTGGCTCCTGCAGAGCCAGGTGCAGTACTCGAGGATAAAACATTTGCTGTAGTGTAGACACTCTGTGCAAGAGGGCTGGAGGCCAAAACCACAGAACTCTGGTGCAGAGCATATAGTTCTGGGAATAGTTAGGGTACCTTTGACCTCACTTCCGGCTGGTGGAGCAGGGAGCAGCAGAATGCCTCTGGGGACGCATCTCTGGGGACCTTGTGATCGCCATTTCCAGCAACCACATAACCACAGCAACCATCATCCAGTCTACTGTTCTGGAGTGTCGTGGATTTCTAATTGACCATCATTACTGAGATAAGCGAGGGGGAGGCTGGGAGAGGTGAGGGTCTGTGCAATGGGTGCCATTTCCCACCATTAGAAATAGCAGCAGCCATCTTAATTTACATAAGATGCAACTCACAGAATTTCAAGACAGCATCTGGGCTCAGGTGTTTGTCGACTTGAGGTCAAAGCTTGAGAATCTGGAAAGGTGCCGCTTGGAGAATCAAGAGGAGTGCCACTATGAACAGGAAATTTGGAGTGCTTGGAACCGATTACCAGACACTTTCAGCACCCTGAAAAATACAGCAATGGCTTTACTCACAGTTTTTCCCTCTACGTACTTTTGTGAGACCTTATTTTCAGTGTTAAATAATAGTAAACCAACAAAAAGAACAGATTGACAGATAAAGTTAGTAGTGCTTGCTTGGGCTTGAAGTGTACAAAATACCAACCTTCAATTGAAGGTTTAGCCAATAAAATTTAGAAACAAAAAAGTCACTAATAGGCAGGTTAGTTAGAGAATTCCCCCTCCCCCTCACTTATCTTAGTTCATGGCACCCCACACAAGTTAAATAATATCAAGACCAACAAAAGAAACTGAATGATAAATGAACAAAGAAGTCACTAAGCAGGTAAGATAAATAATTAGTTTTTGGTTTATTAAATACAGTTACATATTACAATTATACATTTTTGTTATTTAAACTATAAATATCACAAAATTATGGTTTTTTTCTTTAAGCGACACACCACTCAAGTTATGCTCTTTTTTTTTTTTTTTTTTTTTTTTTTGGTGAATTTTGACACACCGAACTCAAAAGATTGCCCATCACTGTCCTAGGTGTATCTTATAGTCAAGTACGACTTATGGAGCAAAAAATATGGTATGTCTTCATGGAGAATTGATATCCTATTTTGTAATGCCTCTATTTAAACCTGGTAGTATATTTTGTTCTGAAGTCAGCTCTGTCTAAAATTAATATTGCTACTCTAGTGTCTTTTGATTAAATATAGCATGGTATATTCATTACAAAAATAAAGAACAGGAGAGAAAAAGATGGCAGCGGAGTAGGCGGACACACAGACGCCCAGCTCTCACCACGAAACTGGAATACAAATCAATTTAGGAAAAATCAGCATGAAAAACCAACTCTGAACTGCAAGAACAGCTCTCAAAAACCAAGGAGCAAAGAAGCCACAACAAACCTGGTAGAGAGCTCCTGAATCTCCTCTGCTTACAGGAACGGAGGGGAGGGGGTGAGGCTGAGAGCCCAGAGGGGATTTCACACAGGGAAAAGAGCAGAAACTACTGCTAACAGCCACTTGCCTGGTGACCAGGGAGCGAGGTGTGTTGAAAAGACCAGCTTATCTCCCAAGTGGAAAGGACAGGGAGAGGGACAGACTGTGAGGGGCTAAGGAATGCAGAAAATGAACTAAAAAAGCTGACTCATCCATGCTGGAGGTGGCCATAGGTGGGGGAGGGACTGAAACTTTCACAAAACAGAGCTGAAGTGCTTCCGGATCAGGGATCTCCGGACATCTATCCAGCTCCAATCAGCGCAACAAGACACAGCTGAAAACAAGAAGTGGGGAGGAGGGGCAGTAACTCAGGTCTCCATGGAGATCTGAGATACAACTCCCCCTACTGAAGCTGAGAAAACACCCTGCCCCCAGTGAGATTAGCTGGCTAAAGAGGCCTTCAGAGTCTCAGGCTACACCCATCGCATTCCTGGATACAGTTTCAAGGAAGCCCCTGCTGAGATCAGTAAACAAGACTATCACCTGTTAAGAAAACAAACAAATCAACACTTCAAAGCTTCCCAAATCCAAAAGTGGATTACAGATAACAGCTGATACCAACCCAAGAAGACCTAGAAATAACACAACTGAAAACTGGAGGCAGACAACACCAAGCTTAGACTCAACCAACTCTACAAATAAAGCACCCAAAAAAAGATAATGAGAAGACAAAGAAGTGCAATCCAAATGAAACCACAAGAGACACCTTCGAGAGATGAACTGAGTGATATGGAAATAATCAAACTTCCAGATGCGGAGTTCAAAATAATAATTGTAAGGATGCTTAGGGATCTTAGAACAACAATGGATGGTCATTATGAACACCTAAATAAAGAAATAGCAAGTATAAAAAAGAATCAGTCGGAGATGACAAATAAAATATCAGAAATAAAGACCACAATGGAAGGAATTAAAAACAGGATAGACAGAGCAGAGGATTGAATCAGCGAGTTAGAGGACAACTGGAATGAAGGCATGAAAACAGAAAAGAAAAGAGAAAAGAAACTCAAAAAGTCAGAGGAAACTCTTAGAGAGCTCTGTGACAACATGAAGAGAAATAACATCCGCATCATAGCGGTTCCTGAAGAAGAAAAAAAAGAACAAGGGATAGAGACTTTGTTCAATCATATCATAGCTGAAAACTTTCCTAAATTAATGCAAGAGAAACTCTCACAAGTCCAAGAAGCACAGAGGACTCCATTAAAGAGAAACCCAAAGAAACCTACACCAAGACACATCATAATTAAAATACCAAAGCTAAGCAATAACGAGAAAATATTAAAAGCTACAAGAGAAAAAAAGTTATCACCTACAAAGGAGCCCCCATAAGGATGACATCAGACTTCTCAACAGAATCACTTGAGGCCAAAAGGGAATGGCAAGAAATATTCAAAGTAATGCAGAACAAGAACCTACAACCAAGACTACTTCATCCAGCAAGAAAATTTTTATCATTTAAAATTAAAGGAGAAATAAAAAGCTTCCCAGACAAAAAACAACTCAAGGAATTCATTACAACCAAACCAATGCTGCAGGAAATGTTAAGGGGCCTGTTGTAAACAGATCAAAGTGGGAAAATAATATATCAAAAAAGGAATACACCTTTAAAGAATAAAATGGCAATAAACAACTACATATCAATAATAACCTTAAATGTAAATGGATTAAATGATCCAATCAAAAGACATAAGGTAGCTGCATGAATAAGAAAACAGGACACATAATATGTTGTCTACAAAAGACACACCTTAGAACAAAAGACACACATAGATTGAAGGTAAAAGGATGGAAAAAAACATTTCATGCAAACGGAAATGAAAAAAAAGCTAGGGTAGCAATACTTATATCAGACAAATTGGATGTTAAAACAAAGGATATAGTAAAAGATAAAGAAGGCCACTACATAATGATAAAGGGAGTAATCCAACAGGAAGATATAACTATTATAAATATCTATGCACTTAATATAGGAGCACCCAAATATATAAAGCAGACTTTGATGAATTTAAAGGGCAAGATCAACAGCAATACTATAATAGAAGGGGATTTCAATACCCCACTAACATCACTAGATAGATCCTCAAGAAAGAAAATTAACAAAGAAACAGCAGACTTATTGGAAATACTAGATCAACTCGATTTAATAGATATCTTCAGAACCTTTCACCCTAAAGCAGCAGAATATACATTCTTTTCAAGTGCTCATGGTACATTTTCTAGGATAGACCACATGTTAGGGCACAAAAGTGGTCTCAACAAATTTAAGAAGACTGAAATCATATCAAGCACTTTCTCCGATCACAATGGCATGAAACTAGAAATGAATCACAGCAGAAAAGCTCAAAAATTCTCAAACACATGGAAACTAAATAGCAGGTTGTTAAATAATGAATGGATTAAGAATGAGATCAAAGAAGAAATAAAAAAAATTTCTAGAAATGAATGACAATGAGCATACAACAACTCAAAATTTATGGGACACAGCAAAAGCAGTGCTGAGAGGGAAGTTCATAGCACTACAGGTACACTTTCAGAAGCTAGAAAAAGCTCAAATAAACAACTTACACTTGCATCTAAAAGAATTAGAAAAAGAACAGCAAGTAAAGCCCAAATGTAGTAGAAGGAAGGAAATAATAAAGATCAGAGCAGAAATAAATGACATAGAGGCTAAAGAAACAGTACAGAGGATCAATGAAACTAGGAGCTGGTTCTTTGAAAAGATAAACAAGATTGATGAACCTTTAACTAGACTCACCAAGAAAAAGAGAGAGAGGACTCAAATAAATAAAATTAGAAATGAGAGAGGAGAAATAACAACTGACACAACAGAAATACAAAATATTGTAAGAAAATACTATGAAGAACTGTATGCCAAAAAACTAGACAACCTAGATGAAATGGACAAATTCCTTGAAACATACAATCTTCCAAAAATCAATCTGGAAGAATCAAAAACCTAAACAGACTGATAACACCAAATGAGATCGAAACAGTTATCAAAAAACTCCCAACAAAGAAAAGTCCGGGGCCCAATGGTTTCACAACGAAATTCTACCAAATAGTAAAAGAAGAACTAACTTCTATGCTTCTCAAACTATTTCAAAAAATTCAAGAGGAAGGAAGACGTCCAAGCTCCTTTTATAAGGCGAGCATAATTCTGATTCCAAAACCAGGCAAAGACAACACAAAGAAAGAAAATTATAGGCCAATATCTCTGATGAATATAGATGCTAAAATCCTCAACAAAATATTAGCAAACCGGATTCAACAATATATGGAAAAAACCATACACCATGATCAAGTGGGATTTACTCTGGGGAGGCAAGGCTGGTACAATATTCGTAAATCAATCAATGTGATTCATCACATAATCAAAAAGAAGGAGAAAAACCATATTATAATTTCAATAGATGCAGAAAAAGCATTTGATAAAATCCAGCACCCATTCATGATCAATACTGTCAGCAAAGTGGGAATACAGGGAACATACCTCAACATGATAAAAGCCATCTATGAGAAACCCACAGCCAACATCATCTCAATGGGCAAAAATTAAAAGCAATACCCTTAAGATCAAGAACAAGGCAGGGGTGCCCCCTTTCACCACTCTTATTTAACATGGTCCTGGAAGTCCTAGCCACAGCAATCAGACAAGAAGAAGAAATAAAAGGCATTCAAGTTGGAAAAGAAGAAGTAAAACTATCATTATTTGCAGATGATATGATACTGTATATAGAAAACCCTAAAGTCTCAGTCAAAAAACAACTGGACCTTATAAATAAATTCAGCCAAGTGGCAAGATATAAAATCAATACTCAGAAATCAGAGGCATTTTTATACACCAACAATGAACAGTCAGAAAGAGAAATTAAGGAAACAATCCCCTTCACAATTACAACCAAAAAAAAAAAAATACCTAGGAGTAAACTTAACCAAGGAGACTAAAGACTTGTATTCGGAAAATTACAAAGCATTGATAGAAGAAATCAAGGAAGATACAAACAAGTGGAAGCATATACCATGCTCATGGTTAGGAAGAATAAACATCATTAAAATATCTATATTACCCAAAGCAATCTATAAATTCAAGGCAATACCAATTAAAATACCAATGACATACTTCAAAAATATAAACCACATATTCCAAAAATTTATATGGAACCAAAAGAGAACATGAATAGCCTCAGCAATCTTAAAAAAGAAGAATAAAGTGGGAGGTATCACACTTCCTGATATGAAGTTATACTATAATACAAGGCCATTGTACTCAAAACAGCCTGGTACTGGCATAAGAACAGGCATATAGATCAATGGAACAGAACAGAGAACCCAGAAATAAACCCACAGTTCTATGGACAACTGATATTTGACAAAGGAGGTAAGGAAATACAATGGAGTAAAGACAGCCTCTTTAACAAATGGTGTTGGGAAAATTGGACAGCTACCTGCAAAAAAATGAAACTAGATCACCAGCTTACACCACTCACAAAAATAAACTCAAAATGGATAAAAGACTTAAATGTAGGCCGTGAAACCATAAGCATCTTAGAAGAAAACATAGGCAGTAAGCTCTCAGACATCTCTCGGAGCAATATATTTGCTGATTTATCTCCACGGGGAAGTGAAATAAAAGGCAGGATAAACAAATGGGACTATAGCAAACTAAAAAGCTTTTGCACAGCTAAAGACAACAAGAACAGAATAAAAAGAAAAACTCCACAATGGGAGAACATATTTGACAATACATCTGATAAGGCGTTAATAACCAAAATTTATAAAGAACTTGTAAATCTCAACACCAGGAAGACAAACAATCCAATCCAAAAATGGGCAAAAGGGATGAATAGACACTTCTCCAAAGAGGACATACAGATGGCCAAGAGGCATAGAAAAAAATGCTCAATATCACTAATCATTAGAGAAATGCAAATTAAAACCACAATGAGATATCACCTCACACCAGTCAGAATGGTGCTCATCAACAAAACAACACAGAATAAGTGCTGGCGAGGATGTGGAGAAAAGGGAACCCTCCTACACTGCTGGTGGGAATGCAGACTGGTGCAGCCACTGTGGAAAACAGTATGGAGATTCCTCAAAAAACTGAAAATCGAACTGCCTTTTGACCCAGCTATCCCACATTTAGGAATATACCCCAAGGACACCATAGTACGGCTCCAAAAGGAGAAATGCACCCCCATGTTTGTGGCAGCATTGTTCACAATAACAAAGATCTGGAAACAGCCCAAATGTCCGTCAGAGGACGAGTGGATTAAAAAGCTTTGGTACATATATACTATGGAATACTACTCAGCCATAAGAAATGATGACATTGGATCATTTACAATAACATGGATGGACTTTGTTAACATTATACAGAGTGAAATAAGTAAATCAGAAAAAAAACTAAGAACTATATGAATCCATACATAGAAGGGATATAAAAATGAGACTCAGAGACGTGAACAAGAATGTGGTGGCAACAGAGATGGGGGGTGGGGGAAGGAGGGATGTGGTGAAGAAGGAGAGAGGGGTTGGGGGAGCGGAGGGGCACAAAGAAAACCAGATAGAAGGTGACAGAAGACAATTTAACTTTGGGGGAGCAAAGTTACAGCACAATCAAATGTCAAAATAATCTAGAGATGTTTTCTCTCAACATATGTACCCTGTTTTATCAATGTCACTGCATTAAATTTATTAAATAAATTAAAAAAAATAAAGAACATGTAGGTATATCTTAACAAAATATATGCAGGATTTATATAAAATAATTTTTTTAAATCTTTGATAAAAGGTATCAAAGAGCATCTAAATAAATAGATTTATTTTATGTCCACAGATAGGAAAATAATATTTCTAAATGGCAATTATTCCTAAATTGATTTCTAAGCCTAAATCAACCCCAATGAAAATTCAAGCAAGATATATTATAATATTAACAAATTAATTCTAAAGTTAATGTGAAAGAGCAGAAGCCCTCATATAACAAACAAAATACTGACAAAAAACAATGTTTGAGGAATAATACTACCTCACTTCTAGACTTATAATAAGCCTATTATAATCAAGACACCATGTGATTAGCAAAACAACAGACTTATTACTTAATGAAATGGATAGTGAACTCATCAATAGAATAAAAAATTTAGTAAACTGATATTTGACAAAAAGGAGTAAAGACAATTCAATGGAGAAATGACAGATTTTCAACAAATACTTCTTATTTTTTTAGACATGACATGCCAAAATAATCAATCTAGAGATAGATAACAAATCTTATACCATTTACAAAATTTGACCATAGTGAATCTTAAATTAAATATAAAGCAATTCTTACAAACTTCTAGAAAAAAAATTTAGTCAAAACCTGTGGTTCTAGGTTTGGTAATAAGTGTTTAGATTCAAAAACAAAGTTTTAATTTATGAAAAAATAATTGATTTGATAGTTTACTGAAATGGAAAACTGCTCTGCTGAATAGGAATAGACTAGTCTTTGATTGGAGGACAAAATTACAGAACACATAAATACTTGTGCAAAAATATACAAGGTATTCTTAAATCTCAACTGTGAAAAATAAAAAAACAAAATTAAATAAAATAGGAAAATGATCTAAACACACACCTCACAAATAAGATATACAGGTGGCATATGAGTATATAAAAAGATGCTCAACATCATGTGTCATTATGGAATTGCTCATTAAAATTAACAATAAGAAACAAGTACACACCTATTAATATGACTCTAATCCAAAAATCTGAGAATGCCAAGTGCTGACAAGAAATTAAGAAACAAGAATTCTCCTTTATACCTGCTGGGAATAAAAAAAAATGTTACAGTTAATCTAGAAGACTGTTTGGCAGTTTCTTACAAAATGAATACAGTCTTAATATAAATCCAATAATTGTGCTACTAATGATTTACCAAAGTGATTAAAACCTTATGTCCAAACACAAATCTGCACATAAATGTTAATGAAAAACGTATTCATAATCATCAACTACTAGAACAAATAAGATCTTGTTAGGAAATTTTTAAATGAATGGATAAACAAACTACAGTACAGCTATGCAACAGAATATCATTCACAGATAAAAAGAAATACTGGTAAGTGATCAAGCCACAAAAATAAAAAGAAAATTTAAATATATCCTGCTCAGGGAAAAATCCAGACTGAAAGTTTACATACTTTGTGATTCCTATTATGTGGTATCCGGATAAAGAAGATCTATAGAAAATACTATTTCTAACATTTTTAAGTAAGTGATAAATGCATGGAAAAGCTACATTCATGTTATCACTTTAAACCACAGGTGCTGTCCTAAGAATTACAACAATCACAGTTCTTGCTTCATTAAGTTCATAATAGAAGTAATAAGTGTATATATTTGAAGTATTAAAGATTCAAAAGACAGGAATGAGTAGAAACTTTCTTATCCTCAGTCTTAGAGACCATTCATTTTATAAACATCTTTCTCCTGCTAACTAGTAGAATGCTGTAAAAAAGAAGTAGCAAGGATCTGCTTAGAAGCTAAAATACTATTGTAAAACTAGCAGATTCTTTCATAAATAACCTAAAGCAGCAAAGTCCAAAGAAATAATACCATTAATTTTATGATGGTTTTGAGTTAATTATATTTAGTTGATATTAAATATGCATTTTAGTTTTTTTCTTTTAGTTTTTCAATCTAATAAAAAAATTCCTATAACATTTACAAGAACACATCTTCATGAACAAAGTTTAATGTCCTTATTTCTGAAATGTATGTTTAGAAGTTCAGTTTTAACAAAAAAATAAGATCATCCTCATTTATTTTATTGTTTTCTTTTTCTTATTTGATTAACCAAACATGAAAGACATGGTGGAAATTTTATATTCCATATTTATTCAACATGAAATATTGTTTGATCTTTTCAAGGTTTTATTTTACTTTTTGTTAGATTTGATAAGAACAGCTTTGAGTCTAGGGCCAACTTTTCTTTATTATTTAGGTAATAACGTACTTTAACCAACACCTCACGTATTATGAGATTTTTCTACTCTGGCTGGTAGCCATATTAACTCTTCAGGGCCTTGTGTGAGCTCCTGGATTTATTCTGCTTGTTAATGTCTGCTGAGCCTTTCCCCAAACTCGGGATTATCTTCACATGAATTACCTGGTCAGTGTTTAGTAAAGACTCAAGGGAAACTTCAGCAGACTCTTTCCCCATGTAACAATATTAACAAATAGTAAAAATACCACTCCACTGGTCCAGTAGCATATATTAACAAAGGATATCCACAATTTGCTGAAAAACGTTTGGAATACTGCTGGCCTTACTATAAAAGGCCACATTTTCTCCATATTAAACCAAAATAACATATCTCAGTGGACTGAATCCAGAGGCAGAAATATTTCAGATCCTTTCTATTAGGCCGTATACTTTTTATTTTTTAATTAGAAAAATGTAAAGCAATTTGACTCTTATCGCTGTTCTAGAAGAAAATATATTTTATTATAATTTTGTCAACTTAATATTCTAATTGTTTTTAATGAAGTCATTAATAAGTATTTTTAAGTATAATGTTTTAATTTCTAATATTATAAGTATTAGTACCTGCAAACCAAATAAACAGCATCTTTTCAGGTTTTCAAATACTTAAAGAAGGTAAATATTTCTGTAATCAAGATTTTGAGAATTGTTGATCTATTTCATTTTCCTCGACTATCACTTTTTCTCATTTGGGGCAAACTAATGACAGCAACTTTCTGTATGATATTTGTTCTCAGTTTCAATATATTAAGCCTTTGGTTAAACTAAAACTTTTAGATGAAAACTGTCTTAGTTCAATATTATGAAGATATTTGCTGCCCATTCTTTTCTTTTTTTTTCTGAAGCTGGAAACGGGGAGGCAGTCAGACAGACTCCCGCATGCGCCCGACCGGGATCCACCCGGCACGCCCACCAGGGGCCATGCCTCTGCCCATCCAGGGCCTCGCTTCTGTTGCCACCAGAGCCACTCTAGCACCTGAGGCAGAGGCCATGGAGCCATCCCCAGCGCCCGGGGCCATCTTTGCTCCAATGGAGCCTTGGCTGCGGGAGGGGAAGAGAGAGACAGAGAGGAAGGAGAGGAGGAGGGGTGGAGGAGCAGATGGGCACTTCTCCTGTGTGCCCTGGCTGGGAATCGAACCCCGGACTTTCACACGCCAGGCCGACACTCTACCACTGAGCCAACCGGCCAGGGCCCATTCTTTAAGTCAGTGATTCAACAAAATTTCTGAAGACAGAAAGATTTGTTAAAGTTTTCCTTTGGAATGTTCAAATGGCTACTTGTCAATTAAGATGTGGTGAGAAGTTTGAAAGTTTTCCTTTGGAATGTTCAAATGGCTACTTGTCAATTAAGATGTGGTGAGAAGTTTGTATAGGAAATATCACTTATTTATATGTATCCTCCCAAAACTCAAGATTCTGCTTGTATTTCAGTTCTTAGAGAAGTCTATCTCTGCATGACATCTTAGTACAAGACTGTCTGTTTCTGATATTTATACTATAACATTATACAGGGGAAATCCACTCACAGAAAATGCTCAAGGGTTTGCACAAAAATCTTAAAAGATCTGGCAAAGAATATGAAACCAGGATACTATTCTCACTTCCAAGAGCTTGCAATTTATCACTCCCTGGCTGTCCTCTACAACAAGAAATATATACATTTCACCTTGCAGGAATTAGCTGAGCTGCTTTTTGTAAATTTGTAATAAGTTCATGCATTCTGACTCTACTATTTTATAAGTGTGAATCATAAGCAGTCAGTTCTTTATTTCTTAGCCTTCTACATCTTCTTCCATAAGAGACCTTTAAAAAAATCACCTGAAAAAAAAGAAAAAAAAAGGTTAAGACTAGTAAATCTCTACTCTTTATCTGGTTTGTTACAATGTTAAACTCTTTTCCTGACAAGCCTAAAGCTCTATGTAAGATTTTTTTTTGTCCTTTTTTAAAGGTCTTTCATCAGGATGAGGATTTAGATTGTATTTAATTTAAAATCTAGCAAAACTTTACACCATCTATGATTAAAAGAAAAATTGATTGGTTTCATAATGAATTGCTAATGCAACTGCACCTGATAAAATGATTTCTGTCTTTGGTAAAACCTGTCCTTATTTGTTACCTTTACAACAAAATTGTAGGTATTATTTATTTTTTTCTTGCTATTGCAATCTTAGAAACTCACACAAAGTCTCCATTTTCTAATTGTTAAGTAAATTTAAATTTTTTTCTTGCAATGAAAATATATAAATGTATGGCTGCAGAAATGTAAGTCAATTTAAGTAATTTTTAATCTACATATAAATGTATATAAAATGTAAATAATATAGAAGATATTATTCAATAATTACTTAATATATTTATCTATATTTTTATGTGATTATCATAAACAAAATTCCAGTTCTTTGTGTATACATTTGTGTGTGTGTTTTAAGATAGGTATGTATTTGTTCAACTCAAGACAATTAATGGTAAGCTCTTTGAGATGATAAAAATCAGTATTTAAAAACCTGCATCCTTTTTATCACTAACTAAAGTACACTGTAAATAATAGATGAATAAATTTTATTTATTGTAAGACTGATAAACTTATTACTATACTTATTTGTTATTCAGAAGAAATTATTTTACTATCATCAATGTCCATGATTACCAAGTAAGTATAAATATTTGCTATATATATATATAAACTGCATATTACTTTTGAAGGTAGAAACATCTATAAAAATTATAACTAATATTTTTCTTCAAATGTGTTAATGTATAAAATACTGCTGTTTTAATGAACATTGTATACACACACACAAAACTGATCTATATTTGCCAATTTGATATTGAAAAGTTGTGATTGTTAGGGTCCTATGAAATTGAACTAAATATTGTTATTTTGTTATTTAGGAAATCATAACAGTTATACATGTTAAAAATTATTGTAATAAAAATTTTCTGTTTGTTATAAATACATATTAATCTAGAAATGCCAAAGTAAAATCTAAAGATAGAGACACATTAAAAGTGGAATATCTGCTCTGGGGCTCAGAAAACAACTATGCCAACAGTATTAATTTGGGCATGAATTGGCCAGTATAAGGTATAATTTTTAAAAGGAATATTAATGTATTTCTTGGTTAAATTTTATTTTTGCAAAAACCACCCCCCAAAAAACACACATTTCATAGCAATATGGGAAACAATTTGGTGGAATATAAAAAGACTCTTTAATGTTTACCAAATTTATCTATGAAATAAGGATGGTTGTTACAATGTAAATTAAAAAAAATATATGAGCTACATTTGAAAGAATTTAGGAAGCAAATTTTATGAAACTTATATATAGACTAGATATTACTTATTAGAAAAACAGACTAGAAGAAGATTGCTCCATGGTTTATACTTAAATATAAAGTAATGCACAGATTGTGATCATTTCTGTTTCTTATATATTCAAAGTATATTCAATGTTATTTGCTTCAACAGAAGCTGATAGAAATATCAAACACTACACTTCAAACTGTATTTATTTTTCAAAGTATTCCTAGTTATTTAATAAGAACCTGGATATATTATTTTTCTTTATCTTTAGATATGCTTTTAATAATAATATTGAAACTATAATTTGTGGAAGTCAGCAGCATGGTTAGCATAATAGGTGTAAAGCCAGTATCCACGGCCACCAACACAGCCGCCTGGCCCATGCAGGTTCGCATTTGATTTGAACAGACGGTAATGAAACCACAGAGCTAAGAACTGGTAAGCCAGTAGCTTTAATCCTAGCTTGCACCCGGCGAGAAATACATACAGTGGGAAAACACTTCCCTTTCCATTCAGGGCTCCCAAAGTCACTGACTTATCTGAGTTTCCTAGAATCAAAGGTTTCTGCCTCACCAGCCTTATTCACCTCTGTTCCCCATCTCCTTCTCTCTGCACAAACTGGCTTCTCCTCCAGCACTCTGCCATCTTGGCTGCCTCTACTCTCCTCCACGTGGCCTTTCTCTGCTCTCCTTTATAGTGTAGAAATCAAAACATTTAATCCAATATACAAACAAGTAAGTCTCTGATACAAAGCCAATTATCTGAGGCATAATGGGATTCCTCATGAGAGTGCACCACCGCACATCATTCAACAGTCAAGGATATGGGGAAAAACTTAGTCTTAAACTAAACCTTAGGCTCTAAGGATCCTGCCTGCTTACAGCCTGTCCCCCACATGCAATGCAAACTATAAGTGAGCAAACATATATATCATATTTACAAACTTATTTTTTTATTTTATTCAGTATTATTTTGTATTAGTTTCAGATGTACAAGATGGTGGTTAGACAATAATTTACTAAGTGGTTCTCCCGATTTTTCAAGTACCCATCTTGCACCATTACTTCAATATTATCAACTCTATTCTTTATGTTGAACTTTATTTTCCTGGGACTATTTTGTAATTACTGATTTATAGTTCTTAATTCCTTTAACTTTTTACTCAGTCCCTTGATCACTTATTCTTGAAAGGGAAGATACTGCTCTTCTCATCAATATGGGCAATATTATGCTTGACACCAAGTGAATCTTCTTGGAGATTCTAAATCTCATGCCTCAAAGTATCACCAAATAGCCTGACCAGGTGGTGGCGCAGTGGATAAAGCGTCGAACTGAGATGCAGAGGACGCAGGTTCAAGATGCTGAGGTCGCCAGCTTGAGTGAGGGTTCATCTGGTTTGAACAAAGCTCACTAGTTTGGACCCAAGGTCACTGGCTTGAGCAAGAGGTTTCTCAGTCTGCTGAAGGCCCATGGTCAAGGCACATATGAGAAAGCAATCAATGAACAAGTAAGGTATCACAATGAAAAACTAATGATTGATGCTTCGCATCTCTCACCATTCCTGTCTGTCTGTCCCTATCTATCGCTCTCTCTGTCTCTGAAAAAAAAAGATTAAAAAAAAAAAGCATCACCAAATATAAAGTGTGTGGGAGACAGGCTGTAAGCTGGCCTAGTTCTTATAGCCTAAGGCTTAATTTAAGACTAAGCCTTTCCCAACCTTTTAATACTAAGATCTTCTCAAAACTAAGCTTTCCCCTACACCCTTGACTATTACATTATGGGGGGTCATGCACTCTTATGAGGAATCCCATTTATGCCTCAGATAAGTGGCTTTGTACTAGAGACTTCCTTATTTGTATATTGGCTTAAAGGCTTTAATTTTCTACAGTATATAATAAAGCAGACCAGGGGCTCTCATCTCTCTGGCAAGCAAAAGGCATTGCAGAGGCCTCCTGAGCCTATCCTATTTTTCTTTAAGCCTATTTTCTTAATTCCATACTGTTCCCACTCAGGACCTGGAATTACTAGCTGCACTGGTTTGCAGCAAATTGAATATTCTTTGAAAGAATCAGGACTTTATATAGCTCCTAAAAAGGTATAGCGGTCCTTGCCTTTGCTTATTTAGGACAAATTATTGAGGGACAACAAATTTGTCCACAAAAAGTAGAAATCAAGACAGATCATTTGTAAATTTAAATGATTTCCAGAAACTTTTAGTAGACATTAATTGGCTTAGACCTTCCTTAAAATTAACTACAGGGGAACTAAAACCACTTTTTAACATTCATAGAAGTTCTGCTAAACCAATTTCCCCATGTTTAGAGTTAACCCTCAAGAACTCCTACCAGGACAACTTTGGCAAATGAATGTTACTCATATACCTTCATTTGGCAAACAGTCCTTTGTCCGTATTACACTGGGTACTTATTCTAGATTTATAGTAGCCTCTATCAGAACAGGTGAGGCTGCTAAGCATGTTGTAGCTCACTGTTTTTATGCATTTTCTATTTTAGGACTTTCTAGGATGATTAAAACTAACAATGCTGCTGCATATGTGGAAAAAGCATTTACTACATTTTGTCAAACTATTGGAATTGACCTGAGGACAGGTATTCCTTACAATCCTTAGGGTCAATTCATTGTACAGTGTGCACATCAAACACTTAAAAGTTAATTAGAAAAATAAAAAATGGCAGTTATACCCTTGAACTCCTTCAAATCTTCTTTATCACACTCTTTTTACTTTAAAATTTTTGAATGCTGATGTACAGGGCCATTCATTGGCTTAGAGACTCTGGAATCCAACAAGGAAATCCTTCCCTGAAGTGAGATGGAAGGACCTGCTTACAGGAATCTGGCAAGGGCCAGACTCTGTTCTCTTATGAGGCCGAGGATATGTTTGTGTTTTTCTTAGGACTGCTGAGGCTCCTCAGTGGGTTCTTAAACATATGGTGAGACACCATGAGCCAGGAGGAGAGACTTTACTCCACAAGAGCAATTATATAAGGCTTATTTTACTCTGCTCTTGATTTTCTCTCTGTCAAACCTGTTTCTGTAAAAAGCTTAAATTGGCAGTGGAGGGCCCTCAAACCCCTCAACAAGATCTTCTGAGCATGGCTTTTATGGTTTATAATGACCAAGAGGTACAGGAGAAGGCAGACAGAGCCCATAGAGATCAGGCAAAATACCACCTCTTGGCAGACACTCTTAAAGGCTCCAATGCCCCTAAGGGGCCTCATAAGACTACATCAGGGACCTGCTTTAAGAGTGGAAAAGAAGATCATTGGGAAAAAGCCTGTCTGGCTCCTCAGCCTTCACCAGGGCCATGCCTTTGCTGTAGGAGAAAAGGGACACCGGAAGGTAGACTGCCCCCTCACTCCTGCAAGGGAAGATTCAATCTCCTCCAACCCTATCCCAGCCACCTCTCACCTAGCCTTGCCCAGCCGTCTGGGACTTGCCACTGAAAACTGAAGGTGCCCAGGGCTGGCCACTGGCCCTATCTCACATCACTGTGGAGGAATCTAGGGTAACTGTCCAAGTAGCAGGTAAGCTGATCTCATTTCTTATAGACACGGTGACCACTTACTCTGCCTTGCCCGAATATTCGGGTCCTGCTCATCCCTTGAAGAGCTCTGTTGTGAGTGTTGATGGTGTTATTTTCCTCCTTGTTGCCATGGATCCACTGCCTTGTCTGATGCATAGTGTCTCCTTTACACACTCTTTTTCTCCTCTTGCCTCTGTGCCCCACACCTATTTTAGGCTAAGAATTCAGAGCCTTTCTCTCCTTTCACCTCCCTTCCTCAGAATCAGCCTTGTTGCTACTTTTGGTCAGCCAGATTTG
The DNA here is from genome assembly GCF_036850765.1 of Saccopteryx bilineata. Classification (NCBI taxonomy): domain Eukaryota; kingdom Metazoa; phylum Chordata; class Mammalia; order Chiroptera; family Emballonuridae; genus Saccopteryx; species Saccopteryx bilineata. The sequence goes on along the minus strand of NC_089495.1, from coordinate 96,355,794 downwards.
CCCACTTCTGTTACAAATTTACCTCTACTGCCCAGCATAGTGAATCCCAAGATTCCTCTCAGCACCCCCACAGCTGCAAAACTCCAGGAAGGGGCCCCCTGGTTTCATCTCTCCAGGCTGAAGAGAACAGGGCTCCATCTCCACACGTGCCTGTAGATGGCCCTTCCAGTTTACCTGAACCATTGCCAGAAACCCAGAATTGACATTGGGCTTGAGACAAAAGCTTAATGTGCTGGAAGCAGTTGTCATGGGCTAGCTGCAGAGTGTAGAAATGTGACAACAGTTCCATTGCCATGCAGACTTTTCCTGGACATGTTCCTGGACTCCTGGACTTTTCCTGGATGTGTTTCCTGGACTCCTGCTCCTTGTGACAGTTTTTAATGGACTGAACTGGGGTTGGATTGAATTTTCAGGGAATGTGAAACGGTGATGTGTCAGCAAAGGTGTTATTGGCTAAGAATTTGCTTAAAGCTTTAATTGCTATAATGTATTAAGACACTTTTTTCGATATCTGTTAACATTGGCTATGCTAATTTTTTGCTTATTCTGTATTTTTTCTATCTGCCTCTGAATTAGAATCTAAGAAGTCAGATGAGTGCAAATCTCAGCACATGAGCTAAATTTAAAAAATAAAAAGGGGATATATGTGGGAGACAGGCTGTAAGCTGACAAAGTCCTCATAGCTTAAGTCTTAGTTTAAGACTAACCCTTTCCCAACCTTTGAATACTAAGATCGTTTTAACATCCTTCTAATTCTAAGATCTTCTCAAAACTAAGCTTTTCTCTATACCCTTGACTATTGCATGATGGGAGGTGGTGCACTTTTATGAGGAATCTCATTTATGCCTCAGATAAATGGCTTTGTATCAGAGACTTCTTTATTTGTATATTGGTTTAAAGACTTTAATTTTCTACGGTATATAATAAAGCAGACCAGAGGCTCTCATCTCTCCGGCAAGCAAAAGGCATTGCAGAGGCCTCCTGATCCCCTGTTTCTCTTTAAGCCTATTTTCTTAATTCCATGCTGTTCCCACTCAGGACCTGGAATTACTAGCTGCACTGGTTTGCAACAAGGTGGATAGAACCAATGGCTTGGTAACTCATAAATTTCATCTACCAAATAGCGAATTATATCAGTTTTCATATATCAGTGAGAATAACTTCTTAGAAATGTTTCACATTAAAGTAGAAGTGAGAGGAAGAAAATATTGATCTTCACTGAACTGTTAGATTTATACCTCAAGAATTGTCAGTGGTCAATAAACAAAATCTAGTTGAGATTGAAACCAAAATTTAAAATACACAAACAAATAAGCAAATAAACAGCACTGAAAGAGACAGGAGCAAGTTATTTCAGATGTCATTTCTATGTGTGGATTGAGTTAAATCCACAGTCTTGTAGTAATACATAATTATGGGATCAATGAATTCCCTTTTCCCTCAAACTAATTTCAGTTGGGTTTCCAAGCTCAAAGCCAATGGTCCTGTTGAATCCCATAATGTATAAATAATTTTTAAAAGAGTGATAATTTATATAAAAATATAATACACTTCATTATTTTGTTAGATATATTCTGAGTAACTGATTTAATTGAATTGCAGCATAATTTTGGTTTATACTATAGTGGTTAACCTGTATATTTTATTTACTACTATACAGTCTATGTTTATGCTTTATAAGGAATATATTATACTTATGAAATTTAATATTTTCTAGTATTTTTCAAATATATATTCTTTGTAAAATCAAAATACGTTAATATTCCAAGTATTTAAAAGTACTTTAATATCATATGGTATCATTACTCTATATTTCACTGTTTTGTATATCTAGAAACACTTGAGGTGGAATTTTAAGCACCACTAACCATGTCTGGTACTTGTACAACTATACTATAGAAATTTCATAAAAATTATAATAAAATCTAGTATCCATATCTATTCTATAGAACAAATTCCCAGTTAATATAATCATTTCTCATTGTAAGTTTGGGAATAAAGACAAGACTTGTATAAATAATAGGTTTAGAATCAAGCTATTGAGTAAATAGAAAAAAATTCAAATTATTTTATTCATGTAATTTAAAAAAATGGTTGCAATTGAAAAAAGTTGTATACAGAAATAAATACTACATTATGCTCTCCATGTAAACATAATTTTTTGAGTGGTGGTGAATCTCTGGCTACATCAAAGCACCTAATTAAGGGTCAAAAAGAGAAAATCTGAAATACTTAAAGAACATTTTTCATTTTAAAGACTACATTTTCCCAATACTTATCTGACCATTAAAACTTGAAACCTGTATGATTTTTTTAACCAATGTTACCCCAATAAATTCAATAAAAGAACTTTTAGTTTTGTGACCACTAATGCCAATATCATTCTTTCACTGATATTTCCATTGGTGTCAGATTTAAACATACAAACACACACAAAGGAAATATGAATTGAGCATAAAATAAAAATAAGTTATATTTTCTTAAATGTTGTTTTAAAACATCTTTAACTCATGCTCATAAATTTAAAAAAAGTTTTTGAATTATACATTACAAAAATATAAATCAATTTTAATTTTAGAAATATTATATATTTTTTCATTTTAAACTCTCCAAAATAGAGGTTATTGTTCCAGTAGACTAAAAGATTACCTGAATGAAGAAATTCTCAGTCAAGCCTTGGACTGCGTATGTATTTCTCCACATCATAATTAAATCTCTACCAATATATAGTGAGATCTTAACAGAAACATCCTATCATATTGAGATAACATTTCAATTCCCATTACTCTGTTAAAATTCTAAGATAATGATCTTATCACTTGGCAGATGGTTTTAATGTCTTTACTATAGTTTTAGTAATGACATAGTGGTACAAGAACCTTCCTACATTCCATAACTTTTCGCAAGTTAGTTGCCAGTGAAAGGAAATCAGAAAGACACTTCACTTGTAATATCTTTTTAAAATGTAAATTACCTAACAACACTGAATATCAAGTTATTTCACATTAAAATACACTTTCTATTTCTTTCCAAAAGTAAAATATTTGACAAAAATGGTCTTATCCACAGAATATCAGGATGCTTGAGCAGAACAGCTTATTGTTTATTTACATAAAGCCACGATTTCTTATTTTTATTTTGTACCATTTTTATTTGTTAATTTGTATCATGGAATTATCGCTGTAGCTTTTTGAGTATGTGATTTATATTCCATACCACTCATATAAGTCCTGCTAAATAGCATCTTAAGTAAAAGTAATTAAAAATATAAATGAAAATTATAACAGACTACCTCTTTGAACAACACAAGTAGAATTGATATGTAGATGTTGTAAATGCTACTCACATAATAAGCTTAAAATAAAAATAAATTTAAAACTAAATATTTTGATAGAGGAACAGAAAATTAACAGAAAATAAAAAAAATTATAAATTTAAATGCTTAAAAGGGGTAAATTGAGTCAGCTATATCTATTTATGTGACTAGACAGAATTATAATTTTCTATTACAGAATATTGTATGTATAAAATTTGTTCCCTAGATATGAAATGCAGTTAGATCTTTAAAGATATAACCCAAAAAATACTTGAATTTTAAAAAAATATTTGTGTTATACAGTGAATAAGTTGTGCATGTTTGTATAAGAATTACTTATCATCTTAAAGTTTAATTTGGCAACTATAAGAAAGAGTATATAATTTTACTTTTAAGTGTTTTATATCATATAATAAATGACTTTGAAAAGCCTTTGTAAATAATAAAAAGTGTAGAAAATAATTTTTATTTTATTACTTTTTGTATAGATCTCTAAAACATCAGTATCTGAATAAATAAAAATCTAGTACAAAAGAAAAAAGCAAAAACCTAAATGTTCCTCTCAATTATTGAAATATATTAAGTATCAAAGCACCACAATTAAAAAAAATGTGCCATTTTTATTAGATCATAGTAGTGAGGACCAATTTTAAGATATACAAATTTAATACTTTAATGATTTTCATAATTATTAAAATATAACAGTTCCACATGATCGTGTAAGTTTTTAAAAAATCTTAGATGTCAAAAGACAGACCTTTTTTCTGAAACCTTAAAGAGGTCAACCACACAGTTATTCTCATGAGATAGATGGAGATAAATCAATAATAAAAGAAATGGAAACATTTGATTTCATAGAACTTATCTATAAGTAGATATATACAATATAAAAATTCAGGAAACTGCATAGGGATTTAGGAGAAAGAACAACATGTTAACTTTTAAATATAATAATTAAGGGAATTTTAATGAGATGATAACATTGATAATGGCAAGAAAAAGATGAGGTACAAGTAATAAACATGTCAAAAATAACTTGATATACAGTAGTGAAAAAATACAATTTTAAAAATCTTGAGGAGTAGCGAGTATGTCATGTTCCAGGAACCAACAGGAGACTGCTGTTTCTAGGTGCAACGATGTAGAGAAGTGAGCTCCCAATTGGAAAGTGTATAAGGCAAAAATAAGAGGAATTGGGGACAGAAGAAGCAATGGTTTTCTGAAGAATTTCTACGTAATCTGCATAGAGAATTTAAAAAAGATTTGTGGAGTCACAAGAAGATTCTTATAAAAAATTGGAAGCAATGGAAAGGATACAGAATAAAGAAATAAAATGAAGAGAAGAGCAAATGGCTTGAGTGAGGTCTTTGAGAAGTCAAACTAAATTGTATCTAGTGTAGAAAAAAAAAAGAGTTGGACTGAAATATAAATATGGACAGGTAAATTGGAAGGTTTGAAAAGAACTGCCCTAATAAGTGATCCTACTGAACTTCATTTATGAGATAATCAAAAATATATAAAACAAAAAAAAATGGCTCTTAATATATTCATCTTCAGATAATAGTCCTTACTTTTCTATTAATTGGCTCTATATTTATTTATGAAAACCACCTATTCTTGATACAGAAATTAATGTAAGTTAACTTCAATACCTTAAAAGAGACCTAGAATAGTTGTTTCAGTCAGCAGATAAAAGCTTAGAAACAATAGTGGCTTATTGATGATATTGTGACATAACTAAAATGAGAAAATTAATGACTATTGTAAGTCATTGTAGATGCTATTGATGAAAGAGAATTATTAAATACAAATGTCACTCCACTTTTATATTTGCTAAGGGCCTAATGTCACATTTAGGCAGGCATTGAAAAATATATCTGTAAGGGAAGCACACCTTTTTTTTTTTTTTTGTATTTTTCTGAAATTGGAAACGGGGAGGCAGTCAGACAGACTCCAGCATGCGCCCGACCAGGATTCACCCAGCACGCCCACCAGGGGGAGATGCCCTGCCCATCCGGGGCATCGCTCTGTTGCTACCAGTGGAGCCTTGGCTGCGGGAGGGGAAGAAAGAGAAAGAGAGGAAGGAGAGGGGAAGGGGTGGAGAAGCAGATGGGCGCTTCTCCTGTGTGCCCTGGCCGGGAATTGAAATCCGGACTTCCGCACGCCAGGCCGACGCTCTACCACTGAGCCAACCGGCCAGGGCCAGAGGACCACCTTTTTAACCTCCTTAAAAATCTCAGTGAGTTGTGTCCCTGGGTGGCTGAAGATAATGGTGAGAGATGAAAAGTAAGAGAGAGAGCAAGCAACTATGATGTAAATGTCTTAAACATTTAGGAGTATTTAAATATTTCTTATAACTCAAGACATTAAGTTGAATGAAAGTAATGAAAATAATGTGCAAAAAAGAAAAAAGCATATGTTCAGACATTGGATACAAGATTGCTAGAACTCAGTGACACTTCACCACCAGAGGCAAAATAAGTGCAATAACCATTGTAGAAATGGAGAATGGAGTGGCCAAACGATTATTTTGAACCAGATTTTGTGATAGTGGCTAACTGATCAGGAGGTCACTAGGAATAAAATATGCTGCCCGTCTGTCTACTACTTATTAATCTATGCAATAGTAAACACTAGTTCAATCAACAGATTCTTGACCTTAGACAATACAACAGATTCAGAGCCTCTCAAACAGTTCTTAAAATTAAGCTAACTCCATATACCAAGATTCCATGATTAAAATGTCTTTGAGAAAATACCCTGTGCCACTCACTGCTAAATTATTACTGTAAATATTCCTCCAAGTATTTTCCAAAGAGATCTATGAACCACACTGGTGGTAAATTTACTACACTGGTCATAAATCGCGGACATTACCTGGAAAACCAAAATACTGTTATGTTCTGGTCAGAGTGGAGACTTGGGGAAGATCAGATAATAAACTAAATTTTAGCCCTAGTTAACTTCACAATATTTCTGATGGGTGTGCTGAACCAGCAAGCAATTATTTACCCAGTTCCTGACAATACCAAACTGGATATACAATACTTTTCTGGCAACTAAAAATATTCAGATACTGGAATCCCGATCTGTGTAGTAAAGGTTATTATGTTTGCAAGTGTCAAATGGAAGCTCTTTAATTTGCGTCACTCACCCATAAGGGAGTAGCTATTGAGTAATTGCAATGATTAGGAAAATCATTTAATATTTAAAAGACTCAAGATAATGTTTTCTACCCAATATGTATTTATCTTACCTCTGGGAGTAGTGTAAAAGCCATATAATCCTTGGGAAATTTTTGTGTACATAATCAGATGTTGCCTCAAATTGTAGGTGCCATTCAAGGTGTGGTATCCTTGTTGAAGCAAATTATTATATTGTCTGGCAGCTGGCATACAGCTATTGATATGGAAAGTGAGCTTTTCCCCATACCAATTAGTAAGAATGATCCATATATTTTGCCTTCATGGGACCAGAGAGCATCTTAACCCAAGAATGAATCAATTCTCTTTCTTTGTATTAAAGTGAGATCCAGAGGTGATCTGTAATACTGATAATAAGATGCAGTGAGGTACATGATTAACAGAGGTGTACTACAAGTCCTTTGAATGTTAAGGAACTTTCCATATTAATAAATTTCTAACGACCCAATTGTTTGTGGCTTTCCTTGGGAGAAAACTAATTGTCGTTCTTTGATACACAATCTCTACAAATAAGCATAACGTTTGCTGGCTTCTTCTGATTTTAATGGTAACATGAATTATATATCAGTGAACTATTCCAAATCAATAATTAAAAAAAAATTAAGGCTGATGGTTTTGAGTAGGGTCCAGAACAAGGAAATTTCAGCCTCACATCCATGTATTTTCACAAGTATTTCTACAACCTAGGTTTTGTATGTGTGTGTGTTTGCAAGTCTATATTCTCTCTCTGGCCCCCTCCATAGATAGAACATTTCAAATGAAATTAACCTTACTAAAAAAGTTTTCAGAGTACAATATTGTTAAATATAGACAGATGTATACACACACCTAGACCTTACCCATCTTACGTAATTGAAATTTTACATCTACTGAACAACTTCCCATTTCCCTTCCCTCAGGCCTGGTGACCACCGTTTATTTCCATGCTTCTGAGAGTTTGACTATTTTATACTTCATAGAAGTAGAATCATGCAGTATTTGCCTTTTTGTAACTGATTTATTTAACCTTCTAGGTTAATCCCAGTTATTGCATATTGTGAGACATCCTTTCTTTTACAGGATGAATAAATTCCATTGTAAATGTGTAACACATTTTATCCTCTAATCCAACAAGTGACATTTAGTTTGTTTCCACATCTTGGTTATTGTGAATAATGTTGCAGTAATAACAGGAGTGTCAAAATTCTCTTCCAGATTCTTATTTCATTTTTCTTTTTTTTTTTTTTTAATTTAGTGAGATGAGAGGAGGCTGAGAGACAGACTCCTGCATGCACCTGGACTGAGATGCACCCTGCAAGCCCACTAGAGGGTGATGCTCTGCCAATCCAGGGCCGCTTCTTTGTTGCTCAGCAACCAAGTTATTTCAGCACCTGAGGTGAGGCCATGGAGCCATCCTCAGAGACCTGGGCCAACTGGTTCCAATTGAGCTATGGCTGCAGGAGAGGAAGAGAGAAAGAGAGAGAAGCAAAAGAGGGAGGGATGGAGAAGCAGATGGGTGCTTCTCCTGTGTGCCCTGATGAGGAACTGAACTCTAGTCATCTACACATAGGGCTGACGCTCTACCACTGAGCAAATCAGCCAGGGCCTCAGATTTTTATTTCAATATTTTAGCTAAATACCCAAAAGTGGAATTGCTGGAACACATGGCAGCTCTATTTTAAATTTTTTGAAGAACGTCCATACTGTTTTCATAACATTTACATCATTCTGCATTCCCAGAAAGAGCATAAGGAATCCGATTTCTTCTATCCTAGTCATCACTTGTTATCTTTCATTTTGTTTTTTGATAATACTCCTAACAATTGTGAAGTGATAGATTATTGAGGTTTTGATTTTCATTTTCCTGATGATTAGTAATGTTAAACTTTTTTTTGTCTACTTGTTGCCCATTTCTGTCTTCACTAAAGAATTGTCTCCTTAAGTACTTTGTTCAATTTTTAATTATTTGGACTTTGTTTTATTATTTTGCTGTTGAATTGTAGAAGTTCTGTACATATTTTGAATATTATCCCCTTATCAGCCAGAGAGTTTGCAAATATTTTCTCCTATTTTATAGATTGCCTTTGATTTCTATTGTTTGTTTCATTTGTTAAAAAGCAGAATTTTTTTATTTAATATATACAATGTATGTATCTGCTTTTGTTCATTGTGCCTTTGGTGTCATATCCAAGAAATCTTTGTCAAAAGCATTATCATAATACTTTTCATTTATGTTTTCTTCTAAGATGTTTACAGTTTTGGGTCTAAATAGTTAAGTGTTTAATCCATGTTAAGGGTTTTTTTTTTTTGGATATTGTCTAAGAAATGGGTTCATTTACATTATTTTACATGAAGGTATCCAGTATCTAGTTATCTCAACAGCGTTTGATGAATAGACTATTTCTTTCACTGTGTACCTTTCACAACCTTGTCATTAATCAGGATTATTTGCAGTTCCATATGAATTTAGAATAGTCATTGATATTTCTGTAAAATATGCCACTGGTATTTAGATATAGATTGAATTGAATTTGTGGATCACTTTAGATACTATGGACATTTTAACAATATTGTCTTCTAATTATAATCATGTAATGTCTTTCCATTTCTTTTTCTCTTCTTTAGTATTTTCATCAATACCCCAGTTTTATAATGCATAACTTCCAATAGTGCTTAATTAATCATAATTTAACCCACTTTAATAAAATTTATTCAGCAGAGGTCTTTAAGTATTGATGCAAAGTCATGAATTCTTCTGCTATTAACAATTGTCCTTTGCAAAGAGCAGTTACTATATTGTACTGAAAAAATATAGACTGTTTTCCTATGACACTAAAAAATATGTTAACCTTAGCTGTTCATCATGAACCAAGACAGGCATATGTTGATGGATTAAGGACATTGGTTAGCTCATATTTCTCAACTTCATCCATCAAAATTCTTTATTCCATATTTTAGGATTTTATTTTATTTTTTTTTCAAAGAGCAAGGCTAACCATGTGCTCTCCTTTGTCATTCTGCCACCTTCAAACTCACCTCATAGTCCTGATTTTCAACATAGTTTCCAATGCTGCAGTAAGAAATTTGTCTCTCTCAAAGATGCCACAAAAGACCTTTCTGCCTTAGACAACATGCCTCACGTTGTTAGTTAGGTGCTATGAGTAACCTATAATTTTCTCATTACAAGGATTTCAGTGCCATCAATCTAACTGGCCCATACGACAATCTTTATAATCATCATTTCATCTGTACCAAATAAGCATCATATTCTTCCTGCATTAAAATACTTCACCTTTCATTTGGACCTCAAACCAATTAACCACTGATAAAAACTTTAGTGGCTGTGATAATACAACAGCAGGAAGTATACCTTAATCTCTTACAACCCATTGACACATTAATTATAAATATCAATGCCCTCACCCTGGCCAGGTAGCTCAGTTGGTTGGAATGTCATCCAGATGCACCATGGTGGCAAATTGAATCCTTACCAAGTGCACATATAAAAATTGGCCATTGAATGCATAAGTAAGTGGAACAACAAACTGATGTCTCTCTCTCTCTTTCTCCCTCAAATCAATAAAAAGTTTAATTAAATAATAATGTTCCTATAGACTTTATAATAGTGAGAACTTCAAATCCACAATCAATTCTGTAGTCTGATTCTTCAAGATACTCCCAATGCCAGTAATTCTTTGGTTCAAAAATCCTACACTCTGTAGAAATATGAAAATATTTTTTCTGAAAGTCCACAAATAGGAATCAGTCTATATTATATTTTGAGTCTGATAAATACAGAGAAGTCCAACATACACTTTGCAGTTGCACACATTCAAGTGTAATATTATAAGATATATTTTATGTTATATTATAAATGACAATGTCCAGTATACACTACAATATTAAGAATGTATGATATTTTTTTCCTCATGTGTTTAAAGTTGTTAAGATCCATGCATTAAATTTTCTCTATCTTTTATTCTGGGAGTTTTATTATTTCAGGTTTAGATAAGTAAGTCTTAAGTCCATTTAAAACTTTTTTTCTATATTAACTAAAGCTTTTAAAAAATTCATGTGTGTATATATAAATGTAAATATCAGAAAAAAACCCACAAATTCAAAATCACTTGGGGAAAAATGTTCTTTATAATTTTTTTTTTATAATACCAAACATGACATCTGAAAAAAATAGACCTGTTTTCTTAATAAAGAAATAATAATCTTCTTGAATTTTTTTTCAGCACTTGGTTTTATTAGTCATAAAAGTTATCATTTTGTTTCCAAATTTATTAATAAATATGGTTTAGTGACAATACATCTCTATTAAAAGTCAACTCAGAAAATGTTTTATTATTAAAAGAATTTTATTTAGTTTGATGATTTATGTACTGTAGTAATTAAATTTTATGATAAAACTAAAGACAGTAAAGCTTCTGAAATCACAGGACTAAAAAAATAAGCATAAAAATTAATTTATAAAAGGAGCTAGACAATTTACATTTGTACTATATTTTATAAATGTTTTCTTCATTTTTGTGAAAAAAGTAATTACCTCAATGTTATGTAAAAATATTTTATGGATACTTAAACTCTAAATATTTAATGTTATCTCCTATGCATTGAAGCCATTGATTTTCAATAACTTTTAGTTAATTGTCATATAAACTCTTTTCAATCTTCTCTGTATAATCCAATTATATGTTTGTAAATTTCATTTGCTATAATGTCATTTCATTTATTTCTCTGCATATTTTTTTGGTTGATTGTTAATAAAATCATTTACTCTCCCTGAATATTTGTTATAAATTGGTATTACAGAGATATTTTTACTATATCAAATGGTGACAGAATGAACCTAAACTTATAATTGCACACTATCTTGGCATATGTTTTATTTATTCAACTACTCTGTAGAAATTCCATCACTGAGTATTCCTGCCATGACATTATCAAAGTAAAATAATAGAGTGGAATTAGGAGTAGCAAAATTTTTCTCAGTTTTAAGACCTACTCCTTCTACATCAATGATAAACTCTTAAATTTGAAGTTTTTTCTCTTTTCTGTAATGACTATTTTGACTTCAGAGTCTATAACTACACTTTAATTCTAGCAACAACTTTATTAAAAAGTTTTTATATTGTTGAGGGAAAGGAAGAAATTTATGAACAATAAAATTTTCACAGAACATACCCACAAAATATTACCTGGGGCTTAATATAAAGCATTGATTTAAAGAAGCTGTAATCTTGTTTATGTAATTTAACTATTTAATTTTCAGTTTCAGTATTAAGTTTGTTAATTCTTTAAAAATTTAGCTGTAAAATATTTATGATTATGTACATGTTTTAAAGATTCTGATTCAGTTAAAAGTTTTAAAGAAAGAAAGGCATTGCATTTTTGTGGGGTTTTATTTACCCATAAATAAGATAATTGTCTATTTATAAAAAGACATGGGAACCTAGCTTTACTCAGGAGAAAAGGTCATTTTTAAAATAATTTTTCATTTATTTTAATTTCAAAAAGCTAATGATGGTCCAGTGGGAAATACATTGGGGAAGATGCCTTAAATTTGGCTTTGAAGGCTCCTTCTGAGGAAGGCTGTTTCCTGCTTCTTCTGGTGTCCAAGCCTCAAGCTGGAGAAATGCTAGAATCCTAACGTTGGGGTATGAAGTCGTCACCTTGATGCAAGCTGTTAGAAGGACAACCGAGGTGAGACACGGTAATCCTTGTAGCCTAGGCTGGGGCATGGCCCCATTCTTCTCTGTTCCAGACTTTTACTGTCAGCTGGCAGCAGTGTCTCTTGCTGATACAAATGACAGGCATGTAAGGACGTCTTGATGGAGTCCTGGGCCCTTCGGAAATGTTTTCTTATGATATTTTTGTGACTGTGTGTGTTAGTGATTCCATAAAGGAGGATATCTGGTCAGGTAGCAGGGCTCTCTAGACTGGGGCGAAGCTCCTATTGGTTTCTTCATAGATGATGCTTCCTGGCTGTGTGCCTAGCCCCTTGCAGAGGGTGTGGCAGTCCATAGATCCAGGCTAGGTAGAGATCCAGGCTGCAAATGATGGTCACTGTGATTGCCTGCCTGTCAATGGTCATACTACTCCAACTCAGCCTTTTCTGGCACAGGCCAGTTCAGTTCACAGTATCTTCTAGAGTTTCCTCTCTCTCTCTGCCAGAATCTTTAAATGAAGGAAGAATACAAGGAATATAGTCCTGTTTGTTTACTTTTTTTCTTTCTTCCCTTGTCTAAGAGGATATATCAACAAAAATATTACTGTGAGATATGTCTGAGTCTACTCCCTACATTTCTTTCAAGGATTTTTAAGTTCCATGATTTACTTCTCCTTTTCCATGTGAGACGAGGGGAGACAGAGAGACAGACTCCCACATGTGCCCTGACTGGGATGCAGCTGACAATTTCTGTATGGGGCTGATGCTCTGCTCATCTGGGACCAAGCTCGCAACCAAGGTACTTTTAATACCCGAGGAAGAGGCTCCACTGAGCCACCCTCAGACTCCAAGCCGGTGCACTTGAACCAATTAAGCCATGGTTATGGAGAAGAAAGTGAGAGTGAGAGAGAGAGAGAGAAGGGGGACAGTGAGGGCTGGAGAAGTAGATGGTCATTTCTTCTTGTGTGCTCTGACCAGGAATTAAACTCAGGATATCCAAATGCCTGGCCATTGCTCTACCACTGAGCCAACCAACCATGGCCCCATTTAAGTTTTTTATTCATTTTGAGTTTATTCTTGTGTATGGTATAAGTTGGTGGTCAAGTTTCATTTTTTTTTTTTTTGCTTCATATTTGTGGAGTTTTTCCAACACCATTTGTTGAAGAGACTGTTTTTATTCCATTGCATGCTCTAACCTCCATTGTCAAATATTAATCAACCATAAAGGTGTAGATTTATTCCTTATTCTCTTTCATTGATCCGTATGCTTGTTCTTTTTTTTAATTTTTATTAATTTTAATGGGGTGACATCAATAAATCAGGGTACATATATTCAAAGAAAACATGTCCAGGTTATATTGTCATTCAATTATGTTGCATACCCATCACCCAAAGTCAGATTATCCTCCGTCACCTTCTATCTAGTTTTCTTTGTGCTACTCCCCCTCCCCCCCACCGGTAAATACCACACTCTTGTCCATGTCTCTTAGTCTCGTTTTTATATCCCACCAATGTGTGGAATCATGCAGTTTTGGTTTTTTCTGATTTGCTTATTTCACTCCATATAATGTTATCAAGATCCCACCATTTTGTTGTAAATTATCTGATGTCATCATTTCTTATGGCTGAGTAGTATACCATAGTGTATATGTGCCACATATTCTTTATCCAGTCTTCTATTTTTTACAGTGATTAAGGCCTTTAGGCAAACTCTTGGCCAATACAGCAATAATCCATAAAAGAGTAGTGTCCTTAACATGTTCACCAAGTCCAAGTTGGCACCAACACCATTTCAAATCCCTGCAAATGCAACCCAACCCCAGTTCAGTCCATTAAGAGCTGTCACAAGGAGCAGGAGTCCAGGAAAAGTCCACATCCAGAAAAAGTCTGCATGGCACTGGAATTGTTGTCACAATTCTATACTTTGCAGCTCACGTCCAAGTCCCTATAACCGCTGCTTCTAGCTGGTAATGATTCAGGAAGACTGAAAAAGCCATCTGCAGCATGTGTGGAGATGGAGCTTCTGTTCTCCTCTGCCTGGACAGATGAGAGCAGGTTGCTTTTCCCTGGAGCTCTGTGACTGTGGCGTGGTAAAGAAAACCTTGGGATACACTAAGCTGAGTGGTAAAGGTTAATTCATAATAGATGTTGGCAAAAGAGGGAAAGAGAGCTCTAAATTAGGAGTAGGTCCCAGCCTGAAATATGAGTGGGGCATTGAGGTAGGAGGAATAAAGAAAACATTATATACTAAACAAAGCAGCAGAAAATAAGACTATCAACACCCACAACAAAGATCTTTGAGGGAAGAATAACAAACCTGACTATTCAGGCAAGACATAGTTAAGTGGCCCTTGTGCAAGTGAGATCAGTTTACCTGCTTCTTGGAATAAATACCCTAAGGTCATCCACAGTGTTGTAGATGGGGCCAATGGCCCTAGGCACCTTCAGCCTTCAGTGGAAAATCCCAGCATTCTGGGCAAGGTTAGGTCATAGGTGGCTGGAGCAGGGCTGGAAGAGACTGAACCCTCCCTTAGAGAAGCAAGGGGGAAGCTTACCTTCCAGTGTCCCTTTTTCCTCACAGCAAAGGTATGTAAGCCTGGCAGGCTTTAGCTCAATGACATTCCTTTTCACTATTGAAGCAGGATCCAGATGGAATCCTATGAGACCCCTTTGGGGCATTGGACCTTTAAGGGTGTATCCTAAAAGCTGGTAGTTCACCTGATCTTTATTGGGCTTTTTCTGCCTCTTGGTACCTTAAAAGCCATGCTCAGAAGATCTCGCTGAGGGGTCTGAGGATCCCCATCCGCCTATATAAACCTTTTCCATATACCTGGAGCTATTTGGAAAAAGACAAAACAGTGTTATTAGCTGGATCAAATAAAAGAAGGTAGAAGTTTGCAGGAGAAAAAGATTTGGCATCTCCTGTTCATCAGCATTCAAAAGAAATTTAAAAATTTTTAAGTAAAAAGCATGACATGGTAGACCCATAGGAGTTCCAGGACATGACGCCCCCCTTTAAATTTTAGTATGCTTGTTCTTATACCATGTAGTTTTGATTACTATGACCTTGTAGTACAGTTTTATATTAAGTAGTGTGATACCTCCAACTTAGTTCTTCTTTCTCAAGAGTACTGTGGTTATTTAGGGTCATTTTTTGGTTCCATGTAAATTTTTTGGAATAATTGTTCTAGATCTGTGAAATATGCCATTTGTATTTTAATAAGAATTGCATTAAAATTATAGATTGCTTTGGATAATATAAGTATCTTAATGATGTTAATTTTTTTATCCAGGAGCACAGTATATGCTTCTGTTTATTTGTATCATCCTTAACATCTTTCTTCAATGCCCTATAATTATCTGAGTATAGGTCAGTTTTCTCTTAGGTTACCTTTATTTTTAGAGACCTTATTTTTAATTGTTGTTGCAAGATTTTGTACAATAAAAGAAAACATCAAAAAATGAAAGACAAACCACTGAATGCAGAACATATTCTCTGATATATGTGATAAAGGTTTAATATTTAAAATTTACAAAGAACTCATAAGAGTCAACACCAAACAGCAATAAAAATCCCATTAAAAAATGGGAAAAGGCCTGACCTGTGGTGGCACAGTGGATCAAGTGTTGACCTGTAACACTGAGGTCGCTGTTTCAAAACCCTGGGCTTGCCTGGTTAAGGCACATATGGAAGTTGATGTTTCCTGCTCCTCCCCCCTTCTCTCTCTCTCTCTCTCTCTCTCTCTCTCTCTCTGTCTCTCTTCTCTAAAATGAATAACTAAATAAAAATAATTTTTAAAAAATGGGAAAAGGACCTGAATAAACACTTCTCCAAAAAGGACATGCAGATGGCCAATATACATATAAAAATATGCTCAAAGTCATTAATCATTAGAGAGATGCAAGTTAAAACCACAATGTTATATGACCTCACAACTGCCAGAATGGCTATCATCAAAAAATAAACAACAAATGCTTAAAAATGTGGATAAAAGGGAACCTTTGTGCATTATTGGTTGGAATGCATACTGGTGCAGCCACTGTGGAAAACAGTATGAAGTTTCCTCAAAAAATAAAAAATATATCTTTTGACCCAATGATCTCATGGTCTTGGAATATATCTTAAGAATCCAGAAACACTAATTTGAAAGAGTATATATATTTCCTTGTTCATTGTAGTATTACTTATAGTAGCCATTATTTGAAAACAGCCCAATTGTCCATCAATGAGTGAATGCATAAAAAAAAGCTATAGTGCATTTACATAATGAAATATTACATGACCATAAAAAGAAATAAATTTTTGTTCTGTGACAGCCTGGATTGACCTGGATAGTATTATGTTAAGTGAAATAAACCAGTTAGGGAAAGACACATACAATATGACCTTACTTATATATAGAGTCTAATGAACACAGTAAACTGATGAACAAAATAAAAATAGGCATGTTCATATGGAATAGACTGACAGCTGTCCATCAGGAAGGAGGTCGAGGGGACTGGATAAAGAATGTGGAGTGATTAGTCAAAAAACATATGTACACTAGACATAAACACAGACAACATTGTGGCAATAGCCATACAGAAAGGTGGGTGGAGGCAAAGGGATGAAAAAATGGGGTAGAAAGAGACTTGCTTGGGGTGGAGGGTGCATGATGAATTGTACAGATGAAGTTATATTGAGTTGTAGACAACAAACCTGTATAGTTTTGTGAACCAATGTCATCACAATAAATTTAATTAATAAAAATAATAAATAAAGCACTTAGAAAACAAAAAGTAATATTGAGTAATTTTTTTACAATGATGATTTTGTCATTCTGTGCCAGTATAGTCACTTACACCACATTTTATTTATATGAGCAAAAGTAATAAAAATTTTTCCATCATCTAATTCTTCAAGTATGTTGGAAGGATAGTTGAAAAGGCAGTAAAAACAAGGTTCTTGAAGGAGTGAGTCATATGCAATAAGGAGCTAAATTGATTGAACTTACTATGTGTTTATATAAGACATGTCATCATTTTATCTTTATCCCAAAATTTATTATATTGTGGATAAAATTAAATGGATCATAGCTAGCAATTTTTTTTCTTAGTTTGGAAACTCTATGTAGTACTTCCTGAGCATGCTTAGGAGCAAGAATTGCTGAAAGTGATAATGGTAACAAAGAATTTAAAGGCATTGTTTGCTGAATTTGTTCATTGTATTTTGATGATAGATTTTAATATATTTTTAATAAGTTTATTAGAGTGCCATTGGTTAATAGGATAAAGAGGTTTCAAGTGTACATTTCTATGATACATGATTTGTATATTGCATTGTGTGCCCATCGCCCAAAGTCAAACCATCTCTGTTACTGTATATCTGACCTCCTTTCCCCTCCTATCCTTTACATTATTAATCAGCTGAATTTCCTTGAGAATGACTATTTTGAGGTTGGTTTGGTCACAGAGGAAGAATAAAGGTTTATTTATGTTTTATAAATAACAGAAAGTTTAAGATTTATGATATTTTTGAAAGAAAATGATAACATGTCCAAAATTGTTGTAGTTTCACTTAACCACATCTACAAGTAAACTTACATTAAATAGCATATTATTTTTAATATTTTGTAGTTACAAAAGCTAATTTATTACCAAAAATGTGATAATAGCAAACATTAATTTGGTGACTTTCAAGCACTGACTGGGTGCTAGCTGTCTCATTTTTTAAACATTTTCAATGTATCTATTTGTGTTTACTTATTATGACCATCCAAATAACTATTAAGACCTTTGTACCTGCTAGTCTCCTTCCAAATAGATACTCATAGTGATTTTATTGTCAGTTAGGGGAATTCAAATTCCATTATCTTCCATTATCTTACTAGGCATTTCACTTCTGCCAGCTTTAATTAAGTTAAAATCTGTTTCACTTACATTGCTGATTAAAACTAATTAAGTTTGTTGTTTAATCCTATCTAGAAGTCTTATATTGTTTAAACAGGTTTACTTTTAAATAGAATTGTTTTGGTGTGGAAGTTTTTATAATAGGAAGACTGCATTTTATTTTATTCAAATTATTAATAGATTTCATGGATTTATACAGTTGGAATAATTTCTCAGATTCAAATTCTAGAGAATATTTTTTGCATGTTTAGGCAAAAAAGATGGTTTGATACTGATAAAACTTAATCATTGCTATTTAATGAAAAGTTTGGAAAAATAAAGCATTAGCTTTTGATTATTTCACTTCAGAGCCTAAAAATTAGCCTGATGTAGCTTTAATTCATTTATTATTTAAGAATGTATTACTGTCCTGGCCAGATACCTCAGTTTGTTAGACATTGTCTCAAGGAGTAGAGGTTGCCAGTTCCATTCCTGGTCAGGGCACATACAGAAGCAGATCATTGTTCCTCTCTCTCTCTCTTTCTCTCTCAATTCTTCTCTTGCTAAAATCAATCAATGAATCAATCAATAAATACTGTATTATTGTGACTTAGAGCCAATTATTAACAAGTGTTTAAGAATCTTGAATTGTAGAATATTGCTATACTATTTGTCATAAATGGTTCCATAACTAAACTTTATATGAACCAAAAAATAAATAAAATAAACTAGTATTCTCTTTATCCTGATTTATTAAAAATAAGACTTCAAAACCAACAAATTATCTTCAAAATTAATAATTGATGCTGTTCTACAAATTTTCCAGCTCATGGAACTTGACCATTGGATTGTAGCCTAATTTTACAGAAGCTCTTTCAATCTTCTGTATCCACTGAAGGATATAGGAATATAATCTTCAAAGCACAGTAAAGTTAGGATCAACACAACTATCATTGTCACTAGTCTAGAGTAGGCTGAAATCAACAAATAGTCCTTGGACTTCTTTTGCTTTCAGTTCTGTCCCAAGACCACCATGCCTCTGGCACACAATATAATTTGAAAATAGGGAAAAATAAGAAATCTATTTCAGGTTTTTGTGAAATAACACTAATTTAATTTTCCTTTTACAGCTATGATGATATGAATTTTTAAGATGTAGTGGTATCATGGTAGTTTGTGATTGAACAGTCAGTTTACACTCGTTTTTATGCCCCAAAATGACCAGGGCTTTTTGTGATTTTGGATATTACTGACTTATTATTTAGGTTTATGTAGCTAATTATATAACTTACAAAATGCACTGCAGTGTTATTGAATTGTATCCATTTCAGCATTCACCTTTTTTTGGATCTGAGCTAAATTCAGTTTCCTTAGTTTTAATATACTTTTCCAAAGAAAGCATTTTTAATAATATTGGCACCCTGGCCAGTTGGCTCAGCGGTAGAGCGTCGGCCTAGCGTGCGGAGGACCCGGGTTCGATTCCCGGCCAGGGCACATAGGAGAAGCGCCTATTTGCTTCTCCACCCCTCCGCCGCACCTTCCTCTCTGTCTCTCTCTTCCCCTCCCGCAGCCAAGGCTCCACTGGAGCAAAGATGGCCCGGGCGCTGGGGATGGCTCTGTGGCCTCTGCCCCAGGCGCTAGAGTGGCTCTGGTCACAACATGGCAGAGCATCACCCCCTGTGGGTAGAGCGTCGCCCCTGGTGGGCGTGCCGGGTGGATCCTGGTCGGGCGCATGCGGGAGTCTGTCTAACTGTCTCTCCCTGTTTCCAGCTTCAGAAAAATGCAAAAACAAAACAAAACAAAAAAACAAATAATATTGGACATGAACATGAAGAATATGTAATAGAAAAATTACAGAATAAATCTCAAACTTGATAAAGTGTGGCATGGTATGGCATACCAACCTTATAGGATACCAAGAAAAAACTGGCTCATAAAAATGTTTTAGAAAATGTGTATAGCAGTACATTTAACTGTGGCTGTTTTGCAAGACATCATATTTTTCTCTCTTGAAAATGCAAAAGACAATATGTGCTAAAAGCATCTGGAGAGAAATGACAGAGTGAGGGATATTCCCAATCTCTCCCTTTAAAATTTCTACAAATTCAACAACTAAACACAGAGAAAAAAATCTCAGGAATGCCTGAAATATACACACACCAAACAAAGATATGATTGAGTGAAAAGGTGGCTGAATATATAACCCATTTTGAAAGAAATAAGGCGGAGAATGGAGTATTTCACTTTCTTCACTGATTTGAGGAAGAAGCACTTTTGTTTGGAGTGGAGCAAAATGGAGAGTCTGAGATAGAGGGAAAGGAACTGAGTTAGGGTAAGTATTCAAACAAAAGAAAAAACACACCAGCTCTGCCTGAGATCACATACAAAGGGCGTGTGCACGGGCAGTGAATTCCAAGTAAAATTAACAGTGCAGCGTGCCGGCATGAGCTCGTGCCAGTATCTTTGTACATTCCCAGCTCTACGATCACCACCACTGTGCAGCAGTTTTACCTAGCATCACTAGTACTGGGCACATGGGCTAGAGTGCTCAGCCTGAGATTATCAGCACTAGGCACCTGTATGGCTTGTTGCCAGTGTCTTTGGACATCCCTGGATCCATGGTCACCAGCGCACGGTGCTCAGAAGCCAAAATCCTTAGCCTGAGACTGTTCGTGCTGGGCACCTCCATGGGCCAATACAAGTGTCTGAGTGCATCCCCAATTCTGACTGATATCACAGGCGCTGGGCGCCTGAGTGGGCAGGTGCAAGCCTCTGTGTGCATTGCTGGAGTTGTGGGAGCTGGAGACAAACATGGCTTACTGTTGGCTACCAAAAAGTGCATGAGGGAAAAGCCCATGGAGATTAGACCCGTGGCATGTAGACCTGCCTGCCCCCATAGAATTTTGCCTGTGTGTAACAGAGAAGTGCCTGATATGAGGATGGCTCCCAGCCTTGTTTGCTCTTGCTGGTGGCACTCATTGCCACTGCCTTGCCCAGATCTATGCTTTGAGCAGTACTGGAGGAAGGACCTGGATGTTTGCCACTGTCTACTCTGCAGACAGTGGCTGAGGCAAACCTCACAGCTAAGTCCCCAGGCTGCTAACTCTGGTGGGAAGGACATGGAGATAGGCACCTGGAGAATTGAAACTGCCATTGTTACAGCCAGAAAATTGCAAAGCACTAACAAGCCCAGCCTACCAACGGACTGAGTACCAGCCTATGTCATTGCCACAGCTACACACCAACAGACCCCTGCCCAAGAGCCCCAGAGAGGCAAAACTCGTAGTTCAGTGCCACTTGCTGAAAAAAAGGCATAAGTTACCTCTCAAAACCAGAAAAAATTACATTTGTATAATAGTTTTTGTCATTTTGGTCATTTTTTCTTCTTTCCTTGTTTTTTCCTTTTTCTTTAGAACTTCATTACCCATAGTTGTTACATTTTTCATTTTTGTTTTTTTTGAGGATTTCATTTCATAAACTTCACTTCTTTTTGTTGTTGTTGTTCCTTTTTCTTCTCTTTCTTCTTTCTTTCCATGTCTAATCCTTTTTCTTTTATTATCTTTTCTTCTCTCATCTGATATTCATTTATCATTAAATTATTATATTTTGTACTCATATTTTTTGTGGCATTTTGCTGGTATTTTACTTCATTTTTTTTCTTTTGTCATTGTTATTCAGTTCCTGCTCCTTGTTCTCTCTAGTTTTTGTTCCATTTATCATTACAGAATTTTCATTTTTTCCACAGTATTTTTTAATTTTTATTTATTATGTTAATTATCTTTTATTAGTGTTATTAACAACCCCACTCTCAAATGCCACTAAGGAAAAAGTAATCAGATATCATGAATACAAAAGACAGAGATGTAGCTCAGAAAGATGATGAAAATTCTCCAGAAAAAATTTTCAATTACTTGGAAACCTTGGAGTTAAATAAAAGAGAATTCAAAATTGAAGTCCAAAAATACTCACTGAAATACAAGAAAACTCTGAAAGACAATTTAGAGAGCTCAAAAAACAATTTAATGAACAAAAAGAATACTTCATCAAGGATATTGAAACTATAAAAAGGGACCAAACAGCCCTGGCCAGTTGGCTCAGTGATAGAGCGTCGGCCTGGCATGCAAGAGTCCTAGGTTCAATTCCTGGCTAGGGCACACAGGAGAAATGCCCATCTGCTTCTCCACTCCTATCCCTCTCCTTCCTCTCTGTCTCTCTCTTCCCCTCCTGCAGCCAAGGCTCCATTGGAGCAAAGTTGGCCAGGGTGCTGAGGATGGCTCTGTGGCCTCTGCCTCTTGTGCTAGAATGGCTCTGTTTGCAACAGAGTGATGTCCCAAATGGGCAGAACATCGCCCCCTGGTGGGTGTGCCAGGTATATCCCAGTCGGGCACATGTGAGAGTCTGTCTGATTGCCTCCCTGTTTCCAACTTCAGAAAAATACAAAAAAAAGAGACCAAACAGAGATAAAAAATTCACTACATGAGAGGACCTGAAGATGGCAGCAGAGTAGGCAGATGCACAGACTCCAAGATCTCAGCACCAAACTGAAATACAAATCAATATAGAAATAATCAGCATGAAAAACCAACTCTGGACTACAAGAACAGCTCTCAAAAACCAAGGAGCAAAGAAGAAGCCACAACAAACATGGTAGGGAGCACCTGAATCTCCCCTGCTTACAGGAATGGGGGGGTGAGGCTGAGACCCCTGAGCATCTCTCACTCCAGGGAAAAGAGTATAAAATACTGCTCACAGCCACTTGCCTGGAAACTAGGGAGTGAAGTGTGTTGAAAGGACTGGCTTATCTTCCAAGTGGAAAGGGGAGAGAGGGACAGATAGTGAGGAGCTGAGGAATGCAGGGGATGACTTAAAAAGCTGACTCATTCAGTGATGCAGGTGGCCATAGCTGGGGGAGGGACTGATACTTCCACAAAACAAAAGATTAAATTGCTTCTGGATCACAGATCTCCAGACATCTCTCCAGTTCCAATCAGCACAAGACACAGTTGAAAACAAGAAGTGGGGAAGAGAGGCAGTAGCTCAGGTCTCCATGAAGATCTGAGATACACAACCCCCTACTGAAGCTGAGAAAACACCCTGCCCCCAGAGAGATTAATTGGTAGAATAGGCCTTCAGAGACTCAGGTTAAACCCACTGCATTCCTGGATACAGTTTCAAGAAAGCCCCCTGCTGAGATCAGTAAACAAGACTATTACCTGTGAAGAAAACAAACAAATCAGGACTTCAAAGTGGCCCAAATCAAAAAGTGGATTACAAATAATAGCTAATGCCAACCCAAGAAGACCTAGAAATAACACAATTGGAAACTGTAGGCAGACAACACCAAAGCTAGACTCAACCAACTCTACAAATAAAACACCCAAGCACAAGCATAATCAGAAGACAAAAAAGTGCAACCCAAATGAAACCACAAGAGAAACCTTCAGGAGATGAACTGAATGATATGGAAATAAACAAACTTCTGGATGCGGAGTTCAAAACAATGATTGTAAGAATGCTTAGGGATCTTAGAACAATAATGGATGGTAATTACAAACACCTAAATAATGAAATAGCAAGTATAAAAAAGGATATTGAAATATTAAAAAAGAATCAGTCGGAAATGACAAATACAATATCAGAAATAAAGACCACAATGGAAGGAATTAAAAACAGGATGGATAGGGCTGAGGATCGAATCAGCGAGTTAGAGGACAACTTGAATGAAGGCAAGAAAGCAGAGAAGAAAAAAGAAAAGAGACTCAAAAAGTCTGAGGAAATTCTTAGAGAGCTCTGTGGCAACATGAAGATAAATAACATTTGCATCATAAGGGTTCTGGAAGAAGAAGAGAAAGAACAAAGGATAGAGAGTTTGTTCAATCATATCATAGCTGAAAACTTTCCTAAATTAATGCAGGAGAAACTCTCACAAGTTCAAGAGCAAAGAGAACTCCATTAAAGAGAAACCCCAAAAAACCTACAAAAAGACACATCATAATTAAAATACCAAAGCTAAATGATAAAGAGAAAAAATTAAAAGCTGATAGAGAAAATAAAGCTATCACCTACAAAAGAACCCCCATAAGGATGACATCCAACTTTTCAACAGAAACACTTGAAGCCAGAAGGGAATGTAAAGAAATATTCAAAGTAATGCAGAGCAAGAACGTACAACTACTTAATCCAGCCAGCCTATCATTTAAAATTAAAGGAGAAATATAAAGCTTCCTAGACTAAAAAAAAAAAAAAAAAAAAAAGTTCAAGAAATTTATTAAAATCAAACCAATGCTACAGGAAATGTTAAGGGACGTGTTCTAAACAGATCAAAGTGGGAAAAGAATATAGCAAAAGAGGAATACAGCTTTAAAGAATAAAATGGCAATAAACAACTACATATCAATAATAACCTTAAATGTAATTGGACTAAATGATACAAACAAAGTACATACGGTAGCTGCATAGATAAGAAAACAAGACCCATACGTATGCTGTCTACAAGAGACACACCTTAAAACAAAAGATGCACATAGATTGAAGGTAAAAGGATAAGAAGAAAAAAACATTTCATGCAAATGGAAATAAAAAAAAGCTGGGGTAGCAATACTTATATCACACAAAATAAATTTTAAAACAAAGGATATAGTTAGAGATAAAGAAGGCCACTACATAATGATAAAGGGAGTAATCCAATAGGAAGATATAACTATTATAAATATCTATGCACCTAATATAGGAGCACCTAAATATATAAAGCAGACTTTGAAAGATATAAAGGGCGAGATCAACAGCAATACTATAATAGTAGGAGATTTTAATACCCCACTAACATCACTAGATAGATCCTCAAGAAAGAAAATTAACAAAGAAACAGCAGACTTATAGGACACACTAGATCAACTCAATTTAATAGATATCTTCAGAATCTTTCACCCTAAAGCAGCAGAATATACATTCATTTCAAGTGTTCATGGTACATTTTCTAGGAAAGACCACATGTTAGGGCACAAAAGTGGTCTCAACAAATTTAAGAAGATTGAAATTATATCGAGCACTCTCTCTGATCACAATAGCATGAAACTAGAAATCAACCAAAACAGAAAAGCTTAAAAATTCTCAAACACATGGAAACTAAATAGCAGGTTGTTAAATAACAAATAGATTAAGAATGAGATCAGAGAAGAAAAAAAAATTCCTAGAAATGAATGATAATGAGCATAAAACCACTCAAAATTTATGAGACACAGCAAAAGCAGTACAGAGAGGGAAGTTCATAGCACTACAGGCAACTTTAAGAAACTAAAAAAAGCTCAAATAAACAACTTAATCCTGCATCTAAAAGAACTAGAAAAAGAACAGCACATAAAGCCCAAATGTAGTAGAAGGAAGGAAACAATAAAGATCAGAGCAGAAATAAATGACATAGAGGTTAAAGAAAGAATACAGAGGATCAATGAAACTAGGAGCTGGTTCTTTGAAAAGGTAAACGAGATCAATGAACCTTTAATTAGACTCACCAAGAAAAAAAGAGAGAGGACTCAAATAAATAAAATTAAAAACGAGAGTGGAGAAATAACAACTGACACAACAGAAATACAAAATATTGTAAGAAAATACTATGAAGAATTGTATGCCAAAAAACTAGACAACCTAGATGAAATGGACAAATTCCTTGAAACATACAATCTTCCAAAAATCAATCTGGAAGAATCAGAAAACCTAAACAGACCGATTACACTAAATGAGATCGACAGAATTATCAAAAAACTTCTAACAAAGAAAAGTCCAGGGCCTGATGGCTTCACAAGTGAATTCTACCAAATATTCGAAGAACTAACTCCTATCCTTCTCAGGCTATTTCAAAAGTTTGAGAGAAAGGAAGACTCCCAAGTTCCTTTTATGAGGTGAGCATAATTCTGATTCCAAAACGAGGCAAAGACAACACAAAGAAAGAAAATTATAGGCTAAAATCCCTGATGAATTTAGATGCTAAAATCCTGCACAAAATATTAGCAAACCGGATTCAACACTATATGAAAAAAATCATACACCATGATCAAGTGGGATTTATTCTGGGGAGGCAAGGCTGGTACAATATTCGCAAATCAATCAATGTGATTCATCACATAAACAAAAGGAAGGACAAAAACCACATGATAATTACAATAGATGCAGAAAAAGCATTTGATAAAATCCAGCACCCGTTCATGATCAAAACTCTCAGCAAAGTGGGAATACAGGGAACATACCTCAACATAAAAGCCATCTATGAGAAACCCACAGCCAATATCATACTCAATGGACAAAAATTAAAAGCAACCCCTTAAGATCAGGAACAAGGCAGGGGTGCCCCCTTTCACAACTGTTATTCAACATAGTCCTGTAAGTCCTAGCAACAGTAATCAGACAAGAAGAAGAAATAAAAGGCATTCAAGTTGGAAAAGAAGAAGTAAAACTATCATTATTTGCAGATGATATGATATTGTACATATCACAAGTCTCAGTCAAAAAACAACTGGACCTGATAAATAAATTCAGCCAAGTGGCAAGATATAAAATTAATACTCAGAAATCAGAGGCATTTTTATACACCAACAATGAACAGTCAGAAAGAGAAATTAAAGAAACAATCCCCTTCACTATTACAACCATAAAAATAAAATACCTAGGAGTAAATATAACCTATGAGACTAAAGACTTGTACTCGGAAAATTATAAAACATTGATAAAAGAAATCAAGGAAGATACAAATAAGTGGAAGTATATACCATGCTCATGGTTAGGAAGAATAAACATCATTAAAATGTCTATATTACCCAAAGCAATATATAAATTCAATGCAATACCAATTAAAATACCAATGACATATTTTAAAGATATAGCTCACATATTTCAAAAATTTATATGGAACCAAAAAAAAACTCAAATAGTTTCAGCAATATTAAAAAAGAAGAATAAAGGGAGAGGTATACACTTCCTGATATCAAGTTATACTACAAGGCCATTGTACTCAGAACAGCCTGGTACTGGTATAAGAACAGGCATATAGATCAATAGAACAGAACAGAGAACCCAGAAATAAACCCAGAGCTCTATAGACAACTGATATTTGACAGAGGAGGTAAGGAAATACAGTGAAGTAAAGACAGCCTCTTTAATTAATGGTGTTGAGAAAATTGGACAGCTACCTACAAAAAAAATGAAACTAGACCACCAACTTACACCATTCTCAAAAATAAACTCAAAATGCATAAAAGACTTAAATGTAAACCGTGAAACCATAAGCATCTTAGAAGGAAACATAAGAAGTATGCTCTCCAACATCACTTGGAGCAATATATTTGCTGATATATGTCCACGGGCAAGTGAAATAAAAGACAGGATAAATAAATGGGACTATATCAAACTAAAAAGTTTTTGCACAGCTAAAGACAATAAGAACAGAATAAAAGACAAACTACACAATGGGAGAACATATTTGACAATACATCTGAAAAGGGGTTAATAACCAAAATTTATAAAGAACTTGTAAAACTCAACACCAGGAAAGCAAACAATCCAATCAAAAAATGGGAAAAAGAAAGGAATAGACAGTTATGCAAAGAGGACATACAGATGGCCAATAAGCATATGATAAAATGCTCAACATCATTAATCATTAGAGAAATGCAAATTAAAACCACAATGAGATATCACCTCACCAGTCAGAATGGTGCTCATCAACAAAATAACACAGAAAAAATACTGGCAAGGATGTGGAGAAAAGGGAACCCTCCTGTACTGCTGGAGGGAATGCAGACTGGTGCAGCCACTGTGGAAAACAGTATGGAGATTCCTCAAAAAATTGAAAATCAAACTGCCTTTTGGCCCAGCTATCCAACTTTTAGGACTATACCCCAATAACACCATAGACCTGCTCCAAAAGGAGAAATGCACCCCCATGTTTGGCAGTATTGTTCACAATAGCGACGATCTGGAAACAGCCCAAGTGTCTGTCAGAAGGCCAGTGGATTAAAAGCTTTGGTACATATATATTATAGAATACTATTCAGCCATAAGAAATGATGACATAGGATCATTTACAATAACATGGATGAACCTTGATAACATATGGAGTAAAATAAGTAAATCAGAAAAAACTAAGAACTATATGAATCCATACATAAATGGGACATAAAAATGAGACTCAGAGACATGGAGAAATATGTGATGGGAATGGGAGGGGGTGTGTGGGGGGGATAGAGTGAGGAAGGAGTGAGAGGATGTGGGGGGAGGGGAGGGTCACAAAGCAAACCAGATAGAAGGTGACAGAAGACAATTTGACTTTGGGTGAGGGGTATACAGCATAATCAAATGTCAAAATAATTTGGAGATGTTTTCTCTCAACATATGTATCCTGATTTATCAATGTCACTGCATTCAATTTAATAATATAAAAAAATAAAATAAAATCAATACATGTACTAAAATATGAGGTAACAACCTTAGTTAATAGAACAGTACAAGTAGAGAAGAGAATTAGTGACATAGAAGACAGGAAAGTACAGGTACTACTGAGAGAAGAGAAGAGAGACTCAAGAATTTAAAAAAAATGAGAAAGCCCTGCAAGATTTGTCTGATTCTATCAGAAAGATCCACATAAAAATAATGGGTATAACAGAAGGAGAAAAGAGAGAAAAAGGAATGGTGAGCATATTCAAATTATGGATGAGAACTTCCCAAGCCTGTGGAAACAATTAGAGCCTTGAATCCAAGAAGCAAATAGAACATCAAGTTGCCTTAACCCAAATAGACCTACTCCAAGGCACATCATAACAAAATTATCACAAATCAGTGACAAAGAAAAAATCCTCAAGGCAGCCCAGGAAAAAAAGAATAAACATGTAAAGGAAGGCCCATTATGCTTTCATCAGATTTCTTATCAGAAACTCAACAAGCCAGAAAAGAGTGGACCTCAATATTTAAATTACTGAAAGAGAAGAACTTCCAGCCAGGAATATTGTATTCATCAAAGCTATCCTTCAAATATGAAGGAGAAAATATATATTCACATAGAGAAGATGAGGGAATTTATCACCAGAAAACATGCATTGCAGAAAATACTAAAGGGGATTATCTGACCACATACAAAGAAAAAGCAAAAAACAAAATTATAAGTAAAAGCTACAGCAAGATCACAATAAAAAAAAGAATAATCTGTGATAACAAAAATAAAAGGGAGAGGAAAAGATTAGCAGTAGCAAAGGAGAATGGAATGTTGAAGCACGCATGAAATGGTGGACTACAATATATATGCTATATTCTTTTCATTATCTAATGGTAACCACTTCTGAAATTACCACTCCTAAAACACATGACTTAAAAAAATAAGAAATAGAGGAAAGAAGTATGGAATACAACTAAACAAAAACAAATAACAGAAAAACAAAAGAGAGGTACCAAACAAGAAGCAGAGCTATCAGAAAGCAGTATATAAAATGGCAATAAGAAACACTCAAATGTCAATTATTACATTAAATGTAAATGGTTTGAACTCACCAATAAAAAGACACAGAGTAGCAGAGTGGATCAAAAAAGAAAATCCAACTCTATGCTACCTTAAAAAAAACACATCTAAGCTACAAGAATAAAAACAGATTCAAAATGAAAGGTTGGAAAATGATTCTCCAAGCATATAATATCCAAAGAAAAGCAGGTGTACCAATATGCATATCTGACAATGCTGGCAACAAGACAGCAAAGGTAATCAGAGACAAAGATCATCATTTCATAATGATAAAGGGGACATTGAATCAAGAAGACATAACACTTCTTAATATATATGCACCAAACCAAGGAGCACCAAAGTATATAAGACATCTACCAACTAATCTAAAAAGAAAAACTGACAAAAAACACAATTATACTTGGAGACCTCGATACACTACTGACAGTTCTAGATTGTTCATACAAACAAAAAATCAATAAAGAAATATTGGCCTTAAATAAAACACTAGAACAATTGCATATGATAGACATCTACAGGACATTTCATCTTAAAATGTCAGAGTATATATTTTTCTCCAGGGTACATGAAACATTCTCAAGAATTGATCATATGTTGGGCCACAAAACTAACATCAACAAATTCAGAAAGATTGAAATTATATTAAGCATATTCTCTGACCATAAAGCTTTGAAACTAGAATTAAACTGCAATAAAGAGGTAAACAAACCCACAACAATGTGGAAATTAAAGAACATACACCTAAAAAATGAGTGAGTCAAAGAAGAAATAAAAGCAGAGATAAAAAATATATATATATAAGCAGAAGAAAAAGACAACATGACATATCTGAATATCTAGGATGCAGCAAAAGCAGTAATAAGAAGAAAGTTCATATCACTACAGGCTTATATCAGTGGTAGTCAATCTGGTCCCTACCGCCCACTAGTGGGCATTCTAGCTTTTATGGTGAGCAGTAGCAGAGCAACCAAAATATAAATAAAAAGATACATTTAGCTATTTTAAGTTGTTTTATAAAGATTTATTCTGCCTTCCCTACTTTGTAAATCACCATTACTGTGGAACTGGTGGGTGGTTAGAAAATTTTACTACTAATGGAGATACAAAAGTGGGTGGTAGGTTTAAAAAGGTTGACTACCCCTGGGCTTATATGAACAACTAAGAGAGAGCCCAAGTGAACAACTTAACATCACATCTAAAGGAACTAGAAAAAGAAGAACAAAGGCAACCCAAAAACAGCAGAAGAAAGGAAACAATAAAAATCAGAGCAAAATAAATGAAATAAAGAACAGAAAGACTATAAAAAAAAGTCATTAAAACAAGAACTTGGTTCTTTGAAAAGATCAAAAAAATTGACAAACCCTTGACAAGACTCACTAAAGAAAAAAGAGAAAGGACTCATATAAATACAATCCAAAATAAAATAGGAGAAATTATTACAGATATCATAGATATACAAAGAATTATTGTATAATACTATATGTCATTAAATTTAACAATATAGAATAAATGGATAAATTCCTAGAACAATACATTCTTCCTAGACTGAATCATGAAGAAGTAGAAAACCTAAACAGACTCATAAGCAGGGAGGAAAGAGAAACAACTATCAAAAACCTCTCAAAAAATAAAAATCCAGGGCCACATGTCTATATTAGTGAATTCTATCAAACATTTAAAGAATATTTTGTTTCTATTCTATGCAAAGTTGTCCAAAAAATTGAAGAAGCAATACTTCCAAACACATTTTATAAGGCCAACATAACGGTCATACCAAAACCTGGTAAGGACAACACAATAAAAGGAAACTGCAGACCAATATCTCTAATGAATACAAATGTAAAAATCCTAAACTAAATACTAACAAATCAAACATTATAAAAATAAGTCATCATGATCAAGTGTGATTCATCCCTGAATCAAAAGGATGTTTCAACATACATAAAATGATTAAATTGATACACCATATCAACAAAACAAAGAACAAAAACAATATGATCTTATAGATTGATAAAGAAAAGGCATTTGATAAAATACATTATTTTATGTTTAAAACACTCAAAAAAATGGATATAGAAGGAATATATCTCAACATCATAAAGGACATTTATGACAAACCATCAGCTAACATCATAGTAAATGGCAAAAAACCTGGAAACTTTCCTCTAAAATCAAGAACAAGACAAGATTGCCCACTCTCTCCACTCCTATTCAATGTAGTGCTGGAAGTGCTAGCCAGAGCAATCAGACAAGAGAAAGAAATAAAAGGCATTCATATTGAGAAAGAAGAAGTAAAAGTTTCACTTTTGCAGATGATATGATCCTGTATATAGAAAACCCCAAAGTCTCCACTGAAAAACTATTAGAAACCATAAACCAATACAGTGAGGTCACAGGATACAGTTTGAATATAGCGATGTCTTTTGCTTTCTTATATGTTAACAATAAAATTTCAGAAAATGAAATAAAAATATAATCCTTCTTATGCCTGCAACAACAACCAAATACATAACAATAAACATAACAAAGAATATAATAGACCTATATAATGAAAACTACAAAACATTGTTATAGGAAATCAAAAAAGACACAGAAATAGAAATATATTCTTTGTTCTTGGATAGGAAAAATAATTATAGTTAAAATGACCATATTACCCAAAGCAATATACAAATGTAATGCAATTCCCATCCCAGTCAATTCCAATGTAATTTTTTAAAGAAATGGAACAAAAAATTATCAGGTTTATATGGGACCATAAAAAACCCCAAATACCCAAAATAATCCTAAGAAAAAAAAAACAACAAAGCTGAGGGCATTACAATACCGAACTTCAGATTATACTATAGAGCCACAATAATCAAAACAGCATGGTATTTGCAGAAAAATAGACACTCAGACCAATGGAACAGAATAGAGAGTCCAGAAATAAAATCACATATATATGGTCAAATCATCTTTGATAAAGGAGCAGAAAATATACAATGAAGAAAAGAAAACCTCTTAAATAAATGGTGTGGGGAAACTGGAAAGCCACATGAAAAAGAATAAAACTTGACTACAGTTTTTCTCCTTGTATCAAAATTAATTCAAAATGGATCAAAGTCCTAAATATGAGATCTGAAACAATAAATTACATAGAAGAAAACGTAAGTACTAAACTCATGGACCTTGGCCATAAAGAGCATTTTATGAATTTGACTCCAAAAGCAAGGGAAGTAAAGGTAAATATAAATAAATGGGACTATATCAGACTAAGAAGCTTTTGTACAGCAAAAGAAACTGACAATAAAACAAACAGACAGCCAACTAAATGGGATATGATATTTTCAAACAGCTCAGATAAGGGCCTAATATCCAAAATATACAAAGAACTCACAAAACTCACCAACAAACAAGCAAATAATCTAATAAATAAATGGGAAGAAGACATGAACAGACACTTTTCCCAAAAAGAAATACAAGACCAACAGATATATGAAAAGATGCTCATGTTCACTAGCTATTAGAGAAATGTAAATCAAAACTACAACGAGATAATGAAACCTGTTTGATTGGCTTGTTTCAACAAGACAGGTAATAACAAGTGTTGGAGAGGCTGTTGAGAAAAAGGAACCCTCATTCACTGTTGGTGGAAATATAAAGTAGTACAACCATTATGGAAGAAATTATGGTGGTCCCTCAAAATATTAATAATAGAGTTACCATATGACCCAGCAATCCCTCTACTGGGTATATACCCCCAAAACTCAAAAACATTGGTACCTAAAGACACATGCAGCCCCATGTTCATCACAGCATTGTTCACTCTGGCTAAGATATGGAAACAACCAAAAAGCCCTAAATTGAAGACTGGATAAAGAAGATGTGGTACATATATACTATGCAATACTACTTAGCCATAAGAAATGATGACATAGGATCATTTATGACAACATGGATGGACCTTGATAACATTATACTGAGTGAAAAAAGTAAATCAGAAAAAACTAAGAGCTGTGTAATTTCATACATAGGTGGAACACAAAATTGAGACTCATGGATGATATAGATAAGAGTGCAGGGGTTACCAGGGGAAGGGAAAGGAAGGAGAGGGAGAGGCTGGGAGGAGGGTAGTGGCATAAAGAAAACCAAATAAAGAATGACGGAGGACAATTTGAATATGAGTGATGGGTAAACAACATAATCGAATGTGAAAATGATATGGAGATGCTTTCTCTAATATACTCTTTCTCTATATACTCTAGTTTACCAATGGCACCCTGTTAAAAATTGTCTAAATAAAAATATAAAATAAAAAAAAGAAAGAAAGAAAAAGAAATTGCAAAAGACTTTCTCTAATACTTGGACAATGAAAAAGCAATAGACTAAATGTATTGGTGAGCTGGTACATTTTTTTCACTTCTCATCTTCAAAGCATGCTTAATATAAATGAAATGTATTTTAGTATACATTATTATAAATTATGGAGAATATCAATGGTATTTTAAGACTGATATTAACAATATCTGGAAAAAACAATGTTACAATTTTGAAATGTTATCTAAGAAACAATAAAGTAGTAATAGCGACTTCATAACTATTATCATTATTATTTTTTAAAGAGAAAAATTCAGTGCACTGAGATAAGAAAACAGCTTTTGGTGGGAGTTGGTATTTACGATATCAAGAAGTTGAGAAAAATAAGGATAGACAAGAAGAATGTGTTCATACATAACATTTCCTCAAGTGACAAAAGCATGAGTTTAAATGCTGTCAGTGAGCAAGAACTTTTCTGAGTCTAATTATTTTGAAAATATCTTCTTCCTTATATACTTTTTTATTTTTATTTTTATTTTTTTTTAAACTTTATTTTTTTCAAATATTTTATTTTATTGATTTTTTAGAGAGAGAGGAGTGTGAGAGAGAGAGAGAGACAGAGAGAGAGAGAAGAGGGAGGAGCAGGAAGCTTCGACTCCCATATGTGCCTTGACCGGGCAAGCCCAAGGTTTCGAACCGGCGACCTCAGTGTTCCAGGTCGATGCTTTATCCCACTGCGCCACCATAGATCAGGCTTATATACTTTTTTAAAAAGGTACTTTGTTGTTAACAAAAAACTAAAGGATCACGTATATAATCTGCCCTGGTATTAAAACACATAAAATTGTATTAATTAACATTACCATTAAGCAAAATCAGTTTTTTTAAATGTTTAAAATTCAGTTTTCCAAATATTATAAAATATACATTTTCAAGCTTTAAAGAAATTACCAAAAATATATAAAATTAAAATTATGTAATTAAAAGATCATTTTTAGCAAGTCAACAGTGTAAATAAATTTTGGAAAACAAATGTTCATATGTTACTTCTTGTATTAAACCTGTGTTTTCTGATTTGTTATTTTGAATTGTAAACTGCAGTTTAATTAAAAATATTTACTTTTTTAGTGATACAACCATAGCTATAAGTGTATCTCTAAAATCAGTTTAAAAATATTAATAACTACATATCAAAAAATATAATCAGAATTTGTCTCTAGAACCTCATTTTCTTTATTTCTTATGAAATTCTTTCTTAGTCCATATAGTGCTCTAGTGTTCACATTATGTTTCTTGGAGCTATCACAGCTAGATAATTCACTATGTATCAGTGAATGACGGAAATCCTGTGATGAATTTCATTATCTCCAGTTCTGAGTAATTCAGTGGGGAGTAAAGATCTATCCTAGATGTACTTTTCTTCAAGCAATGCCACACACTCTAGACTTTCAAAAACCTCAGAGACCAATAGCTCAGCAGTATATGACTCAAACTGGCAATATGCCTGTAGCAGCATTAACTTTTGATTTTTTCTGCTGCTTGTTTTTTATTTTCAACATTACACAAGAATTTGAGAATTCAGACTGTCTTATAACAGTAATACCCAAATGCAATGAAAAAATGACTCAACTGCAGCATGTCCTCTTGTCACCTGCCGCTAATTAAGCACATGACTTAACTCTAAAAATTATGATAGACAGATCATCACTTATAATTTTTATATATCTTAAAGGATGGAGAAAAAAATTAGGAGGAAAAAATACCTTCAAAAGGTGAATTTTTAGTGAGTCAAAGTGCTACGTGGCCTTGAGCCTGTGGTTTTGGTTTATGTGTGCTTGCTAACTCAAATTTTGTTCTAATAACCCTGAACATTTTGTTGTGTATTTAAAAGTAAGTCACAATATTGGGAGCACTCATAATGGATCTTTAATAATCTCAGTAATGGTAGGGTGA
The DNA here is from genome assembly GCF_036850765.1 of Saccopteryx bilineata. Classification (NCBI taxonomy): domain Eukaryota; kingdom Metazoa; phylum Chordata; class Mammalia; order Chiroptera; family Emballonuridae; genus Saccopteryx; species Saccopteryx bilineata. The sequence continues at coordinate 96,320,002 of NC_089495.1, read as the reverse complement.
GGAAATATTAGCCTCCCTTCAAAAGCTAGAAACATTTTTTAGCATGTTGAACTAGATATCAACCAATAATTCCATATACCCAGAATGATAAGCAGAGAGTTACATCAATAGATACAGTTGAATGTACATAGGTACCTGAGAAATGAAATATAAAAACATTACTCACATTAACCCAGCTAAAGAAAAAGTCTGACTAATCAAAATAATTATCTTAATAGCCATATACCAAACCATTAACAATTGTATGATACTATTATCCTTAAACCTTTCCTTTGAAAGTTACTTACATTTAATTTAAAGATAAATCTAATTAGCTTAGTAATTGGGTTTCCAGTCACATAACCATGATTCCTCAGAAAAATAACCAAGGAAAGAAGAAATTCTGAGATAAAATAGTCTATAGAGTTAGAAAATGATTATTGACAAAAAGAAGAGAACACGAAAGACAACAATCTGTGCTAATTTTGCCCAAGGTTACATGGTCCTGAGCCACACAGTAGACCTCAAAGCTAGAACTGCAGGATCTCCACTACAATTACATAATTGTGTCTTAGAATAACAACCTTGAATAATATAGAAGTATTACAATATTTTTCTTGAGAAAGTTAGAGGAATAGGTAGCTTTAAAAATATATATGCATATATGTATATAATTTATAAAATGAAAAGGTTTCTAATATTGTCTCAACTTGAGTTTAAGTATTAAAATGCATAGTTGAATAATAAATATTAAATTAAAAAATCATTCAAAAGATAAAGTAAAGATTGAGGTCAGTCCAGAATTATCTTATTCACTTGCAAAATATAATAAATTTTATTATATTATAATAAAAATTAATTTTGTCATTTTATATTATACATGCTAACTTATAAAAACAGCTCTCACATTTTTGTAATTAACCTTTCTACTTTTATTATCTTGTCCATACACATAAATAGTAAAAGAGAGTCAAGATTCATCATCAGAATTGATTCCAAATGTCAAGTTCTTAAATAAGCAGCCCATTACACTTTCAGTTCTTTAAGGCAGGAATTATGCTTTTTAAAATCTGTGTTCAGTGCCTGTGATTCCATCATGTACACTGAATGTGAATATCAATTTATTCAGTGACTACTCAGTGTTGATGCATCTTTCTTATAAACCATTCCTAGCATGATTATTCTTAGGAAGTCAAGCAGTATCTCCATACTATTTACTTATAAACCCTCAGAAATAAAGTAGAGCAGATATTTTTCCTTAAAATACTACTAGATTCATTGGTCCTTCATTCTATGCTATGAACGAAGACCTTCAAAGAACCAAAAAAACATGTTTGTTTCCCGTAGGGCCAAAAAAAAAGATGTTTGAGGAGTTTACATTCTAGTGTGAATGACGAGATAGATAAACAATGAACATAGTATAAAAATAAGTTGTATATGATATTTGAAAATGAGTGCTATGAGAAGTTATAACTGGATAAGGGGGATGAGGTATGCAGGGGTTAGCATGCAGAGGGAAGGTGGAGATATCACATTTAGTCTTGATCAGTAATTGTAATGAAGGGGTCAATTCTTGGACAAACACATGATTTTTAAAAATTTGCTTTTAAAAGTCTTTTTAGTAGTTGCATTTTACTTTGGATTTGAATATTTAACTTATTTTATTATATTAATGCAAGCATAATAACAGATCTGAAAAATCTGAACTGGAAAATAATTACTATGAATTTAGATCACAGTACACATATAATTATAAGAATCTTCTTACCTAACATGTACATAGTAATGCCTGAGATGTAAACTTTTAAATAATATCAGTTTAAATGTTAGTATACTGGATGGAAAAAAATAGAAAATGTAAGTTCTACTCAGTTTTTGACTGTTGCATTTCTACTGATCTATAAAAAAAAAGTATTATTTTTATTTCTGTATCTAACAGAGAAATATTTTTTTTCTCATCCTCCAGGACTATATAATTAAGTAAAGGATTAATATCTTGATTTCTTGGGGGAATATAAACATATCACACTATTTATTTATTAAAGAAAACATATTTGTGCTAAGAAAATCTAAGTTGGTTTAATGAAAAAAGTCTGGTTTGAAGAAATGCTTTTGTTACTTTTTCAAAAGTGGTAATTGAGAGAGCACCTTATTGGATTATGCTTCAGAAGTTACACAGAACAGAACAAATTGTAGTGAGCATCTAATAATTTTATAAATATACATATGATTTTAATATTAGAAGTGCTTGAAAATATAGTTCTCATAAATATTTAAATTGTATCTAACAAACATATCATTTTAAGCTTACATGCCAACTTCTTCCTTTTTAATACTTCATATTTGAATATGATGAACTCAATCTCTAAACCCCTACAATGTAAGGAAATTCAGGTTAGAATTTCAGTTCATATAATTTGTATCAATCCCAATGCCTTGATTCTTTTGAGCTTTTGATAAAATCTGTGAAGAGCATCCAAATGAATATATTTTTTTATACTTAAAATAGCAACAATTTCTCAAAAATTGTTATAGAACAGAATAGCATTAAATTTGGAAACTCTGATTCAAGGGCCATATCCATCAGTTATTGACAATTTCTTTCTCATTGAGCTTCATTTTCTTGACCCAGAAAAGAGCAAAATAATATTTCCCAAGGTTAGCCTTAGAATTAAATACACTGTAGTTGAAATTGCTTTATAAATTTCTAAATATACTATGACTGCATGGAATTATTATTTTTTCAAACAGGAAGCAAAGTTGTGCTTTATTTTGTTTTGTTTCTTCCAAAACTAATTCCTGGTATATAGATGGTATTGAATAAAATTTTGTTTCATGTTGAATAAAACTCCTCTGGCACAAAATATTCTAAACAATATTCTCCAATAAATGTTGTTTATCACACACACATACACACACAAATATATAGTTTTTTAACAATTCATGCATGGCAGTCTACTAAGTATAGAATCTCTATGGCAAAGCAGCAGTTAATTTTCAAGATTAATGGGGGAAAAAACTGGAAAAAAAAAGATTACTGCAGAGGAGTGGATTCATTCTATCAAAATGCCAGATATCTCTTATTCTTTGCTTCTGGATATTATTAAAGCTGGTTTCAAGACTTCTCTATCTTTCCCTTGTTTCCTTTCTCTCACCTTATCCCAATCAATATGCTGGCTGCATGGCTCAATTACTGGACAAATGTTACTTCCTCTTCTCTGCTCAGCCACTTTTATAGCCTCACTAACAGATGCTATCATAAGACATGCAATGGAAAATCATGAACTAAGTTTATTCTTTCCCCTTCTTGCTTTTTAATTTTCTTTAAAAGATAAACCATCTGCTTTAACCCTCTTAAAGTTGCCAGGTTTTTTCCTGCATTTATATACGTAATAAGTAGATACTTCAACCCCAAGTTCAGAAGTTTAATTTATAAAGTGCTATATATTGGCACTGATGTTATTAAATTTCAGCATCATAGTCTTGATCTCATTTTCTGGTAGTAATTTTGTATTTTAATCACATACATGTAAACAGCAAGGATCATGTTTATCTTATTTTACTATATGTAATTTTAACAAAAAATACAATTTCATTAAAATATATTGTAGAATTGTACTGAAACCACTAAACAAATATTGCATTTATAAAAACTTTAAGCATAACATAACATGGGAAATTGGAAATAATAGCACTATTTAATCTCACATAGAAAAATTATCAGTGATAGTCTATTAAAATATTAAGTTCAACTAAATGTAGGGATAGAAAACTTAAATATATATAGTAGATTAAAGAAATATATTAATTTAGAATTTATAATATGCATTAACACATGTATTTTGAATTCCATTAATAATTAATTTAAGAAAATATGTTTTACAATGCTGTAGGTCATGAAAACAATAGTACTTTTCTAAAAAATGAACTGGCTGAAACTTGTGTGCTCTTATTGATCAGTGTCACTGATTAAATTTACTTTTCTAAATAAAATTAAAAATAAAAAAGCAAAAAATAGACTGAGGGTTTTAGAGGTTGAATATTAAAAGAAGAGAAATTACCAATTGTTTCTGTGGTTTTTAGTTCCTGTAACCAACCATGCAATAACTCTAAGAAAATAAGAAACTTGAATATATTAATATATTTTACTTGGCAGTAATAAACAGCAATTTTACATATATTAGCCACATTTACTACTATAAATCTTTGGTTTTCCTTGATTTTCTTTCACTTCCTTTATTATGTCAAGCCTTCATTTTCTTTTAAAACTCTCAATCTGAGAGGCCCCCAAGGTTCCTTACTCCGTGTAACAGAGCCAAAGCTATGGAGCTTCCAAAGCCTTTGGCTTTAAACACAAATGATTCAAAAATGTGTCCCTCCAGAAAAGACTTCTCTCCTAACTAATGGACATCAACATTTTAATAAGTCTCTAATTGAAATCCTGATTCTCTACTGTGAGAAAACCACTCTTCTTGACCACATATCTCAATAGAATATAACTTGACTCACTCTTCCCTCACTTTGCTTTAGTTTTGAGAGCTATTATCTCCTGAAATATTACATATTTATATGTTGATTTATTCATTTCCATTACACCCCAGAATCTACAAGGGAGCCTACTGCACATTTTTTAGAAAGAATGGGAATGAGAATGAGAATGAATAATAATACTGATTGGACTTTAACAATGCAGACATCAATAAAAACAATAGTAGTATCGGTTATCTATGTTGCTGTAAAAAATAACCACAGATTAAGAAATTAAAGAGAATATATATTTTTTTAATTTTGAAATTCTATAAGATAGAAGTTTGACATCATTGTTTTTTTCTGGAGGCCTTAGGAGAGAACTTGTTTTCCTGTCCTTTCTATGTTCTAGAAAACACCCACATTCCTTAGCTTGTGTCCCTTTTTTTCCATCTTCAAATCCAGCAATATTACATTTCCTTTTTTACTACTCTATTGTAGTTATATTTTTCTTCTGGTTTTCTTCTTCTATCTCCTTACTGCACTATTAAGTTCCATGTGATTACGCAGAGTGTACCTGGATATTAAGATATAAGCACCCTATAGGTAAATTTAATTTCATCTACAGCCTTTATTTTCTTTTACCATGAAAGCTAGTATATTCACATATTCTGGGAATTAGAATGTGGACACCATTCAGAGAGAAATTTCTGCTACTCCCAGTACCTAAGAACCTGAGCATGGTGTAAACAAAAGTTCCAGAAATCATTCTGAGAAATTAGAGGTTTCTTTTTTATATGATTTGTATAAGAGAACAAAGTTTTGACATGAACTGAAGATGTTCTCCAAAGTGAAGGCAGGGTTTTTAAAGATGCAAGTGGCAAGAGGGTGATTGACAAAGAGATGGATTGCTAAAGAAACGAGGTCATAATTTAAGATCACATATTTTCTCATCGGAGGGGCAACTGGACCTTCAATGTTCAGCTGACTCAGTGATCAGCAACTGGGGTTTTGAGATAAAAAAAAATAAGGAACATTTGATTAATTACTTATCAATATCTTAACTTCAGTTCAAATGTCATTTATCTTTTAAAACAGTTTTTTTTGTGTGTGTGTGGAGGAGGGAGGGCAGTAATAAAGTTATTTAGACACAGGCTAAAGGTCATTTTCCTTGTTTTAACATTCCAAAGTTTTGAGAAATAGAAGGTGCCAGGCAGATTCTGTGGCATGATAACTCCAGCTCCTTCTTAAAGTGGCTCCATTTATATTATTGTTTGCAATGGTATAGTTTATAAAACTTAGTATTTAAGAGAGTTGGATTTTAAAAGCTACTGAAGAAGAAACATAAGGTTTCAAAATAAAATTTAGGGTAAGTTGTCCTTCTTTACAAGAAAATAATATAAGCCAGGTCATTATTTCATGTGAGATCTCAAAAAACAAACAAATAAAACAGCTAAATACTATTTATGTCAAAAAATGGAAAAAGATTGAAAAATTATTCAAGAATATATTTATAATACTGTGAATTAAACCAAATATTAAAAATACAAATTAATCAATCTTGTAGGGAAATTTTTTATTGAATAAGATGAAAATGTAAAAACCACATGTATAGTGACAATTTAAAGGCACAATTACAATGGGAAGTATAGACAAGATGCTTAAATCTTTAATTTGTAAATCCTTGAAGTCTATGAGAAAAATACTCTAAATAGGAAACAGGCACCAAAAAGGAAAAGATCAGTTATGGGAAAATAAAATTTTAAAACATAATTATAACTCCTTTGACTTTATGACGATGTTTCCTAAAATTGTTAAGATTAATTAATTAATTAATTAATTTAATGAGAGAAGGGGAGGCATAGAGACAGATTCCCACATGCACCCTTACTTGAATCCACCCAGAAAGCCCATTAAGGGGTGATGCTTTTCCCATCTGTATACTTGTTTTGTTGCTCAGCAACCAAGCTCTTTTTAGAGCCTAATGAAGAGGCCCTGGAGCCATCCTCAGAACCTGGGGTCAACTTATTCTAATCTAGTCATAGCTGCAGGAGTGAAAGAGAGAGAAGAGAGAGGGGGTGGGTTGGAGAAGCAGGTGGTCTCTTCTCCTGTGTGCCCTGACTGGGAATCAAACCCAGGACTTCCACATGCTAGGCAATGCTATACCACTAAGCAGCCAGCCAGGACCAATATTCTTTTATACTTAAAAAAAAATATTCAACTGATTTTCCTCACTTCTAATGAATGCATTTCAGAGCCAAAATAGTCTGATGTTGCTGGTGGGTTTTTTCTAGGGAGGGGGCAAAAAATAAGTTCATTTTGAGGTATCTTTATAAAAATGATGAGATGTTGAGAAAAACTAATTTCTTGAATTAAACTTATTCTAGGAACTTTCTATAACATCACTGGTTATGTAAAAGAAATGCTACTTTCATTCAAATCAGACATGACCTGATGAAATAGCTGATAAACTTCAATTACCTTAATAAGATCTGTCCAATGCCTCATGCTTTTTTTCTTCCTTCTGTGTCTAGTACACTTTATTCTAATTATAAAATTTATCTTTTCAGAATCACATTTCTTCCTTGACATCTGTGAAGAACCAAAATTCATTTTGGGAGCTAAAAATGCCTAGAAGTCATAGGCAGGTGTAGATAACAAGTTAGGTGGTTTGACATTTCCCGTTATTAATTATTTTGCCCTTATCTTCTTGAGCAGAATAAAGTGCCTCACTTTTAGCCTTCTCATCCACAATAAGAATAAATAAATCTTTTAAAATGATATTTCCCTAAAATTATGTTAGAATAGATTTGCTTTTTTGTTTATTTGGGGTGGGGTGTTGTTGTTCTTTTGTATTGTTAAACAAAACATATATTAAATAAAAATAGCAAGAAATCACAAACAAATTGTTGATAGGTGTTTATGATGAGCACCCAGTCAGAACTCAGAATAGTTATAGTTAGAAAGCACTGGATTTATTTAAGCATAATCAGTTTTTTGTAATATATAACTGATATATATTCAGTTGATATATTTTATAACTATAGTACTTTATAAATTCTTAATAAATAGATAAATATTTATATTCACTATAAATTTATGTCCATTTTTTTACTATCTGTAATAATCAGGAATATGTGGGTTAGTTCTATATAAATTTTAATTGAGTGCCTTAATATTCCCTTTCTTTGGTTCTTTCTAAGATGAAAGATTACAAATGAGATCAAGAAATATTAGAGCCTGACCAGGTGCTGGTACAGTGAATAGAACATCGGCCTTGGATGCGGAGGACCCAGGTTCAAAAGCCTGAGGTCATCAGATTGAGTGTGGGCTCATCTGGTTTGAGCAAGACTCACCAGCTTGAGCCCAAGGTAGCTGGCTTAAGCAAGAGGTCACTCGGTCTGCTGTAGTTCACCAGTCAAGGCACATATGCGAAAACTATCAATGAACAACTAAGGTGCTGCAACTACAAGTTGATGCTTCTCATCTCTCTCCCTTCCTGTCTGTCCCTATCTGTCCCTCTCTCTGTCTCTGACAAAAAATAAAAAATAAAAAGGAAAAAGAAATATTTAGAGCACTTAGTTATGTGATAGATAAAAGACACCAGTAAATGTCCTCAGAGAAGAATGTGTAACGAGACCCAGGAAAATTATCTTATTACCTGTCTCACAAAGGGTTTTGTTTGTAACCAAGAATGGTGACAATAAACTTTTTTTTCCTTACAAATATAAAATAATAATTTAGTTGTATTTTCTTTTTATTCCAAAAGAACTCTTTGATTTTCTTTTTATATTACATATACATACAAAATCCACATTTTAATAAAAGCCACTGAGAGTGTTTCCATTTAATGTTCTTTGTCTAAAAGTTCTTTATAGGTAGTAAACATAATGATCACATAGGTTGATTTTCGCACACTCCCTGGGTGACTTTTCCTTGATGTTCAAAGAACTGTGACACTCTTAACCAATTGATCTTATGCTACTTGACTTATGGACAAACAACTTTCCTCTCATTAGCCTTCTTCCTTGCAGGCTTTTCACTATCATCTAAGGGGGCTCAAATAATCATTATTACATATCATATTGACTTGATTGCATGTCTTTAAACTGGTTTGTATTCTCAAGACCTTCAAATCAGATTTGAATTGGCTATCTGAATGGCAAGAGCTCCTGAGTGATGGTTTCTGCCTATTTTATCTTTCCCCATTAGTCCCTTTCCTATATTTCAATTTGAAACAATATAATGATTATGATACCGAGACCTGTCTGTTCTTTATTTCTGTCCTCTCCATAGTCATTTTTTTTCTTTTATTATATAGAGAATGAAAGAAAGTTATAGTTACTAGCAGTTTTGTCTTCCAATTTTTATTTTATAATTTTTATTTTATTTCTGGGAATTATATTCTCTCTTCAGCGGACAACTGAAAATACTTTTTTTATTCTTTGTCCTGATATAAATTATTAAAATTTGCTTAATATCAAATTATTAAAACTCTTTTCTCTAAAATATTTAATTTATACATTTCTTTATGTGATGCACATAGTTCAACATAATGTTTCCAGGGAGCACACACAGGTATCCTATGCATAAACCAAAGATAAGTACTTTTAAAAGCTAAATTCTTTCTACCTTATTACTGAGAATCTTTTTGTGTCATTTAGAAATAGTCAAAATGTCAATTTAAAAAAAAATATTTCAGTAATGCATAGGTCAAGTTACTACTGCATTTAAACAAACAAACAAACAAACAAAAAACAGTATACCCATTATGTTTATATTGAGGGAACACCCAACCTCTGAAAGCATTCAGATGAAGACGGGAAAAGGTAGAGATGATCCTGAATAATATCTATTCATTAGATAGTTTTTTAACTAAAGTATAAAATATATAAAGGTGAGAGTTATAGACATAGATTATATAAGTATCATGAGTTATTAACAATAATACAGATATAGGTATATAAACATAGGAGAAAATTGCATTCCTGTGCATGTAAGTATAGACGTATATTGATAGAGTTGTAGGGGAGGAGGAAACCTTTCTTTACCTTTCAAGGTACTTTTGGCTGGTCTAATAATTAAATCTGCATTAGACAGATTACCAAGATAAACTAAACAAATTTAATTACATATTTCCATGTAAGACTTACACATATATGAGAGTCAGAGATCCCCACTTACTTGAGAGTTTCAGAGACAGAAATGGAAAGTGAGATGCATATATATGGCATTTTGAGCTAAGGATGAAGTAAGTTGCTTTTGAGTTTCAGATGGTTAGAGGAGAGGAAGATCATTGTAGGACAATAATAGGAGATGTTCAGTAATTAGAACTTTGTGTGCCATACAGATAGATTTTAAAAAGGTATCTGTAATTATTACATTTTATGAGCGAAATTTCTAATTTTAATTGTTCTGGGTAGATAAGGCATGGGAACAGGGGTGTGTGGGGTGGAGTGTTTCCTTGAGTTCTCAAGTTCTCTGTTGCTTTAACTCAAATAAGTCTGCATACCACAGAGCCACATCTTAGAATGACTCATTCTAAATCACTACAGAGTAATTAAATTAGAGTTGTAGATGGATATTTTAGAAAAAGAGAGGGAAAGAAGAGTAAAAAAAAGCAGAAAGGAAAGGAAAAGAATTTTTAAAAATGTGTATGTTAATCTAAATTAATTTGGGGATGTGTATGTTAATCTAAACTCAATTGGGGATGAAACCTAATTTTCCCTATACTTTTTTATGTTCTGTGGCTGAGACCCCCTTGTAATCAAAGATTAATAAAGAGAAAAACAAATAGCAATTGAATCATGTGTATTCCTCCTGTAACATGAGAGATACCCAGAAAAACTGAGTAAAATTTTATTAAATGACCCCAGTTATTATTTTAAATACCATCTTCAACTAAAGTCATGAAGATATTGAAAACCAGTTAAGGGAATTTATCAGGAAAAGCACAGTGAAAAGGGTAAGGTCACTATGCATATTTAAGTCTGCTTTTTCCATTCATGAGAGTTTCTTGCTAGTTCATTATTATTCTCTTCCTGGTATAGTGAAGGAGACACCATTACATATAGAGTTCTTTCTTATAAATGTAAATTCCTCTTACAAAAGGGTATCCACTACTGTTTTCAAAGATTCTCTTTTATCTGCAGTTTTGCAAAAATGGTTGTTGGGTAGATAAAATATATTATGGTCACTTTGTTAAAGATGGTGCTACCAAGTGGAAGCCTGTCACCCAGGTGACTGCTTGGGATGGGTGTGATTATGTTAATATGTGTTGGGGGAGGACTTTCAAGCCAAAAGGTTTTAAAAGGAAGAGAGATCACGTTGTTCTGGGGAAGAGTGATTATGTTCTAGGAGAGCAAGAAGAGCAGAGAAGGACCACTTGGAGGAGAGGAGAAGCAGCCAATATGGCAGAGTGCTGAAGGAGAAGCCAGTTTGTGCAGTTTGTGCAGGGAGAAGGAGATGGGAACAGAGGTGAATAAGGCTGGTGAGCTAGAAAACTTTGATTCTAGGAAGCTAGGATTCAGCAGTGGCTTTGGAAGCCCTGAATGGAGAGGAAAGTGTTTTCCCACTGTACGTATTTCTTGCCCGCCGGGTGCAAGCTAGGATTAAAACTAATGGCCCACTAGTTCTTGGCTCCATTGTTTCATTACCGACTGCCCAAATCCAATGGGAACTGCATGTGAACGGCTACGATGGTGGCTAATGGCCATACAATAGTCAGCTTAAAATAATTCTTATGCCAAAGAGGCATATTCTGGGGTGGTATGATCTAGCACCCTTCAATCCTATAATTTTATACATGAAGAAGTATAAGCAAAAAGATGTTGAGAATTCTGCAAGACAGTATGGCTATTTAAAGTCCATGAGGAGTGCATGTCTGCAATACACAGTGTGAGAGTAGCAGTCCTGCAGGCCAGCTCTGGAATTGGAATCATAACTCCACTTATAGCATATACTCTATTTACTAAGATAAATTTGAGCCAGCTACTTAACCTCTTTGTGTTTCAGTTTCTTCATAAAATGGGCATTACTGTAGCATGCTTTCTACATGGGAATGGAAGGAGAATTAAAAGTGAGTAACGTTGAGTCTGTTATTAGCCTTTTGTGTACACTCTCAGGACTGTTTGCATTAGCTCTTATTTCATGTGAGTCTTATCCACTTGATACCCTTTCAAGCAAGCAACTTCTTTTATGTAGTTATACCTTTGTAAGCTATTCATCTAGCACACACAGATGATCCAAATACTGAATTCACTAGTCAAAATTCACTAAAGGTTTAATTTAATATTTAGTAATATTACTGTTAAAGTATGTAAAATAAACTCATTGCAAATAATATTAAGACAATTACCATATGATAGAACTTTTAAATGGAATCTAAAGGGCAAAATAAATAAACAAACAACATTGAAACCGACTCAGAGACAGACAGTGAACTGGTGATTGCCAGAGGGGAGGGGCTGTGGAGAATTGGGTGAAAGAGCCAAAGGGATTAAGATATAGAAATTGGTAGTTACAAACTAGTCATAGTGATGTAAGTTTAACTATGTATAGTGCCAGGTGGGTACTGGAAATATTGGGGTGGGGGATACTTTTTTAAGTATATGATTATCTAACCAGTATGCTGTATATTTGAATCTAATACCAAAAAAAAAAAAAAATACTGAAAGTAAACTATAATTGAAAAATAAAAAAGAATTACTATTTTTAGTAAAATAAAACTTATTTTAACAGAAAAGAATGTTTATCATGTGGTTGGATTTATGTTATTATATCATAAATTGATAATTTAATATTATATATTTTAGAATATTTGTTAGAAGAGGCTTAAAATAGTTAAAATCATCATGAACTACTGTTACATAGAGTGACAACTTCTGAGTTCAAACTTGATTTTCTAAGTGTTTCTCTTCCATCTCTCTTTGCCAACATTCTTTAAGATGAAAAATCTTTCTCTAAGGGAGCCTTTATACATCTAAAGCCTAATAGACTTTTCTTTTCCCCTTGTAGTCTTTGTTAAAGATTTTATAATGGAGAATTGCCTATCTTTGTGTACTGCATTTTCCCTTATCTAAAAAAAAGTCTGCCTTCTGGCAGTACCTTTAAGTTCTAGGAGGTTGCTATAACCTTGTGAAAAATTAGGTTACCACTAATCTGCTACTTTCCTGCATAATGTATTTCTAAAACACTAATAAAAATAATAATAAAATGAAACAAACAATAATGTTTCTTAGTTGGGTGAATTGGCAAGTGGATCTTTTGGTTTTCAGAGAGAAAACAAATATAATATCTCACTTTCAGTTCATATTATTTTGGAATATTATATGTGCTTTTATTTTATTTATTTTTATTTTTTTTGTATTTTTCTGAAGCTGGAAACGGGGAGAGACAGTCAGACTCCCGCATGCGCCCGACCGAGATCCACCCAACACGCCCACCAGGGGCGATGCTCTGCCCGTCCTGGGCGTCGCTCTGCCGCAACCAGAGCCACTCTAGCACCTGGGGCAGAGGCCAAGGAGCCATCCCCAGCGCCCGGGCCATCTTTGCTGCAATGGAGCCTTGGCTGCGGGAGGGGAAGAGAGAGACAGAGAGGAAGGAGAGGGGGGTGGAGAAGTAAATGGGCGCTTCTCCTATGTGCCCTGGCCGGGAATCGAACCCGGGTCCCCCGCACGCCAGGCCGACGCTCTACCGCTGAGCCAACCGGCCAGGGTATATGTGCTTTTATTTAAGTTTTTCCCCCTGTTACTTTAGGACAGACAATAAGACTAGCTTAAGAAGAATACCAAATTAAAGCTACAAAGAAACCAAAGTTGTTAAAGCTATTTATTTATATCTTAGGCAGAATTTTTTAGTCTGTGGATTTATTGTAGTATTTGTATCATCACTGCTTAACTTTTCAAAATGTTTTTCCACTATGTGGTAAGAGTCAAAGAACAAAGCACAATAAAATACAAACAGAATTTAACAGATCACTGCTCTACCAAAAATGCCAAAACATGCATGCAACTGGTTTATAGTGAAGAGAATATACAATCTCAAAATATGTCTCTTTGAAATAAGAATTATTTTGAGTTGGCTATTTTAAAGAAATAGCAGACATAAGGAAAGTTCTGAAAACAAAGAAGTTACCATTTTATAATAAACATTCACATGTATAAGGAATATCTCCAATTGTTAAGGTGACTCCTTCTCTGTACCAGGTAGAGATGGTTGACCTAATTCCACAAATTCTTATCAAAGGAGAAGGAAAAAACTTAAATCTGCATAACAACCATAACCCTTTTTACTAGGCTTTGCCTCGTAACCTCTTATAACTGACAATCTCCTCCTCTACATTTTTATGTATCTCTAGCTGCATATAGTATTTAAGATGATAGATTGGGCCATTTTGGATATTAAACAATTTTGCTAGGTATATCTCATATATATAGATGGTATACCTGTTATTAAACTTGTATTTATGGATTTTTTGTTGTTTTTATGGGGTTTTTTATATTATTAAGCGAGTCTGAATCAAGAATCTAGAATACTAAAAGTAAGATTATACTCCTGGCTTGTTGGCTCAGTGGTAGAGCATCAGCCCAGCTGATGTGTATGTCCCTGGTTTGATTTCCAGTCAAAGCACACAGGAGAAGAGACTATCTACTTCTCCAACCTGCCCCCTTTTGCTTTTCTCTCTCCATCTCTCTCTTCCCCTCTTGGAGCCATTGCTCGGTTGGAGCAAGTTGGCTCCCAGGCACTGAGGATGGCTCCATGTCCTCGCTTTAGGTACTAAAATAAATCAGTTGCTGAGCAACAGAGCAGCACTCCCAGACTGACAGAACATTGCACCTTGCCAGGTGGATGCCAGTTGGGGCACATTCAAGAGTCTGTTCTTCTTCCTCCCTGCTTCTCACTTAAGAAAAAAAAGGTTTTCTCTTGCAGATATCCCATCAAGCTAGTGAACAAATTATTAGTTTTCAATTTAATACACTAATATTTAGATATACATATAAAATGTCAATTAAGTGAATGCTCACATTCTGCCTTTGGAATACAGTTTCAGGAATTATCACATTGCCTTTGTTAGTTTGAGGAGGAAAAACAAAATTTTCTTATGACAGATAATGAAGTTTTCTTTAGTGTTCGAAAATGAACTTAAATTTAGTGGGAAAGGAAATAATAGTTATAGAAATTTATAATTTTTTGTGTTTTTTGTGATGGAGAGAGAGAGACAGAAAGAGGGAGAGATAGGAACAGAAAGACAGAAAAGAAGAGAGATAAGAAGCATCAATTCTTTATTGCGGTACCTTAGTTGTTCAGTGATAGCTTTCTCATATTTGCATTGCCTGGGGGGGCTACAGCAGACTGAGTGACCCCTTGCTCAAGCCAACAACATTGGGCTCAAGCTGGTGAGCCTTGCTCAAACTACATGAGCCTGCGCTCAACTGGTGACCTCAGGGTTTCAAACCTGGGTCCTCTGCATCCCAATCTGATGCTTTATCCACTGTGCCACCACCTGGTCAGACTACAAATAGTTTACAGAAAAATCTCCTTTCCCAACTATATTATGTAAGATTATATAATTTAATTTAGTTTATTATTGTTATTATTTAATAAACATATTAGAATTTGGGTGAAGATAGCAATGGAATAGGTAAGTATGGATTTCAGTTGCATATAACATACCAAGTAAGCAAAACAGTTAATGACTCTGCTGTTGTATACTGTTAATAACTAGTGCTCTAGTTCACCAGTGATCCACAGAAAACAGAAAGACTGCAGAGTGATAACTTTAGTTAAGGTGACTAATCATCTTCCTTTAGGGAGGAGTCCTTCTTTTGTAAGTTCTGTCCTCCCTCAAAAAGTGTCCAACATGTCCTCCTTTATGATATTGGAAAACTAATCTCTAAATGTCCATATTTGATTGATGCAAAGTCAATCCATTGCGTGTGATGTGACATATTTGTATTTAACATGACGATTCATCAAGAATCAGTACAATGCGGTGAGATGCGATTATGAAACACATGCGCTATGCATGGAAGACCTTGAGAGAGCGCACAATATACAGAACACTCAAATGGCTTTGTTTACTTCTTACTGAAACACAACACAGCACATACAACATTTCAGACTCAAGATTATTTCTTTCTCAGTGAATATTCAATTATAGGTAAGCACAATTCACATTTTATTAATTCACTATCTATTTAATAATTTCCAAATACGTATAATTTTATTTACAAGTATTTCCCAATATTTGAATTTTAAAGTGGAAATCTATCTTCAAACCATATCTATTAATAATGCATTTTGAATAAATAGTTGCATAAAACAGAAATTTTTTAATTAGAAAATGATAAATACACCCAAATATCACTCCAAATGAGTGGTTTTGTTTGATATTTAGTTTTATTAAATGAGTACTTTTTCTTACAATTATTATTAAAAATTAATAGGCATGTAAGCATAATTACAATATAAAATATTACAAATGTTTTTATTATTCATTTATTATATGATATTGTATTATTGCAATGAATAACATGTTTTTTATTTATGATACTGTTTAATTTATTTTTGTCCACTTTTTAAAAAAAATTTATTTATTTTTTAGAGAGGAGAGGGAGAGACAGGGGGAGAGAGAGAAAGAAGAGACAGAGAGAGAGAAGGGGGGAGGAGCTGGAAGCATCAACTCCCATATGTGCCTTGACAAGGCAAACCCAGAGTTTCGAACCGGCGACCTCAGCATTTCCAGGTCGACGCTTTATCCACTGCGCCACCACAGGTCAGGCCTGTCCACTTTTTTATTGTAAAAAAGTTGGTCATTTTATTTTAGTTAGAAATTTAAAATACACCTCATATTAAAGATTACATGTTGTTCTTCTGTTCTATGTTACTATTTGGGGAAAAGAATAATTATGAAAGAAGTGCAAAAATATACTAGCACAAAAATTGTGGCATAAATGTAGGCATGTCTTAAAGATATTGCAAGTATGGTTACAGATCACTGTAATAAAATGAATATCATGATAAAATGAGTCCCACAAATACCTTAATTTAAAACATTATGGCTTAAATATGCCAACCATCATCTAAGTCTTTAGTGAGTCATAACTTTAATTTTTGCTGCTGTAAGGGTTTTTTTTAATTTTTATTTTATTTATTCATTTTAGAGAGGAGAGAGAGGGGGAGACAGAGACAGAGAGAGGAGAGAGAGACAGGGGGGAGGAGCTGGAAGCATCAACTCCCATATGTGCCTTGACCAGGCAAGCCCAGGGTTTTGAACCGGCGACCTCAGCATTTCCAGGTCAACGCTTTATCCACTGCGCCACCACAGGTCAGGCCGATGTAAGGTCTTAATTTCATGTTGATAGCTGCTGACTGATCAGATGGGGGTTGTGGCTCAGACTTAAAATAAGACATTTTTCTGTAGCATGCAAGGCTGTTTGATGATATTTTATTCACAAAACTTCTTTCCAAACTTGAGTCTGTTTTCTAAAATCCTGCTGATGATTTATCAAAAAAGTTTATATTGGCATTGTTTTCAATCAGTTGGATGATTGTTGTCATTTTAGTCATCATAGTCTTCACATGATCTTCACAAGAAGATTCTATTTCAAGAAACAACTTTCTTTGCTCATCTATAGTTTTATCGTGTGATTGCAGCAATCAAGTCACACCTTCAAGCTTCACTGCTAACTCTAGTTCTCTTGCTATTTCCACATCTGCAGTTACTTCCTCACTGAAGTCTTGAACCCCTCAAAGTCATCCATGAGGGTTGTGTCATCTTCTTCTAACTTGCTGTTAGTGTTGATATTTTGACCTTTTCCTATGAATCACTAATGTACTTAATAGCACCTAGAATAGTGAATCCTTTCCAAAAGGTTTTTAATTAACTGTACCAAGACATATCAAAGGCATCATTATCAATAGCAGTTATAACTTTATAAAATGTATTTATTAAATAATAGAACTTTAAATTAGAAATTACTCTTTTTACCCATGGGCTGCACAATGGATTGTATGTTATCAGACATAAAAACATCAATCACATTGTACATCAGCATAGAGCTACTGGATGACCAGGAGTTTTGCTAATGAGCACTAACATTTTGAAAACAATTTTTTTCTTAGCAATAAGTTTTGATAGTCAATTAAAAATAATCAGTAAGCAATGTTAAAAACATATAAATAGATATGCTGGCATCAAGGCTTTGTTGTTTCATTTAAAGATTACATTTAGAGTATAATTAATAAAATTTTTAAGTGTCCTAGGATTTTTGGAATGACAAGAATTAACTTCAATTTAAAATCACTAGTTGCATAAGCTTCTAACAAGAGTCAGCCTGTTCTCTGAAATTTCAAAGTCAGGTATTGACTACCACTCTCGAGGAATGAAAGTTCTAAATGACATCTTCTTTCAATAGAAAGCTGTTTCATATATATTGAAAATGTATTGTTTAATGTGAACACTTTCCTTAATTACTTTAGCTTGATCTTCTGAATAACTTCTTGCAAATTCTAAATTAGAACTTGCTGCTTCACCTTGCATTTAATGTTATGCAGATACCTTCTTTCCTTAAACCTCATGACCCAACTTCTACCACCTTCAAACATTGCTTCAGAAGTTACCTCTCAGCTTTCATAGACTAAGGTTTTGCCTCAGATTAGGTTTTGGCTTTAAGGGAATATTGTAGCTGGTTTGATTTTGTATCAAGACCACTAAAACTTTCTCCATATTAGCAATGAAGCTGTTTCACTTTGTTATGATTCATGTGTTCACTGAAGTAGCACTTCCAATTACCTTTAATAACTTTTCTTTTGCATTCACAACTTATGCAACTGTTCAGTACAAAAGACTTAACATTGGCCTCTCTTGTCTTTTGACATGCCTTCATCACTAAACTTGATCCTTTCTAGATTTTTAATTTTTTTTCCATTGATTTAAGAAAGAGAGAGAGAAAGAGAAATTTAGAGAGAGAGAGAGAAAGGAGAAAGTGAGAACCATCAACTAGTTCCACTTAGTTGTTCCATTTAGTTGTGTATTCATTGTTTCTCATATGTGCCCTACCAGGAATCAAACTGATGACCTTGGTACATAAGAAGACACTTTGTCCACTGAGCCGCAAGCCAGGGCCTCTAAATTTTAATTTTTTTTTTTTTTTGTATTTTTCTGAAGCTGGAAACAGGGAGAGACAGTCAGACAGACTCCTGCATACACCCGACCGGGATCCACCCGGCACGCCCACCAGGGGTGGATGCTCTGCCCACCAGGGGGCGATGCTCTGCTCCTCCGGGGCGTCGCTCTGCAGTGACCAGAGCCACTCTAGCACCTGGGGCAGAGGCCAAGGAGCCATCCCCAGCGCCCGGGCCATCTTTGCTCCAATGGAGCCTTGGCTGCGGGAGGGGAAGAGAGAGACAGAGAGGAAGGAGGGGGTAGGGGTAGAGAAGCAAATGGGTGCTTCTCCTGTATGCCCTGCCAGGAATCGAACCCGGGTCCCCTGCACGCCAAGCCGACGCTCCTAAATTTTAATTTTAAATGAGAGACATATGGCTCTTCCTTTCATTTGAACACTGAGAAGCCAATTATAGAGTTATTAACTGATCTAATTTCAATATTGTGTCTCAAGGAATAGGGTGGCCTGAGGAGAGAAAGGTAAGGGTGGTGAAGCACTCAAAGCACATATAACATTTATTAAATTAATTGTCTTATATGGGTATATTTTATGATGCTCCAAAACCAATTTTAATAATAAATCAAATATTATTCATCACAGGTTATCATAACAAATAAAAAACATAAAAAATTTCAAAAATATGTGAAAATTACTAAAATGTGACACGCAGACACGAAGTGAGAAAATGCTTTTGCAAAATGGTGCCAATAGACTTAGTTGATGCAGGATTTCCAGAACACTTCAGTTTGTAAAAAAATATGTGAAAAGCACAATAAAGTGAGGTGCAGTATGGCCAAGACATGGAAACAACGAAAAAGCCCTTCAATAGAAGACTGGATAAAGAAGATGTGGCACATATACACTATGGAATACTACTCAGCCATAAGAAATGATGACATCAGATCATTTACAGCAAAATGGTGGGATCTTGATAACATTATAAGGAGTGAAATAAGTAAATCAGATAAAAACAAGAACTACATGATTCCATACATTGGTGGAACATAAAAATGAGACTAAGAGACATGGACAAGAGTGTGGTGGTTACCAAGGGTGGGGGGAGGGAGGACATGGGAGGGAGGGAGGGAGAGAGTTAGGGGGAGGGGGAGGGGCACAGAGAACTAGATAGAGGGTGGCGGAGGACAATCTGACTTTGGGCGAGGGGTTTGCAACATAATTTAATGACAAAATAACCTAGACATGTTTTCTTTGAATATATGTACCCTGATTTATTAATGTCATCCCATTACCATTAATAAAAATTTATTATTAAAAAAAAAAAAAAAAAAAAAAAAGAAGTGAGCAAGGAAGGGAGAACCAAAATTGTGCTGGAGGGCTACTTGAATTGTAGTTATCAAGCTGCATGAAGTATTGTATTCAAGGGGAAAGACAAGGATAATCTGGTAGCCTATAGACCAGTGGTCCCCAACCTCTTTTGGGCCACAGACCGGTTTAATGTCAGAAAATATTTTCATGGACCGGCCTTTAGGGTGAGACAGATAAATGTATCACGTGACCAAGACAAGAGTCAAGAGTGAGTCTTAGACGGATGTAACAGAGGGAATCTGGTCATTTTTTTAAAATAAAACACCGTTCAGACTTAAATATAAATAAAACAGAAATAAGTTATTTATTCTTTCTCTGCGGACCAGTACCAAATGGCCCACAGACTGGTACCAGTCCGCGGCCTGGGGGTTGGGGACCACTGCTGTAGACTCTTACTAGGATGTTCTCCAGGTATTCATCACTAAGGCCAGGGACAAAAGGATTATGTGGAAATTCTCCTTCACACGGTACTCGTGGTGGCATAAGGAATCAAAGTGAAAATGTCTATAAGACAATGGAGATAGATCCCAGGAAAGAGATTCAAGGAGTTTGTGCTGGAACTTCTCTTGGTGGCTCATGAAAGGCACATGGAAGAGGCTTCCCAAATAGGTCAAAGAAGAAAGGAGAGGTGGTGAACATGTCCCAGGCAGAGATCTCATGAGCCTGATACTTACAAAAGGGAGACACAACATGTGTCTTTGTGACTGCTAGTGTTCTACAATGCCTGGCCATCTTGTGTCACATGGTGAAGACTTCAGATGGAACTATGCCCACTGTTTAGAAACTTTTCAATCTTAACCAAAGGTGAAACATCAGAAGTAAGTATCTTACTTTCATCAGAAAGACACAGCGGCTCTTATACAGTCTTCTTGCTTCAAAACAGGAATCTGAATCTAATGAAAACTCCATATTAATTAGTACTTTTTGGTAAATAGAGGGGAGAGAGAAACAAGTTAAATCATATCACAAGAAATCACATCATTGTGAGGTGCAGTAAAGGAGGTAATTCAGCATTACGAATACAGTAACATAATTTAAAATATGTTGGAACAGGCTGTTTTTTATCTGTTCCTTTGATGCTTTGTCCAGAACTTTGGAAAAGTCATGAAGTCATTAATGCAAATGATATTAGTATGAATTCATTAATACAAAAGAAAGCTAAATTTTTTTTTTTTACAGAGACAGAGAGTCAGAGGGATAAATAGGGACAGACAGACAGGAATGGAGAAAGATGAGAAGCATCAATCATCAGTTTTTGTTGTGACACCTTAGTTATTCATTGATTGCTTTCTCATATGTGCCTTGACCATGGGGCTACAACAGACTGAGTGACCCCTTGCTCAAGCCAGTGACCTTGGGTCCAAGCTGGTGAACTTTGCTAAAACCAGATGAGCCCACGCTCAAGGTCTCGAACCTGGGTCCTTCGCATCCCACTCTGACGCTCTATCCACTGCACCACTGCCTGGTCAGGCAAGAGAGCTAATTTTTTTCAATAGTAGCATTTCTGAGTTAATGTATTGTATTGTGTTAAACTTCAATGATTAGATCACAAATATTAAATACAGAAAACACAGTTTATAATTTTGTCACAGCTAAAGATGGTTTCTTTGACAAGTTAATTCCATCAGGAGCTATACTACATGTTTCTCATAAATCATTTTCAATTCTGTAATTCATAATTCCCTGATAAAGTACTTATTCCAGTGAAGAATAAGATAATGTTCATAGAAGTGTGATTTGCATATTGAAGGATTCAGAACAAGCCTCCCCAAAATATGCTACTTCAGCATATGGATTATTTTGAGCTGAAGGCAATCAAGACCCGGCAGACTTAAGAAAAAACTTTTACTTCTTCCTTAATTGCCACAAAGAACATAGATAGGGGCCTTGCACACACACACACACACACACACAAAAAGAGCTTTTCAAGAGTATTTTTGTTTTGTTTTGTTTTGCTTTTAATCTGAAAGACCTATCTGCATTGGCAGGGTAGGTATCTAATTACCAAACATCTGCTTTTCACATCCCCTGTGAATTCATTTTCTCCCTTTTGACACCCAGGCCCCAATCCCAGTTCTTAGCTCAGGATGGCATTTAAGCCTCAACTGCCCAACTCACTTTTGAATTTCATGTTTTTGTAGGGTTCTTGTATGTATATAATTAAATTTGTTTTTTCCTCATTAATCTGTTTTATACCATTTTTATTAGGCCAGCTAAATTTCCCAGTTGTGTAGAAAAAAAAACTTTCCTCCTTTATAATATTAATGAACTTTAAAACATTATATTTTATTTTAGTGTTAATTCCTTAAGAAATAATTCATAAATCAAATAAAAATATTTGTAATAACTGCATGCAAGCACTGTTGTCAGCAAGGTTATATATACTACCAAGAATGACAGATTAATATATATAAAAAAGTAATTAAATAAATACATGATTTAAACAAGTCATACTTTTGAACAAAAGTAAAACAAATTATGTGAACTTGAAGAGTGTCATATAATTTAGTCTTTTCAATAACAATGTCAAGTTTTAAATCATTGTTTAAAGAATGAACATTCTGGAATATAGAAAGCTTATTTACCTTGAATATGGATGGTCAGCTAATAAGCAATCACTAATCCATATCTAATTATCCAAATATGTATATTTTAACTCTTTTCCCTTTATATGTTGAAACAAAATTTATTTTAATTTTATATACCTATTTATTTATTTTAATTTATTGTGTTTACATAGATTCTAGTGCCATCCTGATTGCACCCCCCCTGTCCCCATATTCCCCTCAACATATCCTTTGTCTCCCTCCAACAGCTCCCTCCCCCCTTCCCTTCAGGTTGAATTCCGTTCTTCAGTTCACATTGTTCCTTCAATTCCTCAAATGAATGAGGTCATATGATATTTTTCTTTCTCTGCCTGGCTTATTTCACTTAACATGATAGTTTCCAGGTCCATCCATGTTGTTGCAAAAGGTAATATTTTCTTCTTTTTCATGGCCCCATATAGTAGTCCATTGTATATATGTACCACCACTCTTTAATACACTTGTCCACTGACTGACACTTGGGCTGTTTCCAGATCTTTGCTATTGTGAACAATGCTGCCATTAACATGGGGGCGCATTTCTTTTTTTGAATCAGTGATACGGTGTTCTTGAGATATATTCCTAAAAGTATGATGGCTGGGTGAAAAAGCAGTTTCATTTTTAATTTTTGGGGGAATCTCCATACTGTTTTCCACAGTGGCTGCACCAGTCTGCATTCCCACCAGCAGTGCAGGAGGGTTCTCCTTTCTCCACATCCTTGTCACCACCTATCCTGTGTTGTATTGTTAATGAATGCCATTCTGACGATGTGAGGTGATATCTCATTGTGGTTTTAATTTGCATTTCTCTGATGATTAGTGATTTGAGCATTTTTTCGTATGCCTATTGGCCATCTGTATGTCCTCTTTGGAGAAGTGTCTATTCATTTCTTTTTCCCATTTTTTGATTGGATTGTTTGTCTTCCTGGTGTTGAGTTTTACAAGTTCTTTAGAAATTTTGGTTATTAACCCCTTATCAGTTGTATTGTCAAATATGTTCTCCCATTGTGTGGTTTGTCTTTTTTAATATGTTTATATTGTCTTTAGCTGTACAAAAACTTTTTAGTTTGATATAGTCTCATTTCTTTAACTTGTCTTTTATTTCACTTGCCCATGGAGATAAATCAGCAAATATATTGCTGCGATAGATATTGGAGAGCTTACTGCCTATGTTTTCTTCCAAGATGTTTATGATTTCACGACTTATCTTTAAGTCTTTTATCCATTTTGTGTTTATTTTTGTGAATGGTGTAAGTTGGTTGTCTAGTTTCACTTTTTTTGCAGGTAGCTGTCCAATTTTCCCAACACCATTTGTTAAAGAGACTGTCTGTACTCCATTGTATGCTCTTAACTCTTTGGTCAAATATCAATTGTCCATAAAGGTGTGGGTTTATTTCTGGGTTCTCTGTTCTGTTCCATTGATCTATATGCCTGTTCTTATGCCAGTACCCAGCAGTTTTGAGTACATTTCCCTTGTAGTATAACTTGATATAGGGAAGTGTAATACCTTCCACTTTATCCTTTTTTTAAGATTGCTGAAGCTATTCGTGCTTTTTTTTTTTTAGTTCCATATAAATTTTTGGAATATGTGGTCTATATCTTTGAAGTATGTCATTGGTATTGTAATTGGTATTGCATTGAATTTATAAATTGCTTTGGGTAATATAGATATTTTAATGATGTTTATTTTTCCTAA
This sequence comes from Saccopteryx bilineata, assembly GCF_036850765.1. Classification (NCBI taxonomy): domain Eukaryota; kingdom Metazoa; phylum Chordata; class Mammalia; order Chiroptera; family Emballonuridae; genus Saccopteryx; species Saccopteryx bilineata. Next base: position 96,295,782 of record NC_089495.1, on the reverse strand, counting down.
CCATGAGCACTGTATATGCTTCCACTTGTTTGTATCTTCCTTGATTTCTTTTATCCATGTTTTATCATTTTCCGAGTACAAGTCTTTAATCTCCTTGGTTAAATTTACTTGTAGGTACTTTATTTTTTTTGGTTTCAATAGTGAAGGGGATTGTTTCTTTAATTTCTCTTTCTGACAGTTCATTGTTGGTGTATAAAAATGCCTCTGATTTCTGAGTATTAATTTTATATCCTGCCACCTTGCTGAATTCATTTATCAAGTCCAGTAATTTTTTGACTGAGACTTTAGGGTTTTCTATATATATTATCATATCATCTGCAAATAATAATAGTTTTACTTATTCTTTTCAATTTGGATGCCTTTTATTCTTTCTTCTTGTCTGATTGCTATACCTAGGAATTTCAGTACTATGTTGAGTAAAAGTCGTGAAAGGGTGCATCCCTGTCTTGTTCCTGATCTTAGGGGGTTTGCTTTTAATTTTTGCCCATTAATTATGATGATGGCTGTGGGGTTTTTATAGATGGCCTTTGTCATGTTGAGGTATGTTTTCTGTATTCCTACTTTGCTGAGAGTTTTGATTATAAATGACTGCTGGATTTTATCAGATTATATATACTGTCTACCTTATAAACCCCTTCTCAAATAATTGTCTGTCACAGCAATGATACAATACTACTTTTATCAATATTTAGATTTCAGAATATATTCAGAGAAGTATGGTGTCACCCATCTAACCTTGAACCCTCTATGACTTGGATTGGGGAAATTTACTTAAAAGCACTGAGTGAATGTCTTTCGGATGCAAACACAAACACCAAGAAACTGTGTGAGTAAGTGACCTTTGTGCAGACACAAAGGAATACCTGTGAATGGGTTTTAGAAAATTAGCCTAGTCAGTGTTTCCCAACCTTTTTGTGCCATGCCCCAACTTAACCTTTCTAAAATTTTTATGTCCCCCCCTATGTAACATACATAATTTTTAACATTAAAAAATTGATTTGTTCACTTAATAAACATAAATGATAGGTTCTAGGAAGAAATCACTATGAAATTGTTAACAAAACACAATAAGTAAAATTTCAAAACATATAATGAAAAACAAAAATTTAAATTCCAAATAATTTTAATACAGATTTTTCTATATTAATTTATTATTTTAATTTAGTGTGATCCTTGCACTTGATGCTTGCTGCACAGAGATTTTATATTAGGTTCCAATTTGGTTAGCTTTAGTCTCAAGTCTCCACGTTGTGTTATATCCAGCCGATTTCTTTTTTTTACCAGTAAATCATTTACAGGACTAAATCCACATTCAGCTAAAAATGAAGATGGAAACAGCAGCAATAGTTTTCTTGCACATTTGGTTGGATTTGGGTATTTGATTTCTGTTTCCTCACAAAGCCATGCCATCGCTCCTTTGATATTAAATAAAGCTTTAACTGACTCATCATTTTGCAATTCTGCAAGTTCTTCTTGATACCGCATATTTGATATATCAGACAAATCCACTAACATTGGCTGCATCATCCATGTTGGGAAATCAATTTGTTTTAAATCAGAAAATCTTTCTTTTAAATCAGCCAATAGAATATTCAAATGATTGACAATAACAAGTAAAGCGGTATCAGTTACTTCACATTTTTGGAGCCAATGAAACTATTTAAAGTTTTTGTTGTTAATATGTTTCCGAAATAACTCAATATTGGTAATGAAACCAAATATCTTTGCTTTTGCATCGACAAGAGTTTTATTTGTTCCTTGAAGTTGCTTATTTAATATATTTAGTTTTTCAAAGATATAGGCTAAATAACTCACAAATGCTTTACCATCTATTGTTAACAGATACTTCATTTCAGGTTTGTCGCTTAAAAAATCACTAAGAGTATCAAACAGTTCCATAAATCTTATCAGTTTCCTTTAGATAGCCATCTTACTTCAGTATGAAGTAAAAGTCTCACATAGTCTTCATTTGGTTCTTCACAAAATAGCTTGAAAAGATGCTCACATTTGGCACTAGCTTTAATAGCATTAACACACTTTATTACTGTATGTAATACTTCATTCAGAACAGGCGAGATGTTTTTAGCTACCAAGTTTTCCCTATGAATAACACAATGCACAAGAATCATTTCTGGATTTGCATCTTTCATCAATTTTAAGCAGCCATTTTTCTTGCCCATCATATTGGGAGCACCATCTGCAGCACAAGATGTTATATTTTTCATTGGTATATCATTGACATCTAAGTAGCTTTTTAGCTTATTATATATATATCTTTGGAGGTAGTGGTGCTTTCTAATCTTTTACAGAACAACATTTCTTCAGCAAAATGTCCTTTATCAATATATCTTACGTAAGTTATCAATACTGCCTCACTGTCTCTCAAAGTTGATTCATCCATTTGCAAAGAGAATTTTCTTGTTTTCAGCTTTTCAATAAGTTGTTTTTCAATATCCTCACTCATTTTGTCTATTCTTCTGCTAACTGTATTGTCACTGAGTGGCATAGCTTTTACATCTTTGTCATCTCTTTCAAGAACCGTTTTAAAAAATGTTGATATTGACGGTTTTATTAAATTCTCTCCTATAGTGTGATTTTCTCCAGTTTTAGCAATGAACAAAGAAATTTGATAACTAGCCTCAAGAACACGATTATTAGTTGAAGTATGAGCAGTAAATAGAGACTTTAATATTGTTATTTTTTCAAAATTTTTCTTTAAAGTTTTAAAGTAACTCAAATCTGAATTAATATGAGCACTATGTTTTGCCCTCAAATGCACCTCAAGATGACCTTGTTTCATTGATTCGTTGGTCAAGCATTGCTGACATAAAAGACAAAAAGGAATCTGCTCATCGTGAACAGCGGGTATGAACCCAAATTTTAAATATTCCTCCGAATATTGACGAGTTTTTTTCTTGCTTGCACCACTCATTTTACTATGGGCTATAAGAAATAAAAATAAGATCAATTAAAAAAATATTAAAATAAGTGTTAAAATATATTCAATGTGACATAGAGTAAACATATATTAAAAATTCATATTTATTTAAATGTATATAACACATTTACTACACTACCACCACAAATCAAAAGGTATCTATATTTTTTCCACTTGACAAAATTTCCTGGAAAGTTATGCTTCTAAAATTAAAATTGTCGTGCATGCACTATTATAGCCCCAATAATATTTATAAAATATTAGTGCTTTCTAGCCCGATGCAAGAAGTACTTAATAAAGAGTTTAATATCGATAAAAATAAAATCAAATACTTACCAATTATATCTATACTATATATATGTATATTTATTAAATCAACAAGCTTTTACAACAGTTTTGACTGACACATTTCAAATTAATACCAACTGAATGATGTGAAACACTACAGAAGTTGCGATGGGCCAATTAGGTGAGAATAACTGCATTGTTTAGCGAGTTTTTAAAACATCCGGGGTTCCCCGTGGCAGACGGCACGCTCTGCGGTGAACCCAGGATGAAGTTACTTGAGGACGCCAATCACCCAGTTGATATTTTGGTCTGGTCAAACGAAATTATACTTAATAATTATTTACCGCAATTATTTAAGAATTGCATTTTTTGTTAAATTTGGCACCGATATCTAGCATTGTATTTAAATGCCCCGGGGCGAAAGAGTTAAACTTGTGTCGAGTCCATTTTTAAATTCCCCCCCTTAACTATCGAATTGCCCCCCTGTGGGGCATAGGCCCCACGTTGGGAAACACCATTCTAGATTGTTCCTTCTTTTGTGCTGGTTAATTAACAAAAGAAAGGGAATGTACTGGCCCTTTCTCCATGTTCCCAAATGATCATTAGTCATTCTTTCCCGTTATCACTTGGCCTCCCCCCCTTGTAATCCTGTTACCTCATTTCTGCTTCTGATCAATAAAAGCTGAGAAAGAAGAAAATTCCGGGCTTTTTTGACTCTTTCGGCAAGGCTCCCTCTCTTCCTTTTGACATCAATTTGTGTCTCGAGTAGCTTTTTTCCATGCGACATTGGTAGTTCCCAGCAGGCTGGAGTACTACAGTGTGGAATTTGACTGAATCCACATAACTTGTAAGTGGGAGGCCTAGGATTTATACTAAGTCAGTGTAACATTAGAGCACTTAAAGGAATTTTTTTATTTCTTTTGATAATCCAACCTAATTATATATTTCTTATATATTGTCTGTTTGTACTCAGCTACATTTCCACTACTTTTATCTTTCTTCCTTTGTCTGGGTTAGACACCTAGAATCAATATTTCCCAAATTTCTTTAATAACAAGATGTAAGATTACATATTTTTTCCCCCCTGAAAGAGAGAGAGAGAGATAGTGGGAAGAGAGAGTGGAGATGAAGAGAGAGACAAACAGACAGAAAGGGAGAGAGATTAGAAGAATTAACTTTTAGTTGTGGCATTTTAGTTGTTCAGTGATTGCTTTTGTGTATGTACCTTGACCAAAGGGCTCCAGCCAAGCCAGTGACCCCTTGCTCAAGCAAGCAACTTTGGGCTTTAATCCAGTGACCTTTGGGCTCAAGCCAACAATCATGGGGTCATGTCTATGATCCCTTGCTCCAGCTGGTGACCTTGCACTCAAGCTGATGACTTTGAGGTTTTGAATCTGGGAACTCAGTGTCCCAGAACAATGCTCTATCCACTGTGTCATCACTGGTCAGGTAAGAGTATATATTTAAATGAAAGATACTGCATAAAATTGGAAAATAGAAAGAGAAATAAAAGCCATTATTTTCTTCTTCAAATATATATGGGTTGGTACACTGGCAATGGCATATGGGAGATTCTTCAATGACTAATAGTAAATTTTCTGCAAATGATCTGCTTTTGTGATGTAGTTAGCTGTGACCACTGTGGCAACTTTCTGACTTCCTAAGAACAAATAATGGTTCTCCCAAATCTGTGCTTTCCTCTGCCCTTGCAATAGTCAGATACCTAGTTCCCTATATGTAGTTTCTTCTTAATTAAAAAATATGTACTAATTTAATTTATCCTGATCAAACTGTGACCAAGGTATGTGGAAAACCTCATCTCTATTTTTAAAAATGATGTCTCTTTTAAATGACCATATGTAATAGGAAATAGATTGTGACCAGCTGGTCTTGGAAGACTTTGTTAATTCTATTACATCATAATTTGAATTTCCTGGCTTTATAACATTACGGTAATAGAAGTTTTCTATGAATACAGAATTTTGCAGTTATTAGGGGTCTAAACTGTAAAAATATAAACCTAATAATAAATAACTGTTTCCTACGTAATCATTGACAGACATCTATACAAATTCTGCTTTAACATTTGTAATAATCTATTCATTTTGAATCTAGATTGAGTAGCTTGATATAAAGTGCCTTAAATGCTAGTCTAAAAATCTTTCCTTTTACATATTGTCCTCAAATATCTACTTGATTATTTGAGAACACATTATTTACTGGGAGGAGTGAACATAAACCAAGAATTAGATGGTATTAAATATAATCCAGAATAGAAATAGGTTCTCCCATACACTCTTTAATTTTCTAAAAATGTTGTTAACTCTGATTATCCTATTTAGTTCCTTCTAAATAGCATTATAGGGATTAGTAACAGCAACACAGAGGCAAACAAACTGAAAGAAAGCTAGAGAGATTGAATGCTTCTGCCAAAAAATCATTCCCACAGTAAATTAACAAAATAATTTAGATCTTCCAAAAGTACTTCAGATGAAATCAGACTGAGGTATTCTATTGCCACTAGTCTAGCATTTATCAACAAAACTGACAATTTAATAACAGTAACAATATCTATCATACACAGCTATTTTTGTCATTAAATAAACAGTTTTATTTTTCTTTAATTGCAAAAATAAAGAGCAGATTAAAATTTATCTGAATATATCTATTTATCATGACGAATACAGGCATTTTTAATTGAAGTATACTTGGAAGAATTTTGCTCTCTTTGACATTTTATTTTTATTTTAAAAGTGAGGGAAAGAATTTCAAATATATAAGAAAACAAAAAGCCAGCATTAAAATAAGTCAGCGATACTATATTATTTTCTTCAGTTAGAATCTAGCTAGTGTTTATTGTAACTCAGGTATTACAGATATTTTGTGGATACTAAGACTAACAAAACAGACAGAACAACTCCAGTGAGATAACAATTTGTTGTATATGTAGCAAATGTAATTAAGAAATATAGCTAGAAAAAAAGGAAAAAAGGAAATATAGCTAGGAAAGAATCACCTACTTGCTCTCACTTTAAGAGATTAGAGTTATATTCACTAACTGTATTTCTCATGTCATATTTTCTTTTTCATACTCAGTGAACTAAATTTCCAACCAACCTTGTAACTTACAACATTCTTATTTAAAATTGCTTTTTTTTACCCCTGAACCATTTATTTTTAAATAAATTTATTACAATGACATTGTTTAATATGATTATATAGTTTTCAAGTATACATTTCTGTCATGATTTAAATATTGCACCTTATGCTCACCACCCAATGTCATTTCATCTTCTCTCACCATATATTTGATACCCTTAACCCTTTATTACCCTCCAATACCTTCCTTTCCTCTGGTAGCTACCATATTGTTGTCTATGTTTATGAGCTTTTCTTTGTTTTGTTTTATTTTGTTTTTCTTGTTTATTTTTGCTTTTTTATATCCTATATATGAGTGAAATCATATGGTTCTTAATTTTTTTCTGTCTGATTTTTCTCACTTAGCATGATATTTTCAAGGTCCATCCATGTTATCAGAGGAAAAAGGGTGTATAATAGAATACTCTGGGGCTATAAAATGGCAGTATTTTACCTGCCAAAAATAAAATTTTTGTACACAATGCAGTGCATACATGGCAGTATTTCTTTTTATGGCTGAGTAGTATCCCACTGTGTATATGTACCTATTTATCTTTATTCAGTCATCTATCAAAAGATTCTCCAGTTGTTGCCATATCATGACCACCATGAGTAATGCTGCACCGAACATAGGGTGCATATATCTTTATAAATAAGTGTTGTTGTTTTTTAATTTTTAGGTAGATACATATGCTGGGTCACATAGTAGCTCTAGTCTTAATTAACAAAGGAAACTCTATACTGTTTTCCATAGTGGCAATGACTGAGGCATAGCTAAGATGAACAATTCACCAGTCGTGTTCCAAATGCAGCACTGATTTGACTTTTTATGTTATAAAGGTATATTAAACATTCTCTCCTATCATTCTTTACATTCATTACATCATTTATTTTGATTGATTCTTTATCTCTCAGGCATATTTTTCATAGTGTCCTTTTGTAAACTTTTTATACATTTCTGTTGTTTAAACTCTCCAAATATCATCATAGAGCATCTGGTAATAATTTTATTTGTAATTCAAGCTATTTTCCAAATATTGCTGATACATCCTCCTTCCATAGAAATAAGGGGATTGTATTTCATGGCTTCCTTTTTTTTAAAATTTTTTTAAATTTATTCATTTTAGAGAGGAGAGGGAGAGAAAGAGAGAGAGGAGAGACAGAGAGAGAGAAGGGGGGGAGGAGCTGGAAATATCAACTCCCATATGTGCCTTGCCCAGGCAAGCCCAGGGTTTCAACCGGCGACCTCAGTATTTCCAGGTCGACGCTTTATCCACTGCACCACCACAGGTCAGGCTCATGGTTTCCTTTTGATTATCTTTTTAAAAACTTTACTGAATTTATTAGGATAACACTGGTTAATAACATTATATAGGTTTCAGATATACAACTGTATAATACACCATCTGTATATTATGTGTTGACCACCCAAAATAAAGTCTTCTTCCATCACCATTTATCTCCCTTTACACTCTTCTGCCTCCCCACCCCCTTTTCCTCTGATAATCATCATACTTTTCTTTGTGTCTATAAATTCTTGTTGTTGTTTTTTTTTTTTTGCTTAGTTCCTTCATCTTCTTTCATCCTGTCCCCCAAACCTACCCTTTCAGACAGCTGTCTGTTTTATGTATCCATTCTTCTGTCTCTATTTTGTTTTTGTTTTTTATTTTTTCATTAGATTCTATGTATAAGTTTGATCATATGGTATTTGTCTTTCTCTGACTGTCTTATTTCACATAACATAATACTTTCCAGGTCCATTCATGTTGTAAAGAAGGGTAAGATATCCTTCTTTTTTATAGCCCAGAGGTATTCTATTGTGTGAATATACCAAAGTTTTTAAATTTTTTTTGTGTATGTGTGTGACAGAGACAGAGAGAGAGACAGATAGAGGGACAGATAAGGACAAACAACAGAAAGGGAGAGAGATAAGAAGCATCAATTCTTCATTGCATTATCTTAGATGTTCACTGATTGCTTTCTCATATATGCCTTGACTGAGGGGCTACAGCAGTGATTGACCCCTTGCTGAAGCCAGCGACCTTGGGCTCAAGCTGGTGAGATGTGCTCAAACCAGATGAGCCCGTGCTCAAGCGAGCGACCTCCAAGTTTTGAACTTGGCTCCTCTGCATCCTACTTTGATGCTCTATTCACTGTGCCACCTCCTGGTCAGGTCCAAAGCTTTTTTATCTACTAATCTACTGATGAATACTACGGTTGCTTTTAAATCTGTTTGACCATATTAATAGTTGTGATAAGGAGAAACATGACTGGAATACTGATGCATTTAATCACTGTTGTGCAGAGCTCTTTTTCCTCTTACATAATAACAAGTAACATACATATATAATATACGTTATATATAATGTACATATGCAATATTTATATAAACTATCATATTATATATATGATTATGTATATATATAGAAAACCAGTGATGTTACTGTTTCATTAAAACTATCCTTAAAATTGTAGCTTTTTCAGATTCTGATTACTATACATAGTTTTTTCCTACATTTTTTTTATTTCTTTTGGCATAATCCAACATTCAGGTGCCAATTCTGTATTATTTGTCCATATCTGTGTAATAAGTTACATCAAAACTTACCTTAAAAAACACACATTTATTTTTTTACTGTTAATATTAATCAGCTATCTGGTTTAGCTATTTGATTGTTTTTGGCTAAAGAATTCTGTCAGGTTGAGTTGCGGTTTCTTCTGAAGTCTCTACTGTAAAGGATGAAAATTCTCTTCCAAGTTGGTCTATGTGGTTACTTGCAGGTCACAGTAGTTTGTCACATGACTCTTTACAAAGCTGCCTTACAATATAATAGCTGGCTTCTGTCAGGGTGAGTGACCCAGACATAGTTTGAGAGTATGGCTGAGATGGAAGCCCCAGTCTTATGGTAACCTAATATTAGAAAGAGTATAAACATGACAACACATTTATCAAAATCTTTGAGTTAAAAATGAGTCAGTAAATGTAGTCCATTTTAAAAGAAGAGGATTGAAAAAATAAATAAAATTAGGAGCTAGGGATTATTGGGTGCATCTGAAAGGTTACCTACCACAATTTTATTATAATTCTATTATAAACAATTTATAGACTAATTATAGGAGTATTAACAACTTAAAAGTATTTTTTTTTCATTTAAAGGTAAGGACTTCAAGGAACCACTTCTTAAATTCTGTTATTTCCTAGTTCATTTTGAAAATAAAATTCTGGAACTCTTTTAAAGGCTATAAAACTATAAAATTATTCATTATCCAATCTTTCTCATTATGTTGCTGATCTAGACCACAAACACTTCTTTTATGGTACTCTTCCTTTTTATTTATTTCTATAACTATTGATTTTCTAATTTTTAAAAGGTTACCAAACTGAGAAAATACCTACTAAACAGGAAGAGTAATATTTCTGTACTGACCCATCAAAATGTCATTATCATTATAATTATAAAATATAGAATATACAATATATACTTTATTAATTAAAAAAGCATATTCAATATGGCAGGCTATTTTATTGTTCAGTCCCTAAAATACTATTGTGGTTGAATTCAACATAGTCTCCTTTTCCATTTTTAGTGATATAGTATAAAGTACAAACATATTACAAGTAAAATTTGAGGCTAGAATACATTTGCAATTTAACTTATGCCACATTTTGTTATTTTTTAAAAATTATTTTTAAATTTTTTTTTTCCTAACAGGTTTGAAATCAGTTTTCTAAAATAAGTTTAGTTTAGTAAAAATTTTGAATATTTGTTTCTATTACAACAGTATATGACCTTTCAATAAGATAGATCCCTTAAAGTTATTATATAATTGAAACCCAGGGGAGTTCCATGATTTTGACAAAGTCACATAGAGAATTGTTAGCATAACTAGTACTAAAAAGAGAACTTTTAATTTATATACTTCTTTCTAATAATTTTTGTTGTGGATATTACTTTATGTGTAAAATAATGATAAAAAAATAAATGGTTATTTTTAGAAAATAGTGATAAAAAACAAATGGTTCTCAAATCATTTTATACCATCAACTGGCAAAATATTCAGTTACATAATAACAAGAAGAGAGAAATATCCTGTCATATTAGTGGATGATATTTGATACAGGAAAGCATGAAGCACCTGTAAGACCCTCTTATTGTTTTTTTATGTAGGCTATTAAATGCCAATCCAGAGATTATAATTATTGATGGGTTCATGGATAATTAACATTTCAGAGATTTTCTTTTATTTGAAAGTATTGAATTCATCATGCTATTCTGTAGAATTTCTAAAATATTTTAACATCACACTGTAACATATATAATATAAACACTATAGACTGTAGACATTAAAAATCTAATAAGCACAGCAAATACTATATTGTGGTGTCAAAGCTGATGGTGGTATTTTTTAAAAAATGTCAGACTATGTATCAGTCTTGTGTGCTTTTTAGACATGTTTGATACACGGGTTAAATTCTATTAATTAATAAAGAGTTAAGTCATGAGTTTCAATACTTTAATTTTTATTTTTATATATTATATTTTCCTATACCTCTAAATATTATAATTTATGAAGAGATGTGATAGCCTTTACTAACCTAGCAAAATTTTGCTATTTTAGAAAGAAACCTGTATTTCCCTTTATAATACATAAATAAAAAGATAAAGACATTGTTATTTAGAACCCTTAAGTCATAGTTTTCCTCAACTGAAAGCAAAATAAAAAATTTCTATATTTTGTTGCCCACTGGAGCCTAAGAGAAGCCATATAGACCTCATGAAACAAAAAAAAACTAGATACTATTTTTAACTCTTACAATTGCAATATATTTTCCTTATAAATAAAAAACATTTTCCATTTTTTCATGCATACTTTTCTATTATAATTAACATTAACTTACTACAAGAATATAAAGATTTTATTTTTCCTTGGGAAAATTAGATATATTTGCTACTCATTTATGCCTGGAAGTGGTATTGTCCTTGTATGAGTACTCTTTAAAATATTCTTTGCAAAACAGATTCAGAAGTGTCTGGTTCCAATACACACAAATCAATAGGTGAAAGATATAATTAATTTTTAAGAAAAGTACTATCTCACTTGTTTTCATGTCAAACACTCAATTTTTTCAGCATCTGACAGTTTTCAAATAGTACTTGCTGATTAGATAAAATGAAATGTTTTCTGTTAAGTTGATTTGAGAAACAGAAGATGAAATTTTATTACACTGACATAATTTGTTCACTTGATATGCTTAAGGTTCAGCTGGTATATTTAGAAGTCTTTAAAACAAAGCTTTTTGAATCAAGAAAATACCAGGTAACATCTGAACAAGGGGATGACATACCTTCTATCTGATAAATTAACTGAATAAGATAGGCATATCCTACTCTATACCTTTACCTCTTAGAAACTTCCCCTACCTCTTGAAAACTTTTCTGTAAGTTAATGTCAGCACTAGTCCTTAAAATAAAATTAATTGCAGAATGTGGCACTATAAGTCCTCTTGATTTGGTCCTGCTTCTGACAGGCTTACAACTGAGCTATAAAGAGTTTTTTAAGCTCAATTACAAGTTATAGCACAAGTTATGTCTACCAAGGAAGTCAGCCTCAGGTAAAGAACATAAACTAAGAATGAGAGAGAGAGTTCAAGAAGCAAAGGAAAAAGGAAATGAAGATTAGAGATAAATAATAACTTAACAAATAAAGGACAAAACTGCGATAAAACAGCTTTAATAAGTTTTAAAAACTAAAGGATGAAGTTTCCATGGAAAGGAGATATAAGAAACAGAAGTTTAGAAGAGCAAAAAATTCCTTTAGTAAAATGATGAAACTGACATTAGTATAACTAGTTCTTGCAAAATCTGCATCAATCTTTTTTTTATTTTTTTAACTTATTTTTACTTGATTGAAAGAGGCAGGGAGAGAGAGAAAGGAACAGTGAGCTGCTCCTGTGTCTTGACCTAGGAATGGAACTGGCAACCTCCAACCTTGGAGGATGCTTCAACCAACCAAGCTATGAAGCCAGGGCTGTTTTGTCTGTATGTTTTTAAGAGACAGAGAGGGAAGGGAAAGAGAGGGCAGGATGAAGGGAGAGAAAAGGGAGAGAGAAAGGAGAGAAAAGGAAGGGGTAAGGAAAGAATTCATTTGTTGTTTCACTCAGACCTACATTTATTGGTTGCTTCCCATGTGTGCCCTGACCAGGGTTCAAACTAGCAACCTCAGCATTTCAGGATGAGCTCTTAACATACTGAGCTAACAAGACAGGGCTGTATTAATCTTTATTTAGAAATTTGTTCAATGGAAATTTGGATTAATTGTAACAAATGATAAGGCAGGAGAATTAACAAGAATCAAGTGATAAAGGCTGGGTATTTCTATTAAGCTTTGATAATATATTGTATTTGATAAAGGATTTTAATGTTTGTTTGTTTTGAAGTATAATATTTAAATTGTTGGCCCTGACTGGTTGGCTCAGTGGTAGAGTGTCAGCCAGGTGAGTGAAAGTCCTGGGTTCAATTCCCAGTCACGGCACACAGGAGAAGTGACTATCTGCTTATCCACTCCTCCCCCTCTTTCTTCTATCTCTTGCTCTCTCTATCTCTCTCTTCCCTTCCCACAGCTATGGCTTTAATGGTTTGAGCAAATTGGCCCCGGGAGCTGAGGATGGTTCTATGGACTTGCCTCAAGTGCTAAAATAGCTCAGTTGCTGAGCAATGGAGCAGCAACCTCAGATGGGTATAGCTTAGCCCTTTAGGGGGCTTGTTGGGCAGATCCCAGTTGAGGAGCATGTGGGAGTCTGTCTCTCTGCCTCTCTGCCTCTCATCCAATAATAATAACAATAATAAAAAATATTTATATTTATGTTTTAAAATACATATTTTATTTTTATAAAATTAGTACACAAATAATATTAAGTAAATATTTAATAAATAGCTTTATAATAAAAAGTAATTTTAACTATACCCCATTCATCTCAGCTCTGTTCTGCAAAATAGTTTTAACTATATTGTTTCTTTTTTCCTCATTATTTCTATTTTATTAAATAATGTGCTGTGCCATTATATATTTACTGTATTATAAGTATTATAATAATAATTTTAAATGTAGGTTATTTTAACAAACTTAAGCACATCCAGCCAACATATTATGCAGAATAAATATATGATTAACTTTGCATCTTATACTGTCTCCTTTGTTAATTTAAGGAATACAGCACATTAATATTTGTTTTTTGTATCTACTGTATTACCTGGTCTTGTTCTATTAACCATCTAGTTTACCTGGTGCACAGTAATTTCTCTACAAACTTCTAGAAATGCTATCTTGGGTAGGCTACTTACCTCTTTTTTGCCTCTGTTTCCTTTTTTTGTGAAAAGGTGGTAATTATAGAACATAAATTATAGATCAGCTTTTAGAATTCTAAGCTCAGCCTGACCTGTGGTGGTGCAGTGGGTCAAGTGTCGATCTGGAATGCTGAGGTCGCCGATTCAAAACCCTGGACTTGCCTGGTCAAGTCACTGATGCTTTCTGCTCCTCCTCTCTTCTCTCTCTCTCTCTCTCTCCTCTCTAAAATGAATAAATAAAAAAATCTAATAAGAAAAGGACTCTACGTTTATATATTAAAAAAGACTGACACAGAGTACATATCTAATATGTGTTAATTATTGTTAGAATTTTCACTCTTTCATCAGTTTTAATATGCATTCTTTTCCTATTGGTTTGGATCATATTTTAGCTGCTAGTGGTTTGGTTTTCTCTGTGGTATTTAAGATAATGGTGTGATTGATCCTCTGATTCTATGCTATAATAGTTAAATCTTACAATGAATTGACTCTTAGATTCTATGAAACACTCTTCCTTGTCTCATTATTATTTGTATTATTTAATATGTTTTGTTGTGGATGATTTAGGTGATATTTTGATTAATTTGGTTTTTGATATTTTCTTCTAGGAAGCTTTTATAATCATACCTCATTTGTGTTCTGAAATGCCAGGATGTATGTGTAGCACTTTGCTTTTGTGTATGTGTGGGTTCTAGGAACTGATTGAATCTTTTTAATCTAAAGAATTTTATCTTTTGGTTCTGTGAAATTACCTTATATTAATTACATCTTTGGTATTTTTCTTTCTGCTTTTTCTTGTATTTCCTTTCTAAAAATCCATCTATTTATAGACTGTTGGGCCAGATAGAATGGTATTATAAACATATCATTTGTTTATATATTTTTATTTTATTGACTATTTGTTCCACTTCAAGGAGATCTAATTAACTTGTGGGTTATAATTAGTGACAGATATAACTACATTTGTGCTTTAAAAATATAACTGGTTCCATTGTAGGAAATTATTAGTGATATTTTATCCAAAGTGCTTAGCGGAATAACTAAAGAAACTCAAAGAATATGCTGAGAGAAACTTCATTTTTCATAAATCATTATACTTCCCCTATTTTAACATTAATTCTTTCAATTTTGATAAACACTTTTTTAAAATTCAATATATGTAAAATGCTTTTGACCTACCTAAATTTAGTATATATACTTAAGCTATAAATGATGTTATACTATTAAAGATCTATATCTGTACATAAACTTTTAAAAAGTGTGTGGTTGATAATTATCTTATTTTAAAATAACATCTTAATACTATCTGAATGTTTAAATAATAAAGAGAAGCATTTTATTGGCATTCTTCAATATACAGTAGTATTATATTAAGGTTTAAATAAAAGAAATATAAATCTCAAGGAGTGAGTTATGCCATATTTATGCATTGAAATGTGAACAGATAAGTTTAATGAAATATTTAAATGCTGTAAAATAAACATATAAAAGTAATACTAGAATTTAAGGAAATAATGTGGATCAATCCCAAGTTCTGTTTGTGGGGGCTACTTAAAAGAAAAAGTTATTGTAAGTTTTCTAAGTTTCTTAGAAAAAGTATGCTGTGAATTAATTAGCCCTTTAGGAACTGGTAGTATCGTACATAAAGCTGGAGACCAGATACCATGAATCACACATATAACAGCTATGATAATCATAACATCCAAAGGAGGCTCAGTAATTTTTATAAAGTATTCCCAAGTACTTTCCCTGATGGGTTTATGGAACATAATGTTAAGAACTGTGTCTGAAGAGTAAAGGTGAGATGAAATGGTAATCAACTTTGAATGTCAGGCTAAAGAAAGTGAATTTTATAAAGTTGAAAATATTCAGGTGAGTTATAGTACATATTTTTTTAAAAAAAATAAGTATAGTATTATAATCTGGAGATAGAAATTTTAAAAAATCTTAAAATAATGCTTATATCCTAAAATTGTTTTATTATATTATTTTAACATACTACAGAAACTACATATATAATTAAAATTTCTTTAGGATATAATCTGCCATTTATTCTGTTTCACTACTAAGTCTAAGGGAGACAAATTGACACAACTCTGGAAATGTGCACATTTTTGCTTTCAACTTTGATCTTCGGCTGCAGTGACAAAAGTGATTCTCATTGTTAGACCTCTTTTAATAATTAGAGTCTTGTAGAAACCATTGCAAGGATGCATAAGGTGATATAGTTTCATTATTGTCTCTGTCGCCATATCGGAACTTCACACTTCACTCTCTGGAGAGTTGATTTATGCCAAGACATTAGCATTATTTTCCTAAGTATATTTTTAACAGAGGGTTGCCATGTAAGGCATTTTGCATTTTTGGACTTAAATTGAAATAAGTATGGATCAAAATGCTATAATATTCACAGAATCAGAAAGGAAACATCATTTGCAGTATGTTATTGCCTTACTTTACCAAGAGATTTCATATGGAGATATCAAAAAATATATAATTTACTACAATTTCACAACTGGATGTCAGGTGGCATTAATTGGGTTAATCAGATATGATTTCTGCCTACTGTTTGCTTGCTCCTTGTCATTTATTTTTAACATGTGAAAAAACCACTTACATTATTTTTTTTTATTTTTCAGCTTTAACAATTATTTTTATGTATGCTTTGCAATTGTAAACTTGGAGGAAGGTAACTGAAATACAGTAAGTTAGTTCTCAGTGAATAATATCTCACAAATCAATATTTCAGAACTAATTTAATGGGTAATTCAGTATTTTTACTCTCTGGATAATATTAGTTTCTAGATGTCCTCTGGCCATGAAAAGTCTAATTTTCTTTAGCTAGAGCTGCAGTCTCTTATAGTGGCCTCTGACAGGGAAAAAAAAAAAAAGAAACAATTCACCTTTTTCTTGATGTACTTGGGAACTGCAGGGCTTGTAGGGTATAGGTGTGATACAGAGGAAATTTGTCAGTACAAACTTTAGCACACTCTGGTAAAATACTGATTATGACTGTTGAACATTTTCTTAGCTGCTGTCCCTGCTGAGTGTTTGGGATCAACTCAATATTTCAAGTTATAAAATCCTAAGGAAGTATTTTTAGGGCCTCTCGTCCTCCAGCAGGAGTAGAGAATGCTCATCCAACTCTAAAATGTATGCTATTTTTAATATTTACAGTCAGTATTAACTATTAATGCTATTTTTATATTTGGTTATTTTATATATGTCTATACACTCCTATAGCCATTTATCATGCTCCAGTTTCAAGTATTATATAGTTTTTAAAAAGTTTATTTTTAATTATATACTGCTCACAAAACTTAGGGGATATTTTATTGCTGTATATTTATTTAGAAATACACTGTATCTCCTATTTTTTGTGAGCAATATAGTTGGAATACATTATTATGTTAGTTTCAGGTATACATAGTGATTAGACATTTATATAACTTATACAGTGATAACAGTGATAAATCTAGCATTCACTTGACAGCACACATAGTTTTAAAAATATTATTGTAATTACCAATTTGTACTTCTTAATCTCTTCCCATTTTTGACCTATCCCCTCAATCACCCTTCCATTTGGCAACCATCAAAATATTCCTGTATCTATGAGGTTTTTTTCTTTACTTTGTTATTTTGATTCACATATAAGTAAAATCCTATGGTATTTGACTTTCTCTAATTTATTTCACTTAGCATAACACCCTGTAAGTCCATCCATGTTGTTGTAGATGGAAAGATTTCATTCTTTTTATGGCCGAGTAATATTCCATTTATATATATATATATATATATATATATATATATATATATATACACACACACACACACACACACACACACCACTTCTTTCTCCGTTCATCTATGGACCAACACTTACATTGCTTCCATGTCTTGGCTATTGGAAATAATGGTGTAATGAGCATATGGATGCATATGTCTTTTCAAATTATTATTTTTGGTTTTTTGAATAAATACCGGGAAGTGAAATTGCTGGGCAATCCTCTGTCTCTTGTTATAGCCTTTGCTTTAGAGTCTATGATAAATTTGTACTTAGAGTTCATTTTTTCTTGTATAAGTATTGCTACCACAGTTTATTTGTTTGTTTCCATTTTCATGAAATATATTTTTCCATTCCTAATTTTCAGTTTGTATGTGTTGTTGAATCTGAATTGAATCTTTTGTAGACAACATATAGAAGAGTCTTATTTTCATATTCATTCAGCTACCCTATGTCTTTTGATTGGAGCATTTTCATTTACAGTAATTGTGTATAAGTATGAATTTATTGCCATTATGTTGTTTATACATTTTATCTTTTTTTTTCTTAATAAAGAACTTTTAACATTTCATATAATATATACTTTTTTTGTTGTGATGAACTCTTAACGTTATCTTGTCTGGGAAGTATTTTAAGTTTTTTTAAATTTTAAATAATAATCTTTCTAGGTTGAGTAATCTTGGCTATAAGTCCTTGCTTTTCTTCACTTTGTCAGTTCCTTCTGTCCACAAAGTTTCTATTAAGAAATCAGCAGAAAAGTCTTAACACAGTGCCCTTGTAGGTAAATATTTCTTTTATTCTTGCTATTAAGAATTGTTCTTTGTATGTAAACTTTGGCATTTTAATTATGATGTGTCTTGGTGTAGTCTTTATTGGGCTCATCTTGTTTAAGATTCTCTGTGTTTCTTGGCATATTGTATGTCTAAATACTTCACTAGGTTAGGGAACTCATTTGTCATTATATCTTAAAATAGTTTTTCAATTTATTTTTCTCTTCTCTTTCTGGTACCTCAATGATGTGAATGTTGATATGCTTGATGTCATTTCAGAGACTCCTTACACCATTGTTGATTTTTTGGGATAGTGGTTATTTTTTACTGTTCTGATTGGGTGTTTTCTGTTATCTTCAAAATTGTTGATTCAGTTTTTTGGTTTATCTAGTCTACCATTTATTCCCTTTTATGTATTATTCATTTTAGTTATTGCATTTGTCATTTCTGATTGGGTTTTTTCTAGTTTTCTATTTCCATTTTTATGTTTTTTATCTCTTTGTTGAAGTTCTCTCTGAAATCATTGAGCATTGAGCATCCTTATAACCAGTGTTTCATACTCTGTATCTAGTAGTGTGCTTGTCTCCATTTTGTTCAGTCCTTTTTCTAGTGTTTTGTTCTGTTCTCTCATCTAAAACATGTATAGTCCCATCATTTTGACTATTTGTTTTGTTTCTATATATTAAATGGAACTTTTATATTTCCTGGTCTTAATACAATGGCTTTATATAGGAGATATCCAATGTGGCCTAGTGACATAATGTCTCTGGTCACCTGAGATGGATGTTCCATATGTGCCCTTTTTGTAGATTGTGTTAACTGCTTTTGTAATTGACACTTATTTGCTGTTGGCCCATAAATGGAAGAGATTGAACCTCAGTTTGAGTTGTGGCAAGGACTGGCTGTGCTTACACTGAAGGAACTGTTATGCAGGGGCTGACCCTACTCACTTAAGTGGGACTCTGATGCCTGCTAAGTCTGCCCTTTGGATTTATTGTTTTTACCCTTTGGGTGATGGATGGGGCTGGCCATAAGTGTGTTGGTTCTGGGGTCTCTTGAGAGAGGGTCTGGTGTAAGGCAAGATCGGCCACTACCTATGCACAGCCTGGAGTCAATTGGTATTGAAATGGGAAATTTCAGAGTTTGTGATGCCTGTCATCATTTCAGCCAAATAAGTAGAGGTAGAAATTGAATCTTTTATGTATATTTTATCTAGAGGGCCAGTAATCTGAGTAGACAATGGTTACATTTCCAAGCCATCATAATCCCCTATCCCCAGCCAACCTTTTTATATGGCAGGGGTCGGGAACCTATGGCTTGCGAGCCAGATATGGCTCTTTCGATGGCTGCATCTGGCTTGCAGACAAATCTTTTTTTTTAATAGTTTATTTATTGATTTTTTAGAGAGAGAGGAGTGAGAGAGAGAGAGAGACAGAGAGAGAGAGAAGGGGGAGGAGCAGGAAGCATCAACTCCCATATGTGCCTTGACCAGGCAAGCCCAAGGTTTCGAACCGGCGACCTCAGTGTTCCAGGTTGACGCTTTATCCCACTGCACCACCACAGGTCAGGCCTCGCAGACAAATCTTTAATAAAAATAATAATGTTAAAAATATAAAACATTCTCACGTATTACAATCCATTCATTTCCTACCGCTCATGTTCATGGTTGCGGGTGGCTGGAGCCAATCACAGCTGTCCTCCAGGACAACACCAAATTTTTATTGGATAATGCTTAACGTACACAGGTCGTTGTATGGCTCTCATGGAATTACATTTTAAAATATGTGGCATTTGGCCCTGGCTGGTTGGCTCAGAGGTAGAGCGTCGGCCTGGCGTGCAGAAGTCCCCGGTTCAATTCCCAGCCAGGGCACATAGGAGAAGCGCCCATTTGCTTCTCCACCCTTCCCCCCTCCTTCCTCTCTGTCTCTCTCTTCCCCTCCTGCAGTCAAGGCTCCATTGGAGCAAAGATGGCCCGGGCGCTGGGGATGGCTCCTTGGCCTCTGCCCCAGGTGCTAGAGTGGCTCTGGTCACAACAGAGCGACGCCCCGGAGGGGCAGAGCATCGCCCCCTGGTGGGCGTGCCGGGTGGATCCCGGTCGGGCGCATGCGGGAGTCTGTCTGACTGTCTCTCCCTGTTTCTAGCTTCAGAAAAATACAAAAAAAAAAAAAAAAGTGGCATTTATGGCTCTCTCAGCCAAAAAGGTTTCTGACCCTTGTTATAAGGGGAAGAGAAGGTAGGTATTGATTTCAAAATTATAAGGGAGAATTAGACCATAGTCAGAGTTAATTGGATCAGAGTCAGAAAGGCCTACCATCCTTGCTGCAAAAAGATTTTGCTTATAGTCCCCTGGGGCACAAAGGTGAATCACTAGCAGATCTTATTAAGTAATGTTGACCTGTTCAGGTAACCCAGTTCCAAAAACAAAGCTCTTACTTGCACTAACCATGAAATATACTGACTATAACCAAAGCAAATATACTGACTATAACCAAAGCCACCATTAGTTAAGCTAAAATTTTAACTTTTGAGCTCCTCCTATTACAATGAGTCCAGATACTGCTTGTTTGGGGTTGTTGGACCTTTGAGAGATTTCAGAAGACTGTAGCACAAGTCAACACAGGCCATTTGTGTAGAAATACCACTCAATAGCTTGGTTGGGACCACAAGTTGAGTAAGGAGTGGTCTTGGGAATCACCAAAATGAGGCAAATGATGTTAACTATGTTAATGAAAGCTCAGATATGGCACCCTACAAGGATCTGCAGGTTGGGTAGGAGAAAGGAAAAACAAAGAAACAATGTTTGTTTGTCAACAGTTCTGTCTTTGAGAATGATGCTCCTCCACCCTCATCCTGAAGCCAAACTATTTAGTTCTTCTCACATACCGCTGGTGCCTTTGAGCTGGTGCTCCAACACTGGAGATCAGAGACAATGAGTCTGGTAATCCCATGCATGATCCTTTTAGAGGAAATGTTGGTACTCATGCAGCCCTTTGTTTCACTCAGCCTCAATCTCTGCTATTTTTCACAGTCAAAATTTATAGGGACTGGCCCTGGACGGTTGGCTCAGCGGTAGAGCGTCGGCCTGGCGTGTGGGGGACCCGGGTTTGATTCCCGGCCAGGGCACACAGGAGAAGCGCCCATTTGCTTCTCCACCCCCACCCCCTCCTTCCTCTCTGTCTCTCTCTTCCCCTCCTGCAGCCAAGGCTCCATTGGAGCAAAGATGGCCCGGGCGCTGGGGATGGCTCCTTGGCCTCTGCCCCAGGCGCTGGAGTGGCTTTGGTTGCGGCAGAGCGAAGGCCGGGAGGGGCAGAGCATCGCCCCCTGGTGGGCAGAGCGTCGCCCCTGGTGGGCGTGCCAGGTGGATCCCGGTCGGGCGCATGCAGGAGTCTGTCTGACTGTCTCTCCCCGTTTCCAGCTTCAGAAAAATAAAAAAAATAAAAAAAAAAGTTAAAAAAAAATTTATGGGGACTGCTCTTCATAACACTGATAACCTAGGCTGGAGATCCTAGTATCAGACTGTGAGCTCTTATTTTTCAGGGGGTCCTCAACATCCTGGAGATCCTTCCAAATGTTTAACTGCCACACATGGGTGCAAGATTATCTTGTTCTGCTTCTCTACCACTTCTACCAGAGTCAAGGTGGCTTCTTCTGCATATCTTAGTTATATGACTTATGTTTAGCTAGATTTCAAGCAGTTCTCAATACTGTCATTCTGTAGTTTAGTTTTATTTTTGATGTGGTTATGAAAGGAGGAAAGCACAGTGTTTACCTATTTTACCATCTTGACTGGAATTCTCTTTTACTCTTAATTATGTGGAAATTTTATTAAAATAATATTTAAGCAATAAATTTGTATTTTATGTAATTATTATAGTCTATGGTTGCTGCTTTTTTCCCCTGTAAGTCTCCCAATATTGTTTATTGAACTATTTTTTCACAATCACATTTGATAATAGAAGGTGTGTTAATAAGGAACTGATCATCCTATAGATTAGAAGATAGATGGAAAAATAACATTTTCTGAATTCATTTTCTTGAAGTCACCATATTTTTAAAAGTGAAATATGTTAGTATTTATGTTTCAAAGAATAATTTTTTAAAGATATTTTTAAGAACTCTGAACATACTTAAACATAATTATAATATTTTACTAATGTAAATTGAATATTTCCAGTTGATTCAATACTAAACTAATTTCTATGGAAGACACAGAAAAATGTCCTGCTTGGCTAATGGTATCTATCTATCTATCTATCTATCTATCTATCTATCTATCTATCATCTATCTATCTATCTATCTATCTATCTATCATCTATCTATCATCTATCTATCTATCTATCTATCTACCATCTATCTATTATTTATCTACCAATATTTTATATTCATGAACTTGGAAGGTGTAATTCTGCTCATTTAATAATTTGCATGTGAAAGGATGCTGGCATGACACATTGAGTAACATATTTCAAGGATGATAGCTGACATTTCTAAAATAAATAGCATCTCTTTTCATACAGAATTTTTCTTTCAAAGTGTGTTCTCTGTAGAGCTTCTCAATTTTACTTTTTTCCTAATGAATAAGAGCCACATTTGAGGTACATTTATTAATTTATTTTTTATTCAGTAAATTTAAAATGTACACCCATGGAAATTTAGAGATGAAGGACTACAAATTCAAACCTCTACATCAGACTAACCTTGAACTACTCACTGAATCTTTCTAAGCCTTAGTTTCTTCATCTAAAAAATTAGTGAAGTATATATATCATAGGGGTGCCTTTAACATTTGAAGTGAATGTACTAACCAATGCATAGGAAAAGTCTTAAACATAGTAAGTGATTAACTTTTGTTATTTTTCTATTTTTATTACTCTATGTACCTAGTGAAAAATAAAATAAAAATATATCATAATTACACAGCAAAAAGAAATTTGTTTATTTTGATTTGGAAGCATTAAAGTGGTATTGAATGCCCTTCATATAAAAATACAACCAACATAACTGCTTAATAAAAATATGCTGAGTTTAATCTTATTGAATAAAATAAGAACTGCTTTGTCAGAAGTTAGTTACATCTCAGAGAGGAGAAAATAAATTTGGTATATTTATGATATATTTTAGTCTGATTTAAGGCAAGTTTTCAAATCATGGATTTTGTTGAATAAGGATCAATAAAATAATGGTTTAGGATTGAGATGCAAAGCAAAATTTGGATTTTGTTCTGATGAATTCAAAGACACCTGGAAACAAAACAACTTTTTGATAATATTTTTTGCCAAGTTGAATCATTTTATGTTCATTATGAAGAAGAATTACTAGAAAGAACAACAGTAAAATTATTCTCAAAATTTTCCATTCTGGACAAGACATTTTCTGTAATAATAAAGTTATGTTGATAGAGATAGTAGATGCAGTAAGTCCTTCGTTTTTGGGTGGATTCAGGGCTCATTGTTTTCCATTATGGTAATTTTTTAGCCTGAACTAAATGATGTAT
The DNA here is from genome assembly GCF_036850765.1 of Saccopteryx bilineata. NCBI lineage: Eukaryota > Metazoa > Chordata > Mammalia > Chiroptera > Emballonuridae > Saccopteryx > Saccopteryx bilineata. Next base: position 96,272,020 of record NC_089495.1, on the reverse strand, counting down.
CCTAAAATATAGGGGCATGACTAATCAAGATCATTACAAAATGAGATATATTAGGTTTTCATTTCAAGTTTCCTTTATGGTTGTTTAAATGCCCATATGAAGAAAGAGAAAGAAAGAAAGAAAGAAAGAAAGAAAGAAAGAAAGAAAGAAAGAAAGAAAGAAAGAAAGAAAGAAAGAGGAAAGAAAGATAGAAGAAAAGAGAGAGAGGGAGAAAGAATAGAAAAGAAAGATGGATCATTAGATAGTTGATAGTTATTCAGTACAACAGTGAACATGTTGTAGATCACAAACTAAAGATTTCAACACAAACAATAAAAGAAAGATTATCATCAGGGTTTGTAGTCCAGTGCCAGACAATTAACTTGTAATTGTGAGATCATTAGGTAGATGTAGAGCAGAAAAGTTTGTCTTACTTGTAGGATTTGTGAAAAATTAAACAGACTCTAGATATATACCATCTGTTCTCTCTTTCTCTTCCAAGTTCTACTTCTTAAATTTCAGTTATAGAAGTTAGTTCCTACATAAGGTACTGAAGACAAAATTTATGGAAGAAAATAATCTACTTTTTTATGTAAGATATGATTTTAGACTTTTATATTTTGAGATATCTGGCTGTTTTGTGTTTGCCATCTAAAAAGTCATGCATAGGTTGAATCCATTTAACTAGGAAATTAATTGATACCAGAATACCCAAGAACCCACTCCATCCCTATAGTATCTCTTTGTAACATAGTTACCCATTTTATTTTATTTTTTAATTTTTATTTATTTATTTATTCATTCATTCATTTTTAGAGAGGACAGAGAGAGGGAGAGAGAGAGAGAGAGAGAGAGAGAGAGAGGAGAAAGAGACAGAAAGAGAGAGAGAGAAGGGGGGAGGAGCTGGAAGCATCAACTCCCATATGTGCCTTGACCAGGCAAACCCAGGGTTTCGAACCGGCGACCTCAGCATTTGCAGGTCGACGCTTTATCCACTGCGCCACCACAGGTCAGGCCCATAGTTACCCATTTTATTGGAATGTTGTAACAAAAACTACAAAGCTTTGAAATTTTTGGAAAAGTAGAAAAAACAAATATTCATTCTGAAACTGAAAGTAACAAAACTTTCAGAGATGCTCCAATTCTCAAGCATTTAGGTTATTACCACTGGGTTAATGACAATGAAGTCAACTTCTTTGGGCATCATCATTGAAAGCTAGCTACATCTCACATTAAAGAGTCTTCAGTAGACTCTGTCTCCTTACAAAAATCCTATATGCATCTGAAATTTTCCTAATAATCTTTAACTTGATAACATAGCTTATATTCCAGTGACTCGAAATGTAATATGCCTTTTTAAATAGGTGATGTGGATTTCTTTTAATCAAAGTCCAAATTTTCCAGGTTTTAAGTTATGCAAGGTTTGTTTTAGAAAAAATAAATTGAGGAAAAGCTTCTCATAGCTATTGGAAACAGCACTGGATGCATTGCTTAAGTCTCCAGTGATTTTGGCAATGTCTTCTTGCCATGATATGGTGTCTAGAAATAGAGATGACAGGTAGAAACATGTATTTAGATGTGTCATCTCTATTTCTAGACACCATATCATGGCTGTTTCTTTCAATGAAGATTAACAGAACATAACCAGAGATTATTATATTTATCTATATCCTTTGGCTCTTCATTTTTAAAAATCTTCTTTCCTTTTTTTGTTGATATAAGGCTGCCTTTAATTCTGTTAATTATAAAGCACATGTCTTCTTAATATTGCTTTTTTACTTGTTTATACATTTTTGCTATGAGTTCAATACATGTTTACAAATGGTATGTGAACTGGCTAATACAACAAACTGTTGGATTTGTGCACAAATTCCTTGAGAATGACCTTTCCATTAATTATAGTTATTTGTCACTTTTTTAAATTTATTTAATTTTTTGTTGTTGTTGTATTTTTCTGAGTTGGAAACAGGGAGGCAGTCAGACAGCCTCCCACATGCACCGGACCGGGATCCACCTGGTATGCCCACCAGGGGGCGATGCTCTGCTCATCTGGGGCGTCGCTATGCCACAATCAGAGCCATTCTAATGCCTGAGGCAGAGGCCACAGAGCCATCCTCAGCGCCCGGGCAAACTTTGCTCCAATGGAGCCTCAGCTGTGGGAAGGGAAGAGAGGAAGGAGAGGGGGAGGGGTGGAGAAGCAGATGGGCACTTCTCCTGTGTGACCTGGCCGGGAATGGAACCTGGGACTCCCACACGCCAAGCCGATGTTCTGCCGCTGAGCTAACTGGCCAGGGCCTAAATTTTATTTTTTATCAAGTAATTGTTTGTGTAAGGCCAATGGCTACCGCCATGGCCATTCAGGTTCACACTGGATTTGGGCAGACAGTAAAGGAACTGTGAAGCTAAAATATGGTGGGCCATTCCATTGATTAAAGTCTTATAATGGTGGATGAGCAAACAGGCAGGGAAGAACCTGCTTCCCTTTCTCTTAGGGCTCCCAAGCCCCTCAGCACTCTCTCGGTCTCCCACTCTCTCTCTGTCTGGACTAACAAAACAGGCTGTGTGGAAATGTCCCTTCCTTGATAAACAATAGCAAACAATCACCACTCCGGGGCAGACAGTCCACAATTGCAATTTGGTGTCCTGAGGACAAGCACCCGCAGCCTTCCATAGACTATACACACAAGGTGGATTCAATACAAGTGAGCAAACCTAAAAACATTTGTTACAAATTTGTTTGCCCAACAGTTTGTCATGCTTTCAGGCAATGAAAATATTTCATCCATTCTGAGACTAAGAAAACAATGAGAGTCACATATACATTCAAGCGATAATTATATGAAATAGAGGTAATCAAAGGCTTACTGAGGTTTGGGCTATTTCACCTTGTCCCAGCCTTTAAAGTTTTACTAAAATTATAGTGACAGTTGAGATATGCAACATAAATACCATAGAGATTTTAATATATTTTCTCGCCAATGTTGTTCGCATATGGTAGCAGTTTTGACTTTTGTGTGGTAGACAATTTCAGGTATATGGTGCTCCTAAGCAGCCCTCTTTAGAGATTATTTTATTTTTATTTATTTTTATTTTTCTGAAGCTGGAAATGGGGAGAGACAGTCAGACAGACTCCTGCATGCGCCTGACAGGGATCCACCTGGCACGCCCACCAGGGGGCGACGCTCTGCCCACCAAGGGGCGATGCTCTGACCCTCCGGGGCGTCACTCTGTTATGACCAGAGCCACTCTAGTGCCTGGGGCAGAGGCCAAGGAGCCATCCCCAGCGCCCGGGCCATCTTTGCTCCAATGAAGCCTTGGCTGCGGGAGGGGAAGAGAGAGACAGAGAGGAAGGAGAGGGGGAGGGGTGGAGAAGCAGATGGGCGCTTCTCCTGTGTGCCCTGGCCAGGAATCGAACCCAGGACCTCTGCACGCCAGGCCGACGCTCTACCACTGAGCCAACCGGCCAGGGCCTGGAGATTATTTTTATGCAGACCTCATTCATATTTCTCACAACACCTTTCTTTATCTGGTTCTGGCATCAATGACTGGTATTTTATTATAACCTTTTGAAACTTTTAAAACATTTTTGGGGGTGATATTTAAGAAGTTAGTGTGGTCTCTCTAGCAAAAGGAGCAGCATTGGGCATTTTCTGTAGTCTTTAGGTTGTTCCCTTATCGCCACCTCCTAAGGAAGCATTAGAGCACTCAAAAGCTCTTTAATGTGTTGACTACTTTCAGATGAGGTCAAGAACCCTCCTTGTTTTTAAAGCATTCCCAAATTGTGGTCTACTCTCTGAGGCTTATCCATTATCACTGCTTATTTGAACTCTCTTATTTCCAAGTAACTGAAAAGCTCTGGTGGAACACATTGATTTTTGCCTCCTGGGTAGATTTTAACTCTGGAAGGATATCATATTCTAGAGGTGAAGTCAGACCTATCACAGGGTATATAGAGGATGAATTTCTGCTTCAGACTCAAGAGACTACCAATCACTCAATAAGAATAAGTTTGTACATTCTCAAGGGTTTTCTAATAAATCTACCTGAAACATAGTTTATAAATTACAGGTTAGACAATTATGAGTTTTCCCTTTTTTATTAACGAAATAAAAGTAGCAGGATCCAAAACATTATAATGATGAATAGAAATGTATCAAGAAGAAAATTGAATTTTAAAGGAGGTAAGCCTATTTGCTTAAAAAGAAGTGTATTTTCAATGAACTGTTGTAAAACATGAAGGATGATCAAGTATAAAGAAGATGCTAAAATCAATTTGACAGAAATCTCTGCTTATTTGTCTGCTGTGGCTATTATTTTTAGACATAGTGAATAGACTATTGGCAAGGTCAAGACAGAAATTATATTTAGCTCTTGGTCTATGCTCATTTCCAAAACATTAATCAAGAATACTAAAGACTTGTTCAAAACTCTTATATGTGAATAAGTAGAAATATTTATGATAATTATATAAGCCCATGTCAGAAGGTTGAAGCATTAATTTATTCATATGCATTTGTAAGGTAGAGGCTTGACTATCAAGATTTGATTAAGTTCAGTAATGAGAATCAGCTAGTTCTTACTTGTTCTGTAGAACCGATACCTAATTTTTTGTTGAGTTTAGCAAATGCTTGTTAAAATGGCACTTATAATCAGGGTTCTCTCTAAGGTGGGCACCTGGGCAGCTGCCCAATGTGGAAATCACAAATTTATATTCTTTACTCTTTTTTAATGTTTATCTGCTCAACAACATATTCTAAGCGCCTATAGTAATGTTCATTCTGTCCATAGGTGAAAAAATTTGATGGAACTATGTGGACAAGGCCCATTGGGGGTGAGGATGATGGAGACGCAGAGACCCAGCTTCGGGGACCAGGTTCAGTGACGCAGATCCGCTTTATTCAGGATGCAAGCTAGCTTATATACACAGGTTCAGCCTATAGGGTGTTACAGCGTGTCCTTCACAGCCAATGGCTAAAAAGATCAGGGAGCTGCCTGGTTGGCACTGAGTCACTTCCTTATAGCGGGCGAGCTCCCTCCCGGGTATGCCCAGGAGGGTTTCAGGAGCTGGAGTGTTCTCACAGCATTGCATCAGCCACAGCTGTTAGGAATGTGCTCTGATCTCCACCTACAGAACTATGCTTGTAGTATTTACTTATTCATTTTATAAAACTTATTACACCTTGATGAAATACTACATTTTAATTACTTCATGTTTGTTACTTCAGTAAACAAACATATAATGTAAAGAGGAAAAGTGCCAAGCAACCAGGGATTCCGAGCTGCCTTTAGAAATATCTTAAATAACAAGTTTTATTGTTTTTTGTCAGGTATTATTTAATATTTTTATTAATATTTTTAAAAATCTTATAATCTAGTTTTATATACCTCTTTTATTGTTCTTATTTAACTATTAAATGCATAAAATAATAAACTACCTTTCAGTATATCTTTATACATATGTATATACTTAAAACGGTCATTAGGGCAGAGAATCAGTTTTTAAATTATTTGAATCCCACCACTGGTTAAGTTGAATAATATTTTGATGATTTCAAAGAAATTAGACTCCTTGACTGTAATTGTCAATAGAATTTAGGAATCTCTTGTCTTTTTGTTATTGATCTGGGAATGGCTTCTAGTCAGTCAGCAAAAAGAGATCTTTCTCTTTGGGTCATATTATGCTCTAGATAATGAACTTTACCTCAGAAAATGTTAAAATTATCTTTGGAACTCTTATGTCTTTTCTAAACTATAATAGTAAGTAAATATAGAGAATCAGTCTTAGAAGTTTCTTTATCATTAAAACACAACCAATGGTCATGCACATATTGAATAAGAGTAGAATCATAAGGAAATGAAATGTTTCCTTACAGTCTTGGTTGAGGACTTGTGAAAGTGGTGATGTTCCTTACTAAATTTCTGTGGTATAGCAATTTGAATGTTTTGCTCTTTGTTTTTGTTTACCCCCTGAAGGAGAAGGCACATATTGCCCATATTGATTTAATTTTAAAAGGACACTAAAGTAGCACAGAGATCTGCAACTGAAAACTATTCAGAACCAGGTTGCACTGAAGGTAAAACTAATACAAGTTACAATTTAGGGGGAAAAAAGGCTATTCTACTTTTTTTGGTTTTCTTTATACTTTCTGGTTTAAAAGCTCATTTTATTAGTTTGATTAGAGGTTAACATAGGTCATTAGAAATGTAAATGTATTCAGCACTCAAAATCCAACTTATAGAAGCATATATATTTTTGCTATAAGTAATGAACACCTTATTAAAGTCTTTAATTTGTACTTAATTTAGAGAGAAGGGTACTCAGTGTACAAAAAAGCTATTACTTATTAAGAAAAGAGATGACCTCAGGAATTTAAAGACAACCAAGAAAGCATTTAAACTGGCAATTTCATTTTCTCACTAAATTCCTCAGAATTAAGTTAGTGGTTAATGAGGTAATTTGGTACACAAGGAACGTCTGAAGATTAGGATTATTAGAGATACCCACAATCTGAGTAATTTATTGACTTTGAGGGGGGAATTGTATGACATTGTGTGAATTTAAGGTGATAATGTAGTGCTCCTATCAAATGTTTTCAAAATCATTTATTTAAAAAAAACATTTTTTGTTATTTTTATAATTTTGAGATACACTTCCCATATAAAGTGAACATTTCAGTGTTTTTTTTTATTCACAGAAAAAAATTCTAATGTGTATCATAAAATCTAGAACATTTTACACCACCCAAAAAATGTTTATATTAGATGTTACTCCAAATTCTCAACCATTCCTACCCCAGCAACAGGAAATCACTCATTTATTGTTTCTATGGATTTGCTTATTCTGCTATTAAATATAAATAAAATCATACAACATGTGGCTTTTATGAGTGGCTTTTTTGAGTTAATAATAATATTTGCAAAGTTTAAAGGATAACCGTATTTTTTATTCCCATCTGATATTCCACTATATGGATATACTACATCTTGTGTATCCGGTTATCAGTTTATAAGCATTTAGGTTGTTTCCACTTATTTGTTGTTATGAATAATTCTATGTACTTTTTCTTTGTATTTTTCTGAAGCTGGAAACAGGGAGAGACAGTCAGACAGACTCCCGCATGTGCCCGACCGGGATCCACCTGTCATGCCCACCAGGGGGCGACGCTCTGCCCACCAGGGGGCAATGCTCTGCCCCTCTGGGGCATCGCTCTGTTGCAACCAGAGCCACTCCAGCGCCTGGGGCAGAGGCCAAGGAGCCATCCCCAGCACCCGGGCCATCTTTGCTCCAATGGAGCCTTGGCTGAGGGAGGGGAAGAGAGAGACAGAGAGGAAGGAGAGGGGGAGGGGTGGACAAGCAGATGGGCGCCTCTCCTGTGTGCCCTGGCCGGGAATCGAACCCGGGACTTCTGCATGCCAGGCCGACGCTCTACCACTGAGCCAACCGGCCAGGGCCTCTACTATCTACTTTTGTACACACAAAAACTTGTATATGTGTACAGATTTTGCCTGGATATGTTTTTGTTTCTTTTGAATATAAATCTAAAAGTAGAATTACTGGGCTATTTGTAACATTATATATAAGATTTTCAGGAAAAGACTAACTGTTTTCCAAAGTGGCTATACTAGTTTACATTTGAAATAAAAAATTGTATGATGATTTTAATTTCTCTCCATTTCTTACCATTTCTCATTTACTGTCATCTTTCTCAGACACCTAGTGAATATAAAGTCACATCTTATGGTGGTTTTGATTTGCATGTGTCTAATAATGATGTTGAGCATCTGTTTTTGTGATTATTGGATATTATTGTATTTTCTTTGAGGAAGTGTTTTAAAATCCTTCACTTACGTTTTAATTGGATCATTTATTCTTTTATTGTTGATTTTTAAGAATTCTTTATATGTTTTGTGAAATAGTATCTCTTGTTAAATATACAATTTGCAGATTTATTTTCTTATTTTGTGGGTTGTCTTTTCATTTTCTTATATCTTTCGAAGCAAAAGTTTTTAATATTGATGAAGTTTAATCTGTGTATTACTTCTTTGATTCTTTGTGTTATGCTACTACCTATTCAAGGAGACAAATAATTTCTTCTATAATCTTTTTCTAAAAGTTTTGTACATTTAGCTCTTATATATAAGTCTATGATCTACTTTGAAGTAATATTTGTGTCTGGTGTGAGAACAGAATCTATATTTATTGCTTTGCTTGTGGGGATATCTATTTGATTCACCCTCATTTGTTGAAAGGACTATCATTTCTTCATTCAATTATCTTGGCAATCTTGTTGAAAATTAGCAGACTATATATTTAGAGTTTATTTCAGAACTCTCAGTTGTAATACATTTACTTCTATGCCTAATTGTATACAGGCCTTCACTCTCTTGATTGTTAAACTTTGTAGCTTATTTTGAAAGCAAAAGTGATGTTTTTCAAATTTATTTTTTATAAAAGCGTTTGGCTATTCCAGGTCCTTTACATTTCTATAGGAATTTTAGGTTTAGCTTTCCATTTTGCTAAAAAGAAAAAAAAAAAACAACAGGCATTTTTTAAGGATAGTGTTGAATCTGTGCATCTATTTGGGTACAGTTAGTATCTTAATAATGTTAAGTCATCCAAACCATGGGCATGGAATCCCTTTCATTTGGTTAGATCGGTTTTTTAGTTTTTTTTTATAGATGCTTTATAAATTTTTGTGTACAAATATTGCATGTTTTTTGTCAAATTTATTTGTAGTATTTTAGTCTTATAGATGTTATTATACATAAAATTGTTTCCTTAACTTGATTTTTATTGTTAGTAAATAGAAATACAATAAATTTTGGTATTAATCTTATATCTCATTACACTGCTATAGCTGTTTACTATAATAATGCTTGTACTAGCATTATGATTTTGTTTATTTAATACTACAACTACAAATGAGATAGTTTATTTCTCCCTTTCCAACATGGATGCTTATTACTTATATTCTTGCTTAATTGCCCTAGCTAAAACCTAGTACTTCTCTTTAATATAAGTTGTGAGAAAGGGTATTCTTGCCTCGTTTCTGATTTTACATATAAAGCATTCAAGCTTTCAACAGTGAGATGTAAGTTATCGCTTATTGATAGATATACTAGTTTAAGTGTTCTTTTTATTTTTAATCATGAAGGTCTATTGGATTAGTGAAATGACTTTACGGTGTCTATTAAGAAGATCGTGTATTCCTTTAATCTTTTATTTTATGAATATGGTATATTACATTGATTGATTTTTAGATGTTAAATAAACCGTGCATGCCTAAAATAATTGGCATTTGATCATTGTATATAATCCTTTTTAATTGTTGCTGGATTCAGTTTGCTAACAATTTGTTGATGATTTTTATGACTACATTCATAAGGGATATTGCCCTGTAGGTTTTTTGGGAAACTGCTATTTAGTTTTGGTTTCAGTAAAATAATAATTTCATAGAATAAGTTGGAAGGTGTTCCCTTTTCTTTTGTGTTTTGAAAGAAATTATGAATTTTTTGGTATTAATTCTTGAAATGTTTCATCAGTTTCACCATTGAAGCTATATGAATCTGGGATTTATTGTCGACATTTTTAAAATAATTAATTCAAAATTCTTGCTTATAAATCTATTCAGATTATTTGTTTTTTCTTAAGTCAGTTTTGTTAGTTTATTTCTATTAGGATTTAATCATTGCATCCAAGTTATCTAATTTGTTAACATACAGTTGTTCATAGTATTATTTTATTATACTTTTTTATTTCTCTAAGAGTAGTATTAATTATTACTATTTCATTACTGATTTTAGTAATTTAGTTTTCTTTCTTTTCTTATTCCCTTTCACTAAAAGGTTTTTATTTTGTTTTCGGAACTTTTCAAGAAAACGTGCATAGTTACTCATTTTCCATATTTTATTTAATTTCAATTTTAATCTTTATTATTACTCATTTTATTACTTTAAATTTAACTTTTTTGTTTTCTAATTCTTGAATGTTGATTATTGATTTTATATCTTTATTATTTTTATTAAGTATTTACAGTAAGCTCTGCTTTTGCTGTATCCCATAAAGTTTAGTATTCTTTTGTTCTAGTTTCTCTCATTTCAAAGTCTCTGGTTTCAAATTATTTTGTTATTTCCTCTTTTTTTCTTACTTTTTTTTTCTAGTGAAAGGAGGGGAGATAGACAGACCCCCACAAGTGCCTCTACTGGGATCCACCCAGCAACCCCCATCTGGGGCTGATGTTCTGGCTATCCGGGGTTATGCTCGAACTAAGTTATTTATAACACCTGAGGCTGAGGCTCCATGGAGCCATTCTCAGCCCTGGGACCAATGCACTCTAACTGAGCCATAGATACATGAGTAGAAGAGAAAGAGAGGAGGAGAAGGATGAGGGGAGGAGAAGCAGATGGTGGCTTCTTCTGTGTGCCCTGAACAAAAATCAAACCCAGGCCTGACCAGGCAGTGGCACAGTGATTAGAGCATTGGGCAGGGATGCAGAGGACCCAGGTTCAAAACCCTGAGGTCACCGGCTTGAGTGCTGGCTCATCTGGCTTGAGCCCATGCTCAGCTTGAGTGCGAGGTCACTGGTTGGCTTGAGCGTGGGATCATAAACGCGACCGTATGGTCGCTTGATTGAGCCCAAAGGTCTCTGGCTTGAAGCCCAAGGTTGCTGGCTTGAGACCAATGTCTCTGGCTTGAGCAAGGGCTTACTTGCTCTGCTGTAGCCCCACCCTCCCATCAAGACACATATGAGAAAGCAACCAGTGAACAAATAGGTGCCACAACGAATAATTGATGCTTCTCATCTCTCTCCCTTCCTGTCTGTCTGTCCCTGTCTGTCCCTCTCTCTGATTTTCTCTGTCTCTGTCAAAAAAAAAAAAAAAGAGAGAGAGAGAGAGAGAGAGAGAGAGAGAGAATCAAACCCAGGACATCTACATGCCAGGCTGACGCTCTACCACTGAGCCAACTGACCAATGTTGTTATTTATTCTTTGAGACATTGGTTATTTGGGAGATTGTATTTAATTTTCACATATTTGTTTATTACTCAGATTGACTTATGTTATGTTTAATTTTATTTTATTGTGATCAGAATACATAAATATGTGATTTTAATGTTTCAGTTTATTGGGAATTGTTTTATGGTAGAGATTTTCTTAAGAGATTCAAATTTGGACAAAATATTGACTATACTCTGGATATAGTGCTTTAACAGATCCCCCAAATGTTAGTACTCTCTAATGTCTGCAAAGTTACTTGGTTTTGGTTATCACACCATTTGGCTGGGGAGGGAGAAGATATAGGAGTAGTCCCCAAGTTAATCGTCACAGATCCTGCTGTCTTACTGAGGCTTAGTAATTTACATTGGATAGATGTTTTCATCTTGTTCTGTGACTGGTTAATTGCAGAGTTCTAATATCGTTGATTTTAATTTCTTGACCCTTTTTATTTTGTTTTTATAGGTGGTTCACTGAGGTACTCACTCATGTGTTCTGGGAGTTCTCTTCTCAAAGTTGTCCTTAAATATTTAGAGAAAAAAATTGTTTTTGAGTTTAAGAGAACAATAAGAAACTGGGTGCTTACTTTTCTTAGAACCACCTTCACTAATTACATTATTTTCTTGACTTATATAGAAAATTTTTAAAAAATCAATATCGTTCTATATATAGTATGTAGAGAACATGTTTAATGAAAATGACAAAATTCTTATTTATTTTTTATTCTTTTTGTGAAACCATCTGCTTATCTGAGTTGTGTTCTGTTTTGGTTCTAAGGCTCTTTCAAAATGTTTAACAAACTATGGCAGATATGCCAATGGGTGGAACAACTTTTGATTCTAGCTTTTTCTTACATACCTTATTACATGTCCTCTTTCTGTCTTAAGGATATTAGCACATCTTGAGGGAAGAGTTGGGATCATATATACTTTAGGATTTATTCCTAAAATCTGTTTAAAAGAATTAATTTTCTATTCCTAAGGTTTTCACCGAGTTCACCTTTTATTGTTTAGAGGACTGAATCACAGCAAAACTATTTAATAAGAAAGACTTTGGCGATAGCCTCCAAAATATGATGTCAAACATCTACAGTTCTTTCCAAACATTTCTGATTTCCTATTCAGTCTGGAGCCTTATTAAGTCACTCTTGGAATCTTCCCATTCTGTATTTTCCATCTTTTTTTTTTTTTTTTTGGCACTGAGATTTCTACTCACTAACTTCTAAATTAAATAGTATATATCTCAGAACTTTGGGTTATACATTCTTGTACTGATTTATATTCCCCTACATATTTATTTTTATCTTGTATTGGCATCAAAAGTTTTTGATGATGGCTGTCAGTTCAGCCTAAGATCTGATTTTAAAAGGGTTCTTCCTTGTTCTAAATAATTGAGTTCCGGGGCTTCATGTCAGGTTAAGAGGGAAGGCAGGCAGAGAGGATTAAGGGTAGGGGTAAATGAAGGAGCAAATAATGAGGCAAGAGGTAAGAAAAAGACATTTAGCTTCTAGTTATAATGGTAGAGGATCAAAAAGAGAGATAGTTTTATGTTTTTTACAAAATTTTCTTTAGTTTGTCAAAGGAATAGCTTAAGGGAGTAAATTTTGGAGCTGAATTTTATAGAAAGTGTCTATTATGCAAATACAAATATACACTTTTTTTGTAGGATTTATTTTACCTTTTTAGCTTTGACCAAAAAGTTCAAAGAGGCCCTGGCCGGTTGGCTCAGCGGTAGAGCGTCGGCCTGGTGTGCAGGGGACCTGGGTTCGATTCCCAGCCAGGGCACATAGGAGAAGCGCCCATTTGCTTCTCCACCTCCACCCCCTCCTTCCCCTCTGTCTCTCTCTTCCCCTCCCGCAGCCAAGGCTCCATTGGAGCAAAGATGGCCCGGGCGCTGGGGCTCCTTGGCCTCTGCCCCAGGCGCTAGAGTGGCTCTGGTCTTGGCAGAGCGACGCCCAGGAGGGGCAGATCCTCGCCCCTGGAGGGCGTGCCGGGTGGATCCCGGTCGGGCGCATGCGGGAGTCTGACTGTCTCTCCCGTTTCCAGCTTCAGAAAAATACAAAAAAAAAAAGAAAAAAAAAAGTTCAAAGATTCTTAAACAAATAAAATATTTGATGCTATTTACCAAGGAGTTGAACAATGTCATATACATTTAAATGCTTTTTCCCCAAAAATTTCTGGAAGGAAAAAGAAAGTTATTATAATTTGTGTAGTTCTGTTCAAATGTTTTCAGGAATAAGAATATCATGTTTATAAATATGATGGAATAGTCAAGTTATGTTAAGGTAGACAGAAAGTAAACTGTGTAGATATAAATGGTTTCAAATCTCAGTGGTAAAGTTCAGTGGTCAGTTAAACATATAAATATGTATATGTAATTTTTACAACAAATTATACTTTTCATAAAATAAAACAGAATAATGACTTTAGATAATTTATGAAAAAATATTTTAGGTAACTTTATTCTGGTTTTTGTGTGTGGGGGGAGTTTGTTCTTTTTTTAAGTGAGAGAAGGGGAGAAAGACAGACTCCCACATGTGCCCCACCTGGGATCCACCCAGCACCTCTGTCTGGGGTCAATGCTTAAATCAACCAAACTATTCTCAGTGTCTAGCTCAATGCTTGAACCAGTTGAGACACTGGCTGTAAAAGGAAAAGAGGGAGAGAAGGGGGAGAAAAGCAGATGGTCAATTCTCATGTGTGCCCTGACCAGGATTGAAATCAGGATGCCTGCATGCCTGGCACATGCTCTATCCACTGAGCAACCAGCCAGTTCCATTACATCTGTTTTGTAACTCTCATCAGATACATGCTATATTTACAGAACTTTCAATTCAATAAATGAGAGATAAAATGTTTATTATGATTAATTTTAATGTATTTATTCTGACTGTGCATGAGACTACCCATAAAATATTATCCTTCTCTGTTAATTTGCAAGATGGTGGGTTAAACATAAAGTCAAGCATGTTGTAACCAAAGTTAATAGAGAGATAAAAAATAAGGTCCTATTCAATTAGAGGATTATAACAATTTATTTAGAGATTGTCATTTTTTGCTGCTGACTGACCTTAACAGCATGGCTGATTACATGAATTTCTAAAACTTTGAGATTATACACATCTACATGAATTACAGAAGACCATGCTCTATATATTTTGTTATACAATAAAATAAGTATTTTGATATTACTAAAGACAAAAGGCCCATTTGTTACATATTTTATACTTTCCAAAACCATGCTAAGTTTCCATGTCTGTAAAATGGAGATAAAATAACATCTACTTTAGAGGATCTTTTTAATTAAGGTATTTAGAATAATGTCCACCATTGTTAGTTTTTTAGCTTTTACCTTTGTCTAAATGAAAGTGATTCTAAATTTATAGCAATCACTTCTTGGTTTACTATAGTCCCACTTATTCATGTTTGCCTTTACTTCCCTTAACATTGGGATGAAATTTATAAAATCTCAAAGACCAAGGTCCAAAGTTTAGTAACTATGTTTTTCTCTATGTAATGCACTGATTCAAGTTAGGTATTTAGGTCCTTGATCCATTTTAGAATTAATTTTTATACATGGGGAAAAACAGTAGTCTAGTTTTATTCTTTTGTATGTAGCTTTCCAAAAACATATATAATTCTATTAACCAATGTCACACCAATAAATATAATTACAAAAATATATTGATCCCAACATATATTATTATAGACTTTGGTTACCATAAGACTCCTTTTTGTTAAAAAAAAATCTTTATTTTTAATAAAATTTATTTGAGATACATTTATAAATAATATCATTCAGGCTTTAGGTGTACAATTGTACAGCACATTATTTGTATAATGTGTCATTCATTCACCACCCTGTCAAGTCTCCTTCCAACATAATTTATTCCCCCTTTACCCTCTTCTTCCTGGCTCTACCCTGCTTTCCCTCCTGTAATAACCATACTGTTGTTTGTGTCTATGAGTTTTGTTTTCTTTACTTAATCCCTTTACCTTTTTCACTCAGCCTACTAACTCCATTCCCTCTATCAGTTTTTTTTCTCTGTTTTGATTAGTTTTTCTGTTTTGCTTCTTAGTTTATTTTTTTCATTAGATTTCATATATAACTGAAATCATATGATACTTGTTTTGTTTTTTTTTCTTTTAAGAGAGGGGTGATATTGAGACAGATCATCTCTGTTTGAGGCTGATGATGAATCAACAAAACCATCCTCAGTGCCTGGGGCCAACACTCAAACCAATTGAATCACTGGCTCTGGGAGGGAAAGAGGGAATAAAATGAGAAAGAGAGTGTGAGAGAAGCAGATGGTTGCTTCTCATGTGTTCCCTGACCAGAAATTGAACCGGGATGTCCATATGCCAGACAGACGCTCTATCCACGGAGCAAACCAGCCAGGGCTGGTACTTGTATTTCTCTGACTGGTTTATTTCACTTAGCATAATACTCTCCATGCCAATTCATGTGGTCATAGAAGGTAAGATTTCTATCTTTCTTACAGTTGAGTAGTATTCCACTATATAACTGTACCACAACTTTTTTATTCCTTTATTTACTTTATTTAATGATGGACATTCGGGTTGTTTCCAAATCTTGGTTGTTGTAAATAAAACTGGAATGACCATAGAGGTGTGCAGATTTTTTTTCAAATTAATGTTTCAGGTTTCATTGGATGTATTCCTATATTTGGTAAGGGATTTCTATTTTTAATTTTTTTGAGCTAACTCCATCTTGCTTTCCACAGGGCTGCACCAATCTGCATTCCCACCAACAGTGCATGAAGATTCTCTTTTTATTACATCCTTGTCAGCACTTGATGTTTGCCGCTTTACTAAGCAGAGTCATTCTGACAGGTGCGAAATGATATCTTCTTGGGGTTTTAATTTGCATTTCACTGATGATTAGTGACATTAAACATCTTTTCATATGTCTGTTGGTCATCTGTATTGTTTTCTTTGGAAAAACATTTGCTCATTTTTTAATTAGACTATTTATTATTTTGGTGTTGAGGTTTTTAAGTTTCTTACAAATTTTGGAAGCCCTTATCTGATGAATCAGCAAATATGTCCTCCAGTTTAGTGGGTTGTCTTTTATTTTGCTGATGGTTTCCTTCATCAAACATATTAGTTTGATGTTTCATTAGTTTATTTTTGTTTGTTTGTTTCTCTTGCCTGAGATGACATAGCTGAAAAAATATGGCTATGTGAAATGTCTGATTTTACTGCCAGTGTTTTCTTCTAGGATTTTTGTGATTTCAGATCTAATATTTGCCTTTAATTCATTTTTAGTTTATTCTCGTGTATGGTGTAAAAAAGTGGTTTAGTTTTATTTTGTTTTTTACATGTATTTGTCTAATTTTCCTAAATCTATTTATTTAATACACTACCCTTATCTCATTGCATGATCTTGCCTTTGTCAAACATTAATTGATTATCAAGGCATAGGTGTATTTCTGGGCTCCCTATTCTGTTTCATTGAGCTATATGTCATTTTTCATGCCAGTGCTATGCTGTTTTGTTTTTTTGTGGCCTTGTAGTATAGTTTGATATTAAATAGTGTAATTCTTCCAAATTTGTTTTTTTATAAATTTTTGAAATATTTGTTATAGTTCTATGAAATATACCTAAACCATCAGTATCTGAATAGGAATTGCACTGAATTTGTAGATTGAATGGGGTAGTATGGACATTTTAATGATATTAACTTTTATCCATGAACATAATATATAATTTTATTCTTTTCTGTCTTCTTCAGTTTCTTTCTTCAGTGTGTTATAATTTTTTTGAGTACAGTTCTTTTATATACTTTGTTAAATTTATTTCTAAATATTTTATTCTTTATGAAGCAGTTGCCAATGGAGCTGTTCTTTCTCTGTTTGCCATTCTGATAGTTCATTGCTGGTATAAAAAATGCAACTAATTTCTGGATATTTATTTATTTTGTATCCTGCTACTTTACTGAATTTATTTATTTATCAGTTCTACTACTTTGTTGTTGTTTTTTTTTGGTAAAATGTTTAGGGTTCCCTATATACAATATCATGCCATCTGCAAATAATGAGTTTTACTATGTATTTGGAAACCCTAAATGACATTCTTTACCAAAAGTATCTCATCTAGCATTCTTTGCATCTAAAGTACTATTCAACAGAAGTAGTAAGGTATAATGGATTGTACTGTAGACATAATGTTGAAAAATCTCAATCTATATTCATTTTCATGACCCAAGTGCAGTGATGTAATTCAAATAATCTAACAACTGGTTTTCTGCCCTAATGACCATTTTAAGTATAAAAAATAGATATACCAAAAGTAGTTTATTATTTCATGCACTTAATATTTAAATAAAAACAATAAAAAAGTTACATAAAGCTAGATTATAAATTTTAAAATGTTAATTAAAAATATAAAATAATAATTGACAAAACACAATAAAACTGTTATTTAAGATATTTCCATATTACTTCTTGATTGGCCTCCTCACTTTCAATTTTTTTCACCTATGGACAGAATGAACTACAGGCACTAAGAATATGCTGTTGTACACATGAATGTTAAGAAAGTAAGGAATGTAAATTTGTCATTTCCATACTGAGCAGCGGCCCAGATGCCCACCTTAGAGAGAACCCTGATTACAAGTGCCATTTTAACAAATGTTCCCTGAAATCAACAAAAAATTAGGTATCAGTTCTGACAGACCAATGCAAGCCCACTGAATCCCACCACTGCCCAAGAGTTGTCTTCTAATATAGTGGAAATTCATCTTAGGTATTTTCTTGCCTTAAAATTGGTATAATCTTGACATTTTTGTGTTGAGATGTAAGAAGAGGAAGAAATCTTTTTTAGAAGTGGGACACCTGGAAGTAATTTTCTAAGGGAGAACAAAGTAGAAACCATCAAGAAGTTAGAATTTGAATGTAATCCTCTACAGAGACATTACTGACTTTTAGATAGGACAATTCTTTTTTCTTTTGACTGTCTCATATTGCATATTTTAGCTTTGTTAACTCTTACTTTCCTAAATCTTAACAGTGACCCTCCTCCTCAGTTATTTTGGCTACCTAAATACACACATTTTTCTGTTGGAGAATATATTTCTCAGGGTTAAGACTCTTGTTAATGACTATACAAAAGGTATTTACCAACTGCTGTAGGGGTCTGGGAAGGATGAAAAGTAAGTCCTAGAGAAAGATGTTTATATTAGATTAATAATATGTTATTAATTCACCAGAGTCTTTCATAAATATGTGAAGAACGAGATGACACAGAGTGAGCTCAAAAGTTAAAAAAGAATCTTTGAAATAATTTAATTATCTATTATTTGTGATATTATAGCAGACTTTTTAACTTTTAAAATATATGACTAGAGGCCCTGGCCAGTTGGCTCAGTGGTAGAGCATCGGCCTGGCGTGTAGGAGTCCCGGGTTCGATTCCCAGTCAGGGCACACAGGAGAAGTGCCCATCTGCTTCTCCACCCTTCCCCCCTCTCCTTCCTCTCTGTCTCTCTTTTCCCCTCCTGCAGCCAAGGCTCCATTGGAGCAAAGTTGGCCCTGGGCGCTGAGGATGGCTCTATGGCCTCTGCCTCAGGCGCTAGAATGGCTCTGGTCGCAACAGAACAATGCCCCAGATGAGCAGAGCATCGCCTCCTGGTGGGCATGCCAGGTGGATCCCAGTCAGGTGCATGCAGGAGTCTGTCTGACTGCCTCCCTGTTTCCAACCTCAGAAAAATACAAAAAAAAAAAAAAAAAATATATATATATATATATATATATATATATATATATATATATATGCCTGGAGAGTATTATGCTAAGTGAAATAAGCCAGTCAGAGAAAGACAAATACCATGTGATCTTACTCATATGTAGAATCTGATTAACAAAATAGAAACAGAACCACAGATACATGAAACAGACTTACAGCTCTCAGAAGGGTGAGGAATTGGAAAACTGGATGATAGAAGATAAAGAAATTAAGCAGAGGAGATGACATCAGAGTAATGGCAGAGTAGGAAGCAATACCGATAAATCTCCCCCAAAACTCAACAAGATCTTCAACCAGAAACAGAAAAACCTATACTTGGAGCCTCCAGATGCTTCACAATACACCCGAAGGTATGGTCGAGTGAAAAATTGGCTAAATATATAACCAAATCCTGAAGGAAATAGGGAGTAAGAAATGCTCCGCCTTCCTCACTAACCTAAACAGGGCGGCTTTCTCTGGTAACTGTGAATATAGAAACTGAGGCGGGCAAAGGGGGTGAATACATCCAGGCCGCGCAAAAAAGGCCGAACCAGGCTGTGGCACGGAGATCCTAGCGGAGGAAAAACTGTTCCTGTGGCAAGCCGGGCAATACAAGCTAACACTCGCGCCAAACCCAAACAAAGAAAGACAAGCGGGGCAGCCATTTTACCCGTTCTCCTGCTTGGTGCGCAGTTAGTGGGCGAGAGATCTCTTCCTAAGCCCCAGAAGTGGGTGTCCGTGTTGCCCCACAGAGAGGCAGGGTCAGAGGCCTTTCTGTGGGCCGAAAGCAGAATCTCTGGGCAGCCCCAGTGCCCTGGGAAAGCCGGGCACGGGAGGGAGCGAGAACTAATGCCAACAGTGGAAATTTTCCGTGCTGGTGAGGGTTTCACTCAGGGAAACGCGGTCGGCCTCATATCCTGGTGTGCGCGCGCAGATAGGTAGTGAGCGATTCCTCCGAGTGCCTCTGCAGGGCGCGCCCGTGTTATCGCACAGAGGGGCAGAGTCAGGGGCCTTTGTGTGGGCAAAAGCAGAATCTCGGGCCACCCCAGCGCCTTGCAAAAGCCGCGCACGGGCACGGAGCAAGAGCGAATTCCAGCGCTGCAAATTTCCATGCGGTTGGGGGTTTCACTCAGAGCGTGAGACTACTGGTCGGATATCCTGGTCTGCGCGCGCAGATAGTGAATGAGAGTTTCCTCCAAGCACCCCGGAAGTGGGTGCCCGCCTGTGTTACCGGACAGAGTGGCAGAGCCAGAGGTCTTTGAGTGGGCGGAAAGCCCGCCTGATTATGCTAGCAGCTCTGACTGACTGAGCCTTACCCAGAGCCCTGTGCTGAGTGGAAATAAAGTGGGGAGTTGCCAGCTCTTTGAACCTCTTACTATCCAGGCGGAGTCAGCAACAACCCCATAGCTGGATTATCAGGCTACTAATTGAGGAAGGAAAGACTAGGAGAAAGGCTCCAGGAACACGGACTCTCTCACTGTCGGAGCCTATGAATGCTAATGAGCCTTGACTCCCAACGAGACTAAAGCACAATACATGACATTGCCATAGAGACTTATCAACTGCAAACCTCTACCTGAGCGTGCCAAAGGGGCAGAACCTGGGGTACAGAGTCACCGACCAGGAAGAGGGAGAGAAAAGAAAAAGCAAGAAGATAACCTCTCAAAATCAAGAATAATCTGCAGACTTTATAACCTATCCCATTTTATTATATTTGTTCATTTGTTTCTCTTATCTTCATTTTGATACTTTTTTTTCTCCTCCAATTTGGCCGATTAACTCTCTGCCGGTCTTACTCTCTCCTCTCCTTGAACTACACTACCCATAAGTGTTACATCTCCCATTATCTTTTTTCTCCTCTTCCTTTCTCTCTATGAGGGTTGCACTCCAAAACCCTTAACTCTCTCTCTCTCTCCTTTCTTTTTCCTTCTTTTACTGGTTTCCTCTTTTTTTCTCTCTCTCTCTTTCTTTTCTCCCTCTATATTAGTTTCTTCCTTTCTCCTTTACATCTCCTCTCATTCAAACCTCAATAACAAACAAATTATCTTATCTCGGACTCAAACTTATGTTTGTGGCATTTTGGGTTTTTTTTACTTCACCTTTTTAACTCACTAGCAGTGCTCCCATCCCTGGCTCTCCATTTTATCTAGTTCTTGTTCCACTAAATACAATAGTATTTTTTTAATTTGTCCCCCCATTTTTCTGTTCTCTTATTCCTCTCATCATAACTCTTAGACAACACCAACACCTAAAAGAAAATCATTTTATTATTGACCCAAATTTTTTCCTTATTTGCTTTTTGTGGGTCCATACCACCCCCCCCTTTTTTTTTCCTTTTTTTTTTTTTTTTTTTTTTTTTTTTTTGGCCCTTTATTACTTTTCCCCAATTTAGGACCTCCATCACAGCATTGTTTGTTATAATTCACAGTTCACCACAAGATTTTCTCAAGAAAAAGGGGAGAGGAGAGGAAAAAAGGAGGGGGGGATAATTTCCTTTTTGTAAAAATTATTATTTTAATTTTCTTTATTTCATTATTAATTTTTTAAAAAAAAACAACTCTTTTTGATTTTTTATTTTTTTTAACTTTTTATTCTTTATTAAATCTCAATAATACTTTCAACAAAACCACCCTCAGATGCCATTAAGGAAGAGAAAATCGAATATCATGGATACAAAAGAAAGAGAGGTAACACAGCTAGATGAGAAAAAATCTATGGAGAAAAAATTTAATATATTGGAAACCTTGGAGCTAAATGACAGAGAATTCAAGATAGAAATCCTAAAAATCCTCCGAGATATACAAGAAAACACAGAAAGGCAATTTAGGGAGCTCAGAAAACAACTCAATGAACACAAAGAATATATGTCCAAAGAAATTGAAACTATAAAAACAAAATCAAACAGAGATGAAAAACTCAATTCACGAGCTGAAAAACGAAGTAACAAGCTTAGCTAATAGAACAGGTCAGATAGAAGAGAGGATTAGTGAAATAGAAGACAAGCAACTTGAGGCACAACAGAGAGAAGAAGAAAGAGACTCAAAAATTAAAAAAAATGAGATAGCCCTACAAGAATTATCTGACTCCATCAAAAAGAATAACATAAGAATAATAGGTATATCAGAGGGAGAAGAGAGAGAAAATGGAATGGAGAACATACTCAAACAAATAATAGATGAGAAATTCCCAAGCCTGTGGAAAGAACTAAAGCCTCAAATTCAAGAAGCAAACAGAACTCTGTTTTCTTAACCCCAACAAACCTACTCCAAGGCATATCATAATGAAATTGACACAAACCAACGGCAAAGAAAAAATTCTCAAGGAAGCCAGGGAAAAGAAGAATACAACATATAAAGGAAGGCCGATTAGATTATCATCAGATTTCTCAGCAGAAACTCTACAAGCTAGAAGAGAGTGGACCCAATATTTAAAGTCCTGAAAGAGAGAAACTTTCAGCCACGAATACTATACCCATCAAAGCTATCCTTCAAATATGAAGGAGAAATAAAAACATTCACAGATACAGAAAAGATGAGGGAATTTATCATCAGAAAACCCCCACTCCAGGAATTACTAAAGGGGGTTCTCCAATCAGATACAAAGAACAAAAAAAAAAAAACAGAGCCACAAGTAAAAGCTCCAAGAAGAAGACAATAAAACCAAATTTAAACTGTGACAACAACAAAAAGAAAGAGGGGGAGAAGATGGAGATTAACAGTAGCAAAGGACGATGGAGTGCAAAAGTACTCACAAAATAGTTTGCTACAATGAACAGGGTATGGACCCTTTTCATTACTCAAAGGTAACCACCATTGAAAAAACCACCACAGAAGCACATGAGATAAAAAAGATAGCAACAGAGGAAAGATGTATGGAATACAACCAAATAAAAACAAAAGATAGAAAAACGAAAGAGAAGGATCAAACAAGACACAAAACTAACAGAAAGCAAGATATAAAATGGCAATAGGGAACTCACAAGTATCAATAATTACACTAATTGTAAACGGATTAAACTCACCAATAAAAAGGCACAGAGGAGCAGAATGGATTAAAAAAGAAAATCCAACTATATGCTGCCTACAGGAAACTCATCTAAGTAACAAGGATAAAAACAAATTTAAAGTGAAAGGCTGGAAAACAATACTCCAAGCAAATAACATCCAAAAAAAAGCAGGAGTAGCAATACTCATATCGGATAATGCTGACTACAAGACAGGAAAAGTACTCAGAGATAAAAATGGCCATTTCATAATGGCTAAGGGGACACTGAATCAAGAAGACATAACAATTCTTAATATATATGCACCAAACCAAGGAGCACCAAAATATATAAGACAGCTACTTATTGACCTTAAAACAAAAACTGACAAAAATACAATCATACTTGGAGACCTCAATACACCGCTGACAGCTCTAGATCGGTCATCCAAACAGAGAATCAACAAAGACATAGTGGCCTTAAACAAAACACTAGAGCACCTGGATATGATAGACATCTACAGGACATTTCATCCCAAAGTGACTGAGTATACATTTTTCTCCAGTGTACATGGATCATTCTCAAGAATTGACCATATGTTGGGCCACAAAAACAACATCAGCAAATTCAGAAAAATTGAAGTTGTACCAAGCATATTTTCTGATCATAAAGCCTTGAAACTAGAATTCAACTGCAAAAAAGAGGAAAAAAATCCCACAAAAATGTGGAAACTAAACAACATACTTTTAAAAGATGAATGGGTCAAAGAAGAAATAAGTGCAGAGATCAAAAGATTTATACAGACTAATGAAAATGACAATACAACATATCAGAATCTATGGGATGCAGCAAAAGCAGTGATAAGAGGGAAGTTCATATCACTTCAGGCCTATATGAACAAACAAGAGAGAGCCCAAGTGAACCACTTAACTTCCCACCTTAAGGAACTAGAAAAAGAAGAACAAAGACAACCCAAAACCAGCTGAAGAAAGGAGATAATAAAAATCAGAGCAGAAATAAATGAATTAGAGAACAGAAAAACTATAGAAAAAATTAATAGAACAAGGAGCTAGTTCTTTGAAAAGATCAATAAAATTGACAAACCCTTGGCAAGACTTACCAAGGAAAAAAGAGAAAGAACTCATATAAACAAAATCCAAAATGAAAGAGGAGAAATCACCACGGACACCGTAGATATACAAAGAATTATTGTAGAATACTATGAAAAACTTTATGCCACTAAATTCAACAACCTAGGAGAAATGGATAAATTCCTAGAACAATACAACCTTCCTAGACTGAGTCAAGAAGAAGCAGAAAGCCTAAACAGACCTATTAGTAGAGAAGAAATAGAAAAAACCATTAAAAACCTCCCCAAAAATAAAAGTCCAGGCCCTGACGGCTATACCAGTGAATTTTATCAAACATTCAAAGAAGACTTGGTTCCTATTCTACTCAAAGTCTTCCAAAAAATTGAAGAAGAAGCAATACTTCCAAACACATTTTATGAGGCCAACATAACCCTCATACCAAAACCAGGCAAGGATGGCACAAAAAAAGAAAACTACAGACCAATATCTCTAATGAATACAGATGCTAAAATATTAAACAAAATACTAGCAAATCGAATACAACAACATATTAAAAAAATAATACATCATGATCAAGTGGGATTCATCCCAGAATCTCAAGGATGGTTCAACATACGTAAAACGGTTAATGTAATACACCATATCAACAAAACAAAGAACAAAAACCACATGATCTTATCAATAGATGCAGAAAAGGCTTTTGATAAAACACAACACAATTTTATGTTTAAGACTCTCAACAAAATGGGTATATAAGGAAAATATCTCAACATGATAAAGGCCATATATGATAAATCATCAGCTAACATCATATTAAATGGCACTAAACTGAAGGCTTTCCCCCTTAAATCAGGAACAAGACAGGGTTGTCCACTCTCTCCACTCTTATTTAATGTGGTACTAGAGGTTCTCGCCACAGCAATCAGACAAGACAAAGAAATAAAAGGCATCCATATCGGAAAAGAAGAAGTAAAGGTATCACTTTTTGCAGATGATATGATTCTATACATCGAAAACCCCAAAGAATCCACAAAAAGACTACTAGAAACAATAAGCCAATACAGTAAGGTCGCAGGATACAAAATTAACATTCAGAAGTCAATAGCCTTTCTATATGCCAACAATGAAACAACTGAGAAGGAACTCAAAAGAATAATCCCCTTCACGATTGCAACAAAAAAAATAAAATACTTAGGAATAAACATAACAAAGAATGTAAAGGACTTATATGATGAAAAC
Source organism: Saccopteryx bilineata (assembly GCF_036850765.1). NCBI lineage: Eukaryota > Metazoa > Chordata > Mammalia > Chiroptera > Emballonuridae > Saccopteryx > Saccopteryx bilineata. The sequence goes on along the minus strand of NC_089495.1, from coordinate 96,246,993 downwards.
TATAAACCATTGTTAAGGGAAATTGAAAAAGATATAATGAGATGGAAGAATATACCTTGTTCTTGGCTAGGAAGAATAAATATAATCAAGATGGCTATATTACCCAAAGCAATATACAAATTCAATGCAATTCCCATCAAACTTCCAATGATGTTTTTTAAAGAAATAGAGCAAAAAATCATCAGATTTATATGGAACTATAAAAAACCCCGAATAGCCAAAGCAATCCTAAAGAAAAAGAATGAAGCTGGGGGCATTACAATACCTGACTTCAAACTCTATTATAGGGCCACGACAATCAAAACAGCATGGTATTGGCAGAAAAATAGACACTCAGACCAATGGAACAGAATAGAAAGTCCAGAAATAAAACCACATATATATAGTCAAATAATTTTTGATAAAGGGGCCAACAACACACAATGGAGAAAAGAAAGCCTCTTCAATAAATGGTGCTGGGAAAACTGGAAAGCCACATGCAAAAGAATGAAACTGGACTACAGTCTCTCTCCCTGTACAAAAATTAACTCAAAATGGATCAAAGATCTAAACATAAGACCTGAAACAATTAAGTACATAGAAGAAGACATAGGTACTCAACTCATGGACCTGGGTTTTAAAGAGCATTTTATGAATTTGACTCCAATGGCAAGAGAAGTGAAGGCAAAAATTAATGAATGGGACTACATCAGACTAAGAAGTTTTTGCTCAGCAAGAGAAACTGATAACAAAATAAACAGAAAGCCAACTAAATGGGAAATGATATTTTCAAACAACAGCTCAGATAAGGGCCTAATATCCAAAATATACAAAGAACTCATAAAACTCAACAACAAACAAACAAACAATCCCATAAAAAAATGGGAAGAGGATATGAACAGACACTTCTCCCAGGAAGAAATACAAATGGCCAACAGATATATGAAAAGATGCTCATCTTCTTTAGCTATTAGAGAAATGCAAATCAAAACAGCAATGAGATACCACCTCACACCTGTTCGATTAGCTATTATTAGCAAGACAGGTAATAGCAAATGTTGGAGAGGCTGTGGAGAAAAAGGAACCCTCATCCACTGTTGGTGGGAATGTAAAGTAGTACAACCATTATGGAAGAAAGTATGGTGGTTCCTCAAAAAACTGAAAATAGAACTACCTTATGACCCAGCAATCCCTCTACTGGGTATATACTCCCAAAACTCAGAAACATTGATACGTAAAGACACATGCAGCCCCATGTTTATTGCAGCATTGTTCACAGTGGCCAGGACATGGAAACAACCAAAAAGCCCGTCAATAGATGACTGGATAAAGAAGATGTGGCACATATACACTATGGAATACTACTCAGCCATAAGAAATGATTACATTGGAACATTTACAGCAAAATGGTGGGATCTAGATAACATGATACGAAGCGAAATAAGTAAATCAGAAAAAACCAGGAACTGCATTATTCCATACGTAGGTGGGACATAAAAGTGAAACTAAGAGACATTGATAAGAGTGTGGTGGTTACGGGGGGGAGGGGGGAATGGGAGAGGGAAAGGGGGAGGGGGAGGGGCACAAAGAAAACAAGATAGAAGGTGACAGAGGACAATCTGACTTTGGGTGACGGGTATGCATCATAATTGAATGACAAGATACCCTGGTCTTGTTATCTTTGAATATATGTATCCTGATTTATTGATGTCACCCCATTAAAAAAATAAAATTATTTAATAAAAAAAAATACCATAAAAAAAAAAGAAATTAAGCAAAAAATGTATACACACACATACATAATACATAGACAAAGACAACAATGTGATGATAGACAAGAGGGGAAGGGTGGTGGGTGGTAGGCATGGGTGGGCAAAGAAGTGGAAAATGGGAACAGAAAGAGACTTTGCTTGGGGAATGAGTACATGATGCAGCATACAGATGTGTTTTATTGAGTTCTATATTTGAAACCTGTATGGTTTTGTGGCCTATGGTCACCCTGATAAATTTAATTAAAATATAAAGATAAAATATATAGATATACACATCTTAAAAAATAATATAAAATAGATGTGTGTTTTTTCTGAGAATATCCGAACAGTTCCTCAGTGTAGCAAAACAGCTGCTTGCTTTCAAATTAACTACCACCTTAGAACCAGTTTTGGAGAGTAGATGCCTGTACAAGTACATTACCAGCTCTAGCCTAGCACAGGTAAATGTGTCATTTGGTCAAAAATAACTCTTATCCTTACACAAAGCTACTAAGTGATAATTTAAGTATCTTGCTATTTTCAAATGTATTATAAAGAATGGATGTAATGCTGGTGGCCGAGGCCAGGCAGTTTCCCATCGAATTCGGGCAGACATCAGAGGAGCTGTGGAGCCTGAAAACATTGGGCCATACCCATTTATTGGAGGCTCACAAAGACAGGTGAGCTAATAAACAACCAAAGGAAAGAGCTAATAAACAAAGGAAAGCCTGCTATTCACAATAGGACAATGGAGCAAGGAAAACCACACCTCATGGTGGCTGGAGAGTGATCTGGGAGAATTGCCTCCCAGCGGAAGCACCCGTAGACTTGTAGGCTATGCACACATGTCTCTGCCACGTGCTCACACAGTAATCAAGCAAAGTGCTTGCAGCCGGTAAACCCGTGAGCAAGCCTAATACAGCTGCCCACAGTGGAGGAGCAAAGAATATTTTCATATTGAAAAATTAGCACCAAGTCATTCTACATTATGTAGATTTGTTTACATATCAGGTATTTTTTTTTTTGTAATAAAGGTCTACTGATTTAATGTAATTAATATCTGTTAGCTTGTCCTATAGCCAAGTATTCAGTCATTTTATTTCTATTTTCTGTTTTGTTTACACTCTTTATACAATTGCTACTAAAATACATTCTTCATTCAATATTATTGGTGCATACAGTCAAACTATATCGTAATTAATTTATTATAGTAACTTAGAGAGTTACTAAGCAAACTTTCACTTCTTTAATTATGTGGTGAGTTTAAAATATTTTATTTTAATTAATGCTTAACTTCTAAGTGTATCTATCTTTATTTCTCTTCTTATATTTCCATTTTATTGACCTGAAAAGACAATGAGGCAGGCTTACAAAAATCATTCTTGTTGAAAATCTCCAGTAGTTATAAATAAGCAGTTCAATTCCAACAAAATAACTAAATGTATGTAAATGGATTTGCTGTACCAATTATTTTACTGTTATACACCTCCTTGCACATGAAATCTGAATATGAATTCAGAATTATGTGTAATGCTGGTGGCCAAGGCCTGGCAGGTTTACGTTGGATTCAGGCAGCTGGTAGAAAAACTACGGGGCCATTCCATTTAATAAAGTTTCGCAACGGCGGACAAGCACACAGGCAGGGGAAACTGCCTCTCAGGCAAACAGACAGTAAAATGGCCTCTCAGAGTGGCAGGCAGGTAATCTGCATGTCTGCAATCCCCCTGAGCGCAAGCACCCATAGCCTTAGATAGGCCACACACACATGGCACTGCCTTGTGCTCGTGCACTACTCAGGCAAAGGGCTTGCAGCTGGTAAACCAGTGAGCAAGCCTAACACAGCTTGTATTATGCATATTCAAAAACAATCAACTCACCATTGTTCAGTCATAATATTACAGTACTGAAATGTATTGTCTATCATATTTATCTCTAAATCTAGAAGCAGATTTACTCATTAGCTCTGATCAGATAAAAATAATTCACTTTAAAATGAGTCATGTTAGATGAAGACATAGTATGTCACCTTATAATCCTGGATATCTCATTTTGAAGACATATTGTTAAACATACTACAAGTTATTTTTGCTTATACTTTTTATACTTCTGATGTTATATGAAGTATAACATACTTCATATATGATAAGTTTGCTTTCAGCAGCTAGATATATTTAGGCATATTTCTGATATACAGCAAAGGTGTGTTAACATGCCTGTAATTAATACAATTGATATTATGAGGCCCTTGAGAGCATTATAAAATCATCAAAAGCTAGAACTATTAGTAAAATAATCAATTATTAAAATCTAACAAAAAACCTTAATAATAACTTTTAATAACTTATTTTTCAGTAGTTTACCTGCACAAAATATACCAGAAAATATTTAAGTGCTTTGCTAAAGAAAATAGTCACTCTGAATTGTATAAAATTATTTTATTCAGTTGTCTATCACCTACCATATGACAATTCAAGTGTTCTGTTAATATTAGAGTATATAACATTTTTATATAGTCATCCTAATCATCCGATTAAGAAAAAAAAAGATTAGTCTCAGACCATATGGATATAAATCTTTATTTGGTCAAGAGAAATATGAAGGTGGAGGCACAAAGAAAACCAGATAGAAGGTGATGGAAGACAATTTGACTTTGGGTGCGGGGTATGCAACATAATTGAATGTCAAAATAACCTGGAGATGTTTTCTCTGAACATACATATCCTGATTTATCAATGTCACCTCATTAAAATTAATAATAACAAAAAAAAGAAATATGAAATATTTAAATACTTTAAGTATTTTTTTTAGGGGTATCATATAATGCCATATGCAAAGAATATTATATTTAAATCATAAATAAAATGAAGTAGTAGTTCAGTTTTGTACGTTTTGAATTTTTGCTTTTCATTTTTTAAGTTTTAGTAGGCTCATGGATCATTATTCTTTAGCTTTGATGAAACTCTTCTAGATGTCTCTTTCACAGTACAAGAAAATTTTGCTACTATTCATTGCTCGGTCAATATTTGAAATACATTCTGAATTTTTTTATTTGATTAAACTTATATGTTTTATTTGCCCTTGAAAGAAAGCTAAAGACTATGTTTTTGATGATATTTTTAAAAATATAGCTAAATGACTCATGATATACTGCTGTAACAGAAGCAAAGTTCAGTCTATTAGAGATAGTCAACCATGTGATTATTTGCACCTCTCCTGTCTTTAGGCTGAGTTAGAGTGTTTTGGGTCCTTATAACTTTCTTGCCAATGTTTGTGAGTCTTTCAGTGTTTAGGACCAGAGGAGAACTTTTTTGGCATGAAGGACAGTTCTTGTGTATCATTCTTCCAAGCTGAGTAAAACACCTCTAGCTTTGAAATTACAGGCATCTCAGCTAAGTTAGCACAGACTGCTTGTCTATAGTGAGCTATGGTATCTGTCTACAGAAGACTCATTTTCTGTGGTGACACATATGTCTGCTGGAAAGATGAAGAAAATGAGACAGAGAGCAAGGAAATTTGGGGATTTCTGGAAAGCATCATAATTTTATGATTCACATGAGGTTAACACAAAAACAGGGAAGCTCAATTTTTTTGATCTACCAAATGAAGCTGTATTTTTTTATTTGAAAGTAGCATTAAAAATATTAATTCCAGAGCAAGACTGCCTTATAAATTTGATTTAACATTTTTTAATTCTGTAATCTTGGACAAACTATTTCCTCTTTGTCCACTGGATTTCTAATATGTGAACAAATAGAATAACAATCTCTGCAATAGTATCATTTAATTAATTTAATGGATTATTACAGGTAGAATACTCAGTTTCTGACACATTATTATTCAATATATATGAGTTATGATTAGATATGTCTGTTACTTTGAAGCTTATAAATTTCTAAAGGAATTAAGTACATTATGTAAATCACCTCTGTTAATAAAATGATTCCCATGCTTTGAAATCAATGTCAAAAGGAATCATAACAAATTATACACACACACACACACACACACACAAAATAAATAATACTTTAAAGTCTTATCTAAATGCTTTTTTTTTTCCAAAAGAGACAGACAGGAAGGGTAGTTGTTCATTGATTGTTTGCCCATATGTATCTTGACCAGGTGTCTAACCAATCCAGTGACCTCTTTGCTTAAGCCAGTGACCTTGGACCCTAGCCAGCAACCTTGGTCTTCAAGGCAACAACCTTTGGGCTCAAAGCCAGTGAACATGGGTCATGTCTATGATCCTGTGCTCAAGTCAGTGACCCCACATTCAAGGTGGTGTGTCTGTGATCAAGCTGGATGAGCTTCCTCTCAAGCCAGCAATCTCAGGGTTTTAACCTGGGTTCTCAGTGAACTAGGTTGATGCTCTATCCACTGAGCTAATACTTTGTCAGGCTTTCAGTATTTTCTTAGAATAAAAAACATAAGAGAGCTGAAAAAGAATTAAGATAAATATATAATAACAATATATAATATATTGTAATCATGCACTTCACATGATTCAGTTTATTTGGTGGTACTTCTTCTATTATAAGCAAGTTATTTAAACACCAAAAATATGAATCTAGTAAATCTAGTATATCCTTCTTATATTTTAATAATAATTATTTGTTCATTCTTCAAGCATTTAGAGACACTACTGAGTCAGACACTTTGCTACTTAACTTTGCAGGGCACCAAAAAGAGAAAAAGAATATGGCTTTGGTTGGGTAGCTTGGTTGGTTAGAGCATTGTCCTGATATGCCAAGGTTATTGGTTCAATCTCCAGTCAGGGTACATTCAAGAATCAACCAATGGATATATAAATAACTATAAGAACAAATCAATGTTTAGCTCTTTAAAATCAACTAACAAAATTTTTTTAAAAATTTAAAACGAAAAAAATAGAAACTTTAAATTTATAATAGTAATGTTTATTCATTGACTGATCCAAGTATATATAATGAGCAACTAGACCATTCTAATATGTATGAAAACTGAATGTACAAGTTGATATAAATACACATCTTGCTGTCCCATAACACATAGACTAAATTACCAGTACACAAAATTACACTAAAATATATTTCAGAAAAGCATAATATACTTATTCACCAAATGTAAAGTTGATCAGCTAGAACAATAATCACTCTAGGATAAATATATTACAAACATAGTGAAAAAAAGGACTTACACAGTCTCTTAGAGAAGAAATAAAATGGTCCAAATCATATACCATGACAGAACAGTGTTAATATGTTAAAAAATATATACAATAATGACACTAAAATTAAAATTAAATGAAGACAAACTAGTAAGAAGAATTGACAATATTATAATAAACTTAGAATTTAAAAACCTAAGCATCAAATAATCCTTCTGGTCAGTCACCAACTCTAATAAAAATAAATAAATACAAGAAAAGAAAATGCCTATATGCATGTATATTACCTAGGTTTACAAAGGTTCTTTGTAAATCTTGATGGAAAACAAGGTACACTCTTCTTAGATTATTTTCTTTTTTTTTAATTTATGATTTTAATTTATTGTGTTTGCATAGATTCAAATGTCCCACCAAATATGTCTCCCTCCACCCCCATGTTCCCCTCAACACCCCTTTTACCCCCTCCCTTCAATGCCTTTCCCCCTTCTCTCCAGGATTTGTTGTCCTGTTCTCTATATTGCTGTGTTATGTGTGTGTATCTCTATCTATCATCTATCTATCTATCTATCTATCTATCTATCTATCTATCTATCTATATGTATATATATGTGTGTGTATATATATTATATGTATATATATGTGTGTGTGTATATATGTATGTGTATACACATATAATATATACATATATATACACACACACACATATATATCTTTCCCTTCTCTGATCCCATCTTCCACTTTCCCTCTGACCACTTTTCCTCTGGTCCCTTTGATCCTACCTCTGCCTCTGTTCTGTTCCTCAGTTCACATTGTTCATTGGATTCCTCAAATGAGTAAGGTCATATGACATTTTTATTTCTCTTCCTGGTTTATTTCATTAGCATGATAGTTTCCAGGTCCATCCATGTTGTTGCAAAAAGTAAGATTGCCTTCTTCCTCACAGCTGCGTAGTATTCCATTGTGTATATATACCACCGCTTTTTAATACACTCATCCACTGAAGAACACTTGGGCTGTTTCTAAATCTTGGCTACTGTAAACAATGCTGCAATAACATGGGGGTACATTCCTTCTTTTGAATCAGTGATTTGGTATTCATAGGATATATTGCTAAAAATGGGATAGTTGGGTCAAAGGCAAGCTCCATTTTTTATTTTTTGAGGAATCTCCATACTGTTTTCCACAGTGGCTGCACCAGTCTGCATTCCCACCAGCAGTTCAGGAGAGTTCCCTTTTCTCTACTTCCTCTCCAGCACTTATTATGTGTTGTTTTGTTGATGAGCGCCATTCTGAAAAGTGTGAGGTTGTATCTCATTGTGGTTTTAATTTGTATTTCTCTAATGAATAGTGAAGTGATATTGAACATTTTTTCATATACCTGCTGACCATTTGTATGTCCTCTTTGGAGAACTGTCAATTTATTTCTTTGGCCCATTTCTTTAAAATTTTTTTACAGGGACAGAGAGAGTCAGAGAGAGAGATAGATAGAGACAGACAGACAGGAATGGAGAGAAATGAAAAGCATCAATCATCAGTTTTTTGTTGCTACACCTTAGTTGTTCATTGATTGCTTTATCATATGTGCCTTGACCATGGGCCTTCAGCAGACCGAGTAACCCCTTGCTCGAGCCAGTGACCTTGGGTCCAAGCTGGTTAGCCTTTTGCTCAAGCTGGTGAGCTCGGAGTCTCGAACCTAGGTCCTTCCACATCCCAGTCCGACGTTCTATCCACTGCACCACTGCCTGGTCTGGCTCTTTTGCCCATTTTTTGATTGGATTGTTTATTTTCCTGGTGTTGACTTTTACAAGTTCTTTATAAATTTTGGTTACTAATCCCTTATCAGACATATTGGCAAATATATTCTCCCATTGTGTGGGTTATCTTTTTATTTTGTTAATGTTGTATTTTGCTGTGCAAAAGCTTTTTAGTTTTATATAGTCTCATTTGTACATCCTGTCCTTTATTTTACTTTCTCATGGAGATAAATCAGCAAAAATATTGCATAGAGATAAATCAGTAAAAATGGAAATAAGCATTTTATTGCCCATGTTTTCTTCTAAGATGTTTATGGTTTCACAACTTTCATTTAGGTCTTTTATCCATTTTGAGTTTATTTTTGTGAATGGTGTAAGTTGGTGATCCAGTTTAATTTTTTTGCAAGTAACTGTCCAATTTTCCCAACATCATTTGTTAAAGAGATTGTCTTTACTCCATTGTATGCTCTTACCTCCTTTGTAAAATACCAATTGTCCTTATAGGTATGAGTTTATTTCTGGGTTCTCTGATCAGTTCATAGCACTACAAGCATACCTTAAGAAGCTAGATAAAGCTCAAATTAATAATTTAACCCGGCATCTAAAAGAACTAGAAAAAAAAACAGCAAGTAAAACCCAGAGGAAGTGGAAGGAAGGAAATAATAAAAATCAGAGTGGAAATAACAATACAAGAAAATCAATAAAACCAAGAGCTGGTTCTTTGAAAAGGTAAACAAGATAAATGAACCTTTAACCAGACTCATGAAGAAAAAAAGAGAGAGGACTTAAATAAATAAAATTAGAAATGAGTGGAGAAGTAAAAACTGACAGAACAGAAATACAAAGGATTGTAAGAAAATACTATGAAGAACTGTATGCCATAAAACTAGACAATCTAGATAAATGAAAAAATTCCCCAAAACATATAATCTTTCAAAAATCAATATGGAAGAATCAGAAAACCTAAGCAGACCAATTTCATCAAATGAGATTGAAACAGTTATCAAAATAACTCACAACAAACAAAAGTCCTGGACCAGATGGCTTCATAGGCAAATGTTACCAAATATTCAAAGAAGAACTAACTCCTATTCTTCTTAAACTATTTCAAAAAATTCAAAAGGAGGGAATACTTACAAACTCCTTTTATGAGGCAAGCATAATACTAATTCCAAAACCAGGCAAAGACACTACAAAGAAAAAAAAAACTGTAGACCAATATCCCTGATGAACTTAGATGCTAAAATTCTCAACCAAATATTAGCAAACCAGATCCAGCAATACATGAAAAAAAAATCATATACCATGTTTAGGTGGAATTTATTCTGGGGAGACAAGTTTGGTACAATATTTGCAAGTCAATCAATACGATTCAACTCATAAACAAAAGAAAGGATAAAAACCACATGATAATTACAATAGATGAAGAAAAAGCATTGGATAAAATCCAGCACCCATTTATGATCAAAACTCTCAGCAAAATGGAAATACAGGGATCATACCTCAACATGATAAAGGCTATCTATGACAAACCCAAAGCCAACATCATAATCAATGGGCAAAAATTTAAAGCAATCTCCTTAAGATCAGGAACAAGGCAGAGGCCCCCTTTCACCACTCTTATTCAACGTAGTTTTGGAAGTCCTAGCCACTGCAATCAAACAAGAAGAAATAAAAGGCATCCAGATTGGAAAAAAAGAAGTAAAACTATCATATTTGCTGATGATATGATAATGTACATAGAAAACCCTAAAGTCTCAGTCAAAAAACTACTGGACCTGATAAATGAATTCAGCAAGGTGGCAGGATATAAAATCGATATTCAGAAATCAGTGGTATTTTTATATACCAACAATAAACTGTCTGAAAGAGAAAATAAGAAAACAATTCCCTTCTCTATTGCAACAAAAAAATAAATAAATAAAATACCTAGGAGTAAATTTAAACAAAGAGGTTAAAGACTTGTACTCAGAAAATTATAAAACATTGATAAAAGAAATCAAGGAAGATACAGACAAGTGGAAGTATATACTGTGTTCATAGATAGGAAAAATAAACATCATTAAAATGTCTATATTACCCAAAGCAGTCTATAAATTCAATGCAGTTCCTATTAAAATACCAATGACATATTTCAAAGATATAGAACAAATATTCCAAAAATTTATATGGAACTATAAAAGAACACAAATAGCCTCATCAGTCCTGGAAAAGAAGAATAACGTAGGGAGGTTTCACACTTCCTGATATCACGTTATATTACAAGGCCATTGTACTCAAAACAGCTTGGTACTGGCATAAGAACAGGCATATAAATCAATGGAACAGAACAGATTATTCTCTTAATAAATGATTTTATATCAAATTCTTAAAATTCTATTATTTACTATAGCAATATTTTGATTGCCACAGCATGTAAACTATTGTCTTAGATATTTTGAACACAAATATAAAAGTATATAAATTTTTTACTTACAAAAACATAAAAAATGATAAATTTAATGATTTTAAAAATATTTTATTTATTGATTTTTGCAGAGGAGTAGCAAGCAAGAAATATAAACTCTTAGTTGCTTCACTCTAGTTGTTTATTGCTTGCCTGTTGCATGTGCTTTGACTGGGTGAGCCCAGGGTTTTAAACTGGTGACGTAAGTGTTCCAGGTCAATCACTATGCCAACACAGGCCACATTTAATAATTGAGCTAATTTTATTTAAAACTTTTAATTTTCTGTTTATGTTGTTTATGTGTGTCTAATGAATACTGATTCGTTCTAGTATAAATAGCATTTTTAAAAATAGAAATATTCCTAGTCCATATAACCCAAATACATAGCAATCCTTCTGTGATCTATAAAATTACCAAAACATAGATCATATTTAAAGCCAAATGCTGCTGAAACATGTTGAATACTGAACCATCTCAAGGCACATCTTTATCAATTTGCGTGTATGAGTGTAAGGTAGATAGAGTTATTCTTAAGTAATAGTAAAATGACACCTCATGGATATTTGATTTTTTATGGCTAAATATAATGCCAATACTGCATGGTAGAGTAACACTGGTATAATACCAATGCTTGCCTTCTTCATAATACTGCTAGAGATCAATACTTGTTTGGTATTCTGTGAAACACCTGTATTTATTTCACAGATCATGACAATGAATGTCTGTTGATTATACAATAGTGAAGTGATTGTTCATTTATATTTTATAGAAAATAGTTATGATATGATTTCACTATGTGCAGGGAGACATAATTCTTACTTTTATATGGAGTATGTATATGATAGATTGCATATTTTGTCTGAAGTAAATATGGTCATATTGATGTAGAAAAATTTTAAACAATGTTAAAATATTCAGTGCACATTTACTTTTTTGATCTTTCCTTCAAGATGTATTGTGTGTGTGTGTGTGTGGTAATAACATTTCAGATTTGCTCTATTAACAATTTTTAAGTATATAATATAGAATTGTTATAATCACCATGTTATACATTATATCGCCAGAAGTTTTTCATTTATTTATTTATTTCTTAGTGAGAGAGAGACAGAGAGAAGGACAGATGAGGACAGGGAGGAAGAAGAGAGATGAGAAGCATCAATTCTTTCTTGAGGTACCTTAGTTGTTCATTGATTGCTCTCTCATATTTGCCTTGATGGGAAAGAGGGACTATAGCAGAGCGAGTGACCCCTTGCTCAAGCCAGCAACCCTGGGCTTAAGACAGCAACCTTGGGCTTCAACCCAGCAACCTTTGGGCTCAAGACAGTGACCATGGGGTCAATTCTACGATTCCATACTCAAGCCAGCCACCCCACACTCAAGCTGCTGAGCCAGTGCACAAGCCACTGACCTCAGGCCTTAACCTGGGTCCTCTACATTTCAGTCCAACACTCTATCCACTGCGCCACCACTTGGTCAGGCCAGAATATATATATATTTTAAAAAGGTGTTTGTCTTTGTTAATACAAGTTTGTAAGGCAGGATACTCAGCTGCATGAAATAGGTATTGATTCTGACTAATTTAAGCATTAGAATAAATTACTGAATGATTATTTACCAGCAAAACAAGAAGACAAGGCTTAGAAAAAAGGGGAGAAAAATGATACTCTAAAGAATAATGGCTTCTGTCTAAATCATACCACAGAAATCATCTATGATGACATTTTTGCCTCAGGTGGAAGCAGATTGTTTTAGTTTGTACCACCATCATCACCACTGATGTCACCATTCATCAATTGCCTATGCTGGCACATTAGCTACAGATGCTCCTCAAAACTGAGGTGGCTACCATTGTTGCCACTGTTGAATTGAATTTCTTTATTGTCTCTGCTTATTTTAATCTGTATGTCAGATTCAAAGCTAGAAATAAGCTTGTCTGATTTGCAAGAACTCATAGAATGGAAAACTTTTCATGCATAAGAATGGGATTAGATTGCTTGACATTTAAGCAAATAGAAACATCTACTACTTTTCATATTATAATATTCCACAACCAATATATATCATTTTTCCAATTTGCAATTTCAATTAAAAAAGCAAACAAAATGTGTTCTTAATAAAATGTACTGATATCTTATAACTATCTCTCATACAATTAAAAATTCCCTCTCCAAAGAGGTGGAAGGAACAAAGAAGGAAAGGAAGTAGGGGTGAAGGAAAGGAAGAAAGAAGAGGAAAAGAAAGAGAGAGGAAAGATAACAATCCAAACAAAAATGTATGTCTTACTAAATTCAGGTCCAAGTTCAGCTGTATATATATATATACATACACACACACACATATATATATACACACACACACACACACACACACACACATATATATATTTCTCCTCTGGTTTTAGTCTTGTACTATCATGATATTCTGCAGCTTTTAAAAAATATTAAGAAAAGAAAAAAGTAGAAATTATTTAAATACCTTAAGTTTAAAAGCAATTATAATCTCTTAGCGGTTGAATTTGTATTGAATTAGAGTTAACTGTTTTTAACATTTTTCTCGACATAGCGGCTCAGAGAAAATCCTAGAGAATTACCTGGATCAATTTCTTTTTCTCCCTCCTTCCATTCTGTAGAAAACAACCTTATTTCCCTTAGTTAGTCAAGATCAATCATCCCAATCAACAATATAATCTCCATTACTTTCTACTGGCTGAGAGGAAGAAGGCAACCAAAGCTTTGGAGGCAATGCTAATTTCCATTAAAGGAAGTATTGTGTATTGCCTGCTGAAAGTATTTTCCCTCTGAAAATAATTTTCTTTTTATTAAATGAGAGTCAGCGAGGCACAGAGATAGACTCCTGCATGCACCTTGACCAAGATCTACCTGGCAAGTCCCTTACAGAGGTTTGCTCTGCCCATCTGGGTCTTTTGCTCCGTCACTTGGCAATAGAGCTATTTTAGAGCCTGAGACAGTGGCCATGGAGCCATCCTCAATGCCCAGCAACAACTTTGCTCCATTCGGGCTTTAGCTGTGGGAAAAGAAGAGAGAGATAGAGAGAAAGGAGAGGGGGAAGTGTCGAGAAGCAGATGGATGCTTCTTCTGTGTGCCCTGGCTGGGAATCAAACCCAGGACTTCCATAAGCCAGGCTGACGCTCTACTGCTGAGCCAACCAGCCAGGGCCAGTCATCTGACTACTTTTAAAGTCAGAATACTTTTTATATAATCTGTTCTTCTTACTCTGTTTTATATTTTCTCTTATATAATATGACTATTCTTTTAAATATACTACCTAATTTATTTTATCTGTTTGTTATTTTTGGTCTTTTTTCACAATATAAGATGTATAAAGTTAGGCATATTCATTTATTTTGCTCCATGTATAATTCTTGGCACCTAACATACTTATTAAATAATTGTTAAATAAGTAAGTTGAGTGGAGGTACTGAGATTACTGGAAACTCTGTAGATTACAAATAATATCAAGGCAAGTACTATGTTAGTCCTATTCTTGACAATATCAGCTCTGTCTAGCGTAGCACAAGGAACATGAGAGCAAATATATGTTAATGTAAAGAATTACCTCTATAATACAATATATGATGTAGATTGAATGTTTATATTCCCCAAAATCATATGTTAAAATCTCAACACTACAGATATAAAGCCTTTGGGAGGTGTTTAAATCATGACGGTAGAACTCTCATGAGTTGTATTACTGCTTTATAAAAGAGGCCCGAGAGAACTCTTCACCTTTTACCATGTGAGTTTACAGCTGTCAGTGAAGAAGTAAGCTCTCACCAGACACCAGATATACTAAAGCCATGAATTTAGATTTTGCAGCTTCCAGAACTGTGAGAAATAAATACTTGTTATTTACAAGCTACCCAGTTTATGGTATTTTTAAATAGAATGAACTAAGGCAACAAATTTATTTAGTTAATATATTGAATATATATTATTTATCCACCTACATTTTAGTAGTATAAATATTATTCTACATATTTGATGTTTACCCAAATAAAATGTATAAATGCCTTCTTATAAAATAAAAATACATTATTTTCATAATTTATAATATTTGAAATAAGTATAAAATTTTATATATATATATGTGTGACATATATAGCTATATTATCTATGTGTGTACATGTGCATGTATGTATTTATATGCTGTAAAACATACATATATTATAATTTGGTAAATTGTGTTATAGTAAAGAGAGAAGATATTATGTAAATGTTAATGTTTATTTTACATGTACAAACATCTAAAGACATAATGTGATTTTAATCAAATTAATCTCATATATTTATAATCACTATAGATTCAATCACAAGGACTTCACTTTAAAGATAAAACATGAAAAAGTAGATCATTTTTTAAAATAACTGAAGTTTATATTATTATAAAGAGTAGTTATTTTTGTTTGTGTAAAAACTAAAGTGTCCAAACAAGTAACCAAACTCTAACATTATGCATTAAGAGGATAGCAATGCAGTTCTTAATGAGATTTTTTTTTGTATTTTTGCTCCTTTATCCTCGATATGTACTTCAATATTGTGCTCTGTGTCATGAATGTCACATTAGCTGCTAAAATTCAACTAGAATCTCAAAAGAGTAAGAAACACTTGTCGCACTGTTTAATTGCTCTAAATCAAATCTGAAAATGCGTGATTAATTTCCAAATACATCCATATGTTTTTGTCATGGTCAGTGTGAGCCTGATATAAAATAACAGTCTTATAATTTAGTTTCAGTTTCTTTGTTTTAAATATTTAAAAGTGAGATATTATACTCACCTATTAATACAATTATTTAATTAATTTATTTTAGAAGCATATGTTGAACATATGTAAAATCATATTTAAAACTTACTTATCTTAGAGAAGCTTATAATTTAAGAACAGATGGAAATATGTGTACAACTAACTACAAAATACAGATTAAACTAAATTTAAAAGTGAGGGAGTATATAAAGAGATGAAATTATAGGAATGAAAAGGTTGTAAAGATTATATTGCATCACAATAAATTATATAATTATAAAAATTTTATTAGGGCAAGAACTGTCAGGGTATTAATCAAATATTTAATAAGCTTAACAATAAATATTTGTCTAAAGAGAGTCCATTTCTCTTTTTGCCATTTGAGCCTAATTTGTTGGAGGGAATTGAAGAAAGCAGTATCTACAGATGGTCTTCCCAACCAACACCTGTACTGGGCTACCAGCTTCCCAAACACCAAGGGGAGAATACGTAAAAATCTAATTGATCCTTTTTTTTAGATGTATTAAATATGGGTAGAGTTTATCAGGGGGTAGAGTATGTTTAAGATTGTTTCTTTGTAATGTCTTCTAAATGTTTTCTTTCTTTCTTTACTAATTACTTAAAGTGAGAGGAGGGGAGCTAGTGAGACAAACTCCTACATGCTTCCACACTGGGATTTACCCTGCAACATCTGGGGCCAGTGCCCAAATCCATCAAGCTATTTTTAGCACCTGAGGCTGACACTCAGATGAACCAAGCTATCCTCAGTGCCTGAGACCAATGGTTTAATGAATTGTGGCACTGGATATGAGAGGGGAAGATAGTGTGAAGAGAGAGAGGGCAGGGGGAAAAAGCAGATGGTCTCTTCTTCTGTGTGACCTTACCCAGATTCAAAGCACAGATGTCCATACACCCAGCCAATGTTCTGTCCTCTGAGCCAGCTGTCCAGGGTCTTCTAAATTTTTTATTGCAAAAGTTGAAGTTTCATTTTTCTTTAAAACAAACTCAAAAATATAATTCTAATTCTTACCGAAAAATTTGATCTGCACAAATAAATATAGATGATAAATAAAATTGCTACTTAAGTCAGTAAAGTCCAAATTTAAATAACAAATAAAATTATATTGCATTTCTACTACATCGACATTTGTCTAGCTTATTATACCTAAAATTCAGAAATACTCAGTTTCAAATAGACATAGCATGTTTACAAATTACTCAACAATTGACCTCCCTTATTAATATTTTGTGATATTTGTAACTACTATTTCAACATTTTGAGTAATATAAAACATTGAATAAGCCACTTTAATAATTCACTATGAAATGTGAAATAAGTGTACATTTTATAAACATATACATTATTTTATTCACATATTTCTTATTTATTACCATAATTAAAGATCACAGATATATCATTAGTAGTACTGTTTGCTATGTCCCCAGCTTAACATTATTAACTAGGGTTGATAGAAATGTATCTTCTAGAAAGTATATTTTATTGCCAAAACTCTTCCTCATTAAAGAGTAAATAGAATTTTTTAGTGAAATGTCTTCTTTTACACTAATATTTCTGTTTTAATAAGGCAATTTTCTGTATTGGTACCCTTCAAAGAGATAGACATTGTTTCCATATATAATTTATTACAATAATATGCAAGAATTATAGTAAGTACAGTAAAAAACAATATGGTCTGAAAGGTTGTGAAATTCTTTCTGAAATTTAGAGATGTGAATGGTCATTTATAAAATATATCTACAATCATGCAAATTTTGTGTTTGTGTAATTTAGATATATTAATTATATATAAGCATGCAAATCATGTATTTATCTAATGTATGTAAATTAATTATATATAAACAATAATTAAACATATCCATGTTTAATTAAATTTTATTTATAAAATCAAAATATTGAAACAGTGCTTCTAAAGAATATTGTGATAACCAATACTATGTAAATAGTAACTTTTTTTAATCATCTCTGCAAACAAAGTTGGGTTAGTTTAAGACAGTAATGCACTGCAAAGTCATGCTTTATTGAAAATATTGACTACAGAATCAACTGTTAGATCATTTTCTCTATTTCAGACAAAGTATCAGTATATATATTTTTTTAATAAAAAATAATTTGCATTAATTTGAAAGAAAAAGAGAGAGAGAAGTATCAACTCGTTGTTCCACTTAGTTGTTTTATTTAGCTGTGCACTCACTGATTGCTTCTCCTTCGTGCCTTGAACTGGGACTGAAACCACGATCTCTCTGCACAAGGATGACATTGTCCACTGAACCACCAATCCAAGGCCTCAGACCAAGTCTTTGATGTATTTTTTTGTTCTGGCAGTATAGTGAGAGTAACAACATTTTATTATTTGTGTACTACATATGCATGAAATCTCAGAAAATATCCTTGCTCATATTAATCACTTGGGAAATAGTTATAGTACCAGTTTTAAGACCTGATAACCATGAAATTTCTGATTCTATAACTCTAATGAAAAATGTCTAAAAAATACACTCCATTTTGAGAAACACTGGTATTATGGCATATTGAAAAGCAAACATACAAAAGCATGTACCCAATTAATTATAAATAAGCCTCAGTTTTTTCTCACTTAAATTATTTAAGCAGAATTCTAATTTGTCAAGAATATAGTATATAAAAATGAAAAAAAATTTAACTTTTTAACATTTGAAAAAATCTCACTATATTTTTCTCTGTATAGCCAGTGAATAAATATGCCTTAAATCTTTTTATGCAAAAAACAATGGAGATACACAAATTGATGTCAGTATATCCAATGTATAAAAGGTTCAACTAAAAAAAGTCTGAATTTATTTTTATATGTGAATATATTTATAAATTAATTTAAATAATTTTGTAACAATGTAGAATATGAAAAGAAAACAGTAGTATTGATATACTATTTTTTATGTAATAATGCTCTTCAAAATATGTATGTATATGTGTGTATGTATAATTACATGTACACACAGATCTATCTACTTATCTATTTGTCTACCTTTCTATTATCTATCTATATATATATCATGTATTTTAAATTTTATCTATTAGTAATAGAAGTAAAAAATACATAATTAAGTCCCCAAAGAAAATAAGTAAACTCTAAAAAAGTTATGTGTGAATGGAAGTATTGCTTATGCCTTTAAAAATATTGCCTATGAAAAATTAAAAATTCAATACTGTGAAATATAATATGAGACAGACATAGATTCACTGCTCATATTATAACAAAGGTTAACTTTTTTGCCAAAGTTATAGAATGGTTAAGAGTTAATTATGCAGACAGAGAAAAGAAAAACAGCTCCAGATATTTTATGCTTCTGATAATTTATTGATTTGTATAATTTTCTATCTTTAAATAAATATAGAAATTGTGTCTTGTTTACAATTAATAAAGCACAGCAAAGGTGACAGAAGGCCACACTGATGAGTATTTTGCATTGTATAAGTGGGACTCTTCTGCTGGCCTTGATAAAGCAAGCCACTATAACTACTCTCTTTAAAAGTGTGGTGGGAAGTTATTTTAGAATTTAGTGCAACATTCTTTCAGGAGTCTGATAATATTTTTTAAAAATTTTTGGTAGGTTCCTTAAAGTTTTCTATATCATGTGTTCTGAAAATAGTGACAGTTTTACTTCTTCCTTTCCAATGTGGTTGCCTTTTATTTCTCTTACTTGTCCATTACTGTACTGGATAATAGTGGTGAGAGCAAGCACCCATGTCTTGTGCCTGACCTTAGAGAAAATACTTTCAGCTTTTTACCATTGTTAGCTGTGGGCTTGTCATGCACAGCCTTTATTAAGTTGAGTTCCTCCTATACCCACTTTATAAAGACTTACTATAGAAGAGAGAAAGATAGCCATGAAGTAGGCGGACATTCCAACTATAACTTCCCAGTACCAAATTGGATTACAACTTAATTTAAGAACAACCAACTTTGGACTAAACTAAGAGGAATTTATAACCAAGGATCATAGAAGAAGCCACACGAAGACTGGTAGGAAGGGCAGAGATGTGGAAAGGGCTGCCTCATTCTCAGGAGAGAGCTGTGGCCCAGAGGGATTCTCAGAGTGGGGTGGGTTGCCCTGAGAGGTGTTGGTCCTTGTAAAGCCAGTAGGCATGGCCACCATTAGAGCTGCCTGGTCCATGCAGGTTTGCATTTAATTTGGACAGTTGGTAATGAAACAACAGAGCCAAGAACTGGTGGGCCATCATGTTGCACCCAGAGGGCAAGAAATACACACAGTGGGAAAACACTTCCCTTTCCATTCAAAGCTCCCCAAAGCCACTGACTTATCCAATTTTCCTAGAATCAAAGGTTTCTAGCTCACCAGCTTTATTCACCTCTGTTCCCATCTTCTTTTCCCTGCACAAACTCTGCACAAACTGGCTTCTCCTTCAGCACTCCACCATCTTGGCTGCTTCTCCTGACCTCCTCCATGTGACCTTTATCTGCTCTCCTCTCTTCTCTCCTCGTAGAATGTAATCCCTCTTTTCTTGGAACAATGTGATCTCTCTTTTAAAACATGTTGGTGCAAAAGCCCTCTCCCAACCCACATTAATATAATCACACCCATCCCAAGTAAGAAGGGCAACTAATATCACCTGGGCAACAGGCTCCCATGTGGGCAGTGCCATCTTTAACAAAGTGAGCATAATATATTTTATCTTCCCAACAGGCCTCAACCCCAGGCATAGAGCCCCAGAGCCTAGAAAACGTGCCCAGACAGCATTTAGTTGTGAAAAGAGCCAGGTTTCTGTCCGCAAGAAAGAGACACACCTTTTGGACACAGACTCTGTTTTAAAGGGTCCGACAGAAAACTTCATTCTGAGCCACTTACCCAGGGCTCTCATAGGGGAGAACTAAGAGAACTGGAGTTGCAGAAGGAGAGTGTAAAGTTGGAGCTCCAGAGAGAGACACTGTGGGAGACAGCCACCAGAATCCCTATGCTGAGTTATTTTCCAGTACTACAGTCTCCATATCTCTTGAGCAGAGCATCCCTTTTCTGTGGCATCAGCCTGTGGAAAAGCAGCTGCTCTGTACTTGAGAGTCTCTTCTACCCCAGGGATGGTGACGGGTCATTTTGAGAGGCCAGAAAGCAGGGGGCACATCAGTGACTTAGTTTTCTGGTGTTGAGACCAGAGCTCCCTCCCACAGTCTCTGGAGTCTATGACTGGTACTTTCACCTCACAAGAGACTCAGCTGAAACTATCCAGAGAGGGAAAAGACCACACCTCTGGGTCTCAGAGGCCACACCCACCAGACTCCTGGGACCACACACTACTGAGGTCTGTGAAAAAGTCTGAACAGACTGACACCTGGGGCAAAGGTACGAAGACACACCCATCTCCCTTTCTAATTGCTGAATTGTCACAGGCTCAAGACTCTAGCAGAGATTTTTTTCAGTGGTTTAGCCCAACAAGCAGCCAGCAGACAGGCTGCAGGAGGCGAGACTCAGGGAATCTTAGCTGTTTGAGAGGACTTTTCCCCAGGACCAGAGTGGGTAAAAGCCAGCCTAGGAGTGCAGCTTGGTACTTCTATGTATATCTGGGCTTAGCAGAAGCAGCCACAAACTCTGAATTGCTTGTAGCTTCAAGAAGGTTGATGATGGCCAGTCATGGGCAGTGTCTTCCACTGGTCTGTGCTGGGTTCATGCTTGGAGGCCCAGCACTTGCATATCCAGGGGCAGTTGTGGAAAGCATTGGTTTAGGACCTAACAACCCTTGCTAGAGTGGTATCCTAAGGAAAAGCTACTCACATAGGCCCAGTTTAGGTGAGTTCCATTCTCTGTGATCAGCACCGGCACAGCAGTTCATGTGCATTGGATAGGGTAAAGCTTCACAATAAATTGGCCTGGGCACTGGATATTCTGTACTGCTAGGCTAGATTCCACAGAGAGAAGGAAGAGAGGCTTGGAGCATAGACATTTAAAGTGTGGGTCCCTGTGAGTCTTTTTTTTTTTTTTTATAATTTTATTTTTTAAATGGGGTGACATCAATAAATCAGGATACATATATTCAAAGATAACAAGTCCAGGTTATCTTGTCTTTCAATTATGTTGCATACCCACCACCCAAAGTCAGATTGTCCTCTGTCACCTTCTATCTTGTTTTCTTTGTGCCCCTCCCACCCCCTATCCCTCTCCCATTCCCCCCTCCCCCCCCGTAACCACCACACTCTTATCAATGTCTCTTAGTTTCACTATTATGTCCCACCTACGTATGGAATAATACAGTTCCTGTTTTTTTCTGATTTACTTATTTCGCTTCGTATCATGTTATCAAGATCCCACCATTTTGCTGTAAATGTTCCGATGTCATCATTTCTTATGGCTGAGTAGTATTCCATAGTGTATATGTGCCACATCTTCTTTATCCAGTCATCTATTGATGGGCTTTTTGGTTGTTTCCATGTCCTGGCCACTGTGAACAATGCTGCAATAAACATGGGGCTGCATGTGTCTTTACGTATCAATGTTTCTGAGTTTTGGGGATATATACCCAGTAGAGGGATTGCTGGGTCACAAGGTAGTTCTATTTTCAGTTTTTTGAGGAACCACCATACTTTCTTCCATAATGGTTGTACTACTTTACATTCCCACCAACAGTGTATGAGGGTTCCTTTTTCTCCACAACCTCTCCAACATTTGCTATTACCTGACTTGCTAATAACAGCTAATCGAACAGGTGTGAGGTGGTATCTCATTGCCGTTTTGATTTGCATTTCTCTAATAGCTAAAGAAGATGAGCATCTTTTCATATATCTGTTGGCCATTTGTATTTCTTCCTGGGAGAAGTGTCTATTCATATCCTCTTCCCATTTTTTTATTGGATTGTTTGTTTGTTTGTTGTTGAGTTTTATGAGTTCTTTGTATATTTTGGATATTAGGCCCTTATCTGACCTGTTGTTTGAAAATATCATTTCCCATTTAGTTGGCTTTCTGTTTATTTTGTTATCAGTTTCTCTTGCTGAGCAAAAACTTCTTAGTCTGATGTAGTCCCATTCATTAATTTTTGCCTTCACTTCTCTTGCCATTGGAGTCAAATTCATAAAATGCTCTTTAAAACCCAGGTCCATGAGTTGAGTACCTATGTCTTCTTCTATGTACTTAATTGTTTCAGGTCTTATGTTTAGATCTTTGATCCATTTTGAGTTAATTTTTGTACAGGGAGAGAGACTGTAGTCCAGTTTCATTCTTTTGCATGTGGCTTTCCAGTTTTCCCAGCACCATTTATTGAAGAGGCTTTCTTTTCTCCATTGTGTGTTCTTGGCCCCTTTATCAAAAATTATTTGACTATATATATGTGGTTTTATTTCTGGACTTTCTATTCTGTTCCATTGGTCTGAGTGTCTATTTTTCTGCCAATACCATGCTGTTTTGATTGTCGTGGCCCTATAATAGAGTTTGAAGTCAGGTATTGTTATGCCCCCAGCTTCATTCTTTTTCTTTAGGATTGCTTTGGCTATTCGGGGTTTTTTATAGTTCCATATAAATCTGATGATTTTTTGCTCTATTTCTTTAAAAAACGTCATTGGAAGTTTGATGGGAATTGCATTAAATTTGTATATTGCTTTGGGTAATATAGCCATCTTGATTATATTTATTCTTCCTAGCCAAGAACAAGGTATATTCTTCCATCTCATTATATCTTTTTCGATTTCCCTTAACAATGGTTTATAGTTTTCATTATATAAGTCCTTTACATTCTTTGTTATGTTTATTCCTAAGTATTTTATTTTTTTTGTTGCAATCGTGAAGGGGATTATTCTTTTGAGTTCCTTCTCAGTTGTTTCATTGTTGGCATATAGAAAGGCTATTGACTTCTGTATGTTAATTTTGTATCCTGCGACCTTACTGTATTGGCTTATTGTTTCTAGTAGTCTTTTTGTGGATTCTTTGGGGTTTTCGATGTATAGGATCATATCATCTGCAAAAAGTGATACCTTTACTTCTTCTTTTCCGATATGGATGCCTTTTATTTCTTTGTCTTGTCTGATTGCTCTGGCTAGAACCTCTAGTACCACATTAAATAAGAGAGAAGAGAGTGGACAACCCTGTCTTGTTCCTGATTTAAGGGGGAAAGCCTTCAGTTTAGTGCCATTTAATATGATGTTAGCTGATGGTTTATCATATATGGCCTTTATCATGTTGAGATATTTTCCTTCTATACCCATTTTGTTGAGAGTCTTAAACATAAAATTGTGTTGTATTTTATCGAAAGCCTTTTCTGCGTCTATTGATAAGATCATGTGGTTTTTGTTCTTTGTTTTGTTGATATGGTGTATTACATTAACCGTTTTACGTATGTTGAACCATCCTTGAGATTCTGGGATGAATCCCACTTGATCATGATGTATTATTTTTTTAATATGTTGTTGTATTCGATTTGCTAGTATTTTGTTTAGTATTTTAGCATCTGTATTCATTAGAGATATTGGTCTGTAGTTTTCTTTTTTTGTGCCATCCTTGCCTGGTTTTGGTATGAGGGTTATGTTGGCCTCATAAAATGTGTTTGGAAGTATTGCTTCTTCTTCAATTTTTTGGAAGACTTTGAGTAGAATAGGAACCAAGTCTTCTTTGAAAGTTTGATAAAATTCGCTGGTATAGCCGTCAGGGCCTGGACTTTTATTTTTGGGGAGGTTTTTAATGGTTTTTTCTATTTCTTCTCTACTGATAGGTCTGTTTAGGCTTTCTGCTTCTTCTTGACTCAGTCTAGGAAGGTTGTATTGTTCTAGGAATTTATCCATTTCTTCTAGGTTGTTGAATTTAGTGGCATAAAGTTTTTCATAGTATTCTACAATAATTCTTTGTATATCTACGGTGTCCGTGGTGATTTCTCCTCTTTCATTTTGTATTTTGTTTATATGAGTTCTTTCTCTTTTTTCCTTGGTAAGTCTTGCCAAGGGTTTGTCAATTTTGTTGATCTTTTCAAAGAACCAGCTCCTTGTTCTATTAATTTTTTCTATAGTTTTTCTGTTCTCTAATTCATTTATTTCTGCTCTGATTTTTATTATCTCCTTTCTTCGGCTGGTTTTGGGTTGTCTTTGTTCTTCTTTTTCTAGTTCCTTAAGGTGGGAAGTTAAGTGGTTCACTTGGGCTCTCTCTTGTTTGTTCATATATGCCTGAAGCGATATGAACTTCCCTCTTATCACTGCTTTTGCTGCATCCCATAGATTCTGATATGTCGTATTGTCATTTTCATTAGTCTGTATATATCTTTTGATCTCTGCACTTATTTCTTCTTTGACCCATTCATTTTTTAAAAGTATGTTGTTTAGTTTCCACATTTTTGTGGGATTTTTTTCCTCTTTTTTGCAGTTGAATTCTAGTTTCAAGGCTTTATGATCAGAAAATATGCTTGGTACAACTTCAATTTTTCTGAATTTGCTGATGTTGTTTTTGTGGCCCAACATATGGTCAATTCTTGAGAATGATCCATGTACACTGGAGAAAAATGTATACTCAGTCACTTTGGGATGAAATGTCCTGTAGATGTCTATCATATCCAGGTGCTCTAGTGTTTTGTTTAAGGCCACTATGTCTTTGTTGATTCTCTGTTTGGATGACCGATCTAGAGCCGTCAGCGGTGTATTGAGGTCTCCAAGTATGATTGTATTTTTGTCAGTTTTTGTTTTTAGATCAATAAGTAGCTGTCTTATATATTTTGGTGCTCCTTGGTTTGGTGCATATATATTAAGAATTGTTATGTCTTCTTGATTCAGTGTCCCCTTAGCCATTATGAAATGGCCATTTTTGTCTCTAAGTACTTTTCCTGTCTTGTAGTCAGCATTATCTGATATGAGTATTGCTACACCTGCTTTTTTTTGGATGTTATTTGCTTGGAGTATTGTTTTCCAGCCTTTCACTTTGAATTTGTTTTTATCCTTGTTACTTAGATGAGTTTCCTGTAGGCAGCATACAGTTGGATTTTCTTTTTTAATCCATTCTGCTACTCTGTGCCTTTTTATTGGTGAGTTTAATCCATTTACATTTAGTGTAATTATTGATACTTGTGAGTTCCCTATTGCCATTTTATATCTTGCTTTCTGTTAGTGTCTTGTTTGATCCTTCTCTTTCGTTTTTCTATCTTTTGTTTTTATTTGGTTGTATTCCATACATCTTTCCTCTGTTGCTATCTTTTTTATCTCATGTGCTTCTGTGGTGGTTTTTTCAATGGTGGTTACCTTTGAGTAATGAAAAGGGTCCCTACCCTGTTCATTGTAGCGAACTATTTTGTGAGTACTTTTGCACTCCATCGTCCTTTGCTACTGTTAATCTCCGTCTTCTCCCCCTCTTTCTTTTTGTTGTTGTCACAGTTTAAATTTGGTTTTATTGTGTTCTTCTTGGAGCTTTTACTTGTGGCTCTGTTTTTTTTTTGTTCTTTGTATCTGATTGGAGAATCCCCTTTAGTAATTCCTGGAGTGGGGGTTTTCTGATGATAAATTCCCTCATCTTTTCTGTATCTGTGAATGTTTTTATTTCTCCTTCGTATTTGAAGGATAGCTTTGATGGGTATAGTATTCGTGGCTGAAAGTTCCTCTCTTTCAGGACTTTAAATATTGGGGTCCACTCTCTTCTAGCTTGTAGAGTTTCTGCTGAGAAATCTGATGATAATCTAATGGGCCTTCCTTTATATGTTGTATTCTTCTTTTCCCTGGCTGCCTTGAGAATTTTTTCTTTGCTGTTGGTTTGTGTCAATTTCATTATGATATGCCTTGGAGTAGGTTTGTTGGGGTTAAGAAAACTTGGAGTTCTGTTTGCTTCTTGAACTTGAGGCTTTAGTTCTTTCCACAGGCTTGGGAAGTTCTCATCAATTATTTGTTTAAGTATGTTCTCCATTCCATTTTCTCTCTCTTCTCCCTCTGATATACCTATTATTCTTATGTTATTCTTTTTGATGGAGTCAGATAATTCTTGTAGGGCTATCTCATTTTTTTTAATTTTTGAGTCTCTTTCTTCTTCTCTCTGTTGTGCCTCAAGTTGCTTGTCTTCTATTTCACTAATCCTCTCTTCTATCTGACCTGTTCTATTAGCTAAGCTTGTTACTTCGTTTTTCAGCTCGTGAATTGAGTTTTTCATCTCTGTTTGATTTGTTTTTATAGTTTCAATTTCCTTGGACATATATTCTTTGTGTTCATGGAGTTGTTTTCTGATCTCCCTATATTGCCTTTCTGTGTTTTCTTGTATA
Source organism: Saccopteryx bilineata (assembly GCF_036850765.1). Lineage (NCBI taxonomy): Eukaryota > Metazoa > Chordata > Mammalia > Chiroptera > Emballonuridae > Saccopteryx > Saccopteryx bilineata. The sequence continues at coordinate 96,219,941 of NC_089495.1, read as the reverse complement.
TCTCGGAGGATTTTTAGGATTTCTATCTTGAATTCTCTGTCATTTAGCTCCAAGGTTTCCAATATATTAAATTTTTTCTCCATAGATTTTTCCTCATCTAGCTGTGTTACCTCTCTTTCTTTTGTATCCATGATATTCGATTTTCTCTTTCTTAATGGCATCTGAGGGTGGTTTTGTTGATAGTATTAATGAGATTTAATAAAGAATAAAAAGTTAAAAAAAATAAAAAAATAACAAATCGAAAAGCGTTTTTTTTAAAAAAAATTAATAATGAAATAAAGAAAAATAAAATAAAATAAAAATTTTTTAACAAAGGAAATTATTCCCCCCCTCTTTTTTTCCTCTCCTCTCCTCTCCCCTCTTTCTTGAGAAAATCTTGTGGTGGACTGTGAGTTATAACAAACAATGCCTGTGATGGAGGGCCTGAATTGGGGAAAAGTAATAAAGGGGCAAAAAAGAGAGAAAGAAAAAAAAAAAGGAAAAAAAAAAGAGCATATGGACCCACAAAAAGCAAATAAGGAAAAAATTTGGGTCAAGAATAAAATGATTTGCTTTTAGGTGTTGGTTTTCTAAGAGTTATGATGAGAGGAATAAGAGGAAAATGGAAAAATGGGGGGACAAATTAAAAACTTACTATTGTATTTAGTGGAACAAGAACTAGATAATATGGAGAGCCAGGGATGGGAGCACTGCTAGTGAGTTAAAAAGGTGAAGTAAAAACCCCCCAAAATGCCACAAACATAGGTTTGAGTCCCAGATAAGATAATTTGTTTGTTATTGAGGTTTGAATGAGAGGAGATGTAAAGGAGAAAGGAAGAAACTAATATAGAGGGAGAAAAGAAAGAGAGAGAGAGAAAAAAAGAGGGAACCACTAAAAGAAGAAAAAAGAAAGGAGAGAGAGAGAGAGTTAAGGGTTTTGGAGTGCAACCCTCATAGAGAGATAGGAAGAGAAGAGAAATGATAATGGGAGATGTAACACTTATGGGTAGTGTAGTTCAAGGAGAGGAGAGAGTAAGACTGGTAGAGAGTTAATCGGCCAAATTGGAGGAGGAAAAAAAGGTCTCAAGAATGAAGATAAGAGAAACAAACGAACAAATATAATAAAATGGGATAGGTTATAAAGTCTGCAGATTATTCTTGATTTTGAGAGGTTATCTTCTTGCTTTTTCTTTTCTCTCCCTCTTCCTGGTCGGTGACTCTGTACCCCGGGTTCTGCCCCTTTGGCACGCTCAGGTAGAGGTTTGCAGTTGATAAGTCTCTATGGCAATGTCATGTATTGTGCTTTATTCTCGTTGGGAGTCGAGGCTCATTAGCATTTATAGGCTCCGACAGTGAGAGAGTCCGTGTTCCTGGAGCCTTTCTCCTAGTCTTTCCTTCCTCAATTAATAGCCTGATAGTCCAGGTATGGGGTTGCTGCTGCCTCTGCCTGGATAGTAAGAGGCTCAAATTGCTGGCAACTCCCCACTCTATTTCCACTCAGCACAGGGCTCTGGGTAAGGCTCAGTCAGTCAGAGCTGCTAGCATAATCAGGCGGGCTTTCCGCCCACTCGAAGACCTCTGGCTCTGCCACTCTATCCGTTAACACAAGCGGGCGCCCACTTCTGGGGGGCGCTTGGAGGAAACTCTCACTCACTGTCTGCAACCAGGATATCCGGCCAGCAGTCTCACGCTCTGAGTGAAACCCCCAACCGCAGGGAAAAGTTGCAGCGTTGGAATTGAGTCTCGCTCCGTCCCCGTGTGCGGCTTTTGCAAGGCGCTGGGGCGGCCCGAGATTCCGCTTTGGCCCACACAAAGGCCCCTGACTCTGCCCCTCTCTGCGATAACACGGGCGCGCACTGCCGAGGCACTCGGAGGAATCGCTCACTCCTTATCTGCGCGCGCAAACCAGGATATGAGGCCGGCCGCGGTTCCCTCTGAGTGCAACAGCCTCCAGCACGGAAAATCTCCACCGTTGGGATTAGTTCTCACTCCCTCCCGTGCGTGGCTTTCCCAGGGCGCTGGGGCTGCCCAGAGATTCTGCCCTCAGCCCACAGAAAGGCCTCTAACCCTGCCTCTCCGTGGGGCAACACGGGCACCCACTTCCGCGGCTTAGGAAGAAATCTCTCTTCCACTAACTGCGCACCGACCAGGAGACCGGGTAAAATGGCCGCTCCGCTTGTCTTTCTTTGTTTGGGTTTGGCGCGAGTGTTAGCTTGTATTGCCCGGGTTGCCACAGGATCAGATTTTCCTCGGCTTGGATCTCTGAGCCACAGCCTGGTTCGGCCGTTTTTGCTGCGGTGGCCTGGATCTATTCACCCCCTTTGCCCGCCTCAGTTTCTATATTCACAGTTACCAGAGAAAGCCGCCCTGTTTAGGTTAGTGAGGAAGGCGGAGCATTTCTTACTCCCTATTTCCTTCGGGGTTTGGTTATATATTTAGCCAATTTTTCACTCAATCATACCTTTGGGTGTATTGCGAAGAATCTGGAAGCTCCAAGTATAGGTTTTTCTGTTTCTGGTTGAAGATCTTGTTGAGTTTTGGGGGAGATTTATCGGTATCGCTTCCTACTCCGCCATTACTCTGACGTCATCCCTGTGAGTCTTTTGTTGGATCTGGTGAGGGGCTTAGCTACCTTCAAGAGGGGCATAATCATCCCCAAGAGAATATTCTCTCAGACTTCTTCCCTGAGACTGGGGTCTCAACAGCTGAAAGAACTTTTGCAGAGGGGACTATTGGCCACACTCAGTTTGAACCGGCTGTTCACCTTGTTGGGGAGAAATAAAATTTGACTATACAGCAGAGCCTGAGGGATAAAGCCCTGGAGTAGGGGCCACATTCCCTGTACTGAGCTCCTGACCAAGAGACTCCTGAAGTAGGGGGTCCCACAAACATTGTATTCACAACCTTAGCTGCTCTAACCCACCAAGTGTGCAAACTGTAGAAGGGTTATTTTGATGAAGCCAGTCTGAGCCCACATTACAGCCTTACTACAGAAGACTCTGTGGGAAGACCAAGCAACTGCAAAAGAAGGAGCAGCTGAGAAGTGGAGACAAATTTTACAGAGCTTGGGGCTTTTAAGGACTTATTGTCATCTCTAAGCAGGAGAAAGCTAATCCTTATACAAAGGTTGGCCCCTCCCACAGTGCCCAGATACAGGAAACGCAGACACAAACAGTGAAAAGTGCAGGAACTACAGACTGGTAGCTCATAGCAGGTTACAAACAACAGCTGACTCCAACCCAAGAAGAACTAAAGGCAACATTTCTGGTAGTGAGTGGTAGACAGCACTAACCCCAAACTCAACTACCTACACAAGCAGCACACCCAAAGGTGGAGTCTAACAGGCACCACACATGGTGCAGAATAAATACACCCAACAGGACAGACATTGCACAGTGTTTAATATACATAATTAAGGTTAAGGCTGACCATAGAGCCAGCCAGCCTGAAGGCATAAACTTAGCCATGAAAAGACCAACTACATCTAATACTCACATACAACAAGAGGAAAAATTGTACCCTCAAAAAGCATTTATAGAACAAGAAAAACAAGTGGCCTGGAAGACAGTCCCACCAAGCCCATCTTCTTCATAAAGACCACACAAAACTTTTAAAGTCAGAAAGTGCTACCTAACACAGACAAAATAGGCAGACAGCTACATGCAATCCAAATGAATCAACAAGAGAAATTCCCAGAAAAAGAACTAAATGAGATGGAAAAAACCTAACTACCAGGTACAGAGTTTAAAACAATGATTTTTAGGATCTTCAAGGATCTTAGAGCAGCAATGGATTGACATAATGACTGCATAAATAAAGAGATAGCAAACATCAAAGAGGACATTTAAATCATAAAAAAACAGTCAGAAATTACAAATATAATATCAAAAATGTAGACTGCACTAGAAGAAATTAAAAGCAGGCTGGATGAAGCATAGGATTGAATCAGCGATTCAGAGGACAAGATAAACAAAAGCATATAAGCAGAGCAGCAAAAAGAGGCTCAAAAAGTCTGAGGAAACTTTAAGAGAGCTGTATGACAACATGAAGAGAAACAACATTTGCATCATAGGGATTCCTGAAGGAGAAGAGAAAGAACAAGGAATAAAAAACATGTCTGAAGAAATAATAGCTGAACATTTTCCTAAATTGATGAAGGAAAAAGTCACACAAATTCAAGAAGCACAGAGAGTTTCATTAAAGAGGAACCCAAGGAGACCTACAACAAGACACATCATAATTAAAGTGTCAAAATTAAGAGACAAAAAAGAATACTAAAAGGTGCAAGAGAAAAGCAGTTATTTATCTACAGAGGAGCCCCCATAAGGATGACATCCAACTTCTCAGCAGCAACATTCAAGGCCAGAAGATATCGGCAAGAAATATTTAAAGTGATGCAAAGCAAGCACCTTCAACCAAGACATTTTTATCCAGGAGGCTATCATTTAAAATTGAAGAAAAAATAAAATGCTCCCAGGGAAAAAAAAACCTCAAAGGATTTATTACACTAAACTAGTACTTCAAGAAATGTTAAGGGGCCTGCTCTAAAAAAAAAAAAGCAAAGGAAAAAAATCTAGAAAAAGAGAATTGGAGGTTTAAAGAATAAAATGGCAATAAACAACTACATATCAATAATATCCTTAAATGTAAATGGATTAAATGCTCTAATCAAAACATATAGGGTATGAGACTATATCAAACTAAAAAGCTTTTGCACAGCTAAAGACAATAAGAACAGAATAAAAAGACAAACTACACAATGGGAGAACATATTCGACAATACATCTGATAAGGGGTTAATAACCAAAATTTATAAAGAACTTGTAAAACTCAACACTGGGAAGACAAACAGTCCATTCAAAAAAATGGGCAAAAGAAATGAATAGATACTTCTCCAAAGAGGACATACACATGGCCAATAGGCATGCAAAAAAATGCTCAACATCATTAATCATTAGAGAATTGCAAATTAAAACCACAATGAGATATCACCTCACACCAGTCAGAATGGCACTCATTAACAAAACAACACAGAATAAATGCTGGCGAGGATGTGAAGAAAAGGGAACTCTCCTGCACTGCTGGTGGGAATGCAGACTGGTGCAGCCACTGTGGAAAACAGTACAGAGATTCCTCCAAAAATTAAAAATTGAGCCTGACCTGGTGGTGGTGCAGTGGATAGAGCATCAGACTGGGATGCCGAGGACCCAGGTTCGAGACCCTGAGGTTGCCAGTTTAAGCTCGGGCTCATCTGGTTTGAGCAAAGCTCACCAGCTTGGACCCAATGCGGCTGCCTCGAGGAAGGGGTAACTCACTCTGCTGAAGGCCCACGGTCAAGGCCCATATAAGAAAGCAATCAATGAACAACTAAGGTGTCACAATGAAAAACTGACCATTGATGCTTCTCATCTCTCTCCACTCCTGTCTGTCTGTCCTTATCTATCCCTCTCTTACTTTCTCTGTCTCTGTAAAAAAAAAAAAAATTAAAAATTGAACTGCTTTTGACCTAGCTATCCTGCTTTTGACCTAGCTATCCCACTTTTAGGAATATACCCTAAGAACACCATAGCACTGTTCCAAAAGAAGAAATGCACCCGAATGTTTACGGCAGCATTGTTCACAATAGCGAAGATCTGGAAACAGCCCAAGTGTCCGTCACTGGACGACTAGATTAAAAAAGCTTTGATACATATATACTATGGAATACTATTCAGCCATAAGAAATGATGACATCGGATCATTTATAACAACATGGATGGACTGTGGTAACATTATACTTAGTGAAATAAGTAAATCAGAAAAGACTAAGAACTATATGATTCCATACATAGATGGGACATAAAAATGAAACTCAGAGACATGAACAAGAGTGTATTGTTTGCGGGGGAGAAGAAAGGGGGTAGGGGGAGGGGAGAGGCACAAAGAAACCAGATAGAAGGTGACAGAAGACAATTTGACTTTGGGTGAGGGGTATGCAACATAATCAAATGTCATAATAATCTGGAGATGTTTTCTCTGAACATATGCACCCTGATTTATCAATGTCACCGCATTAAAATTAATAAAAAAGACATATAGGGTAGCTGTATGGTTAAGAAAACAGGACCCATATTTAAGCTGTCTACAAAGGACCCACCTTAGAACAAAGATACACATAGACTAAGAGTAAAGGGATGGAAAAAAGTATTTCACACAAATGAAAATGTAATAAAAACTAGGTAGCAATATTTATATCTGACAAAATAGACATTAAAACAAAGGCTATGGTAAAGGATAAAGAGAGCCACTACATAATGATAAAGGGAGCAATCCAACAGGGAAATATAACCATTGTAAATATCTATGCATCTAATAAAGGAGCATCTAAATATATAAAGCAGATTTTGATGGCGATTAAGTATAAGAACAATAGCAGTACTATAATAGTAGAGGATTTTAATACCCCACTAACATCAAAGAATAGTTCCTACAGAAAAAAATTAACAACGAAACTGTGGCTTTAAATGCCACACTAGATCAATTGGATTTATAGATATCTTCTGAACCTTTCACCACAAAGCAGCGGAATATACATTTTTTTCAAGTGCTCATGGTACATTTTCTGAGATAGTCCACATGTTAGAACACAAAATGAGTCTCAATAAATTTAAGAAGATTGAAATCATATCTAGTGTCTTCTCTGATTACAATGGCTTGAAACTAGAAATCAACTAAAATAAAAAAAATTGAAAAAGATTCAAAAACTTGGAGACAAAATAGCACATTATTAAATATCAAATGGGTTAATAATGAGATCAAGGAAGAAATAAAAAATTTCCTTGAAACAAATGAAAATGAATACACAAATACTCAAAATTTATGGAACACAGCAAAAGCAGTCCTGAGAGGGAAGTTCATAGCACTACAGGTTTGCCTTCTGAAGCAAGGGAAAGCTCAAATAAACAACTTAGCCCTGCATCTAAAAGAACTAAAAAAAGAACAACAAATAAAACCGAGAGGAAATGGAAGTAAGAAAATTAATGAAGATCATAGCAAAAGTAAGTAACATAGAGGCTATACAAAATACAGAAGATCAATGAAACCAAGAACTGGTTCTTTGAAAAAGTAAACAAGATTGATAAACCTTTAACCAGACTTATCTAGAAAAATGAGAGAGGACTCAAGTAAATAAAATTAGAAATGAAAGTGGAAAAGTAACAGCTGGCACTACAGAAATACAAAGAATTGTAAGAAATTACTATGAAATTACTGTATGCCAAAAAATTGGACAACCTAGGTGAAATAGATAAATTCCTAGAAAAATATAATCTTCCAAAACTCAAGCTGGAAAAATCAGAAAACCTAAACAGACCAATTACAACAAATGAAATAGAAACAGTTATCATAAAACTCCCAGCAAACAAAAGTCCTGGATCAGGTGGCTTCATAGATGAATTTTAGTGAATATTCAAAAAAGAACTAACTCCTATCCTTCTCAAGTTATTTCAAAAAGATCAAGAGGAAGAAAAACTTCCAACCTCCTTTAAAGCAAGAGTAATCCTCATTACAAAATAAAGCAAAGACACTACAAAGAGTAAAAACTATAGGCCAATGTCCCTGATGAACCTAGATACTAAAATTCTCAACAAAATATTAGCAAATTGGATCCAGCAATATATGAAAAAAATAATACATCATGATCCGGTGAAATTTATTCTGGAGAGATAAGGCTGGTACAATATTCACAAATCAATCAACGTGATTCATCACATCAACAAAAGGAAGGTTAAAAACCATATGATAATATCAATAGATGCAGAAAAAGCATTTGATAAAATCCAGCAACCATTTATTATCAAAACTCTCAGCAAAGTGAGAATACAGGGAACATACCTCAACATGATAAAGGCCATCTATGACAAACCCACAGCCAACATTATACTCAATGGGCAAATATTAAGATCAGGAACAAGGCAGAGGAGCCCCCTAAACAATTCTTATTCAAAATAATTCTGAAAGGCCTATCCACAGCAATCAGACAAGAAGAAGAAATAGTAGGCATGCAAATTGAAAAAGAAGTAGTAAAACTATAATTATTTTCTGATGACATAATACTATACATAGAAAACTCAAAAGTCTCCGTAAAAAAACTACTAGACATGATAAATGAAATTGGCAAGGTGGTAGGATATAAAATTAATATTCAAAAATCTGTGGCATTTTTATACACCAACAATAAGCTGTCTGAAAGATAAATTAAGAGAACAATTCCCTTCATTACTGCAACAACAAAAATAAAGTACCTAGGAGTAATTTAAACAAGGAGGTAGAGATGACGTCAGAGTAATGGCAGAGTAGGAAGCGATACCGATAAATCTCCCCCAAAGCTCAACAAGATCTTCAACCAGAAACAGAAAAACCTATACTTGGAGCCTCCAGATGTTTCGCAATACACCCAAAGGTATGATCGAGTGAAAAATTGGCTAAATATATAACCAAACCCCGAAGGAAATAGGGAGTAAGAAATGCTCTGCCTTCCTCACTAACCTAAACAGGGCGGCTTTCTCTGGTAACTGTGAATATAGAAACTGAGGCGGGCAAAGGGGGTGAATAGATCCAGGCCACCGCAGCACAAACGGCCGAACCAGGCTGTGGTATAGAGATCCAAGCCAAGGAAAAACTGTTCCTGTGACAACCTGGGCAATACAGCTAACACTCACGCCAAACCCAGACAAAGAAAGACAAGCGGGGCAGCCATTTTGCCTGATCCCCTGGTAGCTGCATAGTGGGCGAGAAATTCCTTCCAAAGCCCCTGGAGGGTGCGCCCGTGTTACTCCACAGAGCGGCAGAGTCAGAGGCCTTTGTGTGGGCCGAAACCCTCCGGGCTGCCCCAGCACCCGGGGAGAGCCACACACGGGGAGGAAGCGAGAGCTAATTCCAACACTGGAACTTTTCAGTGCGGGCGGGAGGTTTCACTCAGAGGGCGAGACTCCGACCTCACATCCTGGTCTGCGCGCACGGAGAGTGGGAAGGAGACTCCTCCCAGCACCTCCGGAGTGGGAGCCCGTGTTGTCCCACGGAGGGGCAGAGTCGGGGGCCTTTGTGTGGGCCGAGGGCAGAGTCACGGACTGCCCCAGCGCCTTGAAAGAGCGGCACATGGGGACGAGCGAGAGCCAATTCCACCATTGGAACTTTTCAGTGCGGGCGGGGGGCTTCACTCAGAGGGCGAGACTTCTGGTCTAACATCCTGGTCTGCGCGCGCAGACCCGCCCATGTTACCAGACAGAGTGACAGAGCCAGAGGTCTTTGAGTAGGCGAAATCCCCGGCTGATTATGCTAGCAGCTCTGACTGACTGAGCCTTACCCAGAGCCCTGTGCTGAGTGGAAATAAGAGTGGGGAGTTGACCGCTCTTAGAGCCTCTTACTATCCAGGCAGAGGCAGCAGCAACCCCATAGTTGGATTCTCAGGCCCCTGGTTGAGGAAGGAAAGACTAGGAAAGAGGCTCCTGGAACACAGACTCTCTCACTGTTGGAGCCTATAAACGCTAATGAGCCTCGACTGCCAACGAGACTGAAGCACAATACATGACATCGCCATAGAGACTTATCAACTGCAAACCTCTACCTGAGCGTGCCAAAGGGATAGAACCCGGTGTACGGAGTTGCCGACCAGGAAGATGGAGAGAAAAGAAAAAACAAGAAGATAACCTCTCAAAATCAGAATAATCCGCAGACTTTATAACCTATCCCATTTTATTATATTTGTTCGTTTGTTTCTCTTATCTTCATCCTTGATTTTTTTTTCTTCTTTTTTCTTTTTTTTTTTTCTCCTCCAATTTGGTCGTTTAACTCCCTACCGGTCTTACTCTCTCCTCTCCTTGAACTACACTACCCATAAGTGTTACATCTCCCATTATCTTTTCTTTCCTCTTCCTTTCTCTCTATGAGGGTTGCACTCCAAAACCCTTAACTCTCTCTCTCTCTCTCTCTCTCTCTCTCTCCTATTTTTTCTTTTTTCTTCTTTTAGTGGTTCCCTCTTTTTTTTCTCTCTCTCTCTCTTCTTTTCTCCCTCTATATTAGTTTCTTCCTTTTTCCTTTACATCTCCACTAATTCAAACCTTAATAACAAACAAATTATTTTATCTGGGACTCAAACTTATGTTTGTGGCATTTTGGGGGGTTTTTACTTCACCTTTTTAACTCACTAGCAGTGCTCCCATCCCTGGCTCTCCATTTTATCAAGCTCTTGTTCCACTAAATACAATAGTAATTTTTTAATTTGTCCCCCATTTTCCTGTTTCCCTCTTACTCCTCTCATCATAACTCTTAGTCAGCCAACACCTAAACGCAAATCATTTTATTCTTGATCCAAATTTTTTCATTATTTGCTTTTTGTGGGTCCATACCACCACCCCTTTTTATTTATTTATTTACTTTTTTCTTGCCCCTTTATTACTTTTCCCCAATTCAGGCCCTCCATTACAGGCATTGTTTGTTCTATTAAATACAATATAATTCACAGTTCACCACAAGATTTTCTCAAGAAAGAGGGGAGAGGAGAGGAGAGAAAAAAAGGAGGGGGGAATAATTTCCTTTTTTTAAATTATTATTTTATTTTATTTTTCTTTATTCCATTATTAATTTTTTAAAAAAAAAAAAACTTTTTCCAATTTTTTATTTTTTTAACTTTTTATTTTTTTATTAAATCTCATTAATACTATCAACAAAACCACCCTCAGATGCCATTAAGGAAGAGAAAATCGAATATCATGGATACAAAAGAAAGAGAGGTAACACAGATAGAAGAGAAAAAATCTATGGAGAAAAAATTTAATATATTGGAAACCTTGGAGTTAAATGACAGAGAATTCAAGATAGAAATCCTAAAAATACTCAGAGATATACAAGAAAACACAGAAAGGCAATTTAGGGAGCTCAGAAAACAACTCAATGAACACAAAGAATATATGTCCAAGTAAATTGAAACTATAAAAACAAATCAAACAGAGATGAAAAACTCAATCCACGAGCTGAAAAACAAGGTAACAAGCTTGGCTAATAGAACAGGCCAGATAGAAGAGAGGATTAGTGAAATAGAAGACAAGTAACTTGAGGAACAACAGAGAGAGGAAGAAAGAGACTCAAAAATTAAAAAAAAAATGAGATAGCCCTACAAGAATTATCTGACTCCATCAGAAAGAATAACATAAGAATAATAGGTATATCAGAGGGAGAAGAGAGAGAAAATGGAATGGAGAACATACTCAAACAAATAATAGATGAGAACTTCCCAAGCCTGTAGAAAGAACTAAAGCCTCAAATTCATGAAGCAAACAGAACTCTGAGTTTTCTTAACCCCAACAAACCTACTCCAAGGCACATCATAATGAAATTGGCACAAACCAATGGCAAAGAAAAAATTCTTAAGGCAGCCAGGGAAAAGAAGAATACAACATATAAAGGAAGGCCCATTAGACTATAATCAGATTTCTCAGCTGAAACCCTACAAGCTAGAAGAGAGTGGACCCCAATATTTAAAGTCCTTAAAGAGAGGAACTTTCAGCCATGAATACTATACCCATCAAAGCTATCCTTTAAATATGAAGGAGAAATAAAAACATTCACAGATACAGAAAAGATGAGGGAATTTATCATCAGAAAACCCCCACTCCAGGAATTACTAAAGGGGGTTCTCCAATCAGATACAAAGAACAAAAAAAAAAATAAAGCCACAAGTAAAATCTCCAAGAAGAACACAATAAAACCAAATTTAAACTGTGACAACAACAAAAAGAAAGGGGGAAGAGGATGGAGATTAACAGTAGCAAAGGACGATGGAGTGCAAAAGTACTCACAAAATAGTGCACTACAATGAACAGGGTAGGAACCCTTTTCATTACCTAAAGGTAACGACCATTGAAAAAACCACCACAGAAGCACATGAGATAAAAAAGATAGCAACAGAGGAAAGATGTATGGAATACAACCAAATAAAAACAAAAGAAAAAAAAACAAAAGAGAAGGATCAAACAAGACACAAAACTAACAGAAAGCAATCTATAAAATGGCAATAGGGAACTCACAAGTGTCAATAATTACACTAAATGTAAACGGATTAAACTCACCAATAAAAAGACACCGAGTAGCAGAATGGATTAAAAAAGAAAATCCAACTGTATGCTGCCTACAGGAAACGCATCTAAGTAACAAGGGTAAAAACAAACTCAAAGTGAAAGGCTGGAAAACAATACTCCAAGCAAATAACATCCAAAAAAAAGCAGGCGTAGCAATACTCATATCTGATAATGCTGACTACAAGACAACAAAAGTACTCAGAGATAAAAATGGCCATTTCATAATGGCTAAGGGGACACTGAATCAAGAAGACATAACAATTCTTAATATATATGCACCAAACCAAGGAGCACCAAAATATATAAGACAGCTACTTATTGACCTTAAAACAAAAACTGACAAAAATACAATCATACTTGGAGACCGCAATACACCGCTGACGGCTCTAGATCGGTCATCCAAACAGAGAATCAACAAAGACATAGTGGCCTTAAACAAAACACTAGAGCACCTGGATATGATAGACATCTACAGGACATTTCATCCCAAAGTGACTGAGTATACATTTTTCTCCAGTGTACATGGATCATTCTCAAGAATTGACCATATGTTGGGCCACAAAAACAATATCAGCAAATTCAGAAAAATCAAAGTTGTACCAAGCATATTTTCTGATCATAAAGCCTTGAAACTAGAATTCAACTGCAAAAAGGAGGAAAAAAATTCCACAAAAATGTGGAAACTAAACAACATACTTTTAAAAAATGAATGGGTCAAAGAAGAAATAAGTGCAGAGATCAAAAGATATATACAGACTAATGTAAATGACAATATGACATATTAGAATCTATGGGATGCAGCAAAAGCAGTGATAAGAGGGAAATTCATATCACTTCAGGCATATATGAACAAACAAGAGACAGCCCAAGTGAACCACTTAACTTCACACCTTAAGGAACTAGAAAAAGAAGAACAAAAACAACCCAAAACTAGCCGAAGAAAGGAGATAATAAAAATCAGAGCAGAAATAAATGAAATAGAGAACAGTAAAACTATAGAAAAAATTAATATAACAAAGATCTGGTTCTTTGAAAAGATCAATAAAATTGACAAACCCTTGGCAAGACTTACCAAGGAAAAAAGAGAAAGAATTCATATAAACAAAATCCAAAATGAAAGAGGAGAAATCACCACGGACACTGTAGATATACAAAGAATTATTGTAGAATACTATGTAAAACTTTATGCCACTAAATTCAACAATCTAGAAGAAATGGATAAATTCCTAGAACAATACAACCTTCCTAGACTGAGTCAAGAAGAAGCAGAAAGCCTAAACAGACCTATTAGTAGAGAAGAAATAGAAAAAAACCATTAAAAACCTCCCCAAAAATAAAAGTCCAGGACCTGACGGCTATACCAGTGAATTTTATCAAACATTCAAAGAAGACTTGGTTCCTATTCTACTCAAAGTCTTCCAAAAAATTGAAGAAGAAGCAATACTTCCAAACACATTTTATGAGGCCAACATAACCCTCATACCAAAACCAGGCAAGGATGGCACAAAAAAAGAAAACTACAGACCAATATCTCTAATGAATACAGATGCTAAAATACTAAACAAAATACTAGCAAATCGAATACAACAACATATTAAAAAAATAATACATCATGATCAAGTGGGATTCATCCCAGAATCTCAAGGATGGTTCAACATACGTAAAACGGTTAACATAATACACCATATCAACAAAACAAAGAACAAAAACCACATGATCTTATCAATAGACGCAGAAAAGGCTTTCGATAAAATACAACACAATTTTATGTTTAAGACTCTCAACAAAATGGGTATAGAAGGAAAATATCTCAACATGATAAAGGCCATATATGAGAAACCATCAGCTAACATCATATTAAATGGCACAAAACTGAAGGCTTTCCCCCTTAAATCAGGAACAAGACAGGGTTGTTTACTCTCTCCACTGTTATTTAATGTGGTACTAGAGGTTCTAGCCAGAGCAAACAGACAAGACAAAGAAATAAAAGGCATCCATATCGGAAAAGACGAAGTAAAGGTATTACTTTTTGCAGATGATATGATTCTATACATCGAAAACCCCAAAGAATCCACAAAAAGACTACTAGAAACAATAAGCCAATACAGTAAGATCGCAGGATACAAAATTAATATACAGAAGTCAATAGCCTTTCTATATGCCAACAATGAAACAATTGAGAATGAACTCAAAAGAATAATCTTCTTCACAATTGCAACAAAAAAATAAAATACTTAGGAATAAACATAACAAAGAATGTAAAGGACTTATATAATGAAAACTATAAACCATTGTTAAGAGAAATTGAGAAAGATATAATGAGATGGAAGAATATTCCTTTTTCTTGGTTAGGAAGAATAAATATAATCAAGATGGCTATATTACCCAAAGCAATATACAAATTTAATGCAATTCCCATCAAAATTCCAATGACGTTTTTTAAAGAAATAGAGCAAAAAGTCATCAGATTTATATGGAACTATAAAAAACCCCGAATAGCCAAAGCAATCCTAAAGAAAAAGAATGAAGCTGGGGGCATTACAATACCTGACTTCAAACTCTATTATAGGGCCACGACAATCAAAACAGCATGGTATTGGCAGAAAAATAGACACTCAGACCAATGGAACAGAATAGAAAGTCCAGAAATAAAACCACATATATATAGTCAAATAATTTTTGATAAAGGGGCCAAGAACACACAATGGAGAAAAGAAAGCCTCTTCAATAAATGGTGCTGGGAAAACTGGAAAGCCACATGCAAAAGAATGAAACTGGACTACAGTTTGTCCCCCTGTACTAAAATTAACTCAAAATGGATCAAAGATCTAAACATAAGACCTGAAACAATAAAGTACATAGAGAAGACATAGGTACTCAACTCATGGACCTGGGTTTTAAAGAGCATTTTATGAATTTGACTCCAATGGCAAGAGAAGTGAAGGCAAAGATAAATGAATGGGACTACATCAGACTAAGAAGTTTTTGCTCAGCAAGAGAAACTGAGAACAAAATAAACAGACAGCCAACTAAATGGGAAATGATATTTTCAAACAACAGCTTAGATAAGGGCCTAATATCTAAAATATACAAAGAACTCATAAAACTCAACAACAAACAAACAAACAATCCAATAAAAAAATGGGAAGAGGACATGAACAGACACTTCTCCCAGGAGGAAGTACAAATGGCCAACAGATATATGAAAAGATGCTCATCTTCTTTAGCTATTAGAGAAATGCAAATCAAAACTGCAATGAGATACCACCTCACAACTGTTAGATTAGCTATTATTAACAAGACAGGTAATAGCAAATGTTGGAGAGGCTGTGGAGAAAAAGGAACCCTCATACACTGTTGGTGGGAATGTAAAGTAGTGCAACCATTATGGAAGAAAGTATGGTGGTTCCTCAAAAAACTGAAAATAGAACTACCTTATGACCCAGCAATCCCTCTACTGGGTATATACCCCCAAAACTCAGAAACATTGATACGTAAAGACACATGCAGCCCCATGTTCATTGCAGCATTGTTCACAGTGGCCAGGACATGGAAACAACCAAAAAGCCCATCAATAGACGACTGGATAAAGAAGATGTGGCACATATACACTATGGAATACTACTCAGCCATAAGAAATGATGACATTGGATCATTTACAGCAAAATGGTGGGATCTTGATAACATGATACGAAGCGAAATAAGTAAATCAGAAAAAACCAGGAACTGCATTATTCCATACTAGGTGGGACATAAAAGTGAAACTAAGAGACATTGATAAGAGTGTGGTGGTTACGGGGGGAGGGGGGAAAGGGAGAGGGAAAGGGGGAGGGGGAGGAGCACAAAGAAAACTAGATAGAAGGTGACAGAGGCAATCTGACTTTGGGTGATGGGTATGCAACATAATTGAAAGACAAGATAACCTGGACTTGTTGATCTTTGAATATATGTAACCTGATTTATTGATGTCGCCCCATTAAAAAAATAAAATTATAATTAAAAAATAAAAATAAAAAAATGACACAAAAAAAATAAACAAGGAGTTAAAGAACTTGTACTCAGAAAATTGTAAAACATTGATAAAAAAAATCAAGGAATATACAAAGACTCGGAAGTATATACCATGTTCATGGATAGAAAGAATAAATAAACATCATTAAAATGTCTGTATTACCCAAAGCAATTTATAAATTCAATGCAATTACTATTAAAATACCAATGAAATATTTCATAGATATAGAACCAATGTTTTAAAATTTTATATCGAACCATAAAAGATCACGAACAGCCTCAAAAATATTGAAAATGAAGAATAAAGTGGGAGATATCACAGTTCCTGATATCAAGTTATATACAAGGCTATTCTACTCAAAACAGCTTGGCAGTGGCATAAGAACAGGCATACAGATTAATGGAACAGAAGAGAGAACCCAGAAATAATCGCATGCCTTATGGTCAATTGATATTTGACAAAGAAAGTAAGAGCATACAATGGAGTAAATACAGTCCCTTTAATAAATTGTGTTGGGAAAATTGAAAAGGTACTTGGAAAAGAAAATGAAACTAGACCACAAATTTACACAATTCACAAAAATAAACTCAAAATAAATAAAACTTAAATGTAAGTTGTGAAATCATAAACATCTGGGAAGAAAACATAAGCAGTAAACTCTCTGACATCTCTCGTAGCAACATTTTTGCTGATTTATCTCCACGGGCAAGTGAAATAATGGACAGGATGAACAATTTGCACTATATCAAACTGAAAAGCTTTTGCATGAACAAAATAAAAAGACAAACCACACAATGGGAGAACATATTTGCTAATACTTCTGATAAGGGGTTAATAACCAAAATTTATAAAGAACTTTTAAAACTCAAACCAGGAAGGTAAACAATCCAAATAAAAAATGGGCAAAAGACTGAATGGACACTTCTCCAAAGAGGACATACAAATGACCAATAAGCCTATGAAAAAATGTTCAACATTACTAATCATCAGAGAAATGCAAAGTAAGCCACAATGAGATACCACCTCACACCTATCAGAATGGTGCTCATTAACAAAACAAGACACAATAAGTGTTGATGAGGGAGTGGAGAAAATGGAACCCTCCTGCACTGCTGGTGCGAATGGAAACTGGTGCTCCACTGTGGAGAACTGTATGGGGTTTCCTCAAAAAGATTAAAACCAGCTTTAAACCTTTTGACCCAGCTATCCCACTTTTAGGAATATATCCTAAAGATACCAAATCACTGATTCAAAAGAAGATATGCACCCCCACATTTATTACATTACTGTTTACAGTAGCCAAGATCTGGAAACAGCCCAAGTGTCCATCAGTGGATGAGTGGATTAAAAAGCAGTGGTACATATACACAATGGAATACTACATGGCTGTGAAAAAGAAGGAAATATTACCTTTTGTGACAGCATGGATGGACCTGGAGATTATTATGCTAAGTAAAATAAGCCAGGCTAAGAAAGAAAAATATCATATGATCTCAAATATATGTGGAATCTAATGAACAAAATGAACTGAGGAACAGAATAGAGGCAGAGACAGGGTCACAAGGACCAGAGGGACAGCAGTCAGAGAGAAGAGGAATGAGGGGAAGGGATTAGAGAAGTAAAACTATATAAACATAACAGAGATATAGATAGCAGGACAGCAAATCCTAGAGGGAACGAAGGAGGGAGTGAGGGGGAGGAGGGGCAAAGGGGGTATAAAAAGGGACACAGGGGTTGGGGATGAGGGAGTTATATTTACTAGGACACTTCAATCCATATATATATACAATAAATTAAAAAATAATAAAATTTAAAAAAAGACTTTATAAACACAGATATAGAATTTTGTCAGATGTTTTTTTCGTGTCTATTGAGATTTCATTAGTTTAGTTAATGTGATGAATTCCATTATTTGTTACAGATGTTGAAACACCAATTCCTCCCATAGTATAAATTCCACATGATCATTTTGTAATTGTCTTAATATACTGTTGAATTTAGTTTGCTAGTATTTTGTCGAGAACATTGACATCTATACACCTTAGTGATGTTGGTCTGCAATTCTTTCTCTTTTTTTTTTAGAGTGTCTTTTTTTAGATTTGGTATCAGGGTAATGCTGGCCTCATAGAATGAGTTTGAAATTAGTTTTTTTTTCAGTTTTGTGGAATAGTTTGAGGAGGATAGGTACTAATCCTTTTTTAAATGTTTTGTTGCGTTCACCTGTCAGACCCTCTGGGCCTGGGCTTTGTTTGTTGGAAGTAGTTTTATTACTGCTTCCAATTCATTACTAGTAATTAATCTGTCCAGATGCTGTCTTTGTGGTTGTCTTGAAAGGTTGTGACTCTTCTAATTTTATTTTTCATCACCTCCTATTTGTTCATATGGAATATTACATATGTGTATATATATATATACACACACATACAAGCACACACATACATATGTAGCATATATATCTAAATCTATATTACAATATTATTAGATGTATTTATATTATACTGTACTGCTATAACTGCAATATATATACATTATATTAGCCATATTATGTCTGCTAAATATTACTGCAAGTATTTTGTTAAATAATTTTATTACGATGGAATAATAATGCTTCTAGATTGAGAATGGGAGAGCCAGTGATTTGTCTGAAATATTACTGAACATGGAATTTGATTCATGTAAATAAAATGCCATAGTATTGAAATAAATTACCTGAATTAACTAAATATTTGGTTATACTTTATCTTTTTGTGAACAAATCATGTAAAAATTTTAAAATGTATTGTTTTTTCTTTCTCACAAAGTTAAAATTATATATTGTTTTTTAAAACTATTTTCTAATTTTGAGTTTTCTTCAGTCAATAAAATATGTTCATAATTTAAAAAGTATTGAGTTAGATTAAAGCAGAAAAAGGTGTTTTCAGAGAATAAATATTTGTATATTTTTATGTTTAAACAATTGGCAAATAAAATATAATTATAATTCATTCAATTTAAGTTGTAATAATTCAGCCTTTTGTGGGTGTCTGTAAGCACTATGAAGTCAAGAAGTAGATTGAAATCTAATAATATATGGAAAGAAACACTACTACAATATATAGTAGCATATTAACTTTGGTATATGGTTAAATATCTATATTTATTAATTATGTACTTGCATAGTTATTATAAATTTTAGAATCCATCAAGTTAGCTCAAAGAATGACATAGCCAACAGTTAATAACTATACTTCTTATTTTTGTTTAAAATAATTAAACATTATTCCAGATGTTAGATATTATATACCACTAATATACAATATTATAATAAACTGGGTAATTTACAGGCAGTTTTAATATTGAATTCTTTTCAATAATATGTTATATAATAATACAATTTGATACAGAACATCTTTTTTGCAATGTAGACAATAAAACTGTTATTATCCTCATTCTCTTTTAAGTCTTTTAATTATTTTACTTTCAAATTGCTGTAGTGTATTTTTAAATTTGTAATTAAATTATAGGTTAATATGCTCCATATGACTAATTTACAAGCCCTGGCCATTTAGCTGAGTTGTAGAGTGTCATCCTGAAACACAAGTTTGCGAATTTGATTACCATTAGGGAGCATATGGGAAGCAACCAATGAATGTACAACTAAATGGAATAAATGAATGTTTCTCTCTCTCTTCCTTCATCTCTTTGTCTCTCAAAAACCAATCAATAAAAAAGTTAAATCAAGTAGCTGTATATGCTAACCATATCTACAGAATACATTCACAGAAGCACATAGATTTTTGTTTAATTGGAAAATGACACTATAACCTAGGCAAATTAATTAAAAGTTAGCATTACAACACGTGAAAGAAAAACAGAAAAATAAAATCTATTTCTCAGTACATATAGAATAAATAATTGGTTACTTATTTAGATTGTATCAGGAATAAATACCAATGTCATCATCACGTTTGTTTTAAAACAAACATATTACTAATTACATTAATTTATATAAAGATAGTTTTACATTTTATCATTAATAATAGAAATAGACTTTTAACTTCAATTCAGTCATATGCATGTGTAAATATAAATGACCTATTTGCACTGTTGTTTTATTTCTATATTTTCTAAAATTATATTTATGTTTACAATGAAATAAAGATGAAATGTCATGATGTTCTACTTTGTGTTTGTCAGGAAACAACATGATATATAAGGGCTGCTCATAATATATAGCACCTGAAGTATATTGCTGATAATCAGGAAATGACAAAAACAGTATTTATCAACATGGTTGCAATAATAAAAACATTATTAATTTAATTGTATTTGGATTCATGTTTAAACAACAAAAACAGATTAAAGGTATTTTTTAAAATATTTTTTATTTTATTATTTTTTTTAATATTTTATTTATTGATTTTTAGAGAGAGGAGAGACAGAGAGAGAGAGAGAAGGGGGAGGAGCAGGAAGAATCAACTCCCATATGTGCCTTGACCAGGTAAGCCCAGGGTTTCGAACCGGCAACCTCAGTGTTCCAGGTCGACGCTTTATCCCACTGCGCCACCACAGGACAGGCTAAAATATTTTTTAAATAGGTTAACTTTGGAAACATTTTTGCTAACACAACCCAGTAAAATTATCATCGAAAGTATTGAGAAATTTTACTTTTCAGCAGGCAAATAATTTATGCAACAAATGTTAGAAGATAAGAACAATTATAACTTTCATTTGCTCAATAATATTATTGAGAACATTTATATACTATTTACTGGTCACTTTTTGAATCATTTAGTTACAAGAAAACATTACAACTGGAAAAAATAGTCGCAGTCCCTCCAGAAAAGAACAAACAAAAAAAGAATTGTTTTTTTGTTTTGTTTTGATTACTTATGTTACATAAATCAAATTGAGTAGAAAAAGAAATATTTATTTATTTTTTCTGAAGCTGGAAACGGGGAGAGTCAGACAGACTCCCGCATGCGCCCCACCGGGATCCACCCGGCTCGCCCACCAGGGGTGACGCTCTGCCCACCAGGGAGCTATGCTCTGCCCCTCTGGGGCGTCGCTCTGCCGCGACCAGAGCCACTCTAGCGCCTGGGGCAGAGGCCAAGGAGCCATCCCCAGCGCCTAAGCCATCTTTGCTCCAATCGAGCCTTGGCTACGGGAGGGGAAGAGAGAGACAGAGAGAAAGGAGGGGGGGGGCCGTGGAGAAGCAAATGGGCGTTTCTCCTATGTGCCCTGACCGGGAATCGAACCCCGGTGCCCCGCACGCCAGGCCGATGCTCTACCGCTGAGCCAACCGGCCAGGGCCAAGAAATATTTTTAAAAGATGATTTTGTTACTTATGGGTCATATTCGCCATATAATACCTCCAGTAATAAAATGCTTTCCAGATACAAAGTAACTCAAGTTTGGCTCTGCAGGAAAATTAAAAAAAAAAAAAAAAGCAAAAATACCTGTAACATATTAAACCTATAAATAACGATACTTAGGATTGTTGAAATTTGATTCTATTATAAATGAATTAATTATTTATATCAAGTTAAAAGGAAGAAAGTATAATTATTTTAAGTTCAGCAAAAAGAGTGTGACATATGAATCCTAGCTCATCATGGGGAGAAAGAAATCAGAGCAATTGTTTTCTTTTAAAAAGACTAAAGTAAAACACACAACAATGAAAAATGCATCTTCAACTTTCAGTTAATCTAAAATGTTTTTTTTTAATTTTCTAATCTGTTAAAATATATTTACTACATTCTATTAAAAGGTAAATACTTTGACATGAGTATAATTAAAAATTCAAAATGTTTAGATAAAAATAAAATACAAACCTGCTGAGCAATCAAACATGCAAATTAAAAATTAAGGAACAGAATTAACTGTTAGAGGCAAGGAATGATTGTAGAACTAGCATTAATATAAGAAAATACTAAGTCCTATGTAACAAGATTAAAAAACATAACTTTATTTATGATTAATAATTTTATCATATAATAAAAATACAAAGAATGTGATGTCAAATTACACATCTGTTGATAAATATTGGTTTGTAGCTGTCTGGAAGTCCTGAGGTAGAGAATCTATGAATCAATGAGTTATATGAATAAAATAACTGAGAATTTGAAGTAGCAGTCATAGTACAATAAACCCATAGTTTGTTGTTTCTATTACACCACCTTTCCACTGTGGTACTATTTTATTAGAAGTTGAATAACCACTGGTTTAGAATACTTTAAGTGTGGAAAAAATATATCAGTAATCAAGATAATTTTGTTCAATGACAAAAACATATTTTTAAAAAGAAGTTTTGTTTTGCCATTCATGAAATAACTAATAAAAAAAAGTCATACAATCTATTCATTTACCCCAAGGAACAAGTAACATAGAATTAATCTAATATTTATTGAAGGTAACTTGGCTTTTTAAGAAAATTAAAAAAATGCATTCATATATATAACTCTACTTCTTCCCCTGTAGAACAGGTATACAGTGCAATCATACATTACAATCCACACATTTCTTCATTGCGTAAGTAAAAAGACATATCTGCTCTTTTGAAAATATATTTAAATTTATGTATGCATTTTGGAAAATATTCATTTCATATCTCTACATGATTAATAAATTCAATTTTTTTCAAAATAAATTATTTTGCTCTCATTTTTATATCCAAGGATATATTTCAAATTTAATCAGTGTTCTAATATAGAACACTGAGGCATGATGAAATTAACATGTGAGTTCAATTTTGCTTTTGTATTTATTTCTATAGATTTTTCAGAAAGAAACTTTCTGCCATACTAATTTATCTTGTCTTATTCAAATATACCAAACAGACATCAGTTTGAGAGCAGTTTAGGCGCCATTTAATGTGTGATTTTACTGTTACATATTTAAGACATGACATAATTTATACATAGTTTAAGTAGTTACAGTTAACATATTTGAAAATAATCTCCTGATTCACCTTTTAAATCTACACATAGAATTGCACAAGAGTTGTTTTATCCTCTCATATTTTTTGGCAAAAATAGCTATATTTATTCTTATGTTATTATCTATCTATCTATCTATCTATCTATCATCTATCTATCATCTATCTATATCTAATCTATTACCTATCTGCTATTGATCTACCTATATATCTACATATCTATCTATCTATCTACAATCATCCTTGACTCCTCTCACACTCCACATTCTATTAGAAAGTTATACTGACTCTACCTTAAAAACATATCCAGGATTCAACTTCTTACCACTATATTATGGATCATCACATACATTCATCACTACAATCCTGCTAGTATCCTAACCAAGAGATCTGACCTGTGTAGGATGCTAATGTAAAATAAAATTTCTAAGATTATTTAGAAAATAAAGATCAGATTCAACCATAAAAAGTACTATTTTTTTCTTACATACTTTAAGTAAAATGACAGATGAAATTCAGAAAGAGTTCTTTTCACATTTATGCAAACACCTGACTGATTCACATATAATATGTTTGTAATAAACATCAATTGCACATTTAAAAATACACTAATGCTTTGGTTAAGTAGCTCAGTTGGTTAGTGTCTTCTGGCTATGTCAAAGTTCAATCCCCAATCAGGGCACATAAAATAATTAACCAATGAATAAACAAATAAGTGGCAAAACAAATTGTTTCTCTCTCTCTTTTTCTCTAAAAATAAAATCAATAAATACAAATTTAAAAAGAAAAATAAAGAAGCATACACTAATATTGGCACTAAGGTCTTTTAATATGCTGGTTTTTCTGATTATCGCAACAGCCAGAGGTGGATTAAGGTTAGTTGAGGACACAGGTGCAGAAGAAAATATTGGGCCCCTTAAAAAAAAAGAGAGGGAAAATAAAAATACATGTTAACTATATTTTTAAATAAACAAAAAAATATTATGTGCTATTAATGTCAAAATTGCACATATGAAACCAAACTTGGTGTCATTAGAAAAAAGTGTAAAGTTGGGGTTTTGCAGGGCCTTTAAGAAGTCAGGGCCCAGGGCGCAGGCCTGGTGTGTCCATTGTTAAATCTGACTCTGGCCCTTGCCAGTTGGCTTAGTGGTAGAGCGTTGGCCTGGCGTGCAGGAGTCCCGGGTTCGATTCCTGGCTAGGGCACACAGGAGAAGCACCCATCTGCTTCTCTACCCCTCCCCCTCTCCTTCCTCTCTGTCTCTCTCTTCCCCTCCCGCAGCCAAGGCTCCATTGGAGCAAAGTTGGCCCGGGCGCTGAGGATGGCTCTGTGGCCTTTGCCTCAGGTGCTAGAATGGCTCTGATTGCAGCAGAGTGATGCCCCAAGATGGGCAGAGCATCGCCCCCTGGTGGGCATGCTGGGTGGATCCCGGTCGGGCACATGTGGGAGTCTGTCTGACTGCCTACCTGTTTCCAGCTTCGGAAACCCCCCCCCAAAAAAAAAAATCTGCCTCTGAGAACAGCTCTGTTGTTCTCTCTTTATTCCCCATAAATATATTATCTTTTTTTGCATGTGCACATTATC
Organism: Saccopteryx bilineata; assembly: GCF_036850765.1. NCBI lineage: Eukaryota > Metazoa > Chordata > Mammalia > Chiroptera > Emballonuridae > Saccopteryx > Saccopteryx bilineata. The sequence continues at coordinate 96,195,339 of NC_089495.1, read as the reverse complement.
TTCCATATGACGCTTAGATCAAGTTTTTAGTAAGGAGCCAGAAATAAATATATTTTACTATGTTGGCTATTTAGTCTCTGCTTTGCAATTATGCGATCCTAACATTATAGAGAGAAGGCACACATGGAAAATAAATGAAGGGGTGGGTCTGTGTTCCAGAGACTTTACAAAAGCTGGTGGCAGGTCAGATTGGTCATTAGACGTTGGGAAATTGTTCCATACTACAAAGCCTATGACAGTTCCAAGTACATAGACAGTGCTCAGAACAACCTATTGAATTAACATTTACATTAAGTTAGTGAATTTATATTGTTTTACAAATAAGGAAGAAACTACATTTTTTTCAAAAAGTGTGTTATAATTTATTGTATCAATGAGAATGTAAGTAAATGCTCCAAATGTTTACTTCAGTTTCCCAAAGAATTGCATTTAATAATGTATATCATAATTATCTCTTTATAAAATAGTAGTTGTCAATACTTCATTTACAACCCTTTAAGTTTAGTTTAATATACATCAGCATGTGCAGTAATCTTTTGGAAGGATCTTTAAACTGACCTGTTTGCTCTAACTTGAAAAAAAAATTGACGTGCCAAAACAGCAAATGAGTTTTTTTTCAGTTAATGTACGATTTAGAGTAAATATAACACATTTTCATATATTATTTTCAGCCCACACCATTTTAAACTACTAAATAGAAGAATAATTCTAGAATTTTCTTGAACATAATACTTAATGAATATTCTGAATATTAATTTTTAGTATATAAAAGTATTTGCATAAATTGTATCCTCTTTAATAGCTGAGTGTGTTTATTATGATTATTTATCTGATTAATGTGACATAACTTAGGGACATGTATCTATAACAAATATTTAGTTTTGATTATTGATGATGTTATAAGCACCACATTTTTAAATGCAGAAAATAAAGTAGCTAAATTCAAAAGCTTATGAATGGTAAAATATATGCCAGCAGTTCATATTCCCCTGGGTCTATGGATTAGTTACTGTGTATTTCAGCCCATTAGTTTTGGTATACTTTGGAAATGTATTGTATGTCATTTGTATCAAAAACCTTGGGTATTATATTGATTTTATTCAAGGATTACAATTCATCCAACTTCAAAGTTGTTATCTTGGGTATCTAAAATGTTGAAAATTGCTTGCTAAATTCTAAGAACAAGCTATACAATCTGAGATCAAATAGTGGCTCCTACTTGTCATTCAGCAACAAAATTAGATAGGGTAGAATATTAGTATATTATGTCTCCGACTAAACAATTCCATATACAATACAGATTTATAACATATTTAATTATTATTTTCTAGCTTCATCTTTAACATGTTTAGACAATGAAGTTTAAAATGCCACATAAAATTTCTATTTATTAATTTCATAATAAGTATTTATTAACTAACATGATGCTACATCATCAATTTAGATTCCAAATTTAATTCACATTTGAATGTGGTTTGAAAGATGAGATTTGATACATTTTTTAGTGCTGTTTTATTTTTGTAGAGGCCAAAGGGGAACTTCTTATTCTCAAAAAGAGCCAGTGACAGTTAAATTTTTGTTTTGCAGAAAGTTATCACAATAAATATTCCCAACTCTTTCCTTCAAAACCATGAATCATGATGCTAGGTTTGCTGGTTAGGACAGGGGCACAGTACAGCTGATGTAGACATAGAGGTGAGGAAGGTAGAAGAGTACTCAAGTTTGTTAAGAATGATTGTATAAGGGATGTACAGGAATAACAAAGGAAGAGAGTGAGGGAAGATTATTGCCATGTGTATTTTTCAAATTGTAGGTGCTATGTATATTTTTTCTTTCTTTGTGACATTATTATTATTATTATTATTATTTTATTATGGACTAAATTGTGTCCCCTTTCCAAATTTATGTGTTTAGGTCCTAGCCTCTAATTAGATTGTGTTTGAAATTAGGACCTTTAAGAGGTAAATATGCTTAAAGGAGGTCACATGGGTGAGACTACTCCAGGGACTGCTGTCCTTACAAGAAGAAGAGACACCAGGGATGTGTGCAACAAGGAAGGGTTATGTTAGGACCTGAGGAGAAGCCTGCAGTCTGCAAGTCATGGATGATGCCTTAGGAGAAACCAAACCTGTACCCTTAATCTTGGACTTCTGTTTTTCAGAACTGTGAGAAAACAAATTCCTCTTGTTTAAGACACACGGTCTGTGATGTATTAATATGGCAGCCCTAGTAGACTAATACAATTGATATACAATGTACCTATGAAAAGTACAGAAATTATAAGTATCGCTTGATGAATTTCCATAACCCATGAAATCACTCCTCACATTATGATATGTAAGTTTACCAGCACCCCAGAAACTATTCCATCAGGCATCCTTCCATTTACTATATCACCAACCATTTTTTGACTTAATTTTCTTTTCTTCTCTTTATTTTTTTTGAAAAAGAGGAAGGGAGAGAGATGAGAAGCATCAACTCATAGTTGCAGCACCTTAGTTGTTCATTGATTGCTTTCGCATATGTGCCCTGACCAGGGGGGCTCAAAGTCAGCAAGTGATTCATTGCTCATGCCAGCGACCTAGGGCTCAGGCCAGCGACATTGGGCTTCAAGCCAGCAAACTTTTAGGCTATAGCCAGTGACCTTGGGATTATGTTAATGACTCCACACTGAAGCTGGCAAACCCACTTCAAACCTATGAGCCCACATTCTAGCCTGTGACCTTAGGGTTACTCTGCTCTTGAAATATATATGTATTCACACACACACACACACACACACACACTCAGTGAAATCACTATACAATAAGTACTCTTTTATCTTTAATTTATTTAGCTCAACATTAAGCCTCAGAATTTATCTGATTTGTTGTTCACCTATACAGTTCACTTGTTCTCATTGCTTTGTATCATCTGTTGTATGAATATGACACATACATTTATTTATTCTGCTGTTGATGGCATTTAAGTAGTATACTCTTTGGAACTATTACACATAGCAATCCTATGAACCTCATTATGTATATGCACACATTTAGATTAAACATATAACTAGAATTCATCTATTCAGTTTGGAGGAGCTTTGTCTTGCACATTGGTTGTGTCAATTTGCACTCCTTCTAGTGTTATATAAGATTTTCTAGGTTTCACATACCTAACCTAAACTTGATGTTGACAAGACTTTTAATTGCTGTTGTTCTGTGATTTTTTTAAAAAAAAATTGAATCTATCAGGGTGACATTGGTTACGGGTACTTTATAAAATCCATTTTTTCTTTTATATGATATATATATTATTTATTTCAAATTTTTATCATTTATTATCTTAATAATTAATTTATTTGTTTTCAGCTAGATCTATCCCAAGCCTTTCTTCACCAGTATGTCCATCACATTTGCTACCTGATATATTTTCTTTTTTTATTTTATTTTACTTTATTTTATTTTTTTTTTAGGTGAGAGAAGGGGAGTCAATGAGGTAGACTCCCACATACGCATAACTAGATCCACCTGGCAATCCCTCTGGGGCCCATGCTCAAGTATCAAGCCATCCTCATCTCCCAAGGGCATGCTAGAACCAATCAAGCCACTGGCTTTGGGAGAGGAAGAAGAACAGAAGTGGGGGAGTGATAGGCGGAAAGAGAAGCAGATGGTCACTTCTCCTGTATGCCCTGACCAGAATCGAACCGGGAAGTCCATATTCCAGGCCGACACTCTATCCACTGAGCCACTGGCCAGGGTTGAAATTTTCTACAAATAACAAATGTTATCATACATTCCCTTGCCCCTCTGTTGACCAAAAGAACCTCTTCTTTTCTCTTCAACTCAGCTTAAAAAATCCATAATCTTCAGCCATGTCTTTAGCATCTTGGAACTACATTTTCCATCTTTAATGCATCTTAATTTTCCTTAATTTGGTTCTATGGCACCTTGTTCTCTCCATTAGTGTTTTTTTTCACTTACATATTTACAACTCTGAGTTCTTTATTTTTAACATTGAAAATTTCCTAAGGTTATATCTTATGTTCTTTTTCTCTTGTACTTGCATACTGTCTCTTGGCTCTCTCATCTTTTCTTAGAATGTAAATATTACATCAATGTAGAGAATATAAAATTTGCTTCTAATTCAATTTCTAAAGCACAAAGACTCAAGAGTCTTTGTTCATATGAAATGAAACACTTTGTCAGATTCTCATATGATAGAAATAGTTTGTTCCACTAAAGTTATATCTTGTCGTAGCATATTAAGCACACTCATTTGCTGGTCAGTTCTACGTGTAATAGTTATATGTACAAGAGTTTTAAAACCAAATACTCTTGTGCTATTTGCCACCTGGCTCATTCTAATAAAGTTACGTTCCCAAAAGAGTCTTGTGTTTCTCATTTTAAAAAATGGGAAAAATAAAACTGATAGAGTGTGATGGTATACATATAAGTAATTGTGTGTTATTGTTAATATCATTGAGTAGGCGCAACAAATTCCTGAAAGTCGGACTGCTAGCAACTCATTTTCTTTCTCTCTAGCAATTATAAAATTGTGAAAACCACACCTGAAGGCTGCCTTTACTCTAGTGAGAAATTGGGAATAAATGGCTTTTATTTTCCTTAGGTTTTATGCAATTTGCTGTTTAATTTCTAATGAATTAAAAGGACCAAGGGCTGCAATGTTAGGTATATTCCATTATGAGTGCAATACTTATCTTACATACAGGCTGTGGTTGTGATTTCAAACATGACACTCAGAAGTAGACTGCTTGTTTTTTCCTGGTTTTTATTTTAATATGAATTATTCTAATAACATTGTGGATTTAATAGGTTTTGAGTTCCTAGTTGAAGAGTTAATTTATAATTGTTTAATTTGAACTGATTTCATCTTACAGTTTTTATATTTGAATGTGTCATATTTATACAATTGCTATAATATGACACATAATGTTTTAAAAGTAAAATAATTCTTTCTCTTTTTAAAGAAAAATTTCTGTAAATTAGCTGACACATTACATTAGTCATAAAATTTTTAGTACATTTAGATTATATCATGAGTACTGTTATAAATATAAAATACTTAAATCAAAATGAATATAAAAATGCATCTTACTTTTTATATATTTAGTTTGTTGCTTTTGAAAAAGAATATTTATTTTAATAAGCTAGTATTTTAACTGATAAATATTAAGCAGTTGAAAATCTGCTTATTTTGCTTTAATTTTGAAAGTCTCTCTCATATTTATATCGGCTTGCAGTATTCGAAGTTGCCCAGGGACCTGAACAATCATTTTTTTGTAGAAAGATGGATGTTTACTGTTTGGGAGGCACTTAACATGGCAGCAGCCCTGACAGTATAAGTGACCTCTCTCTGGGTGGAAGGCTCAAGTGTATACACAGAATCATGTACTTCTCTAGAGGATGATCACTGAGCAGATTCTTATTAGTCAATTTATTTACTGATTAAAGATGACTAATATATTGTATGTTGAAGAAATTTCTTAGTTATTACCTTGAGCTAAAGGAAACAGGAGAGACAACTCAGTTTAGCTACTAAACTTGTGTGTAGAGAAGTAGACATTTCCTATTGTCATGCATATACACTCATTAAATGTGGAGAGGGAATATAAACTTTCAGCTACTGTGTTCTATCTAGGTGCAAGTGCAGATAAGCCTTTGATCTTTAAGGCTTGTAGAACTGTAGTTAATTGATGGGAAATTTACCTTACTCCAGAAGTGTATTTTACAAAGTGATTCTAAACGTGCTTGCTAAATGCAAAACAGATTTAATGGATAATCTGGATCGTGTTGACTTTAGAAACATTGTTAAACATAAACTTATTCTAGCAGAATTATATTTTAACATTATGTTGTCTTCTGAATACATTGGTTGATATTAATATAGAAGTATTTATTTTTAAAAAGTTCAGTGAATGTAACTTGCTTAATTTGGAGTGCAATCTTTTTTTGAGAATAAGCAATCTGCATGGAAAGATAAGGATTTCTTTAAACATAAAACTGGTTAAAAATAATGTTTAATTCTGTGAAATTAAAAAAATTATTCAATAAACCATTATACTTCCAGAATATCTTATAGTTGTGAGGTTGAACTATTTTATCTGCAAAGAATTTGTCTTAAATGTTTTCAGAAAGTTCATACTGTTTTACTTTTTAAGAAATTCAGAAAAACAATTTTATTTTTTATTAGGTAATTATTTAAAGAATTAAGGAGATGTAGAAAACTAAGAAAATAATATTTTAAAATAAGATATAATTCTAACTCTCAGATAATAATAAATTGCATTAAGTTAACCAGTTATATTTTTATATATTTATTCAAACAGTTTATCAGAAACACTTTAGAAAAACAGAATCAAATTATACACATTATATTTACTTTTTAAAATGATGAACAAAGCAGACTGGTTCATGGAAGACAACCTCTGCATCTTGAATGCATGCCTACTGCCCTTCTGTACACTGTTATCCTGAGTCCAGCATCTCTTCTGATGAGTCATCATGATATGAGCAAAAATATAGGACTCTGCTCTATATTAATAAGAGACAATTGTTACCAGAGAACCAAACCTAGTGACCAATGATATAAAGTCCTGAAGCAAGAATAAGAGCATTGCATGGAGATATTTTGGCCTTTGGAGATAACTATCAACAATGAGTGAAGGAACTACTGATGTCTCTAATCCTAGTTGTCACAGGCTTAGAGCAAAACCTGAAAACCAGATTTTGTTCTCCCTACTCTTCCAGCTGCTGCCATTGAGAATTTGCAGGTGAGAAGATACAGGACTGAAGATGACCATTTTCACTACTGTAAAGTATTCCCAAAATATTTATTTGTTCTTATGTGAACCTTTTTACATATGATTCATAATTATGACAGTATTTATAGGACATATATTTAGAAGTAAATTAAAGGGATACCCAGTTTTCCTATAATATTAATCACGTCCTTTTTGATGGTAAAATGAAAATTCCTGGTATTTACCTGGCACATGTTCACTCAGAATAAAAGTATAATTTAACCTAATTCATATTTATATGTGACTAAGTACTGGCCAAGAAGAACAGGATATTTTAGTGTATTGGCTTGCCAAATTAGTCTCAAACAAGTTAGGGACCTCACTCAGTAATAAATTTTACAATGTGGCATCTTGGGATAGTTTTCCTACTTGCTCTATCCCAATTTAAAAGTGTATCTATAGTTCTTTCATAAAAGCGAGTCATCTCAGTTATAAAATCTTATATTCAGATAGTAACAGAACTTCAGTGATATTTTCCAGAGCCGTTTCCCATAACTCCATAGATTTTGTGTTTGTATCTTATAAACAATCCCAGACAACTGTTCTGTATCTCCTGTTAAATGTGCCCCATATATACGGACTCTTGCTAGGAAATTTCATTAGTTTGCTTGCCTGGAAGTCTTATTAACATGCCTGAAAGGACTTTAAAGCAGGTCACCTGCTTTCTTTCTTTCTTTGAATGCAGATAGGAGTCTTAACTCTTTCCTTTTCAGATATATTAGCAGAAAAAGTGCCTATAAATTCTCATCAGTGTCTTTGACTTTAGGGAGTATTCTTTTTCCTTCCTTGTTCCAAGTAGAGTCTGAATGTAATGGATTAAAATTCATCAGCCATTTGGCCTTTTGATATATCATGGAGAATAAAAACTTTGCCAAGTATAGAAACAAGAGCATAGTTCTTTGTTCTTGGGCTTTTGCAGTGACATTATCAGTACTAGCATGCCTCCTTCTAGCCTTTTCAAAATCAGGCAAAAGTAAACTTCTATCTTTTATATTTTTAAATTAATTAATAAATCAATTTTTATTCAGTGAGAGGAGGGGAAGCAAAGACAGACTTTGCATACACCCAGACTGGGATGCACCAGGCAAGCCCACTAGGAGCAATGCTCTGCTCATCTTGAGCATTGTTCCATTGTTCAGCAACAAAACTCTTCTTAGTGCTTGAGGAAGAGGCCATGGAGCCATCTCCTGTGCCAAGTTACTAAATTTTATCAAAGAAATATAATTCGATGTAACTTGTGAAATTTCTGGGAACTGATCACAAGTGAAAAAGTCATTAAAATGTATTTTTTATTTTTGTATTGGTTGAATGTAAATACAATTACTAGAGCTTCAATAAATGTTTTTGGAACCTAACATAGTATTAGGGATGAAGCCAGATATGACAGAACAACATGGCTGAATAAGCCTGGAATTCTGACCAAATAGAACATCATAGCAGTTCTGATTCCACACTTTATGGATGAAAGAAAATATTAAATTTTAATAAGAAGCTTTTATTATTTGAATTGCTACTGATATTCATACTAAAATAAAACTCAACTGTGAAATATTAATGAGAACTAAAGTACTAAGGAAATATTGACTTAAAGCAGATCATTAAAATGTTTAGAGAATGCAAACACATGGAACATACAGCATTGCACTTACATACATGGAAATGCTAAGGAAAAAAAAGAACATAAAATTACATATAAATAAAAGATAATTATGTTCCCATAAAATTAAAAATCATAAACAAATATACACTAAAAAGGGGGCGGTTAATATTTAAGAAGAGTTATTTGAAATACTTATAAATTTCTATAAATATTTTTGATTGACTACTCTAAAAAAATTAAAAATCTAAAGGATAACAAATATTAAAAGAGATTAAAAACAAAAATAAATTAGAAATTTTGGGTGATAATTAAACATCTTAGTTAGCTTTTACACTATAGTACCCACTAAACTCCAGGAATATTAAGCTTTCATTTTCATGGCTGAATAGGGGGCAAAAGATAAGAGAATAAGTCTTGAGTTTACCCTAATTTGGGAGTCTAATTGAAAAATAATTAGAATTTAGGATTCAATGAGATTCACCTTTTCTGGAGGTAAATAATAAGTAAATCCACACTTTAAGGGTAGAAATTAAAACTTTTCTATATCAATGGATTTTTATGAATTGGTGTTGAAAAGTTCATCTTACAGTACTATTTATAACAAGTCAGTCTTCAGAAGAGTTCACGTCCAAAGTCCATGCTACATTGTCATCAATACACCTCATGGGTAAAATTTAATTGAAAAGATTCCTGGGCTAGAAATGCCTCCAATGACTGGTAGAACTGAAGGAACATTTTTTTTCTGGAGGAAAACAGCTTCAGCTCACTGTCAAAATTACAAAATTAACATGGAAACAAGGAGAGCATGCCTACAATAAAGTTAAGACATATATCAGACAGAAAAATGAGTTCTATAAATTTTAGTTTTATCAATCATAAAATAAAGATTATAAAATAAGTATGTTCAACCTTTTTAATGAAAAGTACCTTTAAAATAGAAAAAGAAACAGCCTGACCAGGCAGTGGATAGAGCATCAGAATGGGATGCAGAGGACCCAGGTTTGAAACCTTGAGATTGCTGGCTTGAGCTTGAGTGAGGGCTCATCTGGCTTGAGTGCAGTCTCACCAGCTTGAGCACAGGGTTGTTGGCTTGAGTGTGGGATCACGTGCATAAACCCATGGTACATGGCTTGAGCCCAAGATTGCTGGCTTGAGCAACAAATAATTGATGCTTCTCATCTCTTTCCCTTCCTGTCTGTCTGTCCCTCTCTCTGTCTCTCTGTCACAATAAATAATTAATAAATAAATTAAATTAAACAAAAAACAATAAATAACAATGTATTTTAAAGCAATTTGTTCAAAACTAAGAAAAACTGTTATAATAATAGTTGATGACTATTAACTATTAGAGTTAATAACTCAATGGAAGAGTTAGAAGATAGAATTAAAACATTGAAAATAGATTCAAATAAATATTTAGAGTGTATTACATAGTGAAACAAAAATATAAACAAAAAAATAAGACTAAATCATTGATGACAGAATAGAAGTGACATAAATAATTATGATTATGTTTTGATGAATGAAAATTCTCGGCCCTGGCCGGTTGGCTCAGTGGTAGAGCATCGGCCTGGCGTGCAGAAGTCCCGGGTTCGATTCCTGGCCAGGGCACACAGGAGAAGCGCCCATCTGCTTCTCCACCCCTCCCCCTCTCCTTCCTCTCTGTCTTTCTCTTCCCCTCCCGTAACGAGGCTCCATTGAGCAAAGATGGCCTGGATGCTGGGGATGGCTCCTTGGCCTCTGCCCCAGGCGCTAGAGTGGCTCTGGTTGCAACAGAGCGACGCCCGGAGGGGCAGAGCATCGCCCCCTGGTGGGCAGAGCGTCGCCCCCTGGTGGGCGTGCCAGGTGGATCCTGGTCGGGCGCATGTGGGAGTCTGTCTGACTGTCTCTCCCCATTTCCAGCTTCAGAAAAATACAAAAAAAAAAAAAAATTCTCATACCAAAGACATTGTGCTTTTACCAAAGCAAATCAATAGCTTCATACCAAATAAATTAAAAGAACCAACCTGGACATATAAACATTTCAGAATAACAAAGACAGAGACACCAATAAGAAATATCATATACAGAAAAATGACAATCAGACCTATAGGTAATTACTTAGTATCAGCAACATTAAAAAAACACAGTGAAATAATATTTTCAATTTCCTGAGATAAAATAACTACCAAGTAACCATATTCTGTTTATTTCTCATAATTTTTATTTTACTTTGACATTTTAGGAATTGCTGTTATGAAAATTATATTCTTTATTGACATTTTAAGATTTAATTTGCAAAAATTTAATTAGGTATTAATGTTAGATGGTCTGTGATTCCCTTTTCAGTTATTTGTCTTTTTCTCTATCAAATTTTGAAATTAAAGTCAAGCTAATATTTTAAATATATTGAGATTTTCTTCTTTTGCTTAAGGCCTAGGAAGGATATAATAATGTCTATACATACTTCAATAAGCAGGTCATTTTAACACTACTTAGTCAATTACAATGACATAATTGATTCTCTAAAAAAAAAATTTTTGCCTAGTTCTTACCTATTCTACAGGTACACCCCAAATTATTCTAAGTTCATGATAGAATTCCCGTGGTGTCTTTTTTACTACTATTAATAAGGAGATCCCAAAGGCCATCTCTTGAATAATAACTTTCTTAAATACCACATCCAGACACATATATGCTAACCCCATAGCAACTCACATATTCTCCCATTAATTTACCCTATTAAAATTGTTTACATGTATGTCCAATCATCTGATCATTAGTGGAACTATTGGATCCTCTGTGAATTTTGGATTGAGAACATCAGTGGGAAAATAAATAGATAGTGGTTTTAGACACCAGAAGAGCTCATGTATGCTTCTAAGGTTATGAAAACACAGATGCAGGGATTTCAGAAGCACATTCTTGATAAACAGAAGCTGACTACTCTTATAGAATTAATATTTTTTGTAGCTCTATGTCAAGAAAAACAATGCTTAATAATGCCATGTTTATAGTTTTGTCGATTATCAAAGTAAATATTGTTTGTACACAAAATTTAAAATAAAAACTTATGTATACTAACAAGAAAACTCTTGCTATAAGATCAGGGACAGAAAAAAACTTCATGTATTCTTTATTCAAGTTACTTATATTCAGTTTGGAGAAGCAGAGTCATTTTAAAACATTTCATTAGGTTTACTTTTAGTTTCAAACTAAATCTTAACTACTAGGTAGGTAAAACTCACTCTTTTTCTGTTTTCTAAAAGGTTGGGAGCCTTGAAGTGATGAATATTGAAAACAATTACAGATATGATTTGCATGTTTTTACATTAGAGTTAGGTCAACTTTGAAGAGGTTAATGTTCATATATATATATATATGTGTGTGTGTGTGTGTGTGTGTATATATATATATGTTTTTTTAACTGAATCTGTAATGTTTTACTGTGACTCATGTGCCCAGGAACAATCTAGATATTGATAAAATGAGTTTACATGAATCTAGCTCAGAACTGTCTCAGCAGTAAATAATACTCATTATTTTTACTTGTATTTATATTTGAACATGAAATTATATTCACTTCACACTACAGTTTTTAAAACTAGATTTTATAAAACCTATGTTTGAGGAAATACTTTGGTAGCAATCCCTAGCCACAAGCTGGACCTGCTTGAGCATGTCACAGTCCCAATATAAAGCATTAGGTTCTGTTAATAAGCTGATGTCAAACGCTTTGGAAAGTTTTATTTCAATTTTCTCTCAGTCTGAAACAAGTCCTTTTCAAAATACATTTTATCTTGCACTTGGTACATGTTAGGATATCACCTATTTTATTTTGGTATCTGATATGTATAGCGTATTTTATGAACTAGTCAGACAACCACTCCAATTGAGCTCATTATTTGAGAGTTGTGGACACCTTTTATTAAAACAGGACAAGTGCCTGACCAGGCGGTGGCGCAGTGAATAGAGTGTCGGACTGGGATGCAGAGGACCTAGGTTCAAGACCCCGAGGTCGTCAGCTTGAGCACAGGCTCATCTGGTTTGAGCAGAGCTCACCAGCGTGGACCCAAGGTCGCTGGCTTGAGCAAGGGGTTACTCAGTCTGCTATAGCCCCACAATCAAGGCACATATGAGGAAGCAATCAATGAACAACTAAGGTGTCCTAATGAAAAACTAATGATTGATGCTTCTCATCTCTCTCCGTTCCTGTCTGTCTGTCCCTCTCTCTGACTCTCTGTCTCTGTAAAAAAAAATCAACAACAACAATAAAACAAACAAACAAAAAAACAGGACAAGTATGAAGGATATTAAATCTGGAGTTTTTCTGACATTCCCAACAAAATGTGCTGATGAAGCCTGTCTAATTCAATAAGAATCACATGTTTATGAGTACAAAGAAAAAAAAGACATTAATAACAGGAAATAAAGCAGCACATTATCTCAATAAGTAAACAAAACAGTAATGAAGAATATGGGAGAGTAAATATGCTATAACAAGGAGTTAACTTTAGAGATTTCTAAATACCTATCCTACAGTTTTATTGTTTAATTCTTTGTTTTGACAATTGATACATAGTTACATTTTTAAATGATCTTAAATTTTTGAGATATTTCCTTTGAGTCTTTTGCCTTCATAAACTTCATGTATATCTATATTCATAGATTTGAAAAGCTAGTTCCTATAAAACTAATATCTGAAAATACAAACAAAACAATGTCAATCAGAGCTAGATTGACTTGATTGTAGAATTACTTGAATTTTAATCAATTTAGCTTATATTTTATCCAGTTACTTTTAGATGATGGTGGGTTATTGATAGGAATGAATGTATGGAAATAATGCAACAATCCTATGGAAAATAAACTAACTGTGGAGAAATGAATTTTTTGACAAGGAAACAATTTGAGATGAACCTAGTAATCACAAGGTACTGAGAGCCTGGCCTACATATGGAAGACAAGAATAAATACAAGATATATAAAAGAGGCAACATTTTATGCCAGAATACACTCAAGTAAATAATTTATAAATAAACTGTGCATAAATTAAAATAGATAAAAATGCAGGTAATAAGTATAATTGTATTATTGTTTTATGTTTTACAGCTACACCCTGTATTTGTAAAATCCATTATTCATTTTCCTTCTTTTCTTTTTTTTTATTAAATGGGAGATGGGGAGGTAGAGAGACAGATTCCCACATGCCCCCCCCAACTGGGATCCACCCAGCAAGCCCACTCTGCAGCAATGCTCTGCCCATCTCGGAAGTTGCTCCATTGCTTGGCAGCTGAGCTATTTTAGTGCCTGAGGCAAGTTCATGGGCCATCTTCAATGCCTGGAACCAAATATCTTAAATCATTTGAGTCATGGTGCAGGAGGGGAGGACAGAGAAAAGAAGAGGAGTGGAGAAGCAGATGGGCGCTTCTCCTGTGCGCCCTGACCAAAAATCGAACCTGGGACTTCCACATGCTGGGCCAACACTCTACCACTGAGCCAACCGGACAGGGCTCATTATTCATTTTCTTACCATCCTTTCACTTGAGTTATTGAAGTCTTTGCTCAGATGAAGTCTCATTTCTGATTTGAATGTTTTTAAGTAACTTGCATTTCTATATATAAGGGTGAGAAAATGAATATAGGTTTACGGTGTCACTGTGACATTCTTTTGAGTTAATAAAGCTAGTGTAATAATCATAACCTTCATGTCTTTTTATATATGAACAACTGTAAACCTACTTTTGCTAATCTCTGTATTATAGTGCCATTTCTTTTTCTATCATTCTGTACTTATTTGAGGAAAAAGAAAAAATCTGGTTGCAGAGTAGAAGAAAGAAAAAACATATCAAAAAGACTTGGCATTCAAGCATTGGTAGTGGTTATTTAAAGGCATTCATAGAATAGATTTTAATAAATGCTTTTGATTCATTTAAAATATCAGCATGGGAGACATGTTAACAGCCTCAAGTTTTAGACATATGCTAATGATTTATCTAACCATTTTCTCTTTGTGAAGTTGAGTTAATTTGAAATAATGAGATCACCGTGTCCATTTCCTGCTTTGAGCCTTTCCAGAATAAGCATTGAAATGGCAAATGAAATGGAAAAGTGATGGCGTCTCAGCTCTTTTCAAAAAATAAATACACAACCAGAGCATGTAAACCCACTGTCACTTCCTATAGTAGCAATCTAGAGTAAAATGAAGATGAAACAGTTTTTCTGGCTGGAGTAAAGATGTCAGCTGCATTAAATTGGATTTTTTGGTACTTAAATGAAAGACAGTTTTTCCACTATCTGAATTACCTGCCTCAAATCAGATCATAAATTAGACTAAACAGTACTGAGTTTTGCGGTTGTTTTTCTATTCCCTTTGGTTGACACAAAGTTCAGTGCTTCATTTCTTCTTTAACTATGAAAGAAGCTGTAATAACAGAGACTATAACAGTAATGTAGAAATGAAATATTTCAAATTGCATTTGGGTCACCAATGTCCACTTCAGACTTGTCCGAAGAAGAGCACATATTTTGAAGTAGTTTTAAAGGGCTCTTCTTTTGAATGAATAATCATTTATTTCATGAGATACACACTTTACCTTTCAAAAATAAGAGAAATATAATTACTCTTTGTTCATTTTTCAGTATAATTGTCTAGAGAATGTTGATACACTGATCACATCAGTTTCCACAATGTTAGAAAATATATTTTAACCACAAATATATATACATCCATTAATATTCTTACTATTAATCTTATTATTATTACCACGGTGATAGCTCTCTAAATTCAGGTTTATTGGTCTGTATATAAGGTAGAAAAATGAAAAGAAATTTCTACTCAAAATTCTCCCATTATGATATTATATGCACACAGAGAAACGGTTATAAATATTCCCTCTTTATACATACAAATAATTCTAATAAATGAGAATATGGCAAAAAGTAGAAGAGTAGTAATTCAATATTAATATTATACTCTAAACAGTGTAGGAAAAACTAAATGCTTAATCTTTTGAATTTTTTGAACAAGAATTTTAAAATCTTATTATTGAGGTGGCATTAAATTAATTTGAACATTTTTTTTAATTTGAACATTTTAATAAAACTTTCAAGAGAGATTGTGTACAATCGTACTTTGAACCAATCTTATGTCATATAAACTGAAATACTGTTTTATATATATAAACACTATATTTTCAGAATCTACTGATCTACTTGGAGTATACAAGTAACACGTTTCTCAGTAAATACTTACTAGATTGAATTTACAAAAAAAAGCTGTTAGTTGAATTAAATAATTACTACTTAACTATATATTTTTTCTATGTATACTGGTACTAACTTTACAATCCCATAAATTATAACTAATTATTTTTAAAATAATACTTGTTTTTATTTAATTTAAATAAACTTAGATGTTTTCAATTAAAATATAGTTAACATGCCCTATTAATTTCAGATGTACAGCATAGTTATTCAACAATTAAATGCCTACTGAAATGACCACCACTGTAAGTCTAGTAAGCATATATTGGTTTTTTAAAGATTTAATGGCTTTATTTTTGAGCCGATATATTTTTTCCCTTACATTAGAATTTTGCAAAGTAAAATCAAGATACTTGAACATCAACTGTATCCTTATGAGATTTAAGTAGTATTTAAGTCAATGATATTCTAACATTCTAACATAAAAGAGACTACTTGACTTTCAAGTCATTTAATTAAAGCTACATTCCATTAGCTAGAAAAGTCTAAACTTGGCTTCATGTATTGAATCATTTTGATCATTTATCAGATCATTCTCATTTGAAGACTGTTGATTTACTTTATCCTTACTGATCACACTTTACTCATAGAACATCAAGCACTTAGTGATTACATGTATAATTATAACACAAATAAAGAAATAAAACCCTTCCTAGTTTCATTAGTGGGTATATGTAAATGAACACACACACATGCATAGTTAAATATATACATATACAGATATCTATAATATATATATATATAATTTTGTAGCAGACTGTAATCCCCAAAATCCCATCTTAAGTTTTGCGTTTTCTCATACCAATCATCAGTGCTTTGATGATTTTTCCATAATGAAAATGGCACTGATGGAAGTTTCTATTTATAAAATACTGCTGTTAAAATTAAGTAATAAGTTGGAATTAATTATAATTAGGTATTATGTATTATCACATTTTAAAGATGAAAACTATATATTTATGGATTAATACATAGAATAAACATATTAGTAATAACAAACAAAATGAAATGTTACCATCTGGAAGGGACCAAGGTAGTTTTATTTTTTTGCTTTTTTTTTTGTATGTGTGTGTGACAAAGACAGAGACAGACAGACAGGAAAGGAGAGAGATGAGAAGCATCAATTCTCATTGAAGCTCTTTAGTTGTTTATTGATTGCTTTCTCATGTGTGCCTTGACCAAGGGTCTACAGCAGACCAAATGACCCCTTGCTCAAGTCAGCTACCTTGGGCTTAAGTTGGTGAGCCTTGCTCAAACCACATGAGCCTGCACTCAAGCTGTCAACCTCAGGGTTTACAAACCTCGGCCCTCTGCGGTGCAGTCCAACGCTCTATCCACTGCACCACCACCTGGTCAGGCCAAAGTAGAGAGGTTTTTATAAGCCCTTTAATGTGTGTTACTACCACATGAGTCAGTTTCTTTTCTCCCTGTTCTTTCTGTTTTTAGATATTATTACTTATCTCATTTTTTTGCTAATCAAAGGGGAAAAAAACTTGTTAGGTTGTTCTTTTTAATATTTTGAAAAAAATATTTTTATATGTATTGATAGATTATTGACCATTTTCATTATTTTCCCTCACATTTTTATTCTTCTCTCCTACTAGATATGTTTCCAGTATTGTGACTATATATGTTTGGGGTTTCACAGTGATACATTCTAAAAATATTGTTTTAGTGTCTGAAAAATTAAAACTAATTGCACATTTGTTTAACAATTTATAATTAAATTGATTTTTATTGAATGATATCCATGTGTTCGACATTATTCAGAAAACAAGCTAATGTAACAAGCATCATTGGTATGGTCCTTCCAAATCATGGGCTCACAGACTAGTGGGGTAAGTAACATTATATATTTAGAAATGGCAAAAAATACTTTAAAGGAGTAGCCATAAAACCAGAAGCCAGATTAATACTAAGAAGATAAAACTCCAAAGTTTTTGAATATTTTCTTTATTTAATCTAAGAAAGTTCTCTTCAGCAAATTTTCCAGTGTATAAATAATTGCTGGTAATTAAGAAATTTGGCCTTCTTAGCAAGGAAGCAATATGCTTATATTTTAGTGAAACAATAAATTATATACCTACTATCCTTCCTGCTCATCTTCCAGTTTATATTTGAAAAGAAGACAAAGGAAAAGTAGATATTCTTTTTTTTTTTTTTTCTGAAGCTGGAAACCGGGAGGCAGTCAGACAGACTCCGGCATGCACCCGACTGGGATCCACCCGGCACGCCCACCAGGGGGCGATGCTCTGCCCATCCGGGACGTCGCTCTGTCGCGACCAGAGCCACTCTAGCGCCCGGGGCAGAGGCCAAGGAGCTATCCCCAGCGCCCGGGCCATCTTTTTTTTTCTTTTTTTTATTTTTATTTTTATTCATTATAGCAAGGGGAGAGAGAGTGAGAGAGAGAAGGGGGGAGGAGTAGGAAGCATCAACTCCCATATGTGCCTTGACCAGGCAAGCCCAGGGTTTTTTTGAATCGGCAACCTCAGCGTTTCCAGGTTGATGCTTTATCCACTGTGCCACCACAAGTCAGGCCCGGGTCATCTTTTTGCTCCAATGGAGCCTCGGCTTCGGGAGGGGAAGAGAGAGACAGAGAGGAAGGAGGGGGGGTGGAGAAGCAGATGGGCGCTTGTCCTATGTGCCCTGGCCGGGAATTGAACCCGGGACCCCTTGCACGCCAGGCCGATGCTCTACCACTGAGCCAACCGGCCAGGGCCAAAAGTAGATATTCTTGATATAGCAATTTAGAGAACTTGGCAGAGGACTACATTAGTTTCCTAATATTTAACTGCTGGATTAACTTGATTTATGTTTCCTCAAATTTCCGTAACAAATTGCCACAACAGAAATGTACTCTCTCAGGAGTACTTGATTCCAAAATCAAAGTGTCAGCAGAGCTATGCTATGTTCTCTCTGAAGGCTACAGAGAAGTGTCTTTTCCTAGCTTATGGTGATTGTTGGCAACCTTTGGCATTCCTTGAGTATAGCTTCAGAGGTCCAACCTCTGCTTTTATCTTCACACTTCTATTCCAGGGTCATATGCAGTATGTATCTTAAGAAATTTAACAATATGTAATATTCAGTAGAATTCATTTAAACAAAATATTTACTGGGTGTGTTTAACAGTTCCTAACACAATGATCATATTATAAATAACTATCATTTTCATTACTTTCCATACAATAGTCCAGAATAAACTAGATTTAGTCAACCATACTTGATTGAGCTTGGAAATAGTTTCACCTTTGGTCTAACCTTAAAGTTTTTTCAGCCTTAGGGAATGCCTTGATTGAATCTTTTGAGAGACACAGTCAAAGGATCCTGGTAAGCCATGCTCAGATTCCCATGACACAGAAACTGTTACATGCTGTTTGATTAAGCACTAACAATTATAATGCTTTGTCATGAAGCAATTTCTAACTAATACAAAGAATATAAGAATAAATGAAGTTTGCCCTGGCAGGTTAAATCAGTTGCTTAAAATATCATCCTGCTATTCCAAAGTAGAGGGTTTGATCCCCGGTTAAGATGCATATAAAAATAAACCAATAAATGCGTAAATGAAACAATAAATTGATGTCTCTCTTTCTAAAATAAAAAAATAGAATTGAAAAAATAATAATAAATTAAGCTTATTAGTTTTAGCTATTACAATGTAGGGTAATACAATGTATGTAGTTTAATGGAAAGGCAGGAAGAAAAACCAAGTAAAAGTATGTTAAAGTATAAATAGGTAATTAGGAAGTAGCTTCAAAGAGTAGGAGAATATTCTTTGTGGCTGTGAATTCTAGAAGAATGACAGCAGTAACATAAGGAAACATCAGAGCTTGGAAAAAAAATAAGTAAAATGAGTGAAGAATAAACTATAAAGTTATAATAGGTCTTTTTTATATTTCCTTTGTATTAGCAACATCTTAATAGAGAAAAATATTACTCTAGTTGTGTCCCATCTACTCCCAAGAAAACACATAATACTTATATACAAATGAAAACTGCACATTTGAAATCTATATAATTTTGTTAATCAATGTCACCCAGTAAATTAAATTAAAACATTTTTGCAAATAAAATACATTAATCCTAAGATTCAGAGTTTTTAAGAGTTTTAGATTTAAAATTCTTTTTTTTTTTTACTAATTAAGTGAGAGAGACAGACTCCTGCATGCACCCTGACTAGTATTCACCCAGCAAGCCCCCTACCACGCAAAGCTCTGCCCGTATGGGACCATTGATCCATTGCTCAGCAATCAAACTATTTTAGCACCTGACACGAGGTTACAGTGTCATCCTCAGCACCCAGGGCCAACTTGTTTGAATCATTTGAGCCATGGTTGCAAAATGTAAAGAGAGAGAAAGAGAGAGAGAGAGAGGGAGAGGGGGAAGAGGAAGGGTGAAGAAATTGATGGTTGATTCTCCTGTGTGCCCTGACTGGTAATCTAACCAGGACTTCCACACTCTGGGCCAACTCTCTACTTCTGAGCCAACCAAACAGGACCATTTTATAACTCTTAATTGTCCTCTGAACAACTATAATTGAATGTCTCACAGCTTTTTAAAATTAATAGCATCCAAATTGAAAATTAAGTCTTTTCATTCTAAATTTCTACCTTCACTTATATTTCTTAGTTAATGTAGTGACATGTCTTCTTATAAGGTAGAAATTAAAGAATAGAAGTAGAAATTAAGGTAGAATACAGCAAAAATAAAATTTTATAAGGCCACTGTATATGTATGAAAGTGTGTAAATGTCTATCACAAATATCTTTAAGTAAATACAAATTTTGAAACTAAGTCTAAAAAAAAGTTATTATTAGAGTCTTTTTTATAATAAAAAAGTCTTTTGCAATAAATTAGATATTTTCAATATTAATTTATGAATATTAAAGGATAGATATTTAGTGAAATAGCAAAAAATGATGAAAATATGATCTCATTCATATGTGGGATATAAAAGTGAAAGCAACAATGAATAAACAAAACAAACAAACAAAAACTCATAGGTACAGGCAATAATATGGTGGTACCAGAAGAATGGAGGTAGGGAGGTAGTAAAGCCAAAAGAGGGTCAAATATATAGTGATAAAAGATTTGACTCTGGTTAGTGGACACATAATGCAGATGAAATATCAAAATTATACTGGAGCATATATAAACTTATTAACCAATATCACCCAATATGTTTAATTTAAAATTAAAGAAAAAGATAATTTTTATAAATATGAAAGTTTTAATCATTATAAAAGAAATAGTTCATAAACATTTATGTATGTATCCTATATATTTAGTAGGTCATAGAAATCTAAAATGCTATACAATATGCAATATCATTCTTAATATTGAACATATTGTCTTTTCAATCTATTCATTTTTTCTCTGACAAATTTTTTTTAGAAAAGAGAAAATTTAATGTAATTTTTTAGAAAATTACATTAAATTTTTTAAATGTAATCAATGTAAAAGAACTGATAACACAATTAATTTTTTAAAACATCAGCTGTCTGGCCCTGACCAGATGCCTCAGTGGTAGAGCATCGGCCTGGTGTATGGATGTACAGAGTCGAATTCTAGTCAGGTCACACAGCAGAAGCACCCATCTGTTTCTCCACTCCTCCCCTTTTACTTATTTTTCTCTCTCTCTTTCTCTCTCTTCTCCTCTCCTCCTACAGCCATGGCTCAATTGGAGCAAGTTGGCCCCAGGTGCTGAGAATGGCTCCAGGGTCTCCACCTCAGATGCTAAAAAATTGGCTCTAGTTGCTACAAAGCAAGGGCACCAGATGGAAGAGCATCGCCCTCTTGTGGGCTTGTCAGGTGGATCCTGGTCAGGGCACATGCAGGAATCTGTCTCTGCCTCCCCTCCTCTCACTAAAAAACAAATGAACAAATAAAAAGAAAAATCAATTGTCTCTGAAAATAGTTTTGAAATGATATAAGACCCTCAGAATCAAATCTTTTTTTTTATTCTACTGTGTTAACAGATTAATTGTGCTCAAATAAACTGTCCATGTTCAAAATTAGTTTTAGAAGTTCTAAAACAAAAATAACAGACTTCACAATAGGGGAAAAGTAGTGAAAGTAGGGATTCTCTAACCCTAGTCCATCACTCTACAGGTAATTAAGTTTCAAATAAATGAAGTCATTTGTACTCATCAAACTAACCTCAGAATCCAAATTTTACCACTTCCTGGAGCCCAATGACCATGGAAAAATTGTTTTATCCACATTGTGCCTTCTATTGTTAATCTCTTTGCATCCCAGCCTTCACTAAAATAACACTCCATAGTGACATCTTTGGTCATTTCTAAAGGCCTTTAGCCCTAAAACCCTTAAATCTTCCACAAACAACTATAACGGCATGTCCCACAAACACATCAAATTTAATACCATTCAAATTATATGTTTCATCCTTTTAGTCCATATCTCTACTATCTCTTACATATTTCAATTGATGTAGTGGCATGTCTTTCTATAAGGTTTAAAGACATAATTTTTTACCGTATCTTTGATTATGATTATATGGTTAATAATTTTGATATTGAAATATCTCTCACTAAATAAATAACTACAGTATGTCCAAAACTATTCTAAGTATTATATGAGTGTATTTTTGAAGGAATGCTAGTAAATGTGTCTGGATAAATAAAATAAATGTATTAATGAGTATTGAGAGATGATTTTTTAGAGGTTGTAGAGATGTAAGACCAAGAATGTTAGCTTTATCTTTCTCAGTGAATGAAACATTCATCATTTTTCTCATTTGTTGTTTTTATATTCTATTTAAACTTAAACAACCTAATATGGCCCTGGTCAGTGGCTCAGTGGATAGAGCATTGGCCCAGCATATGGATATTTCAGGTTCAATCCAGAGTCAGGGCACACAGGAGAAACGACCATCCTCTTCTCCACCTCTCCCCTTTATCCTTCTTTCCCTCTTCCCCTCCCAAAGCCAATGGCTCCAGTGGTTTCAGTGTGGTCCCACGTGCTGTGGATAGCTCCACTGTGGTGCATCAGCCTCAGATGCTAAAAATAGCTTGATACTTGAGCATTGGCCCCAGACAGGGTTGCCGGGTATATCCTGGTTGGGGCGCATGTGGGAGTCTGCTTTACTATCTTCCTTCCTCTCACTGAAAAAAAAAAATCTAATTATGATATCTATTTATATCAAGATCTTTGAATGTAAAGCTGCTTTTTATACATGTTTACCATTTATAATGCATGATATAATGCTTTAAAAGTAGTTAAGTTTTAATTAATAGATTTGAAATTTAAAAATCTATTTAAAAAATACTGTAAATAAACCAAAAGAGTAACTTTACTTCAGTATACCAGTGAATCTTAATTTGATATTTCTATTGCCTAGTGATGACTTGTACAAGACTAACATAAATTTTAATAAGTGGTTTGAGTGAACTGTATTTATAGCATTACAAAAGTTGACATTTGTGGTTTTCTATAGTCCATATATTTTTTTATTTCTAAAATTGTCATTTGATAGTTGTACATTAAAGTCTGAAAATTTCTATAGTTTTTTTTATTTCAAGTTCCATTTAAAAATATATTCTTTTTTTGTCTAGTTACTTCCCACTAGTCTCTCCTTATATGTTTGAGTTTGTCATCTTAAAAGAAGATAAAATAATCAAAAACAGTTTCTCTCTGTTTCAAATTTGTCATAAATTAAATTATGTATTGCAAAACTTTCAGTTCATCTAGCCAAATGATGGTTTTAAAAATATAACTATTTTGTGAGATATAAAAATGCAAATAATATTCAAATCAAATTATGTTTACTTCAAATGAATAAATATATTTAAATGTAAACAGTTGCTTAGCTAGTTTTTATGTTGGCACTAAAAATGCATAGTCTGTGTTTGCCTCTGAATTTTGATGTTTAGTGACTGTAATAAATTACCATTATGGCCTGGCCTGTGGTGGCACAGTGGATAAAATGTCAACCTGGAATGCTGAGGTTGTTAGTTCAAAACCCTGGGCTTGTCTGGTCATGGCACATATGGGAGTAGATGCTTCCTGCTTCTCCCCCTTCTCTCTCTCTCTGTGTCTCTCTCTCTCTTTCTCTTCTCTAAAGTGAATAAATCAGAGGTCCCCAAACTATGGCCCCCAGGCTGCATGTGGCCCCCTGAGGCCATTTATCCAGTCCCCACCACACTTACAGAAGGTGGTCTTTCATTGGTGGTCAGTGAGAGGAGCATAGTTCCCATTGAAATACTGGTCAGTTTGTTGATTTAAATTTATTTGTTCTTTATTTTAAATATTGTATTTGTTCCCATTTTGTTTTACTTTAAAATAAGATATATACAGTGTGAATAGGGATTTGTTCATAGTTTTTTTATAGTCCAGCCTTCCAACGGTCTGAGGGACAGTGAACTGGCCCCCTGTGTAAAAAGTTTGGGAACCCCTGGAATAAATAAAATTTTAAAAAAGAAGTCTTAAAAAATTACTATGACATAATTCTCCATTTCCAATTAATGATTACAAATAAAATATAGAATATGATTCATGTATTTTTTAGTTCACTTGTCTGTGTAGCTTGTTCAAATTTACAATATTTTAAATAATTTGGCCCTGACCAGTTGATTCAGTGGTAGAGCATCAGCCAGCATATGGGTGTCCTGGGTTTGATTTCTTGTCAGAGCACACAGGAGAAGTGATCATCTGCTTCTCCCCTCCCTCCCCTCCACTACTCTTGCTCTCTGTCTCTCTCTCCCCCTCCCACAGCCAGGGCTCAATTTGTTTCAGAGCATCAACCCTGGGTGCGGAGGGATAGTTTCATGGAGCCTCTGCCTCAGGTGCTAAGATTAGCTCAGTTGTAAACATGGCCACAGATGGACAGAGCAGCAACCCCAAGTAGGAGTTGCTGTGTGGATCCCTGTCAGGGAACATGTGGGAGAGAGTCTGTCTCTCTTTCTTCCCTCCTTTCACTTGGAAAAGAGGAAAAAAAGAATTTCTATTTAACAAAGCAGTCTGATTATCTCTCTGGTCTCATTTCAGTAATATCCACTTGATATCCAGAAATACATTTCAATGTTGCATCATCCTGTATGAACAAGCTCATCCCCAGGAGAAATGCTAATTTTGAACTCTTTGCCAATATATGTGCTCCCCTCACTAAAGGTGCTTCCAAAGCTTTGGTGAAGGCAATATTTTTTGCATGTCTTAATTGGGGGAATAATTTAGAATATTACACATGGCAAATACTTCTTAATTCTACTTTCCTCCTCTGCATAGTCAAAGAAATTTTTATATTTTTTACATAGGCTAGCTTGAACAATCTTTGAATGAAGATTTCAATAACCATCCAAGCAAATGATTATGAATATTTATAGAAGCTAGCACAATAGACCCAGAATATCTATCAGAGCACCCAAATTATAAATACTGCTTCACCTCAAATCATGTTTTTATTTTTTCTTTGTATAGCATACTTAAAATACATTACTACATATATTTTCCAATTTTTATATGTATGTCCAAATATATGTAATGTATATAAAGTATATATGTAAGATACTTTGTTTTTTTCTGATTACAAGCTTTTCTCTCTCCTGTTTAAATATGTTTGTAACTTCATACATCTGCTGGAATATGATTTTAGTTATAGGCCCAAAGACAATAGACAAGTTTTTGACCAAGGAATATGGTGAGGATTAATTTATTTTGGAAGAAGCTGCTTTTGTTAATAAATTTACGATTTTTTAGTAGAGCAGGAATAATCACATCTGATGGGGATAATGACTGTTGGAAATAAAAGTTGATTTGGAATCTGGTTATTTGGCATATTTTAAGATATCCAAATCTCTCAATATGTCCTCATACCTATATTCAGTGTTTTATTCTTTCTCTATCAAAACTCTGTCACTTTTGATGCATTGTCAGATTGTTAACACAATTTACATAAATTGAAATGCTTAGGGTCAAGCTTTTAGTTTTATTTTCATCTATTTTAGCCTAGAGGCAAAAAAAAAAAAATGAGGGATGCTGAAAACCCTTGCTTGCCTGTTGGAATCTTGAGCTGAGAATTTTGGAACTTGAACTTGTTAAGTATTTCCTTTAAGCTGTCCAGCAACATTAAAAGCAACCAGTCTACCCTAGAGCCTTGAATTCATCATACCCCTCATTCTGTTCTTTTTAAGAGGTGATACAATCTCTCAAAACCTTGTCTTCAATAGACACTTCATTCTAGGTGACCACAGGTAATAATCTCATCAGCTTTTTGTCACTAAATATCATGGCTGCCAGAATCCCAAGTTTTAATTCACCCTAAATGTTTTTTGCCTTCAGCAACAAAGAGATGACATAACAAATACCCACTTCATTAGTTCCTAAAGTTTTCTTGGCCACAATTTATCCATGTATCAGATTATATATCAATGATTTTAGTTGTAAATAACTAAAGCCTATTCTGTGTGAGTAGAAAAATCATTCACTAAACATTGAGTAATTCAAATATTGTGGAGAGCTGAGTATGCACAGTTTAGTCTAAGTTGCTAACAACAATGCCTTCAAAAATAAGATGTTCCAGGATTTCAAGTATTCTATAATTTCTGATACATTTGTATCAGGAAGTTGACCCAACTTCTGCCTAAACTATCACTACTGAACAAAGAGGAGAAAAAGAGAAAGAAAGAATGAAAATATTTTTTACTAAATTTATTTTTTATTTAAGTATATATCAATACTTAGTATATAATCATAATTGATTATATTAGATTTAAGTATACACTATAGTGATTCAAGAGTTTTATATATGTATTTTAATGTAATCATCTTACTAATTTTAGTAAAAATTTGTCACCACGTGAACTGACCACAATATTATTAGCTATATTCCCCTTTCTCTTTTCACCTCCTCTCTTCTGTTAACAGTCCTTTTGGTTTTGTTTCTATGAGTTTATTTTTGTTTTGCTTTGTGATTAGATCCCACTCATAAATAAATCCCACATATTTGTCTTCCTCTGCCTGATGACACGCTTAACATATGAAAGACTATTAATGAATATGATTCTTATAGAAAGTTTTAAAGCTTGCAGAGTAAAAACGACTGATAAATGCTCACTATATATTGTTTTTGGATAACTCAGTTGGTGAGAATGTTGTCTCAATACACAGAGGTCACCAGTTAGATCCTCGGTCAGGGCACATACAAAAACAGATCCATGTTTCTGTCTCTCTCTATCTCCCTGCCTCTCTTTTTGAAACCAAAAAAATAAAATTATTTAAAAAAAAATTGCTCAATATAGTGGTGATCCTTGTTCAAATTTAAGTCTAAAGCCTTTTAAAATTTTCTTATGAGTACTGCATGTGTTTGTTGACCTTTTAAAAAACTTTCAATTTAGATGGATAGGGTAGGAAACAAACATCTATCCTGGAGAATAGCTATTATTTAACTTCAGATGTGGGAAAGTATTTGATAGTGAATTGATCCATTCAGTTTACAGGATTGTTCAGATGTTTTCTGGTGTCAATTTTGGCTAGTTTATTTGTTTAGAAATTTGTGCAGTTCATTTAAGGGTTCACAGAAATTTTTTTTAAATTATATTATCCTCGTTTGCATTTTTTATTGGCATCAGAATCCCTAGTAATATCACTTTTTTATATCTAGTGTAGCTTGTTTGTGTCTAGCAGTCACAAGAAAAACATCAGTTTCCTTATGCCTTTATTGATAAATTTACATTTCAGAAGAATCTTTTAAGAGAAAATATAATTATCATGCATTAATGAAAATAAAAAAATACTGTTTAACTTATTTTTTTAAGGTTGTTCTAACCATGGTACAGTGATATTTAATTTTATGTGTCAACTTTACTTGACCAAGAGGTGTCAAAATATTTGGTCAAACATTATTCTGGATATATCTATATGGGTGTTTTGGATGAATTTAACATTTAAATCTGTATGCAGAATTAATTTGATTTCCCTCCCTCAATTAATGGGCCTCCCTCATCTAATCATTTGAAGGTCTGATAGAACTAAAAGTCTGAACCTCCCTTTAGGTAAGAGAGATCTTTTCTTGCCTGATGAGCTTCAAACTGGGACACCAGCTTTCTCTTGCCTTCAGAATAAAACTGAAACAATCACTCTTTCTGGGTCACAAGCTTACAGGCCTTTGAAGTTGAATTATATAATTAGCCTCCTGGTTCTCTGACCTCAGATTAGAACTAAACCAACTTTGTTCCTTGGTCTCTAGTTTACTAACTAAACCAGCAGATCTTGGGACATGCCAACTTTATAATTGCTTGAGCTGTTTCCATACGGTAAACTCTCTTATTTATTTTATTTCTTCATAAATATATATGAATATCATATAATTTATGCATAAATATAGAAATAGGCAAAAGTAGGCTTATAGTTGTAATATAAATAAATAAAACAATAATTAATAATACAAGAATAAACTGCAATTCATGTATTCATTCAAGTAAGTGTAAACTTACTTTTGCCATCCTCGTATATATTAAAATATAATTAATAAATATATGCATGCACACATCCTACTGGTTCTGTTTGTATAAAAAACCTGTCTAATACAAGTATTATATACTAAAAGGAATATGGCAAGAAATTAATATCACAGGCTAATGTGATAAATATAATCAAGCAATAAGTAAAAAATATAAGCCACAATAAATCAATTTTATAACAAAATAAGAGTATTATAAATTTAAAAACTACTTTCCTGGGAAATAAAGAAGATACATTATATTATGATCTCAATAGATGCAAAACAACCATATATTAAAACTGAACCTTTATATGTAATGAGACTACTATGGTAAATTTTAAACCAATAAATCAAATAACCTAGCAAAGAGTAAATCATAAAGAAATGAAAAACCTGAAAAGCCCTATTACTAATAATGAGATTGAATCAGTAATCAAAGCCTCCCAACAAAGAAAAGACCAGAACAGATGCTTCACAGAATAATTCTACCAAACATTTTAATAACAAATAATACCAATTTTTCTCAAAATCTTCCAACAAATTTAAAAGGAGGATATTCTTCCAAGCTTGTTTTATAAAACTAATACTTCTCTGATAGAAGAGCCAGACAAAGATACCACAAGAAAACTAGAGACCAATATCCCCGATGAATATGTGTGGAAAAAACAGAAAGCCTCCAAAATACTAGCAAACCAAATTCACGTGTACATTAAAACGATCATACATCATGGATAAGTGGGTTCATCTCTCAAATGCAAGGATGGTTCTACATACATGTTCAACAATGTGATACATAACATTAACATAACAAAGAAAAATTATATGATCATTTCCAAAGTTGCAGAAAAAGCGTTTGACACACTTCAACACCCTTTTATAATAAAAATATGTCACAGATTAAAAAAGAAAAGGAAACTCCTTTAATATGATAAAAAACCAATCTCTAAAAGAGCATACCATCCCTGGCTGGTGATTGAGTGGATAGAGTGTCATTCTAAACTACGAAGGTCACCAGCTTGACCCCCGGGTCACCAGCTCAATTCAGGGTTGCCAGTTCAAACCCCAGTAAGGGGACATGTGAGAAGCAATCAATGACACAACTAAGTGGAACAACGAGTTGATCTCTCTCTCTCAAAAAAAAACAAAAAAAAACAAAACAAAAAAACAACAACAAAGAAAGAAAAAAAGTTTATACCTAACATATTCAACAGTTGAAAATTGGAAACTTTTCTAATACATTTAAAAGGCAGTCAAGGATGTCAACTCTTGCCACTTTTATTGAACATAGTACTGGGAGTTTAAGATAGAGCTATTAGGTGAGAAAGAGAAATAAAAGACATCTAAATTGAAAAGAATGAATTAAATTATCTGTTCTCAGATGAATTATACATAGATAATTCTATACATGGAATTTTATCTTTAAACATAAGAATTCCATTAAAATACAGATGGAATTAATAAATGAATTTAGCACAATTGTAGGATAGACAAACAAAACAAAAATGAGTTACATTTCTAGATACTAACAATGAAGGATGCAAAAAGAAAATTAAGAAGATCTCATTTATGGTAGCATCATAAGAAAATTTCCAAATACTTGTACAGTAGCATTAGAAACAAAATACTTAGTAATAAACTTAACATAGGAGGTATAGAGATTTGTATACAGAACTGTGTAAATTTATTTAATTTTCTCATCATTTGGATAGAAATAGTTGACCTGGCACTTTTTGCTATACAGGCTATACTGCTGACCTTTTCATTCACAAAAAAAAGACATATTAGTGCTTTTATTTCTTAAGCAGAAACCTGTATTTGACCGTTGGTGTGTCTGTGGACTATGGAGCCAGTTACACCCTCATGAGTGTTTGCTACAATTGTCACAGATGATTTAACTGATGGTTGCTTTGCCCTCTGAGGAGAGAGTGAAGCTTCCATTCAGATTCATTTTTTCTAACATTTCCATTCTCTATTTAGTTGTATTTTTATTTTATTTTATTTTTTATTTTTGTATTTTTCTGAAGCTGGAAACGGGGAGAGACAGACAGACTCCCGCATGCGCCCGATAGGGATCCACCCAGCACGCCCACCAGGGGGCGACGCTCTGCCCACCAGGGGGCGATTCTCTGCCCCTCCGGGGCATCGCTCTTTTGCGATCAGAGCCACTCCAGCGCCTGGGGCAGAGGCCAAGGAGCCATCCCCAGCGCCCGGGCCATCTTTGCTCCAATGGAGCCTCCCTGCGGGAGGGGAAGAGAGAGACAGAGAGGAAGGAGAGGGGGAGGGGTGGAGAAGCAGATGGACGCTTCTCCTGTGTGCCCTGGCTGGGAATCGAACCAGGGACTTCTGCACGCTAGGCCGACGCTGTACCACTGAGCCAACCGGCCAGGGCCTATTTAGTTGTATTTTTAAAGCTTTATATTTCTAGAATGTTCTTCACCCTCTCCGTTCATTGCAAAGTCAACTTGGACCAGAAAAAGCCCTTCAAGTCACCTTCAACTGGAACAGTGAACTAGAGACCTGATCGTTTTGAAATAGGCCTTCTGGCTTCTCCCTTTGCTACCCCCTCCCCAAGTACAAGGATCCCCACCTGGACACAATTTTCTCCCACTTTCCCCGTTCTTGGTGTTTCAAAAGCAAACAAAATACAAGGTATTAGCAAATGTCATCCTCTTGCCACTTCAGCTTAATTCAGCTCATGGTGTTTGTGAATTTTTCTCCAATGCATTGAAGTGCCAACCTGACTTTTAGAGCATGACTGGACTTTACTTTTTTCTTTTCTGGTGTTTACACAGACCCTTCTTTCTGTACTTTAGATATTTTTGACATTTATTTTAAATAAATATTTAACTTGCCATGTGTTTCAAAGTGGTTAAAATTAATTTTGTGTTATTTATAAAAGTACTCTGTGTTCATAGTCTTCCAAGAGTAGGTCTCATGTGCTGTAGTATGGTATCCTCAACTCAATGCAGCCAGGGGATAGCGTAGAGGCTGTTAGGGCTGTGTAATGATGCCTCTTTTCCTAAAACTATGGAGAGCCACTCACTGTCTTTTCTATAGCAGATGTCTTTACATCCAACTCCAGTTTACACTTAGGGTATTAGTGAGGATATGGAGGCAACACTCTGTACCCGCCAACGCTGATGATTTAGGGACCTTACCTAGTATATTTAAAGCCCTCATCTTTGATACTTGCTGAGCATGAACCTTGCATTTCATACTTAATTTCAGAAAGAAAAATAATTGGGAATTCTCACCTCCCCTTTATCCCAGTCCTTTCTACTAAACTGTTTCCAGAACTCATAAGCAAAATACTTAGTGCAATATTTTGGCACTAAAATGGCCAGGTAGGCTTATATGCCTGCTTATCAGACAAACATCTTAAATACTTTGCTAAACCTAACTTCTAACAGAAGTGAAAGGCCTTTAAACTTTTCATGTGAATTACTGACCCATGGATATTTCCCTTTGCGGATACAAAGCAAGAGTGGGACAAGAGTTTGAAAATAAAATAGTTTTTTTTATGAATTAATAAAATAATATCTTTTACCCAAAGCGATTATAACATATATAATGTTTTAGGAGATTATATCCTGTGGATTTCTCAGAAGGAGGTATTTAGCTCTTGAGCATATTAAAATTTGGCTGAATCCCAAGGTCACTTGAATTTGCTGGTGTTCTTCCAATTTAGCTGAGTGATTTGAAGATTTCTAACTCTAGTGAGATTCTCTTCTTAGTACACCTGGTGAATTACATGTAGACATACAATGTGTATAGATAAAGCTGAATATCATCTACTTTTATTTCTAAGTCCAGGCTATTCCAAGGAATTTATTTTTATATTCTCTCTTGCCTGACCTGAGGTAGTACAGTGGATGAAGAGTTGACCTGGAATGAACATCGCCAGGTCAAAACCCTGGGCTGGCCTGGTCAAAGCATATATGGGAGTTGATGCTTCTTGCTTCTCTCCCACCTTCCTTTCTCTTCTCTCTAAAATGAATAAAGTTTTTTAAAAATAAAAAATATATATATTCTTTCTTTTCACATTTCATAAATATCAGTGCTTATTCCACTCTTGAGAGCTCTGGCTTTGTAATGTCCTGTGTTCAGAGTGTTTTTCAGTAACACTGTTAACCTGCAATTGACAGAAATAGGGCTGACTAACCTGTGCAGGGAGAAATAGTGCAGTACTTGTATCCTCATGCAAATATTGTGTTCACAGACTAAAATAAGTAATGCTATGGCCATGATCCTTCTTAGTATGTATCTCACTGCATCAGGCTGTTGTGATTGGTATAATTAATTATATGCTAATTAAAAATGCAGATGTTTTGCATTTAATTTCTATCAAGAGTGAAAAGGTCGAGTAATGATTTTTTATAAAGGATCTTCCACTGTTAAAATTAATTGTTTTCTAATATTAGAAATAAACAAGGTATGCAATGAAATAAATGTATACTTATATACAAATATCATGCAAAACAATAAATTTAATATATATGTCCAGTTATGTTCAGAAATTTATAAAAAAGAAATAAATTACAAAAAGCACACATCATGGAAGACTATCTCACATTTATAGGTCAAATGTCTCCATATTTTAAAGATATAGTCTTTATAGTAATATTAAATTTTAAAAGATCTATAATAACTTATACATTTAAGATCTTAATTTAAAAATTTTACCATTATGGCCCTGGCTGGTTGGTTCAGTGGTAGACCATGTGGAAGTCTTGGATTTGATTCCCTGACAGGGCACACAGGAGAAGCACCCATCTGCTTCTCCACCCTTACCCCTATCCTTTCTCTCTCTCTTCTCCTCCTGCAACCAAGGCTCCATTGGAGCAAAGTTGGCCCAGGTGCTGAAGATGGCTCCATGGCCTCCACCTCAGGCACTAAAATGGCTCAGGTTGCAATGAAGCAACAGTCCAGATAGACAGAGCATCGCCCCCTAGTGGGCATGCCAGGTGGATCCTGGTCAGGTGTGTGCAAGAGTCTGTCTCTCTGCCTCGCAGCTTCTCACTTCAGAAAAATACACACACACACACACACAAAAAAAAAAAATTAGCAAGTTGTTTGAAAAGATGTAATCATTTGTGATCAGAGAAATAAACATTGAAAGTGAAATGTGACCAAACTATATACCTACTGAATGATTAAATTTTTTAAAAAATTGAGAATACCAACTTCAAGGGAAGTTTCATTCAGAGATGGTGAGAATCTGAATTTTTACAAATATCTTTAAGAATTGTTTGTAATTATCAGTTAAAACTGGGCACTGATACTTCTATTGGCTATTGCTTTGGTTCCATTTTCCTAGTGTAGAACTTTATTTTATGCTAGTGTTCCCTATGGAGTTAAATCTCATTTTAAACCTGAAACTATGAGTGTAAGATTTTATAAGGAAGCACAATTAAGCATATGTCTATAAGCATATTTCTTCTATATGATAATATGCATAAATAATACATATATATTTTATAGTAACTATGTACATGTAATATACATATATAATCTCTACCTAAAAGGGTGATTATCTAATGTTCCATAATTTTATCAAGAAGATTACTCTTGGAAGACTTACTTAAAAAGCATTTGCAACAGTAGTGGAGGAGAACATTGAACCATTTCTCCTCAAGTGTGGCAGCTCATAACATAATTTCACAATGAAGGCTATTTCTCTACTATTGTTCAGTCCCAGGAGCCACTCTACAAAAACATCTGCAATTACATGCAGATTGTTAATGACCCATGGTTACAGCTCTATAGTATTTTATTTTCTATTTCTTATTCCCTCAAAAATTGATTTATAATACTATATTTGTACAATTCTTGAAGTTATGATGTGTGATTCATTGCTATTTGAGTGAGTGCATGAGGACATTTCTGGCTAGCCCTCTACCTGTATTATCAGCTTCCTGGTAATATCATTTTGTTATTTTCTAAGTAGAATTGAGCTTCCCTCTCCTGAATATTTGAACATTCTTTTTTTTAATATTTATTTGATATATGTTCTAATGGCACTTGATTTTCCACTGTTATCTTTGTTATAAATTGGCTTATAATTGCAAGATCACATATAACTCAAGATATTTTATTTCTAGATTTCTACACTTAGTTATCCTAATTAATTATGAATTCTGGTGAAATGACAAGATAATATATAAAACTGCTTGTTCTATTTATGTAAATATGCAAAGATTGTTGATGGATGATGATACAAAATTATTTATAAGAATGTGAAGAGGCCCTGGCTGGTTAGCTCAGTGGTAGAGCATCGGCCTGGCTTGCAGAAGTCCCGGGTTTGATTCCCGGCCAGGGCACACAGGAGAAGCGCCCATCTGCTTCTCCACCCCTCCCCCTCTCCTTCCTCTCTGTCTCTCTCTTCCCTTCCCGCAGCCAAGGCTCCATTGGAGCAAAGACGGCCGGGGCGCTGGGGATGGCTCCTTGGCCTCTGCCTCAGGCGCTAGAGTGGCTCTGGTCGCGGCAGAGCGACACCCCGGAGGGGCAGAGCATCGCCCCTGGTGGGCAGAGCGGCGTGCCTCCCCATCGGGCGCATGCGGGAGTCTGTCTGACTGTCTCTCCCCATTTCTAGCTTCAGGAAAAAAAAAAAAAAAAAAAAAGAATGTGAAGAAATATAAAACTTTATAAACACTGTTCTCAAATAAAACAGTAAAAATATATAAACATAATAAGTTGTGGAGCTCTTTATTGGTTTTCTAAACCCAATAATAATCACTGGAAATAAAACGAAAATAAAATCATTTATTTTGACCCCAATAGTTCAGTCTTTCATATAGGCAAAAAAGATAGCCCAAAGGAGCTTTAAAAGAGTATCATTGCATTACTACAATTAATAATTACCATGGTGGTATGTATGTGTGTGTGCACATGTGTATGTGTAGGTGTGTATATGAATAAGTGAGGTATGTGTGTTCATAATCAATTAATAGTAACCATGTTTAACTTCTTCAGAAGGTCATTATATACCTTTTGTATTTTTGTGTGGAATAATGGTCTTTCAATTATCTATAGTATTTTTTCTACTTTTACCCCACAAAAATTTATGCTAAGATTGTTTTTTCAATCTTTGAACTTATGTTTCATTGCTATTTCAGTGAGAACTTAAAGACATTTCTGACTGCTTTTTAAAAGCAGCAATATTATAATAAAGCACGATAAAAAATAATGACTAAACAAATTGTGGAAATTTTATACTTAAAATTTATATTCAACTGTTGCACATAATTTGAAAGATTTAAAATCTGGCATATTTTCTCCACATTGTTCCAAAAATGTGGGTTACATTTTTAGATTATACTGATGGTCAGCTGTAATTTCTGCTATGTAAATACAATGTAAATTATACTTCCTGCTATGTAAATTACAGTGTAAAAATCTGAGCATATTAAAAAAAATTGACAAATATCTATCATGACAGGTAATAAACATGATATATTTAAGACTCTTAGTAAATCATAATCAGGAATTCTAAAGAGACGGACCCAGAGAACATTATGAGTCAATATTGATCTTTCAATAAAAAGTAGATTAATATGAAATAGTTATTTTATTGCTTACGTTTATAATGGCGTTAAAGAAAACTAGCTAAAGTGTCATGAACAGGGTTTTCTAATAACATATTATTTTAAATCATAGAGTATTTTTAAGTATAAATAACTTTCAGGTGTGAAATGTGACAATAATTGAATCATAGAAGGTAAAAAATATATGCTTTGTGTAGTTAATGAATAAGAGTACATTTTTTCACAATAATTTGATAGCTTATGATATAGCACACTTCAATTAATACTCTTTATTACTTCAGGTGCTAGAGAATTTACAATATTTCCATTTTGAGAGAAAGTGTTCATAGTCTCTAACTTCTGGGGAATAAGCCTAAATTGAAAATAAAATGTTTTCTTCAATCATTTGTCACAAGGGCCTAACACTTCAAAATTTCTACTTAATACCAAAAGAACCTTTAAATAGGTTCTGGAAATATGTCAATATCACATTTGCCATGGAAAGTCTATAACAAAGTGCGTTTTTGTTGTAATTTTTCTTTATTTTGATAATTGTTTTTGCTTTTAAAAGCAATTTGGGAGGTTTTCTCTGCCTGCTACTGTAGCTATTATGACTAAATACCAAGAGTGAACACATAAAGTGCTAACTTTGTCTTTGCTACTTGGAAGATAGACAGAGCTACTTTATTATTATTTAAATATTTTGTTAAACATATTCTAGGGGTAGACAAAAGGGAATTCTACTTACATATTTGTTTAGACCTGACTTGATTGTTTTTTTAGCTTTTTCATCTTCACCTGGACTATTATTTCATTTAGTGAAAGATAAATAAAATTAAGACAAACCATATACGATCTGATTTAGTTGTTGATTGGAAACAGAAGTTTAGCTCAAATATAGAATATTTTTCTTTGCACTTTAAAGAAAAGAATTACTTATAATAACAAGCATTTTTAGTAATTAAGAAGTAATTTATGCTTACTATTTAGTCACCAATTTTTTCCTTTACTTCTGAAATGAGTAGTTAGCTTCTGTATTATTATAGATAGTAAACTTTTGACATAAATATTTCTTGTAAATTTTGTCATTAATTGTGTTAGAACCTAAATAATTCACTCTAACTAGTTTTCTTGAGGCACAGTTTCTCACCCTATACATATTTTTAATAAAATAACAAAAATTTCAAAACACATTCAAATACATTAAATCTTTATTAAGCTATTTAACTTATTTAGTCTATATTTATTTGCATAATTAGGATAAATGGATGTTTGACCAGAGGTTCAATTTCAAATTGTGTCTCCACAATACGGTTATGCCCAAGGTATAAGTTCTTTTTTTTTCTACAAATAAAAACTCTGTTACATAAATAGACATTTGTTGGGTATTAGAATATAGTTTTTTAAAGTTATACAGACTCCTGCATGAGACCTAACTGGAATGCACCCAGCAACCCTCGGTTTGGGGCCAATGCTCTAATCACCTGATCTATTCTCCATACCTGAGGCTGACATTCAGACCAGTGAGCCACTGGCTGCAAGAGGAGAAGAGAGAGAGAAGGGGGAACGAGAGGGGAAGAGAGGCAGATGGTCACTCTCACGTGTGATTTGACCAGAAGTTGAACCCAGGACATACCCATGTCAGACTGACATTCTATCCACTGAGCCAACCAGTCAGGGCCAGAATAAAATTTTCATATAAATTGTTTGATCTTACAGGTGTGAATAGGCAAATAGTAGACATACTTATATGCCTTATAATTCCCGTTTATTTTTTTCTATACTATCAGTTGTAGACATAAATAAAGAAAAGCCTTCAAAAAATATTTTTCACAGAATTACAGTTTTTCTGTTTTTCCTTAAAATGTTATACATATGAATATGTATGCATATTTTTCTGAATTAAACTAGTTATATTATATTATCAGTGTTCAATATAAAAATAGTGCTTTGCCTGTCCAGGCGGTGGTGCAGTGGATAGAGCATTGGACTGGGATGCGGAGGACTGAGGTTTGAGACCCCGAGGTCACCAGCTTGAGCACCAGCTCATCTGGTTTGAGCTAAACTCAACAGCTTGAAATCAAGGCTGCTGGATAGAGTAAGGGGCCACTCATTCTGCTGTAGCCCCCCCACCCTCTGTCAAGGCACATATGAGAAAGCAATCAATGAACAACTAAGGTGCCGCAAAGGAGAATGGATGCTTCTCATTCCTCTCCCTTTCTGTCTGTCTGTCCCTATCTCAGTCTCTCTCTGTCTCTGCCACAAAATAAATAAACAAACAAACAAATAAATAAATAAATAAATAAATAAGAATAGTGTTTTTTAATTGCTTAAATGTTACTAAAACCAACCTATCATGCCAGTGTTTAATAGATTATATCTTCAATAGCAATATAGAAAATTATTTCTAATTGGAAATAAAAAACTGCCTGAAAAATATAACTCTTCTTTCTTGTTAATTTATAACACATTACTTAATATAAAACCTGGCTGGTATATTTTTATTTAATAATTTTTTTATGTCAGCAAGGTAAATACTAACTCAAAGTAGATAATGTATCACATATACCAACCAGCAACCAAGCCACAAATGTTTTAAGAAGTTACACATATAAAATAATAAAATATAGATAACTTTTTTCCTGTAATAAAATCAAGAAATGAAAGTTTGACACATTCTTAGAGATATTTAATAGGTATGCATAAAACCTGAGGTAGAGAGATCCCGTGCTGAGTGCTGTGAGTAACCCAGATAAACGGAGCACACAGAATAACTACTGTTTCTGGACTTGGATTAGCTGGACTCTGAACCAACTCTGTCATTGCAAATTCAATGCATAAAAATACTATATTACAATACATTTCTATACTTTTCTTAACACAATTAAGGAAATTAGAAAATTCCCAAAAATAATTAAGAAAAGAAACATAACCCAGAGAGAAGAGCAGGTAAAGATGATGCATTTTGTCTAAAATATTTGTAAATTCCCTCAAAATGAGCAATTTCACAACAAAGAAAGATAAAAATCAAAATGTGGGACATATTCAAGGTGGAAGAATCTTCAGGATTTTATCTGCAAAGTCAGCAGGCTCTCCAAGGGGCTTGCCTTTCAGTTTAAGGGTGAACCAGAAATAAATCCTACTCTTTCATCCATGTCCAGTGATTGATGTGTGAGGTGACTTTGTCATGAGTAGAGCAAAAGGAGAAAAGTTTTAAATATGGTCTAGCTCCCTCAAATATTTGCAGACTAAATTCATATGACTTTTTGTATAGTGGTGACAGGTAATTTGGCTACCTATATGAAAAAAATAAGAATTTTTAAAATTGCTTTACAACATACACACACAATCATACAAAAATACATGTATATATAATATAGACTTAAATATAAAAAATAAAAGGCTTAGGAAAA
Source organism: Saccopteryx bilineata (assembly GCF_036850765.1). Classification (NCBI taxonomy): domain Eukaryota; kingdom Metazoa; phylum Chordata; class Mammalia; order Chiroptera; family Emballonuridae; genus Saccopteryx; species Saccopteryx bilineata. Next base: position 96,156,299 of record NC_089495.1, on the reverse strand, counting down.
AATAGAATAACTGTATTGCTTGAAATAAGTAAATATATTTTTAACAGAATGTGACATTTTATTATATTTAAATGATATAAAATGTTATTTTTATCCAAATAACTTATTTTCCTTTATGTTCAAATAAACCAAATACAGCTTCCTTAGAAAAACTGATATGACTCACATATTTTTCCTTAATTGAGCCTGTGTACATTCTAGTTTTATTTTGTGACTTATGGTTTTAATTGCAACATGGTTACTCCTTATAGCAATGCTCAGCTATGCAGTACTCAGTCTACCATTCTGTGTGAAATTCTAGAAACTTAAGTTTGATCTAAAAAAATAATTTTTCATCATCAGAATGTATCTGTCCTGTTGGCTGGCCCAGAAAAGTTCTTGCCTTCAATAGGCTTAAGTGAGAGAAACAATCTCAAATTTGTATATTAGTCTGTTTTACTTGTAGATTTGTCTTGTCTACCCCCTTAGTTTTGATGAGCTTGATGTAAAACTTCCAGTGTAGCACTGGTGATTTCACAGTGTTTGGGAAGCAGAAGGATCAGAAGTTTGTATTATTCTCTTTTTCTTTTGGAAATTTATGACAAAGACCCATTCATCTATCCTAGTTTATTTTTCCATGAGAATACTATGTCAACCCTCACATGTTCAATGCCCATCTTGACTCTGGTCTTTTTGTATTAAATAGTATCTCATACTACATTTTTTAAATTAATTGTGTTTACATAGATTCTATGGTCATCCCAAATGCATTCCCCCTCCCCCTTATTCCCCACAACATCTCCCTTTCCCCCCTTCCCTTCAGGTTTATCCCATTCTATCATCCCCTTTCCCTCTGTCCTCTTTTCCTCTGGTCCCTTTGATCCCTCCTCTGTCTCAATTCCATTCTTCAGTTTTCATTGGTCCTTGAATTCCTCAAATGAGTGAGGTCATATGATATCTTTCTTTCTCTGCCTGGCTTATTTTACTCAATATAATAGTTTCCAGGTCCCTCCATAGTGTTGCAAAAGGTAATATTTCCTTCTTTCTCATAGCCCCATAGTATTACATTATATTATATATATGTACCACAGCTTTTTAATCCACTTGTCTACTGACAGACACTTGGCTGTTTCCAGATCTTTGCTATTGTGAACGATGCTGCCATAAACATGGGGGTTCATTTCTTTTTTTCAGTCAGTGATATGGTGTTCTTGGGATATATTCCTAAAAGTGGGATGGTTGGGTCATCAAAATTTTTTTTAAAAATTAAAAATGGATCTGCCTTTTGACAGAGTCATACTACATTTTAAAAAATGGTGCATATACCATCATAACACTTTTTTTTAATTTTATATTGTTTACTAACAATCTACTGAGCACCCAAAAACCTATCATCCTTCTTTGGAACTATAAGAGATGTTCACCTAAGTAAGCTGATGTGTCTGTTTTTAGTACTATGTATGCTGGAAACTATTTACAGTTCTTGTACTGTTTGTTTAATTATGTCTGTGGAGAATAAGAATTGGGGACGCTTTGTTCATGATCACTTTACAGCCTGAAGTTAATAAAGTAACTGAAACACAAAAAGTTTTAATACCTTAACAGTTTAAATTATAGTAAAAATAAAAGTTTAAATTATAGTAAAAAACCATTGCATAAAATTCATTTGCTTTAAGTGTAAAATTTAGTGATTCTTAGTAAATCTACATAATCCAGTTATAGATCATGAAAAACACCTGGAAAAGATTCTACTTACTCATTTTTAGTCAATCTTCATCACATCCTCAAGCCCCTAGGCAATGACTGATTTGCTTTCTATCACTATAGTTTAAAACCTTCTGCTGCTCAAATAACGTTCTTTTAAAATCTTTTTATGAAATGTATTGGTGTGTTTATTGCATTAACATTGGTTAATAAAATTATATAAGTTTTAGGTGTACAATTCTATCATGCATCATCTGTATACTGTAAATCAATCTCCTTCTGTAACCATTTATCCCTGCTTTTCTCTCTTCTATCTCCCCCACACCCCTTTTTTATAACATCCATACTGTTGTTTTGGTCTATGAGGTTGTTTGTTTGTTTGTTTGTTTGTTTAAGTAGTGTGTGTTTTCACTTATACATGGAATCTAATGAACAAAATAAACTAATAAACAAAATGAAAACAGACTCATATATATGGAGAACAGACTGACAACTGTCAGAAAGGTGAAAAAAGTGAAGGTCAAAGAATATATATATATATATATTTTTGTATTTTTCTGAAGCTAGAAATGGGGAGAGACAGTCAGACAGACTCCCACATGCGTCCGACCGGGATCCACCTGGCACGCCCACCAAGGGGTGACGCTCTGCCCCTCTGGGGGCGTCACTCTGTTGCAACCAGAGCCACTTTAGAGCCTGGGGCAGAGGCCAAGGAGCCATCCCCAGCGCCCGGGCCATCTTTGCTCCAATGGAGCCTTGGCTGTGGGAGGGGAAGAGAGAGACAGAGAGGCAGGAGAAGGGGAGGGGTGGAGAAGCAGATGGGCGCTTCTCCTGTGTACCCTGGCCGGGAATCGAACCCGGGACTCCTGCACGCCAGGCCGACGCTCTACCACTGAGCCAACCAGCCAGGGCCTCAAAGAATATTTTTAAGAGAATGAAAACAGAAGCCCTAGGCTGAAAGAAAATATTTACAAACATGTACCAGAGGAAATACTTGTATCCAGAATGAACTAAAAACTCTATCCCAAATATTTTTAGATAAGATTATCAACAAATAATAAATTGAACTATAACCATTTATGTTTGGTATAACTTAAATTATATATACATAGATATATAAGTATATAAAATTATATGTTAAACTGTCATCAAAATAATCCATCAAAAGAATGTAAACAAAAGCCTCAGATTATTCATTAATCGACTCCTAAGCAGTATATATTATTAAAAACCTAAAATTAATTTAAAAAGATAGCTAATTAGAAAAAAGAAAAGATTGAACAATTCACAGAAGAAAATACTCAAATAGCAAATATCACACACAAAACTCTGATCAACTTTATATGCATAATAATTAAATAACTCTACAGTCATCCAAATGAAAAATGAAAAAGGCAGAAATCACCAAGTGATAGGAAAGATTTGGACCCCTAAACTTTATACACTTACTTCTGGTGGGTCCAAGGTCCACATACTAATATTGTTTTTGAACAAGAATCCAGTTATATATTTTTTGTTACTTAGAGAAACTAGATGTGCCTAAGACCTTATTAAACCACTAATTTAAAAATAAATATTGTTTCTGTGGCGCTGCTCTCAATCTAGAAACATTTTCTCTTTTTTAATTAATTAATTAATTTATTTTTTATTAATTTTCCTGGGGTGACATCAATAAATCAGGGTGGGCAGAGCGTTGCCCCCTGGTGGGCGTGCCGGGTGGATCCTGGTCGGGCGCATGCGGGAGTCTGTCTGACTGTCTCTCCCCTTATCTAGCTTCAGAAAAATACAAAAAAAAAAAAAAATTCATTGGAATTTTGATGGGAATTGCATTAAATTTGTATATTGTTTTGCGTAATATGGCCATTTTGATTATATTTATTCTTCCTATTCAAGAACAAGGAATATTCTCCCATCTCACTGTATCTTTTTTGATTTCCTTTAACAATGCTTTGTAGTTTTCATTATACAGATCCTTTACATTCTTTGTTATGTTTATTCCTAGGTATTTTTGTTGTTGCAATCGTGAAGGTGAATATTTTTTTGAGTTTATTCTCATATGTTTCATTGTTGGCATATAAAAAGGCTACTGACTTTTGTATGTTAATTTTGTATCCTGCGACTTTACTGTATTGGCTTATTGTTTCTAGGAGTCTTTTTGTAGATTCTTTGGGGTTTTTGATGTATAGGATCATATCATCTGCAAAAAGTTATATCTTTACTTCTTCTTTTCTGATATGGATGCCTTTTATTTCTTTGTCTTGTCTGATTGCTCTGGCTAGAACCTCTAGCACCACATTAAATGAGAGTAGTGAGAGTGGACAACCCTGTCATGTTCCTGATTTAGGGGGGAAAACCTTCAGTTTTTTGCCACTTAATATGATGTTAGCTGATGGTTTATCACATATGGCCTTTACCATGTTGATATATTTTCCATCTATATCCATTTTGTTGAGAGTCTTAAACATAAAATTGTGTTGTATTTTATCAAATGCCTTTTCTGTATCTATTGATAAGATCATGTGGTTTTGTTCTTTGTTTTGTTGATATGGTGTATTACGTTAACCGTTTTATGTATGCTGAACCATCCTTGAGATTCTGGGATGAATCCCACTTGGTCATGATGTATTATGTTTTTAATATGTTGTTGTATTTGATTTGCTAATATTTTGTTTAATATTTTAGCATCTGTATTCATTAGAGATATTGGTCTGTAGTTTTCTTTTTTTGTGCTGTCCTTTCCTGGTTTTGGTATGAGGGTTATGTTGGCTTCATAAAATGTCTTTGAAAGTGTTGCTTCTTCTTCAATTTTTTGGAAGACTTTGAGTAGAACAGGAACCAAGTCTTCTTTGAATGTTTGATAGAATTCACTAGTATAACCGTCTGGACTTGGACTTTTATTTTTGGGGAGGTTTTTAATGTTTTTTTCTATTTCTTCTCTACTAATAGGTCTGTTTAGGCTTTCTGCTTCTTCTTGACTCAGTCTAGGAAGGTTGTATTGTTTTAGGAATTTATCCATTTCTTCTAGGTTGTTGAATTTAGTGGCATAAAGTTTTTCATAGTATTCTACAATAATCCTTTGTATATCTATGGTGTCCGTGGTGATTTCTCCTTTTTCATTTTGGATTTTGTTTATGAGTTCTTTCTCTTTGTTTCTTGGTAAGTCTTGCTAAGGGTTTGTCAATTTTGTTGATCTTTTCAAAGAACAAGCTTCTTGTTTTATTAATTTTTTCTATAGTTTTTTCTGTTCTCTATTTCATTTACTTCTGCTCTGATTTTTATTATCTCCTTTCTTCAGCTGGTTTTGGGTTGTCTTTGTTCTTCTTTTTCTAGTTCCTTAAGGTGTGAAGTTAAGTGGTTCACTTGGACTCTCTCTTGTTTGTTCATATAGGCCTGAAGTGATATGAACTTCCCTCTTATCACTGTTTTTGCTGCATCCCATAGATTCTGATATGTCGTATTGTCATTTTCATTTGTCTGTATATATCTTTTGATCTCTGCGCTTATTTCTTCTTTGACCCATTCATTTTTTTTTTTTTTGTATTTTTCTGAAGCTGGAAACGGGGAGAGACAGTCAGACAGACTCGACTCCCGCATGCGCCCGACCAGGATCCACCCGGCACACCCACCAGGGGTGACGCTCTGCCCACCAGGGGCGATGCTCTGCCCCTCCGGGGCATCGCTCTGCCATGGCAAGAGCCACTCTAGCGCCTGGGGCAGAGGCCAAGGAGCCATCCCCAGCACCCGGGCCATCTTTGCTCCAATGGAGCCTTGGCTGCGGGAGGGGAAGAGAGAGACAGAGAGAAAGGAGGGGTGGGGGTGGAGAAGCAAATGAGCGCTTCTTCTATGTGCCCTGGCCGGGAATCGAATCTGGGTCCCCTGCATGCCAGGCTGACGCTCTACTGCTGAGCCAACCGGCCAGGGCCGACCCATTCATTTTTTAAAAGTTGTTGCTTAGTTTCTACATTTTTGTGGGGTTTTTTCCCTTTTTTGCAGTTGAATTCTAGTTTCAAGGCTTTATGATCAGAAAATATGCTTGGTACAACTTTGATTTTTCTGAATTTGCTGATGTTATTTTTGTGGTCCAACATATGGTCAATTCTTAAGAATGATTCATATACATTGGAGAAAAATGTATATTCAGTCCCTTTGGGATGAAATGTCCTGTAGATGTCTACATATCCAAGTGCTCTAGTGTTTTGTTTAAGGCCAATATATCTTTATTGATTCTCTGTTTGGATGACGATCTAGAGGCGTCAATAGTGTATTGATGTCTCCAAGTATGATTGTATTTTTGTCAGTTTTTGTTTTAAGGTCAATAAGTAGATGTCTTATATATTTTGGTGCTCCTTGGTTTGGTGCATATATATTAAGAATTGTTATGTCTTCTTGATTCTGTGTTCTCTTAATCATTATGAATTGACCATTTTTGTCTCTCATTACTTTTGCTGTCTTTTAGTCAGAATTATCAGATATGAGTATTGCTACGCCTGCTTTTTTTTTATGTTATTTGCTTGGAGTATTGTTTTCCAGCCTTTCACTTTGAATTTGTTTTTTATCCTTGTTGCTTAGATGTGTTTCTTGTAGGCAGCATATAGTTGGATTTTCTTTTTTAATCCATTCTGCTACTCTGTGCCTTTTTATTGGTGAGTTTAATCTGTTTACATTTAGTGTAATTATTGACACTTGTGGGTTTCCTATTGCCATTTTATACATTGTTTTCTGTTAGTTTTGTGTCTTGTTTGATTCTTCTTTTTGTTTTTCTATCTTTTGTTTTTGTTTGGTTGTATTCCATACTTCTTTCCTCTGTTGCTACCTTTTTTAAGTCATGTGCTTCTGTGGTGGTTTTTCCAAGGGTGGTTACCATTAAGTAATAAAAAGAGTTCCTACCCTGTTCATTGTAGTACACTATCTTGTGAGTACTTCTGCACTCCATCGTCCTTTGCTACTGTTAATCTCCATCCTCTCCCCCCTTTTTTTTGTTTTCATTGTCACAGTTTAAATTTGGTTTTATTGTGTTCTTGGTGGAGCTTTTACTTGTGGTTTTGTTTTGTTTTATTCTTTGTATCTGGTTGGAAAACCCCCTTTAGTAATTCCTGGAGTAGGGGTTTTCTGATGATAAATTCCCTCATCTTTTCTGTTTCTGTTAATGTTTTTAATTCTTCTTCATATTTAAAGGATAGCTTTGATGGGTGTAGTATTCTTGGCTGAAAGTTCCTCTCTTTCAGGACTTGAAATATTGGGGTCCACTCTCTTCTAGCTTATAGAGTTTCTGTTGAGAAATCCGATGATAATCTAATAGACCTTCCTTTATATGTTGTATTCTTCTTTTCCCTGGCTGCCTTGAGAATTTTTTCTTTGTCATTGGTTTGTAACGATTTCATTATGATGTGCCTTAGAGTGGCTTTGCTGGGGTTAAGAAAACTCAGTGTTCTGTTTGCTTCTTGAATTTGAGGCTTTAGCTAGAAACATTTTTGCCTCACCTCTGCAGAAACCCGGGTCCCCCGCACGCCAGGCCGACGCTCTACCGCTGAGCCAACCGGCCAGGGCCGACCCATTCATTTTTTAAAAGTTGTTGCTTAGTTTCTACATTTTTGTGGGTTTTTTTCCCTTTTTTGCAGTTGAATTCTAGTTTCAAGGCTTTATGATCAGAAAATATGCTTGGTACAACTTCGATTTTTCTGAATTTGCTGATGTTATTTTTGTGGCCCAACATATGGTCAGTTCTTAAGAATGATTCATATACATTGGAGAAAAATGTATACTCAGTCCCTTTGGGATGAAATGTCCTGTAGATGTCTATCATATCCAAGTGCTCTAGTGTTTTGTTTAAGGCCAATATATCTTTATTGATTCTTTGTTTGGATGACGATCTAGAGGCGTCAATAGTGTATTGATGTCTCCAAGTATGATTGTTGATGTCACCAAGGTTCTAAACCATGGTGAATATATACCAGCTCTGTTAAACCACTGTTGTGCAATAGACAGAATTAAGGAAATTGCAGAAATTCTACTACTTCACTGCTTTTTAGTCTGCCATCCCCCATTCTGTAAATCTGTGATACCGACATTGTGTGGTGTTACTGGTCTATGTGTCTCTGACTCCACTGTATGATGATAGAAAAATGTTACAAACATAATACTGGACAAAAGACTCAGTCACAAAAGAGTACTGTCATTTTTAAAGAAATCCTAAAACTAATCTATACTTTGATAAATTACGACAAAATTATTGCTCATTGTTCATGATAGAAAAAATCAGAAGAGAATAGAGTTTCCCCAGTGCTGATAATGTCTATTTTTACCATGATTTTCTTTTTCTTGGGTTTATTCAATTTAGAAAAGTATATTCAATTTCAGAGTAATGGCACATGTATACATTTTCTAGAAGTATATTTAATATTTTTACTAGAACATACACAAATGTATCATCATCAGAATCTTTCAGTTCATTGATTTAATCAACATAAAGATAAAATTCTTACATTTTATACTGTTTATGACAGGTGAATTTCCATAAATGTATTTTTTGATGTTTGTAGAGATTTTATGCTTGTTTAATTTGTTGTTTTTAATGTATTATGTTTTTCATAATTTTTGAAAACTATGTGTTATTTTGGCCTGTGATTCAACATCTTTTAAGGCTGTATTACTTCCTGATAGAGCTTCCAGGAAAAGATGCTTAGTTATTAAAGGGGTAGTTCAATTTAAATTTGCCTTGAACATTTATAAACATTAGTTCTTTTTCATTAGTACTTATTCATTAGCTGGGTAAATGGGTAAATTTAATAAGTTGATGTTTCAAGGTTTTCTCAAATACAGATCTTCACTGGAGACTTGCATAGCTCAGCAATATTTGTACATTTATTTCAGAGTATTTCTAAGACATATATTGAGATTGAAAGCACCAGGCTTTGTCATCATATAAAGAAAGATTAGTATTCTGTTAATTATTTTCTGTGCCACCTTATGGTAGTATTTTTTTCCTTTTTTTGGCATAATGTTATCTCATTTGTGAAGTAATAATACATGCTTTATAATACTGTTCTATGAACTTAATAAACAATTATTTACAAAACGTGAGTTATTTCAAGCAATTCAAAATAATAATTGCTTACCAAGAGGATCAGAAAACTTGAGAGTATTGACTATGACATGCTGGTGACTGTTATACTAACATATTAAAATATTTATTGTTAAATAGTTATAACAGTTTGGGAACTATTGTTATATTTTCTATACTAATAAATGGAGATGACTTTAGTAATTTATGATAGCCATAAGCATATGAAAGAGAACTATGCATTAACTATTTAAGAAATTATATGAAAGTAAAATTAAGTTGGCACTTTGTAGAACATTAAATTTATAACTCTGAAAGAAATAGAAATATTTAGTTATAATTTATTTATTTAAAAATATTTCAAGTTTAATACTAAGTATACATGTTGGTTCTCATCTACTTTAAAAAAATGAAATATGGACTGGATTAATTGATTTCAATTTAATGTTATTTGCTAGGCACACTACACTCACTTTGAATAAATTTAGAATATATTTTATAGCAAAAGTTTGAGATTCTGCTATTTCTAAATATTTAAAAGAATAAAACAAATAAAATAGTGGATTAACTTCAAAACATCATATTTAACTAAAATCAAGTTACAAATTAGATTATTTATGAAGAGTTTATTTTATCTTAGGCTACTGTATGAAATCTGGAGAATCTGATTTAAAAAAATAAATTACTACTTTATTTGCAAAGTTTCAGTAAAATATGTATATAGATAAAAAGGAAATAAACAATATTAGAAAATATCAAAAAAGTTTACTATTTATACAAGCAATTACTTCCTAATTATATTCTTTTTAATCATAAAATGTATTTTTAAATTTAAGACAAATTATAAATAATATTTTATCATTCTTTGGTAATATTAAATTTAGAGCATGAATTTAATATACTGTGTTTGATTCAATAGTAAAAATATAAGAGCAAGATTATAAATTTGATTTCCAAATTTAATCATAAATTAAAGCAATATCAAGGAAAGTTCTATTTTGATGAAAAATTCAGCTACATGGGCATATAAACAGTCCAGAATGTTTTATTTACTCTGCAATAACACATGATATATATATATATGAATATATATATATATATATATATGAATTGGATGCTTAATTACCAAAAAGCTTTGCTTGGTAACTGTAGCCGTAAATTGAATTCTACACATTTTTTAACTAGAAAAAGTTGCCCAATTACATGTTTTAAAATGTGTAGGTAAACAATAATCTACTTGTTTATATCAATTTTACTTTTCTAAAACAAACCTTTTTTTTGTCAAATTTTAATAACAGAATTAATTTAAAATATATTTCATTATAAATTGAAAATAAAATTTCTGGAGCAGCAATTTTCCTTTTTTTCTTTTATTTATTGTATAATTAAAGTGACAATGGTTAATAAAACTATGTAGGTTTCAGGTGTCAATTCTTTGACACATTTTCTGTATATTGTACTGTGTCTACTTCCATTATCATTTATCTTCCCATTACCCTCTTCTTCCTCTTTCCACCCCCCTGTCCCTCTGTTAATTAGCATACTGTTGTCTGTGTCTATGAGTTTTTTCCCCCCCAGCAGAAGGACAACCATTGAAGGAGATTCCTAATCCTAAAAATTTGTCATTTCTCTAGAGTCTTAAATGTTTTGACCTGAATGGCATGATAAAAAATCCCTTATGTTCATCTAACTATTTACTTAAAAGTGGTAACTTAAAATTAACACATTCCTACAGTTATTTAGAGATTAGTTAGGAGATTTTATTGTGTAAATTGACTTAATGAGATAGATTGCTGTCAGAATTAAATGACATTTTTAATTATATGAAGATTTTAATCTTTGAAATAGTTTAACTTCAGTTATTAATAGAAAGAAATTAATGAAACAAACTTTTTGTGAATTTTTACAACATTTGGTATATATTAAAATAAACATTTATATTATGATTTTCTTAGAAATCAACTTTTAGAAAATTAGGGAAAACCTAATGTTTCATATTGATTTAATAAATCAGAATTTTTTATATATGTCAAATTTGTATCATTTTGACTTATAATAAATTTTGACATAAAATATATAATAAAATGTGATATATTTTTTCAAATGCTTAATTATTTATATTTCAAAAAGTGGGATTGTTCTTTAAAAAGAACACAAATATACAAAGATATTTTTTAAATATTCTAGAAATTTTCTTGTATCTCTTATTATTCAAATATTAAATTGCTTTAATTTTTCTAATTATCTTAGATAAAATATATATTTCAGCAATAAAAATTTAGAACTTAACAAATTATAATACAAAAAGATCAAATATCTAATGATTAGTTGGTGTGTTTGTAATCAAATGTTTTGAGTAAACTTTTCTGAAGTTTCAGGTTAGACTAAATTGAAACAAAATCAAGTTGGTAAATGCCTCCACAAAAAAGACATAAAAGAAAACAAACATCAGATGAGGCAATGCATTATTCATCTGTGCATATATGCCATGAATTATTGAGTAATATGGGACATGAGAATGAATGTGACACATTCTAGAGCAGTGGTTCTCAAACTTTTTGAAGTCAGGGCACATTTAAAATCCTACAAATAATTGTAGGCGCACTATATACAAATTTCTGAGAAATATTTTATAATAATTAAGTCAAATATTAAAGAAAAAAATATAAATTCCAAGCATGCTTTTATGGTAATTAAACTAAATAAATACAACAAAATTAAATTTATTCTGAATTTAAAAAACATTTTATGGCCTGACCTGTGGTGGTGCAGTGGATGAAGCGTCGACCTGGAAATGCTGAGGTCGCCAGTTCGAAACCCTGGGCTTGCCTGGTCAAGGCACATGTGGGAGATGATGCTTCCAGCTCGTCCCCCTTCTCTCTCTCTCTCTCTCCTCCCTCTCTCTCCTTTCTAAAATGAATAAATAAAATAAAATAAATTTTAAAAAAACCATTTTATGTTACATTTTTTGAGTTATACTTTTTAGAATTTGTAAAAAAGAGGGGTTCAAATATTTAAAAAAGACAAAAAAAGTTATCTTGATATATAGATACATTCTTAGTAAGATTTAGTAAATTCGGAACGCCCTAGTGCAAATGTGCTAAGTTTTTTCATTCTTGTGTTTATGAGAAACATGAGCCTGATGTGTCCTAGAAATTTCTTCAATGTTTGGGCATATATTTAAAAGACAAACTCTCATTTCCTCATCAATACAGTGAAGAATTCCTCTCTTTATAGTCTTACTTGTGTTGAGGGTAGAAAATTCTAATTCACATAAATAGGATGTTGAAAATTGTAGTAAAATGTTCAAAGCCATTTTAGATATTGCCACATATTATTCTTTTATAGAAATCCAAAAAGCTTCAAGAGACAATTCCTTATATTTAATCATCAATCCAAAACTCCCACCATACATATCATCTTAACTTTACACCAAACAAAGGATAGAAGAAACCTGCCTACAGTCTTTCTGGGGAACATGAGGGGTAGTGTAAACAATCCAGCACCACAGTATAACACCCTTTTGCAACCTAATCAGGCAAGTGAAATGGGGGGTGTTGGGCAGACTGTCAGCTTACAGCCAAATTCCCCACACCTCTGTTTCCCCAAAATCCAAAATCCAAAAACCCTGTTGGTATTTTGGTCCCCAACAGGCACGTATTTCTCTGGAATACCATAGGATGCACCTGGAAATCTTCTAGAACACACCAGTGTGTGCTGGTGTACATGTTGAGAACCACTCTTCTAGAGAGTCAAGGACTTAAAATTCTTGTAAAGCAGTTTAAATATGTACAGAAATAATTTTAATACAAAATATTATTCAATTCAAAATATTTATTGGGTCCTTATTTTGTGCTAGATTCTTGTTAGGCACGATTCCTGTTCTAAGGACCATGAACAATGTGTATTATTAAAAAATAAGTATTAAAAATAGAGAATATTGATGCTTATAATACTGACAAAGAAGTTTCTACAGTAAAGTTAAAGCTTGAGCCACATTTATATAAAGATATGAAATATGTGTAAAAAGGGTAATAAATAAAATATAAACCAGACATTAGGAATACTACAAGCAAATAAAATCATATGGAAAATGTGTAAGTTATGTTTAAGAAAAAAGTAGCAGTTTATTTGAAGAGCAGATAGAGTACTGGTATATGTAGATAATGGAGGTTGATAAGAAGGCAAAGACTATACATTGGTGAAATCATGGAAAACTTTACACATGAAGCTAAGAGGCTTGGAATTTGTTTTATATTTGATGAGAACCCAATAAATGTTTTAGACAGAGTGTACATAAGTATAATTTATGTGGCAATAGAGTGAAGGAATGAAAAAACTCAAAAAACTTATTTAAAAATGAAAATAAATAATAGTTAACAGTGTCCTAATCTCTGTTGACAATAATAAAAATGAAAGATAAATTATGGGCAAAAGAGATATTTTGCAAGAAATAAAAACAATTTGCTGACTAAATATAAGAGAGTGGGCAGAGGTTAAAGTCAATATTCCAATATATACATTAATGGTAGTGTTTCCAGAAAAACAATCAAGAACTGAAAGAAGAAAACATTTGTTTAGATATAGAGAGGGAGCACAATGCATTGGACAGATGTTGGTTTATTGAGTTGTGCACTAGAAACGGGTTTGGTTTTGTTAACTAACATCATCCTAATAAATTTTTAAAAAAATAAAAATAAGTAAAAAAGAATTTTAAAAATAGATAAATCTATTAGAAGTATAATACCAGGTAGTTATGTATGGCATTTCTTCTGTGTTTATGGAGAGAAAGAAAGAAAGAGAGAAAGAGAAAGAGTGAATATCATGTCTCTGTTTTATGTTTTTTGGTTTTTTTGTTAGGTCATCAGTTCTAGGAGATGAAGGCTCCACCCTTCTGATCTCATTTAACCTCTGTTACCTCTTATATAAGCCCTGTCCTCAAATATATCTACATTGGAAGTTAGAACTTCAACATAGGAATTTTTGAAGGTGGAGGGAAGATTCAGTCTGTGATAATATTATTTAAAATTGTGAAAACAGAATAATGTGTAAAATTTTGGACACTGAAGAAGAGGAAAAATCCTTAGGAAGACACATATTTGGAGAGGATGAGTTTGAAATACTTCACTACAAAGAACCAGGAAAAAGAAAGAGGAAAAAAATAAGATTATAGAATTACATAGAATTCATAATGTAAAATGCCAAAACAAAATAACATGCTATGAATTATATAGAAATAATGAAATTTGATGATTATTTTACTGGTTAATAAATTACAAATAGTTTTAAAGGAGTAGGGTGAACTAGATGAAATTACAAAATTTTTAAGATGTTTTAAAAATAATTTTGATGTAATTATGACAGGTCCAAATAAAGTAATATTTTAAGAAAGGTGTGATAAAAATAAATTGAACTATTAAAATATGACTGTTATTTGAGATGTGTAACTGTATATTTAATGAGTAACATGGACAAGTAAGGGGGGAAGTACAAAAATTTACTAATTTAAGCATAGTTTATTGCTTAACAGATACTATTAAAAGCATTATCAATCTAATGGTGACTACTACAATAAGAATACATGCATTTTCAAATATCATAAAATTTACATATAGCCACAAACAAAAAAAAAATATCTCAGTGATATATACTTAAAACTCTCATAAAATTATAATTAAAATTATATTAATTTCTACTAATAGAGGTCATAGAAATAATCCAAATTTATGCTGTATTCAAGAGACAGACCTTAAAATAAGAGTATCATAAAGGTTGACAATTAAAAAGAAGGACAAACATGGCAAATAAATGCAAATTCAAAGAAAGCAGATGTTAACATAACCTTCAGACATTTTAGAATTCAAAGCATTAAATAAAACAGTCAAGAACCTTCATAGTGCTAAAAGCTACACTTTATAATGATGTAAGTAAAATTTACTTATAAAGATGTAAGTAAATTTTAGAGTATCTATTCACAAATTTACTTACAAAATATAGTAAAATCATATAACATAAAAACAGTTTGGCCAAATAAATAAAAGGAGTGAGAGCTACAGCTGGCCTCCTGTAAAGCTGCACAGAAACCTCATAAACACCTGTGCTTAGGTATTCAATCCTAGTCATCTAATAAGTTTATACTTCAAACCCTTGAAAGTAAAAGCAAAGGGGTCGGTCTTTTGCCCAAATATAAATATTACTATAGCTAACCCTGCCACTAATTGCCATTTGATATAGCCAGATTCCCAAATGACCCTACCAAGAGTGAATTGAGAATCTTCACAATCTAAAACCTGGACTGGTCATACAGGCCAAAGCAAAGCTTGTATCTATCATACTGATATTGAATCATGACCCCTATTCGCAGCCAGGAGTCAGGTTTTGCTTCTGGAGTCTGAAAATGAGCATACTTAGATCTTTGGGTGATGCCTTACCATAAATAAAAGATCTGTAAAATTTCTACTGATTTTGTATTTATTGGATTTCCTCTAGTGATTGGTGTATGTGATACTTGCTTAATTTCTTTGTTTATATTATAGAGTGAATGTTCATTAATTAAAAAGAAACTTTATGAGATACTCATAAAGAAACTATGTGATACTCATGTTTTATAAATATGAAATATTTGTTATATTGAATTGAATAATTTTTAATAAAATAAAATTCTTAAAATAATATGAGAAGAGAAAAAAATACAGCAATTTCTTACTGTTGTAATTAGGAAATTGTCAAAAAAATTCTACATCTCCTGAAAAAATAAACAAAAACAAAAACAGAATGAGATGTTGTTACAACAGAATTCTACCTAAGCTTTTTAAGAAAAATGATGCCAGTGATCTTTAAATAATTGCAAAAACTTAAAAACATTAATTAAAAAACTTGATAATATATTATTCAAAAAGATAATTAAACATACATATTATTTTTTGAAAACTGTAGTAAATATCCTAAACATAATATTAACAAACATCTTAGCAGACTATTAAATGAATTAGACATTGAGACCAATTAGGCTTTATTTAAGGGTTGTAAGAATGTTCCTGTACTAAGAAAGTGACCACTAAAGGCTGTCATTTAAAATTATAGAAAAATAGAATATGATTATCCTCACAGATCCTGAAAAGGATTTGAAAAAAAGAACCTATAGCTCTTCCTGGTGTTTAAATATCATCAATAACAGAATAGATGGTTAAATCTTTAAAATAATTAATAGGGGTCTCTCTATATTATATGTAAGAGCACCCCAAAAATATAAAAATATAAAAAAGTAATAATAATAATTGAAAAGAAATTAAATAAAAAGAATAAATAATTTACATAGTAAGATGAGTAGGTGGTGATAACTCCATCTGCTTCAATTTATAAATACAATATAAGTGATTAAACAGAGTGAAATGAGATAAAATGATAAATATTTGATATTTAAAATTGTACCTATTTAACATCATCCATTTCTACACTTCCTTCCCCAAAAGTCTGATATATTTTTCCAGGACCTTTATCAACTTTTGCCATAATAGATGTTTTTAATAATGTTTATTCCCAGTCTGCCTTTCCAGTAAGAATGTGAAAATTTTCTAATTTCCAGTTAGAAAATTCATGATGGTGAGGTTTTATACAGGCTTTGTTCACTTAATGTAATACAGTTGCTCAATAAATATTTGCAGATGACTGAAAAATAATTCAGATGTAACAAACATCATATTATAGTTAAGGAAGCCATTTTAATTAAAACAAATGAACTTCTAGTGGGTTACATAATATAATAATTATTGTATAAAATTCTATTTTTTTTCCACCAAAAGGGTTTACCAGTATTTGGGAACAACAAAGAACTGACATTCAGAATATGTGGTCTAATGGTAGACCATGCACAAATCCGGAGAAAAAAAGTACACTCTTGCCTGACCTGTGGTGGCGCAGTGGATAAAGCGTCGACCTGGAAATGCTGAGGTCGCTGGTTCGAAACCCTGGGCTTGCCTGGTCAAGGCACATATGGGAGTTGATGCTTCCAGCTCCTCCCCCCTGTCTCTCTCTCTCTCTCTCTCTCTCTCTCTCTCTCTCTCTCCTCTCTAAAATGAATAAATAAAATAAAAATTAAAAAAAAAATTAAAAAAAAAAAAGTACACTCTTACAGACTTGACTTGATACAAGCATGTAAATAAAGAGTCCATTGGAGGAATCTAAAATTTCAAAATATACTGCTGTTTTATTCACTGGATATGGTACTCTCCCTTTGGCTGAGCTATTATTGAGCAAGGAAGAATCTTTTTTTCTAATGAAATGGTAAAGCAGTATTGCTTACTTTCTAGATGCAACATCTCTTCCTGTTGGGGTCAGTAGTGTGCATTAAATGACACCTATATGAATTGTAGCCTCCAGACTCCATTTTAAATGAGTTTTCTGTTTATTTTTTATTCATTCTTTCAAAACATGTTTATTGAGCATATAAAATTCTATATTTATTTCATAAAAATTATATTCTAGTAAGATGCAAATAGGTGCCCTAACAAGAATAATTTTACCTTTCAATTTTTTACATGAGTTTCAGAAATAACATTTTGAAAATAAAATATATTGTTTATTGTTAAGGAAAAAAATATTAGATGTAAGTTTTATTTGTGCAAGTTAAATTACCTAATATAGAGGGGAAACTAAGGCATTATTCTTGCTGGTTAAACTTCCATATCTATTTTATATTCCTTCACCCTTCAATTTATAATCAGTTAAAGATACAACACTATTCAACTTCAAACATATTTTTGATTTCTTTTCCTATTTATATAATTGGGAACAATACATTTTATTATTTCACACATTGATTCATATAGTTTCTACCTGTTTCTTTTTTCTGAACAATTTTCTTTTTCAAAAGTAACAAATGCACTTAAAAAAAAACAAAAAAATACCTAAAACATATTAAAAATAGTCTAAATAAGGCAATTTAGTTATGAAACAGAAATCTTCAACAGAATTTAGAAGAACTAAGGTGTAATAATATTGTAAAAGAGCTGAAATATGTAAGTTTAGAATTCTATATCTAATCTAGTATGTATCAAAATAAATGTGAGAAATACCTATTTATTGTTAAGTCTTGGGCTTTGGTAGGTCAAAGCTCTTACTGTAACAGTTAAAAAACTGGATGTGCTTTAAAAATTATATTTTTAAAGACACTGGAACCATGAGGACCACATAAACTAAAATGATAGAAAAGGTGAATGCTTTCTAGGTTGTCCAAAAATCACAAGCTATTTCTTGCCTGGGAAAACTTTCTGATTTTGGACATAAAAAATTTCAAAATGATCTTAGTAAGAGGTATACTATTGTTAGAAGGAGAAATCTATGAAGTTTTTGACAGTTTCTAAGGCTGGTATGATAGATTATCCCATGTGCTTCTGTGGTGGTTTTTTCAATGGTGGTTACCTTTGAGTAATGAAAAGGGTCCCTACCCTGTTCATTGTAGCGAACTATTTTGTGAGTACTTTTGCACTCCATCGTCCTTTGCTACTGTTAATCTCCATCTTCTCCCCCTCTTTCTTTTTGTTGTTGTCACAGTTTAAATTTGGTTTTATTGTCTTCTTCTTGGAGCTTTTACTTGTGGCTCTGTTTTTTTTTGTTCTTTGTATCTGATTGGAGAACCCCCTTTAGTAATTCCTGGAGTGGGGGTTTTCTGATGATAAATTCCCTCATCTTTTCTGTATCTGTGAATGTTTTTATTTCTCCTTCATATTTGAAGGATAGCTTTGATGGGTATAGTATTCGTGGCTGAAAGTTCCTCTCTTTCAGGACTTGAAATATTGGGGTCCACTCTCTTCTAGCTTGTAGAGTTTCTGCTGAGAAATCTGATGATAATCTAATCGGCCTTCCTTTATATGTTGTATTCTTCTTTTCCCTGGCTGCCTTGAGAATTTTTTCTTTGCCGTTGGTTTGTGTCAATTTCATTATGATGTGCCTTGGAGTAGGTTTATTGGGGTTAAGAAAACTCAGAGTTCTGTTTGCTTCTTGAACTTGAGGCTTTAGTTCTTTCTACAGGCTTGGGAAGTTTTCATCTATTATTTGTTTGAGTATGTTCTCCATTCCATTTTCTCTCTCTTCTCCCTCTGATATACCTATTATTCTTATGTTATTCTTTCTGATGGAGTCAGATAATTCTTGTAGGGCTATCTCATTTTTTTTAATTTTTGAGTCTCTTTCTTCTTCTCTCTGTTGTGCCTCAAGTTGCTTGTCTTCTATTTCACTAATCCTCTCTTCTATCTGACCTGTTCTATTAGCTAAGCTTGTTACTTCGTTTTTCAGCTCGTGAATTGAGTTTTTCATCTCTGTTTGATTTGTTTTTATAGTTTCAATTTCCTTGGACATATATTCTTTGTGTTCATTGAGTTGTTTTCTGAGCTCCCTAAATTGCCTTTCTGTGTTTTCTTGTATATCTCGGAGGATTTTTAGGATTTCTATCTTAAATTCTCTGTCATTTAGCTCCAAGGTTTCCAATATATTAAATTTTTTCTCCATAGATTTTTCCTCATCTAGCTGTGTTACCTCTCTTTCTTTTGTATTCATGATATTCGATTTTCTCTTCCTTAACGGCATCTGAGGGTGGTTTTGTTGATAGTATTAATGAAATTTAATAAAGAATAAAAAGTTAAAAAATAAAAAAATAATAAAAAAAATAAAAAATAAAAAAGAGTTGTTTTTTTAAAAAAAATTAATAATGAAATAAAGAAAAATAAAATAAAATAAAAATTTTAAAAAAAGGAAATTATTCCCCCTTCCTTTTTTCCTCTCCTCTCCTCTCCCCTCTTTCTTGAGAAAATCTTGTGGTGAACTGTGAATGATAACAAACAATGCCTGTGACGGAGGGCCTGAATTGGGGAAAAGTAATAAAGGGGCAAAAAAAGAAAAAGAAAAAAAAAAGAAAAAAGAAAAAAAAAGAGCGTATGGACCCACAAAAAGCAAATAAGGAAAAAATTTGGGTCAAGAATAAAATGATTTGCTTTTAGGTGTTGGTTGTCTAAGAGTTATGATGAGAGGAATAAGAGGAAAACGGAAAAATGGGGGGACAAATTAAAAAATTACTATTGTATTTAGTGGAACAAGAACTATATAATATGGAGAGCCAGGGATGGTAGCACTGCTAGTGAGTTAAAAAGGTGAAGTAAAAAACCCCCAAAATGCCACAAACATAAGTTTGAGTCCCAGATAAGATAATTTGTTTGTTATTGAGGTTTGAAGGAGAGGAGATGTAAAGGAGAAAGGAAGAAACTAATATAGAGGGAGAAAAGAAAGAGAGAGAGAGAAAAAAAGAGGGAACCACTAAAAGAAGAAAAAAGAAAGGAGAGAGAGAGAGAGTTAAGGGTTTTGGAGTGCAACCCTCATAGAGAGAAAGGAAGAGAAGAGAAAAGATAATGGGAGATGTAACACTTATGGGTAGTGTAGTTCAAGGAGAGGAGAGAGTAAGACCGGCAGAGAGTTAATCAGCCAAATTGGAGGAGGAAAAAAAGTATCAAGAATGAAGATAAGAGAAACAAACGAACAAATATAATAAAATGGGATAGGTTATAAAGTCTGCAGATTATTCTTGATTTTGAGAGGTTATCTTCTTGCTTTTTCTTTTCTCTCCCTCTTCTGGTCGGTGACTCTGTACCCCGGGTTCTGCCCCTTTGGCACGCTCAGGTAGAGGTTTGCAGTTGATAAGTCTCTATGGCAATGTCATGTATTGTGCTTTAGTCTCGTTGGCAGTTGAGGCTCATTAGCATTTATAGGCTCCGACAGTGAGAGAGTCTGTGTTCCTGGAGCCTTTCTCCTAGTCTTTCCTTCCTCAATTAGTAGCCTGAGAATCCAGCTATGGGGTTGCTGCTGCCTCTGCCTGGATAGTAAGAGGTTCAAAGAGCTGGCAACTCCCCACTCTATTTCCACTCAGCACAGGGCTCTGGGTAAGGCTCAGTCAGTCAGAGCTGCTAGCATAATCAGGCGGGCTTTCCACCCACTCAAAGACCTCTGGCTCTTCCACTATGTCCGGTAACACAGGCAGGCACCCACTTCCGGGGCGCTTGGAGGAAATTCTCACTCACTGTCTGCAACCAGGATATCCGGTCAGCAGTCTCACGCTCTGAGTGAAACCCCCAACTGCAGGGAAAAGTTGCAGCGTTGGAATTGAGTCTCGCTCCGTCCCCGTGCGTGGCTTTTGCAAGGTGCTGGGGCGGCCCGAGTTTCTGCTTTGGCCCACACAAAGGCCCCTGACTTTGCCCCTCTGTGCGATAACACGGGCGCGCACTGCCGAGGCACTCGAAGGAATCTCTTATTCACTATCTGCGCGCGCAAACCAGGATATGCGGCCGGCCGCGTTTCCCTCTGAGTGAAACCCCCTCCAGCAAGGAAAATCTCCACCGTTGGAATTAGTTCTCACTCCCTCCCGTGCGTGGCTTTCCCAGGGTGCTGGGGCTGCCCAGAGACTCTGCCCTCAGCCCACAGAAAGGCCTCTGACCCTGCCTCTCCATGGGGCAACACGGGCACCCACTTCCGGGGCTTAGGAAGAAATCTCTCGCCCACTAACTGCGCACCGACCAGGGATCAGGTAAAATGGCCGCTCCGCTTGTCTTTCTTTGTTTGGGTTTGGCGCTAGTGTTAGCTTGTATTGCCCGGGTTGCCACAGGATCAGATTTTCCTCGGCTTGGATCTCCGTGCCACAGCCTGGTTCAGCCGTTTGTGCCGTGGCCTGGATCTATTCACCCCCTTTGCCTGCCTCAGTTTCTATATTCACAGTTACCAGAGAAAGCCGCCCTGTTTAGGTTAGTGAGGAAGGCGGAGCATTTCTTACTCCCTATTTCCTTCGGGGTTTGGTTATATATTTAGCCAATTTTTCACTCAACCATACCTTTGGGTGTATTGCGAAGCATCTGGAGGCTCCAAGTATAGGTTTTTCTGTTTCTGGTTGAAGATCTTGTTGAGTTTTGGGGGAGATTTATGGGTATCACTTCCTACCCTGCCATTACTCTGACGTCATATCCCAGTATGATAGATTAGAAACTAACAAATTCTGCCCTGGTCCTTTAGCTCAGTCAGTTAAGAGTATCATCCATAAACGACAAGGTTGTGGGTGGATCCTTGGTCAGGGCACATACAGGAGCTTCCTGTCTCTCTCTCTCTCTGCCTCTCCTCACACCAAAAAAATAAAATAAAAATAAAAAATAGAGAGAGAGCAAAACTAAGAAAGAAAGAAACAAGAAAGGAAGGAAGTAAGTACGGAAGTGCAGAAGTACGGAAGGATGGAAGGAAGGAAGGAAGGAAGGAAGGAAGGAAGGAAGGAAGGAAGGAAGGAAGGAAGGAAGGAAGGAAAGGAAAGAAAGAAGGAAAGGAGGGAGGGAGGAAAGAAGAAAAAGAAAAAAGAAAAAAAAATTGATGTCCTGGCTAGTTGGCTCAGTGGATAAAACATTGGCCTGGCATGTGGACATCCCGGATTAAATCCCTGGTCAGTACACCATCTGCTTTTCTTCCCCTCTCTCTCCGCCTTTCTTTCTCTTCCCCAGTGCCTTGATTCATTTGACTGTTGGCCAAGGTGCTGAGGATGACTTGGTTGGTCCAGTGCATCAGCTTCAGTTGTTAAAAATAGCTCAGTTGATTGGAACACCAGCCACAGACAACATTTGTTGGGTGGATCCTGGTAGTGGTGCATGCAAGAGATTGTCTCACCATCTTCCCTCTTCTCACTTAAAAAAAATTGACAAAAGAATGGAAAAGACACTTTACTAAGGAAAATATCAAATGACCAAAAATCATGTGAAAGGGTGCTTTCCATCATTAATCTTTAATGAAATAAAAATTAATAATGCAATTATTTGTACAAATACACATACATTCAATGGTGAAACTTTAAAGGTCTCACTGTCCTTCACACTGTTGCTAAAGTTGTAAAGAAAAAAAACACACCCCTCTATGTTATTTTTGGTGGGATGAATTAAACAGTCTTTTAAAAAAACTTCTTGGATGCTTGTTCTTTAATGCAGCAGTTATTGCCTAGGAACATACTGAATTAAAATGAGTATAAATGTATGAGAATTTTAATAATCTCTTTATCAAAATAGCTTAAAGTGAAAAGCAACTCAACTGTCATTCAACACTTAAAAATAAATAATGTGAGATATAGTTGTACTTTGAAAAACTAAAAAGTCATAATTAAAAATGATGCATAACATAACAAGACGTTGAATTAATGAGGCTAGACCCAAAATACCACATTTATAATTTCATTTATAGTAATCCAAAAAACTTTTAAGCAAATGTTATGGTTAAAAAAATCTGGGCCCTGGTCGGTTGGCTCAGTGGTAGAGCATCAGCCTGGCGTGCAGGAGAGGGCACACAGGAGAAGTGCCCATCTGCTTCTCCACCCCTCCCTCTCTCCTTCCTCTCTGTCTCTCTCTTCCCCTCCCGCAGCCAAGGCTCCATTGGAGTGGGGTTTGCCCGGGCGCTGAGGATGGCTCTGTGGCCTCTGCTTCAGGCGCTAGAATGGCTCTGATTGTGGCAGAGTGACGCCCCAAGATGGGCAGAGCATCGCCCCCTGGTGGGCATACCAGGTGGATCCAGGTCAGGCGCATGCGGGAGTCTGTCTGACTGCCTCCCTGTTTCCAGCTTCGGAAAAATACAAAAAAAAAAAAAAAGTCTGGAAAGGCCCTTGCCAGTTGGCTGACAGAGTGTCAGCCTAGTGTGTGGAAGTCCCAGGGTCGATCTGGAGAAGAATTAACTATGATGGAGAAGATGACTAGGCAGGGTAGGATAAAATATTC
The DNA here is from genome assembly GCF_036850765.1 of Saccopteryx bilineata. Lineage (NCBI taxonomy): Eukaryota > Metazoa > Chordata > Mammalia > Chiroptera > Emballonuridae > Saccopteryx > Saccopteryx bilineata. Next base: position 96,132,782 of record NC_089495.1, on the reverse strand, counting down.
TAGTATGCTCAAAGTACAGTAGAATGTAAACAGAAACAGGTTCAAATCAACAACAACAAAAATGTAAGAATTTGTCAGCAGCAGACCCATTCATTACTACAGGACATTATTTTATAAAAAAATATTTTATTGAATTTATTTGGGTTACATTTTTAATAAAATTATGAAGGTTTAAAGTGTACTACAGTGTTTTCCAATCTTTTTGCACTTGGGGACTAGTGAAAATAGAAGAATTACTTTGGTAACTGCTAAGGCAAATCATCCTGGGCATAAGCGAATTCTACTAAGACCATTGGGTATATAATCTTCATACAACATTAGAGTGGTTAACTTTTTCCTGAACTGGTCCATGGACCCATGGTTAAAAAAACACTGTTGCACAATTCTACAATGCATCACCTGTATATTGTATTGTGTGTTCACAACCCCAAATCAAGTCTCCTTTCATTACGTTTATCCCCCTTTACCCTCTTTTACTTCTTCCCATTCTACTCCTTCTAACTATAGGGCCTTTTTTAGTTAGAAGGATAATTTCAAATTTAAAGATGGTGATGTAGGAAGAAATGAGTAAAATAAAAATAGTGAATTAGGGTAAATCTAAATAAATATTAATATGAGAAAAGACTATTAATGATTTCTTGTGACATTTAAAATTTATATAAACTCAAAATATATAAAAAATTATTTTAAAATGTATAAGAACAGATCTTGACCAAGTGGATCAATGGATAGAGAGTCAGTCCTTGCACCAGGTCACAGGTTTGATTCCCACTCAGGTCGTATACCAGAAGTAACCAATGAGTGCACAGCTAAATGGAACAACTAAATAGAACAAGTTGATGCCTCTCTCTCTCTCTCTCTCTCTCTTTTTCCCTTTCTCTCCTTCTCAATCAATGGAAAAATTTTTTTTCAATTGTAAGTATCGTAATGTAGTTAACATGTTTTAATAACAGTGGCAAAAAAACACCAATGAAAATTTTAGCATTTCCATTAATATAATACTAAATGTATATATAACTATTGTGGTTATAGATAAAAAATTAAATAAAATAAATCAAATACAAAACAAATAGTAAAAAATAATAAAATACTATATTTTTAGTCTAAATATGTCACTAGTCACATTACAAATAAATGGGATTAATATTTTATTTAAAAACATCATCACACTGGAGTAAAAATATAAAGCTGTTTATAAGGTACAATTGCCTTATCTACAAAGATATAGAAAGTACAGGTAAATCTGTCATAGAGATGTTATTTAAACCCAAAATATTAGAGCATTTTTCATTGAGAAATATATAAAAATTAGGGGATATTTCAAAAATATGAAGTGATAAAATATCCCTAATTTTTGTATGCAGCAATAGTTTTAGTTTTCCATAACATTTTAAATCAATTTCAGCACAAGAAAATGAAAGAAAATGTGAGTGATAGCAGGAATGGTTTTTAATCTGTCCTTTGATCAAATTTACATTTAGAAAGCGTTTCTTTATATTGAATTGCACTAGATATACAATTGATAACTTTCTTTGGTGAATAATGAATATCATCAAGCGTAATATTTATTTGTACAATTTCATTTTCTAAAAAATTCTGATATTTTATTTTTCCATCAAAAAAAAATCACTTCTGACACTAAATAATAAAATCAGTCTTTTTGAGACTAGATTTAATTTGATTCTTAGATTGAGATCAACTTAATTCTAAGTAATATGTTTTAACAAGTCACATTGAATCAGAAAATAATGTTTACTGGCTTTATCATATTTTGGAGAAAACAGAAACTTCCTCTAAGTTGGGGCTGATATGAAAACTATCAAGAGTTTAAAATATAAACAAAAAAACCCTTTAATATTATGATTACATTTTCAGTACAAATACCAGTAGCACCTCCCTGCACACCTTCAAATATATCATTAAAGATGGAGCTTTGCCAAATTAAATTTAAACTCATAGTATTCAAAATCAGTATGCTTCAGCACACTTGAGGATATGAAGCAAGAGCTGGCAGCTTATGGCCACATTTTCCCCCTAAAATATTACACATAAAAACAAACCAATAGAATTTATAATAGCTAAAATATTTTGAGATTTTGAAAATTGATATTAAGCTATGAATCTCTAATTTCAAAATGCATGTTTTTCTCCACCAACCATGATTTCCCCTTCACATCTTCCAATACAGACTCATTTTTTCCTCTGAAGTAGGAAAAAGTAAGTCAATTTTTATTTTTCAAATAAGTATCTCTCATTTTTAAAAGGCAAACAAATTTTAGAAATGGTATAAGCCATTTTGTATACAGAAAATTTAAAACTTAGACATTGAAATCTCAAAGGTGCCATTTATAAGTTCTAAATGTTAAGCAATTTTCAAGACTCAGATTTTCTCATCTGCATAATGAGTGCAATAATTTCTACCTTTTAGGTCTATTGTGAAAATTAAATAGTGTAAGACATTTATGAAGATATTAGCATCCCTTGTACATGTTTTACTTTTTTTACCCAAACACAGGTTTTTGGATAAGTTCTTTATTTCTTTAAAATTATATTTTTTGCCTCTTGTTTAAAATTAAATTACTTCTATATTAGCATTATTTTTTTCTGTAGTTTTACAGTTGTATGGGTACTTATGACCCAGTAATTTTATCTTGCTCCTCTCAGAGCTAACCTGTTTGAGAATAAACCTTTGTAAAAATTTCTAAACACAAAGGAATTAATACAATTTTAATATCTAATTCTATCTTAAGTCTTTACTGTACTAAAGTTATTCATCAAAATAAAATACTGAATACTTAGACATTTTACAGGATATATCTAATTCTAAAATTCGTTATTGTTAAAACAAAATGGACAATGATGATAATGAAGAAAGAAAACAACTCTGTTTTTTTGGTTCTTGGAACTGTTGTTAAGGGAATAATTGTTGTTTCTATAGGCCACAAAATAAATGGAAGATGGCCAATGTAAATCTACATTTAACAATTTATGTTATGATAAAATATTCATGTTGAACTCAATATCTTTTTCTCATTCTAATGTTTAATAAAAACTGTAAATTCTATCTATGTCTTATAGCAATTTAATCATAACCATATTCTTTGAATTCAATTATCTCTTTTTCTTTGAAAGTGGATAACAAAAATGGAACAATATTTTAAAAGGGAACTAGAAAATTACTGAAACAGTAGAACATTGTGAACTTTAAAAGTTTTAAGTGCAAGGTTGAGTGAGAAATCAATAGATGCTGATGAATTGCATTCAAAAAGTTCTTTTAAATTATGCATATTATTAAGTTTTCTCTGCTTAATACTTTGAAAAAGGAGATTTTGTCCTACAAAAATCTTAAGTTTTGGAACACAAAATTGCATTCATCTATGAAATCAACCCTCTAGGTCAGGGTCCCCAAACTACAGCCTGTGGGCCCCTTGCGGCCCCCTGAAGCCATTTATCCGCCCCCGCCGCACTTCCGGAAGGGGCACCTCTTTCATTGGTGGTCAGTGAGAGGAGCATAGTTCCCACTGAAATACTGGTCAGTTTGTTGATTTAAATTTACTTGTTCTTTATTTTAAATATTGTATTTGTCCCGTTTTGGTTTTTTACTTTAAAATAAGATAAGTGCAGTGTGCATAGGGATTTGTTCATAGTGTTTTTTATAGTCCGGCCCTCCAATGGTCTGAGGGACAGTGAACTGGCCACCTGTGTAAAAAGTTTGGGGACCCCTGCTCTAGGTCTTTACCAGTTCCACCATCCAAAATTTGTTTATGGTGTTTCAGTAGTTAATGCTGGCAAATCACTATCAATGTGATTGTTTTTCTAAGTACTAGTTTGACACCTCCAAAATAGCTTGAATTTCTGCTTTTTTAATTTCTTTTTTAAATGTTTTATTTATTCATTTGAGGTGGGGGGAGAAGGGAGACACAAGGGGGAGGGGCAGGAAGCATCAACTCCCATATGTGCCTTGACCAGGAAAGTCTAGGGTTTTGAACAGGCACCTTCAGCTTTCCAGATTGATGCTTTATCCACTGCGCCACCACAGGTCAGGCCTGCTTTCTTTTATTTCAAAGCAATAAAATAATGCAAGCTGAGACTACTGGCTACAAAGTAATTTTTAAATTCCATATGTGACACATTTACATATTATTATCATTTCTTTTGAAATTCTACAAATATAAGATAAAGTAACCTTTAAGTGAAATAATGTTTGAATGAGCTAGCTTGTCAAATAATAAAAAAGTAAGCATTATTATTTGTACAATGAAACTAATAATATGGTTAAAATAATAAAGTGCTGTAATTTTGAATAATCTTTTACTGATAAAATAATTTCTATTAAGTATAGATATTGCTTTTGATAAATATTGTGGCAAAATAAGATATAATTAGTGAAACTTTTCAAGGCATATATAATAAGATCTGGGATATATACATTGTGCAGATGATTGTTGTGGTGTATTTTCACTTGGATAAGATAGGTAGTTTTCCTTGTAGAACAACTGAAAAAGCTACTGTACCAATTCTGTTAGAACAACTGAACTGCTTGTTGAAGCAAACATTTGTATATTAAGAGATTGAAAATGTTGGTGGCCCAAGATGATAATGCTTGACTTTTGCTTTAAATGTAGCAAAACAACTCTAAAAAGCCCTTGAGTAAAGTATATATTGAAAAAGGCAAATTATGTGATACATAATTAGTTGTTATAGACTCACTACATGTGTTTTGTAGTAAGAAACTTAAAGACAATCTAACTTTCAGGAAAAAAATTAAATAATAGACTGGCTACTTTAAAATACATGCCTGTTGTTATTTAGGCATGTTGTTATATTTTTTTGTTGTTATTTATGGAAACTATTTAGGCTAAAAATATTTTATACTATATAATATGTTATGCTCTATTATACATTACCCAATCATTTTCTTAATATTAACCATACTGCTAGTGTCTTATTATATCTTATCTATTCCTTCTATGGTCTTATGTAAAATACACGGCATAATAAGGAACTAGCAAAAAGAATAAAAGGTATGATTTAAATTCAGTATTTTAGCCTGGCTAGATAGTTGGTTGGAGAATTGTTGGAAGCATAGAGGTCGCTGGTTCTATCCCAGTCAGGGCACATATAGGAACATATTAATTTTCATTTGAAAGGGGTGGGGGGAAGGAAGACACAAGGGGGAGGAGTGGGAAGCATCAACTCCCATATGTGCCTTGACCAGGAAGGTCCAGGGTTTTATACCTGGGGCCTCAGCTTTCCAGATTGATGTTTTTTCCACTGAGCCATCACAGGTCAGGCCTGCTTTCTTTTATTTCAAAGCAATAAAATAATGCAAGCTGAGACAACTTTCTCTCTTTCTCTCTGTCCCTTCCTCTCTTGCTGAAGTCAGTTTAAAAAAAATCAGTATTTAAACACTATGAATTTGCAGAATAGGACTATTTATTGTGATACATTAATAAGAAGGAAATAGAGATACCCATATATATGTCTAATACTTTCATTATTTAATTTTTTCATTTCTATCACATGAAATATAGCATCTGGATGCTGAAGATCCACTAATGGACCCAATATACTTCATTCTGAATAATAAAAAATCTTAGAGACCAGCAGAAAAACAAAATGGTAAATGTATAAATAAATATTTATGCACACTGATTTTTTATTGTGTCTATTACTAAGGAAGGAAAGTAAAGAGAGCTGCCTGGATATATAACAGTACAACTCAAAGTAGAACATATTTATGGTCTAAGATATCCCATTTAAATGGGTGTAACTAGAATAGATTCAATGGATAATAGTGAATCTTCCTGAATAATTATTTAACTAAAACTGTTCCCCAATCTTGATTGTTTGGTCCTGAACAGGTTAAACTATGTGAAAATTTAAGGAGCCACTTGAAGAGTAGAATACATAAGACACATCTCCTTTTAAAGTACCTATTTTATTTCCGTCATCAGAACTGGGGTGTGCTCCTTATCCATCCACTGCCAAAGTTGTCATGCCTCAGTAAATGTGCAATAAGAAGCCAGGACTTACCTTTTAAATTTCAAAAAATATATAGCAATTAAAAATTAAACTTGTTTTTTCCACAGAATTTGTGAAGTTTCTCTATGGCTATTATTGCATTATCAAAATTTATATAGCAACTTTTCTTTTATCATCTATTTAAATACATGAATCAATCAGAAACAGAACCAAAGAAGTATCATATGAGTCTTTATACTCTGATATGTTATCATTAGTGACCATTTTTTAGATTTTTTAGACATATAGTGCTAAATTCATATCAGTTATAGAACATAAAATAATACTTTTATTTTACCTTAATGTATGACAACATAATCTCTTTAATTTTTCATTTATTAATTTTTGTTCAATAATGATTTACTGAAATCTATATGCAACAATTGTATATTTCTGAATATAATGACAATTTAAGCGTTACTTTAAATGTAGCAAAACAACTCTAAAGAACCTTTAATTCAAGTATATATTGAAAAAGGCAAATTATGTAATACATAATTAGTTGTTATAGAGTCACTCAATCTCTTTGATGCATCTTTCATCAATGCATTTTTCTGTACTTTTACTTAATTTTTTAAAACCTGTTTTCTCCACATGGGTAGTTTTACAGTTAGCAGTTACACTAGATCCTCATGTGTAAATATTTCTGTAAATAGAAATTAAAGTTGCAAATTGCAGAATGGATCCTGCCTTGTTTAGCAGTAAATTTAAAATATCAACAGTAGCTTGGTTAATCTTCATAAGAGCCCCTATGTCAGGCTTTGTAGCAACCAGCGGCAAATAATGGCCAACCAAGGCCCCACTGATACCATAGCTTGCAAAGATTATGTAAAGCAGGGAGATGAACATTTCCACCACATCTGTCCTTGGAACCCACACGGCTCTGCTGCTCCTATGCTTAGAAAATTGCTTCTCTATGGCAACAAAATCCTCATAGTGTTTGTTTCTGGTTGAATTCTCCCATGGATGAGTCTGGCTAATAAACCCTTAAAAATATTTCTGTGACCTAATACAAATAAAACTGGGGAAATGAATTCTTAAATATTGCTGGTGGGAAAGTATAATTTATAAGATAAGAAAAAAATTATCTTAAAACAGATTTTAAACAATACACAAGAGCATATGTTTATTATTGTATGGAGTGATTATGGCCCTTTGAATGGTATGCTATGACTGTATCACCTTATATAATGAATCTACCTCTCTAGCAGTGATTAACAGTTCTCATTGCAACCTACTTTTTTCTAGGAGAAATTCCTCCAGAGGTGAGAGGCTATTGTTACATGTATACATGTAGATATTTGCAAACTAAGAAAAGACATGTATACACTCATTAACACACACAGACCCACACATGCACACATGCACATACATGATATCCAGGTTTATTTATTTATTATTACTATATATAGATGGTAAAACTGTTAAATAATACATTTTAATATATTTATATATGTTATGTACACTTAAAAGTAGATGTATTTTTAATATTATATTTATGTAGTTTATATAATTATATATTTTTTCTGGTATAAGAGGGATTATATTTAGGAAAAATAAATAAAGAAAAATAAAAATGAAGAGCTCTAAATTCCTTGTCATCATTAAATATTATATAAAATAAATACTTGGTTTTTTGAGGGTACAGTAATGAGAAAGTTACAATCTCTACTTCTATGGAGATTTAATTTTCTTTCTTTTTTTTCCTGTATTTTTCTGAAGCTGGAAACAGGGAGAGACAGTCAGACAGACTCTCGTATGCGCCCGACCGGGATCCACCCGGCATGCCCACCAGGGGGCGATGCTCTGCCCACCAGGGGGCGATGCTCTGCCCCTCCGGGATGTCGCTCTGTTGCGACCAGAGCCACTCTAGTGCCTGGGGCAGAGGCCAAGGAGCCATCCCCAGCGCCTGGGCCATCTTTGTTCCAATGGAGCCTCGCTGCAGGAGGGGAAGAGAGAGACAGAGAGGAAGAAGAGGGGGAGGGTGGAGAAGCAGATGGGCGCTTCTCCTGTGTGCCCTGGCCGGAATCGAACCCGGGAGCTCTGCACGCCAGGCCGACGCTCTACCACTGAGCCAACCGGCCAGGGCGAGATTTAATTTTCTTGATGAAATTTGCCATCAAGAGAAAACAGCTATTTTAGGACATCTGTAATATCTATCAATTATAAAACATGACACAACTTATTTCATAAAAATTGTACCAAAACACAAAATGTATTTTTCCATTATTGTAATGATAATTGTGTATTCAAAATATTCTTTGTTGACATAAAATCCACAATATAAAAGCCAAATTGACCATTGAAATTTTACTATTTTAAACAACTTAAGCAAACCTAATGCAGGTAGAATCCTGCTTTAAGAAAAACTTAATAGATTCACTAAGATGGGAAAAATGTAAGGATGAGTAAAGAACCGATGTCTTCCTTATCACCAAAGTTCCTCAGTCATAGTCTGTATGATCACTTTGTGGGATGTTGTAGAAATAATACAGATATCAGTTGATGAGATTCTTAGAGTGACAAAATTAAACTACCTCATATAGAAATTATACAAAAAGCTTTATGAGAAAAGGCATATTAATTTAAAATTGTAGATACATTTTGTTGTTCCTGTGATCCACATTGTAGACTAAGTATCATTTTCATAGGACATTTGTGTGCAACTTACAAGGTGTGTATATTTCTTTTAGCAATAGCTATTGCCTAGATAGATATGGTAACATCTAGGCCAGGGGTCCCCAAACTACTGCCCATGGGCCACATGCAGACCCCTGAGGCCATTTATCTGGCCTCGCCGCACTTCTGGAAGGGGCACCTCTTTCATTGGTGGTCAGTGAGAGGAGCATAGTTCCCACTGAAATACTGGTCAGTTTGTTGATTTAAATTTACTTGTTCTTTATTTTAAATATTGTATTTGTTCCCGTTTTGTTTTTTTACTTTAAAATAAGATATGTGCAGTGTGCATAGGGATTTGTTCATAGTATTTTTTGTAGTCCGGCCCTCCAATGGTCTGAGGGACAGTGGACTGGCCCCCTGTGTAAAAAGTTTGGGGACCCCGATCTAGGCAATAGCAGAGCCAGCAGTACTTGTTTTTTTTTGTTTTTTAAATCTGGAACTTTTCAGTACACAAGACATTCAAAAATTTAAATGAATATTCCAAATATGTAAGGTATTAAATTTATCATTATACTTTTCAGATCTGTTGACATTTAAAATTAAAATCCATGTTAATCCTTTGCATAAAGATTTTTAGTAGTTTATGGTAACTTCCTTTATTATTTAAATAAAATAATCAATAAAGAAGTAAAGGAATTTAATATTTTGCCATTTTATTCTACTTCGAGGTAGCAGAAACTTAAATTAGCATGTAAGTGGAATATAATTAGAACAAAAGTTAATCATATTTTTACTAAACTTCAATTTAGTCTTATTTATAAAAGCCCAGAATTTATATTTTGAGAACTATAGCCAATAAAGAAAATTACTGGGGTAAAATATGCAATATAAATGTGTAATATAAAATATATAACGTAAATACTGGTGATTTTTAAAGCAAAAAAAATAATATAGGAAAGATATTTTTAGTAAAGAGAAAACAATGAAATTGCAGATAAATATAAGATGATTATTGAAGGACTATAAATTAGATAGGAATACAGGAAGAGGGCCTTATATTTGGTCAGATAAACAACTGTGAGATAGAAACCTGACGCTTTAAAATGAAAGGAGAAGAAAGTCAGAAGGGAAAAACACTACAAAGGAAATGCCAATAAATTTTTAAAGGAAACTGGGATAGAATCATTCAGTTATCAATTGTTTATGTTGTTAGAGGAAAGGGATCAACAAGAGTGAATAAAATTTTCAAGTATTTTAATATCTTTTCTCTTCACAAAGTATTTTCAATGTCTTAAATATGATTTACTAAATACAAGCTAATATTTATATTTTCTAACTTAAGGTGTAAATTGACTTCATTCAAAAACTAATTGTTACAACACTTTATACCTAAAAGATTTTTCTTCAAAATAAAGAACTCCAAATCATGAATTTCTTAAATTTTGAATATTTGTCTACTGATATAATTTAAGAAGGACAGAATTTAATTGAGCTCTCTGTGACCTACTTACATCATAGTTACTGGTAAGTTTTCAAAAGATAATATTATGTCCACATTAAAACAAAAAACACTTCCATCTCTTAAATGGCAGAATCTGCCAAAGCCCAGAGCAAATAAATCAAAGTGAATATGACTAAAATACTTCTTGAAAAAGACAGAAAAATAAGTTGTGTTCTAATTCATCCTTTTCATTTTTTTTCAATTGCTTTACAGATGTTTGTAATGAATCAATGTGAGAAAATAATTTTGTACCTTACTTTAAGCAAAACTTGTAAACAGAAAATCTGTATATTCTATCCATTATTACTTTTAAGAAAGGATCATTAGTTAAGAATGTAAATTATTTTAAAATATAAAAAAAACTATTTTGAAAAATTTCTTACTATCAATGATCAAATAAGCTATGACTTTATTTGTGATAGTATAATTATAGAGATTGAATAAAATATAAAGTTTTGATTTGTGTTCAAATAAGACTTTATACTTTGTCTTTCATTTAAATAGTCTTTATGATGGAGGACAAACACATGGGAGATATTTTTCTTGTCATTTTTTTAAAGCCAATAATGAATATGTTTTTACAATTATATCAGTTCCTCCATCCACCTCTTCACTTATCACCATAAAAACACATACAAATTTTCTTGTCTTTCTTTTTTTTTTGTATTTTTCTGAAGCTGGAAATGGGGAGGCAGTCAGGACAGACTCCCGCCTGCGCCCGACCAGGATCCACCCGGCATGCCCACCAGGGGGCGATGCTCTGCCCATCTGGGGCATCGCTCTGCTGCAACCAGAGCCATTCTAGCGCCTGAGGCAGAGGCCATAGAGCCATCCTTAACCCCCCGGGCCAACTTTGCTCCAGTGGAGGCTTGGCTGCGGGAGGGGAAGAGAGAGACAGAGAAGAAGGAGAGGGGGAGGGATGGAGAAGTAGATGGGCGCTTCTCTTGTGTGCCCTGGCCAGGAATTGAACCTGGGACTCCTGCACGCCAGGCTGACACTCTACCACTGAGCCAACCGGCCAGGACCAAATTTTCTTGTCTTTTCATCACTTATTCACATTTTGATAGTATATACAAACAAGGCAACATCAAAATCTGTAGGAGTTAACCTAACAAAAGTTTAATACATTTTGTTTCTGAATGACTGAGTAATTTCTAAATTATTAAAAGTACAAATAATAAAAATTTTTGAATCATAAGTACATTTCAATCAAATTGCCTGTCTTATATTTTTAAGTTAGATATATATTTTATTTCATTCTTAACTTTGTTTCTCAGTATGTGATGTTTTATTTTTTTAATTAAATGTATTGAGATGGCATTGGTTAATAAGATTATGTAAGTTTCAAATGTAAATTTCTGATAAATTACACACGATTGGTATATTGTATTGTGTGCCCACCCCTCCCCCCAGTTAAATCATCTTCTGTCCCCATCTATATATTTGTCTCTCTTTACTCTTTTACTATCCTTCTCACTCCCTTTTCTCTGGTAAACACCATACGGTGTTCTGTGTCTATAAGTATTTTGTGGGTTTTTTTTTTCTTGTTTGTTAATTTGTTGTTTTCATTGTTATATCCCACATATAAGTAAAATCATATGGTTCTTAACTTTTTATGTCTGACTTACTTTTTTTAGCATGCTGTTCTCAAGGTCCATCTATGTTGTTGCAAACAGCAATATTTTATCATATGTCCAAGTAGTATTCCGTTGTATATATGTACTATATTTTTTATTTATCCAATTTTTATTGAAGGACACTTTGATTGTTTCCATGACTTGTGCACTGTGAATAATGGGCAATAAAAACAGAGGTGCATATATCTTTGCAAAAAGTGTTTTTTAATTTTTATTTGTTTATACCCAGTAGAGAGGTATTGCTGGGCATATAACTCTATTTTTAATACTTTGAGGAATTGCTATACTGTGGCTGTACCAGTTAACATTTGCATTCAGTTGGTAGCCTTTTTATTTAATTGGTCTTTCTTTTGCTATGCAGAAATTTTTTAGTATGATATAGTCCCATTAATTTATTTTTACCTTAACTTCCTTTGCCTTTGGGGTCAAGTGCATAAAATCCTCTCTTAGACTGAGATTCATAAGTTTAGTACTTATGGGTTTTTTTTTCTATGTAATTTATTGTTTAAGATATTTAAGTCTGTGATCCATTTTGAGTTAACTTTTGTAAATGGGACAAACTGTAATCTAGTTTTACTCTTTTGGATGTGGCTTTTCAATTTTCCTAGCACTATTTATTGAAGATACTTTTTCTCCATTGTGCGTTTTTGGCTTCTTTGTGGAAAATTACCTGCCCATATACATGTGAGTGTATTTCTAGCCTCTCAATTCTGTTTCATTGGTCTGTGTGTGTGTGTTTTTTTTTTTTTTTTACAATACCGTGTTTTGATAACTGTACTTTTAAGTCAGGGAGCGTGAAAACTCCATCTTTATCTCTTTTCCCAAGATTGCTTTGGCTATTCGAGGTCTTTTGTGGTTTTATACAAATCTAATAGCTTTTGTTCTATTTCTTTAAAAAATGCCATTGACATTTTGATGGGAATTGACTAAATATATATATTGCTTGGGAAATATTGACATTTTAACTATGTTGAATTTTCCTATCCATGAACACAAACTATCTTTCCATTTCATTATGTTTTTTTCTTTTTTTATTATTATTCAGTGAGAGGAGGAGAGGCAGAGGCAGACTCCTGCGTGCATACTTGGACCAGGATCCACCTAGCAAGCCCACTAAGGGGCGATGCTCTACTCATCTGGAGTGTTGCTTAGCAACTGAGCCCCACTTAGCACCTTTAGAGATCATGGAGCCATCCTCAGTGCCCAGGGCCAATTCGTTTCATATTGAGCTATGGCTGAAGGAAGGGAAGAGAGAGAGAGAAATGAGAAGGAGAGGGATGAAGAAGCAGATGAGTGTTTCTCTTGTGTACTTTGGGAATCAAATCTGGGATATGCATACCACTGAGCCAACTGGCCAGGGCCATATTATGTTTTTTTTAATCTCTTTTAATAAATTTTTGTAGTTTTTAGTATATAGTTTCTTCACACCCATTGTTAAGGTTGTTTATAGATAGTTTATTGTTTTTGTTGCAGGTATAAAATAATTTTTTTATTTCTTTTTTTGAAATTTCATTGTTAACATAAAGGAAATGCAGTGAAATTTTGTACATTGATTTTTGTGTCCTGCAATCTATTGTTTCTAATAGTTTTTTTGTAGGTATTTTGAGTTTTCTATATAAAGATGTCATCAGAAAAAAAATTCATTTTTATTAACTGCAACAAACATATTCGTTTTATCATTGATATTTATCTGTTTGAATATAATATACTTACTGTAATATGGGATAATTAATTTTGCTGAGGGTCTCTGAGTTTTAAGATTGTATTTTGGGAATTTTTATTATTCCTGAAAAATCCCGGCCCTTGTTTCTTCTCAGTTCTATGTTCTCCTGCTATAAGAAGACTATTGATTTCTCCTAATGTCAGATGATTAAATGTTTGTACTTTATTTTGCCTTAGATTTTCTTACATTTCAGTAGACTTTGTTGTTTTTAAAACTCCACTCTGGTGAGTTCAAGAAATGTCATGACTTTGTAGATTATCAAGCTTTTTATCATCGTTAGGGTGTGAAAAATTCTCTTCACTGTTTTCTCTTTCCAAAGATAAAGCCAATCCTCTTCTCAAATATTACAAGGATCTAATTATACTGACCATTGACATTTATATTTGCTTATGAGAGATCCGTTTTATTTGTGTTCATTATATGCTATATTTATCTGTTTACTTTTAAAATTTATGTTATCTTTGGTGTTCTGTTGTTATAATATGATGTTTGTTTGTAGGCTTGGTTGTTATCCTATACACACAGGAATCAATTGCACGGTTTCAATCTGAGAAACAGTATCTTTCATTCTACCATTATCTAGTTTATATTTACCCATGTATTCTTTACTAAGTCTCATTCCCCTTCCCTCTGTTAACTGCCATACTCTTGTCTGTGTCTATGGCTTTTTGTTTGTTTGTTTTTTTGTATATTCATTTGTTGCTTTAACTACTCAGCCATAAAAAAAAATAATTAATTAATTAATTAAATACTGTTATTTTCAACAACATGAATGATCTTGAGAATACTGTATCATGCTAAGGAACTTAAGTAAGACAGAAAAAGTTAAGAACAATATAATTTTATATATGAGATGTAAAACTATAATATTCTCTGCTTTAAGGGTCTTATTTGACTGGATTGAAACTACCCTGGTAACCTAGAAAACTCTCAACATCTCAAGATTTGTGCCAGTAACACTAGGAAAAAAATTTTTTGTTGAATCCACAAAAACACTTGTTCTTACCTAATTCAAGTGTGCTGATCTCAAATCTGACATTAGTTTCTCTCTGTAAGCTACAGTTTTTTGCAATTCAAGATTTTAGGTTTTCATCTTATTGTAAAATTTTCAACATTTAGTTATTTTTGTTTGTTTGTTTGTTTGTTTTTGTATTTTTCTGAAGCTGGAAACGGGGAGAGACAGTTAGACTCCCACATGCGCCTGACTGGGATCCACCCGGCAAGCCCACCAGGGGCGATGCTCTGCCCACCAGGGGACGATGCTCTGTCCCTCCGGGGTGTTGCTCTGCCGTGACCAGAGCCACTCTAGCACCTGGGGCAGAGGCCAAGGAGCCATCCCCAGCGCCCCGCCATCTTTGCTCCAATGGAGCCTTGGCTGCGGGAGGGGAAGAGAGAGACAGAGAGGAAGGGGGGGGGGTGGAGAAGCAAATGGGCACTTCTCCTATGTGCCCTGGCCGGGAATCTAATCCGGGTCCCCCGCACGCCAGGCCGACGCTCTACCGCTGAGCCAACCAGCCAGGGCCAATATTTAATTTAACATAATGAAGTAGAATGTCTTCTTGGGCATCATGTTTGTGAAAATATAATAATTTATATAATGCAGTAAATATACTAATACACTAAAAGATATGATTGCATCAGATTTTGTGTATAATTTTGAAATAGAACATATTAAAACGCTTATTTTAATCATAAAATTTGTGCAAAACTTATTTAAATTCTATTCAGGAAAAAATTAGCGTTTGTAGCTCTTGTGTTTGTGTACTTATTGAGGACAATCTCATTTGATGCTCCAGTAGTAGTCTGCTTATCACTAACAGCTCCAAGATTTTCCGGAAATTTATCAAGGTGACTGTTCAGGAAGTAAATTTTAACCCTCATGTTACATCCAGTGTTGCAGAAAGCCAACAGCATCCTTTGAACCAGAAGTTCACAGTTTTCTGCTTTTTTGTTGCCAAGGAAGTTCTTTGTAACTGCCAGGAAAGACTACCATGCTGCTTTCTCCTCCTTATTCATCTTCCTGGCAAATTCTTCATCATGTATGAAGGGTTTGAATTTGAGGTCCATCGAATACACCGGCTTTTATCTTCTCAAAAGACAAGCAGGAAAAGCAGAAATAATATGGTGAAAGCATTCACATTCTCTATTCAAGGCTTGAATAAACTGCTTCATTAAGCCAAATTTGATGTGAAGTGGGGGACAAATGATCCTGTCTCAATTAACTACAGGTTTATTCACAATATTTTGATCCCTACTTCCAGAGCTTCATGTTTTGGCCACTCCTTTTGTGTCCAGTATTTCTCTCGAGCTCGGCTGTCCCACAAACACAGAAAGCTGTGTCCTAGCAGGAAATTTAACATTTTAAGATCCACACAAATGATCCAGTTATGCTCCTCATACTTCAGAAAGTCAAGGACAATTTTTATGTCATTATAATCTTCTTGCAGATGAGTTGAATAACCAATTGGAACCACTGCATAAATATTACCGTTGTGTAAGAAAACACATTTTAGACTCCATTTAGAGCTGTCAAGAAATAGCCACCATTCTGTTGGATGGTAAGTGGTAATACCTAGCTGGCTGAGAGGACTACTGATATCATGACAGTAAACAAAGTGTTTATCTTCGAAAAAATGTCCACGAAAAATTTGTTCACGCTTCCTGAAATGGGATACTTTAGCTGACTGGTGAAGTACATTCTTTTCTTGAAGCCTGGAGGCTAATAACTCAGCTGCTTTCTTTGATAGGCCCAAATCTCTTATTAAGTCATTCAATTCAGGTTGGCTAAACTGCTGAGGGGTTAATGACTGCTCGGCATTAGAAGAAGACACTTCAGATTCTATAACCATTTCATTCCTCATTCATCTTATCAAAATACACTTGATCACTATGTTCACTTTCTTCATCCTTAGAAGAAATAAAACCATTGAAAACTGGAACCAGGAGTGTCTCAGGGTGTGGGATAGGTCGTATTGCTGAAGGAATATTAGAATATGCGATCATATGCCATTTATTTTTGCCAATGCCCTTTGTATGGATCACACAGAAATAACAGTCACTGCTGTGGTCCCTAAGTTCACGCCAAACCATGGAAATATCAAAAGACATTTCTTTGTGTTTTCCTTTTGTCCAGGCACAAAGCATTTTCTCACAATTATGACACACAATATGAGGAGCCCAATTCTTGTCTTGATCACCAAGGGGAACTTGAAAATAGGCAATATATGCACGTGTCACAAATGATAAAATATTGTGCCTTCAACATTGAAGTGTGTTTCAACCACATATATAATAGAAGGTACAGGACTATTCTTTCATTTACACCTACTCGAAGAAGCCATGATTCAATCTTAAAACAAAATAAGAGGGTGTTTTCATCAGATAATAATTTTTTACATTCAAAAACAACTACAAATATGTAAAAAGTGATATTTGTAAAACATTAATTGCCTTGTGGTTATGTTCAGTTCAAGAGTCATTGCACTTTAACTCCAATTTAAAAACCAATGCATGCCATTATCTTTAACAAAAAGAAATTAAAATTGCAATAAAACTAGAGCATGCACCAAAAAACGGATTTCAAATTTGGAATCAGTGATGCAGAATTATATAGAAGCAGTTCTAAAACTTCATGCAACAGAAAATGAAAAAAAAAATGTTCCCCAGTGTAATCACTGCCATATAAGTTAACCATGCCACAGGTTCCAAGAATTGATACAAAAACACCTTTTACATGTCATCATTCTGTTTACCACGATCTCATTGTATACCAGTTTTCCTCATTTTTAATAAAAATGCTTCTTCAAAAACTCATGTCATCTCCCAGTTCCTTAAAATCTGTTTTATATTTCCTAATTTTGTATTTTTTTACATTTCTTCAAGCACCACATACTGTAAGGTTCCTGAAAACTTTGGCATATAATTTTTACCAACTCAACAATTCTTACACAAAAGCTATCAAAATAATCTATACTTAAATGGATTCATCTTCAAGTCCATTTATTCTTCTAAAGCAATCAACTCAAGCACCATTTTATCTAAAGTATCTTCCTTTAAAATTTCATACAAGATGAAAATGTACCATTGTTTACATGTATTGTACCATGCTTAATTTGTTGTTTATATTCAATGATTTATCTTTGTAGAACGTAACTTTGAAATTCAAAACCACGTTATCTCACTGTTTAAAAATGTCAGAACCATCACAGGTACTGAATGACTGCTGGTAGTTAAATAAATGAATGCATTGGGCAAAGAAGTTAATAAATCACTTTAAACAGTGGCTTTAATAGAAGACTATGATTAACATACATACTATATATGCTAAAGAAGTCTTAGCTTAGGTCAGTGGTCAGCAAACCACGGTTCGAGCCACATGCAGCTCTTTGGCCCCTCAAGTGTGGCTCTTCCACAAAATATCATGTGCGGGCATGCAGGTATGCGTGGGGGTGTCGGTTGGGCGACAAGAGACACAGCACAGGTGGGCCACGAGTATGCAGCATGGAGGAGGCAGGCATGATTCACGCAAGAGTTGAGTGAGCCAGTCAGTCAGCAGTCTCATTGTGCAGTGGTTAGTGCTAGTTGCGTCCACAAATCGTGCATGGGTAACAAAAGTCCCTACTCAAAGCATAAAGTTACTTGTATTTTTCCAACCAGCTGCAAATCCTACAGGTATTTTTGTCATCAGTTTAAGAATTGTAATTATTTTGTGTTGGTGGCTTTATTATTATAAAACAAAATATTTTTTAGGTGCCCTAACATGGCTACAAAGAAGAAGCAAAGAAAAACGGAAGATGAAAACCATGAGTTTAAAGTTGAATGGACCGAGACTTTCATGTTTATTCAAAACTTGAATGGCCTTCCGATCTGTCTTATTTGTCAGGAAAAATTGGCACATAAGAAGAAATCAAATTTGGAGAGACACTTTACAATAAACATGTGCCATTTAGTACTAAATATCCTGTGGGTGATGCAAGGAAGAAAGCAGTTGAGGAACTTCAGAAGAGTTCGGTATTTAATTACTGGATGCAATCTTCCAACAATGTTAATATTGCAAGTTTTGTGGTTAGTCAAGAGATTGCTAAGAGAGGAAAACCATATACAGACAGCAAATACATAAAAGGTTATTTTATAAATGCATCCAAAGTGCTATTTCAGGATTTTAAGGACAGATATTCATAAATAAATAAATAAATAAATAAATAAATAAATAAATAAAGCCGACATCACTGTTGGCTAAAACAGTGAAAGATAGAACAGTCAAAATGTCTTCAAATATAACCAACCATCAAGTCAAAGACATTAAACTGGTTTCAGCTTTATCACCAACAGTTGATGAGTCTTGTGATATAAATGATACAGTGCAAGTTTCACTTTTTGTACAATTTATTTCATCTACAGGTCCTAAAGAAGAACTTTTAGGATTATTGCCATTCAAAGGTCAAACATGTGGAGAGCATATAGCAAATGCTATAATTGAGTGCATGGAAAAATATCATATTCCACTTGATAAAATTGTCTCAATTTCAACAGATGGAGCAAAAAGTATGACTGACGTAAGAAACGGGTTTGTTGTTATTTTGAAAGAAAAAGTTAATCACAAGATACTTACTTACCATTGCATCATTCATCAAGAAGCACTTTGTGCACAACATTTCCAGAAGAAATTTGCAAAGTTACGGAATTGGTGATTAAGATTATCAACTCCATTATAGCTAAACCTCTTAATCATTGCCAATTTAAATGATTTTTAGTTGAAATGGAGAGTGAGTATGCAGGTCTTCTGCTGCATAACAAGGTATGTTGGTTAACAAGAGGAAACGTTTTGAAACATTTCGCTTCCTTATTAACAGAAATTAAAGCGTTTCTTCTTGAGAAGGGTGTTCACTATCCAGAACTAACGAACGATCAGTGGATCCAAAAATTTTATTTCATGGTAGATATTACGTTTCATCTAAATCAGCTTAATCATAAACTACAGGGGAAAGGAAACGCAATTTTTTCATGTTAGAAGAAGTTATTTCATTCAAAAACAAATTATCTCTTTTTGCTCAAGATTTTGAAAGAGAAATTTTTATTCACCTTCCAAGCCTGTTGAAACATCACCAGCCCTGGCTGGTTAGCTCAGCGGTAGAGCGTCGGCCCAGCGTGCAGGAGTCCCAGGTTCGATTCCTGGCCAGGGCACACAGGAGAGCGCCCATCTGCTTCTCCGCCCCTCCCCCTCTCCTTCCTCTCTGTCTCTCTCTTCCCCTCCCACAGCCAAGGCTCCACTGGAGCAAAGATGGCCCGGGTGCTGGGGATGGCTACTTGGTCTCTGCCCCAGGCGCTAGAGTGGCTCTGGTCGCAACAGAACGACATCGCCCCCTGGTGGGCAGAGCATCGCCCCCTGGTGGGCATGCCGGGTGGATCCTGGTCCGGCGCATGTGGGAGTCTGTCTGACTGTCTCTCCCCGTTTCCAGGTTTGGAAAAATACAAAAAAAAACAAACAAAAAATCACCAAGAAAATAATTCTGCTATTGACATTTGTTATTTCAAAACAACACTTTTAAATATGAGGGAAGCTTTTCTCAACAGGTTTCAGGAATTCAGAAACAGCAAAGTGATGTTAGCCTTTGTTAAAAAACCTCTTAATGCTACTGTAACAGAATTAAATTTTTCTCCCTTTAATATTGACAATGGAAACATTAAAATGTTTGAAATGCAATCTCTGGGTTTAAAAAACAAAGAATTATGGAGTCAAGATTTGAACATCTTTGTACTGATATGGAAATATTGGAGAAAAACAAATGTGAATTTAGTTTATAGCACAAGTGTTCTGCTTTGAAAGACCTGGAGAAAGAAGATGTGTTGATTTTTAACACCTGGAATAGTATTCCTGACTCATATAATCAGCTGGAAAAACTAGTGTTTACTAGTTTTTCTTATTCGGGTCTACACATTCATGCGAACAGTCATTTTTAAGTATGAATCTTATCGAGAGTAAATTGAGAAGTTGTCTTATTGATGAGAACCTGGAATCATGCCTAAAATTAAAAACAACACACAAACCTGATTTATCCAAACTTTCCAAGGAGATGCAAGACCATTGTTCACATTAGTGTTTGTCAGTCATTGTCATGATTTAATTTTATGGATACCTTACAATTTAATTTTATCAATAAATAATATTGTTATTAAGTATGATATCAAGTTTAATTCAACATACCTATAGTTTAACTAAGACTTAAAACTTTAAGTAAAGTTTATTAAGTTAATTTTAGGGAGCATTGTGTTGAGGATTGAGAAAGGTATGTTGAGATGGTTTGGACATATAGAGAGGATGAATGAAGGATATAGACAAAACAAGTATACAAGACGAGTGTGGATGGGAGAGTTGGAAGGGGTCAACTTCAGCAAACGTACCTCAATCAGACTGAGGACTTTTTAGCAAAGGCCAGCTTCAGAGTACCCTAATTAAGTTAATAACAGTGTACTTACCTATATAGTTTAAGTTTAAAAAATTTGGCTCTCAAAAGAAATTTTAATCATTATACTGTTGATATTTGGCTCTGTTGACTAATGAGTTTGCCGACCACTGGCTTAGGTTGAGTTTTGGCTACTTAGTTTCAAAGTCTGGACTTCTCTTTGTACCAGCCAGGGTTTTGAAATCCAGAAGCATTTGTTATATGACATGTTGATTTTACTTAATACATTACTTTTTAAAAAACAATCTGATAAATTTCTATTAGTACCCAATAGATATCTAAAATTATATTTAAGATAACTTTAAATTCTGTTTGCTTTTATAAACCCTTGATAAAGGATTGAGAAATAAATCATAAAAAGCTAACTTCAAAATTAATGGATTCATGTAAAACATATTTTTAATTAGGTAAAATAAACAGATCAATTGTATTTATACACATACGTTAATGTATTATTTGTATTCATATTTAATGTATTAAGTAATACCTTTCAATATGGTATGTGTATAAACAACTGCATTTAGATAGAAATTTTGACAACCAATTTTTTTATTCTTTCATTGTTCTGCCAATGTATAGTTGAATGATCTCTTTAAGCTCTATAGTATAACTGAGTCAGTTGCCTCATCAGTAAGAGATTTCCAGTAGATAATATCCATACTCTCCATTATCCTATAATTCTTTTAATTTCTTAATTTCTATATGGACCTTTTTTTTTATTCTGAAACTTCATATTTTATTCAAATGGCACCTTGACATAATAAATGAGGAAAAAATATAATTCATCCTTAAATAATATGTCAAATCATGACATTTCTAATGAATAAAGAAGAAAAACTATATCCTTTTGGTTGAGATTATATGTTGCTATATAAATAATAAAAATATGTATATTATATATATATTATATATTACATACATAAAATTTATTTAGACCACATGCTATTTTCACATTATTAAAACATTACAATTTTATGAAATTAAAGCTACAAAAAAGCCTAAAATATATTGATTTTTTACTTTAGGAGGTACATAATTTTTTTAAAATCTCATAATTTAGCATGCCTCATAACTTTATAAACAAGTACATATGTTAATAATTAGAAATATTGTCTAATCATTCAGTGGGAAAAGTTTACTTTGATGACATGACTTATTGTTATTTTTAATATGACACAGAGCAAATTTTCATTATATATTATTTTTAATGACCAAAATTATGATTTTGTAAAAGAAAGCATGTTTATTTAATTTTAGTTTTTATGGGTTACTTTGAATATCATATTATTTTATTTATTGCTATTGATATATATAGAGAATGCCGGAAGGAGAAGCAGAAAGCATCAAATTGCAGTAGTTGCTTCCCATATGTGCCTTGACCGGGCAAGCCTGGGGTTTCGAACTGGCAACCTCAGCATTCCAGGAGGACACTCCATCCACTGTGCCACTGCAGGTCAAGCTAATGCGATATTATTTACTAATATGTATATACTTTTGTGTAACATTTTGGCACTTATATTTAACGATCCTTTATTAGAACTTTCTTACAGAATTATGAACTTTTTCTCAATATTTTAAAAATTATTATTACCAGAATGATTTAAAGTTAAATCCTACACAAAAATATGCTGTTGTAGGTAGGAAATATAATGTCTCAGGAGAGTTTTCCTTTTATCTAACTTCTATTATACAATAAAATCAAAATCATGTAGGTTTTCAGGGCTTGCAAGTAATACATTTCCATCTAAATCAGTACTAATATGCTCACCAACATTAATGGCTTAGTGATTATTATTTTAACAAAAAGCTACCTAATATTTTATTCCACATATATTTCATATATATTATTTATTCTATACAAGAATTGTCACTAACCAACTAATAGCATTTAGTAAATCGTTAAGAGAATAGTTTGGTAATAAATACACCTTACTGAAGTCCCAACTCAATAACATTCATATAAGACCTAACGCTGAATAACTCACTTATGTAACCTCTCTAAAGTTTAGGCATAGGACTCTGTAATTAAAAATCATAGAAAATGATATATGATTTATTTTTGCCTCATTTTAAGTTTCAGAATATTAAAAAATGTAATAAAAGCAATGTTGACTCCAATTGAGCAGTTTTGTCATGGACTATTTTAAAGTCTGAATGTCAGTCTCAATAAATTGGTCACAGGGAAATGTTTCACACTGTTCATGAAATTAGTTGTTAGTTACATTTTCTATTATTAAGGTTGTTGGCTTATATGGAGTATAATGTGGTTTGGAGAGGCATCATTTATGTTTGGTTTTTAGGAGGTAAAAGACTCTCTGTAAGGCAGAGAGTCACACTGAGGCAGGCCATAAATTCATAAAAATTTTGTAAGTATTTCTGTCCTCTAATTTATCTTTTCAGAAAACATACTTGATTATGTCATCATGGCTTACATGCACAGATATAAATAGAGACTACTAGTAAGCAAACTATTGATTAAACTAGGAATTTATGTTTAGTCATTCTCCTAGGTGTTATGTTTCTCACAGAAACATATATAAAAATAAATATTTAAACAACTATATTTTAGTATATTACTTGAGTTCATGAGATCAGAAAAAACAATGGTCAAGTTTATAAATATAAAACTTAAAATGACCTGACAGAAATCAAAATTTGTACTCATCAACAAGATTTGATTGAGTGTAAGTTTGCATCACCCTAAATGTTATTAAACATTGTCTTTCAAAGCATGACAAATAATCTGAGCCAATAATAGATACTATCCAGTAACAGTAATAATATATAATAGCTTGGCTGCTAGTATACAGGTTTGTTTTATCACTTATGACAATGAGATATAAACAGTTGGTTTGTATGAAATACTTATGAAAGATATGAACAAGTAAAATAAAACAATCCACATGAATGGAGGTGGGTATCTTCGAAAGAGTTAAGACTAAGACGTGGGCTTGGCTTTGGGGATACCCCTATATTTTCTTAGTACTCTAAAACCTATGTGACATCTTCAGACTTTCTTCTCAGTTAACTTTTCTTTCCCTTTTTTCTCTAATAAAAAAAATAAAACTTACTTTTACTTCTGACATTTGTTAGATTTAATACAGTTTTTGTATGTACATCTGTGATGAATTATAATGTTGTGCTTGTTATTAACATCTGTTACAGGATTAGTGTATGTATTGTCAAAGTACTCTTGCAAAAAGTTAAGAATATGAGTCTCATATCTGTCATGTGTCAAAGATTTCTTTATCTCTTTAATGAGGAAATCAGTACGATAATAAAGTTGGTTCCAAGGAGAATACTCAGATTGGTTTATATAGCCAGTGAAAGAAAAAAGAAAAGCTGAAATAAGATTTCTAAGTTAGATACTAAATTGTTTTATTTCCTGTTAGACAATAAAACCACAACATTTGGTTATCCTTTGCATTATTAAAAGTCATTCAGAATTTAAATTTTAATGACTGAGAATGACTTTGAAAGAATCACAGTAATCTTTCTGCCATATTTCCACATTTTAAGTAATTTATCTTAATGGTATATTTAATCTGTATATTTTCAGCTATGATGTTTTAAAGCTTTCCTTACCTCTGAGGTTTAAGAAGAAATGGTTTATATCTACATATCTTATCTTCCAGTTTTTCTCTCAAGTTTTATGGAGAAAAATTGTCTAAGATATTGGTATATATAACACAGGAGGACTAGACCAAGAAAATTGATTTGGTGTTTTTGAGGGATCCCGAAGAAACCACAGGCAGGACCAGATAGAGCAGACATAGCCTTTATTACTTACCATAATTTTTTCTCCATAAAATGCACTTTTTTTCCCCAAAAGTGGAGAGGAAAATGCCGTGCATCTCATGGAGCGAATGTTCATTTTTATTAGCTGCTGCGGATTCCTGGACTAGAAGAGTATTTGAACATTAAAGTCTCTTCTCATTTGTTAATGATAACAGTGCTAATGGTTGTTAATACTACTGTTGAGTTTTAATTGTTGGAATATTATTGTGGCATATTTTATTAAATATTTTGACACACCATTTGGTTCAGAATTTTTGTTTCTTATTTTCCTGTGCGTCTTAAGGTCAGGTGCGTCTTTTGGAGTGAAGAAAAAAAAGAAACCGGTAGATACAGGGCATCACTGCTGGCAGCAGGTTGGGGAAAGCTTCCGCTCCCCTTGGAGGGGGACTGGGATTTTTATAGCTAAACCTTGGGCAATTGCTTTAGCAAAACTCTTTGTTTACAAACAAGTGAGCAGGCAAACAGGCAAGCAGGGTGTAGGAAGAAGTGTATGTGGTATTCTGTGCTGTTTCTCCTTGATATCTGGTGATTCAGTTTCTTTGTCTTTAGTAAAACCTCAGCTGCAGTTTTATCACCCTCTGTTCCATAGCTCATGGCCAAGATCCTTGACCATGGAATCAGGGACAGGTGAGGAGAAAGGGCCATGTCCAGCATTGGCCCCACCACTCCATGAGATGCCTCTGGCTCTTATTCCTCATTAATGTTTCTGTTCCTAACACCATATACTTACCTGCTAAGTAAATAACCTACTCTTTGGTCATCACAAGATGTTCTCACATATGTGGATTTTTCAGTGGATATTTTAGGCATTTCTAATTTTATTGAATATGTATAAGTGACAAAATGCTGGAAATAACATTTTTCAGTATAATACATGAGATTCTAGAAATATATAATCTTGGTGGCATCCTTTTCCAATAATCTTCTCTGATATATATTTTTTTAATTTTTACTTTAACAAGGTTTTTCTCTCTTCTGTGCATGTCAAGCAATATACCAACTATTTGAAAGAGGAAAATAGGCAGAATTCAACTCCCTTCTTCCAAAGAAACTAATTACTAAGGTTGGAAATGGTAAAAACCTTAAGTAAGAAAAGCCCATAGCAATGGGCTCTGCAAGGCATTTTATTTTAGAGCTCTTAAAAATATTAAGTATGGCCTGACCTGTGGTGGCGCAGTGGATAAAGCATCTACCTGGAATGCTGAGGTCGCTGGTTCAAAACCCTGGGCTTGCCCAGTCAAAGCACATATGGGAGTTGATGCTTCCTGCTCCTCCCCCTCCTCTCTCCCTTCTCTCTCTCTCTCTCTCTCTCTCTTTCTCTCTCTCCCTTCTGTAAAATGAATAAATTTAAAAACCTTAAAAAAAATTAAATATGTGCCCAGCAATGTTGATTTCAACTGATTTATTGCACTGAATTTAAATCAAGTATTCAGGTTTGCAATTTGTTTAAATTGAGACATATTCATTCAGTGACAGCTTTTCTCTAATGTTGTTTTCTCCTGGTAAATGCTTTCAGTGGATTGAGGTAGTTAAGAGTCATAATGGAAGTGATATACTACTAGATTCTTAAATCAAAATGGCTGGATTTGAATCCAAGCTCTGAAACAAAGACAGCCATTTTTTTTCTACAACAATTGAACCACATTCCTTTAGCGTGATTGTGAGAATGGAATCCATACATATATGTTAAGCACTTATGAAGGAGCCCACCATAAAACATATATTGTTTGTCATGGTTATTGTTATCAGACATATCAGTGATGTGTAAAAATGTCCCACTGTTGTTCTGAAAATAGTATATAAATGTATTTTAAACAACTATAGTACTCAGAATAAAGACAGTGTTTATTTCATAAGAAATATAAATGATGATAGGTGATGCTTCATTTAGTGAAGGGGAAGTAAGAAAAAAAAAGCATGTGGCTTAAAAACCTTGGCATGCAATAGGTTGAAGGAAAGGGCGTATGCCTAGAGAGGGGCAGTATATGGGGAACGGTAGGAAAAGTATAGAGAGTTAAATTTCAATGACTTATTTAGGAAATATGTACACTTACAAAACCAAATTATGTTCACTATTTGTTGTTAGATAATTCTTCATAGAAAATATATGTTTAAAATACTATGTACAAATTTGTGTTCTGGCTTTTTCTTAATATTTTTTGCTTTTATATGAGTAGTTGGTTCAGTCAAAAATAAAAAACAAATCAATCATAATGGTCACATGGACTACCATAATATTTGCCAAAATATTTACTCTTAAACCAATCTTACTAAATTTTATATCTTCTCTTTAGGAAAAAAATTTATTATAGAGCAAGAATAAAAATGTGTTCTTTTCTATAAACAAGAAAATTTTTCTTGTCTCTCCTTGAATTGTACTCAATTTGAATTTTTCATAGTATTGAACACTGCAAAATCATAATATAGAAATGAACATTACCCTTTTCTTCATATTCTTTAAGGTGGACTTGCAAAAAAAGAAAAAGAAAAAGAAAGAATGAAAAAGTCAGTCTCAAAATTCACTCCATACAAAATACTGTCATTAGATCATTATCACAGTTCTTTTCACTGTGCTAAATGAACTGAACCTTTTTGAACAAAAGAGTCTGTGTGTTCTTTAATAGGGCATAACTAGGAAGCTTCAGCAACTGTTTTTACCTCTACTGTGAGATGTCCTTATTTTTTTCATGTCATCAGATACTTCAATTTGCTCTCACTTCACAATCTAGAAGAAACAGTTGGAACTAATATCTGTTTTATAGACTTAACTGCCTTATTAAAGATAATGTATCAAAATGGAAACCCCTCATTTTCAACACTTCTTTCTATCTGAATTTCTACAATATTGATTTACTTCATTGTTGAATCTTTTTAAAGAGCATGCAATAAGAATATACTAAAGTTCCAAATAAACAGTTGGCCCAGGGTCTAACTTCACAATTGTTTAAGAAGCTCCAGGTGTCTGAATCATCCTGTTTAAGTTTTCTTTCCTGATACAAATATACTAATAAATTTTGCCAATTCAACTGAAGGATCATTGAGTTTTCTTTTTCTTTTTGTATTTATTTAATTGACTGGTTTATTTAAGTGAAATAGAGAGATATTTTTACCTCCTTTTTAAAATAATCTTGATTTTAATATAAGGGAGATAAAAATACATATTATATAAATATGTTTTCTGTGGAACTGAACAGGCAACTGACACTAAAAGGCACAAAATCATGCTAAAAAGCATGAGAATACTATTGCTTGTTGTGGAGAATATGCTACAGTTTTACTGTAGAGGCAATACTAAATTCATTTTTGCATATACTTTGATTCTCACCTGATCATTATAAGGAAGTGTAGCGAGCAGTCTGCCATTGCACAGAAAACTGAGGCTCACACTGATTGTCACTAGTCCTTTACAATGAATGCATCAGAAAAAATGTAAAAATACAAATGACTATCCACCCCTAACATCAACTAAAGAAAAATCTCTGCAGAAAAGCCCTGGGTTTTCACATTCTATTCCCAAAAGAGAGCAAGAGAGCAAATCAGAGAGAAAAGGAGAGAGGAGGATGCAGAAAGAATGAGTGAAAAGAGAGATGGGAAGCATCAACTTGTATTTGCTTCACTTTAGTTGTTCTTTGGTTGCTTCTCATACTGCTTTGACTGGGGAGCTCAAGCTGAGCCAGGGACTACTTGCTCAAGCCAGTGACATTGGACTCAAGCCAGCGACTTGTGGGCTGAAGCCAATGACCAGGATCCTGTCAATGATCCCTTGCTCAAGCCTGCCTCCTGACAAGCCTGTGCTCAAACTGGCAAGTCAGCGCTGTAGTTGGCAACCTCGGAGTTTTCAACTATGACCCTCAGCATTCCAGGTCAGTGTTCTATCCACTGCACCACTGTGGTCAGGCTGAGTTTTTACATTTAAAAATCTTTCCAATCAATTGTTAAGTCAGATTGGCAAACACTATACTGTGTGGCTTTTGGCTGAGTCTAAGGACTTGGAAGTAAAGCGATGAAAGTACTAGTGGGGCCACAGTGAACTTGGCAATGCCTGAGTTAGGGAAATTAGACTCATCCACTATGAAGAATGCATCACTAAGAAGACCCAGTCAAGTATACTTACATCCATGAAAGATATACTTTATCAAACATTCCTTTAAAAAAACTTTTGAGATAGTAGAAAGGGAATGAGGAAGGGAAAGGGTTACCTTGGGTAAATGTCATCAACATTCTCAAGTACCTTTTTCTTTGGTTTAAGAGGAACATGTAAGAACTCCTGAAATACTTCATTTAAACAATCCAAAATGTGTCAGTGTCCGGAGAGAGCCTTAAAGAATGACAGGATTCTTCCTGGGTCATGTAGACCTTACACACTTATAATGAGAGGGAAAGTGAAAACTTCTTTCCCGTGGGTCTGAAGCATATAGCTTCTTTTTATTTTTTGATGGTGTATTCTGCCCTGCTTGGAGATAGAGGTAATTTAGGTAATCTCTAAAGAAATTTTCAGTAATGCGATTCAACACTATGTGTTAATATGCATTATTTTAAGTTTGATTCAAGTCTGGATAAATTGTCAGATTTTTAAAAGAACTGTTTACATTTATTTTCATGAAATATAATATAAAAATACACTAATATCAGATATCCTAGAGACAGCATGCCTTCTTTCTTCCTACTTTCTAGCCCTAAATCTTCTGAATTATAGCTCAAAGCTTTATTGAAAAATTCCTATCACTGCTTTTCAATGCTTGAGATAGTGCATCTTATATAAATATTCTATTTTAAAGGTCTGATTTTGAGTTCCAATAAACGAGCGCAGAACATTCCCTCTGCAGTTGAAGATTTACAAGATAGCAGGTAATGTATGCCTGGCTATCTTAATTCTAAATCTAAAATATTAGATAATAATCTTAATCACCTCACTTTGGCTCATAGCATTTTGTTTGTTTGTTTTCTATATTTTCTCATCACAGATTTAAGTGGCTATCTTAAAGTTTTCTTTAAAATATGCCTTAGGCTAGAGAAGATTTTTTATTTCAGAGAGAAAACAAAAAATTTAGATTCACTTGGTGTTAGTGTGATCAGAATTAAAATACTTAGACATTACAATTTTAATGAATCTGTTTTGATCCTAATATAAGTTTACTAACAGTAGACATTTTACAAACCTACATACATTTGCAACAATGGAGTTTTGTCAGGTAAGATAAAGATTCAGAAGTATTAAGTGTATAATTTCTAGAACAGAGAAACTAATATTATTACTGTTCTTAAGTAGTTCATAGGAGAAACCATAGAATTGTAATTTCCAAAACACAAATTTTTTATTTTATTTTATTTATTCATTTTTAGAGAGGAGAGAGACAGAGGGAGGAGCTGGAAGCATCAACTCCCATATGTGCCTTGACCAGGCAAGCCCAGGGTTTCGAACCGGCGACCTCAGCATTTCCAGGTTGACACTTTATCCACTGCGCCACCACAGGTCAGGCCAAAACACAAAAATTTTATCTGTTAACAGTTGTACCTTCATTACAAAGAAAATAATAAATAATGATGTATAATTGATTGAATGATTGTAACCTTGGGGATATGATATAGCTTGTCTCCTAATGAAAATTTTTAAAATCTATCTTAATTCATTTTGAGTATTTACTTATTTATTTTACAGAGACAGAGAGAGAGTCAGAGAGAGGGATAGACAGGGACAGACAGGAAGGGAAAGAGATGAGAAGCATAAATAATCAGTTTTTTGTTGCGTAAACCTTTTTTAGTTTCTCATATGTGCCTTGACTGTGGGCCTTCAGCAGACCGACTAACCCCTTGCTTGAGCCAGCAACCTTGGGTCTAAGCTGATGAGTTGTGCTCAAACCAGATGAGCCCACGCTTAAGCTGGCAACCTCAGTGTCTCGAACCTGGGTCCTCCACATCCCAGTCCGATGCTCTATCCACTGCACCATTACCTGGTCAGGCTCATTATGAGTATTGAATGAGTTAAATGAGTTAAAATAAATTCATAACCTCCCACTCAAAATGTGTTATTATGTATAATCTTATGAACATTAGTAATGCTTTTCTTGTAGTATGCCAATTATAGTTTGTGACATCAATCTGTTAAGAATTCTACTAAACATATAAAATATATTATTCTATTTTATAGGTAGACAACCAACAAACAAAATAGTATTGAAATTATGCTTCTTGACTAGACATAGGGTACTTTCAAGTTTTTGCATTGTTATTCTGTTGATGATCAAGTAAAGACATTTTGCATTCTGATAATGCTGATATCTTCTCTAACTCTACACCACACTATGTACAATAGGATTTTTTAAAATATTTTTTTATATTGAGAATGAACATGTCACTGGGCATTTAGAGGTGTATATATATATTGGGAAAATCTAAAAGTATATCCACATAAGAGCTAATATCTTAGATATAAGATAACAAATGTATTTACTCTGAATGAACTAAAACAATGGTATTAACCACAGTACAATTTAACCTGATTTTTAAATGTATCTGAGAAAATGCATTGAATGAATGTTCCCCTTGGTGTGGAAAAATTCCAGCTGATTAAAATAGTCAATATGATATACTAAGTGTCAGTTCTCCCAGGCGCCAATATCTGACATATGATTTGTTTATGACTCTTGCTGAGGAGCAGATAGTAGCCAGCCAAGGATTTTCACTTTCAAACTGTGTTACTTGCTTTTGATTTTTTTGTACCTTGCACTAAATTTGCAGTTGGAGGCTGAAGACTACTCTTTTTTAAGATTTATGGATTTAAGTCTAAGATTGAAGAGCCCTGAGAGAGGAGAGTGAAGATTCTAGAGGCCTATTTATATGGACTATCACAATGACACCTGGATTTATCAAAAGGTTTTAGCTACACAAATCATGGCAAAGTCAGGGTCAATATACGTGAACAGTTTTGGACCTACAAAAAGAGTTTTTATTTGTATTAGAAATCTTCTAAACACTTGGAGAAACCATTATAGAAAGAAGAAATTGTTTTAAATTCACTGAAAGGAACAGTACAGTTGCCACAGGCAATTACTACTATTCTATAATTTATGGGGCCTAAAGTCAACAACAAATACCCCACATAATATTTAGACATTTTCCTAATAAATTAATAATTCTACACATACTTATCTCTTGCTTTCTAAAGACAGAACATGATAAAGTTGAGGTATACTGAATAAGCATGTATGCCTAATGCTGAAGGGGTATAAATCAGTATTCACCTGAAGCTTACACTCATTGTCATGGAGTAATACTTGCACAAATTTAAAATTTTATTTAAAAAAGTATTTTGAAATAATTAAAACATTTGTATAAATATCTAATTTCTCCTAAATGTTAAATCAATCTAGACGTAACTATAGATTATTATTAGGCTACTGTACTTTTTCAATCTATAGGAGAAGCTCACATTCAGCTGCGACCTTTACAGGATATTTTTTGATACTTCTGCAAGAAAAAATTTTAAAAACTTGATTTTTTCTTGTAATCTCATGATTTAAACAAAATTGAGTAGCTAAATATGAATTGTAGTTCTTATGGGTTATACTGTTTAGTGGAAACAATGCTAATGCATTAAACAATTGAATGTTGATTAAAATTGTTATATATAAAAATATTATTAGATATAAGCATTTATTTACATTTTATCAACATTTCTTATCTTATAGTATATATAGTAGTCTACTTATAATTATCTAACAAAAACTAAATGCTAGAATTAAATATAAATGCATATCTTCAAATTTAATTATTTATTAGTGGTATTAGGAGTCCTGCCCTGGTAGGTAAAATTAAGATACCTTAATTCCATTATTTGCCTTGTTTTGGGCAGATAAAATATATTATTCTCACTTTGTTAAAGAAGCCGCTGCCCATGTGGAAGCTCATTGCCCAGGAGTTGGTATTGGTTGCCCTTCTTGCTTCGAATGGGCATGATTATATTAATGTGTGTTGGGGGCAGGCTGTGGGCAGGCAGGATCTTTGTAGCCTGGGACTTGGTTTTTGGGACTAAACCTTTCCCACCTTTTTTAATGTGGGTTGGTGCACTCTCATGAAAAATCCCATTATGCCTCAGAAAATTGATTGTATCAGAGACTTCCTTGTTTGTATATTGGATTAAAGGTTTTGATTTCTACACTATAAAATGGGGCAGACTGAGAGCTTGCTCTCTCTCTGTTCCTGAGATTAGCATTATAGAGGAGAACAGAGTAAGGCCACATGGAGGAGGCCAGAAGAAGCAGTCAAGATGGTGGAGTGCTGAGGGAGAAGCCAGTTTGTGCAGAGTTTGTACAGGGAGAAGAAAGGAGATGGGGAACAGAGGTGAATAAGTCTTGTGAGCTAGAAACCTTTGATTTTAGGAAACTCAGATAAGTCAGTAGCTTTGTGAGCACTGAGTGTGAGTGGGTTTTGGAGCCCAGTGTGTGTTCTTACTTGCCCGCTGGGTGCAAGCTAGGATTAAAGATAATGACCCACCAGTTCTTGGCTGTTTCATTACCGTCTGTCCGAATATAATACAAACCTGCATGGGCCAAGCGGCTGTGATGATGGCCGTGGCTACGGACCATACATTTGGTGTAATCTGTGGCAGGATTCGATACAGATAAGTATAGAGCCACCATGACCTTTGAGTGATGGAGTAAAGGACTGGCTGCTGTTATGGTTCTCCATGGCTGTCCTTTTCGGGACTGTAAGCTGGCTGACTTTTACAGCCATGCGTGAGGAAACTGAGAGCTCTGTGGAAGAGGCTGCCCAGGAACTGCAAACCAAGCAGTGAAAGAAGCTGGAGCAAATGTGGGAGAAAGAGATTCTGACCCTGGAGCTGGAGCAAGCACCGGAGGAGGCCAACCAGGTTCACAAGATTCGCTTGGAAATGGAGCAGCCATTGGAGAAGGAATAACAGGTTTGTGAGTTGCAGATTGCCCTGGACACTGTGGAGAGTCAGCAGCAGCGAGAGGCCAGGGCTAAGGCTGGGGCTGGAGCTGCAAGGCCCATGGAGCAGAATGTGGCAGCAGCCCAGAGCTCAAGCCCGGCAGTGTGAACTGGTGTTTTCAGTTTATCTTTGGAGGATGGGGAATGTTGGGCTGGAGTTGCAATCCACAGTTTCCAAAAGATGAGAGCCCAGCTGTAAGGAGTACCTGCTATGCCCCTGGTAGGTTTGCGATTTTGGGACATAGAGGTGAATGCCATCATGCTCTCCAGAGCAGAGATGCAAATACTGACTGCCATTGCCATGTGCTCCTTTTTGAGACAGTGTAAGACCTGCCAGGACAGCAGGGATGAGGGTGGTGGCTGACACCCCATGTGCGTGGACTGATTTCTTGGACTATGACCAGAGTGGGTACTGGCTTCTTTGTTGGATGGACTTAGGGATTTGGGGCAATGTGAAATACCCTGATGGGGATAGGGGGCAGCTTTGCTGAAGACCCTTCCCCTGCCCTAGGAAGCCTTTCAAACGGCTAGAAAGAAGGCCGAGGACATTTTGTGCTTTTGGCAAAGTGCTCAGAGACTGGTGAAATGTACCTTTGTAATTGTTGAAATTGTATGATTTGTCATGTTGTTGTAATTTGTGTAATGTGCCTAATTTCCTTCACAGGGATGCTGGTGCTGTAGATTGTGGGTAGTAAAGTGAGCATAGGGGTGGATTGTTGGGCAGATAAAATATATTATGCTTACTTTCTTAAAGACTGCACTGCCCATGTGAAAGCCCATTGCCCAGGTGATGGTATTGTTTACCCTTCTTGTTTGGGATGGGCATGATTTTATTAATGTGTGTTGGGGGCGGGTATGTGAGCAGGCAGTATTCTTGTAGCCTGGGGCTTTGTTTTGGGACTAAGCCTTTCCCACCCTTTTTGATGTGGGGTGGTGCACTCTCATGAGGAATCCCATTATGCCTCAGATAAGTGACTTTGTATCAGAGACTTCCTTGTTTGTATATTGGATTAAAGGTTTTGGTTTCTACACTATAAAATGGGGCAGACTGGGAGTCTGCTCTCTCTCAGTTCCTGAGATTAATATTAGAGAGGAGAGCAAGGAAAGGCCACATGGAGGAGGCCAGGAGAAGCAGCCAAGATGGCAGAGTGTTGAAGGAGAAGCCAGTTTGTACAGAGTTTATGTAAAGAGGAGATGGGGAACAGAGGTGAATGAGATTAATGAGGTTAGAAACCTTTGATTCTAGGAAACTCGGATAAGTCAGTAGCTTTGGGAGCCCAAAATGGAAAGGGAAGTGTTTTCCCACTGTGTGTATTTCTTGCCTGCTGGGTGCAAGCTAGGATTAAAGCTTATACCCACCAGTTTTTGGCTCCATTGTTTCATTACCGTCTATTTGAATCTAATGCAAATTTTCATGGTCTAGGTGGCTGTGGTGGTGGCCAGGGCTACTGGCTTTACACCTTAACACAGGACAATAGAGCAGGTAATATCATATGATGATAAATCATCTCCAAAGGAAATAGTAACGATAAGGTAGTCAGTGCTTAAGAAACAAATGAATCCAAGTGAATCTTGGAGCTCATTAAATGTATTTAATGCATTCTTTCCCTTGCACCATTCATGTCCGCTTATGCACTCTCATCAAATCAAGTCTCATGCTACAAATTGGCACCTTTATTTGTAAGTGTAAATGAAAACTCACCACATTTTTTTTTCTCAGGAGGCAGTGACTAGTTCAGTCATTGAAAATTCCCTTCAAAGTTTTGGAAAATACTATTTTCTGAAATATCTAAAGTATATAATTTGGTAAAGCTAATTACTGGTAAAGTTACTCCAAGAGTTTAACTAATATATACTCTTTTCCTTAGTGACCAACCAGTCTAAATTTGCTTTATCCATGGCAAGTCTTCTGTAGATTAGATTTGTATGCTTGCTGGTTGTTGGTCAAATAAGTTTATAAATATGATATATATATATATATATATATATATATATATATATATATAATATGATGTATATGTTTGCTTGCTTGTGATTTGCACTGGAGGCTGGGCGACACCAGATACAGTGGTCTGTGAGGTTGCAGGTTCCCTTCCTGATTGGGAGGGGCCATTGTCTTCTAATGTTTACTGGAAGAGAGATTCTGCCCCCACAACTGAGAGGTGCAGGAGGGTTTCTTTTTCTCTCCTCTCTGATCCCTGGCTTTTCTTGTGGCTTGCCTTTCTTTGTGAGACTCCAATAAATAGAATGGCTGAGTGTCCTCCGACTCCACCATTTCTTTACCGTCTGCTTGAATTTAATTAGCATCTGCATGTGAATGACCACAACGGTGGCAGAGGCCCCTGGCCATACAACTGGCATAGTTTGCAGTTTGTGGCAGTATTCGAAGATTGATATGGAGCCACTATCTTTGAGGGGTGGGGTAGAGGACTGGTTGCTGTTCTGGCTCACCATGGCTGCCCTTCTAGGGGCCGTGGGATGGGGGGGGGGGGTTTACTCAAGAGGAAACCTGGAGTTCTGTGCGAGAAGACGCCCAAGGTCGAAAGATACTGGATGAATTGCAAATTGAATGGCAGAAAAGACTAGAATTGGCATGAGCACTGGAAAAGGAATTACAGGTTTGCAAGCTGTAGTTTGCCCTGGAAGCTGAATGTTTGTACCGGCAGTTGTTGGAGAAATAACTGCAGGTTCAAGAGCTCAAGTCTCAGCTTCTGGCCAGAAGCCAGCAGCCACGGGAGCCTAAATGGTCGCCAAAGGAGCAGCAGCATCCATGCCGGTGGATTGGCTTTGAGTCAGCGGGAGCAGGCGCTTGCAACTCCTCTTCTGAGGATGAGAAAGCTCAGGCTGAAGCTGCCATACACAAACTCAGAGCCTGACCAGTGGTCTCCTAGAAGGTAAAAAACCAGCAACAAAGAGTCCCTCAGGGGCAGCACAGCCCAGGTAATGGAACACTCTGTGGTCCGGCCCTACACCCAGGCAGAGCTGATGGAGTTGAAGTCACAATTTAGGCAGAAACCTATGTAATCCCTGGTTGTCTGATTACTATGATTATGGGACATAGGTGTGGTTGGCATCATGCTTTCTGGAACAGAGATGGAGAAATTGGCCACCATTACCACACACTGCTCCTTGAGGCAGTGTTTTCAGAACTGTTGTGACAACCCAGGAAACCATACCATATTAGAATGGGTGATGGCTGCCATTCGTATGGTCTGGCAGAATGCTGGAGAATTTCCAGGGGCAGTGAGTCGGTGGCAGTGGTACAGTGAGTCAGTAAAGGTCCTTCAGGAACTAGGTATGAAGAGTGCTGGTTTCAACCCTGGGTCCTGTGGGCCAGATGAGAAAATTTTTACAGCAAAAATGAAGGAATTTGTCCTTGCTAGCACCCCGTCAGCCCTTTTTGGGTCACTTGTGGCTATCTTGGGCCTCTGTGTGGGGCAGCTCAAAATGCAGTTACACAGATGGTAGCAGATTTGGAAGAGCTGGAGGCCACTCGGGATCATAAAGCAGTGAGGGCTGCTGCTTATGTTGCCTACCCCCCCCCCCCCCAACAACTAACAAGGGAAACAGGCCTGTAAGGTTACCTGAACACAGATGTGGGTAGATTTGATTGTGGCTGGAGCAGATAAGGGGAAATTGGATGGCCAGTCTAATGAAATTTTTTTGGAGCTTTGGTGGCAGTTTAAACCAGAACAGAAGTTCCAGCCACTGAGATGAAAGGCCTCAGCAGCTTCCGATAAAACGTTTGATGCACGAGAAGTTCGGTTACAAGATTATATGATAGAGACGGCCGAGGGAGAGGAGAACTCCCAAGACCCATTGTACCAGTTTGAATAGGAAAAGGGCCGAGGGACCTGTCTTACAGGGATGGGTGGGGAATGGAGGCCACACGTGGAACTGGCTACCCACTGGTCCCCTTCCAATGTACAATGGGTGTTGGCCTTGGTGGATACAGGTGCAGAATGTTCCCTCCTCTATGGGAACCCAGAGCAGTTTGCTGGGACTCCAGTGGCCATTGATGGTTATGGAGGCCAAACTGTTCAAGTGAAGCCAATAACTATTCCATTGGCGATAGGAAGACTGCCTCCTAAGCCATATAAGGTATATGAATCTCATATTGCTAAATATATTTTGGGGGTAGATGTCTTACAAGGACTGTGGTAGGAAACTACAGCTGGGGAGTTCCGGCTGCAGATCAGGGTTGGGAAGGCAGTGTTGCAAGGAAAAAGATCACATTTCCCTTTTTAATTACCTATTCCTTGGCATGTGACTAACACCAAGCAGAACTGCCTGCCAGGTAGTTATAAAGAAATCACGGGACGATCCTCGAACTAGAAAAGGTGGGGATCATCCGGCCAGCACACAGTCCTTACAACTCCCCAGTATGGCCTGTGTACAAACCAGACGGAACCTGGAGTATGACAGTAGATTACAGGGAACTTAATAAAGTTTTTCCCTCTTTGCACGCTGCTGTTCCCTTGATAGCTAACAGGATGGATCCGCTAAGCCGTGAATTGGGGACAGACCACTTTGTAGCAGACTTGGTCGATGCCTTTTTCTCTATTGATATAGCCACAGAGAGTCAAGACCAATTTGCCTTCAGTTGGGAAGGGAGACAATGGACCTTTACAGTGTTACCCCAGGGCTATTTGCATAGCCCTATATTGTGTCATGGGCTGGTGGCTGCTGACCTGGCTAAATGGAAACAGCCAGAGTGTACCATTATATTGATGATATTATGCTAACTAGTGATTCTCTTCCAGAATTGGAGCAAGCAGTCCCTACCCTGCTATCCCATTTGAAAGCATGTGGCTGGGCAAGGAGAACAAATTACAAGGACCTGGGTTATCTGTTAAGTTCTTGGGAGTTGTCTGGTCAGGTAATACAAAAGTT
The DNA here is from genome assembly GCF_036850765.1 of Saccopteryx bilineata. Lineage (NCBI taxonomy): Eukaryota > Metazoa > Chordata > Mammalia > Chiroptera > Emballonuridae > Saccopteryx > Saccopteryx bilineata. The sequence continues at coordinate 96,094,175 of NC_089495.1, read as the reverse complement.
ATCCCTGACACAGTTATAGATAAGATCCAAGCATACCCCGTGCCCACTACAGTAAAACAGTTACAGGAATTTTTAGGTTCGTTGGGGTATTGGCGAGAATTTATACCCCATTTGGCTCAGTTACTATGCCCCTTGCACAACGTTATTTGGAAGGGGGTTCGTTGGGATTGGACTGAGTGGGTGTATGGTTCATTTCAGCAGCCAAGAGAGCTGTCAAGGTGGCACAGGCCTTGAATGTGTTTGATTCTGCCAGGCACTGTGAGTTGGATGTTCATGTAACCCTGCAGATGTTTGGATGGGGCTTGTGGCAACAGAAAGAGCACTTACAGCAACCTATTGGGTTTTGGTCCCAATTATGGAAAGGTGCTAAAGTCCATTACTCATTAGTGGAGAAGCAGTTGGCAGCTGTGTATGCTGCCCTCCTGGCCCCTGAGAGTACTACAACCACAACACCAGTTATAGTCAAGACAACATACCCTATTGCAGGATGTGTGAGAGATTGGGCAACCAAACCACGTAGTAGTATGGCCTAAACCTCCACCTTAACCATGTGGGGTGCCTACCTGTAACAATGCTGTGCTCCTAGCACCAGACTATTGAGGACAGAACTGCAGGAAGTTTTGGGTTCAGTCACTGGTGTGACCTTAGAGTCAGGTGCAGCTGGGGATCAGGAGGCATAATCTGAAGTCAGTCACTACCAGGAAGGGCAGACACCCATCCCCGAGGATGCCTGGTATATTGATGGTCCCAGCAGGGGCCAGCCTGCCAAATGGATGGCCATAGCCTTCCATCCAGCCACTGAGACTATTTGGATGGACACAGGTACAGGCCAGAGCAGCCAATGGGCAGAATTAAGAGCTGTTTGGTTAGTTGCTTATAATGAAACTTCACCTCTGGTGATCTGCACTGACAGCTGGGCTGTCTATCGTGGACTGACCCTTTGGATTATTACATGGCACACTAACCAGTGGATGGTAATGCACCATCCACTATGGGGTCAGGCCATGTGGGAAATACAGTTAAGGTATGGAACTTGCCTGTGTCCTACGCAGAGGTACTTACAGTCTGTGATCAATATGCAGTATGTTTCAAGGAGCACCCTCAGAGACCCCTGGTGTCACCTGGACAGATCCAGAGGGGTCCTGTTCCACTGACACGATGGCAGATAGACACCACTGGGCCCTTACCAAAGTCAGAAGGGTACCAGTGTGCAGTCACCTGTTTAGATACTGCCACCAGTCTGCTTTATGCTTATCCCGCCCGTAACCCTGACCAGAGTGCAGTCATACAGGCTCTGGACTGTCTTAGTGCTGCATATGGGCGGCCGCTGTCCTTGAAAGTGACAATGGCACCCATTTCACTGGTTCAATGGTGAGGCAATGAGCTCAAGAGCTGGGGTTAGACTGAAAGTACCATGTTCCCTACCACCCCCAGGCTGCTGGTATCATTGAGCGGTATAATGGACTCTTAAATCAGAGACTGAGACAGGAGGGAGGCACCAGCTCCCTTACTGAATGGACATGCCGCTTATGGACAGTACTATGGATTTTGAATGAAAGACCTTGATGGCGGAGCCCAGCTCCAGTGGAAGCCCTCCTGCATCAAGCAGCTGCCCCCATTCAGTTGTAGATATGCACCAAGGACATTTTTACTCAAGCCAGGTTTCGGACAGCAGGACAACGTGCTCTTGCCTGTCCCAACAGCCTTCCTTAAAGGCCAACGGCTTCAATGGACTTGGTCCTGGATCATACAGGCCCCTCATTTGTGATGGGTGGCCTTGTTGGCACCATGGGAAAAGGTGTTAGAAGTAGACCTCTAGTTAACTCCTTGGACACCAGTATCTGGACACCTAAGGTAGAAGTGTATTATCCCTTGAGTGCTCAGGGGGACAGCATTATGAAAGGCACCTTGACCAATAATGAGTTCTTCTATTTTACTAAACACAGAACCAGCAGATCTTGGTGTATTGGCCAGTTGGGTTTGGCATACCCGCTCAGGGCGGCCTCTGGTACCAGCTATGGTGCTGTCTTCAGAAAAAAACTCTGGCCTGTATTCTTCCAGAGGGAAAAGTTTTGCCTCTCTTGGTGCAACTGACAGCTCTCTCATTTTTCCCATAGCTTATGATTTGGTAATTCTATTGCTGTAGTTTGTACTGTTTCTGTTTCTGAAATAACCTCACTCTTTGCACAGTGACCATCATGGAAATACCTTTGGTGTAGATTGTAAATTGAGTAAAGGGGTGGAATGTTGGTCAAATAAGTTTGTAAATATGATGTATATGTTTGCTTGCTTGTGATTTGTATTGGGGGCTGGGCAATGCCAGATATAGTGGTCTGTGAGGTTGCAGATCACCTTCCTGATTGGGAGGAGCCATTGTCTTGCTAATGTTTACTGAAAGAAGGATTCTGCCTCTATCACCAAGAGGTGCAGGAAGATTTCTGCTTTCTCTTCTCCCTGATCCCTACTCTCCATGGGAAAAACAAGTTTTCTGCTTTTCCCTTGGCTTCTCTTGTGGCTTGCCTGTCTTGGTGAGACACTAATAAACAGAATGGCCCACCATCCTCTGACTCCACCATTTCTTTACTGTCTGCTTGAATTTAATGAGTGGCCAGGATGGTGGCGGTGGTTTTGGTCCCAATTATGGAAAGGTGCTGAAGTCCATTACTTACACTGGTGTTAATTATATACCATCTGGAGGAATCTGAGCCTTTAACTGCTATGTATTTATTGGATTGCAGTTGCTACAACTTCCTTTTGATATATATTTGTAAAGCCAGTAGGCAGGGCCAGGGCCACTATCACAGAAGCCCGGCCCGTGCAGGTTCACATTGGATTCGGACAGTCGGTAAAGAAACAACGGAGCCACAAACTGGCGGGCCATAGTCTTTAATCCTAGCTTGCACCCGGCAGGCAAGTAAAAACACACTCTGGGCTCCAAAACCCAATTACATTCAATGCTCACAAAGCCACTGACTTATCCGAGTTTCCTAGAATCAAAGGTTTCTAGCTCACCAGCCTTATTCTCCTCAGTTCCCCATCTCCTTCCTTCTCCAGCGTCAAACTGCACAAACTGGCATCTCACTCAGCACTCCGCCATCTTGGCTGCTTCTCCTGGCCTACTCCACGTGGCCTCCTTCTGCTTTCTGCTCTGCTCTCTCCTCTAATGATAATCTCAGGAACCAAGCGCAAGCTCCCGCTCCATCCTCATTTTATATTGTAGCTTCACAACCTCTAATCCAATATACAAAATAGGGAAGTCTCTAATACAAAGTCACTTCTCTGAGGCATGATTGGATTGTACCACCCCACATCAAAAAGGGTGGGAAAGGCTTAATCCCAAAACCAAGCCGCAGGCTACAATGATCCTGCCTGCCCAGAGACACACATTAATATCACCTGGGTAACGCCATCTTTAACAAAGTGAGCATAATACATTTTATCTGCCCAACAATATTACTATGCAAGTAAATATTGACAGTTATGTCTGTGAAACCTCTGAGTTCCAATCATGTTCTGCTCTGTCTTCAGAAAACCTCATGTGACTATAACCCTAATGTCTCCTGGTAATTATGATCACTACCTCAGGAAGATTAATTTTTTATACTCTTTGTTTGCTTTTCCACTGGCTTGAGTTAACCAAACCAAGCAGATGACAGTCATAGCTTAATGTTCATTAAGACCTTACCTATTCCACTTCAGGAAATTACACCTTCTTGGAAAAAGAATCTCTGGGTCAAATAAGTTTGCAAATATGATGTGTATATTTGCTCACTCATAGTTTGCATTGGGTATGGGGGACAGGCTGTAAGCAGGTAGGGTCCTTATAGCTTTTTAACCCTAAAATCTTCTCAACACTAAGCTTTTCCCCACACCCTTGACTGTTGCATGATGTCATGTGGTGCACTTTTATGAGGAATCCCATTTATGCCTCAGATAAGTGACTTTATATCAAAGACTTTGTTGTTTGTATATTGGCTTAAAGGTTTTGATTTCTACACTATAAAATGGAGCAGACTGGGGGCTCACTTACTCTCTGTTCCTGAAATTAGCATTGCAGAGGAGAAGCAGCTAAGATGGTGGAGTACTGAAGGAGAAGCCAGTTTGTGCAGAGTTTGTGCAGAAAGAAGGAGATGGAGAACAGAGGTGAATAAAGCTGGTGAGATTCTAAGAATACTCGAATAAGTCAGTGGCTTTGGGAGCCCTGAATGGAAAGGGAAGTGTTTTCTCACTGTGTGTATTTCTCGCCTGCTGGGTGCGAGCTAGGATTAAAGTTAATGGCCCACCAGTTCATGGCTCCGTTGTTTCATTACCGTCTGTCTGAATCAAATATGAACCTGCACAGGCCAGGCAGCTGTGATGGTGGCATGATTACTGGCCTTACAGGATCTCTAATCAGAAAGAAACTAAGATGGAGTGAACTAGCATTTTATATTTTTAAGTGGTTCACTGAGAAGGATAATGAGAGGTACTTCTTGTATTTTTATCCTTTGTTTCCTAAATCCATGTATTTTAGCTGGTAGGGATATCTGTGTCTTTTATTATACCTTAGAGGACATGGCCTCAATCTTGCATGTTGGTGACCCTGAGCCAGGTTGAAAAGATAGCTCTCAATTTTTTTCAGGCTGCTTTCTGGTAAATGATGTTGTATACAGCAACATCTATAATACTCAAAGTCATAAGGCAACTCTGACAATTTCTTGGCCATAAATTAGATCCTTTGGTCTAAAACAAGCTGTGATGGATAACATATATATATAAAAGCCTCTTTGCATGTCATCAGATGATTGTGTTAATCCTAATCTGGAGGGACCCAAAACATTGAAGACACAAAGTCCGTCGATTACACACCAAAGCTTTATTGTCTAGCTTGGCCAAGTGGTGGCTACTTCAAACAGAAATCTCCCTCAGATTTCTGCCGGCCCTTTGTTCTACTTGGTTTTTATAGTTTTGTAAGTGGAAAGTACAGAAGCAAAAATTGTAATCAGGAGCCTTTTACCACTATTGGTTATAGTCATATGTCCTTTAACATTATAGGACCATGTTCAATTTGCAAGCTATATATCCTTTTGGAGAAAACAAAATTTATAAGTCAACACAATGGCAGAAAGATATCTTTTTACATATTAAAAGGCATTCCCATATTATCTAGTGTTCATCCGCCATCTCTGTCCAGAGTCACACGTATTAACCACATGCATTTACATAGGGGAGGTAGTTTCCATGGGGAAAAATGCCCGCAAATGGCTCATAGTTATAAGAAAAAGTTTATTTTGGCTTTTCTCTCCCTGCACCTGGCTCGCCATTCACCCCTTTCCCCACAGGTGTGGTGGAATGTCTGGGGATCCATGTTTTCCTCCCCTTTGCATTTACAATACAATGCCAATCACATAGTACAGAGACTATTCTCACAATTTCTCTGCACACCTTAACCCAAATTAATAAAATGTTCTTCAAGCCTCCCAAAATATTAATATTAATTCTGTAGCTTTTGGTACTTTACAACATCTGTGGGTGAAGTGGCTCAGTGGCTCCTCAATTGTGTTGGCTGAGGCAATATAAATAAAAAATATTTATATAAGGAATTGTATGGATTGCTTCAGATGCAAAGGGTGAAATATAAGTGCCTTCACTCAAAGTGAGTGAGTAGTATTCACAAGCAATGATGATAAAAGCCCATTGTTCATGTATATTTCTAAAAAATTGCACACACATCAGTGGCTGCGGTAGAAAATCTATGGAGAGGTAGTCCATATAATTGAGTATATGCATAAACTTCAACATTGTTACTTTAGATTCTCTTTTATGGGACTGTGTTGGGCAGATAGAGTATATTATGCTCACTTTGTTAAATATGACGCTGCCCATGAGGAGGCCGTTGCTCAGGTGATATTAATGTGTGTTGGGGGTGGGCTAAAGGCAGGCAGAATCCTTGTAGCCTGGGGCTTGGTTTTAGGATTGAGCCTTTCCCACCCTTTTTTGATGTGGGGTGGTACAATCCAATCATGCCTCAGAGAAGTGACTTTGTATTGGAGACTTCCCTATTTTGTATATTGGATTAGAGGTTGTGAAGCTACAATATAAAATGGGGGCAGAACGAGAGTTTACGCTCTTGGTTCCTGGGATGATTAGCATGAGAGAGCAGAGGGAGCAGAGCAGAGAGCAGAAAGAGGCCATGTGGCCAGGAGAAGCAGCCAAGATGGCGGAGTGCTGAGTGAGATGCCAGTTTGTGTAGTGTTTGTATCTGGGATAAGGAAAATGGGGAACTGAGGAGAATAAGGCTGGTGAGCTAGAAACCTTTGATTCTAGGAAACTCGGATAAGTCAGTAGCTTTGTGAGCACTGAATGTGAGTGGGTTTTGGAGCCCAGTATGTATTTTTACTTGCCCGCTGGGTGCAAGCTAGAATTAAAGACTATGGCCCATCAGTTTTTGGCTCCGTTGTTTCTTTACCGACTGTCCGAATCCAATACGAACCTGCACGGGCCAGGCTGCTGTGATAGTGGCCCTGGCCGTGCCTCCTGGCTTTACAGACTGCAAAAGGAATGGGTTGCCTGAAAATAGACTTAATGATATTTTCACAACTACCTAGTTATTGAGAGCATCCTTTTGGTAGAGCATCTTGTCAATGTAAGAGACATTCAAATCTGTAAAAAAATGTTATGAGTTTGAGCCAAACTGTTGACAATCGCTAGGAAGCAGTCTCAATGGATTGAGAAAATTCTCTGAAAAAAAGTGATCTGTCTACTTATATTAAACATTAGAATCAAAGGGGGAAGGCATAAAGGGGGAAGGGTTACATGAAATTCATTGGTAATTAATTAGGGAGGCAGGATAAAGCAAATCTCTGGGATTGGATAAAAAAGTAAAACTGTGTATACTGAAACTTCTTTTACATAGTCTCATTCATATGAGATAGCTAGTAGGTAATTAACATGATAATAACAACAATGAGAGGGTTCCTTGGTTTCTGTTCTGGTTAAATGCCTGCCCTAAGGGGGGCAGAAAAAGAAGATTACCCTTATATTTCAGAGGCATATTATCAGGTACTTTATTGTAAATGTAAAAGACAACAGATAGTCTCCATTAAAGTAAGCTAAGCATTGACCTTTGTTAGAGAAAAATACCTCTAGGAAATTATCTGCCATGAAGTGCTTTATGTTAGAAAGTTTGAATTTCAGACCATCCTGTTTGAATACTTTAGGTCTCTGAGTGTGTAAGCCCACTATGCAGCCTTCCCTGAGCCTGTCAGGTTCAGCATGTGGCCCTTTTATCATCCACAATATTAAATATAAGTTAATGTAAAGCCAGTAGACACGGCCACCATCACAGCCTCCTGGCTCATTCAGGTTCAAATTTGATTTGGACAGACAGTAATGAAACAACAGAGCCATGAACTGGTGGGCCATTATCTTTAATCCTAGCTTGCACCCAGCGGGCAAGTAAAAACATACACTGGGCTCCAAAACCCACTCATTCAGTGCTCACAAAGCAACTGACTTATCTGAGTTTCCTAGAATCAAAGGGTTCTAGCTCACTAGTCTTACTCACCTCTGTTCCCCATCTCCTTCTCTCTGCACAAACTCTGCACAAACTGGCTTCTCCTTCAGCACTCCACCATCTTGGTTGCTTCTCCTTTCCTCCACATGGCCTTTCTCTGCTCTCCTTCCTAATACTAATCTCAGGAATGGAGAGAGAGCAAACCCCTGGTCTGCCTCACTTTATAGTGTATGTAAGATCAGTGAATAATGGGGGATGATCACGTGGGAAACACAGACCCGTGAACTTTGGCTAGGACCGCCCACAACCAAGCACACCAAAAGAAGCTTTGCAGGAACCCTTTGGAAAAAAGCAACCGTCTGCCAGCCAATGAGATTTTACCATGCCATATTAGCCCGACTTCCCTAGAGGACCCCTTTAAATATCCCTCACATGGGTTACTCCTTGCAACTTCCCTGGCCTCCATCTGGCCTCCATCTTTCCTCGGGGCCAGGGAACGTTGCCGGGTGGGATGCACTGTACTCAATAAAGCCTTTTGTTATTCTACACTTGGTGGCTCTGACCCCTTCCTTCCTTCTCGGTGAGGAAAAATACCTTACATTTTGAGGCCAAAAACCCAGGAGGAGTTGAAGTCCACAAGGACCGCTCCTCTTCCTCATCCCCTCCGAGAAAGAACCAGGATCTCTGACCTTCCACCCACTTCAGCGCACAGTGCGATAAGTCCTCTGCCTCCAACCACCCTTGAGTTCTTTCCTCCGAGACTCCCTGTCTGAAACCATAGCTACGTCAGGGAAGTCTTTTTCGTTCCGAGTGAGTGTGTGCTTGTGGAGATGTCTGGAGCACATCCACTTTACCTTTTCCATCCATGGCCGGACCTTGAGTTTTAGGACGCTGATACTCAAATATGACCACTCTGAGGACTGAGGGTGGCTGTGGGGGCACAGGAATCTCCCTCCTTAAAGAAGAAGAAACTGTTCTTCTTCTCTGCTGTGGCCAGGCCACAGAACCCACTGAATTAGCCTCCTGAAGGGACTTTCAGTGTTAACACCCTCACCAATTTAACTATCGCCAAAAAAGCTGGGAACTGATTGGAGATCTCTTACATACATGGCTTCTAATTATTCATGCACTCATCCTTAATCTCTGTGCCACCTGTTCCACCACACAGGCCTTTTTCTGGCTAGAGAAACCTCAACTAAAACCTCCACTCCTAATCTTTCTTTCCCGGTGGTGAAAAATACCTTACAGTGTAGAAATCAAAACCTTTAATTCAATATACAATTAGGGAAGTCTCTAATACAAAGTCACTTATCTGAGGCATAATGGGATTCCTCAGGAGAGTGTACCACCCTACATCATGCAATCAGTCGACGGTATGGAGAAAAGTTTAGTCTTAAAACTAAGCCTTAGGATATAATGACTTTGCTGGCTTACAGCCTGTCTCCCACACCCAATGCAAACTATAAGTGAGCAAACATATATATCATATTTACAAACTTATTTGACCAACATTCCACCCCTTTTGCTCGCTTCACAAACTAAAGCATAGGTATTCCTGCGCAAGGAAATTAGGCACATTACACAAATTACAACATGACAAATCATACACTTTCAACAATTACAAAGGTACATTTCACCAGTCTTTGAGCACTTAGCCCAAAGTGCAAAATGTCCTTGGCCTTCCTTTTAACCATGGGAAAAGCTTCCCTGGGCAGGGGAGTGCTTCCAGCAAAGCCGCTCGCCACTGCAATCAGAGTATTTCATATTGTCCAAAATCCGTAAGTCAATCCGTAAGACAAAGGAGCCAGTGCTCACTCTAGTCAAAATCCAGGAAATCAGTCCATGCACATGAGGCCTCAGCCACCCCCCCCCCCTCATTTCTGCCATCCTGGTAGGTCTTACATTGTCCCAAAGAGGAGCACATGACAATGGCAGTCAGCATTTTTATCTCTGCTCCGGAGAGCATAATGGCAGCCACCTCATGTCCCAAAATTGCAGACCTACCAGGGCCATAGTACATGCTCCTTCCAGCAGGGCTCTCATCTTCTGGAGACTGTGGATTGCAACTCCAGCCCAATTCTCCTCATCCTTCAAAGAGGAACTGAAAACATCAGTTCCTGCTGCTGGAATCGAGCCCCGGGCTGCCAAAGACTCTGCCCCGTGGGCCTTACAGCCCCAGCTCCTGCCTCAGCCCTGGCCTCCTGCCACTGCTGGCTCTCCACAATGTCCAAGGCAAGCTGCAACTCATGAACCTGTGATTCCTTCTCCATCGTCTGCTCCATTTCCAAACAAATCTCGCGAACCTGGTCGGCCTCTTCTGGTGCTTGCTTCAGCTTCAGGGTTCGGCATCTCTTTCTCCCATGTTTAATCCAGCTCCATCCAATGCTAAGTTTGCAGGTCCTGGGCAGCATCTTCCGCAGAGCTCTCAGTTTCCTCAAGCATGGCTGTAAAAGTCAGCCAGCCTACGATCCCCAAAAGGACAACCATGGGGAACCATAACAGCAGCCAGTCCTCTGCTCCACTACTCAAAGGTGGTGTTGGCTCCATACTCATCTGTATTGAATCCTGCCATAGACTACGCCACATGTATGGCCAGTATCCACGGCCACCATCATAGCCACCTGTCCCATGCAGGTTCTCATTAGATTTGTACAGATGGCAATGAAACAACAAATCCACAAACTGGTGGGCCATCATCTTTAATCCTAGCTTGCACCAGGCGGGCAAGTAAAAACACACACTGGGCTCCAAAACCCACTCATTCAGGGCTCATAAAGCTACTGACTTATCCAAGTTTCTTAGAATCAAAGGTTTCTAGCTCACTAGCCTTATTTTCCTCTGTTACCCATCTCCTTTTTTCTACACAAACTCTCCACTAACTAGTTTCTTTTTCAGCACTCTGCCATCTTGGCTGCCTCTCCTCTCTTCAATGGGGCCTTACTCTGCTCTCTGCTTTCTAATGCTAATCTCAGGACCAAGAGTGCAAGCTCCCAGTCTGCCCTACTTTATAGTGTAGAAATCCAAACCTTTAATCCAATATACAAATAGGAAAGTCTCTAATACAATGTCACATATCTGAGGCATGATGGGATTCCTCATGAGAGTGCACCACCCCACATCATGCAACCAGTCAAGGGTGTGGGGAAAAGCTTCATCTTAAAACTATGCCTTAGGACAGTGGTCCCCAACCCTTTTTGGACCACAGACCAGTTTAATGTCAGAAAATACTTTTACGGACCAGCCTTTAGGGTGGGACGGATAAATGCACAAAATAAAATTATGCAACTGGTGTAAAAACTGTGGTATTTTTAAATATAATTTTTGAACTTACAAGACAAGCATCAAGAGTGAGTCTAAGACGAATGTAACAGAGGGAATCTGGTCATTTTTAAAAAATAAAACATTGTTCAGACTTAAATATAAATAAAACAGAAATAATGTAAGTTACTTATTCTTTCTCTGAGAACCGGTACCAAATGGCCCATGGACCAGTACTGGTCCGCGGCCCGGGGGTTGGGGACCACTCACTGCCTTAGGATATAACGACTTTGCTGGCTTACAACCTGTTTCCCAAACCCAATGCAAACTATAAGCGAGCAAACATATATCATATTTACAAACTTACTTGACCAACAGGAGCCAAGACCTGGTGGACCATTACCTTAAATCCTAGCTTGCACCCGACAGGTGAGGAATACACACAGTGGAAAAACACTTCCCTTTACATTCAGGGCTCCCAAAGTTACTGACTTATCTGAGTTTACAAGAATGAAAGGTTTCTACCTCACCAGCCTTATTCACCTCTGTGGGTCAAATAGTTTGCAAATTGATATATATGTTTGCTCACTTATAGTTTGTATTGGGTGTGGGGAACAGTCTGTAACCAGGCCGGGTTGTTATAGCCTAAGGCTTAGTTTTTATTTATTTCTTTTTCTTTTTTTTTTTATTAATTTTACTAGGATGACATCAATAAATTAGGGTACATATGTTCAAAGATACATGTCCAGGTTATCTTGTCAATCAATTATGTTGCATACCCATCACCCAAAGTCAGATTGTCCTCTGTCACCTTCTATTTAGTTTTCTTTGTGCCCCTCCCCCTTTTCCTCTCCCCATCCCCCATAACCACCACACTTTTATCAATGTCTCTTAGTCTCATTTTTATGTCCCACCTACATATGGAATAATACAGTTTTGTTTTTTTCTGATTTAATTATTTCACTTCGTATAATGTTATCAAGATCCCACCATTTTGTTGTAAATGATCCAATGTCATCATTTCTTATGACTGAGTAGGATTCCATAGCGTATATGTGCCACATCTTCTTTATCCAGTCTTCTATTGAAGGGCTTTTTGGTTGTTTCCAAGTCTTCGCCACTGTGAACAATGCTGCAATGAACATGGGGCTGCAAGTGTCCTTACGTATCAATGTTTCTGAGTTTTGGGGGTATATACCCAGTAGAGGGATTGCTGGGTCATAAGGTAGTTCTATTTTCAGTTTTTTGAGGAACTACCATACTTTCTTCCATAATGGTTGTACTACTTTACATTCCCACCAACAGTGAATGAGGGTTCCTTTTTCTCCACAGCCTTTCCAACATTTGCTATTACCTGTCTTGTTAATAATAGCTAATCTAACAGGTGTGAGGTGATATCTCATTGCAGTTTTGATTTGCATTTCTCTAATAACTAATTAAGATGAACATCTTTTCATATATCTACTGGCCATTTGTATTTCTTCCTGAGAGAAGTGTCTGTTCATGTCCTCTTCCCATTTTTTATTGGATTGTTTGTTTGTTTGTTTGTTTGTTGTTGAGTTTTATGAGTTCTTTGTATATTTTGGATATTAGGCCCTTATCTGAGCTGTTGTTTGAAAATATCATTTCCCATTTAGTTGGCTATCTGCTTATTTTGTTATCAGTTTCTATTGCTGAGCAAAAACTTCTTAGTCTGATGTAGTCCCATTCATTTATCTTTGCTTTAACTTCCCTTGCCTTTTGAGTCAAATTCATGAAATGCTCTTTAAAACCAAGGTCCATGAGTTTAGAACCTATGTCTTCTTCTATGTGCTTTTTTGTTTCAGGTCATATATATAGGTCTTTGATCCATTTTGAATTAATTTTAGTACAAGTGGACAAACTGTAGTCAAGTTTCATTATTTTACATGTGGCTTTGCAGTTTTCCCAGCACCATTTGTTGAAGAGGCTTTCTTTTCTCCATTGTGTGTTGTTGACACCTTTATAAAAAATTATTTGACTATATATATGTGGTTTTATTTCTGGATTTTCTATTCTGTTCCTTTGGTCTGAGTGTCTATTTTTCTGCCAATACCATGCTGTTTTGATTGTCGTGGCTCTATAATATAGTTTGAAGTCAGGTATTGTAATGCCCCCAGCTTTGTTCTTTTTCTTTAGGATTGCATTGGCTCTTCAGGGTTTTTTATAGTTCCATATATCTGATGATTTTTTTGTTCCATTTCTTTAAAAAATGTCTTTGAAATTTTGATGGGAATTGCATTAAATTTGTATATTGCTTTGGGTAATATGACCATCTTGATTATATTTATTCTTCCTATCCAAGAACAAGGAATATTCTTCCATCTCATTGTATCTTTTTCGATTGCCCTAAACGAAGGTTTATAGTTTTCATTATATAAGTCCTTTGTTATGTTTATTCCTAGGTATTTTTTTTTGTTGCAATCGTGAAGGAGATTATTTTTTTGAGTTAGTTCTCAAATGTTTCATTGTTGGCATATAGAAAGGCTATGGACTTTTGTATGTTAATTTTGTATCTTGAGACCTTACTGTATTGGCTTATTATTTCTAGTAGTCTTTTTGTAGATTCTTTGGGAATTTTCATGCATAGGATCATATTATCTGCAAAAAGTTATACCTTTACTTCTTCTTTTCTGATATGGATGCCTTTTATTTCTTTGTCTTGTCTGATTACTCTGGCTAGAACCTCTAGCAACACATTAAATAAGAGTGGAGAGAGTAAACAACCCTGTCACATTCCTGATTTAAGGGGGAAAGCCTTCAGTTTTGTGCCATTTAATATGATGTTAGCTGATGGTTTATCATAATGCCCTTTATCATTTTCCTTCTATACCCATTTTGTTGAGAGTCTTAAACATAAAAATGTGTTGTAATTTATCGAATGCTTTTTCTGCATCTATTGATAAGATCATGTGGTTTTTGTTCTTTGTTTTGTTGATATGGTGTATTATGTTAACAGTTTTACGTATGTTGAACCATCCTTGAGATTCTGGGATGAATCCCACTTGATCATGATGTATTATTTTTTTAATATGTTGTTGTATTCGATTTGCTAGTATTTTGTTTAGTATTTTAGCATCTGTATTCATTAGAGATAATGGTCTGTAGTTTTCTTTTTTTGTGCTGTCCTTGCCCGGTTTCAATATGAGGGTTATGTTGGCCTCATAAAATGTGTTTGGAAGTATTGCTTCTTCTTCGATTTTTTGGAAGACTTTCAGTAGAATAGGAACCAAGTTTTCTTTGAATGTTTGATAGAATTCACTAGTATAACTGTCTGGGCCTAGACTTTTATTTTTGGGGAGGTTTTTAATAGCTTTTTATTTTTATTTTTTATTTCTTCCCTATTAATTGGTCTGTTTAGGCTTTCTGGTTCTTCTTGATTCAGTCTAGGAAGGTTGTATTGTTCTAGGAATTTATTCATTTCTTCTAGATTGTTGAATCTAGTGGCATAAAGGTTTTCATAGTATTCTACAATAATTCTTTGTATATCTATGATGTCTGTGGTGATTTGTCCTCTTTCATTTCGGATTTTATTTATATGAGTTCTTTCTCTTTTTTCCTTGGTAAGTCTTGCCAAAGGTTTGTCAATTTTGTTGATCTTTTCAAAGAACTAGGTCCTTGTTCTATTAATTTTTTCTATACTTTTTATGTTCCCTATTTCATTTATTTCTGCTCCGATTTTTATTATTTCCTTTATTTGGCTGGTTTTGGGTTGTCTTTGTTCTTCTTTTTCCAGTTCCTTGAGGTGTGAAGTTAAGTGGTTCACTTGGGCTTTCTCTTGTTTGTTCATATAGGCCTGAAGTGATATGAACTTTCCTCTTATGACTGCTTTTGCTGCATCCCATAGATTCTAATATGTCGTATTGTCATTTTTATTTGTCTGTATATATCTTTTGATCTCTGCGCTTATTTATTCTTTGACCCATTCATTATTTAAATGTTGTTGCTTAGTTTCCACATTTTTGTGGGGTTTTATTTCTCTTTTTTGCAGTTGAATTTTAGTTTCAAGGCTTTATGATCAGAAAATGTGCTTGGTACAACTTGGATTTTTCTGAATTTTCTGATGTTTTTGTGGCCCAACATAAGGTCAATTCTTGAGAATGATCCATGTACACTAGAGAAAAATGTATACTCTGTCACTTTGGGATGAAATGTCCTATAGATTTCTATCATATCCAGATGCTCTAGTGTTTTGTTTAAGGCCAATATATCTTTATTGATTCTCTGTTTGGATGACTGATCTAGAGCCGTCAGCGGTGTATTGAGGTCTCCAAGTATGATTGTATTTTTGTCAGTTTTTGTTTTAAGGTCAATAAGTAGCTATCTTATATATTTTGGTGCTCCTTGGTTTGGTGCATATATATTAAAAATTGTTATGTCTTCTTGATTCAGCGTCACCTTAATCATTATGAAATGACCATTTTTGTCTCTGAGTACTTTTGCTGTCTTGTATCAGCATTATCAGATATGAGTATTGCTACGCCTGCTTTTTTTGAATGTTATTTGCTTGGAGTATTGTTTTCCAGCCTTTCACTTTGAATTTGTTTTTATCCTTGTTTCTTAGATGTGTTTCTTGTAGGCAGCATACAGTTGTATTTTCTTCTTTAATCCATTTTGCTACTCTGTGCTTTTTTATTCGTGAGTTTAATTTATTTACATTTACTGTAATTATTGACACTTGTGAGTTTCCTATTGCCATTTTATACATTGCTTTCTGTTAGTTTTATGTCTTGTTTGATTCTTCTCTTTTATTTTTCTATCTTTTGTTTTTGTTTGGTTGTATTCCATACATCTTTCCACTGTTGCTATCTTTTTTTTTTTTCATTTTTCTGAAATGGGGAGGCAGTCAGACAGACTCCCACATGCACCAGACTGGAATCCACACGGCATGCCCACCAGGGGGGCGATGCTCTGTTCCTCTGGGGCATTGCTCTGTTGCATCCAGAGTCATTCTAGCACCTGAGGCAGAGGCCACAGAGCCATCTCAAAGCCCGGGCCATCTTTGCTTCAATGGAGCCTTGGCTACATGAGGGGAAGAGAGAGACAGAGAGGAAGGAGTGGGGGAAGGGTGGAGAAGCAGATAGGCGCTTCTCCTGTGTGCCCTGGTGGGAAGCAAATGCAAGACTCCCACACGCCATGCTGACGCTCTACCACTGAGCAAACCACCCAGGGCCTGTTGCTATTTTTTTTAAATCATGTGCTTCTGTGGTAGTTTTTTTAATGTTGGTTACCATTAAGTAATGAAAAGAGTTCCTACCCTCTTCATTGTAGTGCATTATCTTGTGAGTACTTTTGCATTCCATCGTCCCTTGCTACTGTTAATCACCATCTTCTCCCCCTCCCCTTTTTATTGTTGTCACAGTTTAAATTTGGTTTTATTGTGTTCTTGGTGGAGCTTCTACTTGTGATTTTGTTTTGTTCTGTTCTTTGTATCTGGTTTGAAAACCACCTTTAGTAATTCCTGGAGTGGGGGTTTTCTGTTGATAAATTTCCTCATCTTTTCTATATCTGTGAATGTTTTTATTTCTCCTTCATATTTGAAGGATAGCTTTGACAGGTATAGTATTCGTGGCTGAAAGTTCCTGTATTTCAGGACTTTAAATATTGGGGTCCACTCTCTTCTAGCTTGTAGAGTTTCTGTTGAGAAATCTGATGATAATCAAATGAGCCTTCCTTTATATGTTATATTCTTCTTTTCCCTGTCTGCCTTGAGAATTTTTTTTTTTGTCGTAGGTTTGTGCCAATTTCATTATGATATGCCTTGGAGTAGGTTTGTTGTGCTTAAGAAAACTCGGAGTTCTATTTGCTTCTTGAATTTGAGGCTTTAGTTCTTTCCACAGGCTTGGGAAGTTCTCATCTGTTAATTGTTTGAATATGTTCTCCATTCTATTTTCTCTCTCTTCTCCCTCTGATATACCTATTATTCTTATCTTATTCTTTTTGATGGAGTCAGACAATTCCTATAGGGCTTTCTCATTTTTTTTTTTAATTTTTGAGTCTCTTTCTTCTTCTCTCTGTTGTGCCTCAAGTTGCTTGTCTTCTATTTCACTAATTCTACCTTCTATCTGGCCTGTTCTACTAGCTAAGCTTGTTACCTCATTTTTCAGCTCGTGAATTGAGTTTTTCTTCTCTGTTTGATTTGTTTTTATAGTTTCATTTTCCTTGGTAATATATTTTTTGTGTTAATTGAGTTGTTTTTTGAGCTCCCTAAATTGCCTTTCTGTGTTTTTTTGTATATCTCTGAGTATTTTTTGAATTTCTATTTTAAATTCTCTGTTATTTAGCTCCAAGTTTTCCAATATATTAAATTTTTTCTCCATAGATTTTTTTCCTCATCTATCTGTGCTACCTCTCTGTCTTTTGTATCCATGATATTTGATTTCTTTTTCCTTAATGGCATTTGAGGGTGGTTTTGTTGATAGTATTAATGAGAATTAATAAAGAATAAAAAGTTAAAAAATAAAAATAAAAAATAAGAATAAATAAAATAATTATTATTCCCCCCCCCTTTTTTTTCCTCTCCTCTCCTTCCCCTATTTCTTGAGAAAATTTTGTGGTGAACTGTAAATTTTTTTTTTTTTTTGTATTTTTCTGAAGCTGGAAATGGGGAGGCAGTCAGACAGACTCTCACATGCACCCGACCGGGATCCTCCTGGCATGCCCTCCAGGGGGCGATGCTCTGCCCATCCGGGGCATCGCTCTGTTGTGACCAGAGCCACTCTAGCTCCTGAAGCAGAGGCCAGGGAGCCATCCCCAGCACCCAGGCCATCTTTGCTCCAATGGAGCCTTGGCTGCGGGAGGGGAAGAGAGAGACAGAGAGGAAGGAGATGGGGAGCGGTGGAGAAGTGATGGGCGCTTCTCCTGTGTTCCCTGACCGGGAATTGAACCCGGGATTTCCGCACACCAGGCCAACGCTCTACCACTGAGCCAACCAGCCAGGGCCATGAACTGTAAATTTTATTGTGCTAAATAGAACAAAAACTACCTATAATGGAGGGCCTGAGTTGGGGAGAAGGGATAAAGGGGGAAAAAGGAGGTATGGACCTACAAAAAGCAAAAAAGAAAAAAATTTGAGTCAAGAATAAAATGATATGTTTTTAGATGATGGTTGACTAAGAGATATGATGAGAGGAATAAGATGGAAACAGGAAAAGGGGAAAAAATTAAAAAATTACTATTGTATTTTGTGGAGCAAAAACTAGATAAAATGGTGAGCTGGGGTTGGGCGCACTGCTAGTGAGTTAAAAAAGTGCAGTAAAAAACCTGCAAAGCGCCACAAATAAAAATTTGATTCCCAGATAAAGTAATTTGTTTGTGACTGAGAATTGAATGAGAGGAAAAGTAAAGGAGAAAAGAAGAAACTAATATAGAGGGAGAAAAGAAAAAGAAAAAAGAAAGAAAGAAAAAAAAAGAAAGAGGAATACACAAAAAGAAGAAAAAAGAATAAAAGGAGAGAGAGAGTTAAGGGTTTTGGAGTGCAACCCTCATAGAGAGAAAGGAAGAAGAAAGAAAAGATAATGAGAGATGTAACACTTATGGGTAGTGTTGTTCAAGGAGAGGAGAGAGTAAGACCAGCATAGAATTAAATGACCAAAATGGAAGAGGAAGAAAATGATCAAGACAAGAAGATAAGAGAAACAAATGAACAAATATAATAAAATGGATAGGTTATAAAGTCTGTGGATTACTCTTGATTTTGAGAGGTTATCTTCTTGCTTTTTCTTTTCTCTCCCTCTTCCTGGTCAGTGACTCTGTACCCTGAGTTTTGCCCCTGTAGCATGCTTAGGTAGAGGTTTCAGTTGATAAGTCTCTATGGTGATGTCATATATTGGACTTCAGTCTCATTGGCAGTAGAGGCTCATTAGCATTTGCAGGCTCTGCCAATGAGAGAGTCTGTATTCCCAGAGCCTCTCTCCTAGTATTTTCTTCCTGAATTAGTAGCTAAGGTTTAGTTTTTAGACTAAGCTTTTCCCCACAGCCTTGACTGATTGCATGATTTGGGGTTGTGCACTCATGAGGAATCCAATTATGCCTCAGATAAGTGACTTTGTATCAGAGATTTCCTTATTTGTATATTGGATTAAAGGTTTTAATTTTACAATATAAAATGAGGGCAGACTGGGAGCTTGCTCTCTTGGTTCCTGAGATTAGCATTAGAGGACAGCAAAGAATGGCCACATGAAGGAGGCCAGGAGAAGCAGCCAAGATGGTATAGTGCTGAAGGAGAAGCCAGTTTGTGCAGAGTTTATGCAGGGAGAAGGAATGAGATGCGGAACAGAGGTGAATAAGTCTGGTGAGCTAGAAACATTTGATTCTAGAAACTCAGATAAGTCAGTGGCTTTGTAAGCATTGAATGAGTGGGACTTGGAGCCCAGTGTGTGTTTTTACTTGCCGAATGAGTGCAAGCTAGGATTAAAGCTAATGGCCCGCCAGTTCTTGGCTCCATTGTTTCATTACCGTCTGTCCAAATCAAATTTGAACCTGCATGGGCCAGGCGGCTGTGATGGTGGCCATTGCTACTGGCTTTATATTCTGTTCCCCATCTCCTCCTCTCTGCACAAACTCTGCACAAACTGGCTTCTCCTTCAGCATTTCACCATCTTGGCTGCTTCTCCTCTCCACATGGCCTTTGTTGGGCAGATAAAATATATTATGCTCACTTTGTTAAAGCTGGTGCTGCCCACATAGAAGCTCGTCACCCAATGTTGGTCAAATAAGTTTGTAAATATAATATATATGTTTGCTAGCTTATAGTTTTCATTGGGTTTGAGGAACAGGCTGTAAGCAGGAAAGGACATTATAGCCTAAGGCTTAGTTTTAGGACTAAGCCTTTCCCACTCTTTTTGATGTGGGGTGGTGCACTCTAATGAGGTTCCCATTATACCTCAGATAAGTGACTTTGTATAGATACTTCCTTACTTGTATATTAGATTAAAGGTTTTGATTTCTACATTAAAAAATGGGGGCAGACCTGGAGCTTGCTCTCTCTCGGTTCCTGAGATTAGCATTAGAGGAGAAAGCAGAAAAAAGGGAGCAGAGAAGGGCCAGGTGTAGGAGAGCAAAAGCAGCCAAGATGGCAGAGTACTGAAAGAGAAACCAGTTTGTGCAGTTTGTGCAGGGAGAAGGAGATGGGGAACAGAGGTGAATAATGCTGGTGAACTAGAAACCTTTGATTCTAGGAAACTTGAATAAGTCAGTAGCTTTGTGAGCACTGAATCAGTGGGTTTTGGAGCCCAGTGTGTGTTTTTACTTGCCCGGCAGGTGCAAGCTAGGATTAAAGGTAATGGACCACCAGTTTTTGGCTCCATTGTTTCATTACCATCTGTCTGAATCTAATGCAAATCTGCATGGGCTAGGTCCAGTGATAGTGGCCGTGGCTACTGGCTTTACAGCCTTTATCTGCTCTCTTCCAGTATGGGCCCCTCTGCCCCATTTTATAGTATAGAAATCAAACCCTTTAATCCAGTATACAAACAGGGAAGTCTCTGATACAAAGTCATTTATCTGAGGCATAATGGGATTCCTCATGAGAGTGCACCACTCCACATCATGCAAAAGTCAAGAGTGTGAGGAAAAGCTTAGTTTTGAAAAAATCTTAGTATTAAAAGTGTGGGAAAGTCTTTGTCTTAAAACTAAGCCTTAGCCTATAAGGACCCTGCCTGCTTACAGTCTGTCCCCCACACCCAATGCAAACTATAAGTGAGCAAACATATATATCATATTTACAACCTTATTTGACCAACAGTTAACATGAGACAAAATGTTTTTAATTATTTGGGTCCACAGGTGCATCTACATACCTCATCCCAAACTCATTGTCACTGAACTTCAAGTCTTATTATGGTCATGACCCAGAAAAATCTTGTCCAGATATTTGTCATTCCTAAAGAATTATTGAATATCTTACTGTTCGACAAACAAATATGTTACAAGTGTGTTGTACTTGCTCACTTGAATTTTGCCTGATTGGTGCTTGGGCATGGGACAGCAACATTTGTGTGTAGTCTATGTAAGTCTGTGGGTGCTTGTCCTCAGGACAGCAGATTATAAATTATAGATTGCCTGACTGCTTAGGAGGGGCCGTTGTTCACTATTGTTTGCTGGAAAAGGGGTTTTTCCCCTGCCCTGTTATGCTTGTGAGTCATGAGAGAGAGGGAGAAGCATTTTTGCCTTGCTTGCTCAGTCATCATTACAAGACTCTAATAAGTGACATAGCCCACCATCCTCTGGTTCCACAGTTTCTTTATCATCTGCCCAAATTCAGTGTGAATCTGCATGCCATGGCACCTGGCCATACATCTGATGTAGTCAGCAGGATTTGGATCAGACTGGTATGGAACCACCAACACCCTATAAGAGAGGGATAGTGGAGTGGTCGCTGTTCTCCAACATATGGCTTCCCTTGACTGTTTTTTGGGGGCTATAGGCTCGGTGTGTTATATAACCCTGCTAAAGAAAACCACGAGTTCTGTGTGAGAAATTGCTCAAAGTCAAATTCTCCAGGATAAGCTTCAGACTGAGCAGCAAGGATTTGAATGACAACAGCTTGAACTGAAGCAAGTGCTGGAGACAAGGCTGACCGGGTTCGAGAGCTGCAGCATGTGATGCAGGCTGAACACCAACAGCACCTGTAACTGGAATGGTCTCTGGAAAATGAGTTATGGGTTTATGAGTTGTAGTTAGCCCTGGAAGCAGAACTCTGGCAGTAACAGGTGTTAAAGAAACAACTGTAGGTTCAAGAGTTCAAGTCTCAGCTTCAGGCTGAGTGCCGGCAGTCGCAGGAGCCAAAACGGTCACCAAAGCAGCATCCATGCTGGTGGAGTGGTTCTGATTTGTTGGGAGCAGGCATTTTCCACTCCACCTCTTCTGAAGATGAAGAAGTTTGGGCTGAAACTGCTATCCTCAGACTCAGAGTCCAGCCAGTGTTCACCCAGAAGGCAACTAAGAGCGCCTCAGTGGCAGCCCATCAATGTGGTTACACAGATGGTGGCAGATTTGGAGGAGCTTCAAACAGCATGGGACTGTAAGCCTGTGAGGGCTGCTGCCTGTGCTGCCTCCCCCCCCCCCCCCCCCCCCCCCCGCTAACAAGGAAAATGTGTTGTAAAGGCTACCTGAACACAGATGTGGGTAGATTTGATTGCAGCTGAGGCAGATTGAGAGAAATTGGATGGCAGGTCTAATAGAGTCCCATTAGAGCTTTGACATAAACTTGAGCCAGAACAGAAGTTTCTGATTCTGAAAAAGCAGGTGACTGGCAGCTGTCAAGTGAATGGCTGGTGTTTGGGTTGCATAGTTGCAGGATTACTTGTTGGAGACAGTTGTGGGAGAGGAGGATCCTCCCCAAGACCCAGTGTTCCAGTTGGAATAGGAGCCAAGAGACCTGCCTATCAGGGATGGGGAGGCCTGAGGCCCCATGTGAAATTGACAATCCATTGATCACCTTCTAATGTGCAGCAGGTGTTGGCATTAGAAGATAATATGTGCTTTTCCCCCCCTTTTTTTCAGTGGCAGCAGCAACAGATAAGATAACTATCAAGGCAGCACAGTCCTTGAATGTGTTTGACCCCACCAGATCCTATGTGCTTGCTGAGGGGTTTGGATGGGGCTTGTGGCAATGAAAAGAGCAATTACAGAAACGCACTGAGGTTCTTTAATAAAGAGTTGTATGCCTAGTTGCCTGTAATGGACCTTTACCTTGATGATTTGCACCAACAGCTGGGCTACCTGTCATGGACTGATCATTGAGCGGTGTGATGGACTCTTGAACTGCAGCCAGAGGAGGGCACCGGCTCCCTTGTTGAGTGGACATGCCACTTTTGGACAGTATGAAAGACCCTGATGCGGAGGGCAGCTGTGGTGGATGCCCATCCTGTACCGGCAGCTGCTCTCACTCAGTTGCAAAGACACATCAAGGACACTATGGCTTCCACGGACACAGCCCTGAACTATACATGCCCTCCCACCTACCATGGGGTAGGGGTCTAGAGATGGGCCTCCAGTTGATGCTTTGGGTAGAGTGCTCAGGGAGACATTGTGAATTGTATAATTTGTGCTATTGCTATAGTTGTTTGTTTATGTAATGTACCTTACTCTTCACACAGGGACCATCACGGAAGATACTTGTCCTGTAGATTGTGAAGTGAGCAACCCTAAAGGGGTGGAATCTTGGGCAAACAAGTGTGTTACAAGTGTGCTAGGCTTGCTCACTTGTACTTTGCCTGATTGTTGCATGGGCACAGGTCAGCACCATGTGTCTGTAGTCTATGTAAGGCTGGGGGTGCTTGCCCTCAGGGTGGCAGATTGTAAATTTTGGATTGCCTGCCTGCTTGCTTATCCACTATTGCAAGACTCTAATAAACAAAATGGCCCACCATTCTTCAGCTCCACAGTTCCTTTACCATCTGCCTGGATTCAGTGTAAATCTGGATGGCCATGGCACCAGCCATACATTTACACTTGCAGCAAATTCTCTCTACATGTGGAGTAGATAACCAAGTATATTGATTAAAGTTCTACTCAATGAGAGGACTACTCTTCATCATTTGGGACAGTGGTTCTCAAAGTATAACCCAGGGTGCACCAGCGCACCCTAGAAGATTTCCATGTGTGCCCTATGGTATTCTAGAGAAATACTTGCCTGTTGGGGACCAAAAAACCAACAGAGTTTTTGGAGTTTAGATTTTGGAGGGACAGAAGTGTGAGGAATTAGCTGTAAACTGACAGTCTGCCAACCCCCCACCTCACTTTCTTGATTAGGTTTCAAAAGGCTGTTAAGCTGTGGTGCTGGACTGATTACGCTACCCCGCCCCATGTCACCCGGAAGACTGGAGGCAAGTTTCTTCTATCCTTTGTTTGGTGTAAAGTTAAGATGATATGTATGGTGGGGGTTTTGTACTCAACACAATAAAGAGTAAAAAGAGAGGAATTCTTCAATGTATTGATGAGGAATTGAGAGTTTGCCTTTCATATATATGCCCAAACATTGAAGAAATCACTAGGACTCATCAGGCTCATGTATCTCATAAACAAGAGAATGAAAAAACTTAACACATTTGTGCCGGGACCTGCCGAATTTACTAAATCTTACTAAGAATATCTCTCTCTCTATATATATAAAAAGATAACTTTTTTGTCTTTTTTTATTTTTAACCCCTCTTTTTTAAGAATTCTAAAAAGCATAACTCAAAAAATGTAACAAAAATGTTTTTTAATGTCAGAATAAATTTAATTTTGTCATATTTATTTCATTTAATTACCATAAAAGCACACTTGGACTTTAAATTTTTTTCTTTAATATTTGACTGAATTATTATAACATATTTTTCAGAAATTTATATATAGTGCACCTACAATTATTTGTAGGATTTTAAATGTGCCCCGACTTCAAAAAGTTTGAGAACCACTGACTTGGGAGAAGAGTGATAATGCACCTACAGCTCTTTTCCGATTAATGTCTCATGGAACAGAGACTGATACTTTCTCCTTGATGGAATAAGTTATAACTCTGTTGAGAGTTCTTTGAGTTTCTGAAGTTCTAGCAACTGTTGGACAATTTTTTTTCTTTGAATATTTGGATTTCTTTCTCCAAGATTTTGTATTACTAGTAATTTTCTGTCATCAAACACTTACGTAGAGATCTGAGTCTAAGTTCTATTGGGATAATTCCTCTATTCTGCTTAGTATTATTATTCCCAACATCTTGCCTTTGTTCCCTCAGCTGTAAATGGTAGCATTTTCTCACTTTTTATTTCTGTATACCCACAGTGTTTTCTTTTTGCTTTTTCAATCTCCAAATACTTGTTTAAAATTTTTATAATGTTTTTCCCTGTCAGAAATACTGGTCTGATTTGTCCACTGAGAGGGGATTGACCAATAAACTAGTTAACTTAAGTAGTAAGCTCAGAAAACAGGCACTCAGAAATTTTGAAATGAGTTTAAACATCTTGCCAATGAAAATGGGACACTAGCAATCCTCAGCATGCAGGAGCATCACTGTTAATCAAATTATCACCTGTGGCTGATTATGATTTAGTGCTTATAAAGCAAATGGCATGGGGAAACAAGTTCTTGCTCATTCAACTGTCATGGAAATAGAGATAATTGGCAAGGTTTATGAAATGGGATAGCTTCTTTTGCATGCCCTTGAGCACTGATTTAACAAAAATAACAAGCTCAGGTTTTTAATTTCTTCACTCAAATTGTGATATGAAACTCGAATCTTTCTAGTGTGGCCTTAAAAGCATCTCTTATTTACGATAGGTACAGGTCAAATTTGATAAGAATTAGACCCAAATTATAATCATGATGTTTATAGAATTACAACATTGGTTGAGTTACCAACCTCACAAAGTTTTTTATGCAAAATTTAGGATAATACTCTTTGGAAAAAAGCAAAACCCTGAGATTTCCAATGAGAATATTCTGTGAAGTCAAATGAAGATGGAGTGGAACTTGTACTCTCACAATTGGTGATACTGAGACCTAAATCCAGCCACAGGTAGAGGTTGTTGAAGGGGATATATCTTGTGGAGATCAATCCTCAATTTATGAGAAACTTACTCTATGCCAGTCATAATAGTTGTTTGTTGTTGTTGTTTTTTTCTGGAAAAGATAAAAAAATTTATGCTACTATCTTCCTGCCACCTGTTTTTACTTCATTCAAATTGCTGTGTCTTTATAACTCAAATAGACACCAGAGAAGCAAATAAAATCTATAGTATTAAAGTACCAAGAGAATGGTCTAATTTTACGGTAATAATGACTAGGGAGAAATGATTTGATAACACTATAAACATGTTCTATATAATGTTAGACATTGGAGGAATATAATGGAGAGAAATGGGAAGTATTCAAGGTTTGTATTAAAAATATATGAATTCTCAAATCTTTCTATGAATCTTTTACTTACAATTAATGAATTAGAAAACTCATATACATATTAAGCACATAAAAATTTGACACGATGTTTTTTCCATTCTTTTCCAAGCGAGAAGAAGGGAGATAGAAAAACAGACTCCCGCATGCTTTCCAACTGGGATCCACCTGTCCACCCCCATCTTTGGTTGATGCTCTGTCCATCTGGTGCCATGCTCCCAACTGAGCTATTTTTAGTGCCTGAGGCAAAGGCTCCACAGAGTCATTCTCAACACCAGGGCCTATATGCTTGAACCAATCAAGCCATGGTTGCAGGAGGGGAAGAGAGAGAGAGCAAGACAAGGGGTTGGAGGAGGATGGAGAAGCAGATGGTTGTTTCTCCTGTGTATTCTGATGGGGAATCAAGCCTGCGACCTCCAAACACTGGGCCAACACTCTGCCACTGAGCAAACTGACCAGGACCAACAAGATTCTTATGACAGATATTTGGCAAAACTATAATAATTGTTTGACTTCTTGAAGGAAACAATAGAAACCAAAATTCCAATTCTTACAAATTTTATTTCAGGAAGAGGGACTAGATTTGCCAAGCGTTTTTCAAGAAACCAAGTGTTAAGGTAGTCAGTTAAGATAACAATCCAAATATGAAGTTGTAATCAAACATTTATTTTCTCACTGTGACAGTATAATCCTGAATCAAGGAGAAAGTGAAAGCAGATATGGGGAGATAAATTGTTGAGGACAAAGACTTGTGGTGGTAAATACACAATGCAGTAGTATACAGGTGATGTGTTGTAGAATCATGCATTTGCAATCTCTATAATTTTGTTAATCAGTGTAACCCCAATAAATTCAATAAAAAAGAGGCAAAAATAGGCTCTGGCTCCTCAATGTTCCATTTTTTCCCATGAGATAGTACTAGGTGGGAGTCAGATCGTTGATGTACAGATGAGGGAATCATCCCCATGCCAAGGAGCCCTGTCCTGAATAAGATAATTTTATCTCTTTAAGGACCTATCGGCTCAGGAAAAAAAGAGGGCGAAGGGACCAGGAATAGAAAGGTACTGAGTCAAAGTGGAGAATAATATTTCAGCTAAGGCCTCCATTATCAGGTCCTGTGTGATGGTGCCAGGAATAGAAATGCAAATACGTGTATGAGAATGACTTGTCTGACATCAAAAAACTGAATACCTGACTGAAACTCTTTTTCAGAAAACTACAGTGCACTGGTTGTGCAATAAGTCTGGTGTGAGGAAGACAGCTTCTTACTTCGAAGCCTCAGAGGCTAAGTCATGTATGTGTCTGTAGTCAGGCTTGAAATATCACACATGCCAGTTTGACATTCAGAGAACTCTTCACTTGGAGTGATCTGACTCCCCTTTATTTTCTAGAGTAAGTCCTCACTATTCTTGGGCATGTGGAATAGTATTAATCATGTTCTATTTCTGGTCAAAAGATTTCTCAAAGCACACTTGTGGAGAAATTTTCTTTCAGAATATAGAATCTCATTTTCAAATCCAGACCAACATGGCACTCATTCTTTGGGACATGGTAGGACTTTGAATATGCAAGACAGTTTAGGAGAAAACAAATTATTATTTTATGTCACAGTAAAGCTACTGAAAGTACTGACTTGCAATAATTGTGGTTAGAAATGTTATTTGAAGAACTATTGATAACACAGTTAATTTGTTCCTCTGGAATGTAGGTTCAAGAGATAACCTCACTGAATAAAAATGTAAGTAAATAAAGAAACATTAGCTACTGTTTTTAAATGAGGAAGAGGGCCTACTTGGTGGAGTCAAATATAACAATGCTAATATAAGATAATGCCTTCCTAAAAGTAAAGTGGTACTCCTCAAAGTAGATTTCAAATTCCATTTATTTTTCAACTACCTGAACTTTTGTGTTTAAATTAATGAGTTTTGCTAAATCAAAAATGTGTGCTGAAAGAAATACTTCACAATGACTAAAGATGTTTAAAATATACTTATCCACTAAAGAAGTGAGAACCAAAAACAATTATACAATTCAATTTTTTCAGGAGCCTGAAAATTAATTATAGAGAACATAATTTATAGAATTAGTTCACAACTTCAGAAACTTGTGGGACAATATTTAGCATATATATATATATATATGTATACTAAATACATACACACACACACACACACACACACACACACAATGATATATACCAGAAGGAGAAGAGATACAGTCTAAAAAATCCAGTGTAGATATAATGCCTGAAACTTGTCATTTTGATTGAAAGCTTAATTAACCCCAAATAAGATAAAATAAAAAAGATCCATGCCTCAATGTTTTGTAATCAATCTGTCAAAAGACAAAGAAAGAACTCAGAAAGAACCAAGAGAAAATGAGACATCATATACAAGTAATCTTCAGAAAGATAAATAGCTGAGTTCTCATCAAAAACCACAAAGACCATGAGTGAGTGAGATGGCATTTTCTAATTGCTGAAAGATAGCTAACCAAAAATTCTATATGCAGGAAAATGGTCTTTCAAAAAATGAAAGCAGTAGCTCTAATGTCACTAACTTATTTATTCTATCAGTAATACTAAAAGGAGTTTTTCAAGCTGAAAAGAGATAACTTTAGACAGTAAGTGGAATTCACATGAAGGAACAAAGAGATAAGAGAAATAATTATACATACTTTTTTTTTTTGCTACCTGATTAAAATGGCAGCTGTATAAAACAATTATGAATCTCTGTTGATGAGCACACAAAGTATAAAAACATAATTTGTATAACATTTGCACAATTTTTGAGGGATGTAAAAGACCTATAAAGAAGCATAATTTTTATGAACTATTGTAATTAAGTTGGTCTATTAATTTTCTACTAATCTCTAGATTTTTATGAGTTACACTGTTTTCAATACAAAGTTGTAACTGCCAGTCTCCAGTCTCATTTTCAATTCAATTTAAAAAAAGTTGCTCTGACTGATGAGCTTAGTCAGTTAAGAATGTTATCCCCAAATAACAAGGTTGTGGGTTTGATCCCTGGTCAGGACACACTGGAAGCAACCAATGAGTCCCCAACTGAATGGAACAACAAATTAATGCTTCCCTTCTCCTTCCCCTATCACTCTCTTTCTCTCTGTGTCTTTATAAGAATCAATCAATAAATTTTAAAAAGTAAGCCCTGGCTGATAGATTGGTTGGTTGATGCATCGTCCTAGAGCATGGAGGTTGCCAGTTTGACTCCTGGGTCAGGGCATATGCAGGAGCAGCTTGATGTTTCTAACTCTTCCTGACTCTATTAAAAGAAAAAAAAAAGAAAGAAAGGAATAGCATCTTCCCTTACCTGTCCTGTTTATCTATTGAAACTATTTACCATTCTTGGTTTCCTTATCAATTCATTGGTTCACTCTTGTTTTCATTATCAATCTCTTATCCCAGTATTTTGACTGCTTTTATTTTTACCTGTTGGAGCTTCTAGGCATATCAATGCAATTTCAATAGATACCTTGGTGATATATACGGAGAAGGTATATGCTAACCTAAATATATGATCCACCCTCTGTTAGCTAATGCATATCAGAACCTACCAGCTCATCATTATGGGCTATATATTCAAACAGTTGCATTCTCATACTGGCAATGCTTAGATTTGTTTTCTTCAGGAGAAATTTGAATGACAATAAATAACTGTGCAGTTATTGTGAGGATTAAATGAGAAAATGTATGCGCATTGCATGGCCTAAAATAAACCATAAAATTATTATTTATTAATTTACTTGTAAAAATTAATATTAATATAAAAATTATTACTATCAGAAGCTTTGCTTCTCTATTTTTGTAGAAATTTTGGTGCTTTTGATTCATTTTTTCCCCAAGCTAGATATGACTAAACGGTTCTCAGTAAAAGCTTTTCTATGGTCAGCTTAAGTGTCTTTTATTCAAGATCTGATTATCAGAGCACTAGGCAGTATAAGAAAGGACCATTTCACATCTATGTATGCTCTTCTTCCACTCTTTTAAAAACTTTACCTTCAAAGAATGCAATTTAATAGAAAAAAATCTATAGATTTTATTTAGATTCTGAAATGTTTTGATTATTTTACTCAGCTATATAGAAGTAGAATTCCCATGTAATTTGTCAGTGGTAATATTTTATTCTGCTTGAGTAGTTGTTAAAATTATTTCACCTAAACATAGCTGTAGTGGTGAAAGATAAAATGTTAGGTGTATAAGAAATACTTCAGATTAAAAAATGTCCCCAGTTTTCTTTCAGTCTTTTGAAATCCTAAAATGGAGGAAAACATAGTTACCTATAACCAGTCATGGTCTGTTGGCAAAAACAACTTGTTTTTTAATTGCTTTCCTTAGTAAATATGTTGCTTTCCTTTTAATATTTTGGCTTTTATTTACATAATTTTACAACTGTACGTGTTTATGGAACTTATACCAGGTCAATACAGACTATAGATCATATTATATCTTTAGAATGTATGTAAATTATGAAATCAATTTATATTAATCTTATAAAATTATATAGAACATCATTGTTGTAACAGTCTCTTACACAGAATTTGGTAGAATAAAATATTTTAGGAATGATTGATGTATTGCAAATTTTTATAGCAGCACATATTTGTTAATAAATGTCAAAAATTATTTACTAAGTCCTTTGGGTAAAATGAGAGGTAAGTGCATCTTTATCTCTCTCACTGATATAATTTTGGCCAAATAATGGATGGCTGAACTTATTATATATTGGAAATAAAATAATCTGTTGACTCATACTTATTGACCTTATTGTGTATGTTATAGTTACTGTAACCTTAGAAAAACATCTTGAGAATATGGACAAAATATCCCAAATTATTTGAATGATTGTGAGCTTTCTTTTGCATTTTTTAAATTATAACAAGATTTACTTTTGAATTTTGTTTCAAAAGTAGTACTAAAAATTATTAATAATTTGTCATTGCTCGTTAACAATAAAATAAATCAATAGCATAAACATTTGAATATACTTAAGTCTCTTTCTAAAAACAGAGGATTGGAGTTTTGATAGAGATTGCATTAAATCTGCATATTGCTTTAGGTAATATAGCCAATTTTACTATGTTAGTTCTTCCAATGCATAAACACAGAATATTGTTCTATTTCATTTTGTCTTTTTCAATCTCTTTTTAATAATGCTTAGTATTTTTTAATAAACATATCCTTGACATGCATTATCAAGCTTATTTCTAGGTATTTTAAAATTTTTGTTGAAATTGAAAAATAAATTACTATTTTTTTTCTGAATTTTTATTTAGTATATAGAAAAGCAGTGGGTTTTTGACAATTTTTAAAGAAAGAAAACACAAAAATATGTTATATTGTTATAGAATGAGAAATAATAAACAATTCTCAATAGCCAAAGCAATCCTGAGGGGAAAAAAAGAACAAGGCTGGAGGGGTCATATACTACCTGACATAAAGTTACACTACAAAGCTATAATAATCAAAACAACATGGTATTAGCAGAAAAACAGATATGAAGAACAATGGAACAGAACTGAGAACCCAAAAATAAAACCACATGTACATGGGGAAATAATCTTTAACAAAGAAATCAAAAACATACAATGAGAAGAAAAGACCTCTTCAATAAATGGTGCTGGGAAAATTGAAAATCAACATACAGAGGAATAAAAATATATTACAGTTTGTCCCCATGTACAATATTTAATTCAAAATGGATCAGAGACCTAATATAAGATTTGAAAATGATAAATTAAATAGAAAAATACATAGACACTCAAATATAGACCTTGATTTTAGAGAACATTTTAGAAATTTAATCTCAAAGTCAAGGAAAATAAAGGCACAAATAAATGAAGGGGACTATATCAAACTACAAACATTCCGCACAGTACAAGAAACAGCAAAACAAAAGGCAATCAGCTGAGTGGGAGATAATATTTTCAAACAGTGCTGACAAGAGTTACTATCCAAAATGTACACAGAATTCATACAACTCAAAACAAAACAAACAGTCCAATTTTAAAAATAGGTAGAGTATTGAACCTTGGGACAAGCGGTGCAGGCCACCAGCCATGAAAACTGAGTACATCCAATACATGGCTGGAGGAAAAAAGATAAACAACCGTTAGAAATGTAGCAACATTTTCCACAGAACTCTATGTACTCAACATCCAGGAAGCCCTACCCTAGAGACTTAGCCAAGAATAAGGTCAGCTAATCGCACCTCTCCCGCCCTTGTAAATGCTGCTTGCTTGCTCAGCCTAGATAGCCACCTTATAAAAAGGAGCCATTTTAGAAGCTCGGGGCTGCAGAGTTCCCTTGCGTGGGTTGCCTGCAGTCCCTGCGCAGATTTGCAAAAAACTCAAAATTTCACTTTGGGTTTGCTGTGGTCTTTCTCCTGGGATGTAACAAACCTAGCCAACTCAGTGCATACAGTGTTGGCCTGACATATGAACATCCCAGGTTTGATTCCCAGTCAGGGCTCACAAAAGAAGTTACAATCTTCTTCTCTCCCCTTCCCTCTCCCCATTTTCTCCCTTTCCTTCCTACAGCCAGTGGCTCAACTGGTCTGTGCAAGCATCAGCCTCAGGTACTAAAAATAGTTTGGTTTATTCAAGCAAGTTAAGATGGCGGCTGTCAGGTGGAACCTGATCTGGGTGCATGCAAGAGTTTGTCTCACTCTTTTGCCTCCTCTCACTTAAATTAATTAATTAAGATCTGAACATATATATCTACCAAAAAGACATACAAATGGCAAACAGATATCTAAAAAGATGTTCAATTTTATTAGGTATTAGGGAAATGAAAATCAAAACTACAATGAGTACCACCCCATACCTGTTAGAATTGCTATTATCAACAAGACAGATAATAACAAATGTTGGGGAGGTTGTTGAGATAATGGAACCCTTATTTATTCTGGTGGCAAGGTAAGCTGGCACAGTCACTATGGAAAAAAGTATAGCGGTTTCTCAAAAAAATTAAAAATATAGTTACCATATGCTCCAGCATTTCTCCTTCTTGGTATCTACCTGAAAAACTCAGAAACACTTATTCTCAAAGATACAACACCCTTATATTCCTTTTAGCACTATTTAAGGCGGACAAGATATGGAGACACTCAAAGTGTTCTTCAGTAGTGGATTTGATAAAGAAGATGTGGTACATATATACAAAGAAATGATACTCAGCCATATGAAAAATGTTTTTGTGATAACATGGGTGGAGTTTAAGAATATCCCATGATAATGGGATATCCCATGAAATGATATATCATAGAAATGTATACTTGAAGCCCTTTTGATATAAATAACGTGACATAAAAAATTTAATAAAAATAAAAAATAGAGTATTTTATGATCTCCAACATGTATAGAATTTTTTTCACAATTTAATTTATTCTTTATTTGATGCTGTTTTTCTTTTTAATGTTTCTTAGTATCTCAATGTATTAACTATTAGACTGTGCTCACAAATACAAAAGTATCTAAAATGCAGAGCTATTTTTCTGAATAAATTTATTTTACTGTAAATATGATCATGTAAATATAGTCCCCTTCTCCAGTTTCATTAATTAATTGTTATGACTATTAAGTATGCTCCATTTAATAAAGTGCAATATTCTAATCATATGATTGTTTAAATCATCTGTGATTTTACTGGACAGAATAGTTTTATCTAAATAACGTCTTTATTGATATCTATTTTCTTTGAGAAACTACATAAAATAATACAATCAGCTCACAATTAAATTCTATTTGGCTACTGCTCCAACTACAGTAGCATGATTTTCAACATAAGCTCAATTAAATCTAGTTTTATGTTCCAATAAGCCATAACTTCAATTGGTGTGCTTTGCATGATAGTTCCCTTAGAGTTAAAAGGGAGCAATTACTTTAATCTCTATTAATAAATAACCTTTGTTTTGAAAAAAACAAAACAAAATTAGAGTTCCTACAATAAAAATTAGTATAAGAGAGTTTTGATTTTCTTATGTTTATTATTTTTACTTTCAAAAAGCAGTTTTTTATAATAAAGATGATGATGTAGTATTATATAATTTTTATTGTGCTTTTAATGGGTTTTCTAATTGGAAACTTCAAAAATTATCTCCAAGTATGTCAGAAGATATTATTTCTGTTATATAAATGTAGAAAATACAGTTCATTTTTCAAAAAGCAAGTACATTTGAGCACTGATAGTTAATACTTGAATTTGTACCAGTGTCTCTTTTTCTTAAATCACTGGGCATAAATAGATATGTAAGCTATATATCTTTTTGACAAAGCATATTTGAATAATATTTAGATAACAATATAAATAGATAAAGATAAGTTTAATAATATATTGATAAATATAACAAAGTATTCTTATTCTGTATTATATAACATATTTTGCTATTCATATCAAATTTTTACTCCTTGCAGAAACAGGTAAAATTAGAATATCTTCATTCATAAGGGAAAAAATAGCAGTTATGGCAATTACTTATCCTCAAGATCACAAAACATTGTCATTAATTAGAGTAAAATATACAAATTATTTAAAATTAAAGACTATAAGTGAGTTTATAACCTCTTACTAGGTAAACTCAGCTAGCTTTGGACAACAATGAAATTTAACCCCATAACTTATGAGAAGAGTCTACATCATGAAAAAAAGATCCTTTTTTAGATCCCTGCCACTTTGTTCCCCGTTCAGTTTCTGCCATCCATTTTATTTCCTTTGGATATATACCCCAAAGTAGAATTACTGTATCATATGTTACTTTTATTTTTAATGTTTTGAGGGGCTTCCATAATGTTTTGACAATGGCTGAACCCATAGGAAATTAGGCACAATTATATTCCAATAAATTGAATAATGTGAGAGAAATGTAAATTTCTAAAAACACATTTATCAAGATTGAATCAAGGCATATAGATATGAATATAACAAAGATGAGTATGATATTGAATAAATAATTAAAAACCTTCTAATACAAAAACCCCAGGACCAGATGGCTTCACCTGTGAATTCTGATACAATATTTAAAGATTTAATACCACTCCCTCTCAAATGCTTTCAAAATTGAGAGGAGAAAGATTTTCAAATTCTTTATGAGATCAATATTACTCTGATACCAAAGCCAGGTAAGAATATTATATAAAAAGGTACGATAGACCAATATTCCTGGTGAATATACAAACAAAAATTCTCAACAAAAATATTAGCAAACCAAACTCAACAACACATTAAAAAGATTATACAAAAAGGACAAATGGGGTTTATCTACATAATCCAAGGATCTTTCAACATACACAAATCAATATATGAGCTATAACACATTAATAAAAGATAAAATTATATAATCATCTCAACAGATGCAAAAACTCCTTTGACAAGATACAAAATTATTTCATGATAAAAACCCTCAACAAATTGAGTATAGAAGAAACATACCTCAGCACAAAAAAGGTCATGTACAACAAACTCACAGCTAACACAATCAGTAATAAAAATGGAAAGCTTTCCTCTAAGGTAAGGAACAGGACAAGGGTGACCACTGTCACTGCTCTTATTTAACATAGTTCCAGAAATCCCAGCTGGAGACATGAAGTGAGACGAAAAATAAAGACATGTAAATTAAAAGTAAGAGGCAAAACTGTTATTTGCTGATTTTATTTATAGAAAAGACTTAAACAAAAATCTTGAAACTAATATATGATATTAGTAAATATATTTAACAGAATATAAAGTCAACTAATAGAAATCAGTTGTATTTTTTTTAAACAAGAAATACAGAGAGGGACAGATAGTGACTGACAGACAAAAAGGAGAGAGATGAGAAGCATCAATTCTTTGTTGAGGCATCTCAGTTGTTCATTGATCACTTTCTCATATGTACCTTGACTGGGGAGCTCCAACTGAGTCAGCGACCTGTGGGCTCAAGCTAGCGACCCCCATGCTCATACTGAATGAACCTGCATTCAAGCCAGTGGCCTTGGGGCTGTGAGGCTGCATCCCAGGCCAGTGTTCTATCTACTGCGCCAGGACCCTGTCCAGTCAGTCTCAGTTGCATTTCTATACCTAAAAATGAAACATATTAAAAAGAAATAAAGAAAACAAAACTACCTCATTCACAATAGTATCAAAAACAATGAAATGCCTAGATATGGGGTTAATGGAAGACAGTTTTTCCTGTTTAATTTAAGAAGGCTTTGGAGGAGTTGCATCTCACTAACTAGCATGATGTTTTATCAGTCTGCATAGAACTAGCTCAGTTATGTCTCAGTTTACAAAAAAATAATAATAGTAATGATAAAATATTGTTTTTAATCCTCAGTGTACAAAGTTTATTAAAGAGGTTTTTTTTTTTAAGTGAGAAGAAAGGAGGTCGTGAAACAGACTCCTACATGCACTCCAACTGTGGTCCACCTGGCAACCCCCGTCTGGGGCTCATGCTTGAATCAAGTGAAGGCCAACCCAGGGCCAACATTTGAACCAGCTAAGCCACTGGCTTCCAGAGGAAGAGAGTGAGAAGTGGGAGATGCTTGTCTCATGTGTGCCCTGACCCGGGATCAACGCAGGACGTCCGCGCACAGAGCTGACATTCTGTACACTGGGACAATCAGCCAGGGTCAAGAGTTTTGTTTTAATTCAGAATAACAATAAAATTTAAAAGGATTCATATTCCTGGGAAATAAAATACAGAAATTTCTCAACAGTAAACAAGAACTGCTGTCCTGAGATTGATAATGTTCAGATTCCAGAAAGTTGTCCCATATTATATCTGGGAATAGTCAGAAGAAGATGTATTTCTCTGTGTAATTGTTCAATAAAAAATAATTGTTCAGTATGTGAGGCCAGTGTAGTTATAGGAAAAGCTATACTCTCTGGGAATCTAAGGTAAAGAGATACAATAAAAAGCCTGTTTTTTATCATGTATTTGAGGGATGGGAGGCATCTGGAAAAATAACATCACTCGAGAAGAACTGCCATGATACTTGAACTATGAACTAATTTTTATTTGACAGTATATATAATTGGTTCCCAGGTATAGCCTCCTTGATCCAACAATTGTGGTACATATCTAAGGAGAACATGTAACTGATCTTTCAAAAGAGAACACTTATGTGTTTAAAAGGTGTGCTAATCAGAGGGACTGTAGGGAAGTAGCATAAATCAGGACTGTTGCTAGCACAGTTGAAGGTAGGGTCAACCTAGTGACAACACAATAATTCTTGCAATGATACATTTTTCAACCAAAAGGGGTTGTTAGTTCACTAAAATAAGAGACTGTCAAAATATCTTGTGTTCTTCATACTCACGGGATCAGAGAAATAAGAGTTTAATAAATATTTGCCAAATGAATTAA
This sequence comes from Saccopteryx bilineata, assembly GCF_036850765.1. Taxonomy (NCBI): domain Eukaryota; kingdom Metazoa; phylum Chordata; class Mammalia; order Chiroptera; family Emballonuridae; genus Saccopteryx; species Saccopteryx bilineata. The sequence continues at coordinate 96,057,170 of NC_089495.1, read as the reverse complement.
TGAATAAAAGAAAGAATATTCTTAGTTTATTTTTATACCTTTCTTCAAAATTACTATATGCAAATGTTAAATAAAATGAAATCTACAAAGAAATTTAAAAAATACAATTATTACCCAAAAGGAATCAGAGGAAAATAGGGAATGCTATCTAATTTGCACCTACATTAACTTCGAATGTTAACAGATTAAGTATTCCATTTTTATTCACATAAATAAAACATGATTTAAATTATTAATATACTAAGATGAACTAAAAAAGGAAAGAATACTGATTTTTAGCTAACTATAACATTTTGACATAAAATATAGTAAAATTTCTAATAATTTTCATCTTCATATTATATAAAAATAGAACTTTAAAATAGTGCCATAATAGTAATAAATTTTTTGGAACTAATTATGAAATTAATCATGATAATATAGCCCTCATTATTACCACATTTGTTATAACTTCCATATACTATTGCATTTGTTAAAATACCTTGAATATCTAGTTAATTGGTGTGATTATATAACTTTTGCCCTTTAAGATAGGTCAAAGTGAAAAAATATATTAGTTGTAGATTTTTAGCTGCAATTGAATGCAGATATTAAGAAAAATCATGAAATATGAGAAAATATACTTAAATAAGAGTTATATCAATTAAAATGAAAAATAAAAAAGTATTCTTAAAATGTTTTCAAAAAAACTAATTTTACTTAAGATTATTATTATTATATATTATTTTAGTTTTAGTCAGCTGTATAGGAGAGTACTGTATTGGGTTTTTTTTATAATTCAGAATATGCCAAAAATAATGTCTTGTAGGATGAAGTATAATGAACTATATATGGGGAAAACAAGAAAAGCCTAGGTTGATTATTTCTATTTCTGCATTTAAGTAATAAATGCATATATCCTATGTGGTTACAGTAAGTACAGGAAGAAAGAAAAGGATGAAAGAGGAACAAAATGGCGGACAATAGTAACAGGGCAGTTTTAAAGGAGAAATAAGGTGAAGAAAAAAGTAGGAATGAAAATACATAATGAATAAATAGTAAGGAATAATAAGTGGGGTAATGAGACAAATGACGGTACTTGAAACAAGAACTAAAACTTAAAATTTCATTTGTGACTTCTAAATTATTATGTACACATTTTAGTTAAAATTATCTTCACTGTTGGGAAAACAGGCTATTTTTATAAAGTCATTTCCAGTTGCAAATAAGTTACAACTGATACACAGTTTATTTTCAATGGAAAGTTACATAGTAAGAGGTGAGAGAATATTTTTATCCTAAAAAATAGATGATGAAAGAGGGAATGTGATTTAAGAAAATGTTTACATTTTCAATTATGTTCAGGCTTTTGAATATTTAATAAAGATAGTGGCAAGTAGTACTAATTCAAGACAAAATTAACTTTATACTTTTGTTGCATTGTGACATGACCTACATTGTATTGGTTTTACAAAGATCAACCAAATGTACTTCTTGAGTACAACCAAATGAATTCATGGACCCATCTGGAAAAGGAATGATTTAGACTGAGTAATCTAGGTGATGATATTTATAGCACTAAAATGGTAAAATAATAATAATAATTTATTTTAATCTGAAGTCTATCTCTAGAGAAGAACCATAGTCCCCTGACCAGTTCTAAAGATTTATCAGCTTTTTATGCAAAGACTTAAGTAACTTCTCTTTGCAATATGAAAGAGGGGGCTAGGGGAAAAGGAGGAAAAGGGTAAGAAAATGAAGAAAAAAATGTATGAAGAGGTTTCACCTAAAATAAATTTTAAACTATGAAGAATGTTGGGGTGGAACTTTTTCTCAGATGTTTTTAAAGACACCAAGAACTTTAGTTGACAGTAAATTCAATAAATATTAGCAGCAAGCCAGAACTGCCACTCTAAAAGATACTTCATGAAGACAATTATTGATTCAGGGAAAAAAATAAAACATAGGGTCATCATATAATCTGCTGAATACCTGTATTGTAAAACTTAGACTTCACAGTTTAATAAGAACATAATAAAGTTCAGGATATAGAGAACAGGTTTAAACAGAGAGAGAGAGATATCTAGAGATTATATAATATGAATAACTAGAGGCAATGAATATGTCAACTTTATAAAAGAACTTGAAAAATGAAATAATAGTTATCTTCAATAGTTAATATATGACAGAGGGTGCTTCATGTTCGAATAAGAAATAGTCATTAGAAATTAATGAGACACATTCCAATCACAGCATAAGGAACAAGTAGAGTTGTTTCTGAATAGCATGGATTTTTCTGTGACATAAAGAGATGAAATTCCCCCTGTATGGAAGCATTTACACAAATCTCAGATATCTATTTGATAAATGTGTCATAGAGCAGATTCTTTCTTAGATGGCTTACTTCTAGTCAAATTTATCTGTGCATAATTAGAGACCAATAGATAATGTAAATTATTTGAATCCTTGAAATTTTTAAGATGTAAAGGTCTATGGATGAAATATTTCTATGGAAGAAGAGAGTAAAGTAAAAAGGCAGAAGGGAGTTGGGGGGAGAATGAGAGTGAGTAGAAGAATGAGAAAGATAACAAAAGCAAGATTAAGAAAATGAAATAAGCCACATTTAAAATAGTTGTGCATTTTTTGCAATATATAATGTGCAACAGGAAAATGAGAAATCCAAATCTGAATGTATTACTTATTTATTTTGTTGGTTTAAGATTATGGGGTTAGAGAACTCAAAAAGAGATTGAATTTATACTCAAATTTATAGTTAGTCTTAGAAGCACCAAGATTAAGAGAGCAATACACAATTAGTTATTTAATTCTGTATTCAATTAACTAATATGTCTTAATTTTGTCATCCAACTTGATATAGACAATTTTAATATACTGTATGTGAGGAGGAGGATGTGGATGATGAGTTGTAAAGTGTATAGAGTTTCGTTCTGTGCTGAAAAATGTTCTAAAGTTGACTGTTGTAATGGTTTTACATATCTTTCTTTTTTTAGTTTGAATTAAATTTAATGGGGTTATACTGATCAATAATGGTTAATAGGTTTCAGGTGAACTTCTCTATCCATTTGAATTGTTGATTGTGTTGTGTGCCCATCACCCAAAGTTAAATCATTTTCTGACACTGTATATTTGTTGCTCTTTACTCCCTTCCCTACTCCCTCCTCTCCCGGGTAACCACTTCATTTTTATCTATGTCCATGAGTCTCAGTTTTAAATCTCACATATGTGTGAAATCATATAGTTCTTGGCTTTTTCTAATTTACTTATTTCACTTAGTGGAATGTATCAAGGTCTACCCGCGTTGTTGCAAACACAGTATTTTATTATTTCTTATGACTGAGTAGTATTCCATTGTACATATGTACCACATCTTTAACCAATACTCTATCGAGGGGCACTGGGTTGCTTCTGTGCCTTGGCCACAGTGATCAATGCTGCAGTGAACATGGGAATGCATCTGCCTTCATGTTCTGCTATTTTCAAGATTTTTAGGTAACTTGCTTTACATTTTTCTAATAGCAAGTGAAGGTGAACATCTTTTCATATATCTGTTGGCCATTTTTATGTCTTTTTGGGAGAAGTGTATATTTATATCTTTCAATATACCAAAAATCATTTAATTATATGCTTTGAATGGGTGCACTGTATGTTATGTAAATTATAGACCAATAAGTTTAAAATAAAGAAGTTAAAATAAAACATATATATTCATATATACATATATATATACTTTGAGGAAAATTTTTTTATATTTTCCAGGTTTGTGTCTTAATAGTACATGCATTTATGAACCGTAATTTGATATAATGTTTACATTAAAAAGATTTTTGCACAGGGAAATAATATTTCTGAGATGAGTCTACATACTAGTCATGTTCTTCAGAGAAACCAAACCAACAGAATAAACATAGATAAGTAGAGTTTATTATGTAGGATTGGCTTACTGGATTATGGAGTCTAAGAAGCTTCATAAATCTATCATCAGCAAAGTGGAGATCTAGTATAGTTGGTGGTGTATTTACCTTACTTACTGTTTAAAACCTAAAATTCTGAAAATCAGAGAATAGTGTTCTAGATCTCCTGGTCTGAGTCCAGAGACTCAAGAATTAGAAAGCTTATTCCTGGAGCAAACAGAGAGCAGATCTTCTTTTCCTCAACCTCTTTGTTCTATTCAGTTGTTCAACAGATTGGATGATATCCACCTGCATTGGTGAAGGTAATATTATTTTTCTGTCAATTCAAATGCTTATCTCTTCTAGAAACATTTTCTCACACACATAGAAATATCTGTTCATCCTTTAGCCCAGTGAGGTTGGCACATAAAATTAACGATTTGATTAAGCCTCCCTGTTAGTAAGTGCATCAGCTTATGATCATCTTCCTTGGTAATGATTCTTGCCCCTCTTGTGCTGAAGTTCAGAATCTCTCATATTCTGCTGTCTTTTATTGCATTATAGTTACCTCTGTGGAGAACCTTTGTGCACAGGCTATGACCTCTCCTCAGTCCCATACCATGGCTTCTCTCTACCCTACCTCAAAATTTATCTGCCAACTCAATGGCCTGAGGCGCTGTATGTATGCCTCTGCCTACCAATACACAACTCAAAAATGAAGGAAATAAAACACCTGGGATGCATTTAAAATTTTCTCTCCAATTATTAAAAATCAACTGCCTACAGCACTGGACAACTTTTTCTTGTATTGTTTCTTCCTCCTTCCTTGCTTTGTTCTCCCTAACCTACTTGCTACATGCTGCAGGGCATCACATTCTTCCAATAAAATCTTACAGCTAAATCTTTTCTCTGATCTCATTCTCTAGGAAGCCTGAGCTAAAAAAAATTGTATATATCTAATATTTTCAAGTTTATCAAATTAACCTTGTTATAAGTAAATACATTTTAAGATAGTGTTCAAATAGATTAAAAACTGGAACTCTTTCAAAGGACTTCTGCATTATTTTTACATAGACACAATTGCCAAAAACATTCTCTTTTGCATTTTAAGTGGTAATTATTTTTAATATGTGTCCTTTAATGAGTAATAAGCAGTGGAATGCATCAGTCTGCCTAAGGTAAAATGAGAATAGCAATGTTTTTTAGTGACTTTTGATATCTAAATAAGCATGTTATCTCTGTTTACATCCTGTCACAGAATTACTGTAGATTTAAAATAATGCATAAGCAAGTAACTTCTACTTTCAGGAAAACTGTTTTTCTGAAATTATTAGTAGGGGACAGGTCAGATATCTACAGTTTATTTATTTATTTATTCATTTTTATTTAATCATTAATATATGCATTCTATTTGTCCAGAATAGTATCAAGTACTATTCGGTTTTTGATTGAAAACATCAAATAATGATTAATATTATCTCTGAAAATAAAACACATCCACAAATCATTATGCTGTGAATAAATATATCTAATATCTTTTTTCCTCTTTCTAGCTTACTTATTGACCTAAATAACTCCACTAATATTTGGTAGATGAATCCATGAATATGTCAGTGGAGCTTGCTCCAGTAATTCCAGGTTTACAAACCTCTTTGAAGAAAATTGACTCTTTATACTAGATTATTTCAAAAAATTCTGTAGAAATTGCATAGTTTATTTTTAGATTTATGTTGTTACCAACGAACACTTTGGTATAATGTGTTTACTCATTTGAGTAATTTCATTGAGGAACTACTATGGTTTTCACACTTTTAAGCATCAGTGAATTTTTAAAATAATTATTTTACATTTTGAATTGAATACTTGAATAAAATTTAAAACATTTGAATTAAAATTAGATTTTTTGGATTAGTGTTAAATGTAAAGTTACGGGCCCTGGCCGGTTGGCTCAGCGGTAGAGCGTCAGCCTGGCGTGGGGGGGACCCGGGTTAGATTCCCAGCCAGGGCACATAGGAAAAGTGCCCATTGCTTCTCCACCTCCCCCTTCCTCTCTGTCTCTCTCTTCCCCTCCTGCAGCCAAGGCTCCATTGGAGCAAAGATGGCCCGGGCGCTGGGGATGGCTCCTTGGCCTCTGCCCCAGGTGCTCGAGTGGCTCTGGTTGCGGCAGAGCGACCCCCCGGAGGGGCAGAGCATCGCCCTCTGGTGGGCAGAGCGTAGCCCCTGGTGGGCGTGCCAGGTGGATCCCGGTCGGGCCCATGCGGGAGTCTGTCTGACTGTCTCTCCCCGTTTCCAGCTTCACAAAAATACAAAAAAAAAAAAAAAAAAATGTAAAGTTACTCTTGAATGATTTAAGTAATGTCTATAGTAAATTTTATTACTTATTTGTTTATTTATTTATTTTTGTATTTTTCTGAAGTGAGAAGCAGGGAGGCAGAGAGACAGACCCCTACATACACTTGACCAGCATCTACTCAGCAAGCTCACTAGGGAGTGATTCTTTGCCCATCTAGGGCATTACTCTGTTGTAACCAGAGCCTTTCTAGTGCCTGAGGTGGAGGCATGGAGCCATCCTCAGCACCTCGGCCAACTTTGCTCCAATGGAACCTTGGCGGCAGGAAGGGAAGAGAGAAACAGAGAAAAAGGAGAGGGGGAAGGATGAAGAAGCAGATGGGTGTTTTTTTCCCTGTGCCCTGGCCAGGAATCAAACCCAGTACTTCCACAAACCATTCCAACATTCTACCACTGAGCCAACAGGCCAGGGCTAGAAGTTTTATTTTTAATAAAATCAAATTAGGTTAATACGTTAAAATTTTTATGGTTTAAGTCTGATAAATTCTACAACATGGATAACTTTAATATATATATAAGAATATATCTTATATATATATATAATATATATATTTGTAACAGAGAGAGATAGAGACAGAGAGAGTGACAGATAGAATAGACAGACAGGAAAGGAGAGAGGTGAGAAACATCAGTTCTTTGTTACAGCACCTCAGTTGTTCATTGACTGCTTTCTCATATGTGCCTTGGGGGGGGGGAGGCCACAGCAGACCGAGTGACCCTTTGCTCAAGTCAGCGACCTTGGACTGCAAACCAGAAAATTTTAGGCTCAAGCCGAGGCCATGGGGTCATGACTCTGATTCCACAATGAAGTTGGTGAGCCCAAACTCAAGCATGATGAACTTGTGCTTAAGCCTGCACTTAAGCAGGCAACTTTGGGATTTAGAACCAGGGTAATATGCATCCCAGTCTCATGCTCCCAGGGGTCTCAAAATCGCGGCCCGCCGAACAATTTTGTGCGGCCCGCAGACAATTTTGTTCGGCAGGCCACATGCGGCCCGTGGGCCGCAAGTTTGAGACCCCTGCATCCACTGCGCCACCTCCTGGTCATGCAAGATATTTTACTTAGTGAAATAAGCCAGACATGAAAGAATAAATACTGTATGATTCTACTTATATGAAGTACATAGAGTAACCAAAATCATAGAGACAGAAAATAGAATGATGTCTCATATCAGCTTGCAGAAGAGGCCATGGGAGTTATTGTTTAATGAGTATTATAGTTTCAGTTTGGAAAGATGAAGAAGTTTAGGAAACGGATGGTGGTGATGGCTGCAAACAAATGTGAAAGTACTTAATGCCACTATTTAAAATGTTAAATTTGATGTTATGTACATTTATCAAAATAAACTTAGGGTTCAGCATTTCATAAATACTAAACTATATTTATTATAATGTCTTGGATTCTAAACTATAATGCTCACATATTCCTAGTTTTGAACAAGATATGCAAGATAATTTGGCATTATGCTAAAATATAATAGGACAATGTGAATGACAAAATATTTGATTTGAACACCAAATGTATTAAACAGGGTACAGTATTGAGAATCATATTCTTATAGCATGGAATCAATTTTTTTCAGCTTTCATGTAAGTCCATTTGTATAGCATATTTTTATATGACATTAATATAAGCAAAGCATTTTTCCATAAAGTAATTACACAATGTATTTTGATATTCTTATATTTTATGTTTCTCCTTATTTGTCCTTACAGAGAACAGACACAAATATGTGCACATGCATTTAAATTATCCACATTGCTATTACAGTTTTACTTTTTTTTCTAATGAAAACCACTAGTTTTGTTCATGTATTCATTCACTGTAACAATGACAAAAATCATCAGGTATCTCTTACGTCTCAGTCACTGTGCTAGAGACAGAATAAAATGAATATACCAGTCCTGCAGGTGCATGCAGAATAGGAAAAAGAAATGAGAATGACGCTATGGGGAGGGGCCTTGGGAGAACAGAAGAGCAGCAGAGAAGGATCAATGAGAGTAGGATTCTAGGGAAGGAAAGACAACTAAGTAGGAAAGGAGGACTATGATCTTTGTCAAAATCTTGATTATGGGAGCCCTGGCTGGTTGGCTCAGCGGTAGAGCGTCGGCCTAGCGTGCAGAGGACCCGGGTTCGATTCCCGGCCAGGGCACACAGGAGAAGCACCCATTTGCTTCTCCACCCCTCCACCGTGCTTTCCTCTCTATCTCTCTCTTCCCCTCCCGCAGCCAAGGCTCCATTGGAGCAAAGATGGCCCGGGCGCTGGGGATGGCTCTGTGGCCTCTGCCTCAGGCGCTAGATTGGCTCTGGTCGCAACATGGCGACGCCCAGGATGGGCAGAGCATCGCCCCCTGGTGGGCAGAGCATCTCCCCCTGGTGGGCAGAGCGTGGCCCTATGGTGGGCGTGCCGGGTGGATCCCAGTCGGGCGCATGCGGGAGTCTGTCTGACTGTCTCTCCCTGTTTCCAGCTTCAGAAAAATGAAAAAAAAAAATCTTGATTATGGGAAAGATAAGTAAAAATTAATCAAATGATCAAGACAGAAAAGAACACTTCAGACAGAACTGGGCAGAGATGATCACACAATATAAAGAAAAAAGGGCTTAAAGTATTTCAAAGTCAAGTGCCAACTCATGTTTATGTTCATATACCTAATGTTAAGTCTAGGATGGTCCCTAGCACACAGAGGTGCCCAGTAGATGTTGAATTAAACGGACCTGGAAGAAAAAGCCTGAAGCACCCTTCCAAGCCTTAGCAGACTAGACTAGACCCACTGTAGCAAGTTTTCATGGCATCTGCATGTTGTTTTTCTATTTTATTTATCTTAATTATAATTAAAAATAAAATTTCTTTAATTATTTGTTTACTAATTGTTTTGTCTCTTAAATATTAAACCCCTTTAAGGCAGGGACTATATATGTCTTATTCACCATTGTGTTACTCGGCCTGGTGTATTCTGTTGCTTGTAGAGAAGCATGCAATAAATATTCAAAATAAAGAACTGAAAGTGTCCCCATGGCAAGACATAATTTTGACATTTACTTATTGACACAGATTAAAAGGTAACATTACTATATCTCTTTCCAGAGATAGGCTCTAATGTATGTTTTTTGCTTCACATTTCTAGCAACATAACTTTAGACTAAGGGGAATAAAGGAGAAGAAAGGTTCTCTTAAATATGATGTAAAATTTAACTTTAGGCTTTTTCTTACAGTCTTAGAGAATCTGATTCTGGAGAGATTTTGCATGAAGAAGACTGTACATGCAGGAGATGAAGAGAGGAAAATACTAGCCCTAACTATGGGCAGTACAGAAGTATAAACTCATCAATATGAAGATTAGTACCTTAGAAACTCATGTAAAATTCAGCAGGGTTCAAAGTAATTACTGGCATGATACTATTTTGTCATCTAACTTCATATTTAAATTGAATACATGATTTTATACAGGGTTAAATTATTTTATATAGCTAATGTAAAATGAGCATATACACATTTAAATATACTTTTTATCCTAAAATCACATTTTGTTTTAAGATATGAGACTGTTAACCAATGTTACCCTATTAAATTTAATAGATAAACTTTTTTATAAAAAACGAGGAAATATAAATCTCAGGAATATTTCATTTATTACCTCAAACAGTTTTGCTTATTGTCCTGCCAGTTGGCAGATTCATTGTACTGGAGAACAAAGTTGTAATTGTGACTCATTATCTTGTCTTCACTATGAGAGAACAATTCTTATTGTGTTTGTTCAGAAAAGGGATGCAGACAGCACAGATCACCCATTTCTATTCAACAGGACCCTTTGCTGAAATAACTGCTTCTCTGTTCACTGTAGCTTTTATTGTGACCATCAAGATTTACTTCTGAAGTGCCACTCTTGTGTCTGTACAGTTGATTTTGCTATCTACAGTTGTTACAAATGCTTATTGAAGAAAATTTGATAAGTAACCAGAAACCTTTTCTTTGTAGAGTTTAGCTTCATGATCAAGCCTGCTTGTCCACAAAGGGTGGTTATTTTCTGGATGATTCTGTAGATTCTAGAATAATAGGATTGGTGCTTTTGGAAAACAGTCTGCAAGCAAGGCTTACAATCAGACATTTCTTATAATGTTGTAAATAGTTTGTCAATAATTGTGTATTTTTAATAAGAAGCTTGTGTATTAATAAGAATACGCAAGTTTTGGAGACTGTAGCAAACCATGTATAGACATTCATGCTGATGTTTGGGAGGAAATGTTTGCTGCATTTTAATAAAACATTTCAGGCTGTTATGAAGGTTAAGCAGTATGCACTGATGTTGAAAGACATTATTAAAAACTTTGAGCAAATAAAAAAAATTTACAGATATTCTTTTTTCTCCTATTTTTCTCACAGCCACTATTATCCTACAAAGCCAGATGAGAAATCTCCAGTATGTTTTAAATATTCTGCTTCTTCTCCCTTTCTCTGTCATATTCGAAAAATGGCCCAGCCTTTTATGTCTTCAAGTAAAATGTCCTTCAAATATTCTCTTTATTCATTCTATCCTTAAAAGAAAGTATGGTCTAATACTTATTTTTATCACTTAGAACTTGGACAATTTTCCTTTCTAACAGTTTTCCTTGTTTCCAAAACCCTGTCTTCAATTCATTCTTTATGCTGATATAATAGTTATCATTTTAGAATAAAAAGTTATCATGACACTGCCCCACTGAAAAAAAATTTGTCTCTTGTCAGTGATTCCAAGATAATATACCGAATCCTTTGTATAAGCTGCAGCATTATGATTGATATAATCAAAGACTACTTTTTTGACCACTCTCATCCCCTCTCTTGGGTAAATTATGTACAGTCACATCTTCCTACTGTCTTAATATTCTTTCAGCCTGGGATATTCTTTATCTCAAGGCATGACTGTAAATTTTATTTACTGTGTGGCACTCAGATCAAATAGTCTAGCTTTGTAGTTTTCAGATTAGCAGCAATTTTTTCCTTCTAATAAATTGGTACTATTTTTATTCTCTCATAATGTGCATAGATACTTTGTTTTTTTTTTATTGAATTTTTTGCTTGAGGTTGGTTTTAAAAACGATACAGATTTTAAGTGCACAATTTAACAAACCACTATATGTCCACCGCATCGTGGACAACATCTCTTTCTGTCCCTATCTTCTCCGCCTCTTCCCACCTCAGCCCAACCCTTACCCATTTCCCTCTGGACATCACCACACTGCTCACTGTGTCTCCGTGTTGTGTATATATGATTTTGGGCTAATTCCTTCGCCATCTTTCATCTAGACTCTCCACCCTCTTCCTCTCTGGCAGCTGTCAGTCTGTTCCATGTATCCATGCCTCTGTTACTATTTTGTTCATCAATTTATTTTGTTTCTTAGATTCAAAAAGAGGAATTATCTCATTATTTATATATTATTATCTCATTATCTCACTACTTCCACATAAGAAAAATAAATTTAAATTTTTTTGAATAACTATTGAACAACAATATATTTATTATTGTAAAATAATTAAATAGTAGCTGATATTTATGCAATATTTACTGTATTATGGAAGATATACTAAACACTTTATATGTTAGTTATTTCAGTCATTGTAACAACTGAAGGATGTACTATTGCCCATTTTTTCAGATGTGAAAAACTAAGAACAAAGTTGAAGTACTTTTCTAAAGTCTCTGAGTGTCAGAAGGGTACCTGAACCTTGACAATTGCAGTCTAGAAAACATAATTTTAATTACTTTGTTTACGACTGGATAGATAATTTAAAATAAAATGTATCTATCAATTTGTTTTGATAACTAGAGGCTAATATTTTATTTTATGGTTTGTATTAAAAAAAATTGAAGTACCTGATTGTTTATTTTATAATGGCCAGACTTAGTGAAGGCCATTTTCTCCTCTTGTTGTAAATGCTGCTTACAATACAGATTCTTAACTCTGTTTATAATGCTACACTAAATTTCTTATTTTTTTTAGAATTTTAGTGCTCAAATATTTTTAATCTAGTCAGGTAAGATCGAAAGAAATGAACTGATATTTGCGTTAGAATGAGTCTTATAGCATCCAAATGCTGATGAGTTTCAGAAGAATAGCATTGCCAATATTTAAATAAAGTGAGTCACCCATCACTCATATGTCAGGTGCCCAACTGAACTGGAAGAGAGAGAACTAAGCTGTGTCCAAGTAGCCAATTAAAGCAACCAGACAAAATTGGAAGAGATAAGCTTTAATCACTGACTGTGATGGTATGAGCAAAAATCTGAATTCTAAGAAAGCACTGACTCCCCCTCACATACCCCCGGCTCCATTTTCCTACACAGAATGGCTGAAGGTCAAGGGTCAGATGGATCATCTCAGACCTGGGGGTCATCTCATCATTGAGGGGACCTTGAGCAAAAAGTTCAAACTGTTTCATGGACTCATATGAGAGGGGAAAGGGATCTACGAGTGAAAAAATACGGTCTACTGACATAAAGGCATTGGGCAGAACTGCTTAAAAATGGCCTGCAGAGGGCTCAGATAAATAGAGGAGCAACGAAGCATTGGGGTCAGGAATGGGGTAAGAGCATGACCAGGCATGGGTCCCTGAGTCATTAACTGCATTCTCCTCGGAGTGAAATGCAGTGTCTGTGCAACAAATCAGGTGTGAGGAGGGCAGCTTTCCCTCTGAGACCTGTCAGGTGGAGCCTTTCTATGGCCTATGGTGAGGCCTTAAATATCACACACAGTTCTTTACCCAAGACTTGGACTCTTCACCAGAGTACTGCCAGTAACAAGAACATCAACTTCTCCATTGCTCATTATATTCCAGGTATTGCCCAGAGCACTGTCTGTTAACTTCTTTAGTCTATTTTACAATTCTACAAATGCATTAGTATTAATTTGTTATTCTTAACAGGGAAACTGAGAAATTATGATGAAAAATAACTTGCTCAAGGTCACACAGTTAGTAAATTGAAGCACTTCAAAATAATTCTTGAAATTGCTAAATAAAGTTTTCTCTAATAGTAATCATTCAACAAATTTTTTGAATGAATAAAACTTAAACAAGGAAATAAATTTTAAAAATAAGTCAGTAGGTCTCCAATGCATATTATAATTTATTATATTTATATTATAGGTATGAAATATTATAACTATATAACATATTTATATAATATATCACAATTACATATTTTCATTATAATGTATTGTTTATCTTCTAACCTAATCAAAATTTCTAGCCATATATGCAAAGCTAACACTAAGTCACAGAGAACAGTGTTGTGATAGCCAGGGGGAAAGGGAGTAAGGAGAAGGTGGAGGTGGGCAAAGGGGAGAAAATGGAGACAAAAAGAAACTTTTCTTGGGGTAGAAAGCACACAATTCAGTGTGTTGATTATGTTTATTGAGTTGCACATCTGAAACTGTAACCCAATAAATTTAATTAATAAAAAGAAACAAACAGAAAAATAAATATGGTAAAATGCATCCATAATTTTATATTTTTTATAAGATTCTTCTAGTGAAGTAGTTGCTTATATAATTTCCTAAAGCAAACATTTTCTTTGGTGAAATAAATGTCTCCAATGGCAGATATCAAAGACAAAAACTATTACTCAGGATAAATGTACTATAAGAATGCAACACATATATATACCGATTATTATATAGAAAAATATAAACCGAGAAATATTAAAATGAAGTACTAATATTACAAATTTAAAAACCAGGTTGACCAAGATATCAACAGTAAAAATGAGCAGGTAAGAAAAGTTTTCTATGCTTCTTTACCCCTCAAAATGTGGTTCATAATCTAAAAAAATAATGCTACAAAAATCTAGAGCTTGAAGAGTTTAAGAGAAAGAAGCAAATGTTAGAAACACAACATTTAACCAGCAATGGGATGGCTTGAAATAATAACTTTAATACTATGACAGCCTATCCAATAAGAGCCCCTTATATATTCTTCATGTGGTAGCAAGACTACTGGATGACCAAGATAGTGTTCTCTAAACAAAGTGAAATTACATATGGCACTCTGAAAAGTGCAATTTCTTTCCTCACAATAACATTGTTTTTCTTTGTCGATGTAAAAATGTGTTTATGTGCTAACAAGATTTTATTGCATTAAGATATGTAGAGAATTATAAGCCATTTCTCAGATAAGGAAGTCAAATCCAGAAAAAAATTAAATGTATGCATGTGCATGTGTTTGTATATATAAACATAAATGTATTATTCTTGTATCATCTAGGTATTTTAGTAGTAAAATGCAATTTAAAATCAAGGTTTTAAACATGTTAGGCAAGTATTTTACTGAACAAGTTGGGGATTAGGGAGAAAAAGTATTATCTATTAAGCATCTATTACAAACTAGTCATTATACAAGCTGCTTTGTATATGTGACCTTATTTAATTCTCCCAAGAAAAAGTAAGCTCTGAAACCAATCTTCTTAAGCTCCATAATCTTGAGACCATCAAAAATTGACTTAGTTGCCTGTTTCTAATAATACATATGTGCTTGTAAATGATAAGACTGCAAATCAATAAATAGATTTGTCAAGGTTAACCTCTTTTTCATGAGGACACACTTCAAAAGCTTGCATACTACTGACATCAATCCAAAATTATTTCATCATGACTTCCAGCCAACCTCAATTAATTCTCCTTCTTTTAAGTTCCTTTATAAAAGTACCAAGACCAGACCCTACATCTTTGTAAAAATCATCATCTAGTTTTCACAACTGAGACACTTCTAAATTCCTGTCAAGATTGTGCTCACCTTGACTGCAATAGGTCTAATAAGTTTAAATTTTCCTGATAAACTGATTTTAGTGATGGTATTTGGGGAGTTAAGTATTAAAGCCATTACAAAATTTTATTTATTTAAATTTATTCTGCTTAATGTGTTGTGGCATAGTTGATAAGTGTCAACTTGGAATGCTGAGTTGGCTGGTTTGAAACCCTGGGCTTGCCTGGTCAAGGCACATTTGAGAGTTGATGCTTCCTGATCCCTTATGTGCTCTCTCTCCTCGCTAAAATATATATGTGTATGTATATATATATATATATAAATTTATTTTAATTATGGTTCAATAAACTTTAACTTACTTGTTTAGGGTCAGACTTATAGTGAGCAGAGAAACCTGACTTGAAATCATTAGGTTTCATTTTTCAATGGCCATTGTTTTTGCATAACTTAAAATTGGCTTTGTATAGAAATACTTTAAAGATTGCTTATTTCCAGTATGAGCTACACTGTAATATTATTTTTAATTTTTTTAAGCTTGAGTAATATAGATTTTTTAATGCACTTTGGTTAGGTAAAACTATTAAACTATATTTTTAAGTGTGATATTTGAGAAAGAAGTTATCAGAACCAATTTTTTTTTTTCAAAATAAAAAGTGCATTTAAAACAGTGCATTATTACTTGACGTCTGAGCAGATAATGTTTGGCTTTTTTTTTGTATGTTTGGCAACATACTATTTTTTTTTAAATAAATTTTTATTAATGGTAATGGGATGACATTAATAAATCAGGGTACATATAATCAAAGAAAACATGTCTAGGTTATTTTGTCATTAAATTATGTTGCGTACCCCTCGCCCAAAGTCAGATTGTCCTCCGCCACCCTCTATCTAGTTCTCTGTGCCCCTCCCCCTCCCCCTAACTCTCTCCCTCCCTCCCTCCCATGTCCTCCCTCCCCCCACCGCTGGTAAACACCACACTCTTGTCCATGTCTCTTAGTCTCATTTTTATGTTCCACCAATGTATGGAATCATGTAGTTCTTGTTTTTTTCTGATTTACTTATTTCACTCCTTATAATGTTATCAAGATCCCACCATTTTGCTGTAAATGATCTGATAACATTATTTCTTATGGCTGAGTAGTATTCCATAGTGTATATGTGCCACATCTTCTCTATCCAGTCTTCTATTGAAGGGCTTTTTGGTTGTTTCCATGTCTTGGCCACTGTGAACAGTGCTGCAATGAACATGGGGCTACATGTGTCTTCACGTATCAATGTTTCTGAGGTTTTGGGGTATATACCCAGTAGAGGGATTGCTGGGTCATAAGGTAGTTCTATTTGCAGTTTTTTGAGGAACCACCATACTTTCCTCCATAATGGTTGTACTATTTTACAGTCCCACCAACAGTGAATGAGGGTTCCCTTTTCTCCACAGCCTCTCCAACATTTGCTATTACCCGTCTTGCTGATAATAGCTAATCTAACAGGGGTGAGGTGGTATCTCATTGTAGTTTTGATTTGCATTTCTCTAATAACTAATGAAGCTGAGCATCTTTTCATATATCTGTTGGCCATTTGTATCTCTTCCTGGGAGAAGTGTCTGTTCATGTCCTCTTCCCATTTTTTTATGGGATTGTTTGTTTGTTTGTTGTTGAGTTTTATGAGTTCTTTGTATATTTTGGATATTAGGCCCTTATCTGAGCTGTTGTTTGAAAATATCACTTCCCATTTAGTTGGCTGTCTGTTTATTTTGTTATCAGTTTCTCTTGCAGAGCAAAAACTTTTTATTCTGATGTAGTCCCATTCATTTATCTTTGCCTTCACTTCTCTTGCCATTGGAGTCAAGTTCATAAAATGTTCTTTAAAACCCAGGTCCATGATTTTAGTACCTATGTCTTCTTCTATGTACTTTATTGTTTCAGGTCTTATATTTAGGTCTTTGATCCATTTTGAATTAATTTTAGTACACGGGGACAGGCTGTAGTCGAGTTTCATTCTTTTGCATGTGGCTTTCCAGTTTTCCCAACACCATTTGTTGAAGAGGCTATCTTTTCTCCATTGTGTGTTGTTGGCCCCTTTATCAAAGATTATTTGACCATATATATGTGGTTTTATTTCTGGGCTTTCTATTCTGTTCCATTGGTCTGAGTGTCTATTTTTCTGCCAATACCATGCTGTTTTGATTATCGTGGCCCTATAATATAGTTTGAAGTCAGGTATTGTAATGCCCCCAGCTTCATTCTTTTTCCTTAGGATTGTTTTGGCTATTCGGGGTTTTTTTATACTTCCATATAAATCTGATGATTTTTTGTTCCATTTCTTTAAAAAATCTCATAGGGATTTTGATGGGAATTGCATTAAATTTGTATATTGCTTTGGGTAATATGGCCATTTTGATTATATTTATTCTTCCTATCCAAGAACAAGGAATATTTTTCCATCTCATTGTATCTTTTTCGATTTCCCTTAACAATGCTTTGTAATTTTCATTATATAGGTCCTTTACATTCTTTGTTATGTTTATTCCTAGGTATTTTATTTTTTTTGTTGCAATCATGAAGGGGATTCTTTTTTTGAGTTTCTTTTCTAATATTTCATTGTTGGCATATAGAAAGGCTATGGACTTTTGTATGTTAATTTTGTATCCTGTGACCTTACTGTATTGGTTTATTGTTTCTAATAATCTTTTTGTGGAGTCCTTCGGGTTTTCGATGTATAGGATCATATCATCAGCAAAAAGTGATACCTTTACTTCTTCTTTTCCGATATGGATGCCTTTTATTTCTTTGTCTTGTCTGATTGCTCTGGCCAGAACTTCTAGCACCACGTTGAATAAGAGTGGAGAGAGTGGACAACCCTGTCTTGTTCCTGATTTAAGGTAGAAAGTCCTCAGTTTTATGCCGTTTAATATGATGTTGGCTGATGGTTTATCATATATGGCCTTTATCATGTTGAGAAATTTTCCTTCTATACCCATTTCGTTGAGAGTCTTAAACATAAAATTGTGTTGTATTTTATCAAAAGCCTTTTCTGCATCTATTGATAAGATCATGTGGTTTTTGTTCTTTGTTTTGTTGATATGGTGTATTACGTTAACCGTTTTGCATATGTTGAACTATCTTTGAGATTCTGGGATGAATCCCACTTGATCATGATGTATTATTTTTTTAATATGTTGTTGTATTCGGTTTGCCGGTATTTTGTTTAGTATTTTAGCATCTGTATTCATTAGAGATATTGGTCTGTAGTTTTCTTTCTTTATGCCATCCTTGCCAGGTTTTGGTATGAGGGTTATGTTGGCCTCATAAAATGTGTTTGGAAGTATTGCTTCTTCTTCAATTTTTTGGAAGACTTTGAGTAGAATAGGAACCAAGTCTTCTTTGAATGTTTGATAGAATTCACTAGTATAACCATCTGGGCCTGGACTTTTATTTTTGGGGAGGTTTTTAATAGTTTTTTCTATTTTCTCCCTGCTGATTGGTCTGTTTAGGCTTTCTGCTTCTTCATGACTCAGTCTAGGAAGGTTGTATTGTTCTAGGAATTTATCCATTTCTTCTAGATTGTTGTATTTGGTGGCATATAACTTTTCATAGTATTCTGCAATAATTCTTTGTATATCTATGATGTCTGTGGTGATCTCTCCTCTTTCATTTTGGATTTTATTAATTTGAGTCCTGTGCCTTTTTTCCTTGGTGAGTCTTGCTAAGGGTTTGTCAATTTTGTTGATCTTTTCAAAGAACCAGCTCCTTGTTTTATTGATTTTTTCTATAGTTTTTCTGTTCTCTATTTCATTTATTTCTGCTCTGATTTTTATTATCTCCTTTCTTCGGCTGGTTTTGGGTTGTCTTTGTTCTTCTTTTTCTAGTTCCTTAAGGTGTGAAGTTAAGTGGTTTACTTTGGCTCTCTCTTGTTTGTTCATATAGGCCTGAAGTGATATGAACTTTCCTCTTATTACTGCTTTTGCTGCATCCCAGAGATTCTGATATGTCGTATTTACATTTTCATTTGTCTGTATATATCTTTTGAGCTCTGCGCTTATTTGTTCTTTGACCCATTCATTTTTTAGAAGTATGTTGTTTAGTTTCCACATTTTTGTGGGTTTTCCCCCCTCTTTTTTGCAGTTGAATTCTAGTTTCAAGTCTTTATGATCAGAAAATATGCTTGGTACAATTTCAATTTTTCTAAATTTGCTGATATTGTCTTTGTGGCCCAACATATGGTCAATTCTTGAGAATGTTCCATGTACACTAGAGAAAAATGTATACTCTGTCGCTTTGGGATGAAGTGTCCTGTAGATGTCTATCATATCCAGGTGTTCTAGTATTTCGTTTAAGGCCATTATATCTTTATTGATTCTCTGTTTGGATGACCAATCTAGAGCCGTCAGCGGTGTATTGAGGTCTCCAAGTATGATTGTATTTTTGTTAGTTTTTGTTTTAAGGTCAATAAGTAGCTGTCTTATATATTTTGGTGCTCCTTGGTTTGGTGCATATATATTAAGGATTGTTATGTCTTCTTGATTCAACTTCCCCTTAATCATTATGAAATGACCATTTTTGTCTCTGAGTACTTTTTCTGTCTTGTAGTCAGCATTATTAGATATGAGTATTGCTACACCTGCTTTTTTTGGGGTGTTGTTTGCTTGGAGTATTGTTTTCCAGCCTTTCACTTTGAATTTGTTTTTATCCTTGTTGCTTAGATGTGTTTCTTGTAGGCAGCATATAGTTGGATTTTCTTTTTTAATCTATTCTGCTACTCTGTGTCTTTTTATTGGTAAGTTTAATCCATTTACATTTAGTGTAATTATTGACACTTGTGGGTTCCCTACTGCCATTTTATAAATTGCTTTCTGTTAGTTTTGTATCTAGTTTGATTCTTCTCTTTTGTTTTTCTATCATTTGTTTTTGTTTGTTTGTGTTCCATACTTCTTTCCTCTGTTGCTATCTTTTTTATCTCATGTGCTTCTGTGGTGGTTTTTTCAATGGTGGTTACCTTTGAGTAATGAAAAGGGTCCCTACCCTGTTCATTGTAGCGAACTATTTTGTGAGTACTTTTGCACTCCATCGTCCTTTGCTACTGTTAATCTCCATCCTTTTCCCCCTTTTTTTCCTTTGTTGTCACAGTTTAAGTTTGGTTTTATTGTGTTCTTGGTGGAGCTGTTACTTGTGGTGTTGTTTTCTTTTGTTCTTTGAATCTGGTTGGAAAACCCCCTTTAGTATTTCCTGGAGTGGGGGCTTTCTGTTGATAAATTCTCTCATCTTTTCTGTATTTGTGAATGTTTTTATATCTCCTTCATACTTGAAGGATAGCTTTGATGGGTATAGTATTCTTGGCTGAAAGTTCCTCTCTTTCAGGGCTTTAAATATTGGGGTCCACTCTCTTCTAGCTTGTAGAGTTTCTGCTGAGAAATCTGATGATAATCTAATAGGCCTTCCTTTATATGTTGTACTCTTCTTTTCCCTGGCTGCCTTGAGAATTTTTTCTTTGTCATTGGTTTGTGTCATCTTTATTATGATGTGCCTTGGAGTGGGTTTGTTGGGGTTAAGAAAACTCGGTGTTCTGTTTGCTTCTTGAATTTGAGGCTTTAGTTCTTTCCACAGGCTTGGGAAGTTCTCGTCTATTATTTGTTTGAGTATATTCTCCATTCCATTTTCTTTTTCTTCTCCCTCTGATATACCTATTATTCTTATGTTATTCTTTCTGATGGAGTCAGACAATTCCTGTAGGGCTTTCTCGTTTTTTATTATTTTTGAGTCTCTTTCTTCTTCTCTCTGTTGTGCCTCAAGTTGTTTGTCTTCTATTTCACTAATCCTATCCTCAATCTGGGCTGTTCTGTTAGCTAAGCTTGTTACCTCGTTTTTCAGCTCGTGAATTGAGTTTTTCATTTCTGTTTGATTTGTTTTAATAGTTTCAATTTCCTTGGACATATATTCTTTGTGTTCATTGAGTTGTTTTCTGATTTCCCTATATTGCCTTTCTGTGTTTTCTTGTATATCTCTTGAGTATTTTTAAGATTTCTATTTTAAATTCTCTGTCATTTAGCTCCAAGGCTTCCAATATGTTAAGTCTTTTCTCCATAGATTTTTCCACATCTATTTGTGTTACCTCTCTTTCTTTTGTATCCATAATATTTGATTTCCTCTTTCTTATTGGCATCTGAGGGTGGTCTTGTTGATAGCACTAATTAGAATTAATAAAGAGTAAAAAGTAAAAAAAAAAAAAAAAAGGTAAAACACCCCACAAAAAAAAACAGTAATAATTTATTATTTCCCCCTTTTTTCTTTCTTCTCTTTCCCTCCTCTCCCCTCCTCAGGGAAATATCGTGCCTATAATGGAGGGCCTGATTTGGGATGAAGAGTTCAAGGGGCAAAAAAAGGGAGTAGGGACCTACTAAATGCAAAAAAAAAAAAAAAAAGAAAATTTTAGACAAGCATAAGATGATTTCCTTGTAAGTGATGGTCAACTAAGAGATATAATGAGAGGGATAAGAGGGAACCAGAAAAAAGGACCAAAAAAAGAATAATAAAGAAGAAAAAAATAAAAATAATAAGTAAAAATCTGTTGTATTAAGTGGAGCGAAGACTAAATAAAATGGAGACCTTGGGTTGGGAGGACCCAAAATGCCACAAAAATAAACAAACAAGAAAAAATCAAAAACAAAAGCAAAAAAGAAAAATAAAGCCAAAAAAAGCCTTGAGTCCCAAATTAACTAATTTGTTCGTGATTGAGGATTAAATGGGAGGAAAGTAAAACGAGAAAATAAAAAACAAATAGAAAGGAAAAAGTAAGAAAGAGAAAAACGAAGGAAGAAATAAAAAAGGAAGAGAAAAAAACAAAATAAAGCAAAACAAAAAAAAAAGCAAAAGAGGAGAGAGTGAGAGTTAAGTGTTTTGGAGTATAACCTTAAAGGAGGGTGAGGATGAAGAAGAGAAATAAAATGTAACACTCATGGGTAGTGTAGTTCAAGAAAAGGGAAGCATAAGATGGGCAGAGAATAGAAGGACCTAGGTGGAGGAAATAAAGGCAATAAGATAGAAGAAACAAACAACAACAAAAAAAAAATTAGTGGAACAAGTTGTAAAGTCTGTGGATTTTTCTTGATTTTGAGAGGTTAACTTCTTCCTTTTTCTTTTCTCTCCCTCTTTCTGGTCGGTGACTCTGTACCCCAGGCTCTGCCCCTGTGTCACACTTAGGTAGGGATTTGCAGTTGATGGGATTCTATGGCAATGTCATATAATTGGCTTTAGTCTTGCTGGAAGTCAGGGCTTGTTGGGTTTGCAGGGTCCAACGATGAGAGAGTTTGCTTTCCTGGATTCTCTCTCCTAGTCCCCCCTTTCTGAATTAGCAGCCTGGTGATCCAGCTATAAGGCTGCAACTGCTTCTGCCTGGGGAGTAAGAGGCTCAAAAAGCTGGGAAATCCCCACTCTATCCCCACTCAGTGCAAGGCTTTGGGAAAGGCTCTGGCAGTCAGGGCCTCCAGTGTAATCAGGTGGGGGTGGGAGTTAATTGTTGTCAAGGTGACTGTTCAGCGCCTAGCATTCAGTTGGACCTCTCAACCCAGGCTTTCCACACTTTGTAGCCTGTTTTGGCTGGGAAGAAGAGGCACTAGTCTCTGCTTGCGACTAGTGTAGTATAGATCTTATTATCTGCCAAGTCCTTCTTGTTAGTGTTTATCCCTGAATATGGAGGCTCTATCAATCAGAAGTTGCCCCCGCCCCTTTAGCGAGAGGCACTAAAAAATATCACACCTCTTGTCTTGGGTCGCTGAACTGAGAGAGATCTTATCAATTAGAACCGAGGGTGCGCAGATTTCATGGGTTAAGCTAATTTCATTTTTTTTTTTTTTTCATTTTTCTGTAGCTGGAAACAGGGAGAGACAGTCAGACAGACTCCCGCATGCGCCCGACCAGGATCCACCCGGCACGCCCACCAGGGGCGGTGCTCTGCCCCCCAGGGGGCGATGCTCTGCCCATCCTGGGCGTCGCCATATTGCGACCAGAGCCACTCTAGCGCCTGAGGCAGAGGCCACAGAGCCATGCCCAGCGCCCGGGCCATCTCTGCTCCAATGGAGCCTTGGCTGCGGGAGGGGAAGAGAGAGACAGAGAGGAAAGCGCGGCGGAGGGGTGGAGAAGCAAATGGGCACTTCTCCTGTGTGCCCTGGCCTGGAATCGAACCTGGGTCCTCCGCACGCTAGGCCGACGCTCTACCGCTGAGCCAACCGGCCAGGGTAAGCTAATTTCAGTGATTGGGTCGCAGCTGTGCTCCTGAAGGTATTTTTAGGCTGCCTGCGTGTGCCCCTCCCCCAATGCTTGATTGTTAGCTTGAATGGCTGGGTGAGGTGCCCCGCCCACGGAGAGAATCTCCCAAGTAGAAGACCACCCTGGTGCCTTTCCCGCTCACCCTGCCACTGGCGGCTGGATTGCACCAGGCACAGGATAATGGGGCACCCTGGGTGTGCGGTCCAGTAGGGCGCTCTGGGCGTGTGGAATGCCCAGGGCACACGCGCAAATGGGGTGCTCCGGGCACCGGTGGCTGGCGACTCTCACTCGCAGTGCGCGGGCCGCTGGGAACGTTAGCGGTGCTCGCTCTGCAACCGGACCAGGTGCGTGCCAGCGGCTGCTCGCCGCTCCGGAGTGTGGGCAGTGCTCGCTCTGCAACCGGACCGGGCACGCGCCCGCGGCTGCTCGCGGCTCCCAAGTGTGGGCTGACTCACCACAGGCGCACTCCCTCGCGGCTTGAATGAACGTCCCTGCGGTAGCTTCCTCCACACCCTCGTCTCTCAGATTCAAGTGATAACAGTCCTTTCGCTTTCAGTTTGTGTGGAACTCCGGAATGCTCCGAGGATAAATTTTTCTGTTTCTAGTTGATAAATTTGTTGTGATTTAGGGGAGATCTGTCGGACGCGCTGCTCACGGCGCCATTTCCGTGACGTCACTCCCCGGCAACATACTATTTTAAATACAAATTTCATATTCTGAAAATTAGTGTCATTTCTGAACATCTGATGATATTAACTGACCTTGATTTTAAGCTGAGAACACAGAAAACCTTTTAACTAAAGCTTAAAGCATTCATATATAGACTGAATAACTTACATTTGTCTTTGAACACAACCTTGGCAACATGAACACAAAAATGCTCCTGGGCTTTCGTTCTATCGTTCTATTCCTTCACCATGTATGAATGACTTAAAGATCACATCAGCACAAGTCTCAGAAGCAGTCTTTAAGTATGAGGTAAATAAAACCACTAAAATTATCCTCCTCAACTTTTACATAAAGTATGAGGAACTTTCATTGATTTCAGAGATTGTGATTGGGTGATAGAGCAGATTCAAATGGGCTACATAAGATTATTCTCCTTACATGTACAAACATGTAATCTTTCTTTGATTTTCAGATTTTTGTCCATTCAAATTATTATTTAATGTAATATAAATACTTTATTAAATAATGTTAATGGGAAATTATGTGAAATTAAGCAAATCTATACAGCATCTTTTATAAATTTTAATATTTCTCTAAGTGAAATGTTTTATGCTATAATTACATACCATGTCTATTATAACATTTTAGCACTTAAATTGTGGCTGAAAAAGTTGTTTAGATTTTAATTATTGAATAATTTATATAGAAAATATAATATAAAACTAGTTTATTTATATCAGCTAAATAAAATATTTAAGACAGATTGATTAAATATTAGCCCTTAGCTTTTTATTTTCTTCTTAGGAATCAAGAAAATTGGCCATTTTGCTAGATTTTCATGAAACTCATCATTAATATAAAACTTTCAATTGTGGGTCAGAATATAATTATAAATACTAATTTTTCCAGTATTATTAAGATTAAAATATTAAATTAAACAAAGAAACAAACAGGTAATGATGAACTTAAAATGTTTGCAAAAAAATAAAATGTAAATGTGAAGTAGGAAAAATGAAAGATAAAAGAGTGCAGATGTTATCATTGTTAAACACTTTCTATATGAAGAATATAAAATTACAGCAAGCAGGTTTTAGAGAACATAACTTCAAAATACGTTTTGAATCTTTTTAGTCAATGTATTATAA
Source organism: Saccopteryx bilineata (assembly GCF_036850765.1). NCBI lineage: Eukaryota > Metazoa > Chordata > Mammalia > Chiroptera > Emballonuridae > Saccopteryx > Saccopteryx bilineata. Next base: position 96,032,121 of record NC_089495.1, on the reverse strand, counting down.
GTCTAATTTTCTTCCTTCTTAATGCAATTTGCTTTAAAAAATAAAACACTTTAATATGTCTAGTATAGTACTGTGGTTACTATTCATATTAATTTATTTTTAAATTTTTTATTGAATTTATTGTAATGACATTGGTTAATAAAATTATATAGGTCTCATGTGTATAATTCTATAAGAAATCAATCAATAAAATTTTTTTTGTTCCATAAATCTGTTATTTAGATATACAGACATTTTATTGTGATTAAAGTAAGTGATTATATTGGATAAAGAAGTTTTACAGTACCACAGAGTGTATTGTTGAAGATTTAGGAGAGAAAATATTTTCTCTTGCATTATATTATAAAATATAATCAGTATTAAGAAATCAAACATGTGTCTTTCAAAAAATTATTAGAAGTTACTTTTCATAGAATGATATATGACATTAATTAACACTGTATAATTATCTATAAAGAAAACTGGGTACAAAGAACTGCTGGTAAAGTTAAAAAATTGCCAAAGTGTTTTTTGGGGGGTTTTTTGTTTGCTTTTTTATTAAGTGAGAGGGTAGGAGGCAGAGACACAGACACTCACATACTCCTGGACTGGGATCTACGCAGCAAGCCCCCTACCAAAAGATGCTCTGTCCATCTGGGGCCACTGCCCCATTGCTTGGCAACCGAGATATTTTAGCACCTGAGGCAGGCCATGGAGCCTTCCTCAGTGCCCAGGACCAACTAGCTCAAACCAATCAAGCCATAGCTGTGGGAAGGGAAAAAGAGGGAATGAGAGGGGCAGTGGGTTGGAGAAGCAGATGGTCACTTCTGTGTACCCTGACTGGGAATTGAACCCTGTACTTCCACACACTGGGCCAATGTTTTACCACTGAACCAACAAGCCAGAGCCCCAAAGATTTTTAATATTAGTAAATTTTTAATGATTTATTGCTGTTTTTATTAAACAATAAAATCTACATTAAAATTAGCCCTTGTATCAAAAATACAAGAAAATTATCAAAATAATTTTCTGTTAGGAAACATAATTTTGCCCTTTGCAACTACGTTACAATATAGAAAGGAAAAAAAGTTTTCTTATTTTTTTAAATTTTTATAAATTTATTTATTGGTCAAAGAATGTATTTATTTATACCATCTATACTCTGTTTTCAAAGATGTATGTTCACCTTTGATATCCATGCTTAGTGAGTGCTAAGTTGGTTTCTTTTTACCTGTGCCAATTTTCTTTGTAGAGTCACTTAAAAAACTAATTGTTTTAATATTATTGTTAAGATACTTCATTTGGAAAAATATGCACGTGTGTATATGTATATGCACACATATTTATGCATAGGTATGTGTTCATACATTTTCATATGTGTAATTGTATGAATAAATTAATACATATGTATAGATTTTTTTACCAGCAGGACTAACTCTTGCATTCTAAATTATTTCTTCCAATATCACATAAAAATAATTTTATGTAATTGTAACTCTGGTGTTGCTACAACAAAACGTTCTGTCTTTATATATAATCTTATAAATAACGAATTATTCTTCCTCTTTTTGCTTTATTTTATTTTTCAGCAATAGTAATTGTTTGAAAATTGGACCTTTGTGTTTTGATATGCCTCTATTATTTTATTCTTTATTCTTTATTTTATTTTGTTTCAACTGAACCCACGATATCATGAAAGCTTTTAATTATTTGTCTACATATTGTTGATTTGAGCATACACTAAAACATATTTGTTCCTTAATGGAGATTTAAAATAATATTACTAAAAATTTTGTAATTTTTCTTTATATTATGAAAATTTCCTTCATCTCAAATTTTTTTCTTACACTTTTAAATTTTTAAAATAGTTTTTCCTATAGTAGACCACAGATAATATTTTTCAAATGTATATCTATCTCACTAATGTATACATGAAATGAACTTTTAAATGCACCTACTTTTCTTTCGTTAGCCAAGAAAATAGTCAAATGACATTATTTAATGAAATAAAAGCCTGTATTTCTCAGTCATAGGATATAATGTGGCAGCTACCCAGTAATTGGAGTAGCTAAAGAGATATGTGTCTCTTAACTTTCTGTTTATTCACGGTGAGCAAAATTTTAACTACCAGTCATATCTGTCTTCTTTTATGAAGCAATCAAGATGGCACAGCCAGTATTAGACACATTTCCTGCAGGCACATCTCTTTGTATTGCTTATTGAATAATCAATTTTATCATCTAGTCAAGCTGACTGTGGACTAATGTTGAACAAATGTGAGTTGCAGCTTTATATTTCTGTAAGAAATTTAAAAGTTTAACCTGTATTATAATTACCCTCAAATGTATCATTTTATGGTATCTCTTTTATTTTATTTATTTTTCTATAATATAGGAGATGGTCACTTGACACATAAGAACAAGTGATCTATAAGCTTCTCCATAACCTATTCACTTAACTGAATTCTTATTTTTTATACACTTTGTATTAAATAAAATAAATCTCAATATTCAAACATGGCAGGTAACATTTATTGTTTTGTTTTAGAAAATTTATAAAGATTAAAAAGTAAATCATGTATTAAGAAAATGTATGTATGCAATATGTCTGGTCTAGGACTAATTTATTAGTGAGTATTAGTAAAAGAGGCCAATGCTTTTGAAATATATAACTTAAGGTGACAATGATCAGTAACATCTACGTAAAATAAGACAATATTAATGCAATTTTCTGTATTACACTTTCTGACTTTTATTTTTCTTATATATTATTATATTATAATAGAATAGTCTTCATTAGATTATATTACATTGTATTCCATTGCTTCTTTTTATCCCCCTCAGCCTTACCTTTTCATAAGCTCAGTGTTGTGCTTTTAGATATTCTTTCTCTTTTATATTTTTCTTATCTTGAAGAAAGAACAATTTATAAAAATGGATTCATAACAGAGAAAATATCTTGCTATCTATTATTGTATTAACAGAGTAGTGTGGTAATAGAATAGCATCCACAGATACAGTTGTTTGAAAGACAGATTCAAACAACTAGCTCATAGTTCAGCTTTCGGTGTTTAGCAACATGTATCAGTAATGGTATAACAAATTGCAGGTGTGATTTCTACCTGAACATATGTCTCTGCTATCCTGAGTATGGGATCTTGATAAAATTATAACCCCTAAAAAGTATTCCTTTCATTACATTTATTTTTTTGTATCCTTCCCCGGAGGCAGATTTAACTGCAGGCACACTGGACATGTGCTCTGAGCCCTGACTTCTGAAGGGCCCCACAAAACCCCAACTTTACACTTTTTTTCTAATGATATCAAGTTTGGTTTTCTATCTGCAATTTTAACATTAATAGTACATAATGTTTTTTATTTATTTAAAAATATGGTTAACAGGCCCTGGCCAGTTGGCTCAGTGGTAGAGCGTCGTCCTGGCGTGAGGAGGTCCCGGGTTCGATTCCCGGCCAGGGCACACAGGAGAAGCTCCCATCTGCTTCTCCACCCCTCCCCCTCTCCTTCCTCTCTGTCTCTCTCTTCCCCTCCCGCAGCGAGGCTCCATTGGAGCAGGGATGGCCTGGGCGCTGGGGATGGCTCCTTGGCCTCTGCCCCAGGCGCTAGAGTGGCTCTGGTCGCAACAGAGAGAGGCCCCGGAGGGGCAGAGCGTCGCCCCCTGGTGGGCATGTTGGGTGGATCCCGGTCAGGCGCATGCGGGAGTCTGTCTGACTGTCTCTCCCCTTTTCAGCTTCAGAAAAATACAAAAAAAAAAAAAAAAAAAAAATATATATATATATATATATATATATATATATATATATATATATATATATGGTTAACATGTATTTTTATTTTCCCTCTCTTTTTTCTTAAGGGGCCCATTATTTTCTTCTGTGCCTGGGGCCTCAACTGACCTTAATCAGCCTCTGCCTTCCCAGAATGTTGTTTAGGACTACAATTATATTCCAGTTTCTTAACATAGACAGTGCTACAAACATACCATCATATGCTCTTCTTCTAATTATCCATGGAAGAACGTAAAATGTAAGGCACCTGTTTCTTAATAGTTATTTTAGTGGATACCAAAGACAGATTATACAAGACTAGAAAGCCTGGCGGTCATACGAAATGACCACTGTTCTAGATATTATAAATTGTAATTAAAATGATTTGTGCAAAGGTGTCTGCTAATTCAAACTGAATTACCCAGGGCAGGCGGCGAGGACGCCCCTTTGCTTACTGCCCCACGGGGTTTCTCCCTTCTACTTGCTTAATTGCTTAAAGTAGAGTGCAATGAAGGAAACCACTGGTGGTACATTTCTTAAGAGCCACTGCTAACTCAATAAATAAAGATGATTTAAATAATAAAATGTTAATTCACATGTCAAAGATCTCTTTGTACACAACATTTCTTGTGTAGATCTTTCCATCATTTTTAAGCTTGCCTTGCAGAGGACCATCAATTATTTTTAATTTTACGTCCGTTCTTTCACGAGCTCTTGAACAGGCAACACAAAGTTGACCGTGTCCAAATGCAGGCTCAGGTAAAAAAATGCCAACACGCTTAAGCGTTTGGCCCTGAGACTTATTGATGGTCATAGAAAAGGCAAGTTTTACAGGAAATTGTCTACATATCAATTGAAACGGCAACCCTGTTTGAGATGGAGCCAAATCAATTCTTGGAATGACATGTATTTCACCTTTAAAGGAGCCAGTCAAAGACTTAGCTATTATGACATTATTTTTCAATTGGAGAACCTCTAGTCTTGTACCATTGCAAAGACCCCTTCTGGTGTTAAGATTTCTTAATAGCATAATAATTGCTCCAATCTTTAACCTCAATTTGTGAGGTGGCACGCCAGAAGGCAGGACTATTTGAATGCCGTGGCAACTTCACCCCATTGGCTAGTATAGTTAGGCAAGCAAGCAATAAGCTATCGGCATCGGCGAGAAACAGACACTTAAGCTGCATATAATAAAGATTACATTTTCAAACACTAATGTAGGAAGTGATACATCATGCTTTCCTTGTTAAGATTATGATATTATATGTTTGACACACAAAACTTCAGACAGATTTACTAATATCGATATATCTAATGATTATAGAAAACAGGAAGGATTTAAAATAACATTTTCATAATAAAAATTTTTCTTAACAATGCTATATTTTAATAAAAAATAAATTTTATATTCTGGGAATAAATGCAAAAACATATAAATTCACAAAATATCGTACTACTTAAAACTTTTTAAGTACTAACATGAAAATAGAAAAAGTTCTGAGAGATGAATATTTGAGAATGTTAAGAGAGATAAGAAGTTATTAATGATAAAACTTGAGGATTTGAAACAACAAAAACACCTTAGAAAATGAGGAAAGAAAACACAATTTTACTTTTAATATAATTTTGGAACATCTTGTCATTTGTATATATAAAAAATAATTTTAATTTGTCCTAGCTGGATAATTTGGTTGACTAGAACATCAACCAGAAGTTCAGAGCTTGCCAGTTCAATTCCTGGTTGGTCAAGGCATGTATAGGAAAAGGCGAATGTTCCTGTTTCTCTCTCTCTAAAATCAATAAAATAAACATTTAAAAATGGATAATTTTAATCTACTTGTACCAGTAGTAAGGCATTCCTTGTTAGAATCATTCTACCACCTAATTTTTGTGCGTGTATGTATTTTTTCCGAAGTTAGAAGCAAGGAGGCAGTCAGACAAACTCCTGCATGTCCCCGACCTGGATCCACTGGACATACCTACCACGGGACAATGCTCGGTCCATCAGGAGTGTTACTCCATTGAGCCAGAGCCATTCTAGTGCCAGAGGCAGAGGCCATGGTGCTGTCCTCAGTGCCTAGGCCATCTTCGCTACAATGGAGCCTTGGCTGTGGGAGGGGAAGAGAGAGATAGAGAAGAAGGAGAGGGGGAGGGGACACAAGCTGGGCCAATGCTGTACAGCTAAGCCAACCGGCCAGCACTTATTTTTTAATTAAATTTAATTTATGTATTCATTTTAGAGAGGGGAGAGAGAGAGAGAAAGAAAGAGATAGAGAGAAGGGAGGGAGAGAGGAGCAGGAAACTTCAACTCACATATGTGCTTTGAACAGTAAAGCCCAGGGTTTTGAACCGGCGACCTCAGCATTCCAGGTCTACACTTTACCCACTGAGCAACCACAGGTCAGACCACTACCCCCTTATTTTTAGAAAGATAGCTAACTGTATATTTACCTTTAAAAGTTTTTTTTTCTTTTTCATTTTGAATATCTTTTAAAAATTACATTTTTGTCTGTATTTTGAAACTTTATAATTTTTTTCTGTTTTATTTGAGCATAGAAAATACATAGTGTACATGTAAAATGTACACTAATTCAGATGATAATGTAGTATAATAAATCCTGTACATTTTCAAATATTTTAATTTATAATTATTTGATAATATTAAATTTAAAAATTATAAATATCAATGCTGAATCACATAGTGTTTCTGATAATATACATATATGGTAAGAGTCATGGTTTGCAATAATTACAATTAATTTTATTTATAATATAGTCTCACACCATATAAAAATATCAATTATATTATATGAATTTTTATTGATATGTTGAAACAAGATGAAAGAAAAATAATAAAGATTTTCATCAAGATTTTCGTCTTTTAAACAAAACTTTTTACTCTTTGTATTGTATATCAGAAACATAAAATATTGAAATGCACTTTTTCATGTTTTCAGAAGCCTTTAAATAAAATTGATGTTAGATTCAAAACATTTATTGGGTTAATATTTCATTTAAAAGTTAGTGGATATGTTGAGGGGAATATGGGAGAGGGGGGATGCTTTTAGAGAGACACTAGAATCTATGTAAACACAATAAATTTTAAAAAAGGTTAGTGGATAAAATTTAACTTTATCTATATAATTTTATTTTCAATAATTGTGAAGAACATATGAAATAATATTGTCATATGAATTCTTTAGCCTAATGCTAGATTATCACACAGTATTAATGTATAATCAGCCAACAATGTTTTGGAAAGTTATAAAAGGCATTGTTTCTACTTTTCTTTCCCTCTGGGAAGTTTAGATGGTATGTTTTACAACATTATTAGGGAAACTTGGTGAAGAGAGATTCAAACTATTTGTTGGTTATTATTTCTATCTCTTTTTTTAAATAAAAGATAGCTGTGATCCTTTGATGAAGTAAGACTTCTATTCAATCAAAGATAAAAAAGTTTGGAGTCAGGGTGAGAAGAAGATTAAAATGAAGGCTCCAAGGCAGTTTTCTCCAATGCATTTGTAGAAATAAAGGCTTGTCCAAAGTATTCTGTGTGCTTATTGATTATTATTTCATCAGGAGCCTATTTCCAGTTGATTTGTTACAACTTGGTTTACACTTTTCCTTTGAATCACTGGTTTTAGCAGTTGTCTTTCACATTTACCTGCTGAGTTTTCTCCTAGTTTATTTTTACAGCTTCTTGAGATGTTCCTTATGTTCAGAATTTTTCTGTTTTGGGTTTCAACTGGCCTCCTGAAAGAGTGACTCCCCTGGAAAGAGTTACCTGTGCTTGTGTGTACTAAAGTGTGTATGTGTGTATATATATATATATATATATATATATATATATATATATATATATATATATATATATAGAGAGAGAGAGAGAGAGAGAGAGTAAGAAATTGTAGCAGTCTAATATTTGCTGAGATCATAAGTTAAGGCATTCTTCTTTCACTCTTTTACAACATTTAAGACGACAATTTGTATGGAAGGTGAAATGAAATGTTTTTCTTTTATAGTTATGTTGGTTAAAATAACCGTATTAGAAGTCAATGAGGACATAGTATCAGTTATGGCAGCATGGATGGACAGAGGTAACATTATACTGAGTGAAATAAGTAAATCAAAAAAAACTAAGTACTGTATGATTCCATACATAGGCAGGACACAAAATAAAGACTCATAGACACCAGGGGAGAGGAAGGGAGGAAGAGGGGAGGGGGTGAGGAGGAGGAGGAGCATAAAGAGAAACAAATACTTGATGATGGAAGATGATTTGGCTTTGGGTGATGGGTATACAACATAATTGACTCTCCAAGTTATGTGGAGATGTTTTCTCTAAATATATGCATTTTAGCTGACCAATGTCAACTTGTCAAAATTAATTGTCAAAAAATATATATAATAATCATAAATAAAATAAAATCCAAACTTAACTAAATGATATAATAATATTATAAATTATCTAACAAACATAAGACGAGTAAAAATAATAAAAAGGGAAGTAAACTGTTTATGATTCATTTTCATAAAGCATGAGTTTTTTTTATTTTCCTCAATAGGTACTTTATTGGCAACAAAAAGTTGGAATTAATTTTTGCTGATGTGATACGATTTTACTCATTTTTATTGATGATTGAAGCAAAAATAATTGCATTGAATGCACCTGCTAGAATGTTTTTAAAATATACATATTTAATAAAATGGAATTTGGAATACAAAAAAAAAAGTCAGTGAGTATTCAAAGTTTACCATGTATATAGTACTTCTCAAATAATTTTTATAGTCATTACTTTATTTTTTCCTCATAATAACCATGTTAAATCCATGTGGTTAAAAATGGTAACATTGCCTACATTCAAAAGACAAGGAAGTCAATGCAGAAAACAGGAAAAACGTTTTCTGAGAAATCTAAGCAACTGAATGACAAGTTTTGGATTCCAATGCACATCTCTACTTTCTAAAAACTCTGCTGTGAAAAGAAATAAATAAATAAAAATAAAAACTGTGGTATGATTGAAAATGCCTTTAGAGATTCAGTGGTAATAACCAATAAAATAATAATACTAGGCTTTAAAACAGTTTTGGAAATCTAAGATATTTTTTATTTAGAAGGTAATCAAGAGCTGCTTTTGGGAAAAAAATCTATTTTAAATATAATGAAACAAATAATAGAAAACAATATTAAAGTACATAATTTTTGTGTCAAAGTTTTCCAGCTATTTGTATAAAATGACCAACACTATATATATCATTAATTATAATTAATGATGACTTAAGTAAGTATCCAGGTTTTAAATGAAAGTTTTTAATAAAATATTTAATATGCATTTATTCAAAATGATAAATTTATACAATATATTTATAATATTTATATTACAAAAACACACTTGAATTTATTAAATTTATATTAATTAATTAAACTCAAAGGAATTTAGATGGAATATTTTAACATACAGTTTCAGTTTTAAAAGTTCTTTTTTGCTTCTGTTATGTAGAGTATTGTTCTCTGTTGGAGTTTTGTATTTTTTCATCTATTATGCAGATGCTTTTGTGTACCTTCATACCTTCCTGAGCATAGTTATAAAAGGTGTTTTATACTTCATTTCTGATCATGTCAATATCTGTATCATCTTGGAAATGGTTTCTTCCATTTCCTTTGAGCACATATTGCTATTTGTTTTGTACTTGTGTGTATGTGTGTGTTGTATAATTTGAGATTAAACAAATATTAATAATGGTATGTATTAGACTATATATTTTGTTACAGTCCTCTGAAGAAATGTTTTGATTATGTTCAAGTATCATTTTTTATATTTAATTGAGGTATAATTGATATATAATATATAAGTTTCAGGTATATAACAAAATTAATCAATATTTGTATGGATTGTAAAATAATCACTACAATAAGTTTAGCTATTACACTGGGGAACAAAATTTTTGTTGCATCCACAAAAATACTTGTTCCTACCTAATTCGAGTGTGCTGATCTCAAATCTGACATTGGTTTTTTTCTGTAAGCTACAGTTTTTTTGCAATTCAAGATTTTAGGTTTTCATCTTATTGTACAATTTTCAACATTTAGTTTAACATAATGAAGTAGAATGTCTTGTTGGGCATCATCTTTGTGAAAATATAATAGTTTATATAATGCAGTAAATACACTAATACACTAAAAGATATGATTGCATCAGAATTTTTCTATAATCTCAAAATATAACATATTAAAACACTTAATTTAATCATAACATTTGCGCAAAACATTTAAGTTCTATTCAGGCAAAAATTTGCGTTTGTAGCTCTTGTGTTTGTGTACTTGTTGAGGACAATCTCATCTGATGCTCCAGCAGTAGTCTGCTCATCACTAACAGCTCCAAGATTTTCGGGAAACTTATCAAGGTAACGGTTCAGGAAGAGAATCTTAACTCTCATGCTACATCCAATGTGGCAGAAAGCCAACAGCATTCTTTGAACCAGATGTTCATAGTTTTCTGCTTTTTTGTTGCCAAGGAAGTTCTTTGTAACTGCCACAAAAGATTGCCATGCTGCTTTCTCCTCCTTATATATCTTCCTGGAAAATTCTTTGTAACATATGAGGGTTTGAATTTGAGGTCTATCAAATACACCTGCTTTTATCTACTCAAAAGACAAGGCAGGAAAAGCAGAAATAATATGTTGAAAGCATTCACTTTCTCTATTCAAAGCCTTAACAAACTGCTTCATTAAGCCAGGTTTGATGTGAAGTGGGAAAAAAATGATCTTGTCTCAATTAATTACAGGTTCATTCACAATATTTTGCATCCCTATTTCAAGAGTTTCATGTTTTGGCCACTCCTTCTGTGTCCAGTGTTTCTCCTGAACTCGGCTGTCCCACAAACACAGAAAGCAAAGATACTTCATGAAACCTCTCTATTGTCCTAGCAGGAAATTTACCATTTTAAGATTGACACAAATGATCCAGTTATGCTCCTCATACTTCTGAAAGTCGAGGACAATTTTTATGTCATTATAATGTTCTCGCAGATGAGTTGAATAACCAATTGGAATCTCTGCATAAACATTACTGTTGCGTAGGAGAACACATTTCAGACTCCGTTTAGAAATGTCAAGAAATATCTGCTATTCTGTTGAACTGTAAATGGTAACACCTAGCTGGTTGAGAAGACTACTGATATCATGACAGTAAACAAAGTGTTTGTCTTTGGAAAAAAATCCACAAAAATTTGTTGGGGCCTCCTGAATGGAATACTTTAGCTGACCCATGAAGTACATTCTTTTCTTAAAGCCTGGAGGCTAATAACTCAGCTGCTTTCTTTGATAGGCCCAAATTTCTTATTAAGTCATTCACTTAAGGTTGGCTAAACTGCTGAGGGGTTAATGACTGCTTGGCATCAGAAGACCCTTCAGATTCTACAACCATTTCCTCATGCATCTTATCAAAATACACTTGATCACTATGTTCACTTTCTTCATCCTTAGAAGAAATAAAACCATTGAAAACTGGAACTGAGAGTGTCTCAGAGTATGGGATAGGTCATATTGCTGAAGGAATATTAGGATATGTGATCATATGCCATTTTTTCTTGCTGATGCCCTTTGTATGGATCACACAGAAATAGTCACTGCTGTGGTCTTTAGGTTCACGCCAAACCATGGGAATACCAAAAGGCATTCTGTTGCATTTTCCTTTTGTCCAGTCACAAAACATTTCCTCACAATTATGACATGCAATATGAGGAGCCCAATTCTTGTCTTGATCACCAAGGGGAACTTGAAAATAAGCAATATATGCACGTGTCACAAATGATAAAATATTGCGTCTTTGACATTGAAGTGTGTTACAGCCACATATATAACAGAAGGTGCAGGACTATTCTTACATTTACGCCTACTCGAAGAAGGCATGATTCAATCTTAAAACAAAATAAGAGGGTGTTTTTATCAGATAATAATTTTTATATTTAAAAACAACTACAAATATGTAAAAGTGATGTTTGTAAAACATTAATTGTCTTGTGGTTATGTTCAGTTCAAGAGTCATTGCACTTTAACTCCAATTTAAAAACCAATGCATTAACTATAACAAAATGAAATGAAAATTTCATAAAAACTAGAGCATGCACTAAAAATTGGATTTCAGATTTGGAATCAGCAATGAAGAAATATATAGAAACAGTTATAAAGCCTCATGCAACAGAAAATAAAAAAAAATTGTTCCCCAGTGTTATTTATTCCCATATTTACTTACAAGAGATTTTTTTCTAGTGAAGAGAATTTTTAAGGTCTACTGTCAAGGCACTTTGCAATATGTGATAGAGTATAACTAACTATAGTCACTATGCTGTATATTACATCCCCATTATTTATTTCATAATAGGAAATTTAATCTGTTTGACTTCCTTCATCCATTTAACTCCCCTTCAACTTTCCCTGCTTCTGGTAACGACCATTTTGTTTTCTACATCCCTAAGCTTGAGATAACTTTTTAAATTTGTTTTTTTGTTGTTTTTCCTTTAGATTCCACATATAAATGAGTCAAATGACATTTGCTATTTGTTTTTCTTAGGTTGACTTATTTCACTAAACAGAATGCCTTCAAGGTCCATCCATATTGTTGCAAAATAAAAAAAATCTCATTTTTTTAAAGACTTAATAATATTTTATTATCTATGTATATAGACCACATTGTCTTTATCAACTCATGCATTGATGGACATTTAATTTGCTTTTATACCTTGGCTACCAATACCAATGATGTAAATGATGCCAGAAATGTATATAATGTAACTCTTTTTTTTTTTTTGCTATTTTAGAAGGCAATTAACCTGATTGCAATCAAATTTCATACTCAGTCTCCTGGGGTTGGCAAGTCAGATAGTACTTTTGTTTTTCTTTTGTTTTGTTTTTCTTACCTGCAAACTGTTTTGAGTCAGACCCACTCATGGATAGTTTGGGATATATCTGGAGATGTTGGCTGTACCTGAACCAAATTTATGGTTCTTCTATGTGTCTCCTTTGTTTCTAGCATCCCTTCTCTCATTTTTCAAGTTACACTTCCCCAATCTCTGTCTTCTTGTTCTTAAGGCCATAGATACAGCTGGTCTCTATTAGGAATTTAAACACTGCATGACACGCTGAGTTCATAGATTTCTGTCCAGCTGAAGCCTTAAAAATTGCAAACTCACTCTGTGCCAGTACTTTCTCCCAATTCTCCATTTTCTGGCAAAATAAATGCCTTCACCTTTTTGGTCCTTCAACTAATTTCCCACCCTCGAGAATTATCTTTGTCATTAGTGGGCAGTTCAGCCTGTTGGAAGTTTACTCAGTCATAGTGTAAATAAAATTATTCACATTTTAATTTTAAATATCACTAGCCAAGTATATATTCTTTTTGTGTGTGTATATGTGACAGAGACAGAGAGAGAGACAGATAGGGACAGACAGACAGGAAGGGAGAGAAATGAGAAGCATTAATTCTTCATTGCAGCACCTTAGTGGTTCACTGATTGCTTTTCCACATGTGCCCTGAACAGTGGACTACAGCATAACAAGTGACCCCTTGCGCAAGCCAGTGACCTTAGGTTCAAGCTGGTAAGCTGTACTCAAGCCAGATGAGCCTGCACTCAAGCCAGATGGAAACCTCGGAGTTTCAAACCTGGGTCCTCTGTGTCCCAGTTTGATGCTCTATCCACTTTGTCACCACCTGACCAGGCAAAATGTATATTCTTATAGATTAAAGATCTATGCTTATAGCTATGATTAATGTATATGCTACAATAGGATACAATTGTTAGCCCAATTTTTCAAACTAAGACAAGAAATTATTTGAAAGTATTAAATTTTGGAGTTTTTTAAAATATTATTTAGCCTTTTGGATGAAACTTTTAAATTTAAATCAATATATAGTATATCTTAAACAATGGGAAATGCATTTAGAAACAATTAAAGAAGTCAAATGTTATAAAAAGCCTTAACAATATGTTAGTCAAAGTGATTACTGCCCTTCTTTTGACAACTCAGTTTTTATTTTCTGTACAACCTTTGTTTTAGGAGAACAGAATTCTTTTCATACTCTAAGTCAGTAGTTCTCAAACTTTTTGAAATTGGGGCACATTTAAAATTCTACAAATAATTGTAGGTGCACTATATACAAATTTTTGAGAAATGTTATAATTAAGTCAAATATTAAAGAAAAAATAAAGTCTAAGTGTACTTTTATGGTAATTAAATTAAACATATGAGACAAAATTAAATTTATTCTTTCATTAAAAAACATTTTTATGTTACATTTTTTAAGTTATGCTTTTTAGAATTTATAGAAAAGAGGGGTTAAAAAACAAAAAAGTGAGAGGGGGTTGGGGGAGGGGAGGGGCACAAAGAAAACTAGATAAAAGGTGACGGAGGACAATCTGACTTTTGGGTGATGGGTATGCAACATAATTGAATGACAAGATAACCTGGACATGTTTTCTTTGAATATATGTACCCTGATTTATTGATGTCGCCTCATTAACATTAATAAAAATTTATTTATATAAAAAGTTATCTTTTTATACATATAGATACATTCTTAGTAAGATTTAGTAAATTTGGTAGGTCCTGGTGCGAATGTGTTCTTTTTTTTCTTCTTACGTTTATGAGAAACATGAGCCTGATGTGTCCTAACAATTTCTTCAATGTTTGGGCATATATTTGAGAGGTATACTCTGATTTCCTTATCAATACATTGAAGAATTCCTCTCTTTTTACTCTTAATTGTGTAGAGAGTAGAAAATTCTAATTCACATAAATAGGATATTGAAAGTTGTAGTAAAATGTTCAAAACTTTTTTAGATATTGCCACATATTGTTCTTTTAGAGAAAGGCAAAAGGCTTCAAGAGACAATTTCTTATGTTAAACCATCAATCCAAAACCCCCACCATACCTATCATCTTAACTTTACACCAAACAAAGGATAGTAGAAACTTGCCTCTAGTCTTTGTGGGGAACATGGGGGGTAGTGTAAACAATCCAGCACCACAGCTTAACAGCCTTTTGCAACCTAATCAGGCAAATGAGGTGGGGTTGGCAGACTGTCAGTTTACAGCTAATTCCTCACATCTCTGTCCCCCAAAAATCTAAACTCCAAAACCCCTGTTGATATTTTGGTCCCTAACAGGCACATATTTCTCTGGAATACCATAGGGTGCACCTGGAAATCTTCTAAGGCGCACCAGTGCACCCTGACGCACACTTTGAGACCTACTGCTCTAAGTCTAAGTAGGCTACTTAGTATCATTCCATCAGTAATGTTTATAATATCTGGAAAGAGTATGTGACCCAACTGAATTTCATAAAAGTGTAAGAGAAATCTATGCTGGGAAATTCTATAAATGTTTACTATATTCCTGGATGAATGTTGTGGCATTCAGATGTACAGTGGGCATTGCTACAAGCATTTTCTTACTATCAGAGATCATAACCTTAGGATGAAGCAGGCAACCCAGAAGACAGAAGAGAAGATAGAGGCTGAAGTCTTAGAGGGTTTATTGAACTTCTGATTCACATATATAGGACATATTACCATCTCTTACTTGGAACATTTCTTGCATCTTAGGCACAGTACCATAACTTATTTATTGTTTCAAACAATTTAAGGGTTTTTGTTGTTGTAATTCACAAGATAATGTGTTTCAACTGACAGTTATTTTATGAGGTAAAGAGTACAATGCTATATTGTTACACTGCATTTTTATATACACAAGTGGTCTTATGAAATATACAGTTTTCTTTTTCTTAGGATGGTTTATTTTACATTTGCCTAATGTTTTTCCTTACTACTTACTAACATAATTTGCATCTTTAATTTCTATATTATCACAGCTAATTAGATTCTCCAATATATAGAGAATGCTGATAAATCTTCACTGAGTGAACTCATAGATTGAGGAAAGACATGAATATGAAAACAGCCCTGAGAATGTATACTTTCTAGAAGAGGGAGACTTCTTCCTTGCTCACCAATATTTCATTCTCTTTTCATGCAAGGGCTATATACCAATGGTCTTTGAACTTACCGTTAGCTGTATAACTTGTTTTGGGCTTGAAATGTTTGAGATATCCTCTCTTAATTCCCAGCAGGATTTTGGAGATCCCAAGTATGCTTTGTTGGGATACCTCTTATTTGCTTCTGTGATCACGAAGCATGTACAGCTAGTGCTCAACTTACCACCATGATTGGTTCTGACAGACAGGTCATAACACGATTTAGTCGTAAGTTGAGTAGGCTATATGTACAGTACTATCAAATGATGTTATAAAAATCTTTAAGTAATATTTTATCATAATTTTCTTTCATTATTGTTATATATCATAATTTTCTTTGTCCATTTTATGCCATTTGTATCATCTCTACACCATTTTGTTTCTTATTTTTACATTCGTCAGGTTTAAGTAAAACACTGCATTACCAGTACAACTGGTTTAATATTTGCAAAGACAATTTCCTCTTGGTAGACATCTTGGGAGGGGTTTGATGAAAAATGTCCAAGACACAAAACACAAATTGCTGTACCAAGTCTGGAATAACAGTTGAAATGGTGCACGCAGAGATGGTAGTGCTGCTGGAAGCTGGTCCGCACTGTCCTACACCCAGCTGGGCAACGCTTGTGCTGCCAGATGCGGAGCAGTCATGGCTAGCTATTGTGGTCGTAAAGTCGAATGGTTGTAAGGTACATAGGTCGTAAGTCAATCAATACTTATATACATGTTGACTCACTGTCAGCCTGGGTTATTGTGAGACAAAGATGATCAAAGTCTCTATTTCCAAATGGTGATGGACATTTAACATGGACAAAAAATAAATTTGGTTCTGTGATCCAAAGACATTTTGGGCTGTTGGCATTATCTGGGCCATCATGACTGAAACTTGATCACAATTAAGAAACTGCCTGATAA
Organism: Saccopteryx bilineata; assembly: GCF_036850765.1. NCBI lineage: Eukaryota > Metazoa > Chordata > Mammalia > Chiroptera > Emballonuridae > Saccopteryx > Saccopteryx bilineata. The sequence goes on along the minus strand of NC_089495.1, from coordinate 96,015,415 downwards.
AACTCTGCTAAAGATTATCTGACAACTAGCACATGGTGGTTGGAAATTTATACACAGTGCTTATTTTAATTAATTAAATGTTTCAGATAATAATAAGATGTAGTTTGTACCTCATAAACGATTTCATTTTCATAATATTGATAATAAAATGGTTTTTATTTATTTACATTGTTTGTGGCCACACAAATCTGTTTCTCCTAATAATTGTTTAATTTATTCATTGATTATCCTGTAGCAGATGTTTTCAGAAATATATTCTACAAAGGAGTAAGAATACTCTGTGCCATGAATGAAATTACTTGTTTCAGTGTGACATACTTTCTCTTCTACCTGTTACTGTGGCTTCATCTGCATGTTATTCATTATCATTCATTACAAATTTAGTATCTTTAGTCTTCTCTCTCAAATTCCTGCTTTCCCTAATAAAGTTTAAGTTATACAAAGAATTAGCAACCACAGAACTACCATAACAATATCCTCAATTAACTTCATAATAATTTGGTTTTGCTTTGATGTCATCTTGTTTACTTAATAAGATTTTGTTTATTAATCATATAAAAAGATCATTCTTATCAGCTTCTGTAATACATAGTCATGCAACACACACATACCACATATGTACATATGTACTTACATACTCTTCAAAAACTAACTAGCCATATGCAACATTTCAGATGTATCTTCTCAGAAATCATGTGGCCTCTATTTACAGCATGTAATTTTTAATATGAGAAAAATCAAGGTGACAGGCATGTAAAAAATGCACCTGTGGTTACAACACAGGCTATGTTAGAGTACAAGCAAGAATATTCAGTTTCACATTAGAACCAGTATTTCAGAAATACACATTTAACAAGCAAACTTGTATTAGTATGTAAAGAATTACTTGGGATCCTGCAGAAACACATGCTGAGTAGCCAGGAATTATTTGTTGTTATCAAGGTAATGAGTGCTCTAAAATTCTCACTTACAGACCATTTATAGATTATATCATAAATAGTGTGCCTGCAACCACCCATAGCTATGTGAATGTCTTGATGTTATGTACAGGAGGGCTAATCAATACAACAGTGTTCTTGAAATAGAACTAATTATTAGAGAACTCAGTAGGTTGTACTATTTCAGTAAGTATTATATGAACTCTAGTCAAGCTACAGGTTCAGAATAAAAGTTGAGTATACTCAAAAGATGTCCTTGAGTCACAGAATAAAAACTAACAAATAAATTATTAAGCAAGAAATATATTCCTTATGATATTTTTAAATTAAAATTCAGAATGAATTTTATATCATATTACATATTTTTATAACATTTTTCAGTATTGCAGCATAATGGATTGATATTTGTATATAATATGAAATAATCACCACAATAAGTCTAGTTAGTTAACATCCAAAACCACACACATACAAATTTTTAGTACTGCATATTAATTTCAAATTGATATCATATGTGTAGAGTTAAATAATGATCTTAAGAAGTCATCTAAAATATATTTACTGGAAAGATGAAATACTGAGATTCAGAACATTTAAAATAAATTTAGAAAGTCTTCCACCTAGTTAAGAAGGAGTAAATTCCAAAGCTTTGGCTTTTATGTATCTTTTCCAATGTTCTTTCATATATATCAGTAACTAAAGCAACTGGCAACAAGGGAGAAAAGACATTTTCATGGATGAACAGAGAAGTTAAACAAAAAAATGTAGTATTTACATGTAAAATATACAACTGAAAGAATGACATATATAAAATCATTATTCCATCCCAAATGTGAGTTCATTGGAATGACTTAGTTAGAAACAACACTCCTTTTGTACTTAAGAAATACTTTTAATTCTATTACTTTTTAGTTCTTTCAGAAAGTAATTTAATTTCTTTAAAATTCTTCTTCTACAAAAGGTAAAATAAAAATCATGGTGTTTTGCACTGCAGGAGACTATGCATTTAAAAGTAATAAAAATGGTAAGGATAATGTTTATACATAAAAATTAATTCACTTTATAGATTTCATGTTGCTTAAGATTTTTAAATTTTTTTAGAAATTTGCCATTACCATTTGATAACAACAAATATTATATTTGGTATAGGGAAATATAGATTGGGTATAGGGAAGACAGAAAGCAAGCATTTATTGAGTAACTTTATTATTATTATTATTTTAATTATAGAGGAAAAAAGACAGAGAGACATTAAAGGAGAGAGGGGGGAGAGGAGAAGATGAGAAACATCAACTTGTAGCTGTTTCACTTTAGTAGTTCCTGGATTGCTTCTCATATTGCCCTTGACCAGGGGGCTCAAACTGATCCAGTGACCCCATATGCTCAAGCCAGTGACACTGAGTTCAAACCAACAACCTTGGGCTTCAGGTCATTGACCTTAGAATCATGTTGACGATCATGTGCTCAAACAGGCCAGATCAAGTTCAAGCTGACCAGCCTATGTTCAGCTGAGGAGCCCACACTCAAGCTGGTGACTTTGGGGTTTAGAACTAGGAACCTCAACATTTTGGGTCAAAACTCCACTGTGCTGCCACCAGTCAAGCTTGAATAACTTTTACATACCAGATACTTGGCTAGACATTTTAAATTACATTGTTGTTTAATACTTATGACTAATAAAGACAATTATAATACAATGCATAAATCAGTAAACACTTGGTACATATGATATGCCAAGAATTAAGTTTGAGTAACATTTATAATTTATGGAAGCAGTCTATTTTAAACAGGAACTTTGAATCTTTTAAGAAAAGTATTTATACTTATAATGACATCATTTAAATATAGTAAATTTTACTTAAACATCTATACTACTTAAAATCATTGTTGTTTTATTCTTTTGCATCAAAAGACAATATAGGAGTTGGCAGGTAAATATTAGAAAACATCTTAAAAAAGACTTTTTATATAAATAAAAGTTGAACAAAAGATAATAGCCTATTTCTAGGAGAAAAATACCAAGAGAAACAGCAAAAGTAAAAAAAAAAAAAAAGAAAAAGAAAAGAAAAAAAGCATAGGATATTCAAAATACATCAGATACACTAGCAGAACAGTGAGAACATATTGGAATTCAGCTTTTAAAAATGAGTATTCAGTACAGATTCAGAAAAATTAAACATAAAACAATGAATTGTTTTTTAAAAAAATAAAATATAGTTATAAGTTACATTATTAATTTTCTTTTTATTTTTTAGGATTTGTAAGAAGGTATGAAGAATCCTTAGAGATAGATATATTACATCTATATTTCTTCCTACCTTTACCCTTCTCACTAAGCAGCCAAAATCTGAGATGTGGTTCACTACTAACTTTGAACATTGTTTTATCCATCAAAACCCACTAATTCTCCTAATACTGATTGTGAATAATTTTGTTAAGAAGACTTTTAAAATTCTTAATAGATATTCATGGATTTTTTTTCCTTATGGTTTCTAAATTTATTTTCTATAATTAAAAAAATACACTTAATTTTTATCTATTTCCTTTGCTATTTATTCATTTTTAACTCACTAAATTAAAATTTTTTCCTTAAAGTATTTAACAACTGGATACCAGGATTACAAAGTGGCAGGCTAATTAGGAAAATACTGAGAAGGTTTCATTATCCAAACAAGAGAATAAATTGGTTGCACTATATTTCCTACTTAGCTCTGTAAAAATCCTCCTAGTTCCTGCATTGTTCAGTCAATATCTCATTTAGAGTCATGCTAAGTTTTTGTAATAACCTCCTAAAGGAATGAAGGTTTGAATTGCCATAAGTAAGTCAGTGAGTTTAGTAATGCAAGGAAAAAGAAGCAATCTCTGCTTCTCTTCCAATTTATTAACAGTTTATCCATGACAACGCAGCAACGTGTTGGCACAATATTGTTGCTTATCTTTCAGAAATTAATTCTTTATTGAAGAAGTTGAGGAAGTTAGATCTTCAGCATGTGTGCATAGAATTCTAATAATATTTTTAAAATGCTATAGAGCATGTCATACACGGGAAGGAGAATGAGGGGAAAATGTTTCTATGGAAGGTTTCCCATTGTATCCCAACATGTTTAACCTAAATAACTTTTTAACCCTTCCTAACACTGAGCTCCTCATACTGCAAAGAGTTTCTAATTATTTCATAACAACAAATTAGTATTGGCAACACAGTATAGTTATAATTATTGACACTAGAGTAAAGATTTTCTTAACTCTAGCTTGGTTTTATGTTCCCAGTGAGTGGATAAGGTTAGACAGTCATTCCAGTAGTTTGTCTTATCCTCAAGGAATATGTCTCAAGGCCCCCGGTGGATGCCTGAAACCATGGATAATACCAAATCCTATATGTACTATGGTTCTTCCTATACATACATACCTATAATAAAAGTTTACTTTATAAATTAGGCACAGTAAGAGAGTACAACAATAACTAATAATGAAAATTATAACAATGTACTATAATAAAAGTTTGTGAATATGGTCTCCTTCTCAAAATATGTTATTGCACTATACTCACCCTTCTTGTAATGGTGTGGGATAATATAATGCCTATGTGATGAGATCAATTCAAGTGAATGGCATAGGCATTGTGACATAGAGTTAGGCTAGAATTGACTTACTGAGCATACGTTAGAAGATATTCTTCTTAAGTCAACATAAATTTTTTTCATTTCCTTAGTAAGTTGAAAACTTTCTTTTTTTCACTCAAAAATAAACACTTTACTGATAAAACAAGGGTTTTTTGAAAACAAGCACTGTGATCCTGGGACAATTGATTTAATAAGCAAGACAGCTACTAGGTGACTGCTGGGCTGGTAGCATACACTATGTGGATATGCTGTATAAAGGGAAGATTTGTATCCCTAAAAGAATGGAGTAAAATGGTGCTAATTAGAATAGTACACAATTTATGATTTGGTTACTTCTGGAATTATTTATTTAATATTTTTGGACCATGGTTGGCCATAGGCAACTGACATTGCCGAAAGCAAAACCATGGATAAGGTGGGAGTAGTGTACCACTGTACCGGCAGTCAGAAGAAGACGGGGTCTGGAGGATGCGGATAGCTGCTGCATGTAACACAGGCAGTATCTTAGCATCTCTAAAGAGTGTTCATTTTAGAGTCATATACTGAGAGCATGACTCCTGGGGTTGTATTAAGGAAAAATCTACAACTTTCTTGATATGACAGTATGGGAAGCTTAATTTTCTTTCTCTTAACTGTGGTCTTGGTTTAGTTAGTTGCTTCTAGTGAACAGAATATAGTAGAACTGATGAGATAGCATTTCCAAGATCAAGTTGTGAAAGACTTTAGTTTCATCTTTAGTTTCTCACTTTCTCCTCTGCTTTTCTCTCTATCTCTTTCATATCTCACTCTAAAAAAGCAAGTTGCCATATTGCGGACACTCAGGCAGCCAAGAGAAGGTTCACATGTCAAGGAACTGAGGCTTACAGTCGACAGTCGTATGTGAGTGAGTTTGGGTACATTTGCCCGGATGCTTGCCAACAACTATGTGGATGAACTTAAGTTGGTCTTTCCTCAGTTGGGCTTAAAATGCTGTAGTTCTGATCAACAACTTAATTATGAACTTAGGAGCAATGCTGCTCCAGAATCACCCAGCTAACTACTCTTAGATCTTCCATCAGAAAATCAGTGAGATAATAAAAGTTTATTGTTTTAAGAGCTAATTTGGAATAATGTGTTATGCAACGTAAGATTACTAATACAACTTCCAAACACTCAGGTTAAATAAAATAGAGATCTTTTTGTCTCAATATCAAGATTTGCCTATTTTAAACTTACACGTAAATGAAGTGCTTTGTCTAGGTTTAAAGTTTTCTTCAAACTGGGTTAGTAGTGATGAGATTATAACAAAGAAGCTATTATGTATTGGTCTTTTGTGGCGTATATCTACTACTGTATCTAATTTAATATTTATTTGAAAGTAAGGAAATATACCTGGACAATGTACATATTATTTGTATATGCTATATATAATTAAAATATAATTTTTTAAATTTAATAAATCTACATGCATTTTTCCTGGTCTTATCATTGCAACAGAAAATTAAGACTTTATCTTATCATAAATATTTTCCCTGTATCGTTATTATTTTTATTCCAGTATCAATTTTTTCTTTATAGTTTATAGCTTTAAAATATATAAAATACATAAATAATTATTCCCTTCCCATTTTTTTTACTATATGAAGCTAAATATAAGATACAATACTGATTAATAGTAAATCGTGCGTGCCCTGGCTCAATTGGTTAGAATGTTATCAGAATTTGTCAAGGTTACAGGTTCAGTCTCCCATTAAGGCTCATACAAGAATCAACCAGTACATGTGTAAATAAGTGAAACAAGAAGTTGATGTTTCTCTCTCTCTCAAATCAATAAAAAAATAAATTATGAGTCATGTTATCTCATTATAGTTAAATTATTAGTTACTGTCTTTGAGGAGGTGAATGAAAAATAAAAATGATAATACAATGAAATTAGTGAACTGGAGTTCTGAGGGCTAATTTAAAATGTATCTATTGATGATGAAGAAGAATTATTCAAGAAAAAAATACAAATCCTGCCCTAATTTATATCTCAAAGAACATTTAAAGGAATAAACAAAACAAAACAAAAACATTCCACCATCAAACTATATGCTTACAATTGTGTGCAGGAATGTTTATTATGCAGAACAGACAAAAACATGCATCGAGTTTGCTTGTCTCTGAATGGTTTGAGAATGGAGAGTTTCAGTAAGAGAAACAAGGTTTTGCAGCCAGGGCCCTTGAATTAGTAGTGATGTGGATTTTCTGTTCACAGATCTTTTTTTTCATCCATTCTAGTGTGTCTATGTTTTTTTTTTCTTCTTTTATGCATTGTCAGTGCTGCTGAATGTTGATGAAACAATATATGGTGTAAACATCCTCAGGTAATCATTTTCAGATGATAAAATTAGGATCTAAAAACTTAAGCTCTACTTTACAAATGCAATTTGGGTCAGGTTGCCCAATTACATATAGTGGCCATATAATTCTGAGACTATTTAGGAGAGAAACTACTATGCTATGCCCAATTTAGTGGGTTTAGGGGAAAATTAATAATAAGAACTCTCTCCCAAAATTTTATTGTACCCTGATTCTATCTAGAATCTGTGTGGTTTGATGCATGCTAATGACATGAAATTATTTTTTAATTTTGGGAATTTGTCTTCATATTGTCTTGTGTTGGAATTCTTGTTTTCTAGATAGCTTGTGGAACTTATCCTGGTCATTTAATTGTTAGGTGCAACAAAATCTCCATAATAATCTAAGGAACAGTGGAAAGGAGGTCAATTTCCTGGACTTGCTTTTTCCATTCTATTCTATTCTATTCTATTCTATTCTATTCTATTCTATTCTATTCTATTCTATTCTTTCTCTTTTTTTTTTTTAGGTAGTTTAAAAAATATTTACTTCATTGAATTTAGAGAGAAGAAGGGACGGAGCAAGAGAGAGACAAGAACATAAATTGGTTCCTGTATGTACCCTGACCAGGGATGGAACTGGCCACCTCTGTGCTTCAGGACAATGCTCTAACCAATCAAGCTATCCAGCCAGGGCTGGACTTGCTTTTTAAGTCTTTATTTTTATATAAGCATCTGGTTTATAGTTTGGTAGATGTAGTGAGTTGAATCATGGCCTCTAAAATTTATGTCTGTGTCCTAACTCCCATAACCTGTGATGGGTTATCTCTCTTAGGAAAAAGGTCTTTGCAGATATCTCAAGATGAGATCATTCTGTGTCACTATGACAATGAACTACTTGGAGCAGCAAACCTGTAGTGTGGTTTTTGTTCCTTACACAGGGCATGACTTGTTGTTGTGACAATGACTACTTGAAGATAAGATGAAATGCTCTGAGGGGCTGAGGGGAGGCAATTATTCATTTAGTGTATCAAACAACTAAAGCCTTGTCCCCAGCCTTACTCAAATAATTATTAGTAGCACAAATAACTCAAGGAAGCAGACAGCAGAAGTTTTCAGAGGGTGAAGTAAGGACAAGGAACATACTGACTCCTAATCTCTGTCCTGAGAGCCTAAACATTTTTTGTTTCTAAATCTTATCTTGTTGTTTTGCTGTTCCCAACACCAACTGTTTCCAGTACGGGTCCGAGAAGCCCCTGGACTCTTGTCTGCTCAGACATTTTGCCCTAGGGCAGTGGTCCCCAGCCTTTTTTGAGCCACAGACCAGTTTAATGTCAGAAAATATTTTCACGGACCAGCCTTTAGGGTGGGACGGATAAATGCACAAAATAAAATTATGCGACCAGAATAAAAACTGTGGTATTTTTAAATATAATCGTCAAACTTATGAGACAAGCATCAAGAGTGAGTCTTAGAAGGATGTAACAGAGGGAATCTGGTCATTTTTAAAAAATAAAACATTGTTCAGACAAATATAAATAAAACGGAAATAATGTAAATTATTTGTTCTTTCTCTGAGGACCAGTACCAAATGGCCCACGGACCAGTAATGGTCCATGGCCCAGGGATTGGGAACCACTACCCTAGGGCACCTCACTGTCTCTAATTGTCATCCTAACTCTGCATATTTTCATAGTGTAGTCTAACAATTCTGGATTTAATATGTTCCTTAGATCCAATGCCAAATGTCCTAAAAAAAAAAAAAAAGCATTAGAAGAGTTGGGGTTTAGACCCATAAGGGTGAAGGCCATGTGCAGATGAAAGCATGGACTGGAGACATGCTGTCGCAATCCAGGAAAGCCCGGAGCCACCCTGAGATGAATAGTCAGGAAGGATTCTCCTTTAGATCTGTAAAAAGAAACATTTTCTAAACACCTTGACTTTAGACTTCTGTTATCAATAATTGCAGAAGAGTATATTTCTATTGTTTCAAACCACCAAAATTGTGAAAATTTCTTATGCAGCCCTAGGAAACTAATAAAGTTGAACAAAAAAATTTATGCAGAAAATGTTTTCAACCAGTATTGTATTTTAAATTATTACTTTTAATATACTTGAATTCAACATTGTATTTGGAAAATTCAAGTAAGTCTAATTTTCAATAATTTGTATGTAACAAATTTTGGTATTTTTCTCTCTAAAATATTTAAAATAATGGTATACTTTTTATGTTTATAAATTTTATATTGATATCTTAGTATGATAATTATTTTATTGTTATTATTAAGATTGGCACTTATTGGATTCTTTCAAGTAGGAAATAAATCCTAGAAAGTTTTGGTTACTTAAACACAATAATATTCTCTGGATATTTTTGTGTTTTTTTCTATCATTATTATTTATTCTTAGAAGTGATTTCTAATTGTCTCATTATTTAATTTTTTACCCTTTGTTGTTTGTTTAATTTTGTTTGAAATTTTAGAAAATTTTATATATCAAATTTTATATTTAAAATTTTTACCATTCCTTTTTTATATTAAAGAGCCTTTTTTTCTTTATATTTTAATAGCTCCCAAGACGTTGTCCTAAATGAACATTTTTTATTACATTTCTAAAATGTAAAACATAGATTCTAGCAATCTCTCTCTTATTTTCTTCTATTTTTTTAAATCGAAGTTCTACTTTTTCATCTTTTATTTTGGTTTCTTTTTAGTACTGGAAGATTCCTTCACATGTTCCCTGTTGCCATTTTAATTATTTTTACTTTAAAATTCTATGTTTAGGACTTATCAGCAGTTGGGTTATTCTTCCAATTCATAAATGATAATCAGTTATTAGCATATATCTTCAGTTTAATCTACATAAATCAGTATCTAGAAGTCTTTTTCCCAGAGAAGCTCTTTTTCATGCTTGGAATAAACCTCTCAAGTTCTGCAACTCTTTGTCTGAATGAAAGTATTTAGAAAGCTAGTCAAAAGGGGGCAGTTAAGGTTACCAGTTTCTTAGAGTGAATTCCTTCCCCTCCACTTTTCAATTCTATTATGAACATGTTTTGCTTCTTCTAGAGAAATCAAACTGAAAAGCATTCCAGAAAATATATGTCTGTCCCTGAGAGGGTATTGGGGAAATTTCAGTTTGAAAGTTGAAGGGGAAGAAACTAAGAAACCTAAACAATATAAATAATAATGTCTATTTTTGACCTGTGGTGGCGCAGTGGATAAAGCGTTGACCTGGAAATGCTGAGGTCACCAGTTCGAAACCCTGGGCTTGCCTGGTCAAGGCACATATGGGAGTTGATGCTTCCTGCTCCTCCCCCCTGTCTCTTTCTCTCTCTCTCCTCTCTAAAATGAATAAATAAAAAAAATAAAAAAAAATTAAATAATGTCTATTTTTTACCCTGCTCTACCTTATCTTATGCCTTGAACTTCTGAGCCTCAAGCAAGTTTCTGCTGGTCAAATTGGCTTAATTTTTCTTTGGAGTTGCTTAATAAGCGTCAAGGCTTAATTCAAATTCTTCTCTGGTTCATACTTTTCTGGTAAGTAATGAACACTATTCTATCCTGTGTAAGGTCAACTTGTGTCTCATTCATTGTAGAATCCTCACAACCCAGAACAAATTTTGAAGCATAGAAGATTACATATTATTTATTGCAAGATGAATTGTCAAAATATAAGACTTTATATTCTGAGTTATTAAGCTAAAAAAAGTATAATCATGACATTTTATAAAAGTTATTATGAATTAGTTTATTCTTTTTTTCTTTTTATTGAATTTATCAGAGTGGCATGGTTAACAGGTGCACAACTCTACGACACATCATCTATATATTGTATTGTATGTTCCCCACCTCAAGTCAAATCTCCGTTCATCACAATTTATCTAACTCATTCCCTTTTTCACAACCTTTACCCCCCTGGGATTCCCCCTAGGAAACACTGCTGTCTGTGTTCATGAGTTTTTTTCTCTTTTTTTGTTGTTCAATCCTTCCCCACCCTAGGATCTGTCCCTGATAGCTGTCAGCCTGCTTTCAGTAAATCTGTTTTTATTTTGTTTGTTATTTCATTTCTTCCTTAGATTCTGTGTATGAATGAGATCACATGGTACTTGTATTTTCCTGACTGGCTTATTTCATTTAGCATAATGCTCTCCAGGTGCATCTGTGCTGACATAAAGGGTAAGATGTCCTTCTTTTTGTAGCTGAGTAGTATTCCATTGTGTAAATGTACTGCAGCATTTTTATAACTCATATACTGATGAGCACTTGGCTGCTTCCAAATCTTGGTTATTGTGGCCCTGGCCAGTCAGGTCAGTGAGTTAGAGCATCATCCCAAAGCACTAAGGGTGAGGGTTGTTCCTGGGTCAGGGCCCATATGGGAAGAAATATTTAAATTTTGGCTATTGTAAATAACCCTGCAATGAAAAAGGTACATATATCCCTTTGAATTAGTGTGTCAGGTTTCTTCAGATAAATTCCTAGAAGTGTAATTGCTGAGTCATAAGGCAGTTTCATTTTTAACTTTTTGAAGATATTTCATACTGTTTTCCCAGCGGCTGCCCCAGTCTGCATTCCCACCAGCAGTGCATGAAGGTTTCCTTTCTCCACACCCTCATCAGCACTTGTTTGTTGATTTATTGATGATAGCCATTCTGACAGGTGTGAGGTGATTTCTCATTGTGATTTTAATTTCCATTTCTATGATTATTAGTGGCACTGAACATTTTTATGTCTATTAATAGATAATTCTGTAGTGACTCTGATATCAAATGGAAAGAAAACATTTCTCAAAATAATATTGAAAAAATTATTTATGCAAATATTTTTAAAATGAAGAAACATTTGTTATTAATAACCAAATGTACAAATAGCTATAAATTTAAGGAAGTGGTAAAGTTATATATTTTAAGTAATCTCCAAATAAACAGTCTCTGTGTGTAGATAAAATTAGAAATTTATCTATGTCTCAAGTACATAGGTAAAATCAGAAATTTAATATTTTCAACTAAAATTGTTTAAATTTATTTTAAATGAATATAAACTAGTTAGAATCAATATTGAAAAACATGTTTGCTGATAAATTAGCAAATATGTGATTTAAAAATAAAGAATAAGGGAATTATGGACAACAGCAATAAATTTAATACAAAAGAATGGTATAATGACTCTTGATCCATTGAGTCTGGATATTACAAATAGTTCTATATGAAAGAGTCAATAAAATTGTTTATTACTTTTTCAAAGAGATATAGAATTAACACTTGCTCTTTAAAAGAAAATGGGGTGTCAAAAATACGTAGTTGAGTAAAACAGTTTTATTATTCATAATCAAAGACAAAGTAAGGAAAAGATATCTGGAAATTTTGCTACTGAAGCAATCATGAGTTAAAAATTCACAATTGTAAAAAATTCCAGGAGACGTTTAGCACAAAATCATTGGAGAGAAGCCAATAATGTTAAGCATATGGAATACATCTACTTAAAAACAGCAAATAAAATATTTTATAGAGTGTCATGAACTAGCAATGAAAAGTTTAAATTGACTTGGACTACAGCAGAGTCTTGTGGATATAAAACTGAGTGAAGTATAACAAACAAAATGTCACTGTATTTAATGGAGTGCCACAGGGATCAGTGTGAGGGCTGATCTTATTAACAACTTAATTAATGATGTGGAAGATGGAAAAAACAGTATGATAATGAATTTTGTAGCTGATATCAAACTGGAAATTTTGCCAACACCAATTAACATAGCAAAATTATTTTAAAAGGGAAATTAGAGAGGTTAGAATTTTGAAAGGTGAAATAAATGATATGTTTAATTTGTTAGAAATAGAATGATAAAAGAACTTAGAGAAAGTATACTGAATAATGTTTAGATTTAAAATGGTGAAAGCAAATCCAGAATATAAGAGGGATTTACAAATTACCCTAAATAGTAAAGACAATTTAGATATATTTACAGGGTGCAAATACTCTAAAATATATAATAACATTTTTTTCCAAATGCAAGGTTAACCTGCCAATTATTAGCTAAAGTACAAAAATATATATAACTAAAGTAAATTTAATAGTAGAAATAATGCTGAAATTTTATTGTGTTTATGTCTATTTGGTAAAAACAATTAATTAGAGGGAGAACATGTTAACAGTTAAATTAGTCTAATATAACTATTGCAATGAGACTTGAAGTTGTAAAACAAATATATTTGTATAAATAAATGATTTGGTACCCACATCAGTAGAGTTGACTTGATAGGGATGACAGTAGTTAAATCTGCCAAAATAGAATTTTTAACACATAATGTTGCATAATTCAATGAGGAATTATAGAAAGATAAAGGACTTCAAAAGAGAGCTGTGCTTCAATACAGAAGGTTGCACACCTTTACAAAGCATCATCTTTCTTTGTAAATGGGACGGAACTATCCAGCTTTGCAGGATTACTGCAAAACTTATGAGACTCGCATATTTTTTCTTGCTTTCTTCTAAGTGAGAAGAGGGGAAATAGTAAGACAGATTCCTTCATGAGTCCCAACCAGGATCCACCTGGCAAACCTTGTCATGGCCCATGCATGAATCAACCAAGCTATTTTTAGCACCTGAGGCTTATGCACTGGACCAGCCAAGCTATTTTCAGTTGCTCAGACAAATCAAGATACTTGCTGAGGGAGGAAATGAAAGAAAAAAAGAGGAGAAGGAGAGGAAGAGAAGCAGATGATTGTTTCTCTTGTGTGCCTTGACCGTGAATCAAACCTGAGATATCCATACCACGGGCTGATGCTCTATTTACAGAGCCAACTGACCAAGCCTAAGACACACCATTAAAGTTCAAATATCATGCTTGTCACATTGTAGGTTCACAGGAAAATTTAGTACATTAAGCTTGGAATGTAACCTCTGCAGCACTGTCTGTGATGCTCATGGATTGCAAACTGATGCAAAATTATTCAAGATCGGCACAAAGTAGCTAAAGCTTAATAAATCCTCAAGTGTTCGTGATGAATGTGCTGAAAATTAGCTTTTAATCTAGCTAAAAGTTAACTTTTGTTCAAACATTAATAAAAATGATTTTGCTATTTGTGTGAGGCAGACTGTAGTCATATAAAGCATACAACAAAGATTAGAATGATAGTGTCAGAAACATCAATGGAGTAAATTCTATAACTTCATCAACTATAATTATATTGCAGGATGACATAATTAGAAGAAATTTTTCTAACAAATATTCTACTCAAGTAAAATAATGATGAATGTATATCTCTTTATCCAACGATAATCATTGAGTGGATACTCTGGATCAGGCACTGTTTTAGGCACTGGGAACTGAAAGAAAATAAAACATCTAATCAAAAAACAACTATCTTTCCATAGTTTAACTCTCAGAGGAAGAAAACCATCAACAATTAAAAAATTAATCTTGTGTATTTCAGGTTGTTTGTGCTATAGAGAAAAATACAACTGTCAAAAGAGTACAGGATCACCAGGGGAAGTGCGATATTTGGAGGATGCTCAAAAGGATTTGTCAGGAGAAGCCTGGAGTAAAAAAGTAACCTAAGAATATTTGGAGAGAGACATTTCAGACCAAGACCTGAGCCAGGACTGGGGCCGAGAGATGGAAGATGTGTGGTATTCTCTGGTGCCTATAAGAAGGCTAGTGCCCTGGAACTCAGTAAAACAGGAGAGTGACAAGCTATGAAGTCAAAGAGCCCTTCCTAAAACTGGTGATATTTAGATACTAGTGATAGTTATTATTATTGGTAGTTAGATATCATTCTGATTGGAATGGAGAGCCATTGGGGTATAGTTAATAAAATAATGGAATTATTTACTTACTTTTCTTATTAGAAGACTCCAGATATTGTATGGTGAATTATTCTAAAAGTAAAATTTCTCCCACAGGGAGATTTTTTAATCAATTCCAATAATGCAGTTGTCAGACAATAATGGAGGTGATGAGCAGTCAAACTTTGAAAATATCTTGAAAATAAAATCAATTTACTTATTTAATAGATCCAGAATATGAAGAATTAGGGATTGTTTTAGAAGTTTCTTCTCAGGAATTAAATAAGATAGCTAAAGGATCAAATCGGTTGCTTATAGAAGAGTGTAAATCAGGATTTCAGCTTTAAATATATTGATTTTATAGTTACCCAAATGGATATGAGAATTAGGAGGTAAGATATGAAAGTCTAAAATCTAGGGTACGAAAGTGTCTCCAGGTAATTGTGAAGTCATCAGCACATAAAAAGTATAGAAGCTCTTCAAATAACATTGCTTCATTCAACATTATAAAATTGATGAAGAAAAAAATTGATTCCCAACAGGCCACTGTGTGCAGTTACACAGTCTCTGTGTGAGTTTTCTCTGGGGACTCTGAGTTTCTCTCACCTCCCAACAATATGCAAATGCACGCAATGGATTGGCTTGTCTCAAGAGTCTCAGTGTGCGAGAGTGTGGGTGCATCTGAATGGCTCTGTGTTAGAAGGCAATCCTGTCCAGGGTATGTGCCCATCTGTATTCTGAGCTGCTGGGACAGGCTCTGGCCATCAAAACCTGAACTAGAATCAGCAAGTTGAAAAAGTAATTATTTTGTTTTTTATTAATTTTTCTTAAATATATGTATAGTTCATTTTTTTTTGTTCAATGCTTAATATTAGAAGTATTTGGGATCTTTATTTATAAGTTTTCTTTGTGTGTGACCAGAAATTTGCTGTAAGAACTTAACTTTTATTTACGTCAATTAACCGATGGTAAAATTGGTTTCTTTATATGTCGTTTTGTTGAAAGTCGCAGTTTCCAAGAACCTATCAACAACGTTAAGTGATGACTTACTGTATCTAAATCAGTGAGTCTGACAGCAAAGATGCAGGAGAGAAGAGGTGTGAGTCCCGGCCCCTCCAGGTATGTAGGTTAGGAGATGAGGAGACACCAGGAAATGAAATTCAGATCTGTGAGAAAGTTTGACTCTCTAATAATGCATTTTCATTATACATTATGGCAAGAATGTCTGGTGACCTGGTGAACTGGTGAAACATGAAAGAAGAAATGATCAAATTGTGGTTTGAAACTAGAATATTAGGAAGTAAAGAGAACAATAAATGTTTCTCTCTAAAAGGGAGCAGAGAAGTTGGGAGGAAAGTAGTCAGAGAGGTGCATGGAAAGAAGCGAACTTGACATCGTGCCGTGACATGACAGCATGTTGTGTGATAAACTGAATAACTCCCCTCAGAGGGAATATTTGATCATTTAAGTGAGAAAGTACACAAATTTTGGAGCAGGGTCTTTGTATATGAGGTGGGATTCAGTGTGCTTAGGTTGAGAAAGGAGAATATATAAGTAAAAAATTCAAATTTGTATGTATAGGCATAAGAATATGGGGATATTATTATCGAAATTTAAAACATAGCAGAATGTTGGAAGTTAAAAGAAGAATGAGGTGTAATAAGGTATAAAATCTCATATAGAATACAAGTAATCTAAAGAAATGTGATACAATGGTGTGTCATACAACACGATTTTTTTTTTTTTACAGAGATGGAGAGAGAGTCAGAGAGAGAGGGACAGACAGGGACAGACAGACAGGAACAAAGAGAGAGATGAGAAGCATCAATCATTAGTTTTTCGTTGCGACACTTTAGTTATTCATTGATTGCTTTCTCATATGTGCCTTGACCGTGGGGCTACAGCAGACTGAGTGATCCCTTGCTCAAGTCAGCGACCTTGGGTCCAAGCTGGTGAACTTTTGCTCAAACCAGATGAACCCGCGCTCAATCTGGCGATCTCAGGGTCTCGAACCCAGGTCCTCCGCATCCCACTCCAACGCTCTATCCACTGCGCAACCGCCTGGTCAGGCACAACACAATATTTGGTGACACAAATATAAGTTCCTTTCAGCATGGCTTTGTCATTTTCTACAATCTTGTTTAGCTGCCTAGGTACAGGTTTAGAAAGAGTGGGATTTAACTATCAATGTATGAGGTGTAATGGACGAGTCTGGAAATTAAGAAAATATTCAGAACGTTTTTTTGTTATTTGTGTCAGAGATTCTAAGCAACATGAAAGGTATCATGACAAGATATAATCAGGACTTCTGTCCTCCAAATAAGTTACAGTTTTGTTATATATACGCATGAACATAAGTATGCAGTAAGAAACATATAATAAATATTTTGAGTGCTGCTCAGAGTCAAATATTTTTGTAAGACTTCATAAAATTATTATTAAAAATGTATTATTCTACACATGTGCTTGTTATTAGGTAAAACATCCAGGGCTCCCAGACATACACGGTTTTTTTCCACTACCACAAAACAACCCAGGGAGTTAATTTAGTGCTGAGAAAAATCTAGCAGCTCTAAAATGTAGATGCCAGCCAGCATCACTGCAGTTCTGAATTTCTTTAATATTGTTATATTTGTTATGTTAAACCACATCTCACATATGTATCCAGCTGGGATTCTTTTGAACTCGTGAAACATAAGGGATGGACTTGAGTTAGAAAAAAATAAAAACTCTCTGGTTCAATGCATTGTTGTTTCCTATGTGGTCAAATAACTGTTGGAATTGAGGTAGCAGAGGGAGTGTTTAGAAAGACAAATGGTTTCAGGTGAAATGACAGCGCTTGATAATGAAGGGGCATATTTATGGGCAATGACACTATTTAGTGAATAACAATGGGATCAGATGTCAGAGAAGTATGTGGATAAGACCATTAGAAGGCTCAACAACCAAGAGGTGTTAAAATTAAATATGGAACAGATACTGGACTTGAAAATTCCTCGAGCAGATAAAGACATTTAAATCAAGTAAGCAAACTAAATTTAGCTCATTTCATGAACATACGTGAAACTTAATTTAGGTTATTCCTTGTAAATGTCTCTGATAATCATAAAAGAATTGTCTTTCTAAGTAACAATTTAATATAAGCCCTTTTACACAATCCTCTGCCATCTGAAAACCTCCATTGTCATAGGTAATCATTGTAAATGTTAAATATCTTCCTCATCTTCACTTTATAAATCATCCTGTAATGCCATACCCTTGAACTTCATAGCAGTTTTAGATTGGAAAGCTCCCAGGTCGTGAACTGATAAAGGTACAAGAAACTCTAAGTACTATTTATTGATTTAGTGGTTTTAATTTTGTTATTTTTAGATTTTTGACAGAGGTTAGATGATATAGAAAGAATCAATTATAAGGATATTAAAACCACCAAGTTTTTGACAGCAGATTTTTAAATTAAATTAATTGGGGTGACATGGTTAACAAAATTATATAGGTTTCAAGCATACAATTATATAATACATCATCCGTACCTTGTATTCTGTGTTTGCTACGCAAAGTCTAATCTCTTATCACCATATATTTGACCTCCTTTAGCTTTTGTGAGAGTAATAGTAAACCAGTGTTGTAGTAATATAATGTTATAGTAATTAAATTTATAGAAATATAAAAAATATGGAAGATATATAAAAGTAATAAGATATAATATTAAAATTAATTAAGGAAATTAAATAAAGTTATGCCATCTGGATAGGAATTAATATAGTGTACGCAAATGTGATAAACAGATTTTGAGTTTTGAGCAAGGCCCAGTTAGTGTGTGTGTGAAGTTATACATAGATAAGAAGTGGCTTGATGTCATAACTATGTAAATTAACATAAACAAGAAGCTTCCCTAGGAATATCTTAAAAGTGATTTGATGTAACATTTCAGTAGATTAACATAAAAAGGGATCCTAGTGAGGAACTCCAAAAGAGGTGGTTTGAGGTGATAATCCTGGAGATTGATACCTGTTAGTAGGTAGGTTGAGGTGGTAATACTGTAAATTAACATCTGTTAGAAGGCGTTAGCCAGAAAAGGTACTAAAGCTGAAGGCCCCCCTGCTGTGACAGTCGCCCAGACTCCAACTGAAGTTGTACCGTCTCCATGCCGCTGCTCTGAGCTCTCACCAAAGACAGCTAAGAGCATGCCAACGGGGCCCCCATAAGCTGTACCCAGGCACGCCAAAAGGATTTGTGAGTAATAAATTGCGTGTGTGATTTCTTGCAGCTAACTTGTGTGTTGGGTGTGTCTTTCCTCCGGTGGCAGTTAGTGTCGGCACTGATAAGTAGCATCCTTATAGCCGCCTCAAGAGTAGTCTCCAAGAGGCTGCCAGCCCAGCTGATAAGCAGGAGTGTCCGACTGCACGGGGACGTCTAATCATTTATTCCTGATCAATGTAGAGCTTGGTCTCTACTGGGACAAGCAGGTAGTAATATTTTAGAATTATTAGAAGAAATGATCTAATATTTCTTTTTATGACTGCAACAGGAGTAGAATCTAATAGTATAAATTATAAATCTGGGTAGTGGAGATAGATTATATGGGAAATTATTTACATGTGACTAAAATTAACAAGGAGATCATCTATGGTATAAGAAATTCTGCAAAGAACACTAATACCATTGGAAAGAACTCTAGAACCAAGAGTGGCTTAGGGAAAAAGCAGATTTTTAGTCAAAGAAAGAAGTTGAAGGAAGTGTTCAGAAAGGAATTTGAGACTAGAGAAATTTTGCTGCCCGTAGCCCATGAGTTAAAGGATTCAGGAGAAATGTTTGAGTAGTTAAAGATGGGGAATGGTATGAAAATTCTAAGGAACTCACAAACTTTATGATGAAGGAAACTTGCTTTGAAGTCTTAGGCTTCTTGTGATAACTAAATAAAAAAAAATTAAAGGCACGATGGTATTAGACTTCTTGATCTTTTCTATATATATATGTTTAGTTATATAATAACAGGTAATATATTATTAAGGAATTTTATATATCACAGGGTTTATTCCCTGGAAAATGAAT
Source organism: Saccopteryx bilineata (assembly GCF_036850765.1). Lineage (NCBI taxonomy): Eukaryota > Metazoa > Chordata > Mammalia > Chiroptera > Emballonuridae > Saccopteryx > Saccopteryx bilineata. The sequence continues at coordinate 95,995,700 of NC_089495.1, read as the reverse complement.
TCAGAAAGTAAAATCAGAGTGTACAATGTTTGATCGTTACAAATCAAAACCTGTGGAAGTGAGGGGAAGGAGACAGGATTGGGCAAAACGAGAATTTTGGAGGCAATGAGGTACATCAAACACCTCAGCTGACTTTAAAATTAAAATTGAGCCTTACGACCCAGCAATTCTACTTCTGGAAACATATCCAAAGAATCCCAAAACATTAATTTGAAAAAATATATGCACCCTTATATTTATTGCAGTGTTATTTACAGTAGCCAAGATTTGAGAACAACCCAAGTGCCCATCAGTAGAGGAGTAGATAAAAATGTGGTGGTACATTTACACAACGGAATACTATTCAGCTATGAAAAATTTAAAAATCTAGGAGTAGACGCTTCCTGCTCCTACCCTCTTCTCTCTCTCTCTTCTCTAAAATGAATAAATAAACAAAAATTTAAAATAAATAAATAAATAATAAAAAAAATCTTACCTTTTACAACAGCATAGATGGACCTGGAGAGTATTATACTAAGTGCAGTAAACCAGTCAGAGAAATATAAGTAACATATAATTTTACTCATATGTGGAATCTAATGACAAAGTAAACTAACGTGGTTGTAGGGCACGGTGACAAAGGTGAAGGGATTAAGAAAAAGAGACAAAAACAAAATTCATAGACACAGACAACAGTGTGGTGAGTAACAGAAAGAAACAGAAAAGTGGGTGGTAGAAGAGAGTAAAGAAATAAATGTTGATGGAAGGAGACTTGACTTGGGTTGATGGACACAGAATACAATATACAGATAAGAATTCTGCACCTGAAACATATAATTTTATTAATCAATGTTAATAAATTCAATAAAAAGGAAAACAATTAATTTAAATTGAAATTGCTTTTTGAATTATTGAAAATATTCCAGAAAAAAAAATAACATCAGATTTAGTTTCCAATTATCTATGGAAAGTATTTTTATTTGCAGTGAAGTACTCACCTATCAAAATGAATTAACTTTAAGCTAAACAAGTAACCTTTAATCAGTGGTGTTTCTGAACATCTGTCCAAGTCGCCTTGTTAATACATTAGAGTTTTATCTCCACCTACAGTTGAGATTACAAGCTCCTAAAAAAGAAATCCTATGGCTATATTCCAAATGCTGCTTTTTGGGGGCTTAGCCTTCCATGCCGCCTTTGCTTTAATTTTTCTAACCTGAGGTTGGTTCTTTGTTCCCTGGTTGGTATACATAAAGTAGATTTTCCTGTTTGTCTCAAGTCCTTTGAATCAACATGATTATTAAGGTTTTGCCTTCTCTTAGTTCACTTCAGATTCAAATTCATCTAATGTGCCAACTGTATGCCTTGTCATTTTAGAAAAATCTTTGTTATATAGATACTTACTAATAACAGCAACAATTATTTTCTCCTGGTTATGGAAATGATAGTATGACAATAAATCTTCTGGTAGGAAATTTATCCCAGGTGAATTTTAGTAAATATGTCTTAAATCTGAATAGCAAAATTGAAAGTAAAAAGTGTTATATATTTGTTTTTCTTACCTACTCATTTTTCTGAGGTGATAACATTTGTTTGATCAGTAATTGAAAATAACAATATTGGCAAAAATATTTTGGATGTTGTCACTGTTGCCTTAGCTTAGAAAATATTGTCATTCATAGATATTGGGACTTATTTTTTAGTCCAAAATCTGGAGCCAAACTTTTAAAGGTTCCCTATCAATACCTACATTTCTCCATGTAAGAATACCACTGTAGCCTGACCTGTGGTGGTGCAGTGGATAAAGCGTCGACCTGGAATTCTGAGGTTGCTGGTTCGAAACCTGCACTTGTCTGGTCAAGGCATATATGGGAGTTGATGCTTCCTGCTCCGCCCCCCTTTCTCTCTCTCTCTCTCTCCTCTCTAAAATGAACGAATAAAAAAAAATTAAAAAAAAAGAATACTACTGTAATATTCTTTAAAATGTTAGAAAAGACCCTTGCAAGGCTAGAAAAGGAGTTAACCTACAATATGGGAAAAATATTTGATTCACTGAAAGAAAGTCTAGACTGAAGACCTTGTAAAATATACACAGACTCTACCTTTTATCAGTTGAAACTCTAAGCTTTGTGGTTACTGATTTAAATAGATGAGCTACCTTCCTGATTTTAAGTTCACTTGTGTATAAAATGAGAACAATAACATCTAGCTTATTGCTATAAAATATTGTCATGAGATAATATATGTTAAAGTAGATAATGAACTTATCTTGTCACTTGATTCATAAGAGATAAGGGATATATATATCCCATATATATATATATATATATATATATATATATATATATATATAGAGAGAGAGAGAGAGAGAGAGAGAGAACAGATAGGGGTAGCCAGACAGGAACAGAGAGAGTTAAGAAACATCAATTCTTCATTGTAGCACCTTAGTTGTTCAATGATTGCTTTCTCCTATGTGCCTTGACTGGAAGGCTACAGCAGAGCAAGTGACCCTTTGATTAATCAGTGATCTTGGACTCAAACCAGCTACCCTGAGCTTCAAGCCAGTGACCATGGGGTCCTGTCTGTAGTCCCATGCTCAAGCCAGCTACCCCTCACTCAAGCTGGTGAGCCTGTGCTCAAGCCAGAGACCTCGAGGTTTTAAACTGGGGTCCTCCATGTCCCAGTCCGACAATCTATCTACTGTGACACTGCCTGGTCAGGCAATATGGGATATATTTTAATTTTGTAATTTATTTTATGTAATGAGAGCTGAGTAACCCCTATTGAATATGTTTTAAAATGCAAAGATATTAAAAGTTTGAGAGAGAAAAGATAAAAGCACTGATAGTGCAGAGAAAGGCATTGAAGACTAAGGATACATCTAATTAAATCATGTAGTAAAAGTTCTTAGAAATATGAGGGGAAATTCTGAGGCCCATGTAATGGTTAGAAGAGAGGAAGAAAGCACAAAAACAGGAGGAAGTTTAGAAAATGAGAGAATTCAGAATACAAACTTAAACATTAAACTCTTAATGGAAGTTTAAATAAATTAAGTCACATCACCATTTATGCCCCTGTACCTTCCTGCATCTTCCTCCCAAAGACTTGACTTCGGGGGTGGTAAACACACCGTGCAGTTTACAAAGCTGTGATACAGAACTGGGCCACTAAAACCTGTATAATTATGTTAATCAGAGTCACTCCAATAAATTTAATTTAAAAATAAATAAAATGTAGTTTTTTTAATATCAAGGCTTCTAAATTTCTCAGTAAAATATTATAGTAGTCAGAAAACTATAGAATTAAAAATAATGTATTGTTTATTACCTAAAAAGTAAATTTTCTTACTGCTTTCTGAATTTAAAAAAAAATTGTCAAAAATAATACAGAAAAGCATAGCTTCCTTTTTTCTTTAAAATTCACATTTACTTTGTATACCTGTCAAGTGTGTACCTTAGTCATGGGCCCCTTCTGCAGTACCAGGTTATGTTTCATGTAGAGGTAGTGTCTCAGATGCTCTAGTTGTCAGGGACACTTTCAGAAGGTGTTCTCAGGTGTCATCTCCTCATACTCACTTATATTGTGATATTTTCTGCGTGTTAGCCTCACAACCTGCTTGATATGCAGAACACTTTGATCTGTCTTCAAAATTTGTTGCTTAGGAATGCCCTTGTCTCATGTCCTCTCACTTCATACAGTGCGGGAATGGTAGGTGCATTACTCTTGTTGATAGGTTTCTGAATTTCTTGATCGGCTCTATGAATTTGTATGCTCATTTTGAAATACAGTTCAGTCCTTCAACAGCCAATGACTAAGCTCACTGACACACATTCTCGGGAGCAAATACTGCATTTAATGTGTATGTTTACTCCATTTTTTACTTTAGCTGTATACATGTTACCTCAACCCCAAAATTGCTTGAGCAGAAGTAGAAAAGAATACATATTGAAAAGCAAGTACTGATAGCTATAAAATGTTTTGTATAACATTTGGTTATTCCATTGAAGCGTACTGAACCAAATCACTATTGTTGAAATTATCTTTTATTTTTAAAAATAGTTACTAAATAATGTTTTAGACTATAACATTTTTAAATATACAGTACCTTGTATTCTACTATATTTTCTTCTTTTACAATATTAGCATATCACACCTGGTGTATTCTTTAATGCTATGGTATTTTTTCATTTTTCTTAATCACTCATATTCTATTGCCTATTTTCCAAATATGAAAAATTCATTCAGGTAATATAATAAGCTAAATATATTGAGTGAATGAATGAATAGTTAATAAAATTATTGAATGACTACAACTAGGCCTATGATAGTCATCATAACATTGATAAGACAGTAGTTACCCCCTTGAGTAGATAAGTACTACATGAGTTATAAGCGTTTGAGCCAATATCTGATTTCATGTTAATCTTTATCATCATTTCAGTAAACAATATTGTGAAATGGTTGTGCAAGTAGCTTTAGTAGAAGCTTCAAACTACCAGCAACATTTGTTCTCTATTTAGGAAGCTCAGTAGGCACTCTTTTGGCCCCGAAGAAAGGTGGGAATGTCTATCCTCTTTTTTATTTTTTTATTTTTATTTTTTTATTATTTTATTTTATTTTCATTTTTCTGAAGCTGGAAACAGGGTGAGACAGTCAGACAGACTCCCGCATGCGCCTGACCGGGATCCACCCGGCACGCCCACCAGGGGCGACGCTCTGCCCACCAGGGGGCGATGTTCTGCCCCTCTGGGGCGTCGCCATGTTGCGACCAGAGCCACTCTAGCGCCTGAGGCAGAGGCCACAGAGCCATCCCCAGCGCCCGGGCCATCTTTGCTCCAATGGAGCCTTGGCTGCAGGAGAGGAAGAGAGAGACAGAGAGGAAAGCGCGGCAGAGGGGTGGAGAAGCAAATGGGCGCTTCTCCTGTGTGCCCTGGCCGGGAATCGAACCCGGGTCCTCTGCACGCTAGGCCGATGCTCTACTGCTGAGCCAACCGGCCAGGGCAATGTCTATCCTCTTAAGGAGAAATGCAGGTAGAATTCCTATAACAGTTAATGTAGGGCACCTCCAATTTAATTAGTTTAACAAATTGAGTCCTGTTGAATAAGCCTAGTATATAGGGTTTATCACATATCAGTAGGAAAGGATAACACACATATGCAGGCATAGCACTGTCAGCAAGTAGGAAATAATCTGAGTTATGCATTCTGCCATGCCCACTGGGTGACAGAGCTAGTGAAGCATTCACCCACTGAATTTCTTGGTGGCTTAAATGACTCATAAACTCCTCAGGACAAATTATCCTGGAGGATTTGTTCTGCTATTGTTACTTAAATGAATGCATTTTTTTTAAAGATGGATTTTCTTTCAGATTTCTAAAGCCATTCATTTTACTTTCTTCAATGTCCTTGTATGGAGATAAAAGATGATTCTTTTTGATCCCTAGATTAATATTAAATAAGAACTTTTATTGGTATTTAATTCCTAGCTGTCATCAAATGCTAATATAGTGTAATACATTTTAGGTATTTGAAGACTACTGGATTTCCAAAAGCTTTGCTAAACTCGTTTCTTACATAATATGACATATTTGGAAAATATGGCAGCTTTTTACGTTTCCTAAAGCATTTTATTGAAAGTTATATGGTTAATCAGGCAGTCTTAGAATATGATGGAAGGTTAATTATCACACAAGAATGAAAAATATAAAGCTGACCAACTTCAAAATAGTTATCAGATATAACTAACAGTCAAACATTGTAACTAATTTAAAAAGAGTAGTTTATATCTGCTCATAAGAATTCTTCCTTGTATTTTTTTCCATTGATTTGAGAGGGGAGAGGGAAAGAGAGAGAGAGAAGCATCCACTAGCTGTTCCACTTAGTTGTTCCATTTAGTTGTGCACTCTTTGGTCCCTTCTCATATGTGCTCTGATCAGAGATCGAACCTGCAACCTTGGCGTGCCAGACTGATTGATGTTCTGTCCATCAAACCACCCAACCAGGGCCTAATCATAGAAAGTTTTTATTTGAGCATCTTTGGACCTGTTATAACTAACTAACTATACATATATATATAACATTTTTAATATGAATAGTCAGGATTAATATACTTGAAAACTTGAGGAAATCACGAACCCTTAATTTTCACTAATTTATACATTATATCAATTTTGGCTGTGAGAAAGAATTTTGTCTACATGATAATTTTGTCAAAGAAAGATAACTAATTGGAAATAAAGCTTGTGATAATAAGTGTCATATCCAACTAACCTTTCTTACAGTTCCTCACAGAAAGAGAATATTGCCTATAATTAGAAAGATTTTGTCTTGAATAAGATACACAGTCTTTGAGTTTTTCTTACTTTTCATACAAGTGAAGTAAAAAAGGTAATCTTACCTTTTGGAACAACATGGATGGATCTGGAGAACATTATGCTAAGTGAAATAAGCCAGTCAAAGAAAGACAAGTACCATATAATTTCACTCATGTGGAATCTAGTGAACAAAATGAACCAACAAGCAAAACAGAGACAGACTTGTAGATACAGAGAACAAACCGATAACTGTTAGAAGGAGGGATGGTGAGGAGCTGGGTGAAAAATATGAAGGGATTAAGCAAAAACAACAACCTCATAGACAATAGTACAATGATTACAAGAGGGAAAGGCAGGTCAGAAGAGGTGGAAGAGAATAATACGAGATAAATGGTGATGGAAGAGTACTTGATTTGGGGTTGTAAATTGTACCCCTGAAACCTGTATAATTTTATTAACCAATATTATCCCAATATATTCAATAAAAAAAAGAATTCATACTTAAGTAATGGAATTTCTCACTTGAAATGAAAATGAATTTTATTAATCTACTTCTCAACTGTAGACATTAAACCTGACCATCAATATTTTCTGTTCTTTCCCTTTCTAGTTACTTCCTTGGTCCTTTAAAATTATCTGTCATCATATGACTGTGAACAAGGAAAAATAAGTAGAAATAAGGTGTGTCTCTGAGAGGAAACATTTAATTGTTGATGCTTGATTTTTCTACCTCCTTTTCCCTGCTACTTCAACTGAGAAGGTCATATATTATAGTTGATTTAGTTACAATATGGTGGAGCCTCCATCAGCCTGGATCACTGACTTACCGCTGAGAAAACTATCACCCTCCCTGGACATTCTCCAAGATATCAACAGACATTAAGTTTGAGAAATACATCTTTAAAAAAAAAATATGACTAATCTGTTGGGATTTTGTATGAGTGTTACTAAAGCAAACCTTATCCTATTCTGACTGATATACTCTCAACTCTCTATTTAAATAAAGCTTTTGACTCTACTTGGAAAACAATATGACATTGTTTTCAAATATTTATCTGGATCTATTTTAAACTGAAAGAAATATGATTCAATTTCTTATTATTATTTAGAGCTATATGTACTACCAATATTTAACACTCTCACTGCTTATAATATTAACTTCCTTGAAATGTAACAAAAAATAATGTTTCATTAACCATCCTTTGCAAATTTAACTTGGATGTACAAGCTTATTTTTAAACTCTTTTATACATTTAGTTAAAATATATTTGATTAAATTAAGCAAATTTTTAGAAGTTATTCACTAGATGACTTTAATCTTCTTATTCATTCATTCATTCACCATTCACCAATGTTTTATTGAAATCCTCTTGTGTGTTGTATCAGGATGTGTCTGTGACAAGATAAAGCAGTGGAAAAGACTGACAAAGTCTCAACTTCATGTGCTTGTGTGGCAAATTGGCCTTAGTATACCAGAGCTGTGCCAATGGTATAGCAAGGGCCCAGAGAAGTGCTTTGTCTGTTAAAACAAGATTTTATATTCATTCTACACATGGAAAAAACATTCTAGATGCCTTACCCATTCTTTGTAGTGAAGGTTATATAATCAGAAGGGGTAGATATGGTTTTGGAAGGCTTTCAGTATTTATTAATTTTCTACCCATCATGTAGATAAAACTGAAATTACGTATTAAAAACATGTTTTCAAGGGCCTGTGCTATGATATGTATTTTGCTATGATATGTATTTTGAATCATATCCCAACATTCCCTTCTTTGAATTTGATTCAGTTATAAAGTCAAACTTTCTGTAGTCTACTTTTTCATTTGTCTGTGTTTAAATAATCACTTGTTCTATAATTCTTCTAAGCCATTTAGTATCTTAATTTACCAATCTCATCTCAATGTGATCTCTCAGGAAAGCTTTGCTTGAACAGCTAGGCAGAGCTAGTACTTTTCTTATGCTGCAGTTGTCTCCTGAATATACGTTTACCACAACACCATATTTACGTGAACTTATTTATCTGCTTAAATCATTTTAAATTAAAAAACATTTTTCTAGGTTACCTTAATATTTTCTGTAAGAAGAAGAATACCTGTCAGTCAAATAACATTTTAAATCATTGCTTGATAAAAGCCATTGTTATGTTATAGGTAAAATATCATCTTGGTGCAATAAATTAAGAAACCACAATTAATCATACATATATAGAATTGCTAACATAACCAAAACACATTTTTAGTTTACCAAGTTCTGTTATACTTTATAAGATTTTATAAGTGAGGTTGGAAAGAATGTGTATTGCAACAAGATCTGAGGTTATTATTCTATCTTTCTTATAATTTTATCTTTGACAAAATCACTTATCCTCAATTTTGTGTTCTGCTATATTGAAATTAATAATAATGCTAGCATCTATCTTGCATATCACAGCTCATAATTAGATGTACAAATACATATGAATAAAATTTTACATATTAAACATATATTGACATATGTAAGTATTCGTAAAATTTATAAGAATGAATGCCTTTTATGGAAGATACAAGGGTGGCAAAAGTAACCTTATAGTTATGAGGACAAAAAAGACAATCTGTTCCTGTATTATTGTTATTTATTTATTAAGTAATGTATTATTTATTTATATTTTTTGTCTTCTTATTGTTATCATTCATATTCTTACTTATTCTTTATTTTTTAGATAATGATAGTGGGTAATTTAATCTACTTTTGCCTACCCCTGTATAACATAAATTTAATATTGCATTTAATTCTAACATTTCTATCTCTACTAAAATTCTTTCTAGCCCTGGCCAGTTGGCTCAGTGATAGATTATCGGCCTGGTGTGCAGGAGTCCCGGGTTCGATTCCTGGCTAGGGCATACAGGAGAAGCGCCCATCTGCTTCTCCACCCCTCCCCCTCTCTTTCCTCTCTGTCTCTCTCTTCCCCTCCCGCAGCCAAGGCTCCATTGGAGCAAAGTTGGCCTGGGCACTGGGGATGGCTCTATGGCCTCTGCCTCAGGTGCTAGAATGGCTCTGGTTTCAACTGAGTGACACCCCAGATGGACAGAGCATCGCCCCTGGTGGGCATGCCAGGTGGATCCCGGTCAGGCGGATGTGGGAGTCTGTCTGACTGCCTCCCCATTTCCAACTTCAGAAAAATACAAAAAAAAAATTCTTTCTAGTAATACTTTCTATCAGTTATTATAAGTAATATATATTATATATACATATATTATATGTTCATGATATATTAATGCTCTTTTAAGTGCTCAGAAGAAATATCTTTTAAGTAACCATTAATAATCTCTCTGTTGCCTGACCTGTGGTGGTGCAGTGAATAAAGCATCAATCTAGAACTTTGAGGTTGCTGGTTCAAAACTCTGGGCTTGCCTGGTCAAGGCACATATGGAAAGCAACTGCTATAAGTTGATGCTTCCTGCTTCTCTCTCTCTCTCTCTCTCTCTCTCTCTCTTTCTCTTCTTCTCTCCTCCTCTCTGAAAATCAAATATAAAAAAATTCAACAATATCTTTGTTTAGAAAATAAAATTGTTTTCTTTAATTATTAAAATTTCATATAAACATGAATTATAATGTTTAGTTAAAATATATCCTTAATCCCACTTGTATGATTTTTTGAGGAAGAAAATCTTTAGCAATGTGTATATGGGTCAATTGAATTGATATCCCCCTTATGACAAATGTGTTGAACATGTCTCTATGAAGGTTTCAAGCAGGTATAGCTGTACTATCTCACATTTGATTTAACCCTTTGAGTAGTTAAATTGCTGACCCCTGGGAGTGAGTTATTTTTTTATCAAAAAATAAAATTAGTTTTATTAACTTCAAATTATGTTTATTTGATAACCAATTTATGAAAACAAGAACATGCACTTGCCTTTTTATTAATGTTGCCTTTCACATTTTTAAAATAAATCGATCATACATAAACATAAAGGGTTAAGCTACTCTTTGACTTTATAAGCCCACTTTTCCTCAGCCCACTCAACATCTCTGTCAGATGCTTCTTATATCTGTAAAGAGCCTATTAAAACCCATTTTACTGGCAAGATGACCCATCCTTAGCCTCTACTGACCCTAAAATCCCACTTATTTATTCCTGTGTTCAAGAAATGTTTATTGAACATCTACTGTATGTCAGGTGTCAACTGAGGCATTTAAAATTGATTTGCAAAGAAAACAGGTCATTTAGCTATTTGCATTCTGGGACATCTTTATTTAATGACACGTTATGTAAACTTTGCTGTCCTTCCAAGTAATTCTGATGCTGTCATTCTTTGCCATTGAATTTACTGAACTTCTCACAAGGTGGTAATAACATGCCCTTGTTACTGTGGAGCATCTCTTGAAACATTAAGGAGACTCCAAATAGTTTCCAGGGGTTGATTCTCATGGTCCTTCCAAAAGAGAAGTTTTTTCTCACAAAATATTTAGAACTTTCAAAAAAGAACCCATCACAACAGCAAAAGAGATATATGTTTTTTTTTTCCTTCTATTAATTACTCTTCATCTTCCCTAGAAATTAGTGGTACTTACTAAATTTGAATTTCAGGTAGAATTTATCTTGGTGGACAAAGAAACTCCTCCTGGCAGATAGAACCACTACTCCTTAATTGAACTCAGATTTGAGTTAGGTTTAGACTTCTTAATCACTTATGGTATTTTTTTCACTCTTTGTGTACCTGTGCTCCTCATTCAACACTGTTTATCAAGAATGTCAGAATAGGTCAGGGCAGGATTTAAACATTAGCATATATATTGCTCAAACTCTAATTAGTTAGAAAAGTCAGGACACCAGATTCAATGTCTCAAAACATCCCACGAGTGTTGGGCTTGTGAACTTGGCACTTGCCATGTGTCACCATTATTTGTATATTTATAATAAATACAGATGCAGTTTGAAAAAAGACATGATATTGGTAGTTTATGGTTGTATTACTTATTTACTACTATGTAACAAATACTTCAACAATAAGATTACTTAAAACAACACTTAAAGCTTATTACCTCACTGTTTTTGTATTGCCTAGCTGAGTGGTTGTGGCTCAGCTCCTTTAAAGAGTTTGGGCCAAATCATATGGAGACTTGAATAAGAAAGATAACAAACTTTCCAGTTGACATACTCATATGTCTGTGATCAGAAAACCTATTCTTGCATGTAGACTTCTCTATATTGTGACTTGAGTCATGGCATGGTAGCTGGATTCTTTCAAAGGAAATGATCCAAGGTGCAAAGTCTTTTATGATATTGTCTTAGAAATTAAATAGGTGGAGTGGAAGGGGAGGAAGGAGGATATAGAGAGGGTATTTATACTATAGAGACTATAAATGGTGGTGGGTAGAAACATGGTAAGAAGACAGTACAGTATACAAATGATGTGATGTAGAATTGTGTACCTGTAACATGTATATTTTTGAACCAGTATCACCCCAATAAATTCAATAAAAAGAAAAAACATGTGGATTGTATACAAGTCTTTTTTTATAAAAATACTATGCACAATAATTTTTATCTATTAAAATAAAGGCCATTACAGCATATGTTAATTTATCTCAATTAAACACCTCAGGAGAACATAAGTGTGCTTTAAACCCATGTTGCTTCATACATAAATCTATTTTTCTATGCCTTCATTCCTAACCTTGAATGCATATTAATTATTCCATATAAAATTAGTTAATTATTTTCTCTATAATAAGTATATAGAAAAACATGGATCTAGGTATAGTCCACAAACCTTTATGACATACTTGATAGAATTTATCGATTCTGTGAATATTTTCCTTGAATTTTGTCTTAATAGACCTCAAAACTAATAAAGATATTTCTTAAGTGTTTCTGAATTAATTCTTTGGGAATGTCTTTTCCTAGATAATTATTTGGTGTCAAGACCAGCTTCCTGGGTAGTGAATAATTTAAGGTCTGATCTCTCCTAGTGTGCAGACACAGGCTTATTCCTGCTGGAACAGACAAACAGCATTCCAAAAACACAATCTTAAAATGGTTACTGTCAAAATGGCAGAAAATGTACCAAATACAATTGAAAATCAATGGAATGGAACATATGTACAAAAACAAATTTATTCTCTGAGATTATTTTTGATCATTGAAGAGTATGTCACATAAATTTTGTACCATAGCAGGGTGGTAATGAAATACATATTTAAATGACTCTGGTAAAATAGAATTTACAGAAAAAGTTAAGAGCATTCTAATTTCAACTGATGCCTTAATTACAAGTTAAAACCTTGAAAATATAGGTGTGTTTACTTTTTCTGTGACTTGCTTTGAAAAACATTGATATCTTGATACTCAAAATAATTGCCCTGTGTGTTCTAACTCAATTAGTTCTGTTGTAGTTGAAGAACAACATACTTCGAATTATTTAAATCTTCTTAAATTTATTGAGACTTTTTTTGCCTACCAGATGTTCTACTATGGTGAATTAACAATGTATATATTGTGCTTTTGTTGGATAGAGTGTTCTATGTAGAACTAAGATGTAAGAAACTATGTTTGTAAATCATCCTTCAATTTATATGTTGAAACCGTAATCATTAAACTTTGGGAGTTTCTTAGAGTTAGATTAAGACATGAAGCTAGAGGTATCATGATTTGGTTATTTCTTTTATAAGAAGTGGAACAGAGGGAGATTGTTCTTTTCTCACCATGTACCAACAATTTCAGAAGATGGCCATCTGCAAACAAGAAAAAAAGATCTTACCAGAACCTGAACATATTGATATCCTGACCTTGGACTTTTATCTTCAAGAACTGTGAAAAAAAATAATATTCTAGTATTTAAGAAACCCAGCCTATAGTATTTTTATACCACCTGAAATTAATGCACTATCAAATCAACATATTATAAAGCCAAATATATGATCTATTATACAGACAAATATAATAAAAATAATTAAAATAGATTAGAACCAGGATTATTTTAAGTGACTATATATCTAACTTTGTCTATATATGCCTATCTATGTCCATTTAATTCAATTAATAGATTATTTATAACTCATAATTGTATACATCTCATATAATTTTAATACAAAATAGTCTTAATATGTTTGACAATTACCTGCAATATCATCAATACAGATTAGTAGAAACTATTTTTGTGTCTATGAAAAATGAATACACTTTTTTAGTTTTAAGTGATATATAAATTTTAATAAAATTATCTTGAAATCAATATTTTACCTTATTTTTGTGTATCTATGTATAAAATTTTTTATTTAGAAATTAAATTTAAATTTAATAAGGTGACATTGATTAATAAGAGTTTATATGTTTTGGGTAAATAATTCTGTGGTATTTGAACTGTTGATTGTGTTCTGTATACATCACCCAAAATCAAATTATTTGCCATCACTGTATATTTGTCTCTCTTAATCCACTCTCTTTCATCCCCCCACCCCTGGTAACCACTTCATTTTTATCTACGTCCATGAGTCTCAGTTTTAGATCCTACCTATGGGTAAAATCACATAGTTCTTAGTTTTTTCTGATTTACTTGTCTCACTTAGTATAATATTCTCAATTTCCATCCATGCTGTCGTCACAATGGCAATATGTCATCACTTCTTATGGTTGAGTAGTATTCAATTTGTGTGTGTGTGTGTGTGTGTGTGTGTATGTATCACATGTTCTTTATCCAATCCTCTATCAAAGGACACTTTGGTTGCTTCCATGTCTTGTCCACTCTGAATAATGTTACAATGAACATGGGAGTGTATGTGTCTTTGTGTAGCAATGCTTTTGAGTTTGTTTTGGGTAGGTACCCAGTAGAGAAATTGTTGGGTCATATGATAACACCACTCTTAATTTTTTGTGGAGCCGCCATGCTATCTTCCATAATGGCTACACAAGCAGTGATGAGGGTTACTATAAGAATATTTGACAAGAAGGAAACTTATAAGACAGAAATCTAAAAATCACAAACACTATTCTGCTATATGCTAACTTCTTTGACCAAATTACCAAAAAAAAAAATGCCAATTGTCTAAACTTCAAAATGGACATTAATTATAATTATGCATATTTTATAGTGTAACAAGAGAAAATTAAAGGTAGATAGTGAATATTTGTGAGAATTATCAAAGTCTCCTTAATATTTTCCTGTTTTTTTTTATTTTCCTTTACTTAATTCAGTATTCAATGTCACAAAGATATTTTGATACAATAAAAATAAAATAGAGTAAAAAATTGATTATGAAAACTCAAACAGTAATCATAAAGAGGAATTTTGATTTTTGCAGCCTGAGACATTAGCCACAGAAACAGAAAAGAAAGAATATTAGTCACAATGTCTTCTCACTATCTTCTCAGCTAGTATTTGTAAATTTGAGAATGAGAAGATTTATGCTGACTTCTCAGTGGAAGACAATGCAAAGCAGAAGTCCCCATTACTCAAACATTGTATTTAGAATAACACTGGAGTTTTAAGTAATTCAAGTTTCAGTAGGTTGTTTAGGTCAGTAGAATAGAGGAAACTTAATGGAAGGAAAGAACATAAGAAGTTTTCTATACCCAAGGATGATCATATAATTTGGAAGAAAGACATAAGCATCCCAAATGAGTCTTATAATTATGATAAGAGCCACCTACATACAGTTTTATTTCTAAATCACTGCAATTATTTAGATCCCTTTAACATCATAAACTAAATCCTGGGTAAGGATTAAATAAGAATATAAAAAAGATTAGAAAATAAGAAGCGGTAGTATCAATGAAGTGCAGGTTTCTGTGTGGTTGAATAATTAAGTTAGGGCATGAGAAGAAAAAATAAATGATGGATAGAAAGTGTGATATGCCTAAAATTCTGTTACTGTTAATTAATAATAGGTCCTCAGACATAACCATGGGTGTAAACAAATGAAAAAAGGATGAGAGGGAGAAGGAAAAGAAGGCTAGGGAGGAAAAGACAAAGAAGATGATAAGCCATGGATTTTGAAACACTGCAGGACTAAAAATTGCCCAGAATTATAAAAAACTATTATGGGGACTAATTATGAACTGGGGATAAAATTGTTGGTCAGTAAGGGTAAATAACCCAGTTTTCATCTGATCAATATTCAGAATAGCTTTTGTATATAGTAATATATTGGATACTTATTATTATTTGAAATTATTTGATGTTCTACCAGCAAGAAGAAGGTATAACTGCCGCTTGCCAGATCACTTTCAGCCTGTCTCTTAAGGGGAGAAGAATGCTTCCTAACCCATAGATATTGCTATAGATTTAGCTATGCCACCAACTTTGACTAATGAGAATAATAGTGGTTAGAGCTTCCAAATATATACATTATTTCCACTACTGCATCTTTCCCTTTTAATGAGTGAATATCATAATTTAGATAAGGATTATTCATTTGATGATAATTTAGAATAAAATATTCAGGAAACTAGGAATAAAAAAGAAAAATTAATAAATCTTAGAAAGGGTATATTGGAAAATCTAAAGAGTTAAATCAAATTTTATGGCAATTATTTTTTCTTAAGATAAGGCATATCCATTCTTGCCAGTTCCATTTTGTTGAAGGTTTTAGCCAGTGATGTAAAGAATACATAGCAACAGAATTATAAAGAAATAAACTAAGCTGTTTTCTTTACATGTAATAAAATTATACTCAAAAGCCCTTCAAAAGAAGATTGGATAAAGAAGATGTGGCACATATACACTATGGAATACTACTCAGCCATAAGAAATGATGACATCGGATCATTTACAACAAAATGGTGGGATCTTGATAACATTATACGGAGTGAAATAAGTATATCAGAAAAAAACAAGAACTACATGATTCCATACGTTGGTGAGACATAAAAACGAGACTAAGAGACATGGACAAGAGTGTGGTGGTTACCAGGGGTAGGGGGAAGGGGGGGCACAGGAGGGAAGGAAGGAGAGGGGAAGGGGAGGGGGAGGGGCACAAAGAAAACTAGATAGAGGGTGACGGAGGACAATCTGACTTTGGGTGATGGGTATGCAACATAATTGAATGACAAGATAACCTGGACATGTTTTCTTTGAATATATGTACCCTGATTTAATGATGTCACCCCATTAACATTAATAAAAATTTATTTAAAAAATTTATACTCACAGAACATTTAGTAGAATCTGGGAACTTAAACAAATATTAAAAAGATTTTTGATTCTCTACCAATCCTGTTCACTAAAGATTGCCATGTCCACACTGACATAATTTGAAAAACATGGCTCCAAGAGGAATAATTGACTTGTACAAGTTAACAGAGCCTGAACTTGAGCTCATGCATGTTTTCTCCTCTTTCAGTGTATGTTTCTAGACTCCATTCCCAATAAACATGAACAATATTGTAAAAGAAAAGAAATAATAAAATTAAAATTAAGTAAACAAACTAAAATAAAAATTTAGAACATATTGCAAAATCCAAAGTAAATTTAACAAGGTCATGAGCTACAAAGCTCAATATAGCTAAATAAATTATGTTTTTATGTACCAGGAAGGCAGGATTGTAAAATGGCTCTAAGGGATATACTGACTGGATGAGAACAAAGCATATTTTCTAGGATGGTGGGAATGTTCTATAGTATCATTTATATAATGGAGACATTTGACAAAAATCAATGATATTCTTCTACATTTAAGAAAAAGTCATTTTGCTGATTGTTTTAAAAAGAAAAAAATTAAAAATCAGCAGAGTGAAGTAAGTTTATTTTTTACTTTTTTTTTAATTTAAGTGAGAGAAGCGGAGATAGAGAGACATACTCTAGCATGTGCCCCTGTAGGGATTCACCCGGCAACCCTAGTCTGGGACCAGTGCTTTGCCTTCTGCCCATGCTCACAACCAAGCTATTTTTAGCACCTAAGGCAGAGGCTCCATGGAGCCATCCTCAGCACCCAGGGCCAATACACTTGAACCAATCAAACCATGATTGTGGGACAGGAAGAGAGAGAGAGAGAGAGAAGGGAGAAAGGGACAGGTGGAAAAGCAGACAGTCATTTTTCCTGTGTGCCCTGACCTGAAATCAAACCCTGGACTTCCACACACAGTATAGGTGCTTTACCACTGAGCCAACCAGCCAGGGCCATAATAAGTTTATAGTATACACATTGTTTTCGATATTAAACATGTAGAAAATAGATTTGAAGTTAATGCTCTCACAGTACCAGAAAAGAAAATATTCTGGTTTAAATTACAAAAATAATATAAGGAATTAGCTGATAATAATTTTAAAAAATTTTAACCAAGGTGAAATTTGGGTAAACCAAATTATATACTATAGTAATGCTTGTTATGCTCACACACACAATAGTTTTCAAAGTGATATAATTAGAAATTGTTGGTTGTTTTAAAGTAATTATATATCCAATGTTATATATTAATAACAAGTTTTATATTTTATCTACTATACATTAGATCTTCAGAACTTATATTTATCTTATAGCTACATAGTTGTACCTTTCAACCACCTGTACGTATTTTTTTTATTACATCCCATAACCTGGGAACCAATTTTCTTCTCTTTGTTTTTATAAGTTTTACTTATATTTATCTTATAGCTAAATAGTTGTACCTTTCAACCACCTATACCAATTTTTCTTATTACATCCCATAACCTGAGAACCAATTTTCTTCTCTTTGTTTCTATAAGTTTAACTTAAAAAAAAATCTACATATAAGTGCTACCATGCAGTATTTGGCTCTGCTGACTTATTTAACTCAGTATAATTTTTTTCAAATTCTACCTATGTTATGACAAATGAGAGGGTTTTCTTATTTCTCATGGCTGAATTATATTCTACCGTATACACATACCACATTATCCGGATCCATTCATCCACTGATGTGCTTTTAGGTTATTTCTATTTTTGTCTATTGTCAGGAAAGAGTTTTTTTAAATGCTTACAAAGCATGGCAAGCTGAATAATTTTGCACCAAAGATGACCATGTTCTAATTGCTGAAACTTGTAAATATCATCTTATATGTGAAAAGAAACTTTGCAAGGGTAACTAATTTAAATATATTCAAGTTATCTAGATTATCCAGGTAAATCTGATGTAATCATGAAGGTCTTTATAAGAGGGAGAAAGGAGATTAAAAGGAGTAGTAAGAAATGAGTTAATAGCCTGACCAGGCAGTGGCACAGTGGATAGAGCATCAGACTGGGATGCAGAGGACCCAGGTTTGAAACCCTGAGGTTGCTGGCTTGAATGTAGGCTCATCCGGTTTGAAAGTAGGCTCACCAGCTTGAGTGCAGGGTAGCTGGTTTGAATGTGGGATCATAGAAATGACCCCGTGGTCGCTGGCTTGAACAAGGGCTCACTAACTCTGCTGTAGTCCCTAATCAAGGCACATATGAGAAAGCAATCAATGAACAACTAAGGAGATGCAACAAAGAATTGATGCTCTCATCTCTCTCCGTGCCTGTCTGTCTGTTCCCATCTGCCCCTCTCTCTGTCTCTCTCTCTGTCTCTGTCACAAAAAAAAAAATAAATAAAAGAAATAAAAGAAATGAGATAATAGAAGCAAGAGGTAGAGAGATGTAAGGAAGGGTCCAAATGCAGATGACCACTAATAGCTAGAAAAGGCAACAAATGAATTCTTCCCTGAAGCCTTCAAAGGAATGCAATTGTAACACTGTTTTATTTTAGATGTCCGACCTTGAGAACTGTAAAACAATAACTCTGTTTTTTTAGTCACAAAGTTTATGGTAATGTGCACAGCAACAGAATAACTCCAATAATAATAATATAGTTACATTGAAATTTCTGTCTATTTATAAAAAGAAAACATTTAAAAAAGGAACATAGCTCAATAAATTATGAAATAATTTGCAACTTTGACATAGCTTGAGGTAGTAAGCATACATAGTATTTATTTCACTTTTCTATTATTTTCATAAATAGTTTATATTAAAATTGCAATTATGTATATTAAATAATTTCTATTGGGAAAATGAAATGTTTCTAATAGAGAATAAGGGAAAGAATGTTATGTATTGTTGTCCAGGTCAAAAATATCTTTTAAAAATGCGAGTTAAGTTGGAGGAATAAAGGAAACAAGATCTTTAAATTAAACACAATGAAATAAATCTAATATTTATAGTGAGTAATGTGAAAAGCTGAGCATGACCAATATAAAAATGGACAGATTCTCAAGGGCCAGATAACATTGGGTTTTGCAGACTATAGTAAAATATTTGAATTTATTTGAAATGGGTTGTGAAGTTATAGGAGAGTTTTAAACAAGAGAAGATAGAGTGTCTTATTTATATTCCATAAATTATTATACCTGATAAGGATTCGGCCGTGTATGAAGTGCTGTGAACCATGGATGGAATTTAGAAGTCTTTTGCAGCACTTTACTTAAGAGAAGATGGTGGTTGATATAGGACTGTGGCGAAGTGCATGTGTAAAAAATTTGACAGGCTTTGTTGATGAATTAGATGTGTAATATTTCTTCTGACTATCTTGGGTTGCTCTTTTTTTAATAAAAATGTAAGTGAAGCATTTTACTTAGTTCTGATTATATTTTCCTTTCAATGAAAATCAGTTTTGTTTTCATTCATATTCCTTTTTTTATTTCTGTCACTTATTTTGTTAAATTTTATCATTGCTGTATATTTTAAACAGATATTTTTCACGTATTGTGCCCCTGCCACTGGTTAGCATTTAAAAAGTCTCTAATAAGCAAATACTGTTGATTGCCTACAGCTCTCCAAGAGATACAAAAATAACTATAAGTTTTGATCCCTGCCTAGTGGAATCACTCATTTTTATTTGATGATTTTGGGAATAATTTGAAGCTTCATTTTTGTTGTCAAGTCAAAATCTTTTAACATATATAATGCATTAAATATATAAAAGCTATGTCTAAATAACAAAATGTTCTGTTTTTTTTATATAATTATTTGGAAGATTTCTGTTTCTTGTTAATTTTAAAGATTTCAAGCTTACAGAGAAAATGTAGAATGAAAATTGGCATCCATGTCCCAGTGTAAAAAACTAAGTACCTAATTATATTAAATAATTTTTAACTGAATCCTCCCATCCATCCCCTTACTAGAAAAGATGAAATATTACCACTTGCAACAACATGGATGGATTTGGAGAATATCATGTTAAGTGAAAAAAAAGTCAGATAGAAAAAGTACAAAGGAAAACACATGAAACAATTGAAAACGTGACTTAGTTTCCAATATAAAGTATTGGTTTTTATTTTTTTATATTATTCTTTTTTAGATTGTTTTATTTATCCATTTTTCATACAGAGAAGAGAGAGAGAGAGAAGTGGGGAGGAGCAGGAAGCATCAACTCCCAAATGTACCTGGACCAGGCAAACCCAGGGTTTCAAAACGGCAACCTAAGCATTCCAGGTCAATGCTTTATGCACTGCACCACCACACGTTAAGTGGAATTGCTTTTTAACCATCCTACTTCCCATCTCCTGCAATATTATCCTTATATAAAATTCTGATAATCTTTCCTTTTCAACTCAACTAAGCAAAATATGGTTTTTATTTTCCCTTATGAGTGTTTATAAATCATAACATGTATATTTTCTTTGTTCTATTTTTGTGTGCCTTTGGCATAATTTTTTGCCAAACATTTTTGTGGAATGGTCTAGCAGTTGAAACTAGTTTTTGAAAGAGAACTTTCAGAAGGGAAAGAGAACTGGACAGAGATTCCACTTATTTATACTACTGAAATACCTGGAATATAATAGGAACTTAATAAATATTTGTTGAATGTATTAGCAGAGTTGTTTTATAGACCATCTTAATACAAATATATACCAAATAATCCTGAAAGAGAAAGCGTCTTCATCTGGAGCAGGGCATAGATTTGTTTACTGTACAATATTATAACGTACCCTTCTGGGGTAAATGTTGAACATATTTATTTGAAGCCCATTATACAATTGGTCCTTTTTAAAAAATTTTATTTTTTAATGGGGATACATCAATAAATAAGGTTACATATATTCAAAGATAACAAGTCTAGATTATCTTGTCGTTCAATTATGTTGCATACCCATCACCCAAAGTCAGATTGTCCTCTGTCACCTTCTATCAAGTTTTCTTTGTGCCCCTCCCCCTCCCGCTTTCCCTCTCCCTCTCCCCCCTCCCCCCGTAATCACCACACTCTTATCAATGTCTCTTAGTTTCACTTTTATGTCCCACCTACGTATGGAATAATTAAGCTTGAGAATTTTAAACTGTGAAACAAAAATACTGCATACATAGCATCCACCTGGGCCTGCATCTGTATGACATCCATAGGACTTGATAGACACGAGTTACTGATAAGAATATGCAGTTCAAACCACCAGCTGTGTTGTCAGTAACAAAGTCCTTTGTCCTTGTTCCAGAAGTTCTGTGTCTCCTGTCAGTATCCATGAAACTATATTTAAGAACCATATGACTTCACTCGTATATGGGATATAAAACTGAAAGTAACAAATGAATAACAACAACAACAAAAAAAAAAAAGAAAAACTCATAAACACAAAGAACAGTATGGTGATTACCAGAAAGAAGGGTATTTGGAAGGTAATAAAGGGTAAAATGGGTCAACTATATGGCCACGAAAGAGTATTTTGACTTGAGTTGTGCGCACACAATGCAATATGAAAATCATATATTATAGAAATGTATTCTTGAAATCTGTATAATCTCACTAATCAATGTCACTCCATAAATTTAATAAAAAATAAAAACAAATATGCACCTTAAAATACACACACACACACATTGTCTACATTTAAATTCTATCAAATGTATATCTATTCTACATGTATATCTATCAAAAGGAATATTATTTGAAATGGCTTGGAACAATAAAAATAAATGAAGTAATGATACATGTTACAACATAAAATGGCCCTTGAAAACCTTATGCTACGTGAAAAATGGCAGTGATGAAAAGCCATATATCATATAATGCCACTTACATAAAATATCTAAAATAGGCAAATTCATAGAGACAGAAAGTAGATTAGCATTTGTCTATGTGTAAGGGGGACTTAGGAAGAGCAACAATGGGTAATGACTGCTGAAGGACATGGGAGTTTGGGGGTGATGAAAATGTTTTATTTATTAACATGATGGTTGAACAACTATGAGTATATTAAAAGTTAAACTGGCCCTGGCCGGTTGGCTCAGTGGTAGAGCGTCGGCCTGGCGTGCAGGGGACCTGGGTTCGATTTCCGGCCAGGGCACATAGGAGAAGCACCCATTTGCTTCTCCACCCCCCCTCCTTCCTCTCTGTCTCTCTCTTCCTCTCCCGCAGCCAAGGCTCCTTTGGAGCAAAGATGGCCCGAGCACTGGGGATGGCTCCTTGGCCTCTGCCCCAGGCACTAGAGTGGCTCTGGTCGCAGCAGAGCGACGCCCCGGAGGGGCAGATCGTCGCCCCTGGTGGGCGTGCCGGGTGGATCCCGGTCATGCGGGAGTCTGTCTGTCTCTCCCCGTTTCCAGCTTCATAAAAATACAAAAAAAAAAAAAAAGTTAAACTGAATATTTTATTTTTTATTGAATTTATTGGGGTGACATTGGTTAAAAAATTATATAGGTGTCAGGTGTACAGTTCTACAACACATCATCTGTATATTGTATTGTGTGTCCGCCACCCTAAATAAAGTCCCCTTCCAACACCATGTATCCCCCCTTATCCTCTTCTACCATTCTCCATCCCTCTTTCCTTTCCCTTCCATAATTACCAGATTGTTGTCTGTTTCTATGAGTATTTTTTCTTTGCTTAATCCCTTCACCTTTTTCACCCATCCCCTCTGACAGCTGTCAGTCTGTTCTCCATATTTATGAGTCTGATTCTATTTTGTTTTATACGGTATATATTTTAAAAATAAAAAATTTAAAAATAAAATATAAATTTTATTTTAATTTTTTTTCCAGAAGATTCCATTCAGAATGGTACACTCTTTCTTATTTTGAAGGTGTTTGTTAGCAATTCTTTTTCAGAATACCTGTAATTGTCAGAATTTCCTTTTCTCTTTCTCTTACCACTGCCACTCAGGTCCCTATGCATAGGTTCTGCTTTTATCATCAGTCACATGTATTTGGAATATGAGGGATAACTTCTGACAGTTTGTTAAAGAAGGTGTCAGTATATTTGTAATTTTCATTTAATGTATTGGGTGGCATTAGTTAATAAAATAGCATAGGATTCAAGTGTGCAATTCTATAATATTATATGTCATCTGTATACTGCATTGAGTTTTCAACACCCCCAAGTCAAGTCTCCTTCTATCATCTTTTATTCCTCATTGACTTCCTTTTACTTCCCCACCCGTTTCTCTCTGTGGTTTTATTTTTTATTTTTATTTTTTATTTTTATTTTAATTAATCTCTTCACCTTTTCCACCCAGTCCTTCAACCTCCCTCCTCGCTGACAACTGTCAGGCTGCTCTCTGTATCTATGAGTCTGTTTCTATTTTAAAATTTTATTTGTTAACACCATGCTTAGGTTTAATACTCACACATATATACACAAAGAGTAAAAATTTTTTAGTAATTAGTGTTTAGGATTTTCTTAACGAAGACATCATTTTTGTCTACAAAGGATAACCAGACCAGATGTGTTTTCACACATTTAAAAAATACATTATACAAATGGAATCATACAATACCTAGTCTATTATGTCTTGCTTTATTGCTCACTATTAGTTTTTTTTTAATCCATTCATCTTTGTGGTAATTCTGTCATTCCCATTGCTAGTCTATAGTATTCCATTGTGTGAGTATGACACATATTATTTATCCATTCTACAGTTGAAGAGCATCTAGGTAGTTTAAAATTTGTTCCATTCTGAATAGTTCTAATCGAAGCATTCTAGTGGCTGGTTTTATGGTGAATATTAGAAGCATGACAGTTTAATCATAGAGTATGACGATGCCCTATTTTAGTAGATGAATGCAGAAACAGTTTCCAAAATGACTATAACAATTGGCTTTCCCATCAGTAATGTGAGAGAGTATGGTGGTTGTAGCTCTTTAACACACACATTTCAATCTTTTCATTTGGGCCAGGCTGCTGGATATGCAGTGGTACTCATTCTGATTAAATTTTTTATTTATTTATAATAAAATTTAGTGGTTTTTATATTGTTTTTATTTTGATATGTTATTTTACAAAGTATTCATATCTTTTAAGATGTTTTATTGTATTGTCTCAACTTATTGATTTGTAATAGTTTTTATATCTTCTGACTATTAGTCCTTAATACAACAATTTTCAACCCCTTTCATCTTATGGCACATGTAAACTAATTATTAAAATTTTGCAGCACACCAAAAAATGTATGTTTTGCCTATCTCACAAAAAATTGATATGATTCTTTTATACTAGATGGATATTTTGTGTGATGTTGTGATTTTATTATTTCACAATCTAAGAAAAAAGATGTCAGTGCCTCTGACTAAACAGTCAGGTACTGCATGTTTTAAGTTCTTGAGGCACACCAGTGTGCCACAGCACATGGTTGAAAATCACTGCTTTATTACATACATATACTATATAATTTATTATATATTATATAATATATTATATGTATATAGAGATATATCCAGTGAGTCTTTATATTGTTTCAATTACTTTCTTATCTTCTTATTGGTATATTTTGTGAACTAAAGTTTTTTTTTTTTTAAATGGCCGGTCTCTACAGTTTTGTTTTGTTTTTGTTGTTTGTTTGTTTTTTATCAGTAATGCATTTTTTGTCCTAGTCAAGAAATATTTGTATGTTTGAAGGCAGTGTTTTTCAACAACCAGTCCATGGACCAGTGCACCAGAAATTTTATGTGGGTTCATGAAACAGTTAGCTACCCTGGTGTTCATGTAGATTATAGATCCAATCATCTTAGCCAGTTTGCTTATGCTCAGGATGATTTCTGTCTTAGTGGTCTCTGAAATGATTTTCTTATTTTCACTGGTCCCAAACTGTAAAAAGTTTAAAAACCAACGTTCTAAGCTAATCGAGATACTCTATATATTGTTTTTTTCTCTATCTCAGTATAATTTTCTGAAATTTTAATGTGAATAGTATAATGTTAAGGGTTAAGTTTGTCAGCTTAAAACCAATATTATCTTCTTTTAATTAATGCAGTTTGACCGCAGATATTGACATCTGGTAGTGAATTATTTGTCGATTGTCATGATTATTCTTAGGTCTGCATTCATATATGTTAATGATATTCTGTAATTTTCAGTGAAGAGACCACATACATTTAAAAAATTACTGGCCCTGGCCGGTTGGCCCAGTGGTAGAGCGTCGGCCTGGCGTGCAGAAGTCCAGTGTTCGATTCCCAGCCAGGGCATACAGGAGAAGCGCCCATCTGCTTCTCCACCCCTCCCCCTCTCCTTCCTCTCTGTCTCTCTCTTCCCCAGCGAGGCTCCATTGGAGCAAAGATAGCCCGGGCACTGGGGATGGCTCCTTGGCCTCTGCCCCAGGCCCTAGAGTGGCTCTGGTCACAGCAGAGCGACGCCCCAGAGGGGCAGAGCATCGCCCCCTGGTGGGCGTGCCGGGTGAATCCCGGTTGGGCGCATGCGGGAGACTGACTGTCTCTCCCCGTTTCCAGCTTCAGAAAAATACAAAAAAAAAAAAAAATTACTTAGTAGTTATTACATTTAATGATATAAAATATGTTTATAATTTAATATTAAGGGTCTATTGTATTTTACATTGCCGGGCTACTGGCTAATACTTTCCTTTTATAATTTTTGCCCTTTGGTAATCCATCTCTTTATTTTTTTATTTTGTTGTAACTAAAAATAAGTAATAATACAAGAATAAACTCTGTTTTGCATACTCACAACTGTGAGCTTATTTTTGTCCTACCCTGTGTATAATAATTTAAATAAATATTTAGCTACATGATCTTGAAAAACAATTAAGATTTAAAATTTCAAATGAAATAGAATTAAAACATGAACTATCTAACTCTAAGATCACTTAGAAAAATTATCTTGGGAACCTTGAAAATTTAGCAAGAATATTAATGCTTTATTTATAAATAGAAAGGTAATTCAAAAGAAACAGTATTAAATGCTTTATTATCAAATATAGTCAGCTCCCTTTATCATGATTTATAATTTTAGTTCCAAAATTCAGAGGTTTTAGAAATAGAATCATGTTTGCAATTGTAATTTACATTACAAAAAATTACTTTCTTGAATAACTTGTCATTTAAGGGGTATAACATAACTTCTTTCCTTGATTTGTCTACTACTATTTTAACTGGGAATATATTAATACATGGAATATATTATGTTTTCTGAGAAGGTATTGATTTGTATCACAAGATGTGCTTGAATTACCCCTATACACACACACACAAACACACACACACAGTCTCTCTTTCTCTCTCTCACACATATTTATGTACACAATTCTACTCCTCTAACTATATCCAGACAAGAGAGGAACTTTTCCTAGTCTTAAAAGTAACTTTCTGCCTGACCAGCAGATAAAGTATTGACCTGGAATGCTGAGATCACAGGTTCAAAACCCTGGACTTGCCTGGTTGCCTGGTCAAGGCACATATGGGAATTGATGCTTCTTGCTCCTCCCCACATTCTCTCTCACTCCTCTCTAAAATAAGTAAAATCTTTTTTAATAAAGTAACTTTCCATATCCATATTATTTATTTAATATTTTCTTATACTGTTTGAAATCATGTTACCTTCAGATGCATATGCCTTAAAATTTAATAAACTTTATTTTTAGAAAAGTTTCACATTCATAAGAAGTGCAAAAATAGTACAGAGAATGGCCATATACCCTATGCCTGATTGTTTCCTCAATTATTAACACCTTATATGAGCCTGATATATATTTTACAATTAATGAACCATATTTATATATTAAATTAAGGTCCATATTTTATTCATATTTCCTCAGTTTTTCCAGAATGTCTTCTTTTGTTGTTGTTGTTCCAGAATTCCATCTAAGATACCATAGTGTGCATCTAACTTAGATGTATTCATTAGGCTCTCCATCGCTGTAAGAATTTTTCAGACTTTTCTTGCTTTAGATGATCTTGTCAGATATTTTGTAGATAGTCTATCAATTAAAACTTGTTTGATGTTTTTGTTGTTTTTATACTGAGTTAATGTCTTTTGGGGAATAAGATCACAGTAGAAAGTGCATTCTCAACATAATATATCTAGAGTACACACTATCAAAAGGAATTATCACTGGTGAAGTAGGCTTTAGTCCCTTGATGAAGTATTGCTTTGTAGTGGAATTTTTTCCTTCTATTCTCTCTTTTATACTGTTCTCTTTGGAGAGAAGTGACTGTGCACAGCTCACTTTTAAGTTTGCTTAAAAACTTAAGCAAACTTAAATGGAGAGTTTGCTCCACTTTTTGAAGATACAGTACCTACATAAAGTATTTGGAATTATTTTGCATGAGATATTTGTCTCTTCTCCCATATTTATTTATTGGGTCATATATTTATATGAGTATGGATACCTGGATATTTCATTTTGCATTGGGTTATAGAGTAATATTTATTTATTTCTCAAATAGTTCCATATTTGTCCATTGTAACTCTTTTATTTGGCTAATGTATGCAATGTATCCTTTGATACTCTTCCTTTAGTGTAATTTTTTTCCTTTTTTTTAAATTTAGTTCTAAACAAAAACAAAAACAAACTTCCTAGCATTACATGATGATCCAGAATCATCCTGTATATTACTTGCCTCAATCTAAGAATCAGTGACTTTTTAAAGGAATTTTGGTTTCTTTTATTAGAGAATGCCAATAGAAACCAATATCTATACAGTAGGTGTGTACACTCTTAATGACAGTTAATTTTAGGCCATCTTATCTAACAGACAAAGAAATTCATATATATTAAATCAGTATATAAATAAATATTCATAAACACTTCTATATAATATCTTGTATATTATGTATTTTATTAATGTTTTTACTTCTAAACCATTAAAAAATGGATCATTCTAGCCTCTTTCCCTTGAAGATTCATAAGATCACATTCCGAAAATGAGGAAAGGTATTCCCACCATCTGACATTTATTTAACTGTTTAACTCCCATATACATGTACAGTAGCATCAGGATTGTTAGCCTATAACCAGCTAAGAAAGCAATTTTATTAACTTGTTTATAATGCTTATGTGCATTTATTTCTGTGTTCAGCCCTATAGTATTGACTCATTTTCCAAATTACTTAGATGAGCATCTTTTTTGTATTGTCCTTACTGTTGTTGCTTCATACATTTGAAATATAGTTAAATTTTCTCATCACAGTTACTATTTCTTTCTGAAATTCCCCTTCCTCCTTAATAACTTTCCTTTAAATCAGCATATAATAAGGTGTTCTTTTTATTGTAAAGTTGTATTGATTTTGTAAAATGCATACTATCACTAATAAATCATCATAACAATATTTTCCACCACCCTAAATATCTCTGATACTTCACTTACTCATCCCTCTACCCTACTTCTAAATCTCTGGAAAGTTTTGGTCTTTTTACTGTTTCTCTAGTTTTGTTTTTTTCCAAAGTATAATTATAATTATACAGTATATAGAGTTTTTAGGCTGCTTTTTTTACTTATTAATATGCTTCTAAGATTCCGCCATATTATTTTGTGAATTGAAAGCTTGTTTTATCACTGAATAGTATCATGTTATATGTATGTATCAGTTTGTTTATTTATTCAGCGATTGTGAATATTTTGCTTGATTTTAGTTTTAAAAATTATGAAAACAGTTATTATAAACATCCCTGTGCAAGTTTTAATGAACATAAGTTTTTATATCAGTTATATAAATACCTAAAAGCATAATATTAGATTGTATGGTAAGACAGGCTTAACTTTGTAAGAAATTCCCAAATTTTCTTCCAAATTTGATTTTTTTTTTTTACTAATATTTCTGTCTGTAATGCATGAGAATTCTTATTGCTCCAAATTCTCATCAACAATTGGTAATGTCAATTTACAAAATAAAATCTAGCCATTGGAATAGGTGTGTAGGGGTATTTTATTGGTTTTAATTTGCAGTCCCCAAGTTATGAATAATGTTGCCAGTCTTTTCATTAAGAAAATTATCTTTGCTTTCATTTGTACATTTTATTTGATAAGTGTCTGCTTATCATTTGGCTTTTACATTCGTTATTAAGCTTTGTATGTAATTTGTTAAAATTATATATAATTACTTATTTTTGGCAATATTACAAATATTTTTATGTAACATTCTAATTGTCACTCACTGATACATATAAAAAATGGACATTTATAAAATGAAGTATACACTTGCTATTTATGTTTATTAGCAATAAGCCTTTTTATGGTGATTCTTTGTGACATGCTACATGGGCAATTATGCAATTTACAAAGCAAGACAGTATTATTTTTTCTTTGCTACCAGCATATCTATTATATCCTTTTGTTGTTCTAGTATCCTATCTAAGATTTCAAATACAAATTTAAAAGAAGGAGTGAGAGAGAACACTAATGCCATGTACTTGACCCTAAAAGAAAGTGTTCAGTTTTTCACCTTTAACTTACCTAGCTGTTGGATTATTGAAGATGCTCATTATCAAGGTGAAAAAGTTATGTATTCCTAGTTTTCTGAACATTTTAAATATAAATAAATAAATGATGCATTTTGTCAAGTGTTTTTTCTAAATCAATGTGACCAAATAATTTTTTTTATTATTATTGAGTGGCAGAGAGGCAGAGACAGATGCCTGCATGCATCCCCATTGGAATCCAGTGGCAAGCCCTTTCCCTAACCTGCAATGCTCTGCCCATCTGGACAGCTGCTCTGCTACTAGGCAACCAAGCAATTTTAGGGTTGAGGTGAGGCCATGGAGCCATCCTCAGCACCCAGGGCCAACCTTTCACAAAACATTTAAGCCTTGGGTGCCAGAGGAGAAGGGGAGGGTGCAGAAGCAAATGGTCACTTCTCCTGTGTTTGCTGACCAGGAATTAAACCTGAGACTTCCATACACCTGTCCAATGTTCTACTGCTGATCCAATAGGGCAGGGCCTTTATATTTTATTTTGTTTTGTTTTATTTTACTTTTTTAGAAAATGAGAGAGAAAGGGAGAGAGAGAGAAAGAGAGAGAGAGAAGAAGAAGGGAGAGAGATGATAAACATCAATCTTCATTGTGGCACCTTAGTTGTTCATTGATTGCTTTCTCATATGTGCCTTGACCAGGAGACTCAAGCTGAGCCAGTGACCCCTTGCTCAAGCCAGTGACCTTGGGCTCAAGCCAGCAACTTTGAGCTTCAAGTCAGTGACTTTTGAGCTCAAGCTAGCCACAATGGGGTCATATCTATGATCCCAAGCCAGAACTTAGGATCAGAACTGAAGTTCATGAGCCCACGCTCAAGTTGAATGAGCCCACACTTAAGCTAGATGAGCCCACACTCAAGCCAGTGACCTTGGAGTTTTGACGTGGGCCCTCAGCATCTCAAGCTCTATTCACTATGCCACAGGCTCTGACCAAATGATGTATTTTCTTTATCCTTTTGATGTGGTGGATTACACTGATCATTTTTTTCAGTATGTAACCACACTTGCATAACTGAAGTAAATTCCACTTTGTCTTTGTATGTAAATCAATTTATACATTACAAAATTCAGTCCTTAATATTTTGTTGAGGGAATTTTTTTTTTATTTGTGGTCATGAGGGATATTGGTTTATAGATTGTTTTTCTTGTAACACTTATATCTGGTTTTGATGTTAGGATAGATAATACAAGGCACAAAAACATTTTTTTAAGAATTATCTTTTCTATTTTTATTTTCTGAAAGCAATTGTACAATACTGGTATCATTTTTATGCTTTTTTGAACAAAGCAAAATATTATTTTTTTTCCTCAATATATTCCTTTCTATGGCAACGTGCACCACCTGAAATCCCTGTATTACAAAAAAAAAATTAAATTATTTTGTTCCTTAATTAAACTTTTAAATCCTCTTATTCAGTCTACAAAATGCAAACACCAACATATTTTCAATTCTACTAACAGAAGCTTTCTTGTTCATTACTGCAACCTCAGTAACTAATCATTACTTCATCATGAAACACATACACACAGATAGGTATTTGGTAAAATATTTCAAGAACTAAAAATTGAGGCCCTTGTCAAGTAACTCAGTTGGTTAGTACATCATCCTATTATGCCAAATTTGCTGGATGGAACCCTTGCCAGGGTATGTATGATAAGCAACCAATGAATACATAAATAAGTGGGAAAATAAATTGATGTTTTTGTCTCTGTCTCTCTCTAAAAAATGTTTAAAAATAATTGAAAATAAAATTGATCACTTAGTATAAAAAGAATAATTGTATGACTTGTCAATGCTTAGTAAAAGCAGTAGAAGATTATTATTTGTAGATAGATAAGGCATGATGAAACATGTTATACCAACTTGCCTACTTCAATTTAACAGGCTGAAACATCGTGGAACTGAATTTTTACCAAACATATGGCAACTAAACAGCTATACACTTTTTAAAAAGTGTCTCACCATGTGAAGTAGGTCATTGAAAACATAGGTGGACAATGGCATATTAACACTACTAGAAGAGCACAGTTCTCAAATTGTTAAAGTCCTCACTGTCATACAAATAAATAATGAGCATGTGTCAAAGTCACATTTAACTTAATGAGGGAACCAGCAGAATAGCAGGGCTTATTAAAATTATATATTAAGAACTAGGACTTATATAGCCAGTGTGGAAAAAAATACTAAAATAGATACCTAGTTTCAAGAAGTGTGAGGAGTCTAAGAATTTTATTCTACTTGCAAGCTAACAACTTAGCTTTGCTACAGTTTTATGTACGCTTGTAGAACATATGACAGTCCTTGATCAAAACCAGAGAACTATTAATTACAGAACTATCAACAATCAGAATATAGCTTTTTTATATTCCAGTTCCATGAGATCCAATACCAACTGATAAAAGTTGGATATTTCAAGGAAAAAATGGCACTAGACAGGTTTATCATTGAGGACTACTTTGTTCAAAACTATTGCAAAAGTGATAGCAAAAAGTAATTTCTAAGCACAATTCCCTTCTGGGAGCCAGAGGGTTTTTTTCCTCTGCAATTATCCTTGAGGTGCCAAAAGAAACTCTCTGCTAAATCCCTAGACAAGAGTAAGGAAAAACTGCAAGCTATTGCAATAGGAGAGAAAGATTGAATTCAATTGCACTGAATGTAAAGGAAGTTGGTGATTTAAATGTTTGGTGAGTTAGTGAAAATGTACTGTAGGATACTAGCTGGACCTAGGACAACTGTGTTTGTTAATTGATGCTTATCGAAATTAGTCTTCTACTCTCTCACAGAGCTCTACCTTTCTTAATCATTTCATTTCAAAAGATGGCTCTCAAGTCCTTGAAAAAATAAATTTCTGGTTGTCAAACTGACTATATGCGAGGAGAAGACTCACATCTTAAAAGAGCTTAAAAAATATTTACAATGACAAGTTTCTTAAAGTAAATGCTCTTAGAAAACGGATTTATAGTCAAAACAAAGCTTAAGTTTAGTCAAGTTGAGCGGCACCTTTAAGGCAGCCTTGGTTAGATGAGACCTTTACACAGTAGGTTCCATGACAGAAGAAAAATTCTGAGTTTAGAGAGTCCTAATATTTTGATAATGGGCACAAAATCATTACTCTAGAAATTACACAAAGCTCTTTACTCTAGAAAAAGATACTATAATTATCTTTGAAAGTTGTAAGTATATCCTCCTTTTCACTTTAGTCCAGAAGGAGATGTTCTCTCTCTCTTCCAAATCTGTTTACTATACAACTCCTTGGAAAAAGTTGTCTTACACAAATGATATCTTTCTTTTAAATTGTGTAGAAATGAAAAAGAACAGATGAAATATTGTCCCAAAAAACAAATTTATATAAAATCTAAAAGAATGTGTTACAAGCAAAAAAATTGTAATATCTTGGTTATCTTCCATATTAGACAGGAAAAAAAAAGCAAACTTTTAAAGCCTTCTAAAATTAATCTGTCTCTCAAAAGTTTAAAACACATGCCCTATAACAAATAAATTTTGAAAAAGAGTTACATTTCCTGAGAAGCAGATGACCCTTTGCTGGCACTAGTAGAAAATACTGCAATGTGTCAAAAGGTCATACATTCACATTTCCCCCCGTATTTGATTTATCCTCAGTTTAAAAGATTTCTGGTTTATTTATCTTATTTTTCATTATAGTATCTTAAAATTTATTTAAATTTTTAATTACTGTTTACATTTAATATTATTTTGTGTTTGTTTAGCATACACAGCACAGTAGTTAGAAAATCACGTACTTAACAAAGTGGTCTCCCTGTTCAAGTACCGCCTGGCCTCAGACATAATTATTATGTTATTGTTGACTATATTTGTTATGCTTTGAGCCAAAGGAAACCATAAAAAAATAAACAACAATAAAGAAACAACCTTTTGAATGGGAGATATTTACCAATGATACATCTGATAAAGGATAAGTAGCTAAAATTTATAAATAATTTATACAATTTAACACCAGAAAAGTAAACAACCTAACTAATAAGTAGGCAGAAGACCTGAATACACACTTTCCCAAAGAAGACATATAAGTCTCCAGTGAAAAATTGCTTCACATCACTAATCATGAGGAAAATGCAAGTCAAAACCACAATGAAATACTGCCTCACACCGGCCCCAAAGGCTATCATCAATATATTTGCAAATGACTAGTGTTGGTTAGGATGTGGAGAAAAGGGAGCCCTCATGCACTGTTTGTGGGAATGCAGATTAGTGCAATGAGTATGAAAAACAGTATGAAGATTTCTCAAAAAATTAAAAATGGGACTGCCTATGCCCCAGAGATTCCACTTCTGGGAATATATCTAAAGAAAACTGAAACACTTATTTGAAAGTATTCAATATATATGCACCCCAATGTTCACTGCATCATTATTTACAATAGCCAAGATTTGGAAGCAACCCAGGTCTCTAACAATAGATGAGTGGGTAATAAAGTTGTGGTTCATGTACACAATGGAATATTACTCAGCAGTAAAAAATAAAATCTTGCTCAATCAGTGGTGGCACAGTGGATAGTGGGTCAACCTATAATGTTTAGATCCTGGGTTCAAAACCCCAAGGTCATTGACTTAAGTATGGACTCACTAACTTGAGCACAGGCTTGCCAGCTTGAGCATGGGGTCACTGATTTGACTGCACGATCATTGATGTGATCCCAAGGTTGATGTCTTGAGCCCAAGGCCATTGGCTTGAAAAAAAGGTCACTGGCTCAGTGTGATCTCCTCAGTCAAGGCACATACAAGAAAAATTCAATGAACAACTGAAATAAAGCAATTATGAATTGTGCTTTTCTCTCTTCTACCTCTCTCCATTCCTGTCTCTCTAAAATCAATTAAAAAAGAAAAGAAAAGAAATTCCTACCTTTCATGACAGCATGAATAGAAGTAAAAGATATTATGCTAAATGAAATGTCTGGGAGAAAAGAATTAATACCACATTTTTATAGATAATGAAAATAAGACATATAACCAATTAATACTATACATGTAAAAAAATTACAAACAATATTGTACAACAACTGATACTCTTACCTTCATTCAGCATTAGCTATTTAAAATACTCTGTGAATTTAAGTAAAATATTGTATTATTTTACTTAACTCATTCACTTACATAGATTCAATGAGTTGTGTTAATTGACAAACCTTGTTATATATTTGATAAGTATAAAATCATAAAATATTAAACATACAAATTTAACTTTTATCTCCTGGGGTTTTTGCAAAGCAGAGATTAATAATTTTTTGCCAGCTCTATGGTTGGATCTCTACTACTATAGAGCATGATGGCAGAAATGAAAACATGTTTTTTAAACATATTTAAATAACTATTGTCATGTAAATAAAAAGACTGATTAAGAGATACGTGTTTTTCTAAGAAATTGATTGATAAAGTCATTAAATTAATAAGATATTGTATAGTGTGATTTCTTTGTGCCCTAAATGTTTTTTATCTTATAATCTACATTATGACTTTCTACAGACATATTTCATGCATTCCAAGAGATTTGTTAAAATTGGATGCCATCTAAAAGGTTTCTTTACAGTTTTTACAAACATTATCTTCTACATAGAGGTAAAACATTAATAAGAAATATATAAATTATCCCCCAAATGCCCATGAGAAAATAGAGTATTAAAAAAATATATCTCGGCCCTGGCCGGTTGGCTCAGCGGTAGAACGTCGACCTAGCGTGCGGAGGACCCGGGTTCGATTCCTGACCAGGGCACACAGGAGAAGCGCCCATTTGCTTCTCCACCCCTCCGCCGCACCTTCCTCTCTGTCTCTCTCTTCCCCTCCCGCAGCCAAGGCTCCATTGGAGCAAAGATGGCCCGGGCGCTGGGGATGGCTCCTTGGCCTCTGCCCCAGGCGCTAGAGTGGCTCTGGTCGCAACATGGCGACACCCAGGATGGGCAGAGCATCACCCCCTGGTGGGCAGAGCGTCGCCCCATGGTGGGCGTGCCGGGTGGATCCCGGTCGGGCGCATGCGGGAGTCTGTCTGACTGTCTCTCCCTGTTTCCAGCTTCAGAAAAATGCAAATATATATATATATATATATATATATATATATATATATATATATATATATATATATATATATATATATATATATATCACCATTTCTTAGGTCTTTGCTTCCAGATGAGAGGAAAGGGAAAAACAATATTCATGCCAAAAAGGGCTCCTGTATGCTCAAGGGAAGGCCATTAAAAAGTTTATTAGTTGAATTATAATAGGGACCACAGTCATCTGGAACACTCCATATTAAGTGGTATTAATACCTATGAGCTTCACTAACTGTATATGAAACTACTTTAATGCATGAGTTTGAGTTGTGTCATTCATAGGAAGGTAGTCATTAAACAACCGTCCCCATTAAATCCTCAATTGTTGCTGGTGGAAATGGTATTCTTTTATGGAGTTACAGTAAACATATTTTTCAGAACTCACATTTGGAAGATTGTGCCTTGGTAAGGTTGAAATAGAAGGCTGTCCATGGGCTACCAGTGTCTCATGTCCCATCTGTCCTACAATGGAATAAGTCCAATCTTGTCTTCATTAAGCCCAGTACAAATAACAGTTTCCAAGTATTCTGTGCCATGGTTAAATGTATTTTAAAGCTTAGTCTAATCCTGCCAGCAATTTTTAGGACCGCAGGGTTGCTTTTAGAGCTTGCCAGTGAAAAGGAACCAGTGCATGTTTCCAAGCAGAAAGAGGAAAGGAGTGACTTTTTTGCTAGGTCTGTGGTTATATTTTGATCTTGGAAAGACTAGCTTTTGTTTCAATCAACCAATCAACTTTTTAATCTTTCAAGAGCTTTGGTTGGTTTCTCCCAATCAAATCCGTCTTCTAGGCTAGACTGTCATGCTTCCATGGCCCCCATCTTGGTTTACACTATACATGTCTTTAAGTGGAAGCACGGAAGCACCTACCCTCATAATCTGGAGATGGTCTGTTGTAAGTCTTTCTAATTAACTGGGGCATTAAGTTGGTTAAGTTCTGAGGGAAGAGGACACAATGGTTTTCTGCAATGTATAAATGAGCATGTAAATAATGTAGCTTCCTAGTAAATGGAATGCTGTAACTTCTTAATTAGCAGGTTTCCCAGTTTTATTAATCTTAATATTTAATTCTCTCTTTCCTAGTTTATTATGCTTACTGTATGGTTCTCTCTGCTTCCTTACCTTATTAGTATTTAGCTACCTATGTTAACACAATGACAAATATTATTTTTTCTAATTAATTTCATTCATTCTTATTAGATTAATTCTACTGGGTATTATGTCTGATTATGATTTTTCAAAGTCATCTTCTTTTGAAAAGGAGCCCTGGAGGTCTTGATTCACTCCCAACCTCAGTAGTATTCTTGTTGTTCTAAGTGACAATATTAGCTCATACCAGGTATTTATTCTCTACAATATTAATAATCAAAGGTATTTGCTTCAGTCCTTTTCTCTGAGATGATCTTTTGATATGCCATCCTCACCCAAAACTCTAAGACTAAAGGTAAGGTGACACAAAATAAGAAAAGACAGGAACAAATTATTTATTACAAAAAGGAATTACTGATTGTTAATTTTTTAGACTAACATTTAATATCAGTTTAGAGAAGATTAGACTCCCATGTTGATATATAAATTAATTTCTAAACATTACTTGGTAAATAGATACAGTCAAGTCATTGGCACATCTCCTGATTTAAATCAGAGATTAAAATCTCTGAAATATATTATTATTATTAATATCACCCTTTCTATATAAAATAGATTTTTTTGTACAATGAGTTTCTGTTGTTTATTGACAAATTTATCCCATTATAGATTAAATAGATGGTGTGGTTAATTAAGAGATAAAATTATACACAAATGTTTCTAATTTTCCTCTTTCTTCTTAATACCAAGCCATAGTTTCCAAGTTCAATCATCAAGACTTTCATATTGTACTAGATTGGGAGAAAAAGAATTACACTTGATGTTAAAACTATTTCTGTAATTTTATTTTTCTTAATATAGACTAAAGCAAAAGAATCAATAGAAAAAGGCTGAGGTGAAGCACAGGTTAATGGTTTGGCTTAACCTCTTCAAAAATAACATCAGCTTCAACAGACATGAGAAATGTCTGTTCATATTTTTTAAAAAGTAATTAAAAAATATGATAAATATCAACTTAATCAATAGTGTTTGAAACAAAATATAATGAGCAAAGGTACTTCACTATCTGGGCAAATTGTACAAAAAGTAAAGAATAGCTTAAATTTTTTGATAAAATATGTATAACATAAAATTTATCTTCTTAACTATTTTAAGTATATAATTCAGCAATTTTAAATATGTAATTATGAAACCTATCTCCAGAAAGTATCATTATGCAAATCTGAAATTCTATGCCAAATAATAGTTCCTCATTCCTAGATATTCATAGACCTTGGCAACCAGCTTCTATTTTTTTTTTCTGAAATGAGAAGTGGAGAGGCAGAGAGACAGACTCCTGCATGTGCCCGCTGGGATCCAC
Organism: Saccopteryx bilineata; assembly: GCF_036850765.1. Classification (NCBI taxonomy): domain Eukaryota; kingdom Metazoa; phylum Chordata; class Mammalia; order Chiroptera; family Emballonuridae; genus Saccopteryx; species Saccopteryx bilineata. The sequence continues at coordinate 95,957,296 of NC_089495.1, read as the reverse complement.
CCAGCAATCCCACTAGGGGGTGATGCTCTGCCCATCTGGGGCATTGCTCCATTGCAATCAAAGCCATCCTCAGCGCCTGGGTCAACTTGGCTCCAATGAGTCCTGGCTGAGGGAGAGGAAGTGAGAGATTGAGAGAAAGGAGAGGGGGAAGGGTGGAGAAGCAGATGGGCAATTCTTCTCAGTGCCCTGACTGGAAATCAAATCCGGGACATCCACATGTCAAGCCAGTGCTCTACCACTGATCCAGCCAGCCATGGCCCAGCCTCTACTTTTTGTCTCTCTAAATTTGACTACTCTAGGCACCTCATGTAAGTGGAATTACAGTACTTATTTGTCTTTTAGTGAATGATTTACTTCACTTTACCTAATGTTTACATGGTCGTCCATATTGCATAGTTGGAGTTTCTTACCTTTAAAGGCTAAACAATATTCCACTGTTTGAATAATATAATGTTTATTTATTCATCTGTTGGATTCCTGGGTTGCTTTCAACTTTTGGCCAGATAAATAATGCTGTTGTGATCCTGAGTGTACAAACATTTCTTCAAGACTCTGCTTTCAATTCTTTTTAGTATACAAATAGAAGTGAAATTGGAAGACCATATAGAAATTTTTTTTTGAAGAACCAGCATAGTGTTTTCCATAGCAGCCATATCATTACATTCCCAACAGAAGTGCATTAAAGCTTCATTTCTCCACATCCTCACTGCACTCTTAAACAGTTTTCTGATCTTATCAGTTCCAAACTAGAATTCATGTAAGATACAGATTTTTCAGTTCTTGATTTTTGAAATTCATGAGATCTTAACCAGATCAGAGATACAGATGAATGATCATCAGATTTTGATATAAAAGATTTTGAAAAAAACCCTTGTTTCTGTGTCTCAATAAAAAGTTATAATTTATTGTAGCAGTTCTAGAATAATATCAGAATAAGCCAAAGTACCTCAAAGTTCTACTATGTGTTTCAGTAAGTTACAGTTGGGCAAACCCACCTACCACATTATTACTAAGATCAGAATTGCTGGCTGAAAACTGTGTTGCCATTTAGGTTCCACAAAAAGTATAAGAATACCAGTCAATAAGATTGTTATATACTAAGGCATTATATGTTGTTGTTGTTTGTATTTTTCTGAATTGAGAAGCTGGGAGGCAGAGAGGCAGACTCACGCATGCTCCCAACCAGAATCCACCTGGCATGCCCACCATGGGGTGATGCTCTGCCCATCTGGGCCATTGCCCTGTTGCAACTGGAGCCACTCTAGCGCCTGAGAAGGAGGCCAAGGAGCCATCTTCAGCACCCAGGCCAACTTTGCTCCAATGGAGCCTTGGCTGCAGGAGGAGAAGAGAGAGATAGAGAGAAAGAAGAAGGGGAAGGGTGGTGAAACAGATGGGTGCTTCTCCCATGTGCCCTGGTCAGGAATCAAATCTGGGACTTCTACATGCTGGGTCGATGCTCTACCACTGAGACAACCGGCCAGGGCCCGTTATTTGGTTTAACCACATTCATTATTATATAGCATAGTGATAGAGAAAAACAAAGGGCATGAAAAGGAGGGTTAATATATAAATATAATAAAATAGTAAGAAATATTCAAAGGCAAAAAAACTGTACGCGTTGCAAGAGCTAGTTTCAATGTGCAGGCTTAATGGGAAATAATGATAAGCTTAATTTTAGATGAGTTTGTTTTGGAATTGATGATACAAATAATTGGCACATTGTTTTTGTTAGTTTTTTCTGAAATTTTCTCCTAAAAAATTGCCCATGTTGATGAGTTATATGTTACAAATCATCATTTAAGTTTAATATCTATAATAGTTAAAAATATTCATTATCATTTATGATTGCTTTTTTGAGCCCTTTTAACATTGTACTTTATTATTTATAATAAAAATGACGTGAATATAAGAGAAATGATACCTATAATATGTTAAAATATTCTTTGTTACATTTCTTATGTAGCAAAAGTTAAGGTATCAATCTCTTCCTATCTTTAAGGCTAATAGTATGCTAATTATATGGTAAATTTAGTTTATACTGAAATAAACTTATTCTAGAAATATTGTTATATAAAATACTTTGTTAAAAACTTAAATTTTATATTAAAGCTTCATGTTAAAGTGATGCAAACAAGAATGAATTAAAATACTTTGACCTGCAAAGATTTTCTCACAATATACAATATAGCTCAATTAAATGCATTTCATAGTCAAATATACATATTCTGTTGTCATTAAAAGTCTTTTAGTTAAGCTGTACTCTTCCTACTCAGAATATCTGAGATAGTACCTCATTTTCTATTCAGCTGAGCAGAACTTGAATATAGAAATTAAATTTTAAAGTGTGACTAATGCACTTGAGTCCCAATTCTGCCTGTGTCTCAGATACACTTATCATCAGTGTGCTTGAAAATTTTTATATCTAAATTAAACTTTAAATGCTTTACTATTATTTGCAAAAATATTTGTTTTCATTTACTATAAAATATTTTTAAATAAGGATAATTAATTACCCTTTTTTGATTATTGCTCTTAGAAATCACTTCCTTGAAGGCACTGTTACAAGGAATTCTTACATGATATGAAGTTAATACAAATGATTGAAGCGGAATAAAAGCTCCACATCATTCTTTTCACATGCAAAACACAAAGACAAATTTAGGGGATATTTTGTTGTTGGTGGTGGCCACATGCTTTTTCTCTAGTTCTTAGACATGTCACTTAACTTTTCTGTTCAGTGTCACGCCTTCTCTGGAGCTCACTAAGCCTGGCAGCCTTGGCAGAAATCCTTGACAGCTTGTCAAGCCCAAGGCAAATGCATGTAATCTTTCCTCTAAGTAATTAATAATTAATTATTGCTCATTAATCTTAAACGAATGGCAATTGGGAATAATCTAGTCTTTAAAACAAGAGGAAAAAAACACAAAGACGTTTTTATTTCAAAAGTTGAAGATTTTACAAGTCAAATGAATCCTGGGGCTAATTGTGAAAATCAGTAAGATAAAGAAGCATACAAGCAAGCATGAAACCAGTCACACATGGTCCCAGCACCTCCAAACTGTCTAAACTGTTCCTCTTGAGATAAACTCTATAATCATCTTGAAATTTAAATCACAATGCCACCTATTTCCAGGGGAACACACACACACACACACACACACACACACACACGACAGCAATTTCGTTTCCTAGAAAGGCAATTTTTCTCTTTAAGAGGCTGAAGAAAATGGCTTTCTGAAACACTGACATCTGAATGCTATTATTTTCCTCCCTTATACAAAATTTTTTTTTCTGAACTGTATAGTTTCTAGTAAAATAAAGAAGAATAGTCTGATAGAATCATTTCAACAAATGGAAGTCATTAGCTGTTATTTGTATTTTGTTTTGTTCTTTAGGTATTCACAGTGTCACCAGTTGTAATGACATTGTTTTGAGTACTTACTTGATGGGGAGAAGCTACAACACCCATTTTTGACATTTGTAGAAATTTTGAAAAGAAAAAAACAAAAATGTCCTTTAAAACTATTGAAACTAATTATAGTCCTCAGTGTTGGGGGAGATAAAATATTATTTTTGCTCATGTGGAAATCATTTGAGAATTCTGAATGCAGGGGGAAAATAATTCCTTTACAATCATTTTAGGGAAATAACAGAAGAGGTAACTAAGCCCCTCAGACATAGATGAGTATGGGTCAAGGCTTGCACATACAAATAGTCATGGTTTTCCATGTCTTCCCTGGTTAACATAATATACAATGTTATTTTGCAAGGCATGACTCTCTCCAGTCATGTTGTACTGAATAAAGGGTTAAATCTTACAGGTTCCCCTTTATCTCTCCCCCTTTTGCCTACCTCTGGAATCTTAGTCAATTAGGTTTTGAATTGCAATGTTGAAGTTTGCATCTTTGCCAGTATGTGGTTATTCTAATGTTATTCTAAGATGATATATATTGCTTTAGGAAGATATAAATAATTTTAGGACTAAATGTGTGCTAAGAAACAATATTTTCATTATAAACATTTTTTTGTAAATTTTTTCTATATATTTATACATTAAAAATTAAGTTAGGCTGATAATGAGATTGATTGCATGTCTCAATTTTGAATCTCTGCTTATATATAATACACAATGCATGATTATATTATCAAAAAACAAGTTAGAAATAGGATTTTGATTATTGTTAAAATATTTTTAATAAGTGTATGGCCAGTAACCATGGCCACCATTTGATTTGGACAGACGGTAATGAAACAACAAAGTGAAAAACTGGTGGGCCATTACATTTAATCCTAGCTTGCACCTGGTGGGCGAGAAATACACACAGTGGGAAAACACTTCCCTTTCCATTCAGGGCCCCCAAAGCCACTGACTCATCCAAGTTTCCTGGAATCAAAGGTTTATACCTCACCAGCATTATTCACCTCTGTTCCCCATCTCCTTCTCTCTGCACAAACTCTGTGCAAACTGGCTTCTCCTTCAGCACTCTGACATCTTGGCTGCTTCTCCTCTGCAATGCTAATTTCAGGAAACTAGAGAGAGAGTGTGGGTGCTCCTGGTCTGCCCCATTTTATAGTGTAGAAATCAAAACCTTTAAGCCAATATACAAATAAGGAAGTATCTGATACAAAGCCACTTATCTGAGGCATAAATGGGATCCTCATAAGAGTGCACCACTTCACATCATGCAACAGTCAATGGTGTGGGGATAAGCTTAGTGTTGAGAAGATCTTAGTATTAAAAGGAAGCCTTAGACTTTAATGACTTTGCCAGCTTACTGCCTGTCTCCTACACCCAATGCAAACTATAAGTGAGCAAACATATATATCATATTTACAAACTTATTCGACTAACACCTCTAATAAGTAATGCAATTAATTAAGCATCTTTTCTTTTATCTGTAAAATGTTTGTCTTCTTGAAAAAACTATTTAGATGCTTTGCTTATTTTTTATTTAATTTTTTTAGTGTTTAGTTTTATGAATTATTGAAATATTTTAGATATTAGCCCCTTATCAGAACTATCATTTGTAAAACCTTCTCCCATTAGATTGGTTGCCTCTTTGATTTGTTAATCTTTTTCTCTACAAAAGCTTTTTAGTTTGATGTAGTTTCAAAGTATTTTCTCTTTCAAAAAATTTTTTAAATAGATAAGCAGAATAAGAGAAGCAGTGAGAGAGGGTGGGGTAAATGAGAACCAAAATGTGGAGAAAATATGTAGATTGAAAGATATTTTATTGCTCTTTTACCCTTAATGGTGATGAAAGAAGAGTTGACTTGGGTGTGAATTTTCATTGCAGTATACAGATGATGTATTATTGGATGGTACATCTGAAATTTATGTAACTTTATTAACCAAGGTCACCCCATAAATTCAGTTAATTAAAAGGTATTTTATTGTATGTTTGTAATAGAAAAGAGTTTATAGAAAATTTAAAGTTGAAGACCTAGGAGACATACATAATTTTCCATATATACATAAATTTGTAGGAAAGGGCAATCCTTGGACATAGTTTACTCTTAATGGTCAGTTTATATCATCTTTCAATGGAATTATAATAAAGAAGGATAGATGGATAACTTAAGGAGAATGGTGAAGATTATGAATAAGTTATTAGTCAATTGGTAGAACAGTCATATGAAGGAAAAGTAGAATTTTGTTCAGGTGACAATAAGAACTCTGTTTTAATTCAAGACAATCTGTTTTAGAAGTAATCTGCATGATCAAGGGATTAATTTAAGTATCACTCAAAGGTTTAGGTGTAGTAAGAGAGATTTGATACATGCATAGGAAAAATATATGATCATAATAGTCAGGAGTCCAATTAGTAACTTCAATTTAAATTGATTTTAAGATTTTGTTTTTGCATAGCGTGATCTGTGGTTTGGAGCATTGGATAAAGCATTGACCTGGAACGTTGAGGTTGCCAGCTCAAAACCCTAGACTTGCCTGGTCAAGGCACATATGGGAGTTGATGCCTTCTGCTCCTCCCCCTTTATCTTTCTCTCTCCTCTCCAAAATGAATAAATAAAAAAAAAATAAAGTGAAGATTCTTTTTTGTATAGGTGACATTGCTCATAACTTTTGAAAATATATAATCATTATCAACATAATTTAAGTTTATTTTATTAGCAGATTTCTCCATTGAAAAGTGATTTAAATAGATACATGCATATTAATACTATATTTTATTTCCTAAAGAAGAAAGAAAATTGTCTAAGTCATTTTCATATGCTTTTATATAGATATGTAGGCTAATTATCCATGAATATATCACAATGACTTTATCACATCTTTAATTTTGAATAAAGTACTCTTTTACATGTTAGACATAAATATAGGTTATGTTATGTTGTTATAATTTTACTGTATATATTTATAGACATATAAATATATTATTTCATGATATCAACATTAGACTCCATTAATGATAAGTGTAGAAATATTTTACTATTAAATTTAGGTTCAGAGCCTCTTTGAAACTCAATTTGCTCTCACCCAACTTCTCACTAAGGCTCAAAGCAGAATATTCTCATCCTTCACTGTGAGGTTGTAGTTACTTTGCTTGCTATACTCTCTTTTAACTGCTTCCTGACTTTCACTTTGAAATGTATCAAAAAATTTATTTTTGCAGAAATGTCTAGAAAAGCTTATGATGGGAGGGGACCTGACAATTAGGGGAGTGTAAATTACATTAGTTGTTTGTAAAAGCCTAGCCAATGCCCAGAGATGCTGTCTTTTGATAGATCAGCCACGAGTGCAAATCTGTAGGAAGAGAAGGGACTGCTGGCCCTGGACTTTTGAACCAGCCCATGACTTCATTTAACCAGTTGAGCCGGGAGATAAACAATTTGGAGAAGCTGTGATGTCACTCCAATCCACATATAAAAAATTATTACTTTATACTTATAGAAGCAGTGATGTCAGCCACTTTTTTCCAAGACCCCTGACTTACCTATATAAACTATGCTACAACCTTTCCCAGCACAAACAGGGCTTTGGTCTGTCTTGGTCCATTTGCACCCAGGCATTTTAAGTAAATTATCCTTTTGGAACATACTTGCCTTGTGTTTTTGGTCTGGCTCTCCCCAGTGCTCACCATGAGACCTGAGAATGGGTTTAGCCTGACAGCAATTTCATATGGGATATGGCAGTCCAGCTGGAGTTCTCTCCAGGTCTGACCTAGTTTATACCAACCTGCCAGTTGCCAAGGGAAATTGACAATAAGCTTTCCCCCTCTCCAGTGGAACCCCCCCAACTTTACCCTTTCATTTACAATGATAATTTCTCATTTAATCTATAATTGAGCAGTTAATATGACAGAAGAACATTTTATTTGTCTGCCAATAATTAGTGATTTTATATTTATATGATTTAGTAAATGAGAGATTCTTTTACTACTAGTGATAATTTCATTCTACAATTTGGGCAAATTCAGAATTTTCTGGCTCCTTTGAGTCACTAAGTACTACAGTTTATCACTTTAAGCATTAATCTGAACACTAGAATCAGATAATATATTGAAGGAGATGAGCTCATTTTCAAGACAAATCAATGATATTTGGCTAATAAATCTAAAAAAGGATGAATTTGCTAAGGTTTCCATTTCATTTCCTATTGGTAAACAAAACTCTGTTTTTATCATAAAGAATATTTTCTATATATAACGGCAATATTTTTTATCTCAGCCCATTTTCTAAGCAGAGAATCTGAGATATATAAGGATGGTCTTCACTTCTGATATAAATATGTCTTCTGGGTGCCACAGTTTATTTTCCACATTAAAAATTTTTGCAGACCTAAACATGTTGTATTAAACCAGGAGATAAAAATGCTCAATTGTTCAGCTCAAAGTAGGGAAATAATTCAGATGTAGAAAATGTTGTTTCTCCTTCTCCAGGTTTTCTATGCTTTCTTCTTGTGAAGTAGTTCACTAAATATGTCTGTAGTATAGCTTAATTTACAAAATGATTATATTTGTATTCATATTTTGCACCATCTCTTGGACCTCAATCTCTTTACTTGTAATAAAAATATAATGACTATATCCATTATGTAGGCTCATGGTGAATTTTAGATGTCATCCATAGTTACCACTCAAAAAATATTAACAGTAAGTATTATTAGATATGCCATTCAATAAATGACATTTTGGTTTGTAAAAGTGTTTTTTTCTTTATTTCTATTCAATCTGTCTCATTTTCATATAAAGACTTTGAGTCAAATATGAATAAGTGATGTCTTAAAGGACAATGATAGTCATTTTTCTTTTTTATAAACTTGAATTAACACTGTCTACATATACTTCTATAGTTTATGTAATTCAGACTGTAGAATAATTAAAAAGACTTCTTTCACACCAGCTGATTCAGTAAGAAGGGATTTAATTATGTGTAACATTTCATAAAAGTATTGTCAGAGTGAGGAATTTAGTATGGAAATTAGAATTTAAATAAATGTAGGAGGAGCTGAGAAGTGAAACTGGAAAAGGGAAGTCAGAGTTTCAGAATAACCATCACTAAGTCTGCCTGAAAATCAACAGTAGTGGATAAATAGGAAACTGTAGAAAAAATAGAAAAACCCTGCATATCTGGAAGCTGAAAGAGAAGTATAAAAACCAAACTGGGGAAGATATAGAACCTTTAAGACGCTTTAAGAATGCCCCTTTAAGAAGATACTTTGTGTGTATGTGTGTGTGTATAAAAACCATGGTCTCTAAGGGAACTGTCCAGTTTTATAGAATGAGGAAGCAGGAAAAATAAGTTATAGTTGCCTCTATTTACTGTATTATGTACTACAACTTACCAAGAATAATGACTTCTGCTTCCTTTCTGCCTGAAAATTTTGCTGCCTTCATTTCTTGGCAGAGCCTAATTTGGAACAATATAAGGAGGATATTATGGAAATAATTTAGCAGCCTCTGATGAACATAGTAGTGCCAAGTTGACAACTCGTTATCCAACATATTTTATTAAGAAGAGTAATCATCTTTCTGACTATAATGATCTGTGAAAAAAAAAAGAAGTTACTCTCTCCTAAAATAATGATAAGTAAATATCTTTTCTCAAAAGTATAAAAAATAAAATACTCAAAAAGAATGTTTTTGGAAAAGCAACAGGTATCCACTAAAAAATTATTTACTTAAGATATTGTTAATGGTAAACATATGTTGAGTAAAGTGGCAGAAAAATTTATTTGATTTTTAATAATTACATAAGCAGAAATTAAATTATATGGGTCTTGGATAAAATGACACATATATATTACTTTTATCTAAAGTTTTAATTAAAAATGAGATTTTATGTTACTTATTACAGCCCATTTGTATAAGATAAGAATGGCCTACAGACAGAACTAAACCGTAGTAATTAGAAAGGTATAACCATAACCAAATAAAAAGAGACTCTATTCTTATGTCAGAAGATTTATTCATTCAAAAAGTAAAAATTGCAGCTAATTAGTTTCTAATATATATGCATATATTAGTAAAAATATATTATTTATATAGATTTATTTCTAGAAAATTGCTTAACTCATATATATATATATATATATATATATATATAATCCATTAGTCATATACATAGTAAGCTGAGCCCCCATTATCTCTTTCCAGGACTAGTGAAATATCCTCTTAATTTTTCTCTTACTTTTACCTTTGCTTTTGCACTACATGTTTAATTTCAGCACATCAATCAATGCAATCTGAATTACTTAGATTATGTATTCCTCTACTCAATATCCTGCCATTGGCTCCATTTCACTTGTACTACAAGAAATTATTTAAAATGAACTCCTTTGTTTTATTTCATCCAACCAGTTGTCTCTCACATGTAGTTTCCCAATAATCCCAATTTAGCAAAAAAGATGGTCTTTTTTTTTTCTCAAACTTTTCAGGCATGTTCATACTTCAGGGTCTCTTACATGAAACCTAAAGTTTCTTCTCACAAGAAATTTATGGCATATAATTACAACCTTTTCATCTTCAGTTCAGGTCTTTACTCAAATATAATCTGTTTCTCGTGTGATGTAATCAGGGTTCCCTAAGAGACAACACCAAAGACCAAAGTTTTTTTTAATCAAAGCTATATTTCCAATAGTTAAGAAAGTACTGAGAACATAGCAGGTGCTCACATAGTATTTGCTGAATAAAGTAATGAAAATAGGCCTGACCTGTGGTGGCGCAGTGGATAAAGCGTCGACCTGGAAATGCTGAGGTCGCCGGTTCGAAACCCTGGGCTTGCCTGGTCAAGGCACATATGGGAGTTGATGCTTCTAGCTCCTCCCCCTTTCTCTCTCTCTGTCTCTCTCTCCTCTCTCTCTCTCTCTCCTCTCTAAAAAAAATGAATAAATAAAATAAAATAAAGTAATGAAAATAAAAAATATATAAATATTAGGAAATTTTATTATATTTATCTTAATAAACTTTAAATATTTCCAAAATAAAATCTTAAATGTTATTTTGATGACAGACTTTTCATATAAAAGCAAGTAAATAAAATTATCCAATGGTGATTTCTATATCCTTGTACTAATATTGAAAATCAGTAATTTCTAGAAAAAAGAAATAACTGTCCACATGGGCTATCTCAACACAAATCTGAAGTCATTCGAGTTGTGATAATCACATATTACTTCTGAACACTAACAAAGATAGACATTTCTTTCATATACAAATTACCTAAAATATTGTGGGGTTTTTTTAAATAAAATATTCAACTATGTTTCTGTTAACTACGTATTCTGTTAAGGCAACTGTGGATAACCCTTTTTCAAGGCAAAGTAAAACAAAAGAATTGAGGAGGAATGACTTTCTGACAGAAACAAGTGTTATGCTAAGATCAGTGAAACTTTCTATTTAAAGCACTGAGTTTTGATGTGTAAATTATATAAAAATTATTATATGTTTCTCTGCTAAAATAAAGAGTAGAGAGTAGATGAAAGCCTTTGGATGACCTTAATATTAAAACTATGAAACCTCAAGAACATAAAATGTAATTTAATTTTCCAATACTGTTGTGAATGATGTTACTACATAAAACAAAAATTTACTGGACATTTTCTCTATTTGTAGACAAAATAAAGCATTACTTTTAATTAAGTCACAAACTATAGCAAAAAATAAACACGTGTATTACATCTACCTCTTTTGCAAAAAATAACTACATTTGTTATAAAATAAAATAGTAATTTATATGATTAAAACACCTGGGTACCTTCAAAGGTAAATGTGCATTTAGTTTTGAAGAAATTGTCATCCTTTTAAATATTGATATATATACTTTTTCTTATTTCCTGAGTGAGAGGAGGGGAAATAGAGAAACAGACTTCCACATGTGCCCAACCAGGATCCACCCTGCAACCCTCCTCTGGGACCATGCTTGCAACCAACCTATTTTTAGTACCTGAGGTGGAAGCTCTACAGAGCCATTCTCAGCATCTGGGCCCAGTGCAGTAGAACCATCAAGCCCCGGCTGTGGGAAGAAAAGAGAGAAAGAAACAAGAAAGAGGGGGAGTGATGGAAAAGCAGATGGTCACCTCTCTGTGTGCCCTGACTGGAAATCGAACCCAGGTCATCCACACATAAGGCCAAAGCTCTACCACTAAGTCAAACAGCCAGGGCCAATATTGATATTTTAATAGAATAATTTAAGGGTTTTTTTGTGTGTTCTCTTTTTTTTTCAAAATTTCAAGTTTTTTATTGAAGAGAAAAATACAATGTAACAAAAAATTAATTTAGAGGAATATACACATATATTGTTTGAACAAAATTTATAGGAAGTTTAAACATTGTTAATTTTACACTTTGACATAAAGAAGACAAAACTGCATGTAAGACCAAAATTATATTTAAAGCTTTCATTAATTGATATATTCTGCATCCATGTAAGGGTACTGTAGATAAAAAATTACATGGTTGTGTATAAAAAACCCTTCAGGTTTATCCCATCTTATTATTCCCTTTCCCTCTGTCTTTTCCTCTGGTCCCTTTATCCCTCCTCTGTCTCAATTCTGTTCCTCAGTTCACATTGTTCATTGGATTCCTCAAATGAGTGAGGTCAATAATATTTTTTCTTTCTCTGCCTGGCTTATTTTACTTAACATAATAGTTTTCAGGTCTATCCATGTTGTCACAAAAGGTAAGATTTCCTTCTTTTTCATGGCCCCATAGTATTCCATTGTATGTATGTGTGTGTATATATGTGTGTGTGTGTGTGTGTGTGTGTGTGTGTGTGTGTGTGTATATATATATATATATATATATATATATATATATATATATATTACTGTTTTTTACCACTCGTCCATTAAAGACACACTTGGGCTGTTTCCAGATCTTGACTATTGTAAACAATGCTGCCATAAACATGGGGGTGCATTTCTTCTCTTGAATCAGTGATTGAATCAGTGATATGGTGTTCTTGGGATATATCCTTAAATGTGGGATAGCTGGGCCAAAAGGCAGTTCTATTTTTAATTTTTTAAGGAATCTCCATACTGTTTTCCACAGTGGCTACACCAGTCTACATTCCCACCAGCAGTGCAGGAGGGTTCCCTTTTCTCCACATCCTCACCAGCACTTATTATGTGTTGTTTTGCTAATGAGCACCATTCTGACTGGTGTCAGGTGGTATTTCATTGTGGTTTTAATTTGCAATTCTCTAATGATTAGTGATGTTGAACATTTTTTCATATGCCTATTGGCCATCTTTGCAGAAGTGTCTTCATTTCTTTTGCCCATTTTTTGATTGAATTGTTTATCTTCCTGGTATTGAGTTTTACAAGTTCTTTATAAATTTTGGTTATTAACCCCTTATCACGTATTCTTGAATTTGTTCTCCCATTGTTTGGTTTTTCTTTTAATTATGTTCATATTCTCTTTAGCTGTGAAAAAGCTTTTTAGTTTGATACAGTCCCATTTGTTTAACCTGTCTTTTATTTTACTTGCCCATAGAGATAAATCAGCAAATATATTGCTGTGAGAGATGTCGGAGAGCTTACTGCCTATGTTTTCTTCTAAGATGCTTATGGTTTCATGACTTATATTTAAGTCTTTTATCCATTTTGGGTTTATTTTTGTGAATGGTGTAAGTTGGTGGTCTAGTTTCATTTTTTTGCAGGTAGCTGTCCAATTATCCCTACACCATTTGTTAAAGAGGCTGTCTTTACTCCATTGTATGCTCTTACCATCTTTGTGAAATATCAGTTGTCTATAGAGCTGTAGGTTTATTTCTGGGTTCTCTGTTCTGTTCCATTGATCTGTATGCCTGTTCTTATGCCAGTACCAAGGTGTTTTCAGTACAATGGCCTTGTAGTATAACTTGATATCAGAAAGTGTTATACATCCCACTTTATTGGGTTTTTTTTTCAAGATTGCTGAGGCTATTCATGTTCTCTTTTGGTTCCATATAAATTTTTGGAATATGTGTTCTATATCTTTGAAGTATATTATTGCTATTTTAATTGGTATTGCATTAAATTTATAAGTTGCTTTGGATAATATAAATATTTTAATGATGTTTATTCTTCTTATCCATGAACATGGTATATGCCTCCACTTGTTTGTATCTTCCTTGATTTCCTTCATCAGTGTTTTATAACTTTCTGAGTACAAGTCTTTAATCTCCTTGGTTAAATTTACTCCTAGGTACTTTATTTTTTGTTGTTGCAATAGTGAAGTGGATTGTTTCCTTAATTTCTCTTTCTGACAGTTCATTGTTGGCGTATAGAAATGCTTCTGATTTCTGGGTATTGATTTTATATCCTGCCACCTTGCTGAATTCATTTATCAGGTCCAGTAGTTTTGTGGCTGAGACTTCAGGGTTTTCTATATATAGTATCATATCATCTGCAAATAATGATAGTTCTACTTCTTCTTTCCTAATTTGGATGCCTTTTATTTCTTCTCTTTGTCTGATTGCTGTGGCTAGAACTTCCAGAACTTTGTTGAATAAGAGTAGTGAAAGGGAGCACCCTTTCCTTGTTCCTGATTTTAAGGGGATTGCTTTTAATTTTTGCCTGTTGAGTATAATGCTGGCTGTGGATTTGTCATTGATGGTCTTTATGATTTTGAGTTATATTCCCTGTATTCTCACTTCGCTGAGAATTTTGATCATAAATGGGTGCTGGATGTTATCAAATACTTTTTCTGCATCTATTGATATTATAATGTGGTTTTTTCTCCTTCCTTTTGCTTATGTGATGAATCGCATTGATTGATTTGCAAATATTGTACAGCCTTGCCTCCCAAGAATAAATCCCACTTGATCATGATGTATAATTTTTTTCATGTATTGCTGGATCCGGTTTGCTGATATTTTGTTGAGAATTGTAGCATCTAAATTCATCAAGGATTGCCTGACCAGGTGGTGGCGCAGTGGATAGAGCATCAGACTGGGATGCGGAAGACCCAGGTTCGAGACCCCGAGGTCACCAGCGGTCGCCAGCTTGAGCGTGGGCTCATCTGGTTTGAGCAAAAATTCACCAGCTTGGACCCAAGGTTGCTGGCTCAAGCAAGGGGTTACTCAGTCTGCTGAAGGCCCATGGTCAAGGTACATATTAGAAAGCAATCAATGAACAACTAAGGTGTCGCAATGCACAACGAAAAACTAATAATTGATACTTCTCATCTCTCCGTTCCTGTCTGTCTGTCCCTGTCTAACCCTCACTCTGACTCTTTCTCTGTCTCTGTAAAAAAATAAAATAAAATAAAATAAATAAAAATAATTTTAAAAAATTTATAAATTCATCAAGGATATTGGCATATAATTTTTGTGTGTGTGTGTTGTCTTTGCCGGTTTTGAAATCAGAATAATTCTCACCTCATAAACGGAGCTTGGAAATCTTCCTCTTCTTGAATTTTTTGAAATAGCTTGAGAAGGACAGGAGTTATTTCTTTTTTGAATATTTGATAGAATTCATCTGTGAAGCCATTGGCCCAAGACTTTTGTTTGTTGGGAATTTTTTGATAACTGTTTCAATCTCATTTGTTGTAATTGGTCTGTTTAGGTTTTCTGATTCTTCCAGAATCAGAAAATCTAGATTGATTTTTGAAAGATTATATGTTTCAGAATTTTCCAATTTACCTACGTTGTCTAATTATTTGGCATACAGTTCTTCATAGTTTTTTCTTACAATCCATTGTATTTCTGTTGTGTCAGTTGTTATTTCTCTAATCTCATTTCTAATTTTATTTATTTGAGTCCTCTCTCTTTTTTCTTGGTGAGTCTGGGTAAAGGTTCATCAATCTTGTTTAGCTTTCAAAGAACCAGCTCTTGGTTTTATTGATCTTCTGTATTTTTTTTTAGCCTCTATGTCAGGGGTCCCCAAACTTTTTACACAGGGAACCAGTTCACTGTCCCTCAGATCATGGGAGGGCTGCCACATACAGTGCTCCTCTCATTGACCACCAATGAAATAGGTGCCTCTTCCGGAAATGTGGCGGGGGTGGATAAATGGCCTCAGGGGCCCACATGCAGCCCGCAGGCCGTAGTTTGGGAATGCCTGCTATGTCATTTATTTTGGTTCTGATTTTTATTATTTTCTTCCTTCTACTACCTCTGGGCTTTAGTTGCTATTTTTTTTTCTAGTTCTTTTAGATGCAGGGTTAAGTTATTTAAGGTTTTGCTAGCTTCTTAAGGTATGCCTGTAATGCTTTGAACTTTCCTCTCAATACTGCTCTTGCTGTGTCCCATAAATTTTGAGTTGTTTTAGGTTCATTATCATTCATTTCTAGGATTTTTAAAATTTCTTCTTTGATCTCATTGTTAACCCATTCATTATTTTATAACATGCTATTTAATTTTCAAGTGTTTTAGTATTTTTCAGTTTTTCTGTTGTGATAGATTTCTAGTTTCATGCCTTTATGATCAGAACAAATGCTTGATATAATTTCAATCTTCTTAAATTGTTGATACCCCTTTTGTGCCTGAACATGTGATCTATCCTAGAGAATGCACCATGAGCACTTGAAAAAAATGTATACTCTGCTGCTTTAAGGTGAAAGCTTCTGAAGATATTTATTAAATCCAGTTGATATATTGTGTCCTTTAATTCTGCTGTTTCTTTGTAATTTTCTTTCTTTAGGATCTCTCTAGTGATGTTAGTGGGATATTGAAACTCCCTACTATTATAGTATTGCTATTGGTCTCGCCCTTTATACCATCAAAGTCTGCTTTATATATTAAGGTGCTCCTATATTTGGTGCATAGATATTTATTTTTTATTTTTTATTTTTTATTTTTGTTTGTTTAGGATTTTTTTATTATTATTAAATTTAATGCAGTGACATTGATAAATCAGGGTACATATGTTGAGAGAAAATATCTCTAGATTATTTTGACATTTGATTGTGCTGTATACCCCTCCCCCAAAGTTAAATTGTCTTCTGTCATCTTCTATCTGGTGTTCTTTGTGCCCCTCCCCTCCCCTAACCCCTCTCTCCTTCTTCACCCCCTCCCCACTCCCCCAACCTCCTGCCCCTGTTGCCATCACATTCTTGTTCATGTCTCTGAGTCTCATTTTTATGTCCCTTCTATGTATGGATTCATCTTAGTTTTTTTTTTTTTTCTGATTTACTTATTTCACTCCGTATAATGTTGTCAAGGTCCATCCATGTTATTGTAAATGATCCGATGTCATCATTTCTTATGGCTGAGTAGTATTCCATAGTATATATGTACCAAAGCTTTTTAATCCACTCGTCCTCTGACGGACACTTGGGCTGTTTCCAGATCTTCGCTATTGTGAACAATGCTGCCACAAACATGCGGGTGCATTTCTCCCTTTTGAGCCGTTCTATGGTGTCCTTGGGGTATATTCCTAAAAGTGGGATAGCTGGGTCAAAAGGCAGTTCGATTTCCAGATTTTTGAGGAATCTCCATACTGTTTTCCACAGTGGCTGCACCAGTCTGCATTCCCACCAGCAGTGCAGGAGGGTTCCCTTTTCTCCACATCCTCGCCAGCACTTATTCTGTGTTGTTTTATTGATGAGTGCCATTCTGACTGGTGTGAGGTGATATCTCATTGTGGTTTTAATTTGCATTTCTCTAATGATTAGTGATGTTGAGCATTTTTTCATATGCCTATTGGCCATCTGTATGTCCTCTTTGGAGAAGTGTCTATTCATCTCTTTTGGTGCATAGATATTTATAATGGTTATATCTTCTTGTTGGATTGCTCCCTTTATCATTAGGTAGTGAACTTCTCTATCTCTTACTACAGCCTTTGTGTTAAAGTCTATTTTGTGAGATACAAGTATTGCTACCCTAGTTTTTTTTCATTTTCATTTCGTAAAATATTTTTTTCCAAACTTTTACTTCCAGTCCATGTGTATCTTTTGTTTTGAGATGTGTCTCTTGTTGACAGCATATGTATGGGTCCTGTTTTTTTAATCCAGGCAGCTACCCTATGTCTTTTGATTGGATCATTTAATCTACTTACATTTAACATTATTATTAATATGTAGTTTTTTATTGCCATTTTATTCTTTAAAGCTACATTCCTCATTTACTATATTCCTTTTCCCCTTGCTCTGTTTACAATAGGCCCCTTAACATTTCTTAAAGCATTGGTTTGGTTGTAATGAATTTCTTGAGTTTATTTTTGTCTGGGAAGCTTTTGATTTCTCCTTCAATTTTAAATGATAGCTTTGCTGGATAAAGAAGTCTTGGTTTTAGGTTCTTGTTCTGCATTACTTTGAATATTTCTTGCCATTCCCTTCTGGCCTCAAGTGTTTCTGTTGAAAAGTCAGAGTCATCCTTATGGGGGCTCCTTTGTAGGTGACTGACTTTTTTTCCTCTAGCAGCTTTTAGTATTTTCTCTTTATCTGTTAGCTTTGGTATTTTAATTATGATGTGTCTTGGTGTAGATTTCTTTGGGTTTCTCTTTAATGGAATTCTCTGTGCTTCTTGAACTTGTGTGACTTTTTCCTGAGTCAATTTAGGAAAGATTTCATCTACGATTTCTTCAAACAAAGTCTCTATCCCTTGTTCTTTCTCTTCTTCTTCAGGAATCCCTCTGATGCAGATGTTGTTTCTCTTTTAGGTTGTTACAGAGCTCTCTTAGATTTTCCTTATACTTTTTTTAGACTCTTTTCTTTCTGTTGCCCTGCTTTTGTATTTTTATTTATCTAGTCTTCTAAATCGCTGATTTGATCCTCTGCTTCATCCACCCTTTATTTGCTTCTAGTGTAGTCTTTATTTCTGATATTCCATTTGTCATTTTTGACTGGTTCTTTTTTATTATTTCAATATCCTTTTTGATGCTTGTTATCTCTTTATTTGTGGGCTCATTGTGTCCATCCATTGTTGCTCTAATATCTTTCAGCATTCTAATAATCATTACTTTAAACTCTGCATCTAGTAATTTGGTTATTTCTATCTCACTCAGTTCTTTTTCTGGGTGTTTCTCTTGTTGATTTATTTGGATTGCACTTCTCTGTCTTTCTATTTTGTCTGTGTATACACTTCTTATTTGGGTGTGTTTGTGAAGCTAGCTAAGTCTTGGGTTTATATTGTCTGCCTCCAATTTTCAGTTGTCTTATACTTAGGTCTTCTTGGGTGGGTATCAGCTGTTGTTTGTAATCCACTGTGGGTTACTTATCTGCTATCACTGTTCTTTTTGCTGTTTGTGTTGGAGTTTTCTATGTTTTAATTGGGTCAGATGTGAGGAGCCTTTCATTAAGCTTCCACTCTAACAAGGGTTCTTAGGTCCTGCACTGGTGCTTTCCATATCTGACCACAGAATGTGCCTGCTTTGGACCTCCCTGGCTAGGGTCTGGTGCAGATCAGTGGGGGTCACTGCCTATGACTGGCTCTTATCAACCCTTTGGGAGCTACAGGCAATCCAGTTCTTGTGGCTGCCATTGCTGTATCCAGGTGCCATTGTAAATATCATCTGCACTCCTAGGCTTGCTTTTATCTACTCATGGCCTGGGAGAAGTTCCTTTAAAAGTTCAAGTTCCCCTGAGATCCGCTTTCTGTTGCCTCTTTTTGCTGGCTCCTGTTTGGGATCTGTACTGTAATTCAGTGATGAGGTACAGTATTGGATGTGGCCTACTCCTTAGCCTCAGTTGTCATTCTATTTAGACTTTTTATTTTATTTTGTTTTTTTCTTCTTTTTCAGCACTCAGTAGGTTGTAGTCACAGGGATCCAGTTGGAGTGGCCCCTGTGCTCCTGTTGTGTGGTCTGTCCACCAGACCACTGCTGCTGTTGCTGCCTGGAGCCTTTGGGCTCAGCTTCTGCTAGTGTCAGCCCGCCTACACAACCACCACGTGTGCCGAAGCACATCTGTTTGGACTGCTTCAGTGGCTGACTCTGCCTCCTCTGCCACTGTGGGCCTCCCTGCACCACGGGCACTTTTGCTCATGAGCTTGGGCCTCTGCAGCATCTGCCCTGGCTTTTGCCCACCTGGGTCAGTCCACGCATGCCCACTAAGACCACTTCTGGGGCTGCTGAGGGCTGGTCTCCATCACCAGGGGTCTGCACCTCGGCTCAGATCTCCTCAGCAGCAGCCACGGGAGATCTGCTTCCGCCTGCTTGGATCAATCCTGAGGTTGCCCAGCTTCTGCTGAGCTGTGGGTGCACCCACACCACTGGCAGGTTTATGCACTGGCCAAGATCTGTACAGCAGCTGCTTCAGCTTCCACCCTCACTGGCAGGCTCACGTGCACCTGCACAGACACCCTCTGCTGTGCACTTGGGCCTCTACCCCTGCCAAGGGCAGGTCCAGGTAGCAAGCAGGACTGTGTGTGAGCCCTGACCTCTGCAGCAGCAGCGACAATTCTGCCTCCACAGACCAGCCTGCGCATGCTCAAACAGCACCGGCTTTCCGCAGCTACACCCTGCCGCCTCTGGCCTGCCTGCCCTCAGCTAGCACTCAGCAGTGTGTGGGGTGGTGTAGCTTATACTTCTGCACTCCCCATTTGTGTCCCTAACATGCTGCCTGCCTCTAAGCGCCTTTGTTCTTACCAGGGCAGCTGAGCCTCTGGTGGACAGGGTAATTTCCTCCCTTTGCTGTGATGCTCTTCCCCCCCAAATTGTTCATTTTAGATTTGGGGAGTGACAGCCCAGGGGTTAAGGTGTCCACTTCTCAATGTGTCTCCCCTTGTGCCTCCAAGTCCACTCTCTCTCCAGTCCTGGAGCTCCGGAAAAGTGGCTGTGAACGAGGCTCTCTGTGCAGTTCCTTTAATACGAAGCATGGTTCCGAGAGTTCTGCCCCTTTCTCTCAAACAGTGTTTATGCTCTTTTCTCATCCAAATATAGCTCATAAGTCCCTTCCATGCTCCAGGGTTCTAGGCTAGGATTTCAGTTTTGGGGCTGAGGACCCACAACTCGCTGGGAAAACCAACCTCCCCATCGCGGAAGTCCCTCCTGGTCACTGCTTGGTCTTGGGAGCGGGGCAGCCCTTTCCACATCTCTGCCTTTCCTACTGGTCTCAGTGGGGGTTCTTTGGTGGTTCTTGGCTGTAGAATCCTCTTAGTTTAGTCCAAAGTTGGTCTTTCATGATGAATGTTCTCAGATTTAAATTGTAATCCACCTTGGTTGTGGGAAGTGGGAGTTCGAGTGTCTGCCTACTCTGTGGCCATCTTATCTCCCCCTTATAAGTGTATAAAGAATTTTAAAGATACCCATTATGTTGAATTTAATTCTGCTTTGCTGTTAGAATCACAATTTTAATATGCTGATTTTTCAAAATCCAATAAAATAGTGTATTCAGGAAGTGAAAAGTCATAATAAATGAAATCAATATTCTTATAAATTGTATAATATTATAAAAATAGAAACATTTTAATGTGGCTATTAGAAATTATTCAGAGTTATAAGTTTCAAGATTTCTCTCTTTAGGTTTTCTAAATGCTCCCATCAATTTACTGTACCTTTCTCTGTTTAATTGTGAACTTCTTCAAGGACATAGTTTATTCATCATTGTATTCCCAGAGCCTAACTCAGTATCTGATAGACTAACTATTCAATTAAATATTTCTAAATCAAGTTCAATGACACTTAGGTTCTTATTGATATAATTTTTATTTCAGTAATAAATGTCTATAACTGAAGGTGAATTAGAAATATTTAAAATTTCTCAATAAAAATGTTTAAAAATTCTTAATAGCAGAGTGGAGAAAGAATTAGGTATGATAAATTATCAAAATTATTATTAGTTCAATCAATATTTATATAACAATTATAACAAAGCATTTAGAATCCATTTCATTTGAAACACCAAATGAAAAGATTCTGGTGTCATATATATATGAAATATTTATATATTAAAATTTTTAAATATGCAATGCATTCTCACATGTAAAATTTAAAAATAATTATGCAATAAAGAAATACATGTTTCTTGATATTATTATTTATTCTTGACATTTAATTGATTTATAAGTAATTAACCTTTAAATCTGATTTTTGTAACTGAGATAAATTGATGTATATTATATTAATTTCAGGTGTACAACATGATTCAATATTTGTATGTATTGTAAATTTATTATAGTAAATTTAGTTAACATCTGTTGCCATATACAGTTTGTTTCTTTAGACAGAGCACATATAGGAAAAGCTCCGTGTTCCTGTCTCTCTGTCTGTCTCTCCCTGCCTATCTCTAGGTGATAGATAATTAGATGATAGATAGATGATAGATAGATAGATAGGTAATGTACAAAAAATTAAGCAAAGTGACAAAAAGCCAGACTTGAACAGCCACATACTGTATGCAACCATTTATATGAAATACCTAGAATAGAATAGGTAATTCCATAGAGACAGAAGTCACCAGATGGCTACCAGGTGAGAAGGAAGTAATTTTAGGTAGTATTTTTTAATGTCTGTGGGGATGTCATTTTGGGAATGAAAAAAATGTTTTTGAAGTTGATAAAGGTGTTCATTGTACAACAATGTTAATGCCACTGAATTTCTGAATTTTAAACTTGAAAATCATTAATTTTATGTTTTATTAATTTTATATCAATTTTTAAAATTAATTTGTTCTCACATGGTGAGGCAATATTTAAATGGGGGACTAACCACTGGAATTTTAAAAAATTTGAAAGATTGTGGATTTTATTTCTGGCTCTCCCACTGACAGACATTGTGATCTCATACTTATCAAAGTTTTTCAATATTTTCTCAGCAATACAGTTGCTATATTTTTTAGCAAACCATATAATTTCAAGGACCTGAATATATAAACAGCTGCCACTATTCTATACCAGTCACACTACATTAAGCTCCTCTCAGGATTCCTGGTGCTCCATTGCCATCACAAATCCACAGAACCTTGCAATGAGACAGGACTTGGTCAGTTGAATCTAGCTTTGTGGGACTTGGTTAATTGGTGCTTCTTTAGATAGCCTCTCTGGGATTTATTGTATTAAAAAATCACCCAAAATATATACATATAGTTTCACTTATATGTGGAATCTTTAAAAAAGCAAATAAACAATATAAAACAAAAACTGATTCATAGAAATAGAAACGAAACTGATGTTTGCCAGAGCAGAGGGAGTAGGGAGATACAAGAAATGGGTAAAGGGGATACAGTGAATAATAAGTTTGCACAGTGATAGATGACTGCTAAATTTTAGTGTAGCAATTACATTAAGGTTTACTATATTGTACAACTAAAACTAATATAGTTTTGTATACCATACCAGCTATACTTAAATAAAAAAGTTTAAAAACATTTTAGCCTGTCATACATCTCTGCTTCACACAGTGGTTTATGCTAATTAGAGCTCTTTTTGGGTTCAAGATACCTAATGATTCCTTCAAGGCTTATCTAAATCAATAATTTATTAAAAACATAATTTAATATGACATCTGGTGAAGGAGTTCAGGATTCTATTTGTGAAATTTGTCATCATTAATTTCTCAATAGATTTGAATTCTGATTATATAAATATGACAAAAATGCTAATATAATAAATCATGTTCAGCATAAAAGTTTTAAGTAAAAAAGACATTTCAACTTAGTATTTTGAAATTTAAAGCCAAAAATAGCAATTACAAAAAAGCATATTTTATGTAATCTTTTTTATTTTCTATTTTGAGTAGTACTCTATAAACTAACATTATATGATTTCTTGTGAAAACAAACAAAAAATTAGAAATTTAAAGTTACCTGTATATATGTGGAGATATTGACAATTACCATAATATCAAGAAGATAAGGTTTCTAAATAATTTTTAGCTGTATAAACTAATTTCTCTTTTGAAATTAAGGACATGCCTACAGACTGGTCTTCAAGTGAATATTGGCTATATAACTTGTATTAGATGAAGAAAAAGTAACCAAGGTAATATAGCTGAAAGCAAATTAAATGTAATATAATTTAATTTTTGCAAAGTGTTACTATCATCATTATATCAGAGGTTTATCATGCAGAATGATGAGATATGTTTTCTATCTAAAACTGATGTCCCTAGCTCTGGCCAGGGAGATCAATCAGCTGGTTGGAGTGTGTCCTGTAAGCCAAGGTTGTAGGTTTGATCCCCAGTCCGGGCACATATAGGAATCAATTGAATGCATAAATATGAAGAAGAATAAATCAATGTTACTCTCTCTCCCTCACTCTTCTCATTCTTTCCCTTCCTCCCTCTTTCTAAAAAAATTTTTTATAAAGGAATCAACTAAAAAATGCATAAATAAGTAGAAAAACAAATCAATGTTTCTTTCTTTTTTCACTCTCTATAAAATCAGTAAGTTAAAAAATAAAACTGATGTATCCAAATCAATAGTTGATCTTTTTATTTGGGACAAGGATGGAAATGAAAACACATACAGTTTCTGGCTTTGGGTAGATATAATGGTATTCCTGGAAACATATGATCTGGCTGATCAAACTCTCTAAAAATTTTGCTATATCAAAGATTTTTTTTATTTAGAAATTTTAACATAATAGTATGGGAGTTTTTATATCATAGTGGATTAATATTTAAGAATAATATAGGTAGCGTGTATCCAACTTTTATTATATTTTTAGTTTTCACAACCTGATATTACATAATTTACTTGTTTATTGTTTACTACCTGTCTCATACTCATGAAAACAGGGAATCTACATGTCTTATTCACTGCTCAGAAAGGTGTATGACAGAAAAAGGGCATGCATTAAATATTAGTAAAATAAATGAAAACACAAGCGTAGATAATAAATCATTTAGATAAAGTAATTATAAAAAAAGGTCCATTTGTGTGTGCTTCCTCCTTCATAAAACAATTGAATATTTCCTGAAGCCTTGCATGTTTTTGCCCCAATCATTAACTTAAGGACTAAGGCTGTCACCCATGATAGCTTAATTTCCCACTATTAGATACTGGCTAATTTCCAACAATATCTGAAAAATCAAAGTTTCCTACTGCTGGCAGTGATGAGGTCAAAATCAGAAACAATTAGTTCAGCCTGACCAGGTGGTGGCGCACTGGATAGAGCATTGGACTGGGATGCGGAAGGACCCAGGTTCGAGACCCCGAGGTCACCAGCTTGAGCGTGGGCTCATCTGGTTTGAGCAAAAAGCTCACCAGCTTGGACCCAAGGTTGCTGGCTCGAGCAAGGGGTTACTCGGTCTGCTGAAGGCCTGCAGTCAAGGCACATATGAAAAAGCAATCAATGAACAACTAAGGTGTCGCAACAAAAAACTAATGATTGATGTTTCTTATCTCTCTTCATTCCTGTCTGTCTGCACTATCTATCCCTCTCTCTGACTCTCTCTCTCCCCGTACTTGTAAAAAAAAAAACCCAAACAAAAAACAAACAATTAGTTCAGACCTATGTCCTTAATTGAAAGGGTTAGTCTGAACACAAATAAACTGGTGAACAAAACAGAAACAGAGACATAGACAAATGGGCAAAAATGAAAAATTGTCAGAAGGAAGGACAATGAAAAGACTGGATAAAATAAGGAGAAGGGATTAGCCAAAAGACATACATTCAGACAATAGGATGACAATAGTCAGAGGGAAAAGAGGGGTGTTGAGGTTGAAAGAGAGGAACAAAGGATAGGGAGAGATGGGGACAGAAAGAGGTTTTACTTGGCGTGGATTGGAGCATGCACGATGTGGAGTGTAGATGGTGTTATATTTAGTTGTACACTTGAAATCTGTATGTTTGGAAATCATGTCATCTTAATAAATTAAAAATAAATTTAAAAATTAAAAATAAAATTGAGAATATAAAATATAATTTTAAAAGAAAGGGTTAGTTTAAAATTTGATATGAAGGTACATAGCTAAAACAAGGAGGAAGATGGTAAGAAATAGAGATCTTACACTGTGGGTCAAATAATTTGCAAATATGATATATATGTTTGCTTGCTTTTATAGTTTGCATTGGGTGTGGGAGGCTGTAAGCAGGCAAAGTCATTAAAGCCTAAGGTTTAGTTGTAAGACTAAGCCTTTCCCTCCTTTTTAATACTAAAATCTTCTCAACACTAAGCTTTTCCCCACACCCTTGACTGTTTCATGATGTGAGGTGGTGCACTCTTATGAGGAATCCCATTTATGCCTCAGATAAGTGGCTTTGTATCAGATACTTCCTTATTTGTATATTGGCTAAAAGGTTTTGATTTCTACACTATAAAATGGGACAAACCCGGGGCTTGCTCTCTCTCACTCAGTTCCTGAAATTAGCATTGCAGAGGAGAAGCAGTCAAGATGGTAAAGTGCTGAAGGAGAAGCCAGTTTGCGCAGAGTTTGTGCAGAGAGAAGGAGATGGGAAACAGAGGTGAATAAGGCTGGTGAGGTAGAAACCTTTGGTTCTAGGAAACTCGAATGAGTCAGTGGCTTTAGGAGCCCTGAATGGAAAGGGAAGTGTTTTCCCACTGTATGTGTTTCTTGCCCACTGGGTGTGAGCTAGGATTAAATGTAATGGCCCACCAGTTCTTAGCACCATTGTTTCATTACAGTCTGTCCGAATCAAATGTGAACCTGCATGGGCCAGGCGGCTGTGATGATGGCCGTGAATACTGGCTTTACATTTGGCATAGTCTGTGGCAGGATTTGGATTAATTTAGTATGGAAACACGACCACCTTTGAGCAGTGAAGTAGAGGACTGGTTGCTGTAATGGTTCCCCATGGCTGTCCTTTTGGGGGCCGTAGGCAGGCTGACTTTTACAGCCACATGTGAGGAAACTGAGAGCTCTGTGGAAGAGGCTGCCCAGGACCTGCAAACTGAGCAGTGGAAGGAGCTGGAGCAAATGCGGGAAAAAGATTGCCGCCCCTGGAGCTGGAGCAAGCACTGGAAGAGGAGGCCGACCAGGTTTACGA
This sequence comes from Saccopteryx bilineata, assembly GCF_036850765.1. Classification (NCBI taxonomy): domain Eukaryota; kingdom Metazoa; phylum Chordata; class Mammalia; order Chiroptera; family Emballonuridae; genus Saccopteryx; species Saccopteryx bilineata. The sequence continues at coordinate 95,931,025 of NC_089495.1, read as the reverse complement.
GATTCACCTGGAAATGGAGCAGTACTGGGAAAGGAATCACAGGTTTATGAGTGGCAGATTGCCCTGGACATTGTGGAGAGTCAGCAGCAGTGGGAGGCCATGGTTGAGGCCAGGGCCAGGGCTGCAAGGTCCATGGAGCAGAAGGTGGCGGTGGCCCAGGGCTCAAGTCTGCCAGTGGGTGCTGGTGTTTTCAGTTCCTCTTCAGAGGATGAGGAGAATCAGGCTGGAGTTGCAATCTGCAGTTTCCAGAAGGTGAGAGCCCAGAAGCAAGGAGCACCTACTACACCTCTGGTGGGTCTGTGATTTTGGGACATAGGGGTGGATGCCTCATGCTCTCTGAGGCAGAGGTGGAAATACTGACTGTCATTGCCATGTGTTCCTCTTTGGGACAGTGTAATAGTTGCCAGGACAGCAGGGATGGAGGGGTGTTGAGGCCTCATGTGCGTTGACTGATTTTTGGACTACGACCGGATTGGGTACTGGCTCCTTTGCTGGATGGACTTACAAATTTTGAACAATGTGAAATACCCTGATGTTTGCATGGGTGGGAGGGGCTGCTTTGCTGGAGGCCCTTTCCCTGCCCCTTTCCCTGCCCCGGAAAGCTTTTCATGGGGCTAGAAAGAAGTCCGAGGGCATTTTGCGCTTTTGGCAAAGTGCTCAGACTGGTGAAATATATCTTTGTAATTGTTGAAATTAAATGATTTGTCATATTACTGTGATTTGTATAATGTGCCTAATTTCCTTGTGTAGGAATACCTGTGCTTTAGATTGTAAGTTAGCAAAAGGGGTGGAATGTCGGTCAAATAAGTTTGCAAATATGATGCATATGTTTCACTGCTTTTAGTTTACATTGTGTGTGGGGGCCAGGCTATAAAAAGGCAGGGTCCTTATAGCCTAAGGCTTTGTTTTAAACTAAGCCTTTCCCTCCCTTTTAATACTAAAATCTTCTCAACACTAAGCTTTTCCCTACACCCTTGACTGTTGCATGATGTGGGGTGGTGCATCTTATGAGGAATCCCATTTATGCCTCAGATAAGTAGCTTTGTATCAGAGACTTCCTTATTTATATATTGGCTTAAAGGTTTTGATTTCTACATTATAAGATGGGCTGACCGGGGGCTTTCTCTCTCTCTCTCTCTCTCTCTCTCTCTCTCTCTCTCTCTCTCTTGGTTCCTGAAATTAGCATTGCAGAGGAGAAGCAGCCAAGATGGTAAAGTGCTGAAGGAGAAGCCAGTTTGTGCAGAGTTTGTGTAGAAAGAAGGAGATGGGGAACAGAGGTGAATAAGGCTGGTGAGGTAGAAACCTTTGATTCTAGGAAACTCGGATGAGTCAGTGGCTTTAGGAGCCCTGCATGGAAAGGAAAGTGTTTTCCCACTGTGTGTGTTTCTCTCCTGCTGGGTGCAAGCTAGAATTAAATGTAATGGCCCACCAATTCTTGGCTCCATTGTTTCATTACAGTCTGTCCAAATCAAATGTGAACCTGCATGGGCCAGGTGGCTGTAATGGTGGCCATAAATGCTGGCTTTACATACCCATATCAGGGAATACTAACATATTTGGCTAGGACTACTTTTGCTTCTATATAGTAGTCAAGATGCTAGAATATGGAGGCTGATTAATGAGCATTTCTCCTGACACTGTATTCTCTGTCCAGAACAATATTAAATATTAGTAAAATATTAACAATAATTATTTAAACTGGTGGGATTTTATTTTTATTTTTTCCAAATATTCATAATTCTTCCCCTAACTTGTTCAGGGAGACATTAGTATAGTTTAGCTACACAGGGGACAACTGTTTTGAATAGAACAAATGTAATATGTAAGTTTATTATGCTCCTTGAAAGATAAGTAACAAGATTTATGACAGCCAATCATAGTACTTTTATCCAATATGAGACAGGCTTAAAGGATAAGATGTTCTCTGCTCTTTAACACTTTTAAAGTAAGCAAGTAAGCAAACAATATATATTCCAATGACTGCAGTATCTGTAAGTTATGTTCTTAAGGAAATGTACATATACCTTGCTATTAATGACTTACTGGCCACAACACAGTATTCCAATTTTATCTTTTTTTTTTCTTAAAAATAAAAAATTTTAATAGGAGGTTCATAATGGCAAATTTTAGCATAGAATACCCAAGAAGAGGAGGGTAGGAATGAGAACAGGCTGAAAATAAAGGAGATGAAATAACATCATTTATGTGTCCACAGACTAAATAAAAAAAAAGTCATTTAAATGTGAATGCCAGATCCATAATTAACTCATTGATGCTTGCTATTTTAGTTTTCTATTTCTTCTTATTAATTATGCTAGATCTCTATTTCATTAAATTCTCTATCAAATTAACTTCAGCTTCTGTAGGTGAATTGACTTTCATTAACAAAGTACTAGCCATTCAGTGAAAATTCCCTAATTTTTCTTTCTCTATACATCCTAATTTGCAAATAAAATAACATTCTGATGTCCTTTACTTCCAGTCACAGAAGTGGTAAGTTCTACAAGTTCTAAAAGAGTCAGTAAAAAGTATATCATTCTTTATTGAGAGTTTCTGGACAAACAACTACAGATAGTATAAAATATTTCTTATAACTTTAATGCCTTCACTGTTCCTGACTACACTTACTCAGACTACAAACACATTTAAAAACTCTCAATATCCTAAAATATATTATCTATGAGCTTTTGTTTGTTCATTTGTTGCTTTCAGTTTTATATTCTACATATGAGTGAAATCACGTTTCCTGACTTTTTCTGTCTGATTTATTTTGCTTAGCATGGTACATTCTCTAGATTCTTCCATGTTGTCACAATTGGCAGTATTTCATCTTTTTTTTTTAAGTTAAATAATATTCCATGTAAGTAGGTACCATATCTTGATTCATTCTTCTATTGAGAGACACTTCAGTTGTTGTCATGCCTTGGCCACTGTAAACAATGTTGCAATGAACATAGGAGTGCATATCTTTACAAATATATATCTTTTTGGGTAGCTATTCATAAGAGTATTTGCTGAAGTATCTGTAAGTTATGTTCTTAAGGAAATGTACATATACCTTGCTATTAATAAGGTAAATGTATTATTAATTTTTTGAAGAGCTTCCATACTGTTTTCAATAATGGCTGTCACAGTTTACAGTGAATGTGGATTTCTCTTTTTCTACAACCTCTCCAACACTTATTTATTTGTCCGGTTGACAATTGTCATTCTACACAGTATGAAGTGATATCTCATTGTGGTTTTGATTCACATTTCCCTAATTCCTACTTTTTTGAATGCATATTGTTTCCTTGATCTCAATTTCTTTTTAAAATTTTTATTTATTGATTTTTAGAGAGAGAGCAGAAGGGAGAGAGAAAGACACAGATGTGTTGCTCCACTCATTTATTTATTCACTGGTTGATTCTTATATGTGCCTGACTGAAGATAGAACCCTCAACCTTAGCATTTTAGGCTCACACTCTAATCAACCGAGCTAGCTGGCCATAGCTGAAACCTCAATTTCTTAAGTATTTAAAATTATGTTGGTTTGATTTATTTTATTAATTCAAAAAACATCTTATATTATTTTTACAAGACAGCAGCTATAAAAAATAAATCAAGCCCTGGCCAGTTGGCTCAGCAATAAAGCGTCAGCCTGGCACGTGGAAGTTCCGGGTTTGATTCTGGGTCAGGGCACACAGGAGAAGCAGCCACCTGCTCCTCCACCACTCTCTCTCTGCTTTCTCTCTCTGCCCTTCCTGCAGTCATGGCTGGAATGGTTGGCCCAGTGCACTGAGAATGGCTCAATGGCCTTGCCTCAGGCCTAAAACCAACTCGATTGCTAAGCAACAGAGCAATACCCCACAGTAGCAGAGCATCACCTGGTAGGGGGTTTGCTGGGTGGATCCCAGTCAGGGCACATGCAGGAGTCTGTCTTTCTACTTCCTCACTTCTCACTTAATAAAAAAAATAAATTATATATTTATTGATATTTACAACATTTTTTTGTTCAGAATAATTGAAACTGTTCTATTAGTCATATCCTATCATGTTTTGATATTACTTTATTGTTTTATATTTTTATAATGCATTCTTATTTTTCAATTTGGTTATTATTTCAATAAATATCACTTGAGTAACAAACCACATATTATATTGGTTGCTATAATACAGAGTTGGATCACATAACCTTCTCAGATCTTGAAACTTGTATACTAGTTGAAATGATACACGTGTAAGTAACACGAAGTAAATGTGGATGACACAGTGATAGAAACCTGGAGTGGATTATTAGTGAAATAAAGCAATCAAATAAATAAATATTTAGTTATGTATATTCCATTTTTATTTCAGAGGTTGAATATGTGTCAGTTTTTTCTCACTTTTTTCCTTTTAAAATGTATGTATCCATAAACCACTTTAATACAATAGAAATATATTTTATTAGATATATTTTTAAGTATCTACATGGTCTCTTTAATAATAATATTCTATATTTTTATATTGAAAACCTTAACATTAGTATTTATATTGAGATATTTGTTTTTAATTTTTTATATAATAGCTCTAGATTTATAAAATTATTGCAAAGATAATAGATTTTCTGTATACTCACATTGTTTTACATGTTTTTATCATCTTACTTTGGCATGGTACACTTGTTAAAGCTAGGAAAAATAATTAGTAATGCTCATTAACTAAAGTTGATGCATTATTTAGACCCTTTGTTTTTCCTTAATGTTTTATCTCTTTTAAAATCTCACTGAGGATTACAAATAACAGCTGATGCCAACCCAAGAAGACCTAGAAATAACACAACTGAAAACTGGGGGCAGACAACACCAAGCCTAGACTCAACCAGCTCTACAAACAATACACCCAAACACATAGACAGAAGACAGAGAAGTGCAATCCAAATGAAACCCCAGGAGAAACCTCCAGGAAATGATCTGAGTGATATGGAAGTAACCAAACTTCCGGATGCAGAGTTTAAAATCTCACTGAGGATAATACATACATTTATTATCTAAGTCTTCTTGGGATTCTATTGGCTGTGACAGTTTCTCTGACATTCCTTGTTTTTGATTACTAGGACAGTTTTGTTTTTTGCTCTTCAAGTTCTTTGTAGAATATCCGTTAGTTGAGATTTGTATCATTCTTTCAAATGACTGACTAGGCAACAGAATTTTGGAAAGATGGTCTTACAGTATATTGTGATTCTTATCATATTGTACCAAGGGAGAAACTCCCAATGTAACTCAATAGAATACTTAAACATCTGGCATACTTAGTGTTTGTTGACTTCACCACTGTAATTTTACTTCTTTTTTATTTTAAATTTAAGACTTTCTTTATTCATTTTAGAGAGGAAAAAGAGAGAAAGAGAAGGGGGTGAGGAGCAGGAAGTATCAATTCCCATATGCACCTTGACCAGGCAAATCGAGGGTTTTGAACAGGCTACGTCTGAGTTCCAGGTTGACACACTATCCACTGCACCTCCACAGGTCACCAAATTTACTTCTTTTTATTTCTTTTTCATCCCATAATTTTTATAGCCCACAACTAAGGAGTGAGAGGTTATGGTACTTCTATATTTTAATGATAGAAGTCTTTCATAAAATATTTGAGATACTTGTTTTTTATCCCTAAGTTATTTATTTATATCAATGTGGACTCAAAAATATTTATATAATACTTTATGTTATAATCCAATACTAGTTTTTTGCTCAAGTCATTCAGATTGGCATTGGAACTCCTTCAGTTGGCTCCTATTTCCCTTTGACATAGCTATCTTAATATAGGTTTTATTTTCCTTTCCTTTGGGTGTATTCTGGTGCTACAAGATGTTCTACTCTCATTCTGTACATTTCCTGCTACAATCTTAGAATTATTTCTTTTTATAGAAAATGTTATATAAAACCCTATGTCCAGATGGCAGACATGCTCAAGGCTATTAGAATATTGTTGGTTCTATTGTTTGTCACTGACAAAGCAAAGGGCATGTGTGTGTGCATACTAACTTGTGTTAAGTCTGTACATATAAACATAGCTATTAATGTTTCTAAATATAACCATCTATATTGACATTAAATATAGATTCATACAAAATTTGCTATTCTAATTTTTTACCACAAGGATTACTCTAACCTCTTCTCCTTATCTATGTGTAACATTATACTCTAAGAGAAAACATCCTGGTTCGCAGAATGTTTTATTCATTCATTTTATTGTTATATCTGTTACACATGTTTAGTAGTTTCCAGATTATTAGCCTCTGTCCTTATGATGATGTTGGGGGCTGGTCGTTTATCAGTAAAGGTACAGTGCCTATGTAAAATTTATTTTCCCTTTAACCTTACAAGCTCCACTCATTTTGAAATGTATTCAGGTTATTACTTTATTTGGGCATTCTCTTTAGTGAGTAGTTTCATATATTTTTAAACTACTTAGATTATTTTGTCACATCTATATTTCATCCTGTAACTTTTTTCTAAATGATATTTTTACTTGAATCCTTTGAATTTACTGTTTGAGGTGTAAAATTCTCTAAATTTTAACAAATGTCTGATGCCTCGTATTTTTTATTTAGTACTATACAGAAGATTTTACTACCTTAAAAGAAACAACAAAATCTATCTGAACCTGCACCAAACTCATGGTAACCACTGATTTATCAACTCTATTGTTTATATCATTCCCCAGAATATCATATAAGTGCAATCATTAGAGTATGTAGCTTATTTACACTGGCTTCTTTCACATAAAGATATATATTTAAGATTCATACATTTATTTTTGTCTTTTGAAACATAATTTTTATCACTGAATAATATTCCATTGTATGCATGTACAAAATTTGTATATTCGTTCACCTATTAAAATATTCCTTAATTGCTTTTAGTTGGGTCGATTCTGAATAAAACATCTATAAATATTCATGTGCAAGATTTTTAGTGGACATGTTTTATTTTTTATTTTTATTTATTTTATATGTATTGAGAAATTAAGTTTAATGGGGTAACATTGGTCAAAAAGAATACATCAGTTTCAAGTAAAAGTCTCTATAGGATTTGAACTGTTGATTGCATGTGTGCCTGTCACCCAAAGTCAAATCATTTTCCATCATCATATATTTGTCCCTCTTTACTCCCCTCTCCCCACTCCTTCTCCCCAGTTACCACTTCACTTTTTTCAATATCCTTAAGTCTCTTTTTATATCTCACCTGTGTGTGAAATCATATAGTTTTAAGCTTTTTCTGATTTACTAATTTCACTTAGCATAATGCTCTCAAGGTTCATTCATGTTTTTGTGATTGTGATTGGCAAAATATCATCAATTCTTATGACTGAGTAACATTACATTGTGTGTGTGTGTGTGTGTGTGTATACCACATTTTTTAAATCTAATCCTCTATCAAGGAACACCTTGGTTGTTTCCATGTCTTGGTCACTGTAAATAATGCTGAGATAAACATGGGAGTGTGTCTTTGCATACCAATATATATATTTTTTTTTTTTGCATTTTTCTGAAGCTGGAAACAGGGAGAGACAGTCAGACAGACTCCCGCATGCGCCCGACCGGGATCCACCCGGCACGCCCACCAGGGGGCGACGCTCTGCCCACCAGGGGGCGATGCTCTGCCCACCCTGGGCGTCGCCATGTTGCGACCAGAGCCACTCTAGCGTCTGAGGCAGAGGCCACAGAGCCAACCCCAGCGCCCGGGCCATCTTTGCTCCAATGGAGCCTTGGCTGCGGGAGGGAAAGAGAGAGACAGAGAGGAAGGCGCGGCAGAGGGGTGGAGAAGCAAATGGGCGCTTCTCCTATGTGCCCTGGCCGGGAATCGAACCCGGGTCCTCCGCACGCTAGGCCGACGCTCTACCGCTGAGCCAACCGGCCAGGGCCTGCATACCAATATTTTTTAAGTAGATACCCAATAGAGGAATTATTGGGGTATGCAGACCAATTCTTAATATTGAAGAACCACCATACCATCTTTCATAATGGCCATACTAGTTTGCATTCTTACCAATAATGAGTGAGTGGGAGTGGTCATAAGTGTTAAAATCTGACTAGGAGTATAATTACAGGATCATATAGGAATATTATGTATAATTTTTAAAAAAAGATGAACTATCTTACAAAATGGCTGTATCTTTTTGTAATATCACCTACAAAGAGTAGTAATTCTTATTGCCCTGGATCTTCACAACCAGTTGGTATTGTCAGATTTTAGTTTTGGCCATAATAATGGATGGATGCATAGTAGTGCCTTTTTGTTTTAATTGCAGTCAACTAATGCTATTGGGCCTTTTTTTTACATATGCTTCCTTTTATCTATATATATTTTCAGTGAAGTATCAGTTTAAATTTTTTTGCTCATTTTTAAGATGTTATTTGTTTTCTTTTTTAATTAATTAATTAATTTATTTATTTATTTTGGTATCAGAGAGAGTCAGAGAGAGGGACAGACAAACAGATAGGAAGGGAGAGAGATAAGCAACATCAATTCTTCGTTGCAGTTCCCTAGTTGTTCATTGATTGAGGTTTTTTTTATTCATTATTGAGAGGGGAGAGAGAGAGAGAGGAAGGGGGAAGGAGCAGGAAGCATCAACTCCCATATGTGCCTTGACCAGGCAAGCCCAGGGTTTTTAACCAGCAACCTCAGCGTTTCCAGGTTGACGCTTTATCCACTGCACCACCACTGGTCAGGCCAAGATGTTATTTGTTTTCTTATGATTGACTTTTTAAATGTTCTTTGCATATTTTTTATTTACTATCTTCTACCAGGTGTACATTTTTGCATATTTTTCCTAGTTTGAAGTTTTTTTTGTTGTTCTCTTAATAGTGTATTTCACAGGTTATTTATTTATTTATTTATTTATTGTATTTCTTTGAAGTTAGAAGCAGGGAGTCAGTCAGATAGACTCCTGCATCTGCCTGACTGGGATCCACCCGGCATGCCCACCAGGGGGCAATGCTCTGCCTATCTGGAGCATTGCTTCTTTGTGGCCAGAGCCATTCTAGTGCTGAGTTGGAGGCCATGGAGCCGTCCTCAGTGCCTGGGCCAACTTTGCTCCAGCGGAGCCTTGGCTGTGGGAGGGGAAGAGAGAGATAGAAAGGAAGGAGAGGGGTAAAGGTGGAGAAGCAGATGGGTGTTTCTCCTATGTGCCCTGACTGGGAATCAAACCCAGGACTTCCACATGCAGAGCTGACATTCTACTGCTGAGCCAACTGGCCAGAGCCTATTTCACAGGTTTTAATTTGAATAAAGTAAAATTATAATTTTTGTTTATAAAACATGTTAATGTTTTATAATTTAAAATGTGTCATCAAACTGAGGAGCTTCTGGATTTTGCTTTGTTTTCTTACAGTTATTTAGTTTTGTATTTTCATTATGTCTAGATATATTTTGAGTTAATCATTGTGTAAGGTACAGGGTTATATTTAGATTCATTTTTTGGTGTATATGGTGACTATTTTCCCAACATAAATTCTTGAAAAGATTATTCTTTCTGTAAGAAATTGCTTTTGGTTTTTTGACAAAAATTAGCTTATTATATTTATTCTGCTTCTTTCTTTTTTTTTATTCAATGAGAGGAAGGCAGGCAGAGAGACAGACTGCCACATGCACTGGGACCAGGATCCACCTGGCAAGCCCACTAGGGGGTTGTACTATGCCATCTGGGGCATTGCTCCATTGCTCAGGAACTTAGCTCTTCCTACCACCTGACACAAAGGCCATAAAGCTACCTTCAGTGCCCCCAGCCAACTCATTCCAATAGAGCCATAACTGTAGGAGAAAAAAAGAGAGAGAGAGAGAAGAGAGAGAAGCAAAAGGAGGAGGGTGAAGAAGCAGATGGAATTAAACATGGGACATTGACACACCAGGCAAACACTCTATCACTGAGCCAACTGGCCAGGGCCTCTTTTGCTTTTTTCTAACCTCTACATTCTACTTCTTTGATCAACTTGTCTCTTCTTTCACCAATGTTTGTCTGATTAATACATCCCTAGTCTTGAAACAGGTAGCAGTAGCCCTTCATTATTGTACTTCCTCAGTATTGTTTTGGTTAGCTCAGTGTGCTGTTAAATGGAGGTGGTAAGAGATAATGCACTTATCTTTTTATAGATCTTAGTAGAAAAGTGTTCATTTTCTCACCGTTAAGCAAGAACTTAGCTATGGGTATTTTTATAGATGTTCTTTAGCAAGTTAATGATGTTCCCCAATATGCCTGATTTAAAGTTTTTATTAGAAATGATGTTCTATTTTATCAAATGCCTTTCCTGGAGCAATTATTAAGATCATATGAGTCTTATTCTTTTTTCATTATATTTTGATATGGTGAATAACAATAATTAATTTTTAAAAGTTGAATCAGTACTACAACTTGTAACAAACCCTCTTTGTTCAGGATATATAATTATTTCTATACATCCTCAAATTTGGCTTAATATTTGTTTGAGGGTTTTTATATTTACACCCACAAAAGATATTAGTTTATAATTTTCCTATAACTTCCATAATGGCTTTTTGGTTTTGGAATTCCTAATGGAAAACAAACTGACAATAATTCTTTAGCAGCCTACTTGTAGAAAGTTTAGGAGTTGTTAAATAAAATCATGGGAAGAGTACTTTGTATTAAAAATTAGCTTCTTTCCAGGTTAGGCTGCACTATTCACTAACTATTTGATTTGGGTTATTGCCTGATATCTCTGTCACTTTTTTAGTAGCCATAATAAATTGTATTTTAATATTTTCCTATTAGAAATTAATACATTTTGATATGTAAAACTTCCAGCGTAATGTCTAAAACAAAGTAAACAATAAAGAATCATTATTTTTTGTCTTTTATATAACAAAAGATATAGGAGATATGGTAGCTACTAAAATATGACTTGAATATATTTAAATATTTATATGATTCCAGACTGAATACTTTTTAATAGTAGTAGAAGATTCTTATCTCAGTTAAAGTTGTACTTTTTTGTGAGTTTTAAAAATTAAATTGCTTAGGGTGACATTGGTTAATAAGATTATATAGGTTTCAACTGTACATGTCCATGATATGTAATCTATATATTGTATTGTATGCCCACCACCCAAAGGCAAATCACATTCCATAACCATATATTTGGTCCTTTTACCCTTTACTACTTCCTCCACACCCCTTCCCTTTAGTAATCACTATACTGGTGTCTGTGTCTATGAGTTTCAGTTTTGTATCCCACATATGAGCGAAATCATATGGTTCTTAGCTTTTTTTGACTGGTTCATTTTGCTCAGCATAATATTTTCAAGGTCCATCCATGCTGTTTCATATGACAGTATTGCATCTTTTCTTGTGGCTACATAACATTCCATAGTATATACATATAATATCTTTTTTTTTTTTTTTTGTATTTTTCTTAAGCTGGAAACGGGGAGAGACAGTCAGACAGACTCCCGCATGCGCCCGACCAGGATCCACCTGGCACGCCCACCAGGGGCGAAGCTCTGCCCACCAGGGGGCGGTGCTCTGCCCCTCCGGGGCGTCGCTCTGCCGCAACCAGAGCCACTCTAGCACCTGGGGCAGAGGCCAGGAAGCCATCCCCAGGGCCCGGGCCATTTTTGCTCCAATGGAGCTTTGGCTGCGGGAGGGGAAGAGAGAGACAGAGAGGAAGGAGGGGGGGGGGTGGAGAAGCAGATGGGCGCTTCTCCTATGTGCCCTGGTCAGGAATCGAACCTGGGTCCCCCGCACGCCAGGCCGACGCTCTACCGCTGAGCCAACCGGCCAGGGTCATACAATATCTTTATTGAATCATCTATCAGAGGACACATAGGTTGTTTCCATGTCTTGGCCACCGTGAATAATACTGCAGTAAACATAAGGGTGCATATATCTTTGTGAATGAATGTTTCCAAATTTTTCAGATAGATACTATATAATCAGGATTGCTGGTTCATATGGAACTCTATTCTTAATTTTTTGGGGAATCTGCATACTGTTTTACATAGTGGCTGTACCGGTTTACTTTCCAACAAACAGTAAATGAAGGTTCCCTTTTCTCCACAACTATTTCAACATTGTTATTACTTCTCTTGTTGATGATAGCAATTCTAAAACGTGTGAAGTGTAATGGTTTCTCATTGTAGTTTTGACTTCTGTTTCTCTAATAGCTACTGAAAATGGGCATCTTTTCATTCATTTGTTAGATATTTGCATGTGTTCTTGGGAGAATGGTTTGTTCAAGCTTTTGGCCATTTAAAAAAATATATATTAATTTTAATTTATTGTGTTAATATGGATTCAAGTGACCCACACCATATAACTCCTTCACCGCCCCCCATCCCCATATCCCCCCTTACATCCCCTCTGTCTTCCTCCCCCTAACTCCCTCTCCCCTTCCTTCTCGGATTTGCTGTCCTGTTATCCGTATCTATGTGTTATGTATGTATAATTTCACTAATATCTTCAACTTCTCTGATTCCATCCCCTCATCCTCCTAACCTCTGACAGCTGTCCCTCTGAACCCTGTGACCCTGCCTCTGTCTCTATTCTGTTCCTCAGTTCACTTTGTTTGTTAGATTCCACATATAAGTGAGGTTATATGCTATTTGTCTTTCTCTGCCTGGCTTATTTCACTTAAAATAACAATCTCCAGTATCATCCATGCCATCAAAAAGGTAAAATTTTTTTTCACGGCTGTGTAGTATTCCATTATGTATATGTACCACCATTTTTTAATCCACTCGTCCACTGATGGACACTTGGGCTGTTTCCAGATCTTGGCTATTGTAAACAATGCTGCAATAAACATGGGAATGCATATCTTTTTTTGAAGCAGTGAATTGGTATTCTTAGGATATATTCCTAAAAGTGAGATAGCACAGTCAAATGCAGTTCCATTTTTAATTTTTTGAGAAAACACCATACAGTTATCCTCTGTGGCTGCACAAATCTGCATTTCCACCAGCAGTGCAGGAGGGTTTCCTTTTCTCCATACCCTCTCCATCACTTATTGTGTGTTGATTTGTTAATGAGTGCCATTTTGACAGGTGTGAGGTGGTATTGATTGTGGTTTTAATTTGCATTTATCTGATGTTTAGTGATGAACATTCTTTCATATGCTTATTGGTCATTTGTATATTCTCTTGGGAGATGTATCTATTCAGTTCTTTTATCCATTATGTAATTGGATTGCTTACCATTCTGTTGTTGATTTTTGGAAATTCTTTATAAATTTCAGTGATTAACACCTTATCAGATGTATCAGTGAATACTATATGTTCTCCCATTGTGTGGGTTGTCTTTTTATTTTGTTAATCATGTCTTTTGCTGTGCAAAAGCCTTCTAGTTTCATATAGTCCCATTTGTTTATTTTGTCCTTTATTTCACTTGCCTGTGGAGAGATATCAACAAAAATATTGCTACAAGAGATATTGAAGTGTTTATTGCCTATGTTTTCTTCCAAAAAGTTTATGTTTTATGACTTATATTTAAGTCTTTTATCCATTTTGAGTTTATTTTTGTGAATGGTGTAAGTTGGTGGTCTAGTTTCATATTTTTGCAAGTACCTGTCCAATTTTCCCAACACTATCTATTAAAGAGACTATCTTTACTCCATTGTACACTATTACCTCCTTTGTCAAATATCAATTGACTATAAAGGCATAGGTTTCTTTCTGGGTTCTCTGTCCTGTTCCATTGATCTGTATGTCTGTTCTTATGCCAATACCAAGCTGTTTTGATTACAATGGCCTTGTAGCATAATTTGATATTAGGAGGTGTGATACCTTCCACTTTTTTCTTTATTTTCAAGATTTCTGAAGCTTTTCAGGTTCTTTATCAGCTCCATATAAATTTTTGGAGTATTTGTTCTATATCTTTGAAGTATGCCATTGGTATTTTAATAGAAATTGCATTGACTCTAAAGATTACTTTGGGTTTTATAGACATTATAATAATGTTTATTAAACATCATTAACTGTTTCAATTTCATTTGCTGTAATCTGTCTCTTTAGGTTTTCTGATTCTTCCAGGTTGGCTTTTGGAAGACTATCTTTCTATGAATTTATTCATTTCACTGAGATTGTCCTATTTTTTGGCATATAGATGTTTATATTATCTTCCTACAATCCTTTGTATTTCTGCAGTGTCAGTTGTTACTTCTCCATTTTTATTTCTATTATTATTTATTTGAGTCCTCTCTCACTTTTCTTTTTTTTTGTGACAGAGACAGAGAGAGACAGTGAAAGGGACAGATAGGGACAGACAGACAGGAAGTGAAAGAGATGAGAAGCACCAATTCTTCAATGCAGAACCTTAGTTGTTCATTGACTGATTTCTCATATGTGCCTTGACCAGGAGGCTACAGCAGACTGAGTGACCCCTTGCTCAAACCAGCAAGCGTGGGCTGAAGCTGGTGAGCCTTGCTCAAACCAGATGAGCCTGCGCTCAAGCTGGCGACCTCGAGGTTTCCAGCCTGGGTCCTCCGCATCCCAGTCCGATGCTCTATTCACTGTGCCACCGCCTGGTCAGGCTCTTTTTTTCTTGATGAGTCTGGTTAAAGGTTTATCAACCTTGTTTATCTTTTCAAAGAATCAGCTCTTGGTTTTTACTGATCATTTGTATTGTTTTTTAAGCTTCTATGTTATTTATTTCTGTTTTGACCTTTAATATTTCCTAACTTCTACTTCCTCTGGGCTTTTTTTGTTGTTCTTTTTCTAGTTCTTTTAGATGCAGGGTTAAGTTGTTTATTTGAGCTTTTACTTGCTTCTTAAGATATGCTTGTAATACTATGAACTTACCTCTCATGACTGCTTTTGCTGTGTCCCATAAATTTTGAGTTGTATGTTCATTTTTATTTGTTTCAAGAAAATTTTTTATTTCCTCCTTAATCTCATTGTTAACTCATTTGTTATTTAATAACATGTTATTTAGTTTCCAAATGTTTTTAGTGTTTTTCAATTTTATCTATTGTATTTGATTTCTAGTTTTATGCCATTGTGATCAGAGAAGATGCTTGATATGATTTCAATCTTTTTAAATTTATTGAGACTTGTTTTTTTGTCCTAAAATGTAGTCTACCTTAGAGAATGTACCACGAGCACTTGAAAAGAATGTATATTCTGCTGTTTTGGGGTGAAATATTCTGAACATATCTCTTAAATCCAGTTGATCTAGTGTATCATTTAAGGCCACTTTTCTTTGTTAATGTTCTGTCTGGAGAATCTATACATTGTTGTTACTGGGATATTAAAATCCTTTACTACTATAGTATTGCTATTAATCTCTTCCTTATCTCCATCAAAATCTGCTTTATATATTTAGGTGCTCCTCTATTAGGCGCTTAAATATTTACAATGGTTTAATCCTCCTGTTGGATTGCTCCTTTTATCTCTATGTAGTGACTTTCTTGATCCCTTACTATAGCCTTTGTTTTAAACAACATTTGTCAGATATAAGTATTGCTACCCTAGCTTTTTTTTATTTCCATTTTCATGAAATACTTTTTTCCATCCATTCACTTCAGTCTATGTGTATCTTTTGTTCTGAGGTGGGTCTCTTGTAGACAACATATGTACGGGTCCTGTTTTCTTATATATGCAGCTACCCTATGTCTTTTGTTGGAGAATTTAAATCCATTTAAATTTAAGGTTATTATTGGCATGTTCTTATTTAATTTCATTTTATTCTTTAAATCTACAATCTTCTTTCTCTAGATTTTTTTTTTCCCTTTGCTCTTTTTACAGCAAACCCCTTAACATTTTTTGCAGTAATGGTTTGGCTATAATGAATTCCTTCGGTTTTATTTATTTATTTATTTATTTATTTTTTGTCTGGAAAACTTTTTATTTCTCCTTCAATTTTAAACAGTAGCTTTGCTGGATAAAGAAATCTTGGTTGTAGGTTCTTGTTTTACATTACTTTGAATGTTTCTTGCCAATCCCTTCTGGCCTCAAATGTTTCTGTTGAGAAGTCAGATGTCATCCTAATGGGGCTCCTCTGTAGGTAATTAACTGCTTTTCTCTTACAGCTTTTAGTATTCTTTCTTTGTCTCTTAACTTTGTCATTTTAATTATGATATGTCTTAGTATAGGCCTCCTTGGAATTCTCTTTAATGGGACTTTCTGGGCTTCTTGAACTTGTGTGACATTTCCCTTCAACAATTTAGAAAAATTTTTAGCTGTGATTTCTTCAAACAGGTTCTTTATACCTTATTTGTTTTCTTCTCCTTCAGGAACTCCTATAATGTGATATTGTTTCTCTTCATGTTGTCGCAGAGCTCTCTTAGAGTTTCTGTAGTCATTTTGTACCTCTTTTTTTTTCTTTCTTTTTTTTTTTTTTGCTGCTCTCTTTTAGTGCTTTCATTTACCTTGCCCTTTAAATCACTGATTTGATCCTCTGCTTCATGCAGCCTGCTCTTGATTTCTTCTAATTCAGTTTTCATTTCTAATGTTGTTTTTGTGATTTCTGATTGTTTCTTTTTTATTATTTCAATGTCCTTTTTTGATGCTTGCTATCTCTTTATTTAGGTGCTCATTTTGTCCATCCATTGTTGCTTTGAAATCCTTGAGTTTCCTAAAAGTTATTACTTTAACTTCTGCATATAGTATTTTGGTTACTTCCATCTCCTTCAGTTCTTTTTCTAGGGATTTTTCTTGTTGATTTATTTGGGTTGCATTTCTCTGTTCTGCCTATTTTGTTCATGTATTAGGAAGCACTGTCTGACTTTGAAATTTCTGTGATGTCTTTATGAATAAGATGTACTCGGTGGTACTGATTTCTAGGTCATCTGTTTTTCTTGTCGAGGAACGCTTCTTTTTTTTTTTTTTTTTTGTCTGAAGCTGGAAATGGGGAGAGACAGTCAGACAGACTCCCGCATGCGCCCGACCGGGATCCACCCGGCACGGCCACCAGGGGGCGACGCTCTGCCCACCAGGGGGCGATGCTCTGCCCCTCCGGGGCGTCACTCCGTTGCGACCAGAGCCACTCTAGTGCCTGGGACAGAGGCCAAGGAGCCATCCCCAGCACCCGGGACATCTTTGCTCTAATGGAGCCTCGCTGCAGGAGGGGAAGAGAGAGACAGAGAGGAAGGAAAGGGGGAGGGTGGAGAAGCAGATGGGTGCTTCTCCTGTGTGCCCTGGCCGAGAATCGAACCTGGGACTTCTGCATGCCAGACCGACACTCTACCACTGAGCCAACCGGCCAGAGCCAGGAACGCTTCTTGAGGGTGATATTTCCCCTTCTGTTGTACATGAATATTGAATACAATTGGTCCTTCTGTGGGTATGGTTATTCCTTCAGGCTGGCTGGCTCTAAGGATCAACCTTGATCATGTGTATTATACACTGTGAAAATTCTGTCTTTTTGGGCATATTTATTCTCCAAACTCTCTGGTGCCTGCTATACTCTTCCTTTGGTTATACGGCTGAGTCCAGGGTTGGTGTTGTTTGCCACCCACTACCAGTTGTGTTGACTCTAGATCTTCTTGAGTTGTCATCAGCTGTTGTTTGTAACCCACTGTGGGCTACCTGTCTGCAGTTATGGCACTTTTTGTTGTTTGTGTCTTTGTTTTCTCTGCCTGGGTAGTGTGGGATGGGCCAACCTTTGTATAAGAATCAACTTCCTCCTGCTTAGAGATGATAGAAACTCCATAGAAGCCTCAAGTTCTGTAAGATTAGTCTCCACTTCTCAGCTGCTCCTCTTCCTCCTGCAACTGCCTGGTCTTTCCACAGTGTCTTCTATAGAAAGACTGTATTTTGGGCTCAGACTGGCTTCACCAAATCAACCCCTCTACAGGTTGCACACTTGGTGGATTAGGAAAGCTGAAGTTGTGAATACAATGTTTGTGAGAACTTGTACTTAGGGGTCCCTTAGTCAGGAGCTCAGTATGGGTAATGTGGTCCTTACTCCAAAGCCTAATCTTTCAGCTACTGCTGGATACTCAAATTTTATTTCTCCCCAACAAGGTGAGTAGCAGGTTTAGACTGAGTGAAGCTGATGGTCCCCTCTGCAGAATTTCTTAAACTGGTCTCAGGCAAAAAGACAGAGAAAGTCCACTCCTGGAGCTAAATCTGCCTCCTCAGAAAGTGGCTAAGCCCCTCAACTATATCCTGCAATAGGCTAACAGGGACTCACACTTTAAAAGTTTATGTTCCAAGCCTATCTCTCTTCTTCCTGTGGAATCTAGCCAGGCAGGGCAGGATATCCAGCACCCAGGCCAGCTGACTATGAAGCTCCACCCTATCCAATGAGGATGAACCACTGTTCCACTGCTAATCACAGAGAGTGGAACTTGCCTCAGCTGGGCCAATTGTGAAGATTCTTTCCTTAGGATAACACTCTAGCAAGGGTTGTTAGGTACTGAACCCATGCTTTCTGCAGTTTGCCACTGGATGTACCATCCCTGCGCCTCCTTGGCAGGATCTCAGTGCAAATCAGTGGGAGACAGTGCCCATGATTGGCTTTCAGCAACCTTTTTCAAGCTACCGGCAATCCAGAAATTGTGGTTGCCTCTGCTGGGCTCAGGTGCACATGGATATACCAGCTACACACCTAGGCTACTTTTACCAATTCTAGGCCTGGGGAAAGGTTCACTTAAAAGGTCAAATTTTGGCCCTGGCTGGTTGGTTCAGTGGTAGAGCTTTGGCCTAGTATGTGGAAATCTCGGGTTCGATTTCCAGCCAGGAGAAGCGCCTATCTGCTTCTCCACCCTTTCCTTTCTCCTTTCTCTCTATCTCTCTCTTCCTCTCCTTCAGCCAAGGCTACATTAAGGCAAAGTTGGCCCAGGTGCTGAGGACAGCTTTATGACCTCCACCTTAGGCACTAGAATGGCACCTATTGCAGTGTATCAATGCCTCAAAGGGGCCGAGCATCACCCCTTGGTGGGCATGTCGAGTGGACCTCGGTCAGGCACATGTGAGAGTTTGTCTGCCTCCCTCCCCAGTCCAACTACTCACTTCAGAAAAATACAAAAAACAAAAAAAAAATAGCTAAGTTTCCCTGAGTCCTGCCTCCTGCAACCTCTGTCTGCTGACTGCTTGTTGGGCTTGGCCACTGAAAAAACCTCTTTTAGAGTCTACCGTCTGCAGCAATTCAGGCATTAGGAAGGGTAGTATGTGTGGTTCTGTCTCTCAGCCCCATGTGTCAGTCTGTCCAGATTTTTTTCACAGATGTTAGTAGGGTGTGGCCCCAGGAGTCTGTTGGATGTGGCCTCTGAGACCCAGAGGTGTGGTCTGCCTGCAGACTAGACAGTTTCTACTGAGTCTCCCGTTCACTAAGTCCAAAGTTGGTTTTTCAAGATGATTGTTCTTAAATCAAGTTGTAATTAAATTTGGTCCTGTGAGGTGGCAGCTGGAACATCAGCCTACTTCTTCACCATATTGAAATCAAAATTTTACTTAATAATAGAGCAGTTTATTGATACTGCATGAAATATAAGAATGCCTATAGTTTGAGCACATGTATAAACTGATATTTGTAAGTTACTGACACAAGTTTCTTGGTGGTAATAAACTAAAATGCAACTTTTCCACAGAATTATTAAGGCATTTGATTTTATTGTTGCCAAAACTTTCTAAATATTTGAGATGTCAGAAAAGCTTAATAGGAGATGTATAATAACCCATTATTTCACCAGAGGTAATTTCTTTAGGAGATCACCTTTTAAAAAGAAAGATACGAGCCCTGGCCATTTGGCTCAGCGTTGGAGTGTCGGCCTGGCGTGCGGGAGTCCCGGGTTCGATTCCCGGCCAGGGCACACAGGAGAAGCGCCCTTCTGCTTCTCCACCCCTCCCCCTCTCCTTCCTCTCTGTCTCTCTCTTCCCCTCCCGCAGCCAAGGTTCCATTGGAGCAAAGTTGGCCTGGGCACCAAGGATGGCTCTGTGGCCTCTGCCTCAGGCATTAGAATGGCCCTGGTTGCAACAGAGCAATGCCCCAGATGGGCAGAGCATTGCCCCTTGGTGGGCATGCCAGGTGTACCCCAGTGGGGCACATGCGGGAGTCTGTCTGACTGCCTCCCCATTTCCAACTTCAGAAAAATACCAAAAAAAAAAAGTAAGATATTAGGTAATATGTAAAAATGTTAAAACAAACCAATAAGTATACCAAGATTTTATTTAAGTTTAATTTAGTTATAAGAAACCTAGCTATGTCATTTTAAAAGATAAAATCATTTTCCTTAAGTTAGAGAAATGCTATGTGTTATAGTAAATTAAAATAGAAGATGAAAGATTAAGCAGAAAAAAACAACTCATAAACACAGACAATAGTATAGGGATTGCAAGTGGGGAAAGGAGTGATGGGAACTAGAAAGTAAAGAAGGGATAAATGGTGATAAAAGGATAGTTGATGAGGTGGTGAACATACAATACAGTGTACAGATATGTGGTAGAATTGTGCACCTGAAACCTGTATAATTTTATTAACCAGTGTCACCCCTGTAAATTCAATAAAATTTTTTTAAAGATTTCTAAATTTTATGGTTCTCTTGAGGAATATAAAAGTATTACTATTGAGAATCATCATATGAAATTTGGTTCCATAATCATTTATTATATATAAACAGCTTCTAATATTATCTTTAAAAATACTTTAGTACTAAATGGAAAACACACTAAAATATATGTTCTGAAATTAATGATTATAGACAAAATTATGGTAACAGAAGGCTTATGCAATGAATTTGATATAGTGTCTACAGGAAACTACAGAATACATTCCTCTTATATTGTAAATGAGAACACGGTATTAACAACAACACTAGTTTTTTATTTACAAGAATAATAAGATATTTAAGAAATGAAAGTTTACTTAATTACAACAATTTAGTATATAAAAAACTTGTAATGCTAAAGTTGAAAAACAAATGTGACAAGGTAGATTACAATTAAATTATTATCATAATATTATTCCATACATTGATTTAGAAAGACGGAATTAATTGATAACCTTTTGAACATTATGAGTTATGACAATAATAGTAGCACAAGTCAGCACGTGTCATGTGTATATATACATGTATAACACACAGCTTACTCAGGGGGTCTACCTGTCTCAGCTCTCAACAAAGTTACATATCCAGATAGTTTCTATCGCATAGCCAGTTTCTTCTTCCTGGGTGGCTAGAGAATTTAGTCTCAGCATACTACGGTACTTGGTTTTTCAGTTAAGTCTCCCAGAAAGGATATCAATTAGTTACAGACATCATGGTCATTTTTAATGTGGCCATCTGTCCACTTAAAACTTGAAACTGATGAAAAACTCATTTCACACAGGCTGGTGCACAACTGCCAGATGGCACCAACTTGTGATAACCATGACCCAAGCTATATTTAAACAATAGAACCAATAATGAAAATTGGCTTGTTGAGATTTATAAATTTCACTTCAGAATGAAGTGTGAGGATTATAGGCTTCTGAACAAAGATTAATTCTGTTATACAGTTAGACATTTGCTGATGAAGCATGATTGTATTGTGTTCCCAAACACTGACTTTAATAACTGTAAGAACTTCGTTTTCAGCAGTTGCACATTCCTGATTTGTAATGTTTACTAATAATTTAGTTGTTGCATATTCTAAGATATTTGCCTTCTACAGAGAAGAACAAAGATTATAAAACATAAAAATACTATATAAATACTATAGAAACAATATAACAGTTTACCTTCTCTCTATATAAATTATATAAAATATAAACTTTAAGAAAGTTATGGTAGACATTTTTATTCATATTGCATATTGGAGAAAATAGAGTTTTGGAGAAGTTAATGAACTTGCCTTAAATTATTCATTTACTAAAATAAATGCTAAACTAGGAACATTAAACCAGCTATCCCTCAAATATCATTAATATTAAGTAAGCCACCTATCTTTTAATGAAAAAATCAAACCAGTAATGATAATAAACTGGTTGTTACACTTTATTGGAAATAAATTATTTCCAATGATGATGATAATGATGATGATGATGATGATAATTTGTGTTTATTGACTTATTAAGTTAAAGGCTATATTTATCATTTTTAATTTAATATTTAAAACATTCCCTTGATACAGAAACTGTTATTAACATCTATAATTTTTCATGGAGTATAATTATATAATTAAATAAAATGCTATATTTTGGTATTAAACCACTTACATTTCTTTGTGAAGAGACCTTTGTTTTATTTAACTTGAATATAGGTCTCACTGATTCATGGTTGATATCAGTGTTAGAGTAAGTTTGGTTCCCCATATGCCTCTTTTTTTTCTCATCAAGGAAAGCAATCACTAAACAAGCCCATGACTTAAATCAAAATATAAAAATAAGGGGATGACAGGTTTAAATTTCTTAGATCATGAGTTTCCTTCAATTCAACCATGAACACAAAGTATAACAGAAGAAAAATGTGCATCTGCAAGCACACTTTATTTTCTATGGGTTCTTCTGTGACTGATATAAAAATTTCTATATTAATCTGTTTCTAGAAACTACAGGTTGATGATAACTCCTTTTATTAGTAATAACTAAACCCAAGCCTTACTTCATCTTATTATTTGGAAAACAATAAAACACTTGTTTTATTTTATTATTTGGAAAACACAGAAGAAACTGTTCTTATATTATTAACCAAATTAATGATCTCCAGCATCATCATTTCCCATTTGAAGGGGCCATAAATTTTACAAATGGTAATGACATTATAGTTGCATCTCGGTGTTAGTGGAAGGATAACTCCAATCTTGGCTTATCTCACTTTTGCAGACACTGACATATAAATGTCCAGTCATCATCACCAAATTCTCTAATTAGGTATTTCTCTAAATATATCTTCTATATCACAATTAATCCACAGTATTTGCACTACATAATATGATAAAATTGTGTTTTTCTAATAGAGTATATTTGTCTTCTAAGCAATACAGCCTGATATTTATTTCTCAATGTTGAAATAGTTGACAGAGATTCTTGACAATATTATAGAATCAGTGTATATCAAAAGCTTGTTATTGACTATTCACCATATCCTGAATTCAGAGAGAAAAAAAAAGCTGTATGCATCTTTTCCAAACTGAGAAATATTGGAAGATAATTTGATCAATACTTGAATAACAATGAGACATACATGGGTATGCATTGATTCAAAAAAAACAGCGTCTAGGCAAAATTTTAAGAGTGAAGCCTGAAATTAGTCATGAAAGATAAGTAAGGGGAGAAAATAATGCCATTGGCATGTGAAATAAAAATTAAAAGAAATTACTTACAATATCAGTAATATCCTAGGTAATGTATCTGAAAAGTTTTTTCTGTCACTGAGATGTTCACTGGAAATCTCATACTGAACTTAAACTAAAGTTATTTTTTGTTTATATAGAAACATTTCTAAATTTGTTGACATCTTTAGTCATAATAACTCTCAGTAGATAAAGCCTAGCAGATTTTTTAATGACAAACAATATGTGCCTTTAAGAAAAATGACACAATAAAAAGAGCTGAGATGCTTTTAAAACAAATATATTTTGATATAAAGCATGTTGAAAATGAGTGTTTTAAAATACTCTCTTGTTTTCAGAAACACTCCTTTTTTATTTGCATCTCTGTATCTGTTTGAGTGTCTTCTTTTGTTGTGATCACCATTAAAACTAACTATTCAAGATAAACAGAAGGTAAAATTAGACTGTGATTTTTTCTATCACAAAGTGTTTTTTTATTCTTATCTTTACCTTTTTAATGAGTGTTATTTAGAATATACTTATAATATTAATAAAGGAACATCAATGATTTATAAACACATGCATGCATAAAATCATATTAAGGTACAAACTTACTCTTTTCTCTAGTCCTAAGGATATGAGATAAAAATACTTATTTTTCTTTCATAAAAAAGAGTAAAGCTTTTTTGAGAACTAAGTGTCTCTGTTTTTTATAGTTACTACAAATATAATTGCAGCTTTCTAATCAACTCCAAAATTCAGAAGTAGTATAGCTTTGAAAACTGCATTTTAAAATTTAATTTAAGAGAAGGAAGGCATATTTATTTTATATCTGATTTTTCTCTATAGCTATTGTCTGTGTTCATTTAGTTAATGTAGTTTTTTAATATGTTGGGTGACATTGGTTAATAATATTATGTATGTTTTAGATGTAAAATTCTATAGTGCATCATCTGTATATTAAATTGTGTGTTCACCAGCCCAAGTCAAGTCTCCTTTCATCATCATTTATTCCTCCTTTACCCTTTTCCACTTCCCCACCTCCCTTTCCTGCTGGTAATCACCAAACCTCTCTGTCTCCGAGGTTTTTATTTTATTTATTTATTTATTTATTTATTTTATTTATTTTGTTTAATTCTTTTATATTTTCCATTCAGCCCTCAACCCCGTTCCTTTTAATAGCTTTCAGACGGTCTTTTCTATCTATAAGTCTGTTTCTATTTTTGCAGAACAAAGAAGTCATCAACAAAACAAAAAGAACACACTGAATGAGAGAACATTTTCAAGATACACCTAATAAGAATTTAAAGTTTAAAATTTATAACACCAAAACAATTAAGAAATGGGCAAAGGATATGAATAGACATTTTTCCAAAGATGACATTCAGATGGCCAATAAACATATGAAAAGATGTTTAATGTTACTAATCATTAGTGAAATTCAAATTAAAACCACAATGAGATATCTCATACCTGCAAAAATGGCTATAATCAATAAGTCAACAAACAACAAGTGTTGACAAGAACATGAAGAAAAGGGATCTCATATGCACTGATGGTAGAAATGCAGATTAGTGTAGCCAGTGTGGAAAGCAGTATGGAGTTACTTCCACAAAATTAAAAATGGTTCTGTTTTATGCCCCAGCAATTTCACTTACATGAATATATCCAAAGAAACCCAAGATGCTAATTTGAAAGAATATATGCATCCCTATATTCATTGCAGTGTTACTTATAATAGCCATGATTTGAAACAACCTAAGTGTCTATTAGTAGATAAATAGACAAAAAGCTGTGGTACAATTACTCAATGGAGTATTATTCAACCATATAAAAGGGAAATCTTACCTTTTGCAATAGTGTGGGGTGGGTCTAGAGAGTACTATGTTAAGTGAAATAAGTCAGTGAGAGAAAGGTATGTATCATATTATTTTACTTAGATATGGAATCTAATGAACAAAAACACTGACTCAGTTTTAATAGAGATATTTTATCTGTAAAGAGCTAGATCTGATGACAAGACTATGTCACATCCAATAAATACCTATATAACCTGAAAAATAAAATCTTTGATTTCTCAAATTATACCTTAACATTCCTTATTTGTCAGTACCAAAATTTACATTTAAGAATTGGTAGTTTTTATTATATCCTTTTATACTCATTATTTAGTTTTTCCATGTAAAATAACTGGCTGACATTTTGAGATTTTGTTAATATTTTAAAATAAAACCAAAACTCATTTTAAACTTATTCAGTATTTCAAAGTATTCTGAGTATGTATATTAGTCACTTAAATGTATGTATTTTTTCTGTTTCTTTAATTTTGTTTTATGGATTATTTCTTTATTGTAAATTTAGCACAAATTTTAATGGCTTTCCTCAGAGCTATCTTATGTAGAAGAAGTATGTTCTCAATACCAAAAGTCTCAGAATGAACTCACCTGCACTTCACAGGCCTTATAAATTAGAAGCATAAAAACAAAAGCAGCTATTTTAAGAAATGCTGTAAGATATCCTTATGGGATCTGCAAAAGCTACTGTAAGCAATGATTTACTGCCAAGTAATGCATACCTAAGTTAAAAAAAAAAGTAATGCTTTTTCTGGTCAATTTAAATAAAATGTTACTGGGATTTATCTCATTGTTTTATGAAATCAGATAAATACGGTTCAGAACAAGTGCCTGAAATAGAAATTCATTTGGTAGATGCTATAGAAAAGTTATTTTGCTATATTTTAGTGTCTACAGACCATTCTACATTCTCTTACATTAAATTTTAGAGGCAGATAACATCCTGTTTAATTTTTTCATTTTCATCTTTAAGAATACTGAGCCTAAAAAACATTAAGCAAAGTTCCTTAGGTAAACAAGATCACATGACTAACATGAAGAGAAACAATGACGCTCTTTTTCATCAGTTCATTACAGAGTTTTGAGAACAAAATGACATATAATAAATCATTATGTACAAATCACATAAATTTAACTTTGAGAATCACTAAAAGTGCTTGACATCCAAACTAAGCAATTGGGAATAATTTCTCAGGATTCTGTTTTTAATTCTCTGTCTTTTCATTTCAGCATTGTGATGCTAGCCAGTAAGCAATTTTCTTTTGCAATAATACTTCATTAATATTAAGTTGCATAAGTTGAAATAAGCTTGGAATTAACACAGGCATATAGAGAAAAGATCAGTTTTGTCCGGTTTATTTTGAAGATTTAGAGATACAACACCTCTGTCTGAGCTATACTAGTTTGTAAAACAAAAAGGGTGGAGTGGAGTGGACAGAAGCTTAAATAAAATAAATTTCTCCTATTAGAAAGGACTAAGAATAAAATAAGAATTATACATGGGGAAGCAAAAGCAGGTTTACAATTGTTCACATGGAAAATTTTTAATTAATAATAAAAGAGTAAACTTTGTTTCATGTACTCACAACTGTACACCTACTTTTGTCCAACTCCATATATAAGTTGAAATTTTGTATATATTCCATGGATCAAAACCTATGATTTATTATGCACTAAAGTGCCAAAGAGAAATATAAAATTATGTTTTTGAGAGATGTAATCTAATGTAAATGTATACTCAGAATACAAAATAAAGAACACTAAGAGAAACATTTTACAGGCTCTTAGTAAGTTAGTATATAGAATTATCAAACAACATAATATTAATATTTTATAGCCATGTAATGGGTTATTAATTATATTTTTGAATTTTTTTGATTATGATTAAATTATAAAAGTACAATTTATATATTTCTGAAAATAGATTACAATCAGTCTCAAGAAATTTAATTACTGTACATTTTTAAGCAAACTTCTTTCTTAAGAAGCCTGAGGTAAAAAAGGGAAACCAATATTCAACTGTATCAGACTGTCAACCATTAACACTGGGTGTGCAAAGTAGTAAGAAGTATATACAGAGAGAAAATATTAAAGGACATAAATTTATTTTTACATATTGACATAATATTTTGAAACTGTCACTGGGAATAAATATGCTATATCACCAATTTACTGATATTAGTCTGACTAGCCTTAAAATAGAGCTAAATAAGAATGTACTAACAGCCTTGGCACAGATGCTTAGAATGGCTCCATGGTCTCCACCTCAGGCGCTAGAATGGCTCCAGTTGTAAAGGGGCGACACACCAGATGGGCAGAGCATAGCCCCCTGGCGGGCATGCTGGGTGGATCCCAGTCAGGCCCATGCGGGAGTCTCTCTCTCAGCCTCCCTGCTTCTCAGTAAAGAAAAAAAATGTACTAACACAGTAGGTTTATAAAAGGATTCCTGTAAAATGTTAAATCTAGTTTGTTGCTCTTATAACCATGGTTCAACATAGTTTGGTAACCAGTTATGTATTTGTAACAAATGAAATCTATATAACCAAACCTGTGCTTTCACCTCTGGCTAAGCTCTACTTGGCCTTTTTCCTTCCTGCTAACACAAGTCAGTGTTAACATTCATGCAAGGAGAATAAGCATAAGCTCCCATCCTTCTCCTCATTTCCCACTACGCTGAGACTGTGGGAATCTATGGATACATTACATGAAACAAAAACTCTAATTTATAAGCTACTTGCAAGCTTTAGTTGCTGTAACAACCAACTGAAGGACTCCAAATTTCAGATATGCCAGCTCCAGAAAATGTGGGGCCTTTAATTTATTATGTGAACAGAATGAGCTGCTTGCATATAGCCTACTTCAGCAAAAACTCAACCCCCTCATTACAATTCCTTTGTTTTATTCTTGTTTCATCTTCCTCCTTTTACCTCCTTATAAAAACCACTGATTGAACAGAAGAGGGAAGATGAGTTTTTGAGGACATCGAGTCTCTACATCGTCTCAGGTGACCAGCACTTAAATAAACCTCTTTCCTTTGCATGAAGGCTTGTCCTACAATTATTGGCTGTTCATCACAATAGGCAGCCAGACCTGAGGGTCATTCCTCCGATTCCTGTACCTTTCTAAATGCGTTAATTAGTTTTAATGTTTTATCTATTTTTATCATACCCTACATACTTCCCATTTGGAGACCAACAAGTCGTTTTCTACATCTATAGATTTGTTTCTGTTTTGTTGCATTTATTTATTGTTGGTTTTTTGTTTGCTTGTTTGTTTTCAGATTTCACATACAAGTCAAATCATACAGCATTTTTCTTTCTCTGTAGGAATTAACTTATATAGCATAATCTCCTCTGGGGCCATCCATGTTGTCACAAATGGCATGATATTATTTATTGCTAAGTAATATTACATTTACATATACACCACATTTTCATCCATCCATTGATGTACAGTTTGCTTTCAGATCTTGATTATTACTAGTAATGCAAAAGTAAACATAGAGATGCATATTTCATTTCAAATTAATGTTTTTAGTTTCTCCAGGGAAATACCTAAAAGTGATATTGCTGAATTGTAAATCAGCTGTATTTTTAATATTTTGAGAACTTCTCCATCAATTTTTTTGGAGTGTCTTTACTAATTTACAATCCAACAAACAGTGTATAAGGGTTTCCCTTTTCTCCATATCCTGGCCAGCACTTGCTGTTTGTTGATTTATTGATGAGTCATTCTGACAGGTGTGAAGTGAAAGCTTCTACTGTTTTTCATTTATATATCTTTGATTATTAGTGACATCAAAGATTTATTTATTTATTTACCTTTGGTGCCTGTTGGTCATCTGTCTTTAATAGAGAAATATCTACTCAGTTCCTCTGCCTATTTTATAAATTTATTGATTGGACTTTTTTTAAAATATGTTCCTTTTATATTTTGGAAATTAACCACTTATCAAATGTATTGGTAAATATGTACTCCTATTTAGTGATTTCCTTTTACATTTTGTTGATGCTTGCTTTGCAAAACTCTTTAGTTTGATGTAGTCCCATGTGTTTATTTTTTTATTCATTGCTCTAGCTTGAGGCTACATAGCCAAAATGATTTGCTATCTGAAATAGAGAAAAAAAGAAACCCATCAAATTCTCTTAAAAAGTATATTAAAATATACAATTTCCTTCTTATTTAAAAAAAAGAAAACTAGTGAGAGGCAGAGAGACAGAATTCTGCATGTGCCCCAGCTAGGATCTAAATGGGAAGCCCCAGGCTATGCTCTGTCCATCTGTGGCTACTGTTCTGTTGCACAGCCCAACCTAGCTAATTTTAGCACCTTAGGTAGGCCACAGAGACATCTTAAATGCTTAGGGCCTACTTTTGCCTCAACCGTTTAAACTATGGTTGTGGTAGGTGGGAGACAGAGAGAGAGAAAGAGAGAGAGAGAGAAAGAAAGAGATAAAGAAGGTAGAGGTGTGGAGAAGTAGATGGTCACTTCCTTTGTATGCCCTGATTGGGAATCGAACTTGGAACTTCCACGTGCCAGGCTGATGCCACTGAGCCAACTGTCCAGGGCTCAATTTCCTTCAATAAAATTAGTATCATGAATATATTAATTAATATATAGTACTTAAATTTTGTTCTTGTTCTTATATGTCTAGATCAGCTTGCATTTAAAAACTTTTCAAAAATTAAATATAATTATGAAGATGATAAAATCTAAATATTTCTAATTTTTGTTTTTTATTGACTTTTAAAAAAACATTATTTTTTTTCAGAATTTTTGCTATCACTCTATTTTCTAAAGAAATTTTAGAAGACAAAATTTTTCTCTTCTACTTTTTTATGTTAAAATTTCTTTTAGATGAGAAAGGTAAAATATTTTCTTACATTGTAATAAAATTTAACTTGCAAGTATTATTGTTTGAATAAATGTATAAAATACTTAAATATGCATGGCTATTTAAATAAAATGTGTGTAAAACCAAATGTTAGCTTATTAGTAATATTTACCTTACATATTTATATAACACTTTATAGGTTTAAAAAATTATTACCTATGGTGAATAACTCAAAGTTCAGAACTATCATGTAAAGTCAATAGGGAAAATATTTTCCCCTGATGAAGCAGTTTGCTTTCTGATTCATTCTTGAACAATCTAAAAGAATATTGGTATAATAGCAGTTGTTAACTTATAGAAAGGACCAGAAAGTTTTCACAGAAGACTGAAACAGTGACAGCATATTTGAGAATGAGAAAAACACTTGTCTTTTAACTATGTAGAAACTTTATTTACTTAATATGACTTTTCTTCTTTTGTTTGATTCAAACTGGCCTCACCCCGCAGTCTGACTCACCTGCTTCCTTCTCTCTTGCAGGACCACTCCCTAATCATTAAGCCCCCACAACAGTGAGGTTTAGATATGCATCGAATAATCTTAGAAAGAAAGCTTCGTGTCTATTGTCCCCAGAATCAGAAATTTGCTCAAACAAGAGATAATGTTAGGTTATAGCTATGTTTTAGCTCTAGGCCCAGAAATGTATTAAAAACTACAAAAAGCAATGCCACAGCTGATAACATCAGGACAAAATGCAGTGATCAATAATTCCTTATCCTAGCACTAACCAATCGGTAGAGACCAAGACCCTGACCAAAACCTAGGAAAAAAACCAAAACAGGACAGAGATAATACAGTAGAGATTTGGGGTGACTGCAGAGAATAAAGAACACAAGATTCTATCTAAATGGCTAGCAACAGTCTAGTTTCAACAGCTTTTGGCTCTGTAGAAATGTGGGCCAAGTATTTGTCAGGTATTATTATTTCTAAAGAGAGTCAGATGTCCTAGATTTTCAGTAACATTTCTCATTGTACAATTCTAATACATACATATATACATACATGTATGTGTATATACATACATGCCATGACAACATGCTAAAATGTCAAGTGCAATATAAATGGCTGCCAATTTGATCTCCATTGCAGATTATAGCAAAGCACACAGTTTGTAAAGTCAAATAGACTGGAAACAAATTCACCCATTAATTACCTTACCTTGGAAAAGTATTTTAACTGATCTCTTACCTGGATAACATTATTAATGCTATTATTTACCTCTATTTTATATTATGTGAATAATTGTTATAACAAAATTAAATTTTCACAGTATAATCTTACTTATTTGAGAAAAAATCTGAGAAAAAAAAGTATTAGCTATACAAATAAAAAATAGTAAAAAGTTATAAAACAGCTTTCGTAATAATTGCAACTATATTATTTATCTTTTAGTACACCTATAAAGTCAACAGCTACTCATTGTTATTAACATACTGTTTAATATTATATATTCTGCTTTTCTCTTTTAAATCTGAACCTATTAGTTTATTACAATATGTCATCAGATCATTTAATTGTGTAAAAAAATTAAATTATAATAAATATTATCATCTGTAAGGCCAGGGGCTGCCATCGTGGCCATTCACATGCAGGTTCTCATTGAATTCAGGAAGACAGTAAAGAAATGGCAGAGTCAGAGGATGGTGGGACATTCTATTTATTGATGTCTCACCATGACAGGCAAGCCACAAGGGAAAAGCAGAAAATCTGCTTTTCCCATGGAGGGCAAGGGATCAGAGAGGCCCCTGCAATGGTGATAGCAAAAACCAAGATAGCGAGCCTCTGGTCTGTCCCCATATTATAGTGTAGAAAACAAAACCTTGCCTGACCAGGCGGTGGTGCAATGGATAGAGCGTCAGACTGGGATGCAGAGGACCCAGGTTTGAGACCCCGAGGTCACCAGCTTGATTGCGGGCTCATCTGGTTTGAGCAAAAAGCTCACCAGCTTGGACCCAAGGTCACTGGCTTGAGCAAGGGGTTACTCGGTCTGCTGTAGCCCCCCAGTCAAGGCACATATGAGAAAGCAATAAATGAAAAACTAAAGTGCCACAATGAAAAACTGATGATTGATGCTTCTCATCTCTCTCCTATCCTGTCTGTCTGTTGCAATCTATTTCTTTCTCTGACTCTATCTCTATCACTGTAAAAAGAAATAAAAAAACAAAAAACAAGAAAATAAATAAAGAAGTCTCTGATACAAAGTCACTTATCTGAGGCATAAAAGGGATTCCTCATAAGAGTGCACCACCCCACATCATGCAACAGTCAAGGGTGCGGGGGGAAAAGCTTAGTTTTAAAACTAAGCCTTAGGCTATAATGACTTTGCAGTTTGCAGCCTGTCTTCCACACTGAAAGTGAGCAAACATATATGTCATATTTAAAAACTTATTTGTTATCAAGATCTATCCATTTTGTTGTTGATAACATTATACTAAGTGAAATAAGTAAATTCAAAAAAACTAAGAACTGCATGATTCCATACATAGGTGCGACATAAAAAACGAGACCAAGAGACATGGACAAGAGTGTGGTGGTTACAGGGGGTGGGGAGGGAGGAGAGGGAGGGAGTGGGCGGAGGTAAGGGGCACTAAGAAAACCAGATAGAAGGTGACAGAGGACAATTTGACTTTGGGTGATGGGTATGCAACATAATTGAATGACAAGATAACCTGGAGATGTTTTCTTTGAATATATGTACCCTGATTTATTAATGTCACCCCATTAAAATTAACAAAAATTTATAAAATAAATAAATAAAAACTTATTTGACCAACATCATCTCTTTTAGCCAAAGGTTTTTCAATTTTGGCACAATCGACATTGGAACCAAATAGATAATTCTAATTTGTGGAGACTAGCTTGTGTATTATAGAATGTTTAACAGCATCTATACCCTTTTTTTATTTTATTCCAATAATAGTTACTCATGTGTGACCAAAATATTTGTAGTGATTACCAGATGTCCTCATGGGGACAAAATTGTCCCGAATTGAGTCCTACTCCTTTATCCATTTGTTGTTTCTCTCTTTTATCTAACCCCAGGAAATGGCTTCTGTAATATCCTTAGACTAATTGCCAAAAGAAAAATATATGCCTTAAAAATGTCAAACTTAACTCTTTACAGGACAAGCAAGTAGTATTCTGTAAGGGAGGTTCGTGGCATGAATAAAAGTGCTATTTACAGATCTGGAGTCTGTCTGTTTTCAGAATTTTAAAATTAGTCTTAATATGGCTTCAAATTTAAGTAGCCATTATTTCTGGAATGGTAAAGAGTATAAAAATGAGACCTAAAAAATCTTCTTGGTCATGACCCATATCGAGGCTTTAAGGGAAAGATAAAACAAAATCAGCCCTGAGATGTCTCTGACAGAAATATTTGTAGAATACCAAAACACATTTAACTCTTTGTGAACCACTTTCTTACTTTATTAATGATTAAATTTAAAATTTTATATTAAAAAAGTATATAACCATGGGAGAAAGGGTTAAAGTATCACATTATCATAGACCTAATACTAAAGCATAGATTTCTGATCTTTTATTATATTTTATGAATATATGTGTGTGTGTTTTAAAGATTTTTTTTAATGCTAACAATGATTCTCATAAAAGATGTTTTATCTCTGTATTATTAGATGTGACCTATACAATAATTACATTATCAACAATACTTCCTTCTCTGAGAGCATTTGGTTATTTATATTATCAAAAAATGTAGATTATGAAAGGACAATTTCCATTTAGAATGACAAAAGAGAAGAGCTTAGTCATGTTTATACTCTAAATTTAGAATCATGTTATACTTTCTGGCACAAAGAATACTACATTGTATTTCTGTTATTTTTTTCTAAGAATTTCTATGTTATGCTTTTAGGCATAAAGAATACTGTATGACATAACAGTAAATTAGAAAATGGGTGGTTGCAGGGGAGTCCTTAGAGTATGTGTGACTGTGAACTGTGTCTAAAGAGACAGAAATTTAGTGAACTCATTAATTACAGTGCTGATTTTTAATTTTTATTTTTACATTGTTTGAATACAACAGATAGTGTATAGCTACACTAGAAAAAATGTGAGCAGGTATGCTAGCCAAGTTGTCACTTTTTTTCCTTTTCATTAAATTTATTGCATTGACAATTAATTATGCTTATATAATGAAGCCTCCACTAAAACCCAGAAGGATGGATTTTGGAGACTTGCTGAGTTTTTAAACATACAAAGATTTGAGGAGAAAGCATGGATTCTCTACTCCCTTTCTTCACACCGTGCCCTGTGCATCTCTTCAATCTGTTTCTGAGTTATATTATTTCATAATAAACAGGCAATCTAGTAAATAAAATATTTCTCTGAATTCTGTGAGTCACACAAACAAACAATTGAACCAAGAAGGGAATCATTGGAACCTCCAACTGATAGCCAGCTCATCAGAGGCACAGGTGACACACTGGCCTTGCAACTGGCCTCTGGAGGTTGGGGGTTGGAGGTACAGTCTTGTGGCACTGAGCCCTTAATCTGTGAGATCTGACACTCTCTCTGAGTACATAGTGTCACAATTAGTTAAATTGAGTTATAATTGAGTTATATTAATCTGGTGTCTAAGAATTACTTGGTGCTGCAAAGAAGTCCCCCTCACACCCACATTGGAACTGTGGGCAGATTCCAAAGTATGTAGTAACAATCTCTTAACTAAAAAATAGTTAATGAGCATGGATATATTTTGCTTAATGAAACAAAATTACTTTAATAAATAATAATACCATCATAGTCAATTGGGATATTTATTTATTTGAACCAGTAATCATGAAGTATAGAGAATAGACTAATTATGTTGAATTTGGCAAAAAAAAATGTTAAGATCATATAAAAATGGAATATTTATCACTAATGTAAGTTAAAACATAAATGTCTTTAAAGGAAAATAGAATAATACCAAACTCCTGGCTACTGCTAAACACATTAGTAACTAAGAGCTGCTGAAAAGTCAAAACTGGGTCTTTATTAAAGTATCACAAAGACTCATTCAATTTTAATTAAGATTTTTTCAATATTTTTAAAGTACATTAGAAAAATTCTCCAGAAATTAATATTAAAATGTTTCATACATGTCATATATCCAGGAATTAGTTCATTTTTCCATTTTTTTATTAAAGACTTGAATAAAGTAATATACAATGAGTGTTGAGTAAATTCTTCCCAGATGGTTGATATGAGACCCAACTGTAGTGTCATGATTGAACCACACATCCACCTCATGAGAAAGCAGCATAATGGTATACTGGATTAAGACAATGTCTTGCCAAGAGAAAAAATTGGGACAATTTGCCCATATTGTGAGATGATTTTCTGTGCATCTCTTACATATCTGTATTTCTTATGAGTCTCTATCTTTGTTGTGAATTTTTCTTTAAAATATGGTTTTATAGTTAACAGTCTTGGAAAAGACAAATAGTATCTCCTTTTAGAGAAAAAGACAGACCTATTTACTGTTCAGAACAATAAATATATTGTCAATCTCCAAGTCAAAAGTGAAGCCTACTTGTTCCTTGTTGCCTGTTATAAAAGATTCAGTTCATGCTTCGGGTTCCTCTCCAATAATGCACCCAGGCCTTACATGAGATAATGTTCAGGCACAACCTTTTCTTCTTAATGTTGCCACGTAGGAACTGGAGCTCCGGTAACTGGTAAAAAACACAAACACTGTCTACTATAGTTGCTTTAGGTTAGTTGTAAAGCCCTTGGCTTTTACCAAGATGTTTTGTGTACTTTGTCAGTATTTAGGATATTGTAGAAGACTAATTTCCTAGTGCTTGAGAGCCAAAGCTGCCTTTAATTAAAAAATTAGGTAACACCAAGGAAAAGTGGCAAAAGGAAAAGATAGAAATACTGTGACTGTACTGAATTTCTGAGATTAGGCTATTTTAAACAGGGCAAAATCATCTCACAAGGGGAGCATTTTGATAAATTATACATAGATAAAACCCATCTTCATAATTAGGCAGAGAATGAAACCCAGATAACTTTCTAGCCACTCTTGATCACAAAATGACTGGCAAGAGTTCTAAAGTGTGCATACTTTGGAGATCATATCTAGGAAAAGAGAGAACAAAGGTCTGTTAGTGTGCATTTTCTACCAAAACTTTGACTCACTCTTAATAAGTTTTACAGTGTATACTTTTAATCAATTTGAGATTTTATAACATAGTGTTTTAGACTCAGTAGCTTATAAAAAACAGAAAATTATTTCTCTTTGTTCTGGAAGCCTGAGGTCAAGTTTTCAGTGTGGTTAGGTTCTGGTGAGGAACGTCCTTCGGGTTGTAGACTGCCAACTTCTTGTATACTCTCATGGCAAACTCCCTGTCCTCTTCTCATTAGGGCTCCACCCCAATGTACTAGTAACCTCCTACTAACATCATATTGTGGATTAGAATTCAACATATGAATTTTAGAAAAACATAAACATTCATTTCATAATGAATTTCACATATCCACCTTTGCGGTTATTGTCTTGACCAAAAAATGTTACTAAGTGGCTTAATTTGGCTTAACCCATGAATTATAACAAATCAATGAGTTGCCCCTCCAAAATTTAAGACTAGTACAAGGGAGAAACTAAAAAAGAAAAAAATGGATGTTGAAAAAGCAAATAATGTAATGACTATTATAATGATATTAGAAATTCAAAGCAAGCCAATTATTCTTCCTGATTTTAAGTTGTCTTTGAAGACATATAAGAAGTTATTGGCTAGACACAAGGCAACTTACTTAGACTATTTGAATCAAATAGTGCAATTAAGAGATATTGACAAGCCTGACCAAGTGGTGGCGCAGTAGACAGAGCATTGGACTGGGATGCAGAAGACCCAGGTTTGAGACCCCAAGTTCACCAGCTTGATTGCGGGCTCATCTGGTTTGAGCAAAAATTCACCAGCTTGAGCCCAAGGTCGCTGGCTCAAGCAAGGGGTTACTCGGTCTGCTGAAGGCCCAGTCAAGGCACATATGAGAAAGCAATCAATGAACAACTAAGGTGTTGTAACACGCAACGAAAAACTAATGATTGATGCTTTTCATCTCTCCGTTCCTGTCTATCTGTTCCTATCTATCCCTCTCTCTGACTCTCTCTCTGTCTCTGTAAAAAAAAAAAAAAAAGAGAGAGAGAGAGATTGACAAAAAGCTTTTCCTAAATAGTTATGGGAAAATATTGTATGAACTACATGCATAGATTTTAATGCAGAGTCCCCTACCATTTCTGAGATATTACCCAACAAATATGAGATTCTGACCAAACACATTTGACGCAGTCTAGGATAAGAAGACCCAGGGTCTAGAATTAAAATATGAGTGGAAGCAAGCAGTGGAATAAAAAAAAAAAAAAAAGGGGGCAGTGGATTGGTCTGCCACAGGTGGAAACAATAAGGAGGCTATTGTCTGTAAAAAATTTAAAAATAAATCTGAATGCAATTTAATATTTTTAAACTTTATTTTTAATTTATTGGGGTAACATGGTTTGCCAACCATACAGGTTTCAAGTGTATAACTCAATAGAACACCATCTACATTGCATGGGGCACACCCTGTCCTAGACAAAGTCTCTTTCTCTTGCCATTCCCCACCTTTTCCTCCTCCCCTTACCTCTACGCCCTCTAACCTGCTGGTTATCACCACCCCCTTGTCTGTATCTATGTATTATGCATGTACGTTTTTTAGCTAAATCCTTCAAATTCTCTTATCTAGTCCCCTCAATTTACTTTTTTTTTAAATTAGCATTGCCTGCTGGGAATTTTAGATGTTTCCCTTTGTTGAGCTATTAAAAAAATTCTGAAATACATATTTCCAGATTTCCAGTCTTTTAAAAAAATATTATTATTACCTATAGCACTCAGTTAACTAAGATATATCTAATCTGAGTATAGCTAATCTAAAAATGTACAGTGTTTGACCCTCAAATACAGTAATTATTCACCCTTCTTGAACTGCTCAGCCTAAAATGTTTTCATTGGGCAGGGACAAAGCTATTTCAGCATCTTCAGAATCATTTCAAATTTCAAAAAAATAATGTATTTTATTCTTCCAAAAAGTCAAAGAATGATTGAGGAACTTAAGAATATTGCTATATCCATCTCATTTCCAGAAGCCATTGAGTAAAATACAATTTTACCAGCTATTATAGCTGTCCTCGTTTCTTAGCAAAATTTGTTGTCTGGTGGAAAGATCATAAACTAGTAAGTGAACAGAGATGGAAATGTTGATTTTCTTTTAAATCATCACTAATTTAATCAGTGTGAGAGGCATCCAAGATTTACCAACTTTAATAACTTGGGAGGAATCACTTAACAAGAATTTACAACACTGGACTGTCTCATTTCCAGGGGGAAATTTCACTTGGTTATATAATTCCCTCAGAGAGTAAAATAAAGAGTCTTCCAATATTTTTAAAACTTATTTGGGAAGCACACTGCTCTCTAGATCTGCCCAGAGGGTCCCTTAGTTTATACAAGCACATGTGTATTTAAAGATCTTTAATTTTTTATATGTCCATTTGTCCCTCTTGATTCCTGCTCTTCTCTCTGTATTGCACTAGCCACAAAAATTTTCCCACTGTTTTAACCCGAAGGCACAGTACAGCCTCCTGACCTGGAATCATCTCAGTTTATGAAATCTGCCTACTGGATACTATTTTTCCTTTTCCCTCCTATGTCTCTGCTGGAAAAAGGACCCAAAAGATCCCTGCACTAAAATTGTTATTGATTTATGTCTTCCAATCCTGTGCTCTTAAGGGCCTTGTAAAACCCAGTGTGTACTCTTACATGTAGAACTACTCAAAAGTATGCCTTTTGATGCTTATAAATTTTTTATTCTTTCAGTACTGACAGCTGAAACAATTTCTTTCTTATATACTACACTCTACTGCAGCGCTGGGACATGACTCATGTTTTGTTTTTATCTCTCTTTTTCTTTTAGAATCTAGCTGATTCTTAACAATTGTAAAATTGGATGCATTGTTTCTTTTCTCTACTTATCAGTTATATTTTTATTATTTTTCTCTTTTTAGGAAGTTTTATTTCCTCACATTTTATCTATTTTAAAGAAGCCCAAACATCTATTTTTCTAAGCTCTTACCAAGGTGTTAAATTACCAAATAAATTATAACGACCTTCAACTAATGAATTAAGAAATTTGTCCTTGTTCTGTCTTATAATGGCATTTAATTTTTTTTTTTTTTGTATTCAAACTAGTTTGGATCTGCCTGAGTCTTAAATTCTGCTGTTTTTATTTACTTTCCTTTAAAGTCTTTATTTATACATTTTTAGCATATCTTTTTCATAGCATGTGTCAGACTTCTATAATAACTTAGCTGCAATAAAAGTTACCAGCAGGAGAGTCATATCTATGGGGAATCCATGCCTGAGTAAATTCCTTGCTCACAGTGTCTGTTACAGTTTGGGTCAGAGACACATAAATGAAGGAGTTTTATCTTTGATTATTAGATGGTTAATCTCAGGTTGCTACTGCCTTTCACTTCTTTTGTTTCCCAGGGGGTGAGGGAGTGCAATTTTATTTCACAGTCAATGAAGGAAGGAAGCACTCTTCTTTCTTAGTATTGATTCTCCTTACCGCAGCCTTCATCCACTCCAAAAGAAACTACACTGCTAGTTACTACACTGCTAGTAACACTTCAGTGTTGGTTGGGCACTACTAATGAATACAGTGTGTCCATAAAGTCATGGTGCACTTTTGATCTGTCACAGAAAAGCAACAAAAGACGATAGAAATGTGAAATCTGAACCAAATAAAAGGAAAACTCTTCTAGTTTTATACCTATTCAGTGCAGTTTGATGTGGCTCACACACAGATTTTTTAAGGCTCCTTAGGTAGCTATCCCATAATAGGCTCTAAAGACTCATCACTGACTGATGGCCTACCAGAACGGGGTTTCTCCACCAAACTGCCCATTTCCTTCAACTGCTTATCCCACCGAGTAATGTTATTCCTATGTGGTGGCGCTTCGTTATAAACATGCCGATATTCATGTTGCACTTTGGTCACGGATTCGAATTTAGCAAGCCACAGAACACACTGAACTTTCCTCTGTACCATCCACATCTCGACTGGCACGGCCATGGGCTGCTCCGCTGTATACACGATGTTACATCATCATCTATGTATGCGCACATGCTGGCACATCATCCTCCAGAAACTGAGAGGGTTTTCCTTTTATTTGGTGCAGATTTCACATTCTATCATCTTTTGTTGCTTTCCTGTGACTGATCAAAAGTGCACCATGACTTTACAGACACACTATATTTCTGGGCATTCTCCAGAGTCCATAAATAAAGCATTATTTATTTCTTAGATTCTTCTAGATTAACCCAATCTCAGCAGAATAACTCAGACCATTTACACTATAACCACTTTGTCATCTGCCCACTACCACCAGACACTTGAATGATGGTTTTATTAGTCAGTGGTCATGTATAAATTAAAGCACTGTTAAAATGCAACATTGTTTAAAAATATTGCTAACTATCAATTTGTTGTTCCACTTATTTATTCATTCATTGGTTGATTTTTTTAGATTTTATTTATTGATTTTTAGAGAGAGCATAGAAAAAGAGAGAGAGAGATAAAGGAGAGAAGCGGGAACCATCAAATCATAGTACTTGCTTCCTGTATGTGCCTTGACCAGGCAAGCGCAGGCATTTGAACCTGCGACCTCAGCATTCCAGG
Organism: Saccopteryx bilineata; assembly: GCF_036850765.1. Lineage (NCBI taxonomy): Eukaryota > Metazoa > Chordata > Mammalia > Chiroptera > Emballonuridae > Saccopteryx > Saccopteryx bilineata. Next base: position 95,890,389 of record NC_089495.1, on the reverse strand, counting down.
TCGACAACTGTGCCACCACAGGTCAGGCCTGGAGCATCTCATTTTTCAGTTTTCTGAGAAATAGCCTGGGAACCTGGGTCACTGAAATTCACTGGTAAAATGTATCCCTTGTATTCCAGTATTTGCTTCCATAATGATTAGCAAAGTTTGCTGCTTTAAGAAATCAATCTGTTTTCAGGCTACAAAAGTTGAATCACCTCAACTTTTATTGGTATGTGTTTGCCATCTGGAGCTTTGGAGAATTTACCTTTTATTTAACCACTTAGTGGGAACTAATATGTAATATGAATAATAAATACAAATATGTTCAAAGTGAATCAGATAGATCTAATTTATCAGTACATCCTAAGTGTTTAAATTATTTGCTAGAAGTTTAAAAACCTCAAACATTACTTTAATGAAGGTTTTAAAAATACTTTTTAACTGATCTATCTTATGACATTGTTTTCAGATAATACAATTATCATTGGAAAATAGTTATCACTTATTGAAATAACCTTGATTAGTTAAGATGAAATAGAATTTTTTAAATCTGAAAACAGAATTTGTAAACACTGAAGAATGGTACTTCTTTTTTTTTTTTATTTATTCATTTTAGAGAGGAGAGGGAGAGACAGAGAGAGAAAGAGAGAGAGAAGAGGGGAGGAGCTGGAAGCATCAACTCTCATATGTGCCTTGACCAGGCAAGCCCAAGGTTTTGAACCGGCGACCTCAGCATTTCCAGGTCGACGCTTTATCCACTGCACCACCACAGGTCAGGCCAATGGTACTTCTTTTAACCACACACCATTGCCCTTGTTTATTTCTGTGCTTTATTTTCTTCATCTATTATTATTTACTCTCTTCATCTAGCTAGCTACTATCATTTTAAGTTCTAATATTACCTCTTTATGGAAAACAAAAAACAACCCAACACAAAACATTTCTTATTAAATAATCCCCAAAATTGAATGAGATATCCCTGTTTCTTATTCTCATAATGCATTTATATACATTGGATCTCAACACTCATTTCAATTTAATGACTTAGGTTTCTTCACTTCGTTCTTTTTTCTTTTCTTTTTTTTTTTTTCTCCAGAACATTGCAAATCCCTTAAGTAGTCTTTTTTCTGTCTCTGTATTCCTAAAACTTAACTATGTACTTCTCATGTAGTAAAAGCTCAAAGAATGCTTTTGATTGGATAAGCATCTAAATAGATTTAAACTTATGAGTATCAGAAGCCACTCAAACATCTTGTAAGCAATCTAGAAATAAGAACCACCTTATGTGTGCATGGGTAATATCTTGGTACACCCATGTCAATCCTCAATTGAACATTGAGTCTGCCAATTGGTGTGCCTTTTATCATAATATGCAAGATGTGAAAATATTAGTCTATGTTCCAATGTGATATATGTGTTCATCCATATGCCTTTCAAATACTATAAGGGAAACAAAAAGCCTCAGATCATTTTTATATTTGTGTTCAAAAAACAAAACAACAAAAACACTAAAATAGTTATAACCATACAGTTGTGAAATCTATACTATATTGTTAGTCCTGTTGTTATAGAAATTGACATGAAGAGTAATCATTATTACCATTTTATTCATGTGTCATCAATTTTATTTCCAAATACTAATATATGTTCACTATATTTTCTTTTATATAACTAAGTTTGGAGAAGTTAAGCCATTAAGCATAGTGGTAAGAACATAAAGAAGCAATGAAGGGGGAGTGTTTAGCCAACCCTGAAGAATAAACAGGGTTGCTCTCATAGTTCTGCTTCTTAGGACTTGGTAGGCTGGAGTGGGGGAAAAAGACCTCCATAAAGCTTTCAACATTTATCTAATATACACATTTGACTGTCTGTGATTGTTGTGGACTTGTATAGTTAACCTTGTTAAGACAATTTATATTTCCTCACAATTGACTATACTCACTGACAATAGATTTGAGCATGCTGCTTCTTGCTCCTCTAACTTAAACCTTTTTTTACTCAGGTTTAAATTAAAACAATTAAAAGATAATGCTCTTTCCATTTCCAACTAAATTAAAATTTGAATGATTAAATTAGAGTGATTCTAAACAATGAGAAGAAATGTATATAAGAAGCAAAATGATTGCAGAATGTTGTTAATTATATTACTTATATCACAGTATATTAGCAGGTAAAACATCAAGACAAGAGGATTACATGTTTTTTGAGGATAATATTATATTAGCAGGTAAAACATCAAGACAAGAGGATTACTTGTTTTTTGAGGATAATATAAAGTCTATATAACTTCTAAAATGTATCAGTATTTATTTTTGTTAATATTAAATACTAAAGATTTAATAATTTTATTAAATAAGTACTCAAGCTGCCACAGAAAATATGTTGTGATATGCAAAAAAATTATATCTGAAAAATTTTTTTGTACTTTCACAAGTTGAAGAATTACACACAAGTTATTATATAATGCACATCCAACGACCTCTCATTCTTCTTTTCAGCTGTCTATACGCCCCACCTTTGTTCAGCTTTTCTGTAGAGTCCTAACTCCATACATGTTTTGGCTATGTTACTTCAGGGTACAAACATAATTCCTGTGACATCACTCACAATAAGTGTCACAAGGAAGCTTATCAAGCAGTCTTTGAGTTAAATTATGATAATATTTCTATTTTTTCTGAAATTCATCTGAATTGGTAATTCTAATGTTTTAGATGTTCTCCTATTCTTTTTCCTCTGAACTTTTCAGTGCTTGTTTTAACATAAGACCTCTGTGTAATTTCCTGTCTGCTGGGCCCTGTGAATGAGTTCAGTTCAGTCAGTTCTCTGAGACTTACTTAGCCTCTTGCTCATTCTGATTTTCTCTGGTCCCACCAGTTTCTGGTCTAGTGATAATACCTAAGGGTGTTTTCCTCTTTTTTATTGACTTCTTAAAAGTAGTCATATTTGGGAGTATTTTAACTTTCTTTTATATATATATATATATATATATATATATATATATATATATATATATATATATATATATAAACTTCCATAAACTTTCAGATATGATTTTCCCCTTCATATCTAAGAAGCATCTTCTATAAGATATAATTTATTATATCTTTTCTTAGTCTCCCCTTTTAAATGTTGTGTTTGTTCTATCACTGCACACGTTACCAACCTATCCCAGATCTTTTTCAGAATTCTAGATAATCTAATTACTAAAGAAAGGTTATTCCAAAGAGAGATTTTAAACTACAAAGACAGAAAATATAGAGACCTCCATCTGCCCTGCCTACCTAGACCTAGCAGAGATATTTGAAGTTAAAAGTCACCTCATGTGGGACTTACTCATATTTTAAAGTTTAGATATGGATAGAAAAATAGTAAGAATAGAAAATTAATTTATTTGCCCTTATATGTCTAAATGCATTATATACAGAAAATTATTTATTTTCCAATAGTAAAATTGTTTTCACATGTAAGGAAAGCCATACCTGTAAAAAAATTTCCTTTAAAATTATTTTGATACATTAGAAAATCACCTGTAATATTTTTGGTTTGTTTTTAAAAAGTATTGACTGGTCCTGGCTGGTGGCTCAGTGAGAAGAGTGTGGGCTGGAGGTATGCATGCGCCAGGTTGCATCCCCAATCAGGGCACACAGAAGAAGTGACCATCTGCTTCTTCTCTCACCTTCTTCTCCTTGTCTCCTTCTTCTCCTCCTGTAGCTGTGGCTTGATTGATTTAAGTGTGGCTCCTGGTACTGAGGATAGCTCTGTTGAAGCAGCACATGGGCCTCAGGAGCTAAAAAACAGCTCCATACTCCAGCAATGGCCCCTGATGAGGTTGCTGGGTGAATCCCAGTTACAGTGCATGCAGGAGTCTGCCTTGTTATCTCCCTCCTCTCACCTTAAAAAAAAAAAAAAAAGAAGCATTGAGAAATTCAGCAGCAAGTTTATATTTTTCTCTAAATTCATTACATATTAAATATGTATTCTGCAGAGAACTTTCCTAGCTTAATAATTTTAAGCTAAATTCATGTGTATAGGACTGGACTATGCTGGTTTTTTTGTTGTTGTTTTGTTCTTTGTCATAAGTTACAATGTTGAAAACCAATAGAAGTGATAATACCAAGGTGCAGCAGATTTATGTCAAAAAATGTTTTTATAATTTCAAAAACAAGTAAAGGGTTAAGACAAAAAAAATGATTTTGTTTAAATTATTTTGAGGGGTATACTTTATGCCATTAATTACGAGTGAACCAGCTACTTATTTTTTAATTTCAAAATTAATAAATAAATAGGAAAAGAGAATTGAGATATGACAGTAAAAATGGTAATAAAATAGATGTGAATGAATACAATTAATGGTTCAAGAAAACAAAATGGGGTTGAGTATAAAAAAAAAAAGAAGCCACCACTGGAAATGAAAATCTTATGGAAAAGGACTTGAGAGTAAACTCTATCTTCAATATTAATGTTCTATTATAAGAAAATAATAATTTGACTTATTTCTATGAATTTAAGTGCCATAACTAATTGGAAAGCTTTAGTTGCAAAGGGAGAGGTTGGCATACCTTTAAAATGTTATCCTGACTCAATGAAATTTATAAAATATATTTGAAAATTTTTATCATCTATATAAAAAATGGAACTACAAATAATGAGGCTACTAATCTATTGGCAATGGACTTTGTAAACATTTAGATTAAGTTGTAAAAAATGTTAAAGATACAATGAGGTATTATGCAGCTATAAAAATAAGGAAATCTTACCTTTTACAAAAGCCTGAATGAACCAAGGATGCATTATGTTAAGTGAAATAAACCAGTCAGAGAAAGATAAACATCATATAATCTCACTTATATGTGAAATTTCATGAACAAAATAAACAGATGAACAATATAGAAACAGAGGCATGGACACATGGAACAGACTGACAGCTGTCAGAGGGGAGTTGGGAACTGGAAGAAAGAAGGTTAAAGGAGTAAGCAAATATATTTGTGTGTGTGTGTGTGTGTGTGTGTGTGTGTGTGTGTGTGTGTAAATAACATGTAGACACAGACAACAGTGTGGTGATAACCAGAAGGGAAGGGGAGTGGTGGATAGGTAGAAGTGGGCAAGGGGGTACAATGGGGATGGACGGAGACTCTCTTTGGGGCAGTGGGTGCACAATGCAGTGTGCAGATAATGTTTTGTTGAGATGTATACATAAAACCTGTACCTAAATGAAGTCAATAAATTTTTAAAAAGAAAAAGAAAATATGGTATATACACAATGGACTATTATCCAGCCTTAAAAAAAGAAGGAAGCACTATTGTCTGGACAATATGAATACACCTGGAAGCAATATGCTAAGTGAAATAAGCCAGACAGAAAAGAGTAAATGCTTATCGTTTAGATGTAGAATAATAAAAAAAAAATTAAATTTAAAAAATAGTAGAAAAAAATGTTTGCTAGGGTTTATGGCAAGGGTCCCCAAACTACGGTCTGCAGGCCACATGTGGCCCACTGAGGCCATTTATCTGGCCCTCACCGCACTTCCAGAAGGAGCACCTCTTTCATTGGTGGTCAGTGAGAGGAAGATAGTTCCCATTGAGATACTGGTCAGTTTGTTGATTTAAATTTACTTGTTCTTTATTTTAATTATTGTATTTGTTCCCATTTTGTTTTTTTACTTTAAGATATGTGCAGTGTGCATAGGGATTTGTTCATAGTTTTTTTTTTTATAGCCCGGCCCTCCAACAGTCTGAGGGACAGTGAACTGGCCCCCTGTGTAAAAAGTTTGGGGACCTCTGGTTTATGGGATGAATTAAATGAGGATTAGTTCTCAATACAAACTTTCAATATCTATATAAATAAAAGTGTAAATGTTTGTTTGTTTAAAATCTTAAATCTCCAAAAGTTATTCACCGATTGCTTTGAAATTTTGACATGTTGCATTCAAATATGCACTCTTGTTTATATATGTACTATTAAATAGATATAGATGTCATACCTGTGACAGGTAAAAACATGTTTTTTTCTGAAAACCAGTGCCACCTGTTGAATGTAAAAGCAACACACTCTATACTAAATATTTTATGATTCCATTTCAATGTTTCCGATTTACAATCCATTTATGTGCAGCCAGACTTGAGGATGCACGGTTGTGAGCATGATGATTGTGTTCTGCAGCTTTAGATCTGCTTTGTTTTCAACAGAATGAATGTGACAGGCTGAGAGTGGCTGAAAGACATCAACAAGAAACAGCAAATCTGCGACAAACACGACTGTGTTCAGCAATCACGCAATTACAATCACCTTGCATTCCGGTACAACCCAGCTGATGATTACAGTTTGAGCTGGCATGTTGTCATTGACACTATGACTAAAGTGTGTCCTTATTGCAAGGCTCTGAAATTTAATGGAGAAACAAAAGGAATGTGTTGCGCTTCTGGAAAAATTAAACTACCTCAAGTTGGAGAACCTCCAGAGCCATTAAAAACTTTGCTTGTTGGAAATATAGCCAAATCAAACCATTTCCTATCTAACATCAGGAAATAGAACTCATGTTTCCAAATGACGTCGTTTGGTGCAGAAATAGTAACAGCTCAATTTATGCCAACTTTCAAAGTGAAAGGACAAATTTATCATAAAGCCGGCTCCTTGCTTCCGTTCCCAGATGGTCAACATAAATTCCTACAAATGTTTTTCATCGGTGATGGCAATGATGAATTGAATGCATGCTGTGGGATTTCTACCAGTATAAAAAGGTCCATTGCTTCCCAATTGCAAGAGCTTCTTCATAAAAAAAAACAAAACAATTTAGTGCATTTGTTCAAAAGAGCAATTGACATGATGCTATCTGATACACACAAGATTGTTATTCATGCTGACAAAATGGCTGCTGGAGAACATGTGTGAAGATTCAATGCTCCAACTATAAACAAAGTGGCAATTGTTATAATCGGAGATCAGTTCCAACCTAGAGATATTGTTCTTCATTGGAGAAACAATCAATTGACAAAAGTTACAGAAACTCATTGATGCTACGATGCCCTGCAATATCCAATCATTTTTGAGATGTTGCCGACGGATATCACTTCAATGTTAAGATGATTAATCCAGTCAGTGGTGAAGAAACAAATATAAAATGCAGTGCAATGAACTATTATTCATACCAATTAATGATTCAAGAGAATGAAGACAATCACATTTTGAAATGCTGTCAATTGTTTCACCAATACATCATAGATATGTATGCAAAAATCAAAACAGAACGTATGACATTCATCTGTTTGAATCAGACCAAGCTTTGCTCTGAAGAATACGTTTATTTGTGAGATGCAGTTGGAAATGACAGTAATAATGATTTTGCAGTCCATGTCATATGCATGAGTGTGCTCAAGATGCAGTTGCGTATGTTCGTCACTATGGGCGTCCAGACCTATTCATTACATTCACATGCAATCCAGCTTGGGACGATATACAGCAGCTCTTACTTCCTGGCTAATCTCCAGTGGATAGGCATGACATCACAGCATGTGTCTTTAGACAGAAGCTGAAATCGCTGATGGGTTTCATGGTAAAACATGAAGTGTTTGGGTCTGTGCACTGTAAAAAATTAATAAGCAACGTCGTAGGAGCAACAGTCTTGACAGGATCTTTCAAAAGTGAAGATGTCCTCATTCCTCACATTCCTATGATTCCAATGGATATGCCATTTCATTTTAAAAGATTGGAATTCCCAGTTTGATTGGCATTTGCAATCACTATCAAAAAAGCTCAAGTCCAACCTTTAGAATTATGCACTTTAGATCTACACATGGATTGCTTCTCACATGGACATTTATATGTTGCATGTTCTAGACTCAGCAAACCAGACAATCTCTATATCTGCAAAGACAATGGAACAACAAAAAATATTGTATACCCACAAGCATTGTGAAATTAAACATATAAGAAACGTGCGCTTTTTCTTTTCTTTCTTTTCCATTTAACCAGACTGAGCCACAGCAACGCATAGCTGGGTACAGCTAGTTAGATAAATAAGATCTGAGGATATAGTATATAATATTGTGACTATAGTTCATAACACTGTTTTGCATAAAGTTTTCTAGACTAGAACTTAAATGTATTTATTCACTAGACAAAATAAAAGATAAATATGTGAGGTCATGGATGTGCTAATTAACCAGGTGAAAGAAATTCTTTTATGATTTATACATATATTAAATGAATATATTGTACATTTTGAATGTCTTACAACTTTATTTGTAAATTATACCTCAATTATACCACAATAAGCTAAAAATTATATATTACTTCCCTAGCAAAAGAATAAATAGGACACTTACCTTTATGGATGCTTTTCTATAAAATATCTATAGTAGAAAACAAGGAATTCTGTAAAGAGTAGAAACATTATAATATTCTGAGTGTACAATCTATAGTAAAATAAAATTTCTCATTTTTACTTTTTTATTGTTGTTAAACTACTATATTTAAATTATGATTTGTTTAAAAATTTTTAAATAATAAAATTTTTTTCTGCCTTTAAGTGAAAAATAGTTTAATAAATTTTAACATATATTAATTAAGTAGTACCATAATCAAATATAGAACAGTTCCTTCATCCCAAAAACTTTTATTTTTCTTCAAGTGACACCCTGCCCTCAGGCCTAACCCTTGCCAATCACTGATGCCCATCACTATATAGTTCTACAGCACTACATATATATATGTAGTTCTACAGCACTATACTATAGTTCTACACTATATAGTTCTACAGCACTATATATATTTTAAGAGCAACAAATGAACAGCATCATAAAATCTAAAGTCATTTGGCCTCTTCCTTTAAAAAATAATTCTTTGATATTTATCTCAATTTTTATATATATCAGTAGTTTATTTATTTTATCATTGAGTAATACACTATTTCTTTTTTCTTTTTTTTTTTTTTTTTTTTTGTATTTTTCTGAAGTTGGAAACGGGGAGGCAGTCAGATAGACTCCCGCACATGCCTGACCAGAATCCACCCGGCATGCCGACCAGGGGGCGATGCCCTGCCCATCTGGGACATTGCTCTGTTGCGACCAGAGCCATTCTAGTGCCTGAGGCAGAGGCCATGGAGCCATCCTCAGCGCCCAGGCCAACTTTGCTCCAATGGATCCTCAGCTGTGGGAGGGGAAGAGAGAAACAGAGAGGAAGGAGAGGGGGATGGGTGGAGAAGCAGATGGGTGCTTCTCCTGTGTGCCCTGGCCGGGAATCAAACCAGGCCGATGCTGTACCACTGAGCCAACCGACCAGGGCTTATTTCTTGAATGTATCATAATTTGTTTATACACTCAGCCATTGAAAACATTTGAGTTGGGCCCTGGCCAGTTGATTCAGTGGTACAGTGTCCACCAGGCATGTGGAAGTCCCAGGTTTGATTCTGATCAGGGAGCACAGGATAAGCAATCATCTGCTTCTCAACCCTGCCCCCGTCCCCTTCTTTTTCTCTCTTTCTTCACACAGTCATGGCTCTATTGGTTCTAGCAAAGTTTTACAAGCACCTCAGGTGCTAAAAATACCTCTGTTGTCAAGCATAGTCAGGACACATGCAGAAATCTGTCTCTCTGCCTCCTCACCTCTCATTTAATAATAAAAATAAAGTTGGATTCATTTTTGGCAATCATGAATAGTTTTGCTATAAAATATTATGTAAATATTTTATCTATACCTAAATTATTGCTGGCTCATGTACTAAATATATATTTAACTAGATAAGAAACTACCAAACTGTTTTCCAGAAATGGTATATGCCATTTTACTTTCTCATCAGTAACACACAAGAGTTTCAGTTAAGATTCTGTTCATTGATTTTAAAGGGATGAGAGAGAGAGAGAGAGAGAGAGAAAGAAAGGGGAGGAGCAGGAAACATCAACTCATAGCTGCTTCTCATGTTCCTTGACCTGGCAAGCCACTATGCCACCACAAGTCAGGCTCTAAATTATGTTTTAAATTTGTTTTTATTTTAAGTAAGTTTGTCTCTTATAAATAAGACAACTTTATTGTTTACATGTGAATATATTTCTTAAAATTAGAAATTTTATTTGTATTTTAAAACAGGTAATAAGATAAAAAAATTTTACGGTTCTAGTTATTAAAAAAAGATAATATTTACTTATTTTAACAATGGTTAAATTTCAAATCTATATTTAAATAACATAATAAGTTTTAAGTTATAAAAATATAGTTGTTTTTGTAGTCTATCAGGACATTGCCACTGTCTTATAGAAATCAATTTTATACTAAAATTTTTGACAGTTCTGGTGAATGAACAAACTCCTCAAACTATAAAATTTATTTAATATAATGAGAACAGTACATTATAGAGAATTTGAGTTGTATAGCTAAAACAAAAATTGAATCATTTATTATCAACCATTTGACAAAGACATTTCAGGCTCACTTTGCCTCTGGCTTCATCAGGGAATTCTTCTAAATATTTAATTTTAACCTTAGTCTTAATTCAATTGTATTCAAAGTCATCCAAAGAATAATAAAGACAAATATTACTTTCAACTTTTTTAGATTAACATAAATTTGATTTTGTCTAATGTCTTGTTAGTGTGCTGAAATCAAAGAATTGACAGGATTTGCTTTGGAGTAAGATAACTTGTTTTAGAGTTCTGTCACTCACTGGCTATGACTGAAATCTAGATCTTTTATCTTTAGAATAATATGTCTCCAAACACTTATTTGATGACTAATAAAATTATATATTTTTAAAATTATATATACAGTGGTACCTTGAGATACAAGTAGACCAACATACAATTTTTTTTTTTTAAGATACAAGCTGTGACTCAGTTTGTATTTTTGTTCGAGATCCGAGCGAAATTCTGAGATATGAGTTGTGATTTGGAAAGCTGCCACTAGTTGGCGTACTGATGCATGGGTCCAGTATCGGTGGCACAACACCAGCATCTCGGTCTTTCTCACGTATTATCCACAGAATCAAGTCGAATCTTGTGTGCTGTACTAGTTCTTGCAATATTTTTGCATTTTTTACTAACTTTTTTTGTGTGCTATTATGGGACCAAAGAAAATAAGTGTAAAGGACAGTGGTGAGAGGAAGAAGACAGTGATGTTAATAGAAGTAAAGCAAGAAATAATAGAAAAACATGAGCGTTGTGTACGAGTGATTGAACTGGCAAAGCTGTACGGCTGCAATACATCTACAATTTGTACCATCTTAAACAAAAGGATGCAATCAAAAGTGCAAATCCAGTGAAAGGAACTACAATTCTATCCCAGTTAAGGACAAATATCCATGAAGAAATGGAGAAGCTTCTGCTGGTATGGGTGAAAAAGAAACAGCTGGCAGGAGATACAGTGATGGAGACTCTAATATGCAAAAAGGCACGTATTATTTATTTCTGGCAACTTGAAGAAAAAAGAACCATCAACCTCAAAAGAGGCAGCAGAAAATACATTTAAGGCAAGTCACGGCTGGTTTGAAAATTTCAGGAAGAGATCTGGCATCCACTTGGTGGTGAGGAATGGTGAAGCTGTGAGTGCTGACGTTAAGGCAGCTGAGGAGTACATCGCATGTTTTGCTGCGCTTATAGCAAAGAAAGGCTACATCCCCCAACAAGTGTTCTACTGTGACAAAACAAGATTGTTTTGGAAAAAAATGCCCCAGAGGACTTTTATCACTGCAGAGGAGAAGAAGCTACCAGGCCTTAAACCCATGAATGACTGGCTGACCATTGCATTGTGTGCAAATGCTAGCGGTGACTGTAAAGTAAAGCCACTGCTAGTGTATCATTCTAAAAATCCTTGAACCTTTAATACTCACAAGATTCTTAAAAGAAAAACTGCAGGTTATGTGGCACACAAATTCTAGGGCATGGGTTACGCGGTAGTTTTTTATTGAATGGGTAAATGTCATCTTTGGTCCTGCAGTGAAGAAATATCTTCAAGAAAATAAACTCCCGATGAAAGCGTTACTAATCCTTGATAATGCTCCAGCCCACCCATCTGGTCTTGAAGATGACATTTGTGGAAGTCTTCTTGAGTTTAAATTTGTGGAAGTCTTCTACCTCCCACCCAACCTGACTTCAATCTTGCAACCTATGGATCAGCAGGTCATTTCCAACTTTAAAAAGCTTTACACGAAGCACTTGTTCTGCTGCTGCTTTGAGATGACTGAGACTACAAATCTAACCCTTCGAGAGTTTTGGAAAGATATTAAAATATCATGATATGTTTACGCATTATTGACTTGGCATGGCAAGAGGTTACAAGAAGAACCTTGAACTCAGCATGGAAAAAGTTATGGCCTGATGTTGCAGACAGGGACTATGAAGGATTTGAACCAGAGACTAAGACCAAGGTAGAAGCATTGGAGGAGATTGTGTCCCTCGGAAAGTCGATGGGTCTGGAGGTAGATGAGGGTGACATAAACAAGCTCATCGAGGAACATGAGGAGGAATTCTCAACTGAAGATTTGAAGGAGCTACAGATGATGCAACATATGGAGCTTCTGCAAGAGATTAGTAGTGAGGAGGAGGTAGAGTTGGAGGAAGTGATTTCTACAAGTGAAATTAAAGACATGCTGGCAATGTGGGAGAAGCTTTAAGTTTCATTGAAAAAAACACCCAGAAAAAGACACTTTTTTGTCACATTTTTGTAACATTTTAAAAGGCAGGCAAAAGCAAACCTCTTTGGATAAATTTTTATTCAAAAGTTCTGCAAGTGAAAGTTCAGCCAAAAAGGCAAAAACAGGTGATGATTAAGTGAAAAATATGTAATGTTAAACTTAGGTTAAGTTTAAAGTTAAGAAAGTGCATTTTAAAAAATTTTTTTTAATTTTTTTATTTATTCATTTTAGAGAGGAGAGAGAGAGGGAGAGAGAGAGACAGAGAGAGAGAGGAGAGAGAGACAGGGGGGAGGAGCTGGAAGCATCAACTCCCATATGTGCCTTGACCAGGCAAGCCCAGGGTTTCGAACTGGCGACCTCAGCATTTCCAGGTCGACGCTTCATCCACTGCGCCACCACAGGTCAGGCTAAAGTGCATTTTTTTTACAATTAAGTTTTTGTGGTTTCATTTTAAGTAAGAAAAGTGTAGTTTTAGTTTTGTTTAAAGAAAATGCAGTTTTAGTTTACATTTAGTGTTAAGAAAGTGCAGTTTTATAGTTTATATGTCTACAGTGCCTGCATTCCTTCCTTCCTCCCTCCTCTGCTATTCATCTTCATTAGCTGTTGTGGACCGTTAATGGCAGGAAGCCATTATAGATTCAAGGCTTAGCAAAAGGCTAAGTTCTCCCCCCTCCATCTCCATATTTGGCTTTGATGCTAAGTGTTTGCACCCACTCCACTTCCTTCCTTGGGTTGCAGGAAGCAATATATATACCCTTCCTCTGACTCTGTTTGTTTCAGATGTTTGTAAATTTCACTAATGTATCCTGTTTTTGCCTTGGGAGAGTTCCTGTCTTAGCCTTTGATGTGCATCTTTGTATCAGGGTCCTTGATTTGCATAGGTCTATATAATAAAGCGAACTGGGGCTGTGAGGCACTCAGATACTGCCAGGCAGTTTGAAGAGTCCTCCCAGTCCCATCGGTTTTGTTCTGACAAAGTGTGTTTCCTTAATTCCGCACCGTTATTTGGAAGCTGCGCTGGTCCGCGGCAATTAGCCGCAATCATCTGTCTCCAAGGTAAGAATACAGTACTAAATAATACTTTTTTCTTTTATTTCATATATTTTATTATGCATTGGTAAAGTATACATGTGTGTTTCTTAATTAAAAACATCTTTTTTTCATAATTTAGGATGATTTGAGGACGTTTCACAGGGCTGGAACAGATTAAATCTATTTCAGTTATTTTAAATGGGAGAAATATGTTTGATATATGAGTAGACTGACTTACGAGATCGGTTACAGAATGAATTAAACTCATATCTCAAGGTACCACTGTACATGTATATGTGAGACAGAAACAGGGAGATAGAGACCGAGACACACAAAGAAACAGAGACAGAAACAGAAATCTTTTTTCTTTTCCTTTTTTTTTTTTTTTTTTTTTTTTACAGAGAGTCAGAGAGAGGGATAGGGACAGACAGATGGGAACGGAGAAAGATGAGAAGCATCAATAATCAGTTTTATGTTGTGACACCTTAGTTGTTCATTGATTGCTTTCTCATATGTGCCTTGACTGCGGACCTTCAGCAGACCGACCAACTCTTTGCTCGAGCCAGCGACCTTGGGTCCAAGCTGGTGAGCTCTTTGCTCAAACCAGATGAGCCCATGCTCAGCCTGGCGACCTCGGGGTCTCGAACCTGGGTCCTCTGCATCCCAGTCTGACACTCTATCCACTGAGCCACTGCTTGATCAAGCAGAAACAAAAATCTTAACACAGTACAGTACTTGGCATATACTGAGAGTTCTTATAGGAATTCAGTATTAATAATAATGTATTTGGTAAGTAATTTTATTTAATAATTGTTAATTATGCCATGGTTATTTTTAAATTACAATTATATGTAGAGACAAGAAAAGGTACTATTTAATTATTTTTTGAAAGCTTCCCATTTTCTTTATATGTTTATTAATAATCATAGAATGTGTGAATAAGCTTTTTTTGGTAAGTTATTTGATCATTTATTTGGATAGTAATTTCAAGCATCTTATATTCTATTTATTAATATATACCAGTCCGCAAGGAGTAGTGGTGTTTACTGTTTTATACTTAAAAAAATAAAATTTACAATCCCGACAATATTCATTCATATTATAATTGTTATAGAGATGGTGTAGGAAAGTTACCACAAACCTTATCTTCTCTTTGTTTTAGAGAGGACTCCAATTAAACCGACTACACACCAAGAATAAACTGCTTATTGATAAATAATGGGCCTAGAGTGATGACCTATATACTTCCATAGTAGTAAACAATAACACAGAATTATGAAATGCACTCCAGTACAAATAAGAATATTCCCATAATGAATCAAAGAGAAACATATACATTTGGCTTGGTATAATATTTAGACAAATCATTAAAATTTTTCTATCTTAAAATATTTGGAATAATTTACAAGCCTTTATAAACATGAAACTGCAAAAAGGCATCATCAAGAAAAAAATAGATGAAAAGCTAAGGTGTGTGGTTATATGAAAAAGAAAGAATTTCTTTTGTAAAAGAAGGGAAGGTAGCTGGAAAAGCAAAAGAGCTGTGATATACTATAGATAAACTGGAAGTAAAGCATCATCTTATTATGAGTGATATTCACGTTTGTGATGTATTCACATGATGTTCCAGAGAAACAAAACCAACAAGTGGGTGCTGAGAAATCTCAGGATCTGTGGTAGGCAAACAAGAGACTCAGAAGAGTAAATGATATAGTTTCAGCCAAGTTCAAAGGCATCCAAGAACCAGGACAACTGATGTGTAAACTTTAGTACTATTCTGAGTCTGAAGGTAGGAAAAGACAGTGGGGAGATTATTCCCGGAAGAGAAAAAGAAATTTGGCATGCATAAGTAGTGGAATCTGAGGGACAAGATTAACTTGGGAGTAGTGTTATGGAAGCCAGATTGTACAGGGGTATAATCAGGATAAAGGACATTAATTCACTCTAAATGTAAAGAGAAACATTTGGGTGATTTTAAGAAGGTTGACTGATGTGATTTTTTTCTTCACTTTGGAGCCTGGATTTTGGAAGTAAACTGTGACAGGTATTTTCAAAGAGGAGGCTTTTTTGTTTTGTTTTGTTTCTATGTTATAACCCATTTGAGAAATAATAGTGGTATAACTAAAGAAACATACCTATATTAATTAATTATATTTATAAAAAGCAATTATAAATACGGATGGATGGATGGATGGATGGATGGATGTGCGAAAGTGTCGGTAGATGTGTGGGTAGAAACAGAGAGAGAGAGAGAATACAGAATATGTATTACTGAACATGAATTACTACAAGAGTCTTTCTGTAAAGGACTGGGTAGTGAACATTTTAGGTCTATGGGCCCTATGATCTCTTTGTACCTAATCAACATTGCCTTTATAGCAGAAACAACCATAGACCATATGGAAATAAATTGGTGTGATTGTGTTCCAATAAAAATGTATTTACAAAACAGCTGATAAGCCAGATTGTCTAAATCTTGCCAAATTCTACTTAGAATATGTAATTTAATATTTGATAAATAAGAATTATACAATATCATTTATAAAATATATAATTAGAAAATATATAACAAATCCATTGTGATAGGTAATGTTTGTTATATAGTATACAACATATGAAATACATAATTGCATAATGTATAACATATATAGTATTAATGTGTATCATGTGATTAATATGATCTATAATGGCAGAATGTGTGTATATGTATATCATAGTGTCCATAACAGATAAAGCTACTGTTCTTATGAATTCTAGATTATTTCTCTGGTACATAGATAAGACCTAACAAAACAAAAAGAAGAATAACTTAAGAATTCACCAAAGGCATTATTTTTGTTATTTTTTTAACTGAAACTATTATGTGTTATCATTGATATTATTTGGAATACATTATGTCTGTGTTTATAAACAAGTTAAAAACAAAATCAACAAATAATTTATAAAAAGATGAAACAAAATAACTATGCTTAGTTGAGAAATGTTTACTCTGGCCTTTATGAAGAAATGGCATTTTTTTTTTTGAAATGGCATTTTTTTTTTTTTTTTTTAGCAAGAGAGACAAAAACAGAAAGAGGGGCAGATAGGGACAGACAGGCAAGAAGGGAAAGAGATAAGAAGCATCTTTGTTGTGGCACCTTAGTTGTTCATTGTTTGCCAGTGACTCCTTGCTCAAGCCAGCAACCTTTGGGATCAAGCCAGTGACCATGGCATCATGTCTATAATCCCACACTCAAGCCAGCGACCCTGTGTTTAAGCTGGTGAGCCTGCTCTCAAGCCAGTGAATTTGAGTTTCGGGGTTCAAACTTGGATCCTCTGCATCCCAGGCTGATGCTCTATCTACTGTTCCAATGCCTGGTCAGGCAGAAATGGCACTTTTGATGAGAACTGATGATTAGGAAAGACATAGCCCTTTGAAATTTTCTAAGCAGTTTGTTTGTTCTGGGTTGTAAGGTGGTTATAACTTGAAAAGAACAGAAAAAACAAACAACAGCTGTAGCAAATTGACCAAGGTAGAAGAGTAAGAGGTGAGGTTGGGAACAAGGCAGAAGAGTAAGAGGTGAGGTTGGGAACAAGGTAGAAGAGTAAGAGGTGAGGTTGGGAACAAGGTAGAAGAGTAAGAGGTGAGGTTGGGAACAAGGTAGAAGAGTAAGAGGTGAGGTTGGGAACAAGGTAGAAGAGTAAGAGGTGAGGTTGGGAACAAGGTAGAAGAGTAAGAGGTGAGGTTGGGAACAAGGTAGAAGAGTAAGAGGTAAGGTTGGGAACAAGGTAGAAGAGTAAGAGGTGAGGTTGAGAACAAGGTAGAAGAGTAAGAGGTGAGGTTGGGAACAAGGTAGAAGAGTAAGAAGTGAGGTTGGGAACAAGGTAGAAGAGTAAGAGGTGAGGTTGAGAACAAAGTAGAAGAGTAAGAGGTGAGGTTGGGAACAAAGTTGAAGAGTAAGAGGTGAGGTTGAGAACAAGGTAGAAGAGTAAGAGATGAGGTTGAGAACAAGGTAGAAGAGTAAGAGGTGAGGTTGGGAACATAAGCAGAATCTAGACCATGGAGCTCCTTGAATGTCATAGAAATAATCTGGACTTTAATTGTATAGAAAGTAATTGGAAGATGTTTTTTCTAAAGTATTTTAATATAACCAACCACAAAATCACTTTGCTTGCCATAGAATGGTTATCACAATTATCAAAATGTATCCTTGACTCATGCCAGGCTCCTGGAAACATCTAATCTATATTTGGTTACTATAGTTTTTCCTTCTCAAAATCACATATAAATGGAATTATACAGTATGAATCTTTTATGTCTAGCTTCCTTTTACGTATATGTTTCCACTTATATATCTTTTCAGAAAATAGGCATTTTCTAATAATTATTATCTGTGTGAAAAAAATTATCTATTTTAAAACATTTACAATGCCACTAAATATTTGCATTTAATATAGCTATACCAAATAGTAGGTCTGTATGGGCCAAGCTTTAAATAATAGGTAGAGATAAATCAAATGTCTTTAAGCATCCTTGCTATGATTGATTCATTTGGTCACTGGGATTTTTGACATAGATCTAAAACTAAAGCCAGTTACATATGCTTTAGTTTGTAATAATTAATAGGTATATTATATCTAGCCAGACTACAGGTCTTATTTGGGACTTGGCCTACTCCATCACAAGTGTCTATGATTAAGATTTTAGGTCAGAGTGGTGACGCAGTGGATAAAGCATAGACTTGGAATGCTAAAATCGCCAGTTCAAAACCCCAGGCTTGCCCAAGGCACATATGGGAGTTGATGCTTACTGCTTCTTCCCCTCTTCTTTCTTTCTTTCTTTTATCTCTCTCTCTCTTTTTCTCTCTACCTCCCTTCTCTAAAATGAATAAATAAAAATGTTTTTAAATATTATTTATTTATTTATTTATTGTATTTTTATGAACTGAAAATCGGGGAGACAGAGACAGATTTCTGCATGCGTGTGACTGGGATCCACCTGGCATGACCACTAGGGGATGATGATCTGCTCATCTGGGGTTGTTACTGTGGTGCAACTGGAGCCATTCTAGCACTTGAGGCAGAGGCCAGAGATCCATTCTCAGCACCTTGGGCCAACTTTGCTCCAATGGAGCCTTGGCTGTGGGAGGGGAAGAGAGAGATAGAGAGAAAGGAGAGGAGAAAAGGAGGAAAGGTGAAGAAGCAGATGGGCATTTCTCTTGTGTGCCGTGTATGGGAATCAAACTTTGGACTTCCACATACGGGCTGGTGCTCTTCCACTGAGACAACCGACCAGAGCTAGAAAATATATTTTTTTAAAGCTTTAATATCAGATTACAATCTAAATCTTTTACTTACTTATACAGATTAACTTGAACAATTACTTAGCATTTATGTGTCTCTACTTCTCAGTATGTTTCTGTGAGGATTGCATATAAAATCCTTAGAGTAATACATGTAAAATAGCTTTTATCTTTTAGCATTTTACTTCTTATTATTAATAGTCTTGTTATAACATAAAAAGAATTATTATCTTATAGTAAAGGTTCCAAACTATGTCCCATAAGCCAAATACAGGAAGTATATGTCCCTGGAACAAACACTTCTTGAACAATTATGCACCATCTATCATGCTCCCTTTCATTATTTTAACCTCTTGCTTTGCATTATTTATAGTTTTACATATAGAGAACTGTTTTGTTTGAACATTTTACTACAGTAAAAGCTAATACAAAATGAGTTCACAATTCTATTTCTGACCAACTTAAACAATTTTTTCACTATTGTTTTAGAAACAAATTCACCTGTTGTTTATCTTGTCTATTCGTTTCTTGATAGGGAATTATTTTTGCTTTAATTTTTATCATTGTAACCTTTGCACTAGGTATTTATGCATAGACAATTGTACAGTCAATTCTGTCAAACTTCTCTTGGTACTTTCTACCTATTCTGGCATTCATGGAATAATCAAGGCTCTATTTTAATTCAATCTTTTCTATCATTCATTTAGTTCAAAACTTCTCCAGGCTAGTTCAAACATTCATTGCTATTACAAGATTTTATTTGCTTGTATTTTCTAAAATATTTTAAAGGGAAATGGAAAAAATCTTTGTATATACAACAACAAAAAAATTGTCATGATGTTACCATTGACAGGAATTATCTGTTTACCTGCCCATCTGTGCTATTTTTCCATGATGTTTTTGAGGTTTGGGCTTTGAATTCCTAAAGTCTAGAACAGCTTCTGATATGCAATACACATGCAGTAAATATTTACTGGAAGGGCCTTCCCTCAGAGGATAGTACGGACTCTGAATTAACTTTATGTCTATCTTTGCAATGCGTGTGTTACTCTATGAAAGCAGTAAACTAGTTTAGATCTTCCAGGTCAGTGTCCTTAGGGCAATGCTTGATCTTAATTTATAAGCAAAGTAAAAGTTAATGGGTATGCAAAAAACAGAAAAGGAAAAGAATAATCAGTGATTTCTTTCCTACAAAGAAATTTGTGTTTCCCTTGTCTAAGTGTTACATCAGCAAGTCAGTGACCAAGTTTCTTGACTATAGAATTCCACTGGTGTAATTGTCAATATTTAAATAAAGAAAATTAGTCCCTAAACTAGTGGTGAAATATTAACATTTTAAGAATCTTGAAATACTAGAAATGATTTTCTTTTTCTGAAAGAATAAAACTAATCTAGTTACTTTGTTAGTTTTCAAAACTAAGGAAATACATTTGAAATTTGTAATACAGAAATGTGCTTATTTCTTTCTACAGAATTGAGAATGTCCTGGCTGGTTGGCTCAGTGGTAGAGAGTAGGCCTGGTGTGTGAATATTTTGGGTTCAATTCTGGTCAAGGCATATAAGAGAAGTGACCAACTGCTTATTTACCCCTTCCCTATCCTCTCCCCTTACTCTTACACTTTCTCTCTCTTCTCCTCCTGCAGCCATGGCTCAATTGGTTAGAGTACATCGACTCAGGCACTGAGGATGGCTCATGAAGTCTCCTCCTCAGGTGCTGGAAGTAGCTCAGTTGTAAGAATGGCCCCAGATGGGCAGAGCATTGGCCCCAGACAGTGGATCTTGTTGGGTGGATTTTGCTTAGGGTACAAGAATTGAGAATAACTTGGATATTTAACCAAGGTAAAACTGGGAAATTCAAAACCCAGAAACTATGCTATCTACACATGCTGTATTATATTTACAACATAATTTAACCAGCTGCTTTAAAAATCTTGAAACAACAATTCTACATTAAAAAAAAATGTTTGTGAAAACCCTCTAGCAACAATTATTATTTTAAAAATGCCATTATGAAAACTTCTTACTAGATAGACTTGACATTTCGGAAAAAATTTTCTGGGAAAAAATGTCAAATAAAATCAAATAATTATTTGATTATTTGCTACTATATAGCTTATTTAAATAGAGTATTTTCTTCTTTGTTAATGTTATTTAATATCAATATGTTTGAGAGAAAATCAGCATATCTTGAAGCATTTAGATATTTCCTTTATCTCTCAATAGTGATAAATGTTGTACTGAGAAAAGAAAATAAAAAGCTTACTATATGCATGTTTTTCAAATGATAGTGTTATAAATATTAATTTTGTAAGATATTGTTATTCTACACATTTCTTTCTTTCTGTGTGTTTATACACACACACACACACACACACACACATACACAAAATAACAAAATGTAATATTGTGGTAATAAATATTAAAATCCTAAAATCTAGGCCCTGGCTGGTTGGCTCAGCGGTAGAGCGTCGGCCTGGCGTGCAGCGGACCCGGATTCGATTCCTGGCCAGGGCACATAGGAGAAGCGCCCATTTGCTTCTCCACCCCCCCCCCCTTCCTCTCTGTCTCTCTCTTCCTCTCTCGCAGCCAAGGCTCCATTGGAGCAAAGATGGCCCGGGCGCTGGGGATGGCTCCTTGGCCTCTGCCCCAGGCACTAGAGTGGCTCTGGTCACAGCAGAGCGATGCCCCAGAGGGGCAGAGCATTGCCCCCTGGTGGGCAGAGCGTCACCCCTGGTGGGCGTGCCAGGTGGATCCCGGTCGGGCGCATGCGGGAGTCTGTCTGGCTGTCTCTCCCCATTTCCAGCTTCAGAAAAATACAAAAAAAAAACAAACAAACCTAAAATCTTAATAAAAATCTAAAACTGTTGGAAATATAAGACCAATTATACTTTGTAAATTTAATTTGGATGCTATAAAATTATACACTGTATAATATGTTTTAATTTTTTAGTTTGTAAATTTAATGTAAAGATTAAACATTTAATATATTTTAAATTACCTTGAAAGTCATAAAGAATAATTATGTTTATCTTTATAAAATTCCTTAGATAAGTTGATTGACTAATCTCTCGGTATGCTAGTTTGTATGCACATTATGCAAGGTGTTAAGTAAAATTTTCTATATAATTTAAAACTTATTTTTATTCTGCCTAACCTTGTGGTGGCGCAGTAGATAGAGCGTCGGACTGGGATGCGGAAGGACCCAGGTTCGAGACCCCGAGGTCGCCAGCTTGAGTGCAGGCTCATCTGGTTTGAGTGAGGCTCACAAGCTTGGACCCAAGGTCGCTGGCTCCAGCAAGGGGTTGCTCAGTCTGCTGAAGACCCGTGGTCAAGGCACATGTGAGAAAGCAATCAATGAACAACTAAGGTTTTGCAACATGCAAGGAAAAACTAATGATTGATGCTTCTCATCTCTCTCCGTTCCTGTCTGTCTGTCCCTGTCTATCCCTCTCTCTGACTCACTCTCTGTCTCTGTAAAAAGTAAATAAATAAATAAATAAATAAATAAATAAATAAAAATTTATTCTTATTTCAGTGACCTTTCCAAAAATGAGAGCCTTCACTACATGATACTTTAATATTATGTAGACAAAAACAGTGAACCTTCATCATCAGAAAATATGTTAGTTCACTAACAAGAGTTTCATGCCATATCTGTATTTTCATTTTATTTGGGGTCTTCTGTCTAGGATCTTTATTTAGTAATTTAGTCATCTACGCATACACCCGTGTATCTTAGATGTTTGCCCAAAAATTTTTGCTTCATCATTGGTTTTGTGCCATTCTGTTGCATTATACAGTATAATGTCTTGTGCTCTGATAAGAAAAATTTACAACTGCCTGTTTAAATGATTTATAGATGTGTCTTTCATTTATGAAGATATTAAATAAACTATTTAGCTCAATAATGAGTGGTTAGGTTGCTTCCAAATCTTGAGTAATGTAGATAATGCTACAATGAACATGGGGTTGCAATTGTCTTTCAGAGTTAGTGTTTTTCATTTCGTTTGATAAATACTCAGAAGAGAAATTGCTAGATCATTTGGTAGTGCTAGCTTTAAGTGTTTGAGAAACTTCTACACTGGTTTCCACAGTGGTTGTGCCAATTTACATTCCCACCAGCTACAGTACACAAGAGAGCCCTTTTCCTCACATCTTTGTAGCACTTACTATTTTATTGTCTTTTTGGTAATAGCCACTCTAACATATTTGAGGTGATATCTCACTGTGATTTTGATTTGCATTTCCTGATGAATGGTGATGTTGAGCGCCTTTCTAGGTCCCTGTTGGCCAACTGTATGACTTTTTCAGAAAAATTGTCTGTTTAGGTTTTCTTCCCATTTTTAAGTCAAACTGTTCTTGTGCTTTTCTATTAAGAAGTAGGACTTTTTAATATATATTTTGTATATGAATGCTTTATTAAATATATGAGTTACTGGTATTTACCTCTATTCAGTAGGTTGCTTTTTCATTTTGCTAATGGTTTCCTTTGTTGTGCAGAAGTTTTTTTTTGGTTTGAAGTAGTTTCATTTGCTTATTTTTATATTGGTTTCCTTTGCTTTTGGTGTCAACCTTAAAAAAAATCATTGCCAAAACTAGTATCAAGTAGCTTACTATATATCATGTCTTCTAGGAGTGTTTGGTTTCAGGCCATTCATTTAACTCTTTAATCTATTTTGAGTTAATTTCTGTGCATAGTGTAAGATAATGGTTTAATTTTATTCTTTGCATATGGCTGTCCAGTTTTCCTAACAGTATTTATTAAAGAGTCTACTCTTGCCTGACCAGGCAGTGGCACAATGCATAAAGAATCGAACTGGGACGCGGGGGCCCCAGGTTCAAAACCTCAAGGTCGCCTGCCTGAGTGCAAAGTGCGGGCTCATCAGGCGGAGTGCGGGTCACTGGCTTGGGATCATAGACGTGACCCCATTGTCACCAGCTTGAGCTCAAAGTCACTGGCTTGAGCAAAGGGTCACTCGGTTTGCTGTAGCCCCCTGGTCAAGGCACATATGAGAAAGCAATCAGTGAACAATTAAGGTGCTGCAACGAAGAATTGATGCTTCTTATCTCTCTCCCTTCTTGTCTGTCTGTCCCTATCTGTCCCTCTCTCTGACTCTTTCTGTCTCTGTTAAAAAAGTAAATAAATAAGTAAAGAGACTACTCTTTCCTAATTGCATATTCTTGGCACCTCTGTCATAACTTAACTGACCCTATATACTTGAGGTTTGTTTTTTTTTGTTCTGTTTATTCTGTTCTATTGATCATTTTGACAACATATATGGGCCTTGAGAACATTATGCTAAGTGACATAAGTAAGACAGAGAAATACAAATACTGTATGATCTCATATGTGTACTTTAAAAAAACGACAACTGAATTTATAGATACAAGTAAAAGATTGGTAGTTAACAGAGACAGGGTATGGTTGGTTAGTTAAAGGTAGTCATAAGGTACTAACATCCAATTATAAAATAAATAAGTCATAAGGATGTAATATACAAAATGCTGATAATAGTTAATAATACTATCTTGAGTATTTGAAAATTTATAAGAAAGTAGATCTTGAAATTACAAACAGATATCCTCATCATAAAAAAATTAAGTATGCATGGTGTTAACTATATTTATTGTTGTGATCATTTCATAATATCTAAAAATATCCTATCATTGTGTTGTACAACTGAAACTAATATGATGTTATAGGACACTTATATCTCAATTAAAAATAAATAGAGTCTTTATTCCCAAAGAACCATTGCAGAAGGGAGAGGAGGACTATTGCAACAGGGAGAAGGTTCCAACAGTAAGATATATTTCTCTCAAAGTTTAGGCAGAGAAACTTTCCTTTCATCAGAATACAGAGAGAATTACACAGGCTAAAATAAAGAGTAAGTGAATGAAATGTAAAAACAGATGGTGTGATCAGAGTTAATGGGATTTTTTTTGCCTAAGGTCAGTCTATTCCCAAGAAGGCATGGTAAGAAGGGTTGTTTGTATTTCAGTGCCTATTTAAGTTCAAGGGTGAGTCAAAATTGTAATATGTGAGAAGGGGAAAAGTGTGACTAAAGTTGATCATATTAATTTAGCAGGTAGTTTGACTAGATTAGCCAATACCTATTTGAATAATAAATTACTCAACATATAAAAACATTTATTCAGTAAGCATACTAGACTCTCAGTTTATACTAGTATTAGGTAACTAAAATAGTATTTTTATATTGTTATCTGCAAATTGTCTACCATAAAATAAAGCAAGTCCAAACCATAAAAATGAGGAATCTGCATTTTCAATAACCACTGTTGGTAACTCTTACACAAACTAGCCGTGAGAAGCTCTACATAAATAATCCTATAACACAATAAGGCCAGTAAGATTATCTGTTATGTGTAATTGAAAAATTAATTTAGAGAATACATTTTATTCTACTCAAAAGATTAATAAATAATAATATACCTAATAATCTTTGAATTTCATGTATTTTACAAAATGGTTAGCATACAATTACATAAGCATTTCAATAAAAATAAATGGTATCAAACTTGTCTTATTGTATTTGTCCAGTATATATTAAAAGATACCATTTCAATAAAGTCTTTTAAAATTGTATTAACTTTTTAATTTTTTTTATACCGTATATATCAGTTTGACTTTTTTTCATGGGAGTTAACATTCTAAGTTTAGGTGACAAAATATTCAATTACTTTATCAAAGCTGATAAATTAATTGAAGAGGCTGTGAGTTCATAATGTTTAATATCAGCTTATAATTTTTTCCACCATATTAGATATTAAAATAATGTACATATAACTATGTTTTAGTTATTATTTTTTTATGTTATGGTTACACATAAGAAGACAGAGAGCATCATAACAGCAGTGATAATTCTAATATTTATTACTATTTAATTTTTGTTTATTCACTATTTAATAAAGTTTTGGAAGTATTAATAATAATTCTATATATTATTTTTATTTTACACTCTGTGTCTTAAATACTTAGATTATTTTATAAGCAGTGTTATTTCAATTGATTCCACCAATGATTTATTTTTATTTATTTATTTATTTTGCTAAATTGAGATTTAGTTAC
Source organism: Saccopteryx bilineata (assembly GCF_036850765.1). Lineage (NCBI taxonomy): Eukaryota > Metazoa > Chordata > Mammalia > Chiroptera > Emballonuridae > Saccopteryx > Saccopteryx bilineata. The sequence continues at coordinate 95,864,383 of NC_089495.1, read as the reverse complement.
ACAAACCTTAGTAATTCCAGGTTACCTTTTTAAAAATTTATTGATTGATTTGAGAGAGAAAGAAAGAGAGAGAAACATTGATTTATTGTTCCAATTATTTATGCATTTATTGATTGATTTTTGTATATGCCCTGACCTGTTTCTAACTTAACTCACAACCTTGGTGTATCAGGACAAGGCTTTGACTAACTGAGCTACCCAACTAGTGCTCCAGGTTACTTTTTTGAAATACATCATAGTTACCAACCAAAAGAGTGCCAACTATAACTTGACACCCATATTTCAAAAAACATGATCACTGTCTCGGATGGCCTTCCTATTACCAATTCACTATTCAAGTCATTATTTTTCCTACCACAAAGGTAATAATTCTGACTCTGTTCTCATAGATTCATTTTGCCTGTTTTTAATTTTTATCAGTGGAATTATATAGTGTGCAGTGTTTTGTGGGGGGTTTTGACATCTTTGCTCATTAATATAGTTTCATTCAGCAGTAGTTGTTAATTTTCATTCATGCACATTTTAATAATATGCTACAATTAATAAGTATATTCTGTTGATGGGAATTTGAGGTATTATCATTTTTTTTAGTATTATTATCAAAATAACAAAGGATAACAAATATTGACTAACTTACAAATAAATTGGTATCCTAAGCACTTTTGGTGAGAATGAAAGATACTAAAGCCACCACAGAAAATAATATGGAGGTTTCTCAAACAATTAAAAGTAAAACAACCTTATGATCAAAATAAATTTTCAAAATCAAGATCACAAAAAATATCTGCATTCCCATGTTCATTGCAACATTATCCTCAACAGCCAAAATATAGAAACAACTCAAATGCCTTTTTACAGATGAATGGATAGAGGAAATGTAACTTACAGTAACAATTCTATTTAGTTTAAAAAAAAGAAAATTCTATTTATGCTACAACTTGAAGATCATATGAAATAAGCTAGACACAGTAGGACATATACTACATGATTCTGCCTATATGAATATCTGAAATAAGCAAACTCTTAGAAGCAGAATATAAAATAGTGGTTTCCTGTGTCGGTCAAGCAATAAACTTTGGACAATTTTTGTAGAAAATAGTACTTGAAATTTATCTTATGAAGATTGGATATGCTCATTGCTATCTGGGCATTTTTTTCTAGACCCTCTTGTTGGACATAAATCTAAATAAACACACACACACATATGCACACACATATCAATGCTTATTTATTTATTTATTTGTTTGTTTGTTTTTAATTTATTTAGTGAGAAGAGGGAGACAGAGACAAACTGCCACATGTGTCCTAACAAAAATTCACCCGGCAAGCCCACTAGGAGAGGATGCTCTGCCCATCTGGGGCCCTTGCTCTGTTGTGAAGGGAGTCATCTTTTAGCACCTAAGGGGGAAACCATGGAACAATCCTCAGCACTCAGGGCCATCTCGCTCCAATTGAGCCATGACTTCAGGAGTGGAAGAGAAAAGAGAGAGAGAGAAGAGAGATTGGGGGACAAAGAAGCAGATGAGTGGTTCTCCTGTATGCCCTGAACAGGAATCAAACCGGGCCATCCACATGCCAGACCAATGTTCCACTACTGAGCCAACTGGCTAGAACTATTTCTTTATGTCTTTTAATCCATCTACACTCTTACCTATCAATCTTAAATTAGTTCAAATTTATACTTTCAATAACCACTTAATGCCACATGGCTTATTGTTAACTTCCCCTTTTAATATTTGTATTTTCCTTATGCAACTTTGAGAAATCTATAAACTATTTTACCCAAAGATGTACTTATTCTTTTAATCATCTTCTATACAATCAGTCAGTCAATAGTTTGGCAATATTCTCAGACTGGCATTGCTAACTCACAATAACACCAGCTAGAAACCTGCTGCTACTGCCTCATCAGTACCCTGAGTCAAATGAGTTCATGCAATCCAAAAACTTCTCCGCACTAAAAAGTACCAACTTAGACAAGAACTCCTGCTAGTCTGAAATCACAGTCTGAAAGATAATTAAAGATAATTGTATAACTATATGGATATTTCCAATGTGATTTTTTGGGTAGCTAAGGGCACTAGCAAGCAGGGGAGTCAGTAAAAGTAGAAAGGGTGAGGGGGGGGAGGGAGGAAGAGAGAAAGAACACAAATCTCAAATCTACACATCTATCTGGGATGGGTCAGTTAAACCTTTTGCCATAGAGTGGTCAGAATGGTTTTTTTAAATGAATTTAAATAATCCAATTAGCTTGAGCTGTGGTGGCACAGTGAATAAAGTATCTACCTGGAACCGAAAGTGCCAGTTCCAAACCCCGGGCCTGCCTGGTCAAGGCACATATGGGAGTTGATGCTTCCTGCTCCTTCCCCTTTCTCTTTCTCTCTCCTTTCTTTCTAAAAGTGAATAAATAAAATCTAAAAAAATTTTTTTAAATAAGTAATTCAATTATTTTGTTGTGATTATTTTATTCTGATTGTTTGCAGACCAAGTCAAATGAGATGTCATCCTTAAATGTCAAAATAATTTTAATTATTTTTCAAAGTATATTTTGAGTATAGATCTAATATTTATTAAACAATTTTGAAAAAAAAATATAAAAGAAAATTAAGCATGGAAAACAAAACTATTTAGCCCTGGCCGGTTGGCTCAGCGGTAGAGCGTCGGCCTAGCATGCGGAGGACCCTGGTTCGATTCCCGGCCAGGGCACACTGGAGAAGCGCCCATTTGCTTCTCCACCCCTCTGCCGCGCTTTCCTCTCTGTCTCTCTCTTCCCCTCCCACAGCCAAGGCTCCATTGGAGCAAAGATGGCCCGGGCGCTGGGGATGGCTCTGTGGCCTCTGCCTCAGGTGCTAGAGTGGCTCTGGTCGCAACATGGCGACGCCCAGGATGGTCAGAACATCGCCCCCTGGTGGGCAGAGCGTTGCCCCTGGGGGGCGTGCCGGGTGGATCCCGGTCGGGCGCATGCGGGAGTCTGTCTGACTGTCTCTCCCTGTTTCCAGCTTCAGAAAAATGAAAAAAAACCCAAAAACTATTTAATAACTGGTCTAACAAACTCTTTTAATGGACTCTGAACTATAAATACAATATGCTAAAATTTCTATCCACATACTTAACTAGTGACATAAAAGAAAATTTTTTATACAAATACATTATTTAACCTATATAATATACATGTTAATATTCACAAAGCTTACTATTTAAATGTTGTGATTATTAGTTACCAAGATAAAAATAAAAAATAAATGTTATACAAGTTCAAGAGTAACTTTATTCTGAAAAATATGCATGTTCCACTTAATAATATGTATTTAATCAGATCAATTTTAAAAATCCTATTACTTTAAAGAATCCATATATGCTAAAATATGTTGATGATATTTTATTATTTTGAATACAGATTTGCTAACACAAAATAACTAATACAGTATATATATATATATATATATACACACACATCGTGAAATCTTTTTTAATTTTATTTAGAAAATTAAGTTTAATAGGGAGACTTTGATCAATGAAAGTACATAGGTGTCAGAAAAATATTTCTATAGCATTTGAACTGTTGATTATGTTGTACACCCAGCACCCAAAATCAAATCATTTTCTGTCTCCTTTTATTTGTCCCTCTTTACACTCTTACCCCCACTTCCTTGCCATGTCTCCTTCCCCCCAATCCTCCTCCTTCTAGTAACAACTTTACTTTTATCTATATCCATAAAATCTTAATTACTGGTTCTCAAAATTTAATTAATGATTCTCAAATTGAAAGGAAAAAGTGATTTTTCTCTTCTTTCTAAGCCTGAGTTGGAAATCAGACAATCACTAAACTTCTGAAGATTCAAAAAACACTCACCCTAAAAAATATAATATTTTTATTTTGTCCCCTAATTTATAGACAATGCAAACTGAGTTTAAAATTTTAGCAATAAAAGTTTATAATAAGAAATACATATTTATGGAATAAATCATTCAAAGGCGATTGAATTTCCCAACAAACATTAGATTTAAAGAGACTATGATAAGAAAAATGAATTATTCAGCCAAACATATATCCTCTATGAACTACAATTGTGCATAATTCAGACTATGATCTAATAATATTTCTTTTTTTCCAGTAGAGCAAATAACCAAACAGAATTATATTGACTATATTTTGATTATATTTTCTATATTTCAGCAACTTACTAATTATAATTGATGTTTAAGTAGAATGTTAAATGTAAGATATGATCTTTTTATGTAAAAGCATTTTAAAGTAAAGAATGGAAAAAATAGCATTTCAAGAAAATATAGGAGATAAATTATCACTTGAACAATGCAATGATAAATTCATTATGAATCATTATTTCATAGTAAAATCAAAAGTGTTTTAATGTGAGTATATATATGAAAATGCTTTATTCTCTAACTAGGCTATTATCCAAGAAAACACTCAAATTTATAGAAAGATTTAAATTTATTTTTCTTGTCTTTTTCTTTGCCTCCTTTTTTGCTGTTAGCATGATTTAAGGTATAACATATTATGTTTAAAATGTCCTGGGAGTTGAGAAGTTCACCTATCAATTCAGTGCAATAAGATATACTTCAATATATAATTTAAAATAAAGATGCTATTATATTGACACAGTACAGGTATATTGTAAACATTGTGACAATAAAACTCATTTTACTAGAGTTATTATATTAAATAGATGCTCTAATATGGAAAATAATTAAAATTAAAAAGTGGTTTGGAGAACTGCACATCTATCTTGATTAGAGAAAAATTTTCTTTTTAAATTTAATATTACCTTAAAATTATTTCAGAAAATGCATTTATTATAAAGTTACTCAGATATAATGTGCATCTATCATATACTTTTGAATTATGGCAATAAAGTTGAAATTTTATTGTAAGAATATTTCATCATTGAACCTTAACTTGCCCGAGCATCTAGAGAAAAATCAGATATAGATGGCACAGAGGCATAATAACATTAAGAGGTAGGGAATGCTCATGATTTATATTATTACACCATTGATAGACATGCTTTTCTTCATCCAAAGCTTTGGGAAACATTAAAGAAAAATATCTTGTCAGGCACAAAGTTTTCTTTGCCTTAATTTTCAGAATATACTACTTGTTAGAAAATGCCTGAATTAAACAATCCATCAGGTTGATCTTTTTTGCTGGCTTCAACTTCACACAATTTTTCAAGCTCTTCCAAGAAGTCTTATAAAAAATGTCCAGATTGTGAAGGCAGAGATTTTACTACATTAATGGTGTGAATATTTTCTCAATATTTATAACAGCAATTGTAAAGTAGAAATATGTTAATATTAAATAATTTACTCCTTTTAAATAAGAAATAATTGGCAAAAAATGTTTACCTACTTTCCAAGAATGCACTGGCATTTTTAGGAATTTAATTTGGCTTGATTTGGTGTTACTTTTAAAGCTTTCATTTTTATACAAACAATAAAAAACAAATTCATTATTCATTTATTAACTCATTCTCTGTTGTAAGCATTTATTTAACCAAAACATAGATGATACTGAGGGCCAACTCTGTTCTAATCCCAATGATGAGAATTACAAGTAAATTTGTGAATATCTATTTTTCTTTAACTCATGAAGTTTACATTTTAATGGGTTAAAAATGAAACAAAGGATAGATTTATTACCTTAAGTCAATGGTTCTCAAACTTTTTGAAGTCGGAGCACATTTACAATCCTACCAATAATTGTAGGCACACTATATATAAATTCCTAAAAAAAATGTTATAATAATTAAGTCAAATATTAAAGATAAAATATATAAAGTCCAAATATGCTTTTATGGTAATTAAATGAAATAAATACAACAAAGTTAAATTTATTCTGATGTTAAAAAACATTTTTATGTTACATTTTTTGTTATGCTTTTTAGAATTTGTGAAAAAGAGAGGTTAAAAATGTTATATTTATATATATATATATATATATATATATATATATATATATAGATAGATATATTATTAGTAAGATTTAGTAAATTTGGCAGGTCCTGGTGCAAATGTGTTAAGTTTTTTCATTCTTGTGTTTAGGAGAAACAAAAGCCTGATGTGTTCTAGTGATTTCTTCAATCTTTGGGCATATATTTGAAAGGCAAAATCTCATTTCCTCTTCAATATATTGAAGAATTTCTCTCTTTTTACTCTTAATTGTGTTGAGTGCAGAAAACCCCTCCATACGTATCGTCTTAACTTTACACCAAACAAAGGAGAGAAGAAACTTGCCTCCAGTCTTTCTGGGGAACATGGGGGGTAGTGTAAACAACCCAGCACCACAGCTTAACAGCCTCTTGAGACCTAATCAGGAAAGTGAGGTGGGGAGTTGGATAGACTGTCAGCTTACAGCCAATTCCCCACACTTCTGTCTCCCCAAAATCTAAACCCTGAAAACCCTGTTGATTTTTTGGTCCCCAATAGGCACATATTTCTCTAGAATACCATAGAGCACATTCTATAAGAATTTCAACTGGTCTTTGAAAAAAAAAAATGCCTTTAAATATTAAAACAGTGATTTCAAGGTAAAAAAAATATTTAAAAGAGTTTAAGAGATAAAAGTGAATATGTTTCAAGAGTATAGGCATTAGTTGATTTTAGTTGATACTAAAGCTAGAAATGTAGATTTGGGCAGTATTATAAAAGACCATCAAACATAGATGTTTTATTTTATTTATTATGTTAGCATCTAAAACCTGAATTCTAAGTGAGATAAGTCTAACTATACTTTGTTAGATACAATTAGAACCAGAGAGAGCGAGGGTTAATAGTCAAGGTGAAAGTTAATCAAAGAATAAAAAATCCTGAGATCTTTGAATAACTCCTATTTTGGCTATTGAGAACAAAATAAAATCCTCCATTTTCTGAGTGAAAAAAGAAATCTTAGAACATCTCTTTTTCTTGTTTAGTTTCCCTCTGGGCTACCCAACAGATAATAATTACAATAATTACAACTTTCTACAATACCTCATGTTTAGAACAGTAGTAGGTTATCAATAAAAAAACTATTGCTACAAACATTTTGGTTTCTATTTTTGGTAGTTTTCCTTTTTCAAAATTCAGGGAATCCAACTGTGCAAATCAACTATGGGGGAAAAAGAATGAGAAGTAGTTTGTATAACAACTTTGCTAGTCAGGAGTTGAATTAGAATTCTACTACTCATCCTGCTATGCTTTTCGTTAGCTTTCAAAATAGAAATAGCATAGCCCTGGCCAGGTAGCTCAGTTGATTAGAGTGTTGGCATAAAGCACAATGGTTGCCAGTTTGATCCCCATTCAGGGCACAGACAGGAACAGATTGATGTTCCTATCTTTCTCTCTCTCTTCCTCATTGGCTAAAATCAATAAACAAAATAAAAATTTTAAATATATATAAATAGCATTTTACAAGATTGCTAAGAATTTGTCTTAATTTAAGAAAAAGCTATTGGCTCAGAACATTTGGATTGTCCAGTTTGCTGAAAGTTAAGAAAATGTAGACCAAATAAGATATAGTAATATTGTTACTTCAGGCAATTCAGTCTAGATTTTAGTCATATATTTAAGTTAGCAAGTTAAGTTATCTTTGAAACAGAATTTATTTGTGTTTTATGTATTTAATCTAAGAGCAAAGTTCTGACCATTATATGATTTTTTCCCCTTTCAACTATTTATTAAGTGCCCATGTGTGCCAGGTATAGAAGATATAGTGGTTTAATTACAGACGTAGCACTGTGTTTTTATAGCACTTTTAGTTTAGTAGAAAAGTTAGTTTAAAAATATTCTAATATGAATTTATTGTAATTGAGGTGCTCTTTAAATAAATTTAAGATGCTCTGAAAGCTTATATTTATCCAATGTACACACTCAGTAAAGGTTTTTCTATGGAAGTGACATTTAAACTGAAAGATGAATGACAACTCGCAAGTGTCTCAGAGAAAGTGGAAGGGAGATAAAACTGGGTGCAAAAAACCACATAAGTGAAGGTTCTGAGGTGAAAAGGTGAAGTATGCTGCCTGGAATAGGGAAGAAGCAAACATAATTGACCTGGACAAATCAAGAGGAATAGAAGAAAAAGTTGAGACTAAAAATGTAGGGAAGGCAATGATCATGCAGGGCCTTATATGAACTAGTTTATATTTAACATGCAATAAATTCCAACTTAAGTTAAAGGAAGAAAATTTAAAAAAATTAATTTAAGTGGAGGTTCCAGGTGTGGTTCTAGCTTAAGTATGGCTAGATTCAGTGACTCAGATACCATCGTTTGAACTCTGGCAATCCATTTCTCAGAAGAATGATCTCTTCCTTGAAGAAAGAACATACCCTTTCTTGAAAGGATAAGCTAAATAATTCCTTCCTTCTACATCCTTCCCCCTTCCACTGCCTTCCCTCCACCAAGATGTTCATTTCTTAGTCTCTAGAACCTGTAGATACATTACTTTTATGGTAAAAGGACTTTGCAGATGTACCTTAATCAAAGATCTTGAGAGTTTTTCTGGATTGGCTGGATAATCCTGATATAACCACAGGGTGCATTTAAGAGGGTGACAGGAGGATCAGTTGGAGAAAGAGATGTGATGACAGACACAAAAGGGTGAGGTACCTGAGGCAAGGAATCAAAGTGACCTCCAGAAGCTGAAAAGAGCAAGGACACAGATTCTCCCTTGAAGCCTTGCCAGTAACTTGAGTTTAAGTTTCTAAACTCCAAACGTGTGAGATAATAAATCTGTGTTATTTCAAGCCATTAAGTTGGTGGGAATTTGTTACAACAGCCAGAGGAACCTCATACATATGATTTTCAGTTTAGTCATCCTAGTGTAAGGAGACAATCTTTTTGTATATATTGGGAAAAATTTTCTAGAACAGATTCTAATTAATCCACCTAATTAATTCACTAAAATCATGTGGACATCCTTGAAACAAATACAATGGCCAGAGGAATGGAACATTCTTATTGGCCTACTTCTATCATGTTCTCATCTCCTCTTTCAAAGCAAACATTGTGGAAGAAGTTGTTCTTTATTTTTTATCTTCACATAGTAGTCTCCCATGAGAAATACAGATTTGTTATTTCAAAAAGTGGACAAAAGATATTGAATCAATAACATCTAAGGGAAGAAGTGAGAAAAAAGTGAGAGCAAGAATGAATAAATGAACAAGAGAAAAGAAAGAAAGAAAGAAAGAATAAATGAATGAATAAATGAATGAATAAATAGATGGAATGATGACTGAATGAATATAAGGATAATGACACTCTGACAGAGAAAAGGATAATCACAATTACAAATATTACCCAAAACTCAGAAATTGTATTCAAGTCCTCTATTTGAAAAGTGAATCAGTTTTATAGTATGATAAATGTCTATATGTCTTATTAGCTCATTAAAACAGAGACATATTAAATATAAAATATTTTTGGAAAAAAATTTTTGATTATTACTTTTTCAGTGTTCAATCTGAAACACCACTATCATTTATCGAATATTTAGCTACAACCAGTAACAAGAATTTTCATGTTTTTAGATCATTCACATTGCATATTTATTAGAATGCTTTATTTTATTAAATAAAAGGCAGAATATTAAAGTAATATTAACTGAAAAGAATATATAATGTATATGCTAATATGTACTTGTGTATATATATATGTGCATGGTTATGTATATAAATATATCAGTTGAGACTCACTTGCAGCTTTACTCACCAGAGATATATTTTATTTGGTCTTGTAAGTTTTAAATTGATCCTATGATGAAGTTTATATTTAAAATAACCACATCTGTGCATTGATTGATTGTTTTATCAAGTGTTCACCTTAATCATAAATTGAAGGTGACAGATGAGAAGGGAAACTTCAAGGAATACAAGCCAAAATCTATGAAATAGTACAGAATGATAGCATAATGCATGGTGTAAAATATTTCAATATGTTTACATGGGTTTGGAAGGCTATATTATAATCAGTTTATCAAAAGTATTGTAGTAAAGTGTATATAATCAGACATGTTAATTGATTTGGTGTGTTTTTTCTAGCCTTCTCATTCAGGAACATTACAATCTGACAAGCGTAGAGACAATAAAATTTTATAATGCCGTGAGACAGCAATCGGTCAAAGTTTATTCTACAAGTAACTATATTTTACCCTTCAAAAAAACTAGTGAGCTATAACTAGATATTATGAGCCCATCTTTCATACCTCTTTGGACATTCTTTACTTTAAATGTGCAAATAATTTGCCTGAAGAGATGAATGAAATACAAAAGGTCTTCAATAGTGGGAGAGTGAAGATTCTTTTAGTCCATCCTCAAAAAAGAAATAATGGTCAGAGATAAAATTCAACTGGCATTTTCTTTTTTCTTCTACAAAGCACAGTTAAATAGATTTTTTTCCTTTCATTTTCAAAATAAAAGCATAAGGATAACATATCTTTTCCACATATACCATTCTTTTGCCCTTACTATCTCATTATATGCTCCAACCAATCTTTGTTTTTCATCTTGGCAATCAAATGTCTACATGTTTATAAAGAAGATATTTTCTCCTTTCTATATATACCAATTCACTTGGAGATAAAATCAAACAGCATCTGCATCAGTTTTCTTAGATTGCCATAACAATACCACAGATCGGGTGTCTTAGCAGTTATTTTACAGTTCTTGAAGCTCCAAGTCTAATAACCAGATGTTGGCAAGTTTGGTTTCTCTTAAGGCCTCTCTCACTGGCTTTTTGGTGGTTGCTAACTTGCTGTGTACTTAACTGGCCTGTTCTCTGTGAACGAGCATCATGGTATCTCTCCATTTGTCTGGAAGACACACACACACACACACACTCACACACACACACGAGTTAGTTATATTGGATTAGAGCTCACTCATAGAACTTCATTTAACCCTAATTACATCTTTAAAACTTCTATCTCCAAATACAGTCATATTCTGAGAAACTAATTTTAATTTTACACTTACTGCTTCATACATTTTATTTCTTAAATGATGATATGATGGTGTTATTCAAAATCTAGGCTCTTGTAAAGTATGCAAAATTTTATTTACAATGTCACCCTTGATTTCTTTCTAACTTCATCTGCTTCTGCAATAGCAATATAAATTTAAAATATGATTTTTTACTATTGGTTTCTGGAATATCTCAAGATACTGTTTTGGGAGTCTTTTACATGTAAACACACTGTACAGTCTATGTAAAATATACTGATTCTGATCACTAGTCTTCTTCATTTATTTATTATTCACTTATTCATTCATTCAAATAGTTTGTGAGCCTTAACTATGAGCTGGGTACTATCTAGGTGCTTAGGATGCAACAGTACAAATACATAAGCAGATTTCCTCATTGAATTGACTGTCATCATTTTAAGACTCTTATTCTTATCTGTGAGTTTGATTCATGAGACTTGCCCACACCCTTCATGCATATTGCTCCTTCAATAATGCACTGATGCAATGTAAGGTCATATTTTATTGACATTATTGTTTTCTTAATAGATTGTAGGTTTATTAATGGCAGGAGACATTCATAAATTATAGGAGAATAGTGTATGGAATACTATCAGTAATTAATATTATTGGTTGAATAAATAAATGAATTTATAAATAACCTATTTTAATGAAATCTTATATACTAATGATTAAAATATTACATTATTATAAAATGCTACATAACCTTAGCAATATTCTAAATATGTAATTTTAGTAATCAGAGAAATTGATTACTAGATAAGAACTCTAAAAAAACCCAAAAAACAAAACAAGATAAGAACTCTGATTTTTTTTTCATGTTTATAAAGAGTATTATATAGTTTTCTAAAAAATATACATATAACTTTTTGGTAAAATAGGCTAGATTTTATGACAAAGTAATATTTTTAGGTATACTCTTTTACAAAATCTAAAGTTATTACTTTTAATGAAGACATTCACAGTTATCCCTCACCAAAAACCAACCTGGCACCTAATGGTTTTGGGGGCATAGCACCTTCTTATCCTTATTTCTATGTATTGCCCATTATGTAGAGATTATAATTCTATAATTTATTTCATCTAGCTAAGTCTTCTAAATTTATAACAATATGCAGTTTCTCTCTGTTGACAATGAAATATGTATTGATTAAGCATAATTTAGTTTTTAAAGATGACTTACAATTTATTTTAATATATCATTGTAAAATGAATCACGTTACCAAATAAAAAACCTATATATTTATATCTGTGTAGATATAAATACTGAATAGTAGAAGAAGACAGATGAGTTTCTCTGTTTTGCAATTTTGTTTTATGTCTGTCAGTTAGCTGATTTGTTACACCTCCTGCATTAGTGTCTTTCCCTTATTTCCTTATATAAATATTCTTTTTCTTAGCTCTCCTATGAGTCAGGAATATTCCCAAGACTTTTCACTTCAATCTGTTAAGCATGAAATCTGTTTTAAAGTTGTTTACCTTTCCTAATTGTTAAACAGAAGTCTGTGCAGCTTTACTATGTGCCAGGTTCTAGATGTTTTTCTAATAATAATGCAGTAAAACTTTTAAAAACCTATCATCAGTTACTTCTTTTATCTTTGTATACAAGTATGGAAATTAAACCTAAGAGATTAAGTAACTTTCCCAAATACCCTGCACTAATAAGTGGTAGAGATAAGCTTTGGAAAGAAGTTCCAGAGTCTGTGCTTTTAAACTTGCATATACTGCCTCAGTTTAAAGTAGGATATTTTATTGACTGTAATTTCATACCCAATTTTAAAAATCCAATTATCTCCTCATGTGCAACAGAATATAAATTAAACATATAATCTTAACCAAAATGCAGTATCATTTTTTCAAATCAATGTATCTGTTTCAATACTACAATGTAAAGACATAGAGAACACAGTCCCTGTAGTTCACTGAGTTGATTAGGTTTCCAGGCTGCAGTGTTGGTGTCAGCATGTGCTTTCAACATAAACATGCAGGGACTCTCGGTATTCACTAAGCTCATGTGATGACCTAATTTCCCAGAATCAAGATGAAAATTTACAGTAGACAAGTGACATTATATCATATAACAATGGTGCTTTTTATAAAACATCATTTCAACCAGGTAATAGGGATACATCAGTATAATATTGATAAACATGCTATGATGTTTAAGACAAATTTTATATACATATGCTACCTGTGGGTAAAATATGAGCCAAAGTTAATTTGCAAGTTTATTAGTATGGCAATATTAAAATAATATATGATATTAAGTATAATCTAAGGAAATATTTAGATGCAATTAATCTCAGAAATTATATATTTTTAAGAGCTAGCTGCAAAAGGTCCTACTAAGTAGTTATCTAAGAACATCTGCATATTAAGAGTAGACTCAGCTATTAGATTGGTTGAGACTTTCAGGATATCCCTTTGTAAGTTCACTGTTTTCTTAAAATATGCACAATTTTGGCCTGGCCAGGTGGTGGTGCAATGAATAGAGCTACAGACTAGGACACAGTGGTCCTAGGTTCAAAACCCCGACATCGCCAGTTTAAGCATGGGCTCACCTAGTTTGAGCACAGCTCACCAGCTTGAACCCAAGGTCATTTACTTGAGCAAGGAGTCACTCGATCTGTTGGAGCTCCCCCAACCCCCGTCAAGGCACATATGAGAAAGCGATCAAGAACAACTAAGGTGCCACAACAAATAATTGATGCTTCTTATCTCTCTCTCTTCCTGTGTATCTGTCCCTCTCTCTGTCTCTCTTTCTGTCTCTGTCACATATATACATACACAAAAGTATGCACAACTTTATTTTTAATTATGCAACTAATAATATTTATTAGTCTTTATTATTTTTAAAAGCTGTGTAGCTCATAAGTGTATTTATGATGTTTAAATAAAATATAACAATAATGATAGTCTTATTTTTCACTATTTTTATGACTTACTGTGAAATATAATTTTTGTGACATTTTTATTTGAATTTTGCATTCATCTGGAAACAGTGACAACTGAAACAATTATATTGTGTAATAGGACAAGACCTGTCTTATTTTATTTATTTTATTTGTTTTTTCCAAAATTTACACATTCATGAAATAAATAGTTATTTTGTTATGCCTCTTTTTAACCAAATATATTGCCTATTAATTCTAATTTCAACAGTGTATATGTAGCTATTGTGAAAGAGTGGTTGAGTTAAGGACAATTGTTTCAATATAATGGGAGTTTCAGTTGTTCTTAAACTTAAGGAATTGAGGATTTAGCACAACCTCCAGACTAATTATACAGTTAGGAATTCTGTCTCATGAACAAAAACACATGGTTTTAAGTTGAAGAACACTGACTCACATTGACAGGAAATTTTATTTACATTGCAAAACACAATTGAGAATCCAAGTAAACAGCAGTTCAGAAAATGTGCATGATTAAAATAGAAATAGTTTTGGCCCAAAAATAAATATAGCTCATACTCTATATCAGTGGTCCCCAACCCCTGGGCCGCAGACCGGTACCAGTCCGTGGGCCATTTGGTATCAATCCACAGAGAAAGAATAAATAATTTACATTATTTCCATTTTATTTGTATTCTGAACGATGTTTTATTTTTTAAAAATGACCCGATTCCCTCTATTACATTTGTCTAAGACTCATTCTTGACGCTTGTCTTGGTCACGTGATATATTTATTTGTCCCCTAAAGGCCGGTCCGTGAAAATAGTTTCTGACATTAAACTGGTCCGTGGCCCAAAAAAGGTTGGGGACCACTGCTCTATATCATTATTTAAGTTACTAGAAGTTAAAAGATCCACTATGTTAAATTAAATTTTTTAAATCCCCTGGGTTTATTTCAACTGAAATAAGTAGGAAACTGTATCATCTAGTATATCAGCCTTGTTTAATATGCATTACTACTTTTTAACAGTAAATTAAGATTCTCTATTAATTAAACATTGTTTTTATAACAATTTTTAGGAAAAAATTAGCATTATTTTTACATGAGCAGTGAAAGACATAGACTAAATAACTAAAACTTCAATGCTATTTTTGTAAAAATTTATGATAGTTTGAAACTAAATATCCTTATTGATTTTCAAAAATGTATTATTTTAGTTTCTATATCTTACTTATAACTATTTAAAAATATTAAAAAACAAACTTTTAACATTTTTACCTGTAGAAGATAGCTATTATAGCATAGGTGAATTTGTTGGGAGCCATTAGTAGGAAAGGAAAATTTTGAAACATTTTACATATTTTAGATTATCTCATGTTTATAAGGGTATTCTATGAATTTGAAGCATGACAATATCACCTTGCATTACTGCCAATAATCAATTTTTATAAGTATTATACTTTTTAAATTTATTTTATTTTTCACATGTCCAAATAGAAAATTACTGTATTATATAAATAGATGATAGATAAATAGATAGATGTAGATAGATTTTAAGTTAAAATGTTAATTAAATGTAAGCTCTTTATAGAATTTAGAAAGCATTATATCCAGAATATGTTGTTCTACATATTATATTTATGAATAATAAAATCTATGAACAGAATATTACAGCTGAGTTCTGAAATCAGTATTATAGGCAATTATAAATTAGTCTCCTTCAGAAAGTAAAATTTCAGTGTAATAAATGAATTCCATGACTGAAGTCATAAAACATTGTGTAACTAATTAATTGCTTTGATAATGGAATGATTCCTTTGTCTTTCTTATTCTGTGTATTTTTAGTAAAAAATGTGGAAATGTAGAGTTTAACAAATATCAGAATAATCCCAGTATCTTTTATTAAGATAAAGTTTGAAATATTTTTTCTGATTTATTATGCTTGCTTTTAGAAAGTACTACTGTATTTTCCCATGTATAAGATGCAACTTAATTTTGTGGCCTGAAATTTGAAAAAAAAATGTGTTATACAAAATTATTGAACTCAAGTTTTATTTATCATAAAATTCATACAGCTCCTCATCACTGTCAAAATTCCCATCCATTAGCTTGTCTCCATCTCTGTCTGATGATAAATCACTACTGTCTTTATATATCGCCTCATCCTCATTTCATCTATGGCATTTGAAATGCCACACTTCTTAAATGACTTGACAACAATCTCAATCTTGATATTATCCTAGGATCTTTTCACCAGGTACAAACTTCTCCTATAGTTGGTTTCTTCACTCTTCCTGCTGGTGTCAACTTGTCCCCTGAAGACTTCATCCATTTGTTCCATTTGTCTTTTATGGCAGCTTTGAAGCATTTGTTAATGCTGACATCAAGTGGTTGGAGCTGGGATTGTCAAGTTTCCAGGAATGACAAGTTTTGTTTTTGCTCTGCAGCAATCGTCTTTGTGTTTTTTGTTATGTGTGCCTGGAACTGATCAAGCACCAATAGGGCAGGTTTCTTTAAGAGCCCACATGGTCTCCTTCTCCAAACTTTCCCAAACCAGATCTTCATCCCATCCTAATCCATCCAACCCTTGTCATGAACATGGGCAATCACTCTTTGAAAAATGTCTTCTTTGACATTATTTTGCATTTGAAAATCAGCATAGGAGGCAGCTGGTTCTGTTGGTACAACAAGCTATAAGAACTATATAATGGCTCTTTTCATGTTCACTAGTCTTCACAGTTACAGTTTTCAACCTCTTCTTATCAACAGTGCTGTTACTTGGGACATCAAATTGAAGGGGGATTTTGTCCATATTTTCAATCTATCTCAACTCAAACTGATGGGTCTTCTGACATTAAATGACAAGGCAATGAAATTTAATGAGCTTCTGCTCATAGCTCTCAGGTATCTTTAGGGCAAATCTGGTGCATGTACACATGCTTAGTCCATTTTATTTCAGGAACTTGAAACACCAATTTTGATCTCCTTTGAAATCAGTAACTTCTTTTTCATCAATAATTTTTGCCTCATGCTGAACCAATTTTCCCTTTGCTCTTCAATCCATATCTTCAATTCCCTCTCTAAATCAAGCCATTTTGCTGACTTGCCTCTCATGGCCTTCTTCTGCCGTGGTGTTTTCAGGAGGGTTTCTTCTTCCCTTAGCCAGTCTCAGATTGATTTCTTAGTTGGAGGAGGACAAAACTACATTTAGGAGCAAAATTTCCACTCACTTTTGCAAACTGGCTCACTTTTACCTTGAATTCAGCACTGTATGAAAATCCTTCTGAGCCATTTCTGGGCAGAACGTGGCAAAATGTAACCTACCACAATAAACCAATAACAAGTGTGAAACAATGAACACAAAGACAATAAGCACAAAAATGCTGAAAATGCAAGTAAAATAATCTACAACCACTGTATAAGATGTACCCAGCTTTTAGACCCCAAATTTTTTATAAAAGAGGGTATCTTTTACATGGAGAATTATGGTATTTATCCAAAATGAATTAGCAATTTTATTTGTGTTTTCAAGTCCCAATTTAAAAAACAAAACAAAAAAATAACTGTATATATATTAAGTCATAATTTTATTTTTAATATTTTTGTAAGTCACATATAGTTCTTTTATTTCTCATAAAGTTTTTGAGTAGTAACCAGATGGCTAAGATATAAATTAAATGCTAGCAATTTAAATAAATGAAAAAAATTCTTGAATGTAGAATATCCCTGTTAACACCTTGAACATGTATATTCAGAGGTTGTTTTTGTGAATAGGTAAAGGCATTTCTGGAGGTACCATACTATACTTTATAGATCTTGAGTGGATAACAATTGTATTGACTTTTTTTTAAAAAAAAGTATATAAAATAAGTATTTAAAGTAGATTATCTTGGTTTTACCTAAATTGAATAAACATCAAATAAATAATCTCATCTTTTCAGGTAAAATCACACCCACCCCTAACATATCATTTGCCATTTGGAATATAAACATTGTTGTTTTTGCTTTTTCTTGTTGATTAATAAGTTATTGTTGATTTTATTTGGTGACTAAGACTCTAAAACAACCTACTCTAAAATACTTTTGTTTTCTACTGTCCTCATCTCAAAACCATGGTTTCTATCATTTGAAAGTAATGCTTCTTGAATCTCAAATGTGGCACAAGATTTGGCAACTTTTGTAATTTTATCTCTCCCTTAAAAAAGTGAAAAAATGGAAATAGAAACACTATACATGAACATAACATATATGACATAAACATATATGACATGAACATATATGACAAATTCATAGCCAATGGGCAAAAAACAAAAAGTGTTTCCCTTAAAATTGGGAATAGGTCAGGAATGTCCTTTTTCTCCACTCTTATTCAACATAGTACATCGCAGCAATTAGACAAAAAAAAAAGTCATCTAAATTGCAAAAAAGAAAGTATAACTGTCATTTATAGATGACATGATATTATATGTGAAAAATGTGAAAGACTATACCAAAAACTACATATCTGAGTGACGTCACGGAAATGGCGCCGTGAGCAGCGCGTCCGCCAGCTCTCCCCTAAATCACAACAAATTTATCAACTAGAAACAGAAAAATTTATCCTCGGAGCATTCCGGAGTTCCACACAAACTAATAGCGAAAGGAATGTTATCACTTGAATCTGAGAGATGAGGGTGTGGAGGAATCTACCACAGGGACGTTCTTTCAAACCGCAAGGAAGTGCGCCTGTGGTGAGTCAGCCCATATACTTGGGAACCCCGAGCCGCCGCGAGCGGCCGTCACGAGCCGCCACCGCGAGCCCCCGCGAGCCGCCGCAGCGAGCAGCCGCCACGAGCCGCCGCAGTGAGCCACCGCGAGCAGCCGCGCGGGCGCCCGGTCCGGTTGAGCACCACTGACGTTCCCAGCGGCCCGCACACTGCGAGTGGGGGTCGCTGGCCACCGGTGCCTGGAGCGCCCCATTCGCGCGTGTGCCTTGGGCATTCCACGCGCCCAGGGCACCCTGCTGGCCCGCACACCCAGGGGGCTCCATTATCCTGCGCCTGGTGCGGTCCAGCCACCAGCGGCGGGGTGAGCGGGAGAGGCTTGGGAGATTCTCTCCATGGGCGGGGCACCTCACCCAGCCATTCAAGCTAACAATCAAGCGTTGGGGGAGGGGCATGTGCAGGCAGCCTAAAATACCTTCGGAAGCACAGCTGCGACCCAATCACTGAAATTAGCTTAACCCATGAAATCTGCGCACCCTCGGTTCTAATTGATAAGATCTCTCTCAGTTCAGCGACCCAAGACAAGAGGCGTGATATTTTTTAGTGCCTCTCGCTAAAGGGGTGGGGGCAACTTCTGATTAATAGAGCCTCCATATTTAGGGATAAACACTAACAAGAAGGACTTGGCAGATAATAAGGTCTATACTACACTAGTCGTAAGCAGAGACTAGTGCCTCTTCTTCCCTGCAAAAACAGGCTACAAAGTGTGGAAAGCCTGGGTTGAGAGGTCCAACTAAATGATAGGCGCTGAACAGTCACCTTGACAACAACTGACTCCCACCCCCGCCTGATTACACTGGAGGCCCTGACTGTCAGAGCCTTTCCCAAAGCCTTGCACTGAGTGGGGATAGAGTGGGGATTTCCCAGCTCTTTGAGCCTCTTACTCCCCAGGCAGAAGCAGTTGCAGCCTTATAGCTGGATCACCAGGCTGCTAATTCAGAAAGGGGGGACTAGGAGAGAGAATCCAGGAAAGCAAACTCTCTCATCATTGGACCCTGCAAACGCCAACAAGCCTTTACTTCCAGCAAGACTAAAGCCAATTATATGACATTGCCATAGAATCCCATCCCCTGCAAATCCCTACCTAAGAGTGACACAGGGGCAGAGCCTGGGGTACAGAGTCACAGACCAGGAAGAGGGAGAGAAAAGAAAAAGGAAGAAGTTAACCTCTCAAAATCAAGAAAAACCCACAGACTTTACAACTTGATCTACTATTTTTTTTGTTGTTGTTGTTGTTGTTGTTGTTTGTTTCTTCTATCTTTTTGCCTTTATTTCCTCCACCTCGGTCCTTCTATTCTCTGCCCATCTTATGCTTCCCCTTTCTTGAACTACAATACCCATGAGTGTTGCATTTTATTTTTCTTCTTCATCCTCACCCTCCTTTAAGGTTATACTCCAAAACACTTAACTCTCACTCTCTCCTCTTTTTTTTTTTTTTTTTGTCTTGCTTGCTTTATTTTGTTTTTTTCTCTTCCTATTTTATTTCTTCCTTCGTTTTTCTCTTTTTCTTATTTTTTGCTTTCTATTCGTTTTTTCTTTTCTCATTTTACTTTCCTCCCATATAATCCTCAATCACGAACAAATTAGTTAATTTGGGACTCAAGGCTTTTTTTTGGCTTTATTTCTCTTTTTTGCTTTTGTTTTTATTTTTATTTTTCTCTTGTTTGTTTATTTTTGTGGCATTTTGGGTCCTCCCAACCCAAGGTCTCCATTGTATTTAGTCTTCGCTCCACTTAATACAACAGATTTTTACTTATTATTTTTATTTTTCTTCTTTATTATTCTTTTTTGGTCCTTTTTTCTGGTTCCCTCTTATCCCTCTCATTATATCTCTTAGTTGACCATCACATACAAGCAAATCATCTTATGCTTGTCTAAGATTTTCTTCCTTTTTTTTTTTTTTTTTTTTTTGCATTTAGTAGGTCCCTACTCCCTTTTTTTTGCCCCTTGAAATCTTCACCCCAAATCAGGCCCTCCATTATAGGCACGATATTTCCCTGAGGAGGGGAGAGGAGGGAAAGAGAAGAGAGAAAAAAAGGGGGAAATAATAAATTATTACTGTTTTTTTTTTGTGGGGTGTTTTACCTTTTTTATTTATTTTTTTTTACTTTTTACTCTTTATTAATTCTAATTAGTGCTATCAATAAGACCACCCTCAGATGCCGATAAGAAAGAGAAAATCGAATATTATGGATACAAAACAGAGAAAGGTAACACAAATAGATGTGGAAAAATCTATGGAGAAAAGACTTAACATATTGGAAGTCTTGGAGCTAAATGACAGAGAATTTAAAATAGAAATCTTAAAAATACTCAGAGATATACAAGAAAACACAGAAAGGCAATATAGGGAGATCAGAAAACAACTCAATGAACACAAAGAATATATTACCAAGGAAATTGAAACTATAAAAACAAATCAAACAGAAATGAAAAACTCAATTCACGAGCTGAAAAACAAGGTAACAAGCTTAGCTAACAGAACAGCCCAGATTGACGATAGGATTAGTGAAATAGAAGACAAACAACTTGAGGCACAACAGAGAGAAGAAGAAAGAGACTCAAAAATAATAAAAAATGAGAAAGCCCTACAGGAATTGTCTGACTCCATCAGAAAGAATAACATAAGAATAATAGGTATATCAGAGGGAGAAGAGAAAGAAAATGGAATGGAGAATATACTCAAACAAATAATAGACGAGAACTTCCCAAGCCTGTGGAAGGAACTAAAGCCTCAAATTCAAGAAGCAAACAGAACACAAAGTTTTCTTAACCCAAACAAACCCACTCCAAGACACATCATAATAAAGATGACACAAACCAATAACAAAGAAAAAATTCTCAAGGCAGCCAGGGAAAAGAAGAGTACAACATATAAAGGAAGGCCTATTAGATTATCATCAGATTTCTCAGCAGAAACGCTACAAGCTAGAAGAGAGTGGACCCCAATATTTAAAGCCCTGAAAGAGAGGAACTTTCAGCCAAGAATACTATACCCATCAAAGCTATCCTTCAAGTATGAAGGAGATATAAAAACATTCACAAATACAGAAAAGATGAGAGAATTTATCAACAGAAAGCCCCCACTCCAGGAAATACTAAAGGGGGTTTTCCAACCAGATTCAAAGAACAAAAGAAAACAACACCACAAGTAACAGCTCCACCAAGAACACAATAAAACCAAACTTAAACTGTGACAACAAAGGAAAAAAAGGGGGGAGAGGATGGAGATTAACAGTAGCAAAGGATGATGAAGTGCAGAAATACTTATAAGATAGGGTACTACAATGAATATGGTAGGTACCCTTTTCATTACTTAATGGTAACCACCCTTAAGAAAACCACCACAAAAACACTTGACTTAAAAAAGGTAGCAACAGAGGAAAGAAGTATGGAACACAAACAAACAAAAACAAATGATAGAAAAACAAAAAAGAAGAATCAAACTAGATACAAAACTAACAGAAAGCAATTTATAAAATGGCAGTAGGGAACCCACAAGTGTCAATAATTACACTAAATGTAAATGGATTAAACTTACCAATAAAAAGACACAGAGTAGCAGAATGGATTAAAAAAGAAAATCCAACTATATGCTGCCTACAAGAAACACATCTAAGCAACAAGGATAAAAACAAATTCAAAGTGAAAGGCTGGAAAACAATACTCCAAGCAAACAACACCCAAAAAAAAGCAGGCGTAGCAATACTCATATCTAATAATGCTGACTACAAGACAGAAAAAATACTCAGAGACAAAAAAGGTCATTTCATAATGATTAAGGGGAAGTTGAATCAAGAAGACATAACAATCCTTAATATATATGCACCAAACCAAGGAGCACCAAAATATATAAGACAGCTACTTATTGACCTTAAAACAAAAACTAACAAAAATACAATCATACTTGGAGACCTCAATACACCGCTGACGGCTCTAGATCGGTCATCCAAACAGAGAATCAATAAAGATATAGTGGCCTTAAACGAAATACTAGAATACCTGGATATGATAGACATCTACAGGACACTTCATCCCAAAGCGACAGAGTATACATTTTTCTCTAGTGTACATGGAACATTCTCAAGAATTGACCATATGTTGGGCCACAAAGACAATATCAGCAAATTTAGAAAAATTGAAATTGTACCAAGCATGTTTTCTGATCATAAAGCCTTGAAACTAGAATTCAACTGCAAAAAAGAGGGGGAAAAACCCACAAAAATGTGGAAACTAAACAACATACTTCTAAAAAATGAATGGGTCAAAGAAGAAATAAGCGCAGAAATCAAAAGATATATACAGACAAATGAAAATACGACATATCAGAATCTCTGGGATGCAGCAAAAGCAGTAATAAGAGGAAAGTTCATATCACTTCAGGCCTATATGAACAAACAAGAGAGAGCCGAAGTAAACCACTTAACTTCACACCTTAAGGAACTAGAAAAAGAAGAACAAAGACAACCCAAAACCAGCCGAAGAAAGGAGATAATAAAAATTAGAGCAGAAATAAATGAAATAGAGAACAGGAAAACTATAGAAAAAATCAGTAAAACAAGGAGCTGGTTCTTTGAAAAGATCAACAAAATTGACAAACCCTTGGCAAGACTCACCAAGGAAAAAAGACACAGGACTCAAATAAATAAAATCCAAAATGAAAGAGGAGAGATCACCACAGACATCATAGATATACAAAGAATTATTGTAGAATACTATGAAAAATTATATGCCACCAAATACAACAATCTAGAAGAAATGGATAAATTCCTAGAACAATACAACCTTCCTAGACTGAGTCATGAAGAAGCAGAAAGCCTAAACAGACCAATCAGCACGGAGGAAATAGAAAAAACTATTAAAAATCTCCCCAAAAATAAAAGTCCAGGCCCAGACGGTTATACTAGTGAATTCTATCAAACATTCAAAGAAGACTTGGTTCCTATTCTACTCAAAGTCTTCCAAAAAATTGAAGAAGAAGCAATACTTCCAAACACATTTTATGAGGCCAACATAACCCTCATACCAAAACCTGGCAAGGATGGCACAAAGAAAGAAAACTACAGACCAATATCTCTAATGAATACAGATGCTAAAATACTAAACAAAATACTGGCAAACCGAATACAACAACATATTAAAAAAATAATACATCATGATCAAGTGGGATTCATCCCAGAATCTCAAGGATGGTTCAACATACGCAAAACGGTTAACGTAATACACCATATCAACAAAACAAAGAACAAAAACCACATGATCTTATCAATAGATGCAGAAAAGGCTTTTGATAAAATACAACACAATTTTATGTTTAAGACTCTCAACAAAATGGGTATAGAAGGAAAATATCTCAACATGATAAAGGCCATATATGATAAACCATCAGCCAACATCCTATTAAACGGCATAAAACTGAGGACTTTCTACCTTAAATCAGGAACAAGACAGGGTTGTCCACTCTCTCCACTCTTATTCAATGTGGTGCTAGAAGTTCTGGCCAGAGCAATCAGACAAGACAAAGAAATAAAAGGCATCCATATCGGAAAAGAAGAAGTAAAGCTATCACTTTTTGCTGATGATATGATCCTATACATCGAAAACCCGAAGGACTCCACAAAAAGATTATTAGAAACAATAAACCAATACAGTAAGGTCGCAGGATACAAAATTAACATACAAAAGTCCATAGCCTTTCTATATGCCAACAATGAAATATTAGAAAACGAACTCAAAAAAATAATCCCCTTCACGATTGCAACAAAAAAAATAAAATACCTAGGAATAAACATAACAAAGAACGTAAAGGACCTATATAATGAAAATTACAAAGCATTGTTAAGGGAAATCGAAAAAGATACAATGAGATGGAAAAATATTCCTTGTTCTTGGATAGGAAGAATAAATATAATCAAAATGGCCATATTACCCAAAGCAATATACAAATTTAATGCAATTCCCATCAAAATCCCTATGAGATTTTTTAAAGAAATGGAACAAAAAATCATCAGATTTAAATGGAACTATAAAAAACCCCGAATAGCCAAAACAATCCTAAGGAAAAAGAATGAAGCTGGGGGCATTACAATACCTGACTTTAAACTATATTATAGGGCCACGATAATCAAAACAGCATGGTATTGGCAAAAAAATAGACACTCAGACCAATGGAACAGAATAGAAAGCCCAGAAATAAAACCACATATATATGGTCAAATAATCTTTGATAAAGGGGCCAACAACACACAATGGAGAAAAGAAAGCCTCTTCAACAAATGGTGTTGGGAAAACTGGAAAGCCACATACAAAAGAATGAAACTCGACTACAGCCTGTCCCCGTGTACTAAAATTAATTCAAAATGGATCAAAGACCTAAATATAAGACCTGAAACAATAAAGTACATAGAAGAAGACATAGGTACTAAAATCATGGACCTGGGTTTTAAAGAACATTTTATGAACTTGACTCCAATGGCAAGAGAAGTGAAGGCAAAGATAAATGAATGGGACTACATCAGAATTAAAAGTTTTTGCTCAGCAAGAGAAACTGATATCAAAATAAACAGACAGCCAACTATATGGGAACTGATATTTTCAAACGACAGCTCAGATAAGGGCCTAATATCCAAAATTTACAAAGAACTCATAAAACTCAACAACAAACAAACAAGCAATCCAGTAAAAAAATGGGAAGAGGACATGAACAGACAATTCTCCCAGGAAGAGATACAAATGGCCAACAGATATATGAAAAGATGCTCAGCTTCATTAGTTATTAGAGAAATGCAAATCAAAACTACAATGAAATACCACCTCACTCCTGTTAGATTAGCTATTATCAACAAGACGGGTAATAGCAAATGTTGGAGAGGCTGTGGAGAAAAAGGAACCCTCATTCACTGTTGGTGGGACTGTAAAATAGTACAACCATTATGGAGGAAAGTATGGTGGTTCCTCAAAAAACTGCAAATAGAACTACCTTATGACCCAGCAATCCCGCTACTGGGTATATACCCCAAAACCTCAGAAACATTGATACGTGAAGACACATGTAGCCCCATGTTCATTGCAGCACTGTTCACAGTGGCCAAGACATGGAAACAACCAAAAAGCCCTTCAATAGAAGACTGGATAAAGAAGATGTGGCACATATACACTATGGAATACTACTCAGCCATAAGAAATGATGACTTCAGATCATTTACAGCAAAATGGTGGGATCTTGATAACATTATAAGGAGTGAAATAAGTAAATCAGAAAAAAACAAGAACTACATGATTCCATACATTGGTGGAACATAAAAATGAGACTAAGAGACATGGACAAGAGTGTGGTGGTTACCAAGGGTGGGGGGGGAGGGAAGACATGGGAGGGAGGGAGGGAGAGAGTTAGGGGGAGGGGGAGGGGCACAGAGAACTAGATGGAGGGTGACGGAGGACAATCTGACTTTGGGCGAGGGGTTTGCAACATAATTTGATGACAAAATAACCTAGACATGTTTTCTTTGAATATATGTACCCTGATTTATTAATGTCATCCCATTACCATTAATAAAAATTTATTAAAAAAAAACAAAAATAACTACATATCTAATAAATGAATTCAGAAAAGTGGCCATATATAAAATTAGTATTCAAAAATTAGTGGAATTTTCATACACCAGTAATGAATTATCAAAATAATAAAAAGCAACTAAGAAAACAATCCCATTTACTATTGCAATATCTACAAAAAGAATAAGGTACCTAAGATTAAAAGATCTTTTAATCAAGGACATAAAAGATCTTTACTGAGAAAGCTATAAGATACTGAATAAAAAAATTGAGGAACATACAAATAATTTAAAGCATATGCCATGTTCATTCAGAGGAAAATATAACATCATTAAATTGTCCATATTATGCAAAGCAACTTATAAATTTAATAAAATTTATATTAAATTACAAATGGCTTATCTCACAGGTCTAAAACAAATATTTCCAAAAATTTATAGGAACCACAAAAGGCCCCAAATAGCCTCAGGAATCTTGAGAAAAAAATAAAAACAATTTGGAGGTTGTTGGGCAGATAAAATGTATTATGCTCACTTTGTTAAAGATGGTGCTGCCCACATGGAAGCCTGTTGGCCAGGTGATATTAATGTGTGTTGAGACGGGCTGTGGGCAGGCAGGATCCTTGTAGCTTGGGGCTTGGTTTTAGGACTAAGCCTTTCCCACTCTTTTTGATGTGGGGGGGGTACAATCCCATCATGCCTCAGATAAGTGACTTTGTATTAGAGACTTCCCTATTTTGTATAAAAGGATTAAAGGTTTTGATTTCTACACTATAAAATGGGAGCTGAAAGGGAGCTTGCTCTCTTGGTTCCTGAGATTAGCATTAGAGAGCAGAGCAGAGAAGCCTGGAGAAGCAGCCAAAATGGTAAAGTGCTGAGGGAGAAGCTAGTTTGTGCAGAGTTTGTGCAGGGAGAAGGAAGGAGATGGGAAACAGAGGTCAATAAGTCTGGTGAGCTAGAAACCTTTGATTCTAGGAAACTTGGATAAGTCAGTAGCTTTGTGTGCACTGAATGAGTGGGTTTTGGAGCCTAGTGTGTGTTTTTACTTGCCTGCTGGGTGCAAGCTAGGATTAAAGATGATGGCCCATCAGCTCTTGTCTCCATTGTTTCTTTACCGACTGTCCGAAACCAATATGAACCTGCATGGGCCAGGTTGCTGTGATAGTGGCCCTGGTTCCTGGCTTTACAGAGGTATCATGCTACTTGATATCAAACTATACTACAAGACCATAGTAAACAAAATAGCATGATATTGGTACAAGAACAAGCATTTAGATCAAAGGCACAGAAAAGAGCACAGAAATAAACTCATACCTTCATGATCAATTAATATTTGACCAAAAAATAAGAACATAAAATAGGGTAAAAAGTCTCTTCAACAAATGCTGTTGGAACAATTGGAAAAACATATATATATATAAATAAAATAAATAAAACCAGATCAATAAATATACCATAAAAAAGAACTAAAATGGGATTAAAGACTTAAATATGAGAAATGAAACCATAAAATTCCTAGAATAATGCATAGGCAGTATAATCTCAGACATCTTTCATAGTAATATTTTTGCTGATACATCTCCCCCGGCAAGGGAAACAAAGGAAAATAAATAAATAAATGTGAGTACATCAAATTAAAAATAATTTGCACAGATAAAGAAACCATATACAAAATAAATGGGAAATTATAAAACTAAATTAAAAAACATTTACCAATGACACATCTGCTAAGTATTAATTTTCATAACTTATAAAGAATTTATACAACTCAACACCAAATAAACAACTGAATTATAAAATGAAATAAAAGCTATAACAGACACTCCCCAAAGAGAAAATATCATATGAAACATCATTAATCAGCAGAGAGATTCAAATTAAAAACACAATGAAATACCACCTCATGACTTTCAGAATGGCTATTATCAATAAATCAACAAGCAGCTAGTGCTGGTGAGGATGTGAAGGGAAAGAAACTCATGTAGGAATGCATTGGTGCAATCACTGTGAAAAAATAGTATAGATGTTTCTAAAAAAAAATTAAATCAATCTACTTTTTAACCAAGCAATCTTTTGGGTTGGAATATATTCTAATAAAGACAAAATCTAATTTGAAAGAATATACGCACTTTCTTTGTTTATTGTAGCATAATTTACAATAGCCAAGATCTGGAAACAGCCCAAGTGTCCACCGTAGATGAGTGGATAAAAAAAGGCTGTGGCACATTTACACAAAATAATACCACTCAAAGGTAAAAAAAAAAAAAAAGAATAAAAAGAAAAATTAAAAAAGGAAATCTTACTTCTTTCCTGTTACAACACTATGGGTGAACCTGAAAAGTAGTATGCTCAGTGAAATAAGCCAGTAAGAGAAAGACAACTACCATATGATATCAATTATATGTAAGGCCGGGGGTTGCTGCCACCATCGTGGCTATTCACATGTAAGTTCTCATTAAATTCAGGCAGATGGTAAAAAAAGTGGTGGATTTGGAGGATGGTGGGCCATTCTGTTTATTGGTGTCTCACCAAGATGGGCAAGCCACAAGAAAAACCAAGGGAAAAGCAGAAAACCTGCTTTGCACATGGAGGATAAGTATTCAGAGAGAGGAGAAAAAGAAAATCCACTTGCACCTCTCAGTGTTGGGGGCAGAATCACTCTTCCAGCAAACATTAGCAAGAAAATGGCCCCTCCCAATCAGGAAGGCGACCTGCAACCTCACAGACCATTATATCTGGCATTTCCCAGCCCCCAATGCAAACTCTAAATGAGCAAACATATATATCATATTTACAAACTTATTTGACCAACACTTATATGTGGAATCTAATGAACCAAATAAATGGACAAACAAAATAGGAACAGAGGTGTGGATACATGGAACAGACTGACAGCTGTCAGAGGGGAGGGAAGGTATAGACTTAAGAAAGATTTGACAAAGCTATCACAAAATTTCAATTTTTAAAATATAATTTTGTTCTAAAATATACAAAATTGAGATGATTGTTAATTTCAACTTTATATAAAACATTATTAGTGCTGTACTCACTTCAACTGTTATCTTTATTATATGCAGCTTAAGTGTCTGTTTGTCACCGATAGCTTATTGGTTGCTTGTGTAACTGTACTAGCCAATGGGGTGAAGTTGCCACGGCTGAATGCAAATTGAGCGGATCAGGGGGAAGGTGAACATTTTTTGCATTGGCAATCATCTGCTTTTGAAACAATTTAAGGCTGAACACAAATTGAGCATGTCAGGGGGAAGGTGAACATTTGTTTGCATTGGCAATCATCTGTTTTACATAAAAACTATGTTTTAATGTAATTTCTTTTAAGAATGCCTCCTAGAAAATACAGCACTGAAGAGGAGAGAAAAGGAGCTAAAGCTGCACAAAAACGGCTTTCTTGACAAAAAGAAACCACTGAGCAGAGAAAGACAAGGCTTACTTCAGTTACAGAGCAAATGCGTCTTTCTCGGCAAAATGAGACTGATGGGCATAGAGAAACAAGGCTTGCCTCAGATGCAAGACAAAAAAGTCTGTCTCGACAAAATGAGTCCCTTGAACAAAGGCAGGAGAGAAATGCAAAAAAACGACAGAGTAATGCTGACCGAAATGCAAGCCTGCATTTGGACACAGTCAACTTTATGTTGCCTGTTCAAGAGTTCGTGAAAGAACGGACGTAAAATTAAAAATAATTGATGGTCCTCTGCAAGGCGAGCTTAAAAATGATGGAAAGATCTACACAAGAAATATTGTGTACAAAGAGATCTTTGACGTGTGAATTAACATTTTATTATTTAAATCACCTTTATTTATTGAGCTAGCGGTGGCTCTTAAGAAATGTACTGCCAGTGGTTTCCTTCATTGCACTTTATTTTAAGCAATTAAGCAAGTAGAAGGGGAAACCCCGTGGGGCAGTAAGCAAAGGGGCATCCTCACTGGCTGCCCTGGGGTAATTCAGTTTGAATTAGCAGACAACTTTGCACAAATCATTTTAATTACAATTTATAATATCTAGAACAGAGGTCATTTTGTATGACTGCCAGGCTTTCTAGTTTTTACCATATTCACAAAGTTTGATTATTTGGATATATGCAAATATTCTTAAAACTAGTAGCTACTTACTTCATAAATAGATAATCTGGAGCTAAAAGAATATATTTTTCCCTAATATTCATCTTAAACACTTATCAGAATCTTTTTATAATAGGTTAGATTGACAAAAATTACATGCCAAAATAAAATCCAATTGTTATGACTTTCCTGACAAAGCAGCAATTACTTTAAAATAAAAGAAATGAATGAAGACAGATAAATTCCAAGCATTGATATTTCTTTTTTGAAAGTGAAAATCATGCTTGTGCCTACATCATACATTTTTCCACAAGCAATGCAGTTAGAATAATGTCTGGCTTATATTAATACTTTGTAATTATTGGTTTATTTCTTATATCAAATGCTTGAAAAAATTAAATAAAGGAAGGCAGATATATTGGAGAGTTATTAAAAATATTGGTCAGATTAAACTGCAATTGTAGAATATTAATGTTGAGCCTCTAATATTTCCCATCTCAAACAGAGTTGGCTTAGGTCTTATATCATGACAAACATCATTGATTACTCATTAACTTGCTCAATAGTTTTTGTACCATTGATTTCTCAGTAATCCACATCAATCTATACAGGAACTGACCTTATCAAATCTAGTAATTTCAGATTTGAGCTAAAACACAGCTAGAGAGACTCGATTATTCCTCTATTATATAATCAAACAATATCTGTATTCATCTGTCATTTTTTGAGACAATAAATTCTAGCACTTTGGCAGACTTAATGCATTCAAGATAAGCCATAAAATGTATGTTGACGCATTAAATGAACATCACTAAAAAAGCTATTTGGAGTTCATTCAATGAATAAGCTCTATTATTTACACTAGTGAACATTGGTATTATTCTTTGCTGACCCAACTGAAGAAGCATGATGAAAACTGAGAAAATGCACAAAGATTTATAATATGTCTATAGAGTTTTGTTTAAAATGAACCTTAAATCTTAAAATTATGAGATGGGTATTTTACATCCAGACTTTTTGTGGTTTTAACATTTATATTTTGTGATTGAGGGGGTAGTTGTATAATTATTATTTTAAAGTTAGCAGAAAAAAATAATAATATAAACCTTACCTATAAAATGAATAACTGAAAAAACAAACTTACACATTCTGTTCATTTGAAAGTTTTTAAATTTTTTATTGAATTTATTGGGTTGACATTGGTTAATAAAATTATATGTTTCAGGAGTACAATTCTATAATACATTATTTGTGTTATGCATAATTTTGTTCACCATCCCAAGTCAAGTCTCCTTCTATCCCCATCTATCCCCTGTTAATTCTGTTTTAGTACTTCCCTTGTTTTTATCATCTCATCCTACACCCTGACATATTTTTCTAATATATATATATATAGATGATTTTATATTTTATGTAAATTATTTCCTCCTAAAAGAATAGACAATAGTTGCATTGGGCACAATTTTTATTAAAAGTAAAATCCTTCTAACATGCTATTAAACAGATTTTTTATATTAAATTTACATGTGTACTGGGAATATTTTCTGGTCTCTATTCTCTGAGTAGTCAGTATAGTGACTAAACATACATGCTCAGGAGCTACAGCCCTACATTAACTATCATACTACATACTAATTGTACAAACTTGATTATTTAATCCTTTTGTAATTCACTTTTCATTTAAAATTCATTAACTAAATGTTTTCTATGTAAATTGGAAATAAGCAGCAGCATAAGAAAATAAAAAAAAAGAAGTATATCATTGGGTTATTTTAAGATATAAATAAATTAAAAGATGTTATTTGAACAAATAAGTCAGCTAATGTGAGTTATATTTCACTTAACAGAAAAAATTATAGTAATTATCATGATTAAATAACAAAAAAATATATCTACTCCCAGATTACAGTGTCACATTAGACTTATCTGTGGTGGTTGTTTAACAATCTATTATTCAAGACTGATTTTGTGATTTTAATATTGGAGTTGACATACTAAACTTTATCAAAAGACTAACATCACAAAATAAAACTTTGCAGATATTTTCTGAGGATCACATTTTTACAACTAGAATGAAATAATAGAAAAGACATTAAATAATTTGCTTATGGTGAGCAGTGGTCCCCAACTTTTTTGAGCCACTGACCGATTTAATGTCAGGAAATATTTTCACGAACCAGCCTTTAGGGTGGGACGGATAAATGTATCATGTGACCAAGACAAGCATCAAGAGTGAGTCTTAGACAGATATAACAGAAGGAATCTGTTTTTTCAAAAGAAAACATCATTCAGACTTAAATATAAATAAAATGGAAATAATGTAAGTTATTTATTCTTTCTCTGCAGACCAGTACCAAGTGGCCTACGGACTGGCACCGGTCTGTGGCCTGGGGTTTGGGGACCACTGTTTTAGAGTATTTATGTTTCAATTCACAGCTTATTTGAGAAACATTATCTCAATAATATTCAATTCCATATTTAAATCTAAGGAAAATTAATAATGATTAAGCAATATTTGCTCCTCAATTTTTACACTTTTGTAGTTTAAAATATGTCAGTTGCAATATATTTAAATGAGCAATTTTTATGTTTTGAGCATTTCAATATCTCTGAACTGATATTTCAAATAATTATAATATAGCTATCTATCTCTGTTCTACATGAAAATTCAATTATAAAGGCAATAACATTTTTAAATTACATAAATTATCTTATTCTTAGAATTAAGTCAACTATCTAAACTACTTGATACTGACTAAAGAAATTAGTATGATTCATTTTAGATCTTTTAAAAAATTGTCATTCCAAAACCACACATTAAATTATTTTTAGGAATTTTTTATCATCATTATACTTAAAGCTATTTTATTTAATATGACAATGTGAAATCATTTTAGTATCAGTACATTAGCCCTTTTAACCTATTCTTTTTTATTATATGTGTAGATATGTTTCTTTTTTTTTATTTATTCATTTTAGAGAGGAGAGGGAGAGAGAGAGGAGAGACAGAAAGAGAGAGAGAAGGGGGGAGGAGCTGGAAGCATCAACTCCCATATGTGCCTTGACCAGGCAAGCCCAGGGTTTCGAACCGGCAACCTCAGCATTTCCAGGTCGACGCTTTATCCACTGCGCCACCACAGGTCAGGCAATATGTTTCTTTATATTCATAAACTATTCACATTCAGTTATCTTCATAAGATGCCATATTAATAAATTTTGATATGTATTTTATTTCAAATTAGCCAGTTACTTTTGGTAATTGCCAATAAATGAAACTGATTAAAATAAATTTGAAATCTTTACTTTTTAATGTGAAATATATTTTACATTAATAATATTTATTCATAAATTTGAGAAACTGAAGTGTTTTTTTATTGTATTATTGGGGTGGCATTGGTTAATAAATTTCTATAGGTTTCAAGTATACATTTCTATGATACATAATCTGTAAATTGCATGTGTGCCCACCAACCAAAGTCAAATCATCTCTGTCACCATATATTTGGCCCATTTAACTACCCTTTTAGCCTCCTTTCCCTTTGGTAACCACCATACTGTTGTCAATGTCTATGAGTTTCAGTTTTTATATCACATATCTATGGCAGTAATGTGGTTGAGCCATCTAAGAAACTGGATTAAGTGGACATTTGTAAATACAATAATTCAATTTACCTTTTAGGGAGGTATCATATATTCTTTATTATAAAGTCTTCCTCTATACATTTTTTTTTCCTACAAGTATATTTTGTAAAGCAATAACCAGGTCATTTTTCTTTATTCCAATTACCAAATAAAAATGTAAATAAATATTCATACAACATTTCAAAATTTATGAGATATAGCAAAAGTAGTTCCAAGAGGAAAGTTTATAGTGATAAATGCTCACAAATGATAAATAAGAACCTTGGCCCTAGTCAGTGGCTCAGTAGATAGAATGTTGACCTGGAGTATTTAGTCCCTGGTTCAATTTCTGGTCAGAGCACATAAGAGAAGCAACCATCTGCTTCTCCCTGCTCCTCTTCCTTCTCTTCCTCTTCCCTTTCTACAGCCAGTGGCTTGATTAGTTACAGTGTGGCCTCAGACGCTGAGCCGCAGTAGCCTCAGGTGTTATGGTAGTTCTGTTGTCCAGCATTGGCCCCAGACTAAGTTGCCAGGTAGATCCCAGTTGGGTATATGTGGGAGTCTGTCTCTGTCTCTCTCTCTCTCTTTTTTTCTTTTTCTGTATTTTTCTGAAGTGAAAAATGGGGAGGCAGAGAGACAGACTTCTGCATGTGCTGGATTGGGATCCACCTGCATGCCCACTAGGGGGAGATCTTCTGCCATTTGGGCCATTGCTCTGTTGCAACGTGAACCATTCTAGTGCCTGAGGCAGAGGCCATGAGTCATCCTCAGCACCTGGGCCAACCTTGCTCTAATGGAGCCTTGGCTATAGGACAGGAAGAGAGAGTTAGAGAAAGGAAAGGAGGAAAGGTGGAGAAGCAGATGGGTGCTTCTCCTATGTGAACTGGCCATGAATCAAACCTGGGACTTCCAGAGGCCGGGCTGACACTTTACCACTGAGCCCACTGGCCAGGGCCAGGAGTCTCTCTCTCTCTCTCTATCTCCCCTCTTCTCACTTAAAAAAAAAATTCTGATGTGTTTTTTACAATAAAGTTTTAAATGTAATCTTTAACATATTTTTTCTGTTTCCAACTTTGAATGTCATCAACAAGCAAACAGCCTTTATCCTTAGTGTTCTTTAATCACTCAGTGAAATGACTTCCATTGGTTCTTGCTTTAGTCAATGTATTTACCACTCAAAGGGCTCTTTAAACAAGGAAACTCATATTTTCACAAACATGAAATAAATTTGCATTATTTCTTTGTTAGTATCCTCACTTCAGTTTCTTTTCTTTATCATTCTGGATACAATATAAATTTTATGATGTTGAATGTTATATACTGAACTAATCCTATAAGAATTATCTTCCTCAGGTTATACTTCAACTTATTTTTTTTATATTTGTTTTTTTTTTTTTGGGGGGGGGGGTTTGCCTTATACCCTTCCACTGACCTTTCTATTGACCACATCTACACTATGTTTTTTTTTTTGTTTTTTTTTTTGTTTTTTTTTATATAATTTTATTTTTTTAATGGGGTGACATCAATAAATCAGTATACATATATTCAAAGATAACAAGTCCAGGTTATCTTGTCGTTCAATTATGTTGCATACCCACCACCCAAAGTCAGATTGTCCTCTGTCACCTTCTATCTTGTTTTCTTTGTGCCCCTCCCACCCGCTATCCCTCTCCCATTCCCCCCTCCCCCCCGTAACCACCACACTCTTATCAATGTCTCTTAGTTTCACTATTATGTCCCACCTACGTATGGAATAATACAGTTCCTGTTTTTTTCTGATTTACTTAT
The DNA here is from genome assembly GCF_036850765.1 of Saccopteryx bilineata. Lineage (NCBI taxonomy): Eukaryota > Metazoa > Chordata > Mammalia > Chiroptera > Emballonuridae > Saccopteryx > Saccopteryx bilineata. Next base: position 95,828,709 of record NC_089495.1, on the reverse strand, counting down.
TTCGCTTCGTATCATGTTATCAAGATCCCACCATTTTGCTGTAAATGTTCCGATGTCATCATTTCTTATGGCTGAGTAGTATTCCATAGTGTATATGTGCCACATCTTCTTTATCCAGTCATCTATTGATGGGCTTTTTGGTTGTTTCCATGTCCTGGCCACTGTGAACAATGCTGCAATAAACATGGGGCTGCATGTGTCTTTACGTATCAATGTTTCTGAGTTTTGGGGATATATACCCAGTAGAGGGATTGCTGGGTCATAAGGTAGTTCTATTTTCAGTTTTTTGAGGAACCACCATACTTTCTTCCATAATGGTTGTACTACTTTACATTCCCACCAACAGTGGATGAGGGTTCCTTTTTCTCCACAGCCGCTCCAACATTTGCTATTACCTGACTTGCTAATAACAGCTAATCGAACAGGTGTGAGGTGGTATCTCATTGCCGTTTTGATTTGCATTTCTCTAATAGCTAAAGAAGATGAGCATCTTTTCATATATCTGTTGGCCATTTGTATTTCTTCCTGGGAGAAGTGTCTATTCATATCCTCTTCCCATTTTTTTATTGGATTGTTTGTTTGTTTGTTGTTGAGTTTTATGAGTTCTTTGTATATTTTGGATATTAGGCCCTTATCTGAGCTGTTGTTTGAAAATATCATTTCCCATTTAGTTGGCTTTCTGTTTATTTTGTTATCAGTTTCCCTTGCTGAGCAAAAACTTCTTAGTCTGATGTAGTCCCATTCATTAATTTTTGCCTTCACTTCTCTTGCCATTGGAGTCAGATTCATAAAATGCTCTTTAAAACCCAGGTCCATGAGTTGAGTACCTATGTCTTCTTCTATGTACTTAATTGTTTCAGGTCTTATGTTTAGATCTTTGATCCATTTTGAGTTAATTTTTGTACAGGGGGAGAGACTGTAGTCCAGTTTCATTCTTTTGCATGTGGCTTTCCAGTTTTCCCAGCACCATTTATTGAAGAGGCTTTCTTTTCTCCATTGTGTGTTGTTGGCCCCTTTATCGAAAATTATTTGACCATATATATGTGGTTTTATTTCTGGACTTTCTATTCTGTTCCATTGGTCTGAGTGTCTATTTTTCTGCCAATACCATGCTGTTTTGATTGCCGTGGCCCTATAATAGAGTTTGAAGTCAGGTATTGTTATGCCCCCAGCTTCATTCTTTTTCTTTAGGATTGCTTTGGCTATTCGGGGTTTTTTATAGTTCCATATAAATCTGATGATTTTTTGCTCTATTTCTTTAAAAAATGTCATTGGAATTTTGATGGGAATTGCATTAAATTTGTATATTGCTTTGGGTAATATAGCCATCTTGATTATATTTATTCTTCCTAGCCAAGAACAAGGTATATTCTTCCATCTCATTATATCTTTTTCGATTTCCCTTAACAATGGTTTATAGTTTTCATTATATAAGTCCTTTACATTCTTTGTTATGTTTATTCCTAAGTATTTTATTTTTTTTGTTGCAATCGTGAAGGGGATTATTCTTTTGAGTTCCTTCTCAGTTGTTTCATTGTTGGCATATAGAAAAGCTATTGACTTCTGTATGTTAATTTTGTATCCTGCGACCTTACTGTATTGGCTTATTGTTTCTAGTAGTCTTTTTGTGGATTCTTTGGGGTTTTCGATGTATAGGATCATATCATCTGCAAAAAGTGATACCTTTACTTCTTCTTTTCCGATATGGATGCCTTTTATTTCTTTGTCTTGTCTGATTGCTCTGGCTAGAACCTCTAGTACCACATTAAATAAGAGTGGAGAGAGTGGACAACCCTGTCTTGTTCCTGATTTAAGGGGGAAAGCCTTCAGTTTAGTGCCATTTAATATGATGTTAGCTGATGGTTTATCATATATGGCCTTTATCATGTTGAGATATTTTCCTTCTATACCCATTTTGTTGAGAGTCTTAAACATAAAATTGTGTTGTATTTTATCGAAAGCCTTTTCTGCGTCTATTGATAAGATCATGTGGTTTTTGTTCTTTGTTTTGTTGACATGGTCTATTACGTTAACCGTTTTACGTATGTTGAACCATCCTTGAGATTCTGGGATGAATCCCACTTGATCATGATGTATTATTTTTTTAATATGTTGTTGTATTCGATTTGCTAGTATTTTGTTTAGTATTTTAGCATCTGTATTCATTAGAGATATTGGTCTGTAGTTTTCTTTTTTTGTGCCATCCTTGCCTGGTTTTGGTCTGAGGGTTATGTTGGCCTCATAAAATGTGTTTGGAAGTATTGCTTCTTCTTCAATTTTTTGGAAGACTTTGAGTAGAATAGGAACCAAGTCTTCTTTGAATGTTTGATAAAATTCGCTGGTATAGCCGTCAGGGCCTGGACTTTTATTTTTGGGGAGGTTTTTAATGGTTTTTTCTATTTCTTCTCTACTGATAGGTCTGTTTAGGCTTTCTGCTTCTTCTTGACTCAGTCTAGGAAGGTTGTATTGTTCTAGGAATTTATCCATTTCTTCTAGGTTGTTGAATTTAGTGGCATAAAGTTTTTCATAGTATTCTACAATAATTCTTTGTATATCTACGGTGTCCGTGGTGATTTCTCCTCTTTCATTTTGGATTTTGTTTATATGAGTTCTTTCTCTTCTTTCCTTGGTAAGTCTTGCCAAGGGTTTGTCAATTTTGTTGATCTTTTCAAAGAACCAGCTCCTTGTTCTATTAATTTTTTCTATAGTTTTTCTGTTCTCTAATTCATTTATTTCTGCTCTGATTTTTATTATCTCCTTTCTTCGGCTGGTTTTGGGTTGTCTTTGTTCTTCTTTTTCTAGTTCCTTAAGGTGGGAAGTTAAGTGGTTCACTTGGGCTCTCTCTTGTTTGTTCATATATGCCTGAAGTGATATGAACTTCCCTCTTATCACTGCTTTTGCTGCATCCCATAGATTCTGATATGTCGTATTGTCATTTTCATTAGTCTGTATATATCTTTTGATCTCTGCACTTATTTCTTCTTTGACCCATTCATTTTTTAAAAGTATGTTGTTTAGTTTCCACATTTTTGTGGGATTTTTTTCCTCTTTTTTGCAGTTGAATTCTAGTTTCAAGGCTTTATGATCAGAAAATATGCTTGGTACAACTTCAATTTTTCTGAATTTGCTGATATTGTTTTTGTGGTCCAACATATGGTCAATTCTTGAGAATGATCCATGTACACTGGAGAAAAATGTATACTCAGTCACTTTGGGATGAAATGTCCTGTAGATGTCTATCATATCCAGGTGCTCTAGTGTTTTGTTTAAGGCCACTATGTCTTTGTTGATTCTCTGTTTGGATGACTGATCTAGAGCCGTCAGCGGTGTATTGAGGTCTCCAAGTATGATTGTATTTTTGTCAGTTTTTGTTTTAAGATCAATAAGTAGCTGTCTTATATATTTTGGTGCTCCTTGGTTTGGTGCATATATATTAAGAATTGTTATGTCTTCTTGATTCAGTGTCCCCTTAGCCATTATGAAATGGCCATTTTTGTCTCTAAGTACTTTTCCTATCTTGTAGTCAGCATTATCCGATATGAGTATTGCTACACCTGCTTTTTTTTGGATGTTATTTGCTTGGAGTATTGTTTTCCAGCCTTTCACTTTGAATTTGTTTTTATCCTTGTTACTTAGATGAGTTTCCTGTAGGCAGCATACAGTTGGATTTTCTTTTTTAATCCATTCTGCTACTCTGTGCCTTTTTATTGGTGAGTTTAATCCATTTACATTTAGTGTAATTATTGATACTTGTGAGTTCCCTATTGCCATTTTATATCTTGCTTTCTGTTAGTTTTGTGTCTTGTTTGATCCTTCTCTTTCGTTTTTCTATCTTTTGTTTTTATTTGGTTGTATTCCATACATTTTTCCTCTGTTGCTATCTTTTTTATCTCATGTGCTTCTGTGGTGGTTTTTTCAATGGTGGTTACCTTTGAGTAATGAAAAGGGTCCCTACCCTGTTCATTGTAGCGAACTATTTTGTGAGTACTTTTGCACTCCATCGTCCTTTGCTACTGTTAATCTCCGTCTTCTCCCCCTTTTTCTTTTTGTTGTTGTCACAGTTTAAATTTGGCTTTATTGTGTTCTTCTTGGAGCTTTTACTTGTGGCTCTGTTTTTTTTTGTTCTTTGTATCTGATTGGAGAACCCCCTTTAGTAATTCCTGGAGTGGGGGTTTTCTGATGATAAATTCCCTCATCTTTTCTGTATCTGTGAATGTTTTTATTTCTCCTTCGTATTTGAAGGATAGCTTTGATGGGTATAGTATTCGTGGCTGAAAGTTCCTCTCTTTCAGGACTTTAAATATTGGGGTCCACTCTCTTCTAGCTTGTAGAGTTTCTGCTGAGAAATCTGATGATAATCTAATGGGCCTTCCTTTATATGTTGTATTCTTCTTTTCCCTGGCTGCCTTGAGAATTTTTTCTTTGCTGTTGGTTTGTGTCAATTTCATTATGATATGCCTTGGAGTAGGTTTGTTGGGGTTAAGAAAACTTGGAGTTCTGTTTGCATCTTGAACTTGAGCCTTTAGTTCTTTCCACAGGCTTGGGAAGTTCTCATCAATTATTTGTTTAAGTATGTTCTCCATTCCATTTTCTCTCTCTTCTCCCTCTGATATACCTATTATTCTTATGTTATTCTTTTTGATGGAGTCAGATAATTCTTGTAGGGCTATCTCATTATTTTTAATTTTTGAGTCTCTTTCTTCTTCTCTCTGTTGTGCCTCAAGTTGCTTGTCTTCTATTTCACTAATCCTCTCTTCTATCTGACCTGTTCTATTAGCTAAGCTTGTTACTTCATTTTTCAGCTCGTGAATTGAGTTTTTCATCTCTGTTTGATTTGTTTTTATAGTTTCAATTTCCTTGGACATATATTCTTTGTGTTCATGGAGTTGTTTTCTGAGCTCCCTAAATTGCCTTTCTGTGTTTTCTTGTATATCTCAGAGGATTTTTAGGATTTCTATCTTGAATTCTCTGTCATTTAGCTCCAAGTTTTCCAATATATTAAATTTTTTCTCCATAGATTTTTCCTCATCTAGCTGTGTTACCTCTCTTTCTTTTGTATCCATGATATTCGATTTTCTCTTCCTTAATGGCATCTGAGGGTGGTTTTGTTGATAGTATTAATGAGATTTAATAAAGAATAAAAAGTTAAAAAAAATAAAAAAATAACAAATCGAAAAGAGTTGTTTTTTTTTAAAAAAATTAATAATGAAATAAAGAAAAATAAAATAAAATAAAAATTTTTTTAAAAAAGGAAATTATTCCCCCCCTCTTTTTTTCCTCTCCTCTCCTCTCCCCTCTTTCTTGAGAAAATCTTGTGGTGGACTGTGAGTTATAACAAACAATGCCTGTGATGGAGGGCCTGAATTGGGGAAAAGTAATAAAGGGGCAAAAAAGAGAGAAAGAAAAAAAAAAAAAAAAAGGAAAAAAAAAAAAAAAAAAGAAAAAAGAAAAAAAAAAGAGCGTATGGACCCACAAAAAGCAAATAAGGAAAAAATTTGGGTCAAGAATAAAATGATTTGCTTTTAGGTGTTGGTTTTCTAAGAGTTATGATGAGAGGAATAAGAGGAAAATGGAAAAATGGGGGGACAAATTAAAAACTTACTATTGTATTTAGTGGAACAAGAACTAGATAATATGGAGAGCCAGGGATGGGAGCACTGCTAGTGAGTTAAAAAGGTGAAGTAACAACCCCTCAAAATGCCACAAACATAGGTTTGAGTCCCAGATAAGATAATTTGTTTGTTATTGAGGTTTGAATGAGAGGAGATGTAAAGGAGAAAGGAAGAAACTAATATAGAAGGAGAAAAGAAAGAGAGAGAGAGAAAAAAAGAGGGAACCACTAAAAGAAGAAAAAAGAAAGGAGAGAGAGAGAGAGAGAGTTAAGGGTTTTGGAGTGCAACCCTCATAGAGAGAAAGGAAGAGAAGAGAAAAGATAATGGGAGATGTAACACTTATGGGTAGTGTAGTTCCAGGAGAGGAGAGAGTGAGACCGGTAGAGAGTTAATCGGCCAAATTGGAGGAGGAAAAAAAAGTCTCAAGAATGAAGATAAGAGAAACAAACGAACAAATATAATAAAATGGGATAGGTTATAAAGTCTGCAGATTATTCTTGATTTTGAGAGGTTATCTTCTTGCTTTTTCTTTTCTCTCCCTCTTCCTGGTCGGTGACTCTGTACCCCGGGTTCTGCCCCTTTGGCACGCTCAGGTAGAGGTTTGCAGTTGATAAGTCTCTATGGCAATGTCATGTATTGTGCTTTATTCTCGTTGGGAGTCGAGGCTCATTAGCATTTATAGGCTCCGACAGTGAGAGAGTCCGTGTTCCTGGAGCCTTTCTCCTAGTCTTTCCTTCCTCAATTAGTAGCCTGATAGTCCAGGTATGGGGTTGCTGCTGCCTCTGCCTGGATAGTAAGAGGCTCAAATTGCTGGCAACTCCCCACTCTATTTCCACTCAGCACAGGGCTCTGGGTAAGGCTCAGTCAGTCAGAGCTGCTAGCATAATCAGGCGGGCTTTCCGCCCACTCGAAGACCTCTGGCTCTGCCACTCTATCCGGTAACACAAGTGGGCGCCCACTTCCGGGGCGCTTGGAGGAAACTCTCACTCACTGTCTGCAACCAGGATATCCGGCCAGCAGTCTCACGCTCTGAGTGAAACCCCCAACCGCAGGGAAAAGTTGCAGCGTTGGAATTGAGTCTCGCTCCGTCCCCGTGTGTGGCTTTTGCAAGGCGCTGGGGCATCCCGAGATTCCGCTTTGGCCCACACAAAGGCCCCTGACTCTGCCCCTCTGTGCGATAACACGGGCGCGCACTGCCGAGGCACTCGGAGGAATCGCTCACTCCTTATCTGCGTGCGCAAACCAGGATATGAGGCCAGCCGCGGTTCCCTCTGAGTGAAATACCCTCCAGCACGGAAAATCTCCACCGTTGGGATTAGTTCTCACTCCCTCCCATGTGTGGCTTTCCCAGGGTGCTGGGGCTGCCCAGAGACTCTGCCCTCAGCCCACAGAAAGGCCTCTGACCCTGCCTCTCCGTGGGGCAACACGGGCACCCACTTCCGCGGCTTAGGAAGAAATCTCTCTTCCACTAACTGCGCACCGACCAGGAGACCGGGTAAAATGGCCGCTCCGCTTGTCTTTCTTTGTTTGGGTTTGGCGCGAGTGTTAGCTTGTATTGCCCGGGTTGCCACAGGATCAGATTTTCCTCGGCTTGGATCTCTGAGCCACAGCCTGGTTCGGCCGTTTTTGCTGCGGCGGCCTGGATCTATTCACCCCCTTTGCCCGCCTCAGTTTCTATATTCACAGTTACCAGAGAAAGCCGCCCCGTTTAGGTTAGTGAGGAAGGCGGAGCATTTCTTACTCCCTATTTCCTTCGGGGTTTGGTTATATATTTAGCCAATTTTTCACTCAATCATACCTTTGGGTGTATTGCGAAGATTCTGGAAGCTCCAAGTATAGGTTTTTCTGTTTCTGGTTGAAGATCTTGTTGAGTTTTGGGGGAGATTTATCGGTATCGCTTCCTACTCCGCCATTACTCTGACGTCATCTCCCCTACACTATGTTTAATACAGAGGAACTCATAAACTCTGAAATATTGTGGAATAATTATTTTATGAATATAATATCTTGTCTTACATCAGAAATAGAATATTCTTTTTTTAATGGAAAAGATGGAAGATAGAGAGACAGACTCCCACATGTGACTACCATGTGCATATACATATTTTATATATACACATGTATGCATAAAATATACATATTTATGTATATGTGCATGTTTATATATGAATATATATTCCATATTCTTCATTTGCACATATTACAAATTCATTGTTTGTTTATCTGGGTTTTTTAAAATTCATTTCCATCTTCTGATGCATCAGCAGCAGGGAGCTTTCATTTGTTATTTGGTGAGATCTAAAATCTTCTGCAACATCAAGTCTAGTAGTTTATTTCAGCTTCAGTTAGCAAGTTTCCTTTCATGATGGCTTGTCTCCCAACTTGTTATAATTTGTTCATTTATTTAATTTAGTTATCTCAAGGTATTTGTTGATAAATTGCTAAAATATTTTCTATCTTATACAATTGTAATATTTCCTAATTGAATGACTCCTCCAACATAGCACTTATTTTAATTTTATGCTTAAAATTTCTAATTATTATAATTTTTAGGCATGAAACACAGGTGATTTTGCTTCTTGAATCTGCCAAAATAATTTAATCACTTACATTAAAATGTATTCAGTTTTTAAATTTTTATATTATATTTGTGAAGTTCTAATTGGGTAAATAATGATTACTATTTTTAGATTTGATTGACTTCTGAAAGATTCATTAACCTACCCATGGCTATATTTATTATTGTGTTGTTTGAGTTATTGTTCTAAGAATTCTTTGATCTCTTACCTTCATAGGCATGAGAGAAAATATGTAAACCAGATATTATGTAATAATATATAGTTTGGGAAATTTTATTAACATGTTATTCATGAGTATATATACTAATTGTATTCATAAGTTTCTGTGAAATGGTATGTTGCCTTTAATAGAAATGTATACTATGTAATATTCAATTTATATTCCTATATATTATATATATTTCATAAGGTATATATACATATACATGCATGCAAGTACAATATATATTCAACAAACTACTGATTCACGCAATGAAGTAGATGAGTCTTAAAAGCTATATGCTAAATGAAAGATAACAGACACAAAATAGTTTCTTCTATGTGATTCTATTTCTATTAAATTGCAAACTAAAGTATATTGACAAAATTAGATCAGTATTTCCCTGATATCAAAATCATAGAAGAAGGAATGGATTGTTAATGAGCACAAATAATTTTTAGAAGGAAAAAAATAATATATAATGATTATGGTAGTAAATTTTATAAATGTACAAACTCTTAAAACTTATTATGTTGTACACTTTAAATTATTACTCTTTATGTTCTCAGTAGGTAAGCTATTTCTCAATATATTTCAAAAGGAATATACCTTATGATATACATTGGATACAATTTGATGAATTTTATTAAAAAATACACTTAAATAAACTTTAAATCTCCATTTTAGTAATTCTACTAACTTACACTAGTGTAAACTACATTTATATCTCTTTGAATAACCACTCTCTCTCTCTGATCTCACTATATCCCCAAAAATAATTAACAAAAGTTACCCCAATAAGTTTACTTTTAAAAATTAAATTAAATTTAAAACACACAAATATATTTTTCAGACAACCAGAACAATTCCAAATCAATGATGTTTATCTTATTTTTAATATATGAAACATCTTTCCTGTGCTCTTAAGATAAATTCTAAACTTCTTACATTGACCTGAAAGACTTTGAAACTTCTGGCAAGCACAGGCTTTGCAGCTTTAATCGTGTCCCTATTTTCTTGCCTAATTCACCCCAAGCCACACATTTCCTATTTAATGTTATTCAAACATACCTAGTTCCTCTCTGCATAGTTCATAGGAACTATGTCTCAAACTCATATTACCCTGTAAATCTTCTAACTCTCTTTAGAAATAAAATTGGTGATTCACTAGATCTCAGTCTGGATTACTTTGAACCAATTCTCTATGAATAAAATTTCATTCTTCTGGGCATGTTTCTGCTATAGTACTTCTGACACCAGTTACTAATTAAACCTCAGTGATGTCTTTGTCTTATTTTTATTACTTGTTTTAATTTATATTCAGTTTTATTGAGATATAATTGACATATTACATTGTACAAGCTGAAGATGTACAATATAAAGATTTGATAAATAAATATATGTATGTTGGAAACCAATTAATACAATGCTAGCTAATACCTCCATCATTAAATATAATTATCATTTTTTTTCCGGTCAAATGGAAATAAAGACTACTCTCTTAAAAGCTTTCAAATATTGTTAGCTAGAGTCACTGTACTCTGTATTAGATTCCAAGACCATCTTGTAACTAGATGCATGTACACTTTGATCGATATCTCAACATTTTTCCCCACTCTTACCCTCTGGCAACCAACATTCTACTCTCTTTCTATGAGTTAAGTCATTTTAGATTCCACATATAAATGGGATTATGCAGTATTTGTCTCTCTGTCTGACTTATTTCACTTGGCATAATGCCCTCCTAATCCATTCATGCTGTCACCAATGATAGAAGTTATTTTTTGAGGCTGAATAATATTGTTTATGGCTGAATAATATTCCATTGTGTGTGTATGTATTCCTTGTATATACATATATATGTGTGTGCATGTATGTATATATATATGATATATATATAATATTATTTTATTTATATTATATATGTAAATTATTCATTTATTTATTGAGCTATACAATTACTCACATGCTTTCACATTACCCTGTGGGAGAAATCAAAGGATGACAAGCTCTATCCTGAAATTGAGCTGTACAGCCTTGGGGGAGTGTGATGCAGGTAAAATAAAACTCTCCTTTAACCCTCTTCAGATACTGTATTATTATTTGTTCTAACAGTGTGCTAGAACTTCTTAGATTGATTCCTTGATTTTTTCCAATGTCTCCCTCATATTGATGATTCTGTGAATTGATGTTTTTTGTGGGGGAGATGGTAGAAAACTGTTATTTCACAAAGACGATAACACTATTCCCTTTTGTATTTATTTAATACCTTGTATTCTTCTATGATCAGTTGCTGACACCATGTTCACCATGCAGGTTCTAATTGGATTTAGGCAGACAGTAAAGAAACAGTGGAGCCAAAAAATGGTGGACCATTTTGTTTTTCAGAGTCATGTATCTGCAGATGAGCAAACAGGCAGGGAATACTGCTTCTCTCCCATTCAGAGCTCCCCAAACCCTGATGCAGTCTCCAGTTTTACAACCCAGAAAATTTTCTCTGGCTCCTCTGGAATCAAAGGCCCCCAACAGCCTCAGCAGAACTTCCAAAGCCCCTCAGCTCTGGTTCCACATCTGAACTTCTTCTTCTTTTACTGCAAAACCCAGGCTAGGGAAAAAAATCCATTCTCCAGCAGACATTAGCAATACAATGGCCCCTTGCAGGCAGGAGGTTAATCCACAATTTGCAATCTCCCTCCATGAGGGCAAGCACCTCAGCCTTTCACAGGCTACATACACATGGCACTGCCCAGACAAATGCAAAACATAAGTAAGCAAACCTAAAAAACACGTTTTACAAACTTATTTGCCCAAAAATTCTCCATAGATTAAACAACAATTCTGCCTTCTGATCAGTATCATTCTATAGCATATGTTATGTTTATTGCATAGCATGTTTTAATCTAATACATGTAAAATAATTTTATTTATATACTAAATATTAATTGAATGCTGTATGGCCAGGAACTATGGCCAGCATCACAGCTGCCTGGCCAACAAAGGTTCCCATTTAATTCGGCCACACAGTAATCAATCAACGAAACAAGAAATGGTGGACTATAAGGCCAGTATCTACAGCCACTATCACAGCCATTTGGCCCATACAGGTTCGCATTGGATTTGAACAGACGGTAATTGTAAGGCCAGGAGCCGCCATCGTGGCCATTCACATGCAGGTTCCCATTGGATTCGGGCAGACGATAAAGAAATGGCAGAGTCAGAGGATGGGGGGCCATCCTATTTATTGGTGTCTCACCAAGACAGGCAAACCACAAAAGAAGACAAGGGAAAAGCAGAAAACCAGCTCTTCCCATGAAGGGCAAGGGATCAGGGAAGCCCCTGCAATTGTGATAGCAGGAACTGTGTGTCCAAGCTCCTGGTCTGTCCCACTTTATAGTGTAGAAAACCAAAATCCCTTAATCCAATATACAAACAAGGAAGTCTCCGATACAAAGTCACTTATCCAAGGCATAATTGGATTCCTCATGAGAGTGCACCACCCAGATCATACAATCAGTCAAGGGTGTGGGGAAAAGCTTAGTCCCAAAACCAAACCTTAGGCTACAACGACCTGGCCTGCTTATAGCCTGTCCCCCACACCCAATATAAGTCACAAGCGAGCAAACATATATATCATATTTACAAACTTATTTGACCAACAGTAATAAAACAACAGAGCCACAAACTGGTGGGCCATTATCTTTAATCCTAGCTTGCACCCGGTGGGCAAGTAAAAACACAAACTGGGTTCCAAAACTCACTCATTCAGTGCTCACAAAGCTACTGACTTTATCCAAGTTTCCTAGAATCAAAGGTTTCTAGCTCAGCAGACTTATTCACCTGTTGGGCAGATAAAATATATTATGCTCACCTTGTTAAAGATGGCGCTGCCCAAATGGAAGCCCATCACCCAGGTGATATTAATGTGTGTTAGGGGCAGGCTGTGGGCAGACAAGATCCTTGTAGCCTGGAGCTTGGTTTTAGGACTAAGCCTTTCCCACCCTTTTTGATGTGGGGTGGTGCAATCCCATCATGCCCCAGATAAATGACTTTGTATTAGAGACTTCCCTATTTTGTATATTGGATTAAAGGTTTTGATTTCTACACTATAAAATGGGGGCAGAACGGGAGCTTGCTCTCTCTCAGTTCCTGAAATTAGCATTAGAGAGCAGAGCAGAGAAAGGCCACGTGGAGGAGGCCAGGAGAAGCAGCCAAGATGGCGGAGTGTTGAGTGAGAAGCCAGTTTGTACAGAATTTGTGCAGGGAGAAGGAAGGAGGTGGGAAACAGAGGTCAATAAGTCCGGTGAGCTAGAAACCTTTGATTCTAGGAAACTCGGATAAGTCAGTAGCTTTGTGAGCACTGAATGAGTGGGTTTTGGAGCCCAGTGTGTGTTTTTACTTGCCTGCTGGGTGCAAGCTAGAATTAAAGATAATGGCCCAACAGGTTGTGGCTCTGTTGTTTCATTACCATCTGTCCAAATCCAATGTGAACCTCTATGTCAGGGATCCCCAAACTATGGCCCACGGGCTGCATGCAGCCCCCTGAGATCATTTATCTGGCCCCCACTGCACTTTTGGAAGGGGTACCTCTTTCATTGGTGGTCAGTGAGAGGAACACAGGATGCATCCACATCCTATGCTCCTGGAGTACTGTATCTGGAGGTGCCGCAAAGCACAGCATAGCTCATGTACAGTACTACTTCCTGTGACATGGGACTCACATGTCATGGCTCCAGAAGCACGTCATATCACTTGTTATGGCTAGCAGTGACAAATATGGAACCAGACATTGACCATCTCATTAGCCAAAAGCAGGCCCATAGTTCCCATTGAAATACTGGTCAGTTTATTGATTTAAATTTACTTGTTCTTTATTTTAAATATTGTGTTTGTTCCCAATTTGTTTTTTTAGTTTAAAATGAGATATGTGCAGTGTGCATAGGGATTTGTTCATAGTTGTTTTTTTTTTATAGTCAGCCCTTCAACGGTCTGAGGGACAGTGAACTGGTCCCCTGTGCAAAATGTTTGGTGACCCCTGCTCTATGTGAATGGCGACAATGATGGTGGCTCCTGGCTTTACAAGTACCAAGACCAACTGCCACCAGAAGAAAGACACAACAGACACAAGTTAGTTACAAGAATCAGACAGGCAGTTTATTTCTCACAAATCCTTTTGGCTTGCCTGGGTACAGCTTAAGGGGGCCCCATTGGCATGCTTCTCTCAGCTGTCCTTGGTCAGAGTGGCCTGGAGACAGTCCACATTCAACATTGGAGTCTAGGCAACTACCACAGCAGGGGGACCCCAGAGCTTTAGTACCTTTTCTGGCCTATGTCTTCTAACAGGTGTCAATCTACAAGATTATCACCTCAAACCACCTTTCTGGGAGTTCCTGAAAGGGAGCCTGTTGGGCAGATAAAATATATTATGCTTACTTTGTTAAAGACGGCGCTGCCCACGAGGAGGCCGTCGCCCAGGTGATATTAATGTGTGTCTCTGTGGGCAGGCAGAATCCCTATAGCCTGGGGCTTGGTTTTGGGATTAAGCCTTTCCCACCCGTTTTGATGTGGGGTGGTACAATCCAATCATGCCTCAGAGAAGTGACTTGTATTAGAGACTTCCCTATTTTGTATATTGGATTAAGGTTTGGATTTCTACACTATAAAATAGGTGCAGAATATGAGCTTGCGCTCTTGGTTCCTGGGATGATTAGCATGAGAGAGCAGAGGGAGCAGAGCAGAGAGCAGAAAGAGGCCATGTAGCCAGGAGAAGCAGCCAAGATGGCAGAGTGCTGAGTGAGATGCCAGTTTGTGTAGTGTTTGTATCTGGGATAAGGAAGGAGATGGGGAACTGAGGAGAATAAGGCTGGTGAGGTAGAAGATTTGGATTAGAGGTTGTGAAGCTACAATATAAAGTGGGAGCAGAAGGAGGCCACGTGGCATAGGCCAGAAGGCTGCTGTGATAGTGGCCCTGGAGTTGGCTGCTGGCTTTACATTTGGCGTAGTCTGTGGCAGGATTTGATACAGATTGGCAAGGAGCCTTTGAGTGGTGGAGTAGAGGACTGGCTAGTGTTAGGGTTCTCCATGGCTGTCCTTTTGGGGATTGTAGGCTGGCTGACTTTTACAGCCATGCGTGAGGAAACTGAGAGCTCTCTGGAAGAGGCTGCCCGGGACCTGCAAACCAAGCAGTGGAAGGAGCTGGAGCAAACGCGGGAGAAACAGATGCTGACCCTGGAGCTGGAGGAAGTGCTGGAGGAGGAGGCCGACCAGGTTTGCAAGATTCACCTGGAAATGGAGCAGCTGCTGGAGGAGGATTCACAAGTTCATGAGTTGCAGATTGCCCTGGATGTTGTAGAGAGCCAGCAGTGGCAGGAGGCCAGGGCTGAGGCTGAGGCTGAGGCTGAGGCTGAGGCTGAGGCCGGGTCCGGAGCTGCAAGGTCTGCGGAGCAGAAGGCTGCGGTAGCCCAGGACTCGAGCCCTGCCATGGGAGCTGGCGTTTTCAGTTTCTCTTTGGAAGATGAGAATCGGACTGGAGTTGTGATCCACAGTCTCCAGAAGGTGAGAGCCCAGAAGCAAGGAGTTCTTACTATGCTCCTGGTGGGTCTGCGATTTTGGGGACATAGGATGGACGTTATCATGCTCTCCAGAGCCAAGATAGAAATGCTGACTGCCATTGCCACGTGCCCCTCTTTGTGACAGTGTAAGACCTGCGAGGACGGCAGGGATGAGGGGGGTGGCTGACGCCCCATGTACACGGACTGATTTCCTGGACTACGACCGCAGTGGGCACTGACTCCTTTGTTGCATAGATTTACGGATTATGGATTTTGGACAATGTGAAATGCCCTGATGGGGGTGGGGGGTGGCTTTGCTGGAAGCACTCCCCTGCCCCGGGAAGCTTTTCCCATGGCTAGAAAGAAGGCCGAGGACATTTTGCGCTTTTGGCAAAGTGCTCAGAGACTGATGAAGTGTACCTTTGTGATTGTTGAAACTGTATGATTTGTGCTGTTGTAATTTGTGTAATGTTCTAATTTCCTTGCACAGGGATGCCAGTGATGTAGATTGTGGGTAGTAAAGTGAGCATAGGGGTGGATTGTTGGGCAGATAAAATATATTATGCTCACTTTGTTAAAGACAGCGCTGCCCACGAGGAGGCCGTCGTCCAGGTGATATTAGTGTGTGTCTCTGTGGGCAGGCAGACTCCCTGAGCCTGGGGCTTGGTTTTGGGATTAAGCCTTTCCCACCCATTTTGATGTGGGGTGGTACAATCCAATCATGCCTCAGAGAAGTGACTTTGTATTAGAGACTTCTCTATTTTGTATATTGGATTAAGGTTTGGATTTCTAAACTATAAAATAGGGGCAGAATAGGAGCTTGCGCTCTTGGTTCCTAAGATGATTAGCATGAGAGAGCAGAGGGAGCAGAGCAGAGAGCAGAAAGAGGCCATGTGGCCAGGAGAAGCAGCCAAGATGGAGGAGTGCTGAGTGAGATGCCAGTTTGTGCAGAGTTTGTATCTGGGATAAGGAAGGAGATGGGGAACTGAGGAGAATAAGGCTGGTGAGCTAGAAACCTTTGATTCTAGGAAACTCGGATGAATCAGTAGCTTTGTGAGCACTGAATGTGAGTGGGTTTTGGAGCCCAGTGTGTATTTTTACTTTCCCACCGGGTGCAAGTTAGAATTAAAGAAAATGGCCTACCAGTTTTTGGCTCCATTGTTTCTTTACCAACTGTCCGAATCCAATGTGAACCTGCATGAGCCAGGTGGCGGCTATGATAGTGGCCCTGGCCCTGTCTTCTGGCTTTACAGAGCCCTTTTTATGTTAATCTACTGAAATGTCACATCAAGCCACTTTTAAGATGTTCCTAGGGAAGCTTATTATTTATTTTAACCTACAGAATTATGACATCAAGGCACTTTTTATCTATATATAACTTCACACACACTAACTGGGCCCTGAGCAAAAGGCAAAGTCTGCCCACCATATCTGTACACACTAGATTAGTTCCTATCTAGATGGCATAGATTTATTTACTTTCCGTAATTGCTTTTGTTGTAAGGAAACAAAAGCTGAAAATTGAAATTAATGTTCTGAGAGAAAAGGTCAGGCTTTCCTATCAGGCTTTCCTGTCCTTCCATCCTTTAGGGAGGGGAGGGAGACAAATGTAGAAGTTTCTGGATTGCAAGAACAATGGGTTATTCAGTTTTAAATCTAAAATAAAGGTTCACCTAGAGACTTCCTCTCTTTCAATAGGAGGCAGAATTTACCTACCACCTTGCATTGATTGTAGTTCCTCCCCTTTCCTAGAATCTTGAGGGTAAAATACGTCTAGACTAGTGAGGGAAGAGGAACCATGAAAGATTTGTAAATGTTTTTGATTGTGTTCCCTTGAGAGTCTTAATGTTTCTGTGTATCATCTAAACAAATGTTGCCAGCCTATACCATGATTTCATGCTCTCCCCTTCCCACGTGTGATCAAGGGTATATAAGCAGCCCCTGAACTACTTTTGGGATTGCACAATTTGGGCCTGATGCCCTGTGTCAGCCATACATGGCTGGCATATTAATAAATCTCCTCCTTTAATAAAACTCTTAAAAATTTATCTGAACAAGGTATCTCTACGTGGATTCAAGGAAATGAGGTATAATGCCTTTCAGAATCTGGGGTGCAGTACTTTATAACCCTTGAGGGCTCATCCAGGGTTCAATATTTTGCATCACCGGATAGAGACACCCCAAATCAGCTGATCTCTCCAGGGAGCTGCTCGGCCCCACTGAATCTCGAAGAGGGATGCCACTTGAGAGTTTTCAGGGCTCCTGGTCTTCCTGTGGGATCCTGACTGTTCTATGGTAGACACCTCCCGGTTCCTAAATTTGACAATTTGGATAATTCAGCAGAGAAAATCGAAGAGGTAGATAGAGAACTGTATGGCCAGTAGCCAGCACCACCATCACAGCAGCCTGGCCCATGCAGGTTCTCATTGGATTAGGACAGTCGGTAAAGAAACAACAGAGCCACAAGTTGGTGGGCCGTCATATTTAATCCTACCTTGTACCTGGTGGACAAGTAAAAACACACACTGGGCTCCAAAACCCACTCACATTCAGTGCTCACAAAGCTACTGACTTATTCGAGTTTCCTAGAATCAAAGGTTTCTAGCTCACCAGACTTATTCACCTCTGTTCCCCATCTCCTTCCTTCTCTCTGCACAAACTCTGCACAAACTGGCTTCTCACTCAACACTCCGCCATCTTGGCTGCTTCTCCTGGCCTCTTCCACATGGCCTCTCTCTGCTCTCTGCTCTTAATGCTAATCTCAGGAACCAAGAGCAAGCTCCTGTTCTGCCCCCATTTTATAGTGTAGAAATCAAAACCTCTAATCCAATATACAACATAGGGAAGTTTCTAATACAAAGTCACTTATCTGGGGCATGATGGGATTGTACCACCCCACATCAAAACTGGTGGGAAAGGCTTAATCCCAAAACCAAGCCCCAGGCTACAAGGATTCTGCCTGTCCACAGCCCGCCCCCAACACACATTAATATCACCTGGGCGACAGCCTCCTCATGGGCAGCGCCATCTTTAACAAAGTGAGCATAATACATTTTATCTGCCCAACAGCAACTCTTTCTGCTTTACTGAACTTTCTGGCTTTTTTTTCAAACTCTTGCTTTCGCTCTTATGTTTGTAACTAGTTTGTAGTCTGTGTTGGACTAGAATGTAGGTAGATTGGATTTGGGGGCTTTGCTGAATTGTGACTCTGGGGATGTGGAACCCCAGTGGAAGTAGGTAGGGCTTTCATAACTGCTTTGTTGGTTGTAACTAGTCTATAGTCTTTATGTTTTGAACTGGATTTGCCACGAAACAGACCAGATGTGGTGGTAAATTTACGCAGGCTCTCCAGGACCGAGACATCAATGGGGAGTTCTAGTGGTCCTACCTTGGGTTCTAACTTGCGCTCTCAGTATTATGCCAGAACTGGGGACATTGTGTCTATCTCTAGGAAAGTTAATGGAGGTTAAATCCATCCAGGATTAGTCAGTCTCGCATCACACTGAGTCAGTGGAGACTGAGCTAACCTGGATTGATTAATCTTGACCCAAGACTTACAAGAGACATCTCTGTGTTTGTAGAGATCTCAGTCTTTGTTTTCAAAGGTGTCTTTTTAGAAAACCCTGGTTCCAAGGAATCTCTGGTGCAGCCTGCGTGCCCCCGAGGGGCCACGAGAGGGATCCTTTACTCGTCAGTGAGGCACAGCACGTTTCAGCATCTGGAGTGCGGGCTCTCCACTGAGGGGAACTCCTCCTTTGTCTATTAAACTTTGTCTTTTTTTGTCAGAAAAACTAGGATAAGTAAAGCACACTCGTTTAAACTTCTTGATTTGTGTGTATAAGTCTTTTGTTTAATGTCTAAACACGTCTGTTTTAAGGCCTGTTTGAGTCTTTTGTGCTGAAATTGGAAGCTTCTGATTAAAAGCAATCTTAAGTGGTTTTCTTTGTTCTTATATCTACCTTCAGGGCACTCGGACTTCTCCCCAAAGGAAATTACTCTCTTCTGTTAGCTTCTTCCCCTTGTCTTATGTAATAATTAATATCTCTGTAATCACACACCCTCTTAATCTGGGTGCTAGTTAACTATCTGTCATATTTTTGTTTTATTGGTGCACTAATTTCTGGATTTTTCTGAAGTAGTCTTAATTTTGTAATTAGTAACTTTAGCTATTAAATACGGGAGGAGGAGCCAGTTCACAGAAGACCCCTTTAGGTTGTCTTTTAAAGCACTTTCAAGAAGCTTATGGAGACAACCATGGGTATAAAATTAAATGGCCCAAGAGAAGGCTTTGCACTCTCTATGAATCAGAATAGCCTGCCTTTACGGTTAAATGGCCGAAAGTTGGGACTTTTAATCCTCAGATAGTAAAAGCAGTCTGGGATATAGTAACTGAGAAAGAATCCAGGCCATCCCAATCAGTTTCCATACATTGATCAATAGCTAAATTTAACATTAAAACTGCCATTATGGCTAAAAGTTTGCTCAATGCAAAGAGGGTGCCACATCTTTCTAGTCATATCAGATTTGGGTCTAAAGTGAGAAGGAAATATAACGAGTGCCCCAGGGCCTCTTGTTCTCACAGAGTCTCCTGAGGAAACTGAGTGGCCACTCCACTATATGTCAAAAGCTAGAGCCCCTGAGCCTACACAGCAGCCACAGGAGGAGGCTATAACTTCCTCCGTTACATCCCCTTCCCACATTCGGAGTGAATCAGAGGATGGGCAGGGAAGGAATCCAATCTTGCCACTCAGGGAAGCCCCCCCTTTGGGAACTGACCCCAACCATGAGGAAAAGCCTTCCTTGTGTATGTCCCATTCTCCACCAGTGATCTATATAATCGGAAAAGCCAAAATCCTTCATTCTTGGAGAAGCCTCAAGCTCTTATAGGGCTTATAGAATCTATCTTACACTCATAGTCCTACCTGGGAAGACTGCCAGCAACTTTTAAATACTTTCTTCACTTCAGAAGAGAGGGATAGAATTAGACAGGAAGGTAAAAGGCAGTCCTAGGGCTGGGAGGGGGATCAATAGAGGAAAATAGGGGATGCATCGAGGCGGCCTTCCCCTGCACTAGACCTAAATGGGGTCACAACTCCCAGGAAGGAAAAGCCCCATTGGATGCTTTTCACCAATATCTCTTAGCAGGACTAATGGCTGTGGTCTGAAAGCCCACCAACCTCTCGAAGGTTGCTGGAATTATCCAGGATCCACAGAAATCTCCTGTCACATTTTTTGAATGACTTTGTGAAGCATACTGGGTGTATACCCCCATAGACCCAGATGCTACAGAAAACAGTGTGGCTATTAATTTGGCTTCTGTGACTCAGCCAGCCCCAGATATTAAAAAGAAACTTCAAAAGCTAGAAGGGTTTGAGGGCATGAGTCAGTCCCAGTTAATTTCAATAGCTCAGAAAGTTTTCATAATAGGGATACAATTGACGTAAAACAGGATAAAATAGCTAAAGTAGTAGTAGCAATGCTCCAAGAAATGAACTCTTTTAAGGACAAGGGACCCCCAAGAGAGAGAAATGAAAATAAAAGAGAAAGAAGAAATCCAAGGGAGAATAGAACTATGCTAGGAAAAAAATCAATGTGCTTTCTGTAAGGAAGAAGGACGTTGGAAAAATAAATGTCCCACGTTACAAGCAGCTAAGGCAAGTTCTAAGGTCCTAAATCTCAAGGATTGAAGGGGCCAAGGTTTTTTTCATTGAACCCCCAGGAGCCTATAGTAACAGCAGTAATAAGGGAGATTGGCTGCATTGGCCATAATGGTAAAAACTGTAAAAGGGAATTTTCAGGGAATTGCGGGAAAAATTGGAAACCTCATAAGATAAAGCAACTCACTATTGGGAAAGTAATTTTGTGAAAATTGTATTTAGCTGCTCAAAGCAAGGCAGTTAGTTTACAGGTGGCAAATAGGTTCAAGTCCTGCTTAGGAGAAGCCAGCCCCATTGTCTTGTTAAAAGGCTTGGCTACCGCACAAACTGCAAAAAAAAAAAAAAAAAAAAAAAAAAGTAATAGGGGCTTGCTCTCAGTTCTTGGAGTCTGCTTCTCCCTCAGGCATCTACCCTGCCCCTCATGATTGAAATGACTGTAAATCAAAAGAAAGTTAATATCTCTTTGCCAGCTGGGTAGTTTATACCAAGAATCCCTTATTGTATAAAAGTATTTTTCATGTTAAAATGTATATATTATTTTAAAGGCCTTTTGTTAATTCTTTTACTTGCTGTTTTATAGTCCTGTAATATTGGAATCTCAGTTTAAATATTAGGAATTGTTAATAATGTCTTCTAGGTCATGTTTAGTATATTATTATTTTGAAACAATATTGTTCAATAATAAGTCATATCTTGGAATTCCTGAAAATCTATTTTATCATGCTTTTGTTAAAATTTCTTTTGAATGCTAATGTACTGAATCATTTAGCAGTGAAGAGATTCTGGAATTCTAAAGAAGACACCCAAACCTATTTTTCTTGAATTGATCCAGCTAATAATGTTGTTTTTTTGTCTTTTTCCAAAAGTTTATATAAATAGAAAAGGATTCTCAAGCCCCTCAGTGAGATCTTCTTAGCATGGCTTTTAAGGACTATAATGACCAAGGTAGTAACAGAAAAGGCAAATAAGGCCCAAAAGAGGTCCGAAAATACCAGGTTTTGGCATACACTCTAAAGGCTCCAGTGCCAGGAAGGGTTTCATAGGATTTCATCAGGGCCTGCTTTAAGAGTGGAAAGAAAGGTCATTAAACTGATGCCTGCCAGGCTTCTTGGCCCCACCAAAGGACACATCTTTGCTGTGGAAAGAGGGATAAGAGAAGGTAAGCTGCTCCCTTGCTCCATGGAGGAAGGGTTCAGTCTCTTCTAGCCCTGCTCCAGCTACCTGTGACCTGACCTTGCCCAGCAGCATACTGGAATTTGCCATTGAAGGCTAAAAGGTGACCAGGGCTGGCCATTGTCCCCATCTCATGACATCGTTCATGAGCCTGAGGTATTTCTTCCAAGTAGCAGGTAAACCAGGGGTAGTCAACCTGGTCTCTACCGCCCACTAGTGGGCATTCCAGCTTTTATGGTGGGCAGTAGCGGAACAACCAAAGTATAAATAAAAAGATAGATTTAACTATAGTAAGTTGTTTTATAAAGATTTATTCTGCCAAACATAATGAAAATCTGACATATAGTACTTGGTAAGTAATTATTATTATATGCTTTAACTTGCTGTAACTCAGCTTTATAAATTTTATAAAGTAAAGTTACTTCCCTACTTTACAAATCATCATTACTGTGGAACCTGTGGGTGGTTAGAAAATTTTACTACTAACAGAGATACAAAAGTGAGCGGTAGGTATAAAAAGGTTGACTACCCCTGAGGTAAACTGATCTCATTTCTTGAAAACATGAGGGCCATTTGCTATGCCTTGTCTAAATATTTGAATTTTATTTATCCCTCAAATATCTCTACTGTGGGTATTGACAGTCTGATTTTATTGCATTATTTAATGTATAGTGTCTCCTTTATTCCTCTTTTCTCAATGCCCCATGCCTATTGACACCTGGGACCTGTTCCTAATTCCAGCTAGAAGCAGTGGTCACTAGGACTTAAACTCTAGCTGCAAAGTGTAGAAATGTGACCACAATTCCAATACCTTGTGGACTTTTCCTGAATATTTGTAACTCCTGTCCTTTGGGACATTTTTCAGACTAAAGTAAGATTGAATTACATTGGCAAATAATATAAAGCAATAAGAATGTCAACATAGACTTAGTGAAATTATGTTAACATGTTAAGAACATTTGTGACTATAAGAATTTTATTTTGAATTCTGTTAGGTTGGTTAGAACTTTATTTTTGTTTATAATCTAGTAGGCTTTAGTCATTTTATTGTATTAAGATGCTTGTTATAGTATTTGTTAACATTAGCTATTTGAATTTTATTGTTAATTGTATATTTTTTCAGTCTGCCTCAAAATCGGAACATAGTAATTCAAATGAATAGATGCCACCCAGAACCAGTGGGGTCTTGGGACCCTTATTACCAAAGGTATATTTGAAACCATTTAGAAAAAGGATTTAGCCAGTAGGTAAGAAACCCAATATTAATTAGAAACTAATTTGAAGTTACATTGTGCCCACAGGTACCAAAAGGTTCAGGCAAGTAAAATGCATGAATCAAATAGTAAAAGAAATGTAATCACCCTTTTCCTAAGTACTTGCAGGATTTACAGGTTACTCAGAAAGCTGTTCAAAGACTGTCCAAGAGGCGCTTTCAGCATTACATCAACCAAGGACTGACTTTCACATGGACGAGTCCACACACCATGATCCTGACAACTCCCACTGCTCCTAAGGTAGAAAAATGGAGTGTCCTACTCCAACCACATACCAGAACCTGTTTGGTCTACTTATGGCATATGTATGAAAAACTCACTAAGGACTTCTTTTTATCAGACTTTGGGAAAAGGGAAACTAGGGTAAAAAGAAAGTCAACTTAACTGTCACTAAAGGTTAAAGGTTTTAAATCTAAGAGTTCTGACTAAAGGTAAATTGTTATAAAGAGCAGTTAGTTTTATGTAAGTTGAAAAAAGTTTGTATAGTTAATAGAAAATTAATCAGTAATATTTGTTTCTTTAGTGAACTGTATTGCTATTAATGCTGTCTGTTAAATATCTGTTACATGTTATAAGTTAATATCCCTAGTTCACAGCCTCATACTCTTCCTAAGATTTGACTTAGGAAATAGAACCAGTAGGAAATGTTATAAGGTACCAAAAGCTGAAAATTGATATTATTATTCTGGGAGGAAAGGTCAGGCTTTCCTCTCAGGCTTTCCTGTTCCATCCCTTTTTAGGGAGGGGAGGGAAAAGAATGTAGAAGTTTCTGGCTTATAAGAACAGTGGGTAATTCAGTTTTAAATCTAAAATAAAGGTTAACCTAGACACTTTTTCTCTTTCAATAAGAGGCAGAATTTACATACCACCTTGCATTGACTGTAGTTTCTCCTCCTTCCTGAAATCTTGAGAGTAAAATACCTTTAGGCTAGTGATGGAAGAGGAACCCTGAAAGATTTGTAAACATCTTTGATTGTGTTACCTTGAGAGTCTTAATGTTTCTGTGTATCCCCTAAACAAATGTTGCCAGCCTATATACCATGATGTCATGTTCTCCCTTACCCGTGTGTGATCAAGGGTATATAAGCAGCCCACAAACTACTTTTGGAACTGCACAATTTGAGCCTGATGCCCCATGTCAGCCATATGTAGCTGGCATATAAATAAATCTCCTCCTTTAATAAAACTCTTCAAAATTTATCTGGACTGGGTGTCTCTAAGTGGACTTGATGAAGTGAGGTATAGTGCCTTTCAGAATCTGAGGTGCAGTACTTTATAACACTTTTAGTATTATATCCTAATTATTTCTATATAACTTCTATATTTTTATATATTTATATATTTAATTACTATAGTATTATATTACTATAACACATTGACACCTGATACGCAAGGCCCAGATTCAGTGCTTTCTTAAAACTAAAGAGTGATCAGAATAGCAACTAATTCTTTTCTGTCACATTTTATTCACCAGTTAACAAATGTCAGAAAGTTCTGTATGTGTGGAATACAACTGAGACAAGGCAATAAAGAGGTCTTCTCAGATTGGCTTCCACTATGAGAGTGTGAAGAGTTCCATTGACTCGTTCCTAAATGAAACTGGTAAATACCATTTAAAACAACCTTCAAAATTTCTAAAACAGTCTTGAAGGCAAATGAAAATGGAAAAGAAAAAGACATTTATTCAAGAAAATCTATGAAAATTTAGTTAGGAAGACGACTGTTTATTATAGAACTGAAACACTCACTGCCTCTCTTTCCTCAGCTCAGTATCTTAGACTCTCCTCTCCAGTCTATTAAAGCTAAGAACACAAGCCTTCTTCTTTCTCCATCTCTACACCAGAGAGCTTTCTTCCCAGGAGGAGGAAGATTTCAGCATAACTCATCAGCTCTCTGCTGGTGAGGGGAAGTCTTTGGTGATGGAGTTCAAGAGGTGGGGCTCACTTCTTCTACCCAGATCCCACGTGTGGAATAGAAGATCTGTTTTGGATGACATGCTGAGAACAAAAGGGATCTAGTAGCCTTTTTCCAACTTGTAATAGAGTAGTTCCACAAAAAGAGTGGCTAGCCAGAAGTATGCCGGGTTGCTGCCAATTCCCTCTACCTAGTGCTCAGCTTTCAGATTGGGGGACAGAGGTGTGGAGGACTGGCAGGATCCTTGCTGCCTGTCCCCCCACCTCACTTGCTTAATTAAGTTGCTAAAGGCTAAGTTCTTGCCCACGACCTCCGACTGATTGTTGAAGTTGGTAAAGGCAATTTGCATGCCATTCTCCACACCTCCTTGTTAGTTGTGTTTCCACTGGTCTTATCCCTCACATTCCTCCATGTCCCTCAAAGAGACTGCCTCAAAGAGGCAGGGTTTTTTTTTTTATCCTTTGTTTTGTGAACTTAAGATGTTATGCAGGGTGGAGGGTTTTCTGCACTTGGGAGAATTCTTGGGTTGCCTTGGAAATGTTACTGTGTAGCAGAGACCTTTTTGATTTGCTAATGACTTTGCTCTACCCTATAAATAAAGCGATTTGGTGGTGGAGACTTGCTCTTGCAAGCTATCAGCTGTGCAAAGAGACTTCCTGATCCCATCTTTTTCCTCTCTGAGTTTATTTCTTCATTCTGCACTGTTCTCACTCAGGACCTGGACAATTACTAGCCACACTGATTTGCGGCAACAATGAGATACCATTTTATACCAAGATGACTATAATTAAATAAGCAACAACTGTTGGGGGAGAAATTGGAATCCTCATCACTGCTAGTACAGCCATTGGGAACACAGTCTGGCAGAATTTTAATGATAAAGTTAGATACCAAATGACCCAACAATTCTACTGTTTGGTATATACTTGAAAAAAATAAAAGCAAATACCTACACAGAATCTTGGACTTTATAAAAGCATTATTCATAATAGCCAGAACAAGAATATGAAAGAAGATGAACAAAATATCACAAACTCTATGATTCCATTTACATGGAAGTACAAAATAGGTTTCATCTATGGAGACAAACACTAGGTTAGTGGTTGTTTAATGCTGGGAGTGGTGAGTGGGGAATGAGGACATGATAATCAATATGTAGTCTATTTTTGAAGTGAAGAAAATTTTCTAAAATCAGCAATGGAAATGGTTGCATCTACTTGTGAATATACTAATATCATTGAACTGTATACTTTAAATGAGTGAATTGTATGATAATGTGAATTATATGTCAATAAAACTGTTTAAAAATATCTCACAGAGAAGAAGCATAACCACAACAACAACAACAAAAAGAGTGACAAAAAAACCCAACATATTTTAACAAGAATTTGAAGCCTCTTGTGTACTACGGGTAACTATAAATAAATTCAAACCCAGTATAATTCCTGATTAGTTCTTATAAATTATGACTTTCAGTCCTATAGAAAAAAAAGCTCATCACAGAAAATTCAAAAATATATCTATTTCTACCTCGAAAAATAATTTTTTAAGAATTTTTTTAAATTTTATTTATTCATTTTAGAAAGGAGAGAGAGGGAGAGAAGAGAGAGACAGAGAGAGAGAGGGGGGGGGGGAGGAGCAGGAAGCATCAACTCCCATATGTGCTTTGACCAGGCAAGCCCAAGGTTTCAAACCTGCGACCTCAGCATTTCCGAGGCAGCACTTTATCCACTGTGCCACCACAGGTCAGGCAATATAATTTTATTTTTTTTGTAAATTTAACTATCTATAATCTTTTAACCAAAGTTTTACTGTTAGCTATATAACCTGTAAGGTATTTTTCCCCGCCGAGAAGGAAGAGGGCTAGAGCCACAAAGTGTGGAACAACAATGAGGCTTTATTGAGTACAGAGCGCGCATCATGCCCAGCAAGGTTCCCTGGCCCCGAGGTAAGATGGAGGCCAGGGAAGTTGCGCACTGGGAGACCACGTGGGTAAATTTAAAAAAAAGGGGTCCCTCTAGGGAAGTCGGGCTAATATGACATAGAGAAATTTCACTGGCTACAGTCAGTCGCTTCTTTCCAAACGGTTCCTATGAAGCCTCCTTTGGCGCGCTTGGTTGTGGGCGGTCCTAGCCAAAGTTCGGGGGTCTGAGTTCCCCACACGACCATCCCCCATTATCCACCAACCTTACATAACCAAGAAAATTACCTGTTATATTCACTAAAAAGTATTACATAAATTTTATCAGAAGTTATTATATGAATTTGCTAGAAGTATTGGAATATTCACCAACACAATAAATGTTAGCTATGCCAAATATATATATACCTTTAACATAATATTAGATAAAAATTAATATAGATATGGCATATATTAACATAGATATTGTATATAATATGTATAAAATATAAAATTCAGTTATGCATATAATCCAATTATATATTTGTATATATCTCCCAATACATATAATGTTTATTAAAGGGAAAAATAAAGCTAAATCCTATATTTTAACAGAAAGCTAAATTTGTATACATATATACAAAAAAGAAACAAACACACAATTTTAAATCATGTAAGCCTATGTGAGGAAGGATAGAAATTAGGTATAGGAAAATTATTTAGAAAGATATGTTATTCTAAATTAAGTTTTTTCTGTTGTGTAATTGTTTCAAATATGTTTATTATAATAATTTTATGAATTACTAGAATGAATTATCTAATAAAGATAAATATGCAAGTTCTAATTATTTTATTATAATAAGTTCAATTAGGTGCATAAAGGACAAATATTAAATTAGAGGTAAAACAAAAGGAGCAAACAAAATTACCAAATATAAATCTATGTATTTCTTTGCATATGCATTACAATATTGATATGTTTCCTATACAACATATATTCATATAATTCAATTATTTCTGATCTTAAATGTCCCTAGCAAAGTGTAATTTTAAATATGCATAAAAAGAAAGTTATGCATATCACCTCTAAATCCACATATGCATAGTAATCTAAAAGATACTTATTGGGTATTTTATTATATAATTAAAATAAATGTTATTATTGGAAGGCATAAAAATTGTTTTATAGACTTAGTCTAGTGTAGCACAATTTTATGTTTAATACTGTGCAACATAGCAAAGTTAAGCAGACAATATTTTTCTGTGGATTACATAGTTAACAGTTAAAAATGAATGAAAACAAAATAATTTATTTGTAAATTATCTTTAATAAATTCAGCATTTTTGTTGAAATAGAAATTTTAAGTATCAGAATTACTAAAATGTAGAACCTCAAGCTCAACCTCAAATTTTCCTTTTAAAATTGGGTTAATTATTCCCTTCTCTAAAGGAGTTTTTAAAGAGTACATGATAGCATATCATAGAAAATTTAACTATGGTGAATGTGTGTCTTTAGTAAGTTACATTTTTTTCTCAGATAGCTTGTATTATACGTATAATAGGTACCATGGAAAATTTATATTGTATTGAAAATATTCAAAACATTGAAGCTGAGAATTTGATTGTCTATCACAATATATACATTAATTAATATTAAAAAACTTCAAGAGTTCAACAATAGTCTGACCTATGGTGGCCCAGCGAATCGAGTATCAACCTGGAATGTTGTGGTTGTCAGTTTGAAACCCTGGGCTTGCCAGCTGAAGGCACATATGAGAAGCACCTATTACTACTTGATGCTTTCTGCTTCTCCCCTGCCCCCCCCAGCTTTCTCTAAAATTCAATAATAAAATATTAAAAACAAGAGTTCAGTAATAGAAACTTTAATATTATTGAATGATTACAAGAGAATGCTAATTGCATTTTCCATACTATGTCTTATAGTTAAGTAGAAAAAAATTTTTAAAAAAACCCAAGATAGCCTGACCTGTGGTGGCGCAGTAGATAAAGCGTCGACCTGGAAATGCTGAGGTCGCTGGTTCAAAACCCTGGGCTTGCCTGGTCAAGGCACATATGGGAGTTGATGCTTCCAGCTCCTCCCCCCTTCTCTCTCTCTGTCTCTCTCTTTCTCTCCCTCTCTCCTCTCTAAAAAATGAATAAATAAAAATAAAAAATAAAGAATATTAAAAAAAAAAAAAAAAACCCGAGATAGACATTTGAAAATTGCTTTAATTATATCAAGTAAAAATAATACTTATTACCTATTATATATAGTACTTTAAAAGTCTTTAAAATTAAACTTAAAGGAATTTTTTCTTTATAAACAAATCTAATTAACTGAATTTTATTATAACTCAATAATAACACTATTTGTATATAATTTTAATAAGCAATGTATATCTTAATTATCCTTTACAAATGTTATTGTTAAAAATTCCATTATTTGCAAAATTGTTGGAATTTATGATAATTTTAATAAGTAAATTTAAATGTATAAGATTTTATTAAAGAATTTTGCTTTAATTCTTGTATTTTCTATAGTTAGTTTGATAAGACAAACAATTTCTATGAAGCAGCAAAGTACTGTTCTTAAAAATCCAGGGACCTTTTTTACATGCTCCTTCTATTTTTAGATTTGTATATTACACATAGTTAATTTCAATTCCTTTAGAGATCCACAAGAAATATTAGTATTTTATTTTGTTGTTTTTTTTTTATAACATATTGCTTAATATTCTCTGAATACCCCCAGAATAAATGAAGCTTCACTTAAAAGAACAGAAATTGGCACTGAGTCAATTTTTAGAATATCTTTCAGTATATAATATTTTCTAGTACAAATAGGCCTACTGCATCAGTTTGAAGTACTAAAAATTTCTATTGTAATGACTGATTAGGGTTTAAGACATTGTAATGACTTCAACTTTGTATATATCTCAACAGCACACTTTCTTACTTGTATTCTGACAACAGTCAACTATCAAGTTGGCATGTATTAACAGTAAACTAAGTTACAGACTGCAGACTTCTCAGAAACAAGAGTTAAGATTCCCAGTCTCAGTTCCTTTTAGATATTATATGCTTAAGACAAGTAGGAGCTGCAACTGAACAAGTTTTAACATCAATGGAAAACTCACTAATTCTGGCATAATTTCCAGAGTGGAAACAGACATAGAATTTGACAGTGGCCAAATATCAAACACCTATATAAAACATCTTGTTTTCACTTATAGTAAAACATATAAACAAAGATAAGAGTATTGAGAAAGAAATTGAAACTGAAGTAACAAAGGTGACTCCATATATAGGCTTGTGTTATACAGCCTAGAGACAAAGACCTTTAAACAGTTTCAAATTTGAATCTTTTGCAAGCATTGTCAAACATGTAGAAAATAAATGTATTTGATTCTTTCAAGAATGACTTGGTAAAAGAACAAATATAAACACACACAAACATCTAGGAAACCTTATCTATAAATTAATAAAATACAACTCTTCTAAATAGTTTTTTTTAATTTATTTATTAAATTTAATGCAGTGACATTGATAAATCAAGGTACATATATTGAGAGCAAACATCTCTAGATTATTTTCACATTTGATTGTGCTGTATACCCCTCCCCCAAAGTTAAATTGTCTTCTGTCACCTTCTATCTGGTTTTCTTTGTGCCCCTCCCCTCCCCCAACCCCTCTCTCCTTCTTCACCCCATTCCCCCTCCCCCCACCCTTGTTGCCATCACATTCTTGTTCATGTCTCTGAGTCTCATTTTTATGTCCCTTCTATATATGGATTCATGTAGTTCTTAGTTTTTTTTTCTGATTTACTTATTTCACTCCGTATAATGTTATCAAGGTCCATCCATGTTATTGTAAAGGATCCGATGTCATCATTTCTTATGGCTGAGTAGTACTCCATAGTATATATGTACCAAAGCTTTTTAATCCACTCGTCCTCTGACGGACACTTGGGTTGTTTCCAGATCTTCGCTATTGTGAACAATGCTGCCACAACAAACATGGGGGTGCATTTCTCCTTTTCAAGCCGTTCTATGGTGTCCTTGGGGTATATTCCTAAAAGTGGGATAGCTGGGTCAAAAGGGAGTTTGATTTTCAGTTTTTTGAGGAATCTCCATACTGTTTTCCACAGAGGCTGCACCAGTATGCATTCCCACCAGGAATGCAGGAGGGTTCCCTTTTCTCCACATCCTCACCAGCACTTATTCTGTGTTGTTTTGTTGATGAGCACCATTCTGACTGGTGTGAGGTGATATCTCATTGTGGTTTTAATTTGCATTTCTCTAATGATTAGTGATGTTGAGCATTTTTTCATATGCCTGTTGGCCATCTGTATGTCCTCTTTGGAGAAGTGTCTATTCATCTCTTTTGCCCATTTTTGGATTGGGTTGTTTGTCTTCCTGGTGTTGAGATTTACGAGTTCTTTATAAATTTTGGTTATTAACCCCTTATCAGACTTATTGTCAAATATGTTCTCCCATTGTGTAGTTTGTCTTTTTATTCTGTTCTTGTTGTCTTTAGCTGTGCAAAAGCTTTTTAGTTTGATATAGTCCCATTTGTTTATCCTGTCTTTTATTTCACTTCTCCGTGGAGATAAATCAGCAAATATATTTCTCCGAGAGATGTCGGAGAGCTTATTGCCTATGTTTTCTTCTAAGATGCTTATGGTTTCACGGCCTACATTTAAGTCTTTTATCCATTTTGAGTTTATTTTTGTGAGTGGTGTAAGCTGGTGATCTAGTTTCATTTTTTTGCAGGTAGCTGTCCAATTTTCCCAACACCATTTGTTAAAGAGGCTGTCTTTACTCCATTGTATTTCCTTGCCTCCTTTGTCAAATATCAGTTGTCCATAGAATTGTGGGTTTATTTCTGGGTTCTCTGTTCTGTTCCATTGATCTATATGCCTGTTCTTATGCCAGTACCAGGCTGTTTTGAGTACAATGGCCTTGTGGTATAACTTGATATCAGGGAGTGTGATACCTCCCACTTTATTCTTCTTTTTTAAGATTGCTGAGGCTATTCGTGTTCTCTTTTGGTTCCATATAAATTTTTGGAATATGTGTTCTATATCTTTGAAGTATGTCATTGGTATTTTAATTGGTATTGCATTGAACTTATAGATTGCTTTGGGTAATATAGACATTTTAATGATGTTTATTCTTCCTAACCATGAGCACAGTATATGCTACACTTGTTTGTATCTTCCTTGATTTCTTTTATCAATGCTTTGTAATTTTCTGAGTACAAGTCTTTAGTTTCCTTGGTTAAGTTTATTCCTAGGTACTTTATTTTTTTGGTTGTAATTGTGAGGGGGATTGTTTCCTTAATTTCTCTTTCTGACTGTTCATTGTTGGTGTATAAAAATGCCTCTGATTTCTGAGTATTGATTTTATATCCTGCCACTTTGCTGAATTCATTTATCAGGTCCAGTAGCTTTTTGACTGAGACTTTAGGGTTTTCAATATACAATATCATATCATCTGCAAATAATGATAGTTTTACTTCTTCTTTTCCCACTTGAATTCCTTTTATTTCTTCTTCTTGTCTGATAGCTGTGGCTAGGACTTCCAGGACCATGTTAAATAAGAGTGGTGAAAGGGGGCACCCCTGCC
Source organism: Saccopteryx bilineata (assembly GCF_036850765.1). NCBI lineage: Eukaryota > Metazoa > Chordata > Mammalia > Chiroptera > Emballonuridae > Saccopteryx > Saccopteryx bilineata. The sequence goes on along the minus strand of NC_089495.1, from coordinate 95,796,226 downwards.
TTGTTCTTGATCTTAAGGGGATTACTTTTAATTTTTGCCCATTGAGTATGATGTTGGCTGTGGGTTTCTCATAGATGGCTTTTATCATGTTGAGGTGTTCCCTGTATTCCCACTTTGCTGAGAGTTTTGATCATGAATGGGTACTGGATTTTATCAAATGCTTTTTCTGCATCTATTGAAATTATCATATGGTTTTTCTCCTTTTTGTTTATGTGATGAATCACATTGATTGATTTACAAATATTGTACCAGCCTTGCCTCCCCAGAATAAATCCCACTTGATCATGGTGTATGATTTTTTCATATATTGTTGGATCCGGTTTGCTAATATTTTGTTGAAGATTTTAGCATCTATATTCATCAGAGATATTGGCCTATAATTTTCTTTCTTTGTGTTGTCTTTGCCTGGTTTTGGAATCAGAATTATGCTCGCCTCATAAAAGGAGCTTGGAAGTCTTCCTTCCTTTTGAATTTTTTGAAATAGTTTGAGAAGGATAGGAGTTAGTTCTTCTTTGAATATTTGGTAGAATTCTGTTGTGAAGCCATCGGGCCCTGGGCTTTTCTTTGTTGGGAGTTTTTTGATAACTGTTTCGATCTTATTTGGTGTAATCGGTCTGTTTAGGTTTTCTGATTCTTCCAGATTGATTTTTGGAAGATTGTATGTTTCAAGGAATTTGTCCATTTCATCTAGGTTGTCTAGATTTTTGGCATACAGTTCTTCATAGTATTTTCTTATAATATTTTGTATTTTTGTTATATCAGTTGTTATTTCTCCTCTCTCATTTCTAATTTTATTTATTTGAGTCCTCTCTCTCTTTTTCTTGGTGAGTCTAGTTAAAGGTTCATCAATCTTGTTTACCTTTTCAAAGAACCAGCTCCTAGTTTCATTGATCTTCTGTATTGTTTCTTTAGCCTCTATGTCATTTATTTCTGCTCTGATCTTTATTATTTCCTTCCTTCTACTACATTTGGGCTTTATTTGCTGTTCTTTTTCTAATTCTTTTAGATGCAGGGTTAAGTTGTTTATTTGAGCTTTTTCTAGCTTCTGAAAGTGTGCCTGTAGTGCTATGAACTTCCCTCTCAGCACTGCTTTCGCTGTGTCCCATAAATTTTGAGTTGTTGTATGCTCATTGTCATTCGTTTCTAGGAATTTTTTTATTTCTTCTTTGATCTCATTTTTAATCCATTCATTATTTAACAACCTGCTATTTAGTTTCCATGTGTTTGAGAATTTTTGAGCTTTTCTGTTGTGATTCATTTCTAGTTTCATGCCGTTGTGATCGGAGAAAGTGCTTGATACGATTTCAGTCTTCTTAAATTTGTTGAGACCACTTTTGTGTCCTAACATGTGGTCTATCCTAGAGAATGTACCATGAGCACTTGAAAAGAATGTATATTCTGCTGCTTTAGGGTGAAAGGTTCTGAAGATATCTATTAAATCGAGTTGATCTAGTATTTCCAATAAGTCTGCTGTTTCTTTGTTAATTTTCTTTCTTGAGGATCTATCTAGTGATGTTAGTGGGGTATTGAAATCCCCTACTATTATAGTATTGCTGTTGATCTCGCCCTTTAAATCCATCAAAGTCTGCTTTATATATTTAGGTGCTCCTATATTTGGTGCATAGATATTTATAATAGTTATATCTTCCTGTTGGATTACTCCCTTTATCATTATGTAGTGGCCTTCTTTATCTCTTATTATATCCTCTGTTTTAAAGTCCAATTTGTCTGATATAAGTATTGCTACCCCAGCTTTTTTTTCATTTCCGTTTGCATGAAACATTTTTTTCCATCCTTTTACCTTCAATCTATGTGTGTCTTTTGTTCTAAGGTGTGTCTCTTGTAGACAACATATGTATGGGTCCTGTTTCTTTATCCACGCAAGCTACCCTATGTCTTTTGATTGGATCATTTAATCCATTTACATTTAAGGTTATTATTGATATGTAGTTGTTTATTGCCATTTTCTTCTTTAAAGGTGTATTTCTTTTCTTTTTTTTTTTTTTTTGCTGTATTCTTTTCCCACTTTGATCTGTTTACACCAGGCCCTTTAATATTTCCTGCAGCATTGGTTTGGTTGTAATGAATTCCTTGAGTTGTTTTTTGTCTGGGAAGCTTTTTATTTCCCTTCAATTTTAAACGATAGCCTTGCTGGATAAAGTAGTCTTGGTTGTAGGTTCTTGTTCTGCATTACTTTGAATATTCCTTGCCATTCCCTTCTGGCCTCAAGTGTTTCTGTTGAGAAGTCAGATGTCATCCTTATGGGGGCTCCTTTGTAGGTGATAACTTTTTTTTCCTCTTGCAGCTTTTAATATTTTCTCTTTATCGCTTAGCTTTGGTATTTTAATTATGATGTGTCTTGGTGTAGGTTTCTTTGGGTTTCTCTTTAATGGAGTCCTCTGTGCTTCTTGGATTTGTGAGAGTTTCTCTTGCATTAATTTAGAGAAGTTTTCAGCTATGATATGATTGAACAAAGTCTCTATCCCTTGTTCTTTTTCTTCTTCTTCAGGAACCCCTATGATGCGGATGTTATTTCTCTTCATGTTGTCACAGAGCTCTCTAAGAGTTTCCTCTGACTTTTTGAGTCTTTTTTCTCTTTTCTTCTCTGGTTTCATGCCTTCATTCCAGTTGTCCTCTAACTCACTGATTCGATCCTCTGCTCTATCTATCCTGTTTTGAATTCCTTACATTGTGATCTTTATTTCTGATATTGTATTTGTCGTTTCCAACTGATTCTTTTTTATACTTGCTATTTCTTTATTTAGGTTTTCAAACTGCCTCTCCATTGTTGTTCCAAGATCCCTAAGCATCCTTACAATCATTATTTTGACCTCCGCATCTGGAAGTTTGATTATTTCCATATCACTCAGTTCATCTCTCGAAGGTGTCTCTTGTGGTTTCATTTGGATTGCACTCCTTTGTCTTCTCATCCTCTTTTTTTTGTTTTGTTTTATTTGTAGAGTTGGTTGAGTCTAGGCTTGGTGTTGTCTGCCTCCAGTTTTCAGTTGTGTTATTTCTAGGTCTTCTTGGGTTGGTATCAGCTGTTATCTGTAATCCACTTTTGGATTTGGGCAGCTTTGAAGTCTTGATTTGTTTGTTTTCTTAACAGGTGATAGTCTTGTTAACTGATCTCAGCAGGGGGCTTCCTTGAAACTGTATCCAGGAATCTCTTCTAAATAGTTTTAAAATTACTATAATATTTAAAAAATAAAGTCATGAGTAATAAAACTGTCAAAAATTCTGAAACTGCCTGACCAAGTGGTGGCGCAGTGGATAGAGCGTTGAACTGGAATGTGGAAAACCCAGGTTCGAGACCCCGAGCTCTCCAGCTTGAGCGTGGGCTTATCTGGTTTGAGCAAAAGCTCACCAGCTTGGACCCAAGGTCTCTGGCTCGAGCAAGGGGTTACGCGGTCTGCTGAAGGTCCGCGGTCAAGGCACATATGAGAAAGCAATCAATGAACAACTAAGGTGTCACAATGAAAAACTAATGATTGATGCTTGATAATTGATGCTTCTCATTTCTCTTTGTTTCTGTCTGTTTGTCCCTATCTATTGTTCTCTGACTCTCTCTGTCTCTGAAAAAAGAAAAAATTCTGAAAGTGTTATCTTATAATAGCCAAGTGTCAGTTCAAAAGTCAGTTGTTGTTTTTTCTGAGCTACATAAGATTTTTTATATTCCACCTATTTTCTTTCTTGTTATCTGTCTTTAGGAGGTTGGAATTGTATAACACTATTTGAGAGCAAATTCTTACCCTACTGCTGAATCACTCTTTTTAGTGATTTAAAAAATTATTTAGAAATTAAATTTAATGGAATGGCATTGGTCAATAGAAATACATCGTTTTCAGGTAAACATATCCATAACATTTGAACTGTTAATTGTGTTGTGTGCTCATCGCCCAAAGTCGAATTATTTTCAGTCACTATATATTTGTCCCTCTGTACTCCGCTCCCCTTAGCCCTCTTTCTCTGGTAACCACTTCACTTTTTTCTATGTCAATGAATCTCATTTTTATATCCAACCCTTGTGTAAAGTCATATAGTTCTTAGCTTTTTCTGATTTACTTATTTCACTTAGCATAATGTTCTCAAGAATGGTTCTTTTTACCATTGGATGAAAAACCAATTCAATTGGGGGGAATAATAACACAGAGCAACAAAATAAGGTGCCAATATAAAATAATTTTTTTGATAAACTTTTGATAACTTTTTCAACAACATAGATATCACTCTTACAAATTATGAAAACAGATTATTTTATTGCACATGTATAAATCACCAAAAAAAAAAAACAAAAAAACCACTTAACACTAGATTGTTGCAACCTAAACGTGAAGGTAAAACTATAAATTATATTCAAGAAAATAGAAGAACCAAGCCTTGGCCTGTTGGCTGAGCAGTAGAGAATCAGCCCAGCATGTGGAAGTCCTGGGTTCAATTCCTGGTCAGGGACACAGTAGAGGCACCCATTTGCTTCTCCACCTTTTCCCCTTTCCTTCCTTTCTATCTGTCTCTTCCCTTCCAGCAGCCAGGGCTCCATTGGAGCAAAGTTGACCCAGGCACTGAGGACGACTCCATGGCCTTTGTTTCAGGTGCTAGAATGGTTCTGGCTGCAGCGGAGCAATGCCCTGGATGGGCAGAGCATCACCCCCTGCTGGGCATGCTGGTGGATCCCAGTTGGGCACATGTGGGAGTCTGTCTAACTGCCTCCCTGGTTTGAACTTGGGAAAAATACAAAAAAATAAAAAATAAATAAAAAAAGAAAATAGAAGAGCCAAATATTCCCAAGACACAAACAATTCTAAATATGTAATAATACATAAAAGGACTACCCTAAATGTAAGAATCCTATATGTAAAATATCAACATGTAGAAGAAAATTTGACATTTTTTTTTAAAGTTAACTATAGACTTACGGTATGACTTAGCAAAGTCAGGATTTTACCCAAGAAAGTTATTTTGATACAAAAAATTACCTGTGAATATAGCAGCTTTGTTCATAATGATAAAATCTGGGAGCAATGATGATATTCTTTATTAGGAACATATAAATAGACTGTAGCTAACTTATACAATGAAATATTATTCAGTGATAAAAGGGGAAAAAGATATTTATGTGAATCTCACATGTATAAATTTTAATGCATTTGTTAAGAAAAAAAAAAACAGATTCAGCAGGCTCTTTATTATATAATTCCATTTTTATTTTAAATCTAGCTGTACCCAATCACATGTTGCTGTGACTCAGTCTAGTTAAATGGAAAAGAAAGAAAAGAGAAAGTGCACGTTTCTAATATGTTTAATTTCACAATGCTTGTGGGTATACAATATTTTTTGTTGTTCCATTGTCTGTGCAGATATAGAGATTGTCTGATTTACTGATTCTAGAACACGCAACATGTAATTGTCCATGTGAGAAGCAATCTGTGTCTAAATCTAAACCGCACAATTCTTTTTTTTTTTTTTCTGTATTTTTCTGAAGCCGGAAACGGGGAGAGACAGTCAGACAGACTCCCGCATGCGCCTGACCGGGATCCACCCAGCACGCCCACCAGGGGGCGACGCTCTGCCCACCAGGGGGCGATGCTCTGCCCCTCCAGGGCATCACTCTGTTGTGACCAGAGCCACTCTAGTGCCTGGGGCAGAGGCCGAGGAGCCGTCCCCAGCGCCTGGGCCATCTTTGCTCCAGTGGAGCCTCCGCTGCGGGAGGGGAAGAGAGAGACAGAGAGGAAGGAGAGGAGGAAGGGTGGAGAAGCAAATGGGCACTTTTCCTGTGTGCCCTAGCCAGGAATCGAACCTGGGACTTCTGCACACCAGGCCAATGCTCTACCACTGAGCCAACCGGCCAGGGCCATAAACCGCACAATTCTAAAAAATGGCCCTGAGCTTTGTTGATGGTGATTGCAAACGCCAATCGAATTAGGAACTGCAATCTCTTAAATTAAAATGGCATATCCGTTGGAATCATAGGAATGTGAGAAATGAGGACATCTTCACCTTTGAAAGATCCTGTCAAGATTGTTGCTTCTACAATGTTGCTTGTTAATTTTTTTACTGCAAGCTGTGTGCCATTGCAAAGCTTCTTCTGGTTGATATTTCACAACATCATAATTGGCACACTGATTTTCTCTTTTATTTTAATAAATAAATTTTTATTAATTTTAATGGGGTGACATCAATAAATCAGGGTACATATATTCAAAGAAAACATGTCCAGGTTATCTTGTCATTCAATTATGTTGCATGCCTATCACCCAAAGTCAGATTGTCCTCCATCACCTTCTATCTAGTTTTCTTTGTGCCCCTCCTCCTCTCCCTCTCCCTCCTTCCCTCCTCCTGCCCCACGCAGCCACCACACTCTTGTTCATGTCTCTTAGTCTTGCTTTTATGTCCCACCAATGTATGGAATCCTGCAGTTCTTGTGTTTTTCTGATTTACTTATTTCACTCCATATAATGTTATCAAGATCCCACCATTTGTTGTAAGTAATCCAATGTCATCATTTCTTATGGCTGAGTAGTATACCATGGTGTATATATGCCCCATCTTCTTTATCTAGTCTTCTATTTTTTTTTTACAGTGATTAAAGCCTTTAATCAAACTCTTGGCCAATACAGCAAGAATTCATAAAAGAGTAGTGTCCTTAACAAGCTCACCAAATCCAAGTTGGCCCCAACACCATGCCAAGTCCCTGATAAATGCAACCCAACTCCAGTTCAGTCTGTTAGGAGCTGTCACTAGGAGCAAGAGTCCAGGAAAAGTCCACATCCAGGAAAAGTCTGCATGGCACTGGAATTGTTGTCACAATTTTATACTTTGCCGCTCACATCCAAATCCCGGTGACCACTACTTCTAGCTGGTAATGATTCAGGTAGACTGGAAAAGCCATCTGCAGCATGTGTGGAGATGGAGTTTCTGTTCTCCTCTGCCTGGGGAGATGAGACCAGGTTGCTTTTCCCTGGAGCTCTGCAACTGTGGCTTGGTAAAAAGAACCTTGTTATATACTAAGCAGTCTTGGTGTGGCTTTTTCAGTGTTCCTTGGTTGAAGAGTCCTCTTAGTTTAGTCCAAAGTTGGTTTTTCCAGATGATAGTTCTTAAAATTATTTTGTAATCCACTTTGGTTCTGGGAGATGGATGTTGGTACGTCCGCCTACTCCAGTGCCATCTTGTCTTCTCTGGCACACTGATTTTCAATTGCAGTACGATGTGCAGTGGCATCCCTGGCATATTGGATAAATTCAAAAATTCTGTTGGGTAATTAATTGCTTCATCTGCTTCCACAACAGTGTCGACAGACTTGTATGTGACTGCCTCACTTTGAATGTTAGACTGAATAATATTAAGTTCGTAGATTTTTTTGTTCTTGGCCGCAAGAATAGTGAACTTGGCCTCATTCACTCAGCCAGTTGCTATTCTTATAGTTGGTTTGAATATTGGGAAATACTTTTTCTACCAATTCTTCTTTTGATGTCACTAAATTGCTGAAGTCATGAGGCAATTAAATTCGTCCTGAGGTCAGATCAACTGGCACCTTTCCGTTCCAAATTTCCAGCAATTGATGTGAGAATATCTCACCTGATCAATCATTTTGCAGCTGGACATGCATATTTGTAGTTAATTTTTAATGTCTTTACATGTCGCCACAAAGTAGAGTATTTCAGGCAAGCACTTATTTCATCTGCTGATGTTGATTGAGGAATTACAGGTAATGTTTACCTAAAATCTTCTGCAAGCAATATTAGTGTATTCCCAAATGGTCTGATGTTTTCACACAAATCTTGCAATGATTGATCAAGAGCCTCAAGTGATTTTGTGTGTGCCATTGTGCATTCATCCCAAACAATAAGTTTGCATTTCTGCAATACTTTTCCCATTCCAGATGTTTTGGAAATGTTGCATGTGGGAGTTTCAATGAATTGCATGTTCAATGGCAATTTCAAAGCGGAATGAGCAGTTCTTCCACCTGGTAGCAATGTTGCCGCTATTCTGAATGACGCAAGAGCTAAGGCTATGTCATTTTGGGATTGAATTGCTGCCAGAATCAATCTAATTAGGAATGTTTTACCAGTTCCTCCTGGTGCATCTAAGAAGATTTCTCCAACCCGTTATTGGCAGTTTGCATTATTTGATCATAAATGCCTTTTTGCTCAAGTGTTAGCTTAGGAATATTTGATTGCATACACAACAAAAGATCACCCGTGTTGTAATTTTGTTCACGATGCAATTCTACATTGAATGAGGCAGCAGCAGATCAATTCAGTGATGACATTCCTAATTGAGTGAGAACTTTGTTCACGATTTCTAAGCACAAATCTTCAATTATTATCAATGCTTTGTTGTAGATTCCTGCTGTGAAATCCATGTTCATATTTAAATTTTCCTTGCATATTTGATGGAAAATATCTTCAGCCATGTGCAATTTATATTTCTCCCATAACATTGAAATGGAATTGTAAAATATTTATATAGCATGTGTTGCTTTTACGTCCAACAGATGATGCTGTTTTTCAAAAAAAGCATGTTTTTACCTGTCACAGGTGTGACTTCTATATAATAGTAGGTATATAAAAACATAAAAACACCCAAGTATTCAAATGCAACATTTTTTCACAATTTTAAAGCAATCAGTGGAGAATTTTTGGAGATTTAAGATTTTGAACAACCAAACATTTACATTTTTATTGATATAGATTACAAGAGAAAATTTATTCAGAAAGTTAAAGAGACAGTAAAAATGAGCTGGAGAAGAAATGGGCTAAGAAAACAAGTTACAGAGGCAAAGGAATAGCCCTTGCAGTTTAGGAGATGGAAAGATCAAGGTAACAAAGGCACTTGGGGAAAAGAAGCAGGGGTGGGAGGGAGAGAGTACGGAAAAAACTTCATCTTGAGAGGGCTTTTTAAATTTATATATTTATTAGGATTACATTTGTTAATGAAATTATATAGGTTTCAGGTGTACAATTCTGTAACATATTATCTGTATATTGTATTGTGTGTTCACTATCCCAGGTCAAGTCTTCTTTATTATCATTTACTCCCCTTTAGCCTCTTCTACCTTCCACTCATTTCTCTCCAGTAATCACCATACTGCTGTCTGTGTCTGTAAGGTTCTTTTTATTTTTTCAATTTATTCATTTTAGAGAGGAGAGAGAGAAAGAGACAGAGAAAGAGAGAGAGAGAGAGAGAGAAAAGGGAGAAGAGCAGGAAGCATCAACTCCCATATGTGTCTTGACCAGATAAGCCTAGGGTTTTGAACCAGCAATCTCAGCATTATAGGTCGATGCTTTATCCACTGCGCTGCCAAAAGTTAGGTTGTGTCTGTAAGGTTTTTTGTTTGTTTGTTTGTTTTTTAGCGGGTTCTTTTGCTTAATTTTTTCACCTTTTTCATCCAGCCGGACAACCCAGCCTTTATGACAGCTGTCAGTCTGTTCTCTATCTGAGTCTATTTCTATTTTGCTTGTTAGTTTATTCTGTTCTTTAGATTCTACATGAGTGTTTTAGGGAGATTTCACAGGAAAAATCTCAATAGAATATTCATTAGCTTTAGGCTGATATGCCAAAATGTTATTTATTTTCCTGACTTTGCCCATCTTTGGGTGCACTTGGCACAAGTGGCACTAATTGGATTTTTGCTATTTATCTCCTTGAGTGGGTAATTTAAGCTATTTACCCTCTGTTTGAAAAAGAGAAGTGTAAATCATTTGCTCTTAAGTGTTCTTGGTTAGAAAAGATAGGATTTTATGATTTACTCAGATTCCATTCATATGTCATTCTGGAAAAGGAAAAATTATAGTGGTGGAAAACATCATTATATGCCACTGGTACCTGAAACCTATGTACTCTTATTGATAAATGTCATCTTGTTAGAGTTAACTTTCTAAATTAAAAAAATATATATATTTACCATTGGTTAGTAGACAGGGGACAGCTTGATGATAAAGGCAATGCAAAAGAAAAATTTTTTAGTGAAGGGACTCTTTCGTATGGTTTTAAGAGAGTGGATGCATACTTCTACTTCTATTCATTTACTAAAACTCATAAAAGTATACAAAGAATAAACTTTACTGTATGTGTACTCTTCACAAAATTTAACCAGAATTTTGATAAATCTCAAGATGGAATGCTGATTATAACAAATAAATTCATTTTATTATACATATATGACATGACTCCTCTGAAGAAGGCAAAATTAAAAAGAAACTGAATTACCCTGGCCGGTTGGCTCAGTGGTAGAGCATCAGCCTGGCATGCAGAAGTCCTGGGATCGATTCCCAGCCAGGGCACACAGGAGAAGCACCCATCTGCTTCTCCACCCCTTCCCCTCTCCTTCCACTCTGTCTCTCTCTTCCCCTCCAGCAGCCGAGGCTCCACTGGAGCAAGGATGGCCCCGGCACTGGGGATGGCTCCTTGGCCTCTGCCCCAGGCGCTAGAGTGGCTCTGGTCACAACACAGCGACGCCCCAGAGGGGCAGAGCATCGCCCCCTGGTGGGCAGAGTGTCGCCCCTGGTGGGCGTGCAGGGTGGATCCCAGTCGGGAGCATGCGGGAGTCTGTCTGACTGTCTCTCTCTGTTTCCGGCTTCAGAAAAATACAGGAAAAAAAAAAAAAAGGAACTGAATTAAGTAAATTTGGAAACAATGTGACTAAAAACAGGTTAAAAAAGACTGTAGATAAACATTGCACTTTTGTTGACAAACTTGTTTTTCATGGGGGTATAAGTTAACAATTCTGAAACTGCTTTGTATATGTATAGATATATAAAGAAAAATTGAACAAATAAATATATTTTGAGATATAGCCTCCTAACTTTTACATGAAATCCCAAATTCCCACAAGCTCATATCACTGTGTTGGAAAAATATTATAATTAGTTTTGTTTACCATTATATTAAACTAATTGGATATTATTTCTGTAAATAGTATATAGAAAAATCAACATTTTCAAATATCTATAAGTTAATAATATCAAATGTTCTACTTTATAGTCAATAATACTAAAATAAATTAGCAATGTCAAAAATTATCACACTTACAGAAAATATTTATTACATTTTATTTAAGGGCAATTTATGTAAGGAGGTAGTAGTCTATTAAATATCTAAAACGGGTCCCAATTATATTGTTTTCTTTTTACTCAATGGAAACACCACAATATTATTAAACTTTTTTTTTTTTTTTTGGTGACAGAGAGAGGGACAGATAGGGACAGACAGATAGAAAAAGAGAGATATAATAAGCATTAATTCTTTGTTGTGGCACCTTAGTTATTCACTGATTGTTTTTTCATATATACCTTGACCAGGGGACTACAGCAGACCGAGTGACCCCTTGCTCAAGCCAGCAACCTTAGGTTTAAGCCAGTGAGCTGTGCTCAAACAAGATGAGCCCGTGTTCAAGCCAGCAACAGCAATCTCGAGGTTTCAAACTTGGGTTCTCTGCATTTCTGTCCAATGCTCTATCCACTGTGCTACTGCCTGGTCAGTCTTATTAAACTTTTTTTTTTTTTTACAGAGACAGAGAGTCAGAGAGAGGGATAGATAGGGACAGACAGACAGGTATGGAGAGAGATGAGAAGCATCAATCATCAGTTTTTTGTGGCAACACCTTAGTTGTTCATTGATTGCTTTCTCATATGTGCCTTGACCGTGGGGCTACAGCAGACCAAGTAACCCCTTGCTTGAGCCAGCGACCTTGGGTCCAAGCTAGTGAGTTTTGCTCAAACCAGATGAGCCCGCGCTCAAGCTGGCAATCTTGGGGTCTTGAACCTGGGTCTTCCGCATCCCAGTCCGATGCTCTATCCACTGCACCACCGCCTGGTCAGGCGAAACTTTTTTAGATTTTTTTTTTTTTTTACTTTATTTATTTTTAGAGAGGAGAGAGACAGAGAGGGAGAGAGAGGAGAGAGAGACAGAGAGAGAGAAGGGGGGAGGAGCTGGAAGCATCAACTCCCATATGTGCCTTGACCAGGCAAGCCCAGGGTTTTGAACCGGCGACCTCAGCATTTCCAGGTCGACGCTTTATCCACTGCGCCACTACAGGTCAGGCAGCGAAACTTTTTTAATCTACATATTTATGTATCTTTTTTTTGGAAATGTTTGGAGCAGATTGTTCTTAGTTAAAAAAAAAAAGGTATCTTTTCATTGTTCTTTTTTTAACATGAAATTTATTTTAACTTATTGTTTTTTACATAGATCTAATGTCCCCCCGAATACATCCTCCCCACCCCCCTGTTCCTCAGTACATTCTCCTTATCCCCCTTCCCATATTGCCCTCCCCCCTTCCCTCCAGGATTTGCTTTTCTGTTCATTCCATTCTTTCATCCTATCATCCCCTTTCCCTCTGTCTGCTTTCCCTCTGGATCCTTTGATTTCACCTTTGTCTCTATTCTGTTCCTCAGTTCATACTGTTCTTCAGATTCTTCAAATGAATGAGGTCATATGATATTGTTCTTTCTAATATTTTATTGGATTTATTGAGGTGACACTGGTTAACAAAATTATACAGGTTCCAGGTTCCCAATTCTACATACAACACATCTTCTGTACACTGTATTGTGTGTTCACCCCCAAGTCAAATCTTTGTTCATCATCACCAATTATCCCCCATACCCTCCTCCACCTTTCCTGCCAGCGATCACCATAGTATTGTCTGTGTCAATGAGTTTTTTTTTTGTTTTATCTTTCATTGCTCATTCCTTCCATCCCCCCTTACCCAGACCCTTGCTGACAGCTCTCAGCCTGCTCTCTACTGAGTCTGGATCTGTTTTGCTTGTTAATTTATTTTATTCATTGTATTCTACATATGAGTGAAATCACATGGTAATTGTCTCTCTGAATGGCTTGTTTGACTTACCAAAATTTTTTCATGTCCACCCATATTGCTGCAAAAATGTATGATTTCTATTTTTCATGACCACATAGTATTCCATTGGTTAAATATACCATAGCTCTTTTATCCACTCATCTACAGATAGATAAAAGAGGCAAATTTCATACAATGGGGTAAAGGTAGTCTATTCAATAAATAGTGTTTGAAAAAATGGACCAATAAGTGCCAAAGAAAGAAACTAGAACACCTTCTTAAACCATGCACAAGTTTAAACTCAATATAGATTAAAGACTTAAATAACTCAAAACCATAAAATCTTTAGAAGAAAACATAGGCAGTTAAATCTTGGACATGATTTGTAACAATATTTTTTTCTGCTATTTTTCCTCAGACAAGGAAAACAAAAGAAAAAATAAACAAGTTGAACTACATCAAACTAAAAAGGTTTTGCACAGCAAAGAATCCCAGCAAAGGAAAATAAAAAAAAAAAACAACTATCCACTGTAGGGGAGAACATGTTTGCTGATACACTTGATAAAGATTTAATATTTAAAATGTATAAAGAAGTTATAGCATTCAACACCAAAATATAATCTAATTAAAATAATAGACAAAGGACCTGAATAAACAATTTTTAAAATATTTTAAATTATGTATTTTTCTATATCTTTACACCATGTGTTTTAGCCATCAAGAGAGAAAGAAGGAGAGAGAAAAATACACACACAAGAAGGAAGAGAGATTAGAAGCATCAACTCATAGTTGCAGCACTTTAGTTGTTTATTGGTTGCTTTTCATAGATGCCTTCCTTGACAGGGTGGGCATTGGCTCCAACCAAGCCACTGACCCCTTGCTCAAGTCAGAGACCTTGGACTCAAGCCAACAACCCTGGATTTAAAGCCAGAGAACTTTGACCTCAAGCCAGTGACCATGGGATTATGTCAATTATCAACATTTAATCCAGCTATCCCAGAGCCAAGTTTGTAAACCGAGCTAAAGTCAGCAATTTGGGGTTTTAAACCAGGAACCTCAGCATTCCAGGTTGATGTTCTATCTACTGCAGCATCACCAGTCAAGCTATACCATAGAACTTAGAAGATTACTCATTCACACACAAGTTAGTATCAAATTCTATTTGTTTATGTGGACAACTGGAAAACTGATGCAAAAGTTATGATGAATATGTTAAAATCTATAACTAAATATTATAATTTTATGTACTATTATGCAATTTCTAAACATAATTTAAAAAGAAGAATATCACCAAAAATTTTTTTCAATAGTTCATACCACTTATAAAACATAAGCACACACGCACAAACACTAAATTGTTTATGTTTTTTTTTTTTCGCAAATGAAAAAAATAAAGCACCTAATTTGACTTTGTTAAGCACTTATCAAAGTTAAGAACTGAATAATTGTAAGAAACATTTCATATGGACAATTCTTCTATTTAGAATATGAGTCATTTTAGAATAAAATATAGAGAACTTGCTAATTTTAATAGAAATTTCACTTTTATTAAAGCCATTTTTAGTAAAACTTGCTTTCTATGAAAAATTTTGAATATTTTGGTTATTAATAATAGTTTCTTCTAATGTCTAGTCCTGTGGTTTCCAACTGCTATCTGCCAGAAATTATATGGCAGCCTGCAAAAGAGTTAACTAACTACCTTTATGTTCTTTGATTACAGACTCTATAATCTTCTGGCAGATCATCACCGGTCCATGAACTGCCATTTGAAAACTACTGATTTAATCTGTATTTCAAATTTTTAAGTATTTAACATTTTACTAAATTTTCTAAATGCATGGTTACTTTGAAAATGCTCTAAAAAATTAGCAGTATTTGAAACCGTGTTATTTTTTCCATTTTTTTTTTGTGATACTTGAGTATATTTCATTTTTTTTAATTAAAGAGACATTGCAAGGATTGATAGTTGGTGGGTTATCTCCTAGCAAATGGATCATTGTACAGATTGCTTTGTTCTTTCATAGTCTATTTTCTTTCTGTGAGTTGAAGTTCTTATTCTGATGCAGCAGGGAGAGCAGCTCCCTTTGTTCAATTATCAGACATCTGCTTTTTAATTATGTATCACATTAACTTGTTAACAGTAAAATCTAAGAAATTTATTCATGGTCTGGCTTAATGTGTGATAAGAAGTACCACATAAAAAAATCTTACTTTTTGAAAATGGACATTATAAAATAACTTGTCATACACATATAAAAATAGATACATCATTGATAAATATTCAACAAAAATCAAATATTACTTCAACCATGTTACCTCTCATTACAAATAAAACTTTCAAGATACTCTTCAATTATCTAATACAAATATGTATATTTATTCATATGTCATTTTACTTAAATAGAATATGTTATAATTGTGCATTTTATTTTCATTCATTTTAATACAACACTACAAATTCATGGTAAAATAAAGAAAAATCATTAGCATTTTTTTCCACAAAAGTAAATATAGTTGAAAACTAAATGGAAATAATTAAAGAAGTGGTATTTACTTATTTTATTTCTTAAATAGTATTTAAGGATTATTATCATTATTCCTTGTGTTTTTCTAATATTTATTCTTATGTCATTACTTAAGATTTTTTATAATATCTTATGAATAAACAAAAAATTGTAGTTGGACATTTTAAACACTAAGAATATTTGTCTCTGGTTCTAGTCTGGACTCTGTAGGTGTACTATATAAACTATAACTTTTAATGTGAGATCAGGATAACTTCCAAATATCCATCTCTCCCAAGATCTGAAGTGTCCTTTTATACTAAAATTTAAATAGTCTAGCAACATTATTTCTGTTTCACAGAAATTTTTGAAAATAGCAATAATGTGAAATAATCAACCCCTTTCTCCTGTGTCTATTGTCTACAAAATAAGCTGCAATGACTGACTGATAACAAAATTCTCTCCAAAGTGATTTTACCATCTGTGTTCATAATGTATGACTTTATTCATTTTGGTCTACTATTGTTCTGCATTCTTTCCTCACACACTAGATTCTAGAACATACCTTGTGATTCAGCTCCACTGCACACCATAGATTCACATTCCATCACAACCCTATTATGTTGATCCAAAAAAATGAACTATTCTCTCTTCTTTCCATCCCATGACTATTGTTTAAATCTTAACTCATTACTGAAGATACTCTTTCAAGTATATGAAGATTTAAAAACTTCTTTCTCTACCCTTCAACACTTAAACTTATAAAATTATAAAATATTTCAAATGATTATTAATAATTTACATTATTATTTTTAACTAATTTTGCCTAGAAATAACCACATGGTCTTGCCTAATTGTAAAGAAATAAAAAAATGCATTCTTTTACTTTGAACAGAAGTAGAGGAAAACCACATATGAGCACTGAAAACCTTTGCTATAATTAGGACATTGTATGCTTGTTGAAATAAAACTTTTAATGTGTTGGGATTTTTATATCAAATAAAAATGACTGTGTAAAAACACCTTATAACATGAATTTGTGAACTTATAGTTACTAATTAATTCCAATACAAAGAAGAATATAAAGGATACCCAAGATTTTAACCTAATCAATTATAATTATAATTTACTTCCAAGAGAAAAATGTATGTTCTCATTAATCCCTTATTTTTTCATTTACCAACATTTAAAATTGCTTTGTATATTTTATGTAAAAATAATATTTTTAGATGTAGTACAGAGTATAAGCTATGTTTTTATCTTGATTAAAATTTTAAATTTTTTATTATGTGTGAGATACAAGGAATGGTTTTATTAAAATAATAAAAAATATGTAGAGTAACATGAAGTAGCTGGTAGAGTGAACACTTAACAATAAACATTTTTATACTAGAGAATATCCACTTTAAAATTCTTTATTGCAGATTCTATCAATGTTAATGGACAAAACTTGAAATCTAGAGGACAAGACGTTAGTTCAAATTGATAAAGCCACGTTTACCTCTAACCAAAGTGTCTTTGATGTGGTAAAAGAACTGTCTAGAACTAATTTCAGAAAAGATGGGTTATATGAAGAGCAACTTGTAGATATCTAACTATCCAGCATTGCATCCTAAACTCACACTAGAAGAAAATAATGCATGCCTGAAATATAAAATACAGGAGCCTAACAACTTGAAAAGCCTATAAAAGAAATGATAATGAACTCTGAAGCCATATTCGCCCAATTACCAGTAAAATCCAGCAAACATGCAAGTGCAATTTTCAATAACTGACTAAATAGAATGGTTTATACAATTGTCTTACAATGTTCACAACTGCATTTTCTTCCATGAGCAAATTCCATTTTGAAGAACATAGACCCATTTTTTTCCTTATTAAGTGTGAATTTCTATGAAGAAATTAGAAAAGGTAAAAATTGTTTCTTGCTCTCTGTAAAAAGCAATGAAGAAAGAATTTCTAATTAACATATTTATTACTAAGCACCAAAATAAGTACAATCATCCCTCGCAATATTATGGTTCACTTTTTGTGGTCTCACAGTATTGTGGATTTTTAAATTGTATATATATTTAATTTTGTATCACAGATTTTTTGCTATATCATGGGATTTTACTGTATACAGTTATTTTTATATATTTATTATTTTAATTATTTTTGAGGTAAAATAAGCATTTTTATAGAGTATAGAAAGTGTTTAAGAGCATAGGAAGTGTTTATAACAGTGTGGGAAAATGAGAGAGGGTTTATAAAGCCTTAAAATAAATAAATAATAAAACAAATATAAAGTTGCTATTTCGTGAATTTTCACCTATCACGGGTGGGAGGGAGGTTGAACCTAAACTTCTGATAAATAAAGGACCACTGTATTCTTAGATGAATTAAACTTGCTTTAAATTAGACATTATTAACAGCCTGACCAGGTGGTGGTGCAGTGGTTCAGACTGGTACACAGAGGACCCAGGTTCAAAACCTGGAAGTAACCAGCTTGATTATGTGCTCATGCAGCATGAGTGGGTTCACCAGCTTGAGTGCAGGAATCCTGACTTAAGTGTGGGATCGTAGACATGACCCCATAGTCGCTGGCTTGATCCTAAAAGTTTCTGGCTTGAAGCCCAAGCTCACAGACTTAAGCAAGGGGTCTATCACTCTGCTGTAGCCCCCCAGTCAAGGCATATATGAGATAGCAGTTGTTGAACAACTAACGTGCTGCAACAAAGAATTGATGCTTCCCATCTCTCTTCCTTCCTGTCTGTCTGTCCATATATGTCCCTCCCTCTGACTTTTTCTGTCAAAAAATAAATAAAAATTAAGAATTTTAACTTTTACCCTAAATGCATGTAAATTGTTTTAAGTTTCAATATATTCTTTTAGATAAGGTTGTATATCAAAATGTTTTTATATTATCAAGATTTCTTAAGACATTACAGCATTTTCTAGATATCAATATGTATGTAAGAATGGATCATATGTATGTCTTGTTCTTCTTTTTTATATATTATATCTGTCAAATCTCTTCTCTTTTCCATTTCTGCTGCCTACTAAAACATCTATGCTTATATAGACCACTTGTTTGATGTCATCATGTCATCAAACTCAGTATGTATAATGACTCCCTATTTGTTCTTTGAAAAGTGAGATATATATTATATATATATATGTGTGTGTATATATATATGTGTATATATATATATATATATATATATATATATATATATATTTGTATTTTTCTGAAGCTGGAAACGGGGATAGACAGACAGACTCCTGCATGTGCCCGACCAGGATCCACTCGGCACGCCCACCAGGGGGCGACGCTCTGCCCACCAGGGGGCAATGCTCTGCCCCTCTGGTCGTTGCTTCGTTGCGACCAGAGCCACTCTAGCGCCTGGGGCAGAGGCCAAGGAGCCATCCCCAGCGCCCTGGCCATCTTTGCTCCAATGGAGCCTTGCTGTGGGAGGGGAAGAGAGAGACAGAGAGGAAGGAGAGGGGGAGGGGTGGAGAAGCAGATGGGCGCTTCTCCTGTGTGCCCTGGCTGGGAATCGAACCCGGGACTTCTGCACGCCAGGCTGACGCTCTACCAATGAGCCAACCGGCCAGGGCTATTTTTCACTTTTTATGGGTAAATATAAATCATTTCTCAATGTTGAATATTTGTGATTATATATTTTAATCTTCAAAATTACCATTAAACAAAGTAAACAGTCATCAAATATGTTATATTACATGTAAGAAAATTAGTATACAAAAAAAATACACTGCTCAAAATAAATCTCTACTTGTAACCCAGAACTGATAATCAGCAATCATTACTTTTTTTCCAGTAGACAATACTGACTTCTCAGTGGTTGCATAACAATTTTATTTATTTATTTATTTTTATTTGCATGAAAACGGAATTTTATAGAAAAACCTTCTTGCAAAACAACAGACATTTTCTACTATCTTACTAGTTGTTTCTTCCTCAATGCATATTAAAATAGCCTTGCTCCTAAAAAAACTGCCTCTAGTCCAGTAATTCATATTTCTCTGTGATGTTTCAAGGTTCCATTTATTGATTTTAATTTACAGTGTTAACACAGATTCTAGTGTTGCCCTGAATGCACCCCCCTTCCTCCGTATTCTCTGCAACATCTCCCTTGTCCCTCTCCCTACTCTGCCCTCCCCCATTCTCTTCAGGTTTATCCCATCCTATTATCGCCTTTTCCTCTGTCCTCTTTTCCTCTCGTCCTTTTGATCCCTCCTCTATTTCAATTCTGTTCCTCAGTTCACATTTTTTATTGGATTCCTCAAATGAGTGAGGTCATATGATATTTTTCTTTTTCTGCCTGGCTTATTTCACTTAACATAATAGTTTCCAGGCCCACAAACTACACAATGGGAGAACATATTTGATAATACATCTGATAAGGGGTTAATAACCAAAATTTATAAAGAACTTGTAAAACTCAACACCAGGAAGCTAAACAATCCAATCAAAAAAATGGGCAAAAGAAATGAATAGATACTTCTCCAAAGAGGACATACAGATGATCAATAGACAGATGAAAAAATGTTCAATATTACTAAGCATTAGAGAAATGCAAATTATAACTACAATGAGATACCACCTCATACCTGTTAGAATGGCGCTCATTAACAAAACAACACAGAACAAGTGCTGGTGAGAACGTGGAGAAAAGGGAACCCTCCTGCACTGCTGGTGGGAATGCAGACAGGTGCAGCCACTGTGGAAGACAGTATGGAGATTCCTCAAAATATTAAAAATTGAACTGCCTTTTGACCCAGCCATCCACTTTTAGTAATATATCCCAAGAACACCATATCACTGATTCAAAAAAAGAAATGCACCCCCATATTTATGGCAGCATTGTTCACAATAGCCAAGATCTGGAAACAGCCCAAGTGTCCATCAGTGGATGAGTGGATTAAAAAACAGTGGTATATATATACACTGGAATACTATGGGGCCATAAAAAAATAAAGAAATCTAACCAGTTTCATAACAATTTTAAATTAAAAAAAAGAAGTGACTATACTGTCAGAAGAAAAAATGTGAATATTGTAATGCTTTTAAATGATTTTATATTTATCCAGCTATGTACAATGGATTGTTATATGTTCCATTTTTATCTTAAAAATAATTTTATACATTGTGCTATTTTATCCATTTAAAAAATTAAGAAATGTATTATTAAGGAAAAATAATATATCCACGATACTCACAAAATTATGAATCTGTAGTCTAACTACAATGTAGTGCTAATTTTAGTACTGCATTAAAAATCCAGAATGGCCTGACCAGGCAGTGGCGCAGTGGATAAAGTGCCAGACTGGGATGCAGAGGACCCAGGTTCAAGACCCTGAGGTCGCCAGCTTGAGCTCATCTGGTTTGAGCAAAAGCCCATCAGCTTGAACCCAAGGTCGCTGGCTCCAGCAAGGGGTTACTCAGTCTGCTGAAGGCCCACAGTCAAGGCACATATGAGAAAGCAATCAATGAACAACTAAGGTGTTGCAACGCGCAATGAAAAACTAATGATTGATGCTTCTCATCTCTCTCCGTTCATGTCTGTTCCTGTCCATCCCTCTCTCTGACTCACTCTCTGTTTCTGTAAAAAATAAATAAATAAATAAAAATGATACCTGAAAATGTATCATTGTTTAATAATATTTGTATATAGAAATATGTTGTTTATTCTATGATTTTCTAGATAGTTGAAATAGTATAATACAAGAAAAAGTGACATATATCAGCTCTGGAATGATGGTGCCTAGTCAGTTTTCCTTAAGATGCTACTCATGCTTTTAATTAGGGCAGTGTTTGTCATTTTTCCTCCTTATTCTATATGTAGCATTTACAGTTGACAGGGTACTCTTCTTTGCTGTTCACAGTTCAGTGACCAATATTAGTTTCCAATCATGTAAGAAACTTTCATTTAATCATCAATCTTCAAAGTCAGACTGATATAAAAATGATAGGATAGAACAATAAATAAATGGTACAAGATAACAAATGATAATACAGGACATTAGCTTTACTATTTTTTAAACAATTTGATTTAAAAATTCCTATGTTCAAATATGGCCACAAAATCTCTGGTATTCTTTTTATTAAGTAGTGAAACATAGTTTTCCAATCTCTCATTTGACCTTCTAACTAGTTTGGCAGCAGCGGTGATAATGTGAGTTTTCTGAGGTTCCTTGTTAGGAGACCTTGCAGCTTCTGCTCTCACATCCTTAGAGCCTGAGACTGCAAGCAGTACAGAAGACTGGGATGAAAGACCATGTGGGGAGAAGCCCAGCCATCCCACTAAAGCCAGCCAGCCCAGCTCAGCCCTGGAAAACAGTTGCATGAGTTGGCTCAGGCAAGAACAGCAGAAAAACCATTCAGTCACCCCATAAAATCAAAATAAATAAGAAATAATTGTTGTAATCCACTAAATTTCGTGGTAGTCTGTTAAATAGCCATAGGTAACTAAAATTTCACCTTTTGATATTATATATGCAAATATTATGTCTGATATTTGCATATATAATATATTTATTTAGTCTTTTCACTAAAAATTAACTCTACATCTGGGTTTATTTTTCTGTAACCTATAGAGTTTTTCTCATAATCACTGGCTAATTTTCAAGGAATTGTATTACTTATATTAATAGTTAACATGAATATTCATAACTATATCAATAATGCTTATAAATAGTAATTTCATTCATTTTATCTTTTAATCTTTAAATTCCAAATTTTTCTTATGTTGAAAAATATTTAATTTATATTGTTTAATATATATTCAAATTAAATTATTCAAATAGAGTCTTATATTGGTTATCTTTTAATTAGGATTTAGTTCTATTCTGAAACAATTAAACCACATGCAGATGCACACATTAGAACATTAATTTTACCACACACAAATCTTGCCTTTGTATTACTAGCCATAAATATGATTTACATTATATGATGCTTTTTTAACAAACATCTAAGTCCCTAAGGGTGATGACACACTTAAGTCCCTTCAATATAGCCACTCCTTAAACTTAGTATATTGAGCAAATGACAAAAACAGAAACTAACATTTGAGCACACTGCAGTATGTGTAGTAGGATGCTCCTGGATTGATAATAGTGAAGTTCTACTTGGGGTGCAGTTTTGAAAAATATGTTCACTTCGTCTCTTTAGACCAGATCTCAGTCTGTTCAAGAGGCATTACAGCAAAGATCTATCCATTCTTTGCTAATGAAATATGAAAAATGTTCCTTTTCCTTTTATTTTTATTTATTTTTTGATCCAAAGAGTAAAAGTCCAATGCTCATCTAATTCATCTAAGTGGTTGAAAGTCTTGCAGCAGTACAATAGCTCTGTGACTAGAAATTAGCCATCCCTACCTGGGATTCTGAGGCTTAGCAAAAGTCCAGAATTGGCACAACTATTTGTAGCCATGAGATTAGAAATGTCATTCAATCTTTCATTGGCCACTGCTTATGTGAGGTCTTACAAACTGCATACATCATGATTATAGACATTATAATAACATCTACCAATGAATTATTGTTTCCCATGTAATAGGGAAATGAACTAAGATTTAAATACCTTGTCACATTACTTTGCTTTAAAAAGGCAAAATGGACACTTAAAACAGACTGACAGCTATTAGAGAGAAGAAGGTTGGGAGAACTGGATGAAAGAAAGTGAAGGGATTAACTAAAACATATACATAACACATAGACCTAATCAAGATTCTGGTGATGATCAGAAGGAAAGAGAGGTGGAGGCTAGGTGGATATGGGCAGAGGTAGAGGAAACAGGAACGAAAAGACACATTGTTAGGAAAAGAACATGATGTGGTGGGCAGATGGTGGTTTGCTGAGTTGTGTACTTGAAAACTCTATGGTTTTGCAAACCAATGTCATCCCAATAAATTCAGTTAAGAAAACAAGCTAAGCAACCAAAAAAGAAAGGTAAAATTGTAAAATTTATTTCAAACTTTCTTACTCCAAAACTACTTTGTTTCCTAGTATATTTTGTTATTTTGACATATATTTCTTTTTTATTTTTTTCTCATTTTTTGAAAGAGACAGAGAATCAGAGAAGGACAGATAGCGATAGAAAGGAAGGTGGAGAGATGAGAAGCATAAAGTTTTTGTTGTGGCACCTTAGTTGTTCATTGATTGCTTTCTCATATGTGCCTTGACTGGATGGGGGAGCTACAGTAGAGCGAGTGACCCCTTTCTCAAGCCAGTGACCTGGAGATCAAGCCAGCAACCATGTGGTTATGTCTATGATCCCATGCTCAAGCCAGTGACCCTGCACTCAACACACTCAAGCCAGATAAGCCAGCGATCAAGCTGGTGACCTCTAGGTTTTGAACCTGAGTCCTCCACATCCCAGTCCAATTCTGTACCCACTGTGCAACTGCCTGGTCAGGCAAAATACATTTCTTAATTTCCAAGTTTTATCTGAGTTGTTTTGAGGGGAAAGATGTATTATTTGTGGCTCAAATATCCTATCAATGTACATTTATTTAAAGTAAGGTGACCAATTGTCCTCCTTTAAGGAGGACAGTTCTTCTTTTGTAAGTTCCATCCTCCATCAAAAAGTGTCCTCCTACATGTCCTTCTTTTTGATATGGGAAGACTAATCTGTACATGTCCGTATTCGATCAATGCAAAATGGATCCATTGTGTGTGATGTGATGTATTTGTATTTGACATGATGATTTGTCAAGGGTCAGTACAGTGCAATGAGAAGCAATTATGAGATGCATGCACTTTTTATGGGAGATGTTGAGAGAGCGTGAAGTATGCCAAGCATGCAAATGGCTTTGTGTACTTCTTACTGAAACATGACACATCACATACGACATTGTAGACTCATGATTATTTCTTTCTTAGTAAATATTCAATTATAGACAGGTAAACACAATTCACATTTTATTAATTCATTATCTATTTAATAATTTCCAAATACGTATAATTTTATTTACAAATATTTTCCCAAAATTTGAACTTTAAAGTAGAAATCTAACCTCAAACCATATCTATTAATAACACATTAGATTAAATAGTTGCATAAAACAGATCTTTTTAAATTAGAAAATGATAATTACACCTGAATATCACTCCAAATTAGTGGTTTTGTTTGATATTTAGTTTTGTTACTTTAGTTTCCAGAAAATTTGCCTACCATGATGTAATGTTTTTAGTTCTTAATGTGCTTGCATCGTTCTTATAGCTTTATATTTTATTTTTAATTTTAAATTTCATTTAAAAGGTAAAAAAAATTAAAAAAGAGAAAATGCCATTTTAATGATAAATTGAAAAAGAAATTTTTATTTTTTATATCAGAAAAGATACCATTGTTTTCTGCTATATTTGCAGTGGAGAATTCTGTATTGCAGTTGGGGGCAGAGCAGCAATAATGAAACACTTGACCACCAACAAACATAAGCAATCATTAGATGTATCAGATTCCAGTTGTAAAGCAACAAGTTTTTTTTAAACTTTAAATTATTCTAAAGATGAAAAACAGTTGGCTGCAATGGGGGGAACATTTGCATTTCATATCATAATTCACAATCTAAATTTTTATAGTATGGATTGTACAACTAAATTATTTTCATAACACAAAGTTTTCAGATACCAGGAAAAAATGCAAGGCTACTTTGGAATCCATATTTAAAAATTACTGTAACAAAATACTTACAGAAGACTTGGAAAATTTTTAGGATATTCAAAAGTTAGATGGCTTGTTCTAACACCTGCTATAGGGGGTGTTCTACAATTATTTGAGCCTCTCCATTCATATTTTTAAAATTTAGACAAAGTCTTAAAATCCTGGAATTGTTTCTCAATAATAAAATATCTGAGATATTAATGTATTTTGTACATAATCAAGCATCTATTTTTCACAAAATGATTCAAAAGTTTGAAGGTGAACACATTTCAGGTACAGAAATTAGTCTTATTATAAATGAATTTATCCTTCAATATAAATCTCATTTTGAAGAAATTTTTTTTTCCTTTAAATATAAAAAGAAAATTGTCAGACTTAGGGAGTCAGATCTGGGCATAACAGAAAAGTTTGATCAAAGAAGGGCAGAATTTTTACCAGACATGTTTTTCAAAGAACGGTCTGAAACAAGCATCACAGAAAATAATAGTTTTCAATGTTGTTTTTTTACTTCATTGCAAGCATATTGGACATATATTGAATTTTGTCTTGAGTTTTTATCTAAAGAAATGCCAGACATCAAAATAGATAATTGTCTCTTTGAAGAAATTAGAAGACTGATGTATATTTAAATTTTAAAATAATAATACAATGGAAAAATGAACACGTCAAAATTGACAAAAGATGGGTAGAAATATTTCGTCATTTTAAAAATGAACATATTCCATGTAAAAATTTATTTATTCTTGTTCAATTTACATTGTGCTGCCATGGAACTAATGCAGCAATTGAAAGAGTCTTTTCAATTGCTAATGATTTTTAGATAAGTGAGAAATTGAGATTGAATGTTGATACTCTAGCTGCAGCACTTGCCATAAAATTCAATATAAAAATATTTCTTGTTCAGATATTGTCAATATATTATTACAAGATGATACATTGACAAAAAATTCATTCGATGGAAATGAATAATATTATCTAAATGAGTATTGTTTCTTAAAGTTATTATTAAAAATTAATAGGCATGTAAGCATAATTACAATATAAAATATTATATACAAATGTTTTATTATGCATTTATCATATTATACTACTGTATTATTGTTGCAATGAATAAAATGTTTCATTTATTTATAATATTGTTTCCTTCAATTTATTTTTGTCCTTTCCATTGTAAAAAAGTTAGTTACCTTATTTAAAGGCATTCTTACACTAGCCATGAAATATTAGGAAATTAAAATTTTAAAAATTCTTGTAACCATTCTTTCAACCTGTGCCTCATTTGTGAGTTTACTATATATAAAATGTTACTTTAATATTCAATAAATGTTCATTTTTATTTCAGAGATGTGTGACAAATTTTTATTCTGTACATTGAGTTAATAGCTGTGTAAAGTAAGTCAATCTGGCGAAGACAGAACTCTGGAGCAATGAGAGTGAAAAAGGTTTTCTATTCCTATGAGCCACCCCTTGTAATCTTCCAAGAAGATTAGACTATAGAACCCAGGATTTCAAGCATTTATAATTCCTTGATTCAAAAATACATGATTCTTCTTATTATAATTCAATGTTCATAGGTTCTTAATAAAACATTTAATTAAAAATATGTTTCAAATTAGATGCGAAATTTATGATTTTGTTTGATCTTGTTAAGGGTGGTTTAATGTTTAATAACTTGAAATGTATTTTTCAGTAAAACTTACAAATTATTTGTTTAAAGATACAGCACTTATTCTGGTAATAAAATCAGTTATATAAAGAAGACTTAAATATTATATAATTTTCTTATCTGAGTCCTATATCCTATGTAGCGAGCTTCTTGCAAAGAACACCATGTTATCCCAGAAAGACATTTAGAGCTGTTCCATAAATATTTAGTACAAGATTTAAGTACATTTTGATATTCAGTGTAGAGTTTGATTTAATGACACTGACCCTGACATTTAATAAGAAAGGGACTATTTGTATTTTTGTGGAACAAATCTGAATTACTTTTACAGATATTTCATTGATAAATTACAAAAACATAGAAAAAGGATGAATTAATTGCATTTATAGTTCAAATAATTCTCATGGAAAGACATTAATTTCCAGAAGACATTTCTTCTTATAGACAGTCCACTTCAATCTGCAGGCCAAATTTTCTCCCTGTTCCTTGTGCAGAATAGTAATAATGGTTGCCTCTGCAAATTGAGTATGAGGCAAGGTACTTATCTCAGAGTTCATTTTCTTATTTTCTCTGCAGATCCAACAGTCATTCCCAGCATTAGAAGGTCATTTAAGAAATTCACTATTTCTTTTTTTTTTCTAATGTTTCTTTTTAAAAAATTAAATTTGTTGGAGTGACATTAGGGCTAGTAAGGTCATATAGGTTTCAAACATACATTTCCATGATATATGATCTATACATTGCATTGTGGACCCACCACACAAAAACAAACCACCTTTCATCACCATATATTTGGCCCCCTTTACCCTTTACTATACCCCTGCCCCTTTTCCCCTGTTAACCACAATTCTATTTTCTGTGTTTGTGAGTTTCAGTTTTACATCCCACATAGGAGTGTAATGATACGATTATTAGCTTTTTTCTGACTGACTTATTTTGTTTAGCATAATATTCTCGAGGTCCATCCATGTTGTCACAAATGACAGTATTTCTTCTTTCCCAATGGCTTAGTAGTATTCCATACTATATACATACCGCACCTTTATCCAATCCTCTATCGTTTTTTTGTTTGTTTGTTTGTTTTTTTATGTGCCTTGACCGCGGGCCTTCAGCAGACCAAGTAACCCCTTGCTTGAGCCAACGATGTTGGACTCAACTAGATGAGCCCTTGCTCAAGCCGGCAACCTCGGGGTCTCGAACCTGGGTCTTCCGCATCCCAGTCCAACGCTCTATCCACTGCGCCACCGCCTGGTCAGGCCAATCCTCTATCAAAAGACATTTCGGCTGTCTATCTTTTTCTTGGTGGGTTTTTTTTTTTTTTTTTGGCCAGAGCTTAAGCTCACAGCCTTCTGTTTTAACCCAAATGCATTAAGCCCATTTTAATAACGGAACTTTAGATTAGTACCTAACAGGATTTGTTTTTTTCTATCCATGCTTTAGTCCATGACCTGGCAATCTAATTTGTATTCCGTTCATTTTTGGCTATGCTTTGCCTTGGCTTTTCTATTTTTGATCAGAAATTGGAGTTTTATCCTTAGTCTCTAGTTGCATAAATGTGTTTAAAAAACTGATGGGCCTGACCTGTGGTGGCGCAGTGGATAAAGCGTCGACCTGGAATGCTGAGGTCGCTGGTTCAAAACCCTGGGATTACCTGGTCCAGGCACATATGGGAGTTGATGCTTCCGGCTCCTCCCCTCTTCTCTCTCTCTCTCTCTCCTCCTTCTCTCCTCTCTAAAATGAATAAATAAAGTCTTAAAAAACCCTGATGGATATTCTTATATTCAATCACTGAAACTATTCTGGTTATTATTTTCTTGCCCTGTATTTTTCTTCTGCACTCTGATAACTTCTATAAACATAGATTTGCCTTAACAGGTTGTATTAAACTGTCTTACACTCTCATAAACTGACTAGTTGTCTCATTTATTTATCATTTCCAGTATTTATAGATATAGACAATATAGATTAATAGAGATAGTATATATTATAGTATATATACAAGTATATATATAGTATCTTTATTATATGCAGCTTAAGTGTCTGTCGCCGATAGCTTATTGGTTGCTTGCTTAACTGTACTAGCCAATGGGGTGAAGTTGCCATGGCATTCAAATAGCCCCGCCTTCTGGCATGCCACCTCACAAATTGAGGTTAAAGATTGGAGCAATTATTATGCTGTTAAGAAATCTTAACACCAGAAGGGGTCTTTGCAATGGTACAAGACTAGAGGTTCTCCAATTAAAAAATAATGTCATAATAGCTAAGTCTTTGACTGGCTCCTCTAAAAGTGAAATACATGTCATTCCAAGAATTGATTTGGCTCCATCTCAAACAGGGTTGCCGTTTTAATTGAGATGTAGACAATTTCTTATAAAACTTGCCTTTGCTATGACCATCAATAAGTCTCAGGGCCAAACTCTTAAACGTGTTGGCATTTTTTTACCTGAGCCTGCATTTGGACACGGTCAACTTTATGTTGCCTGTTCAAGAGGTCGTGAAAGAATGGACATAAAATTAAAAATAATTGATGGTCCTCTGCAAGGCAAGCTTAAAAATGATGGAAAGATCTACACAAGAAATGTTGTGTACAAAGAGATCTTTGACATGTGAATTAACATTTTATTATTTAAATCACCTTTATTTATTGAGCTAGCGGTGGCTCTTAAGAAATGTACCGCCAGTGGTTTCCTTCATTGCACTCTAAGCAATTAAGCAAGTAGAAGGGAGAAACCCCATGGGGCAGTAAGCAAAGGGGCTTCCTCGCTGGCTGCCCTGGGTAATTCAGTTTGAATTAAGAGACACCTTTGCACAAATCATTTTAATTACAATTTATAATATCTAGAACAGTGGTCATTTCATATGACCGCCGGGCTTTCTAGTTTATATATAAATACATACAGTAGATTAGTTTATAGTAATAACTAACTGATTGAATATTTTCATTATGTTATATAATATCCTGACCAACTTTCTTTTTCTTTAATTTCTTTTTCATATTTTATTAAGAGACAGGAAGGTAGAAAGACTATCATATGCACTCCAACCTGGGTCCACCAGGCAAGCCCACTAGGCATCAATAATCTGCCCATCTGGGGTCATTGCTCAGCAACCAGCCTTTTTGAAAATTTATTTATTTATTTATTTATTTATTTAAGCACCTGAGGCAAAGACTACGGGAGCTATCCTCAGTGCCAGAGGCCAACTCTCTGGAACTAATTGAGCAACGGTCGCCAGAGGAAAAGGGGGGGGAAGAGGTAAGAAATCAGATGGTTGCTTTTCTTGTGTGCCTTGGCTGGGAATTAAACCCAAGATATCCACACCCCAGCTGATGCTCTACCACTGAGTCAACCAGCCAAAGCTTAGCAATTTTCATATGTTTACTTCTAATGCACAAAGTACATGATATTGACATGACCTTTTTTTTGAGAGAGACAGAGGCAGAGAGAGAGAGAGAGAACTGTTCCTGTATGTGCCCTGACCAGGGACTCCAATCCGCAACATCAGCACTCCTGAATGAGGCTCCAACCAACTGAGCTATCCTGCCAGAAATTAATTTCTTTTCTTTTTTCTTTTTAATTTTCTGAGAAAAATGAGAAAGAAAAAATAGAGGGGAGGGGAAGAGAAACATTCATTTGTTGTTCCACTCAGTCGTGCACTCACTGGCTGCTCCCCGTGTGTGCCCTGAACCCGCAACATTGTCATTTCAGGACTATGTTCTTAACCAACTGAGCTGACTGACTAAGGCCTTCAATTACTTTCTTAATATCATGCAACTAGTAAATGACAGAAGAGAATCTAACTCACTCAAACAGGACTTTTCAAATAAAACATTTTATTATACCTATATAAATCCTAAGAAAATTCAGAATCCTTAAATCCATACATTAGAAGATGGTGTTATGGGTTTGTCTTAAAAATAAGATTTTGCCTTTGTTAGCAAGGTTCCCTGACAGTGCCTCAAGGAAATACAGTTGCTGTCTCTCATCACATCACATATTTTCTCCAGTCAGGCCTTAGCCAGCAAGATGGAGAAGATTGCTATAGGCAGCTCTGAGAATTGCCTCCAGCCTAGCTATGAGGCTTCTCTGAAATGGGAATATATTAAAACACTTCACATCCCATCATTCTTCCAGGGAAGGCTTGGGACTGGGCAGTAATTTGTGAGAGAAAGTTTGCTGCTTAACTCCCAAAATTTACTGAGTTTTATTAATTTCTGTCAGTTTATAATGATATGATACTAAGAACAGCTAAAGAGTAATTGTGGCTTCAGACATAACTGTCTCCTTTATGATTCTATTTAGAAAATAACCTTGGCCCTGGCTGGTCACTCAGTGGGTAGAGTGGCAGCCTAGATTTGGATGTCCTGGGTTTGATCCCTGGTCAGGGCACACAGGAGATGTGACCATCTGCTTCTCCTCCTCCTTTTCTCTCTTCTCTTCCCCCCCCCCCCCCCAGCCAGAGGCTCAATTGGTTTAAGTGTGGCTCTGGGCAGTGAGGATATTCTGTTGGAGACATCAGTCTTAGGCACTGAAAATAACTTGATACTAAAGCATCAATCCTAGATGGGGTTGTTGGGTGGATCCCGGTTAGGGTATATGGGGGTGTCTGTCTCACTATCTCCCCTAGTCTCACCTAAAAAAAAATTAAGTAATTGGAAACTTTATTATAATTATATAAATATTATTTACTATATTTTATAATTTTATTCATATAATTGCAATAGCATGTGATTACCATATTCTCATGTTATACTTTGTTTTCAATATAGATATTTATAATAATTTTGGAATTATTTTATTTAAAATTTTAGACAAATATATGCCTTCTTCACAATCATGATATATATGACATAGAATGATAAATATAAATATTCAACATTAGAAAAATTATGTATATAAATATATACAGAGAGAGAATTTCACAGAAAAATGGATTTGACTCTTAAATATTACATTTAAGTATTAATACATTCTGATTTTAAATATTATATTATATATTTTGCTATGGCTATAGCTACAGTTTGGAAATGATTTAGCATGAGAATAATATACCATAATCACAAGACATGAATTTCCCATTTTAAGATGATGTCTTCATGGTGTGTATGTGTGTTTTATAGATATTTATTTCTTTTAATTTAACACCATAAATTTTGGTATTCTAAAACAAATTTTATTTTATTTGTATGATTATTTTAATGATTCTCAAATATTACTATTATTTTCTATCATCCCCAAATTTTTAATACTTAATTCTCAACTCCTAATTTATCATCTACTCTGAGAAAGAATTATTTTTCTTCTTTTTCTCATACAGAACAAAATAATATGTTTTTCATTTTGAGATAATCTGTTATTCATTCCTTTTTATATGTTTTTCTTTGGCAAAATACTGAATAACTGTAAAATAATTCTGAATATTGAAAACCATTCAGTATTATGCTACTCAAAATTAAACTTTTACCTCTTGTCTTGACATGCTCTTATTGTATATACTCATAAAATTTGGATTTATTATTCTTGCAAGTTAATTTGTGGACATTGATAAAACTTCTAAAAAAGTTGTAACAAACCTAGTTTACATATACTTATAAATATGAATATATAATCAAAGTATAACTTATTTCTAAATTATTCAAAAGTCTTTTATTAAATATTTGTTAAAATAATATATTGCATACAGGAAGCAAATTATTTCAATGAAAAGATACTCAGAAATGGTTTGAGAGACATTTTTTTCTTCAAATAAATTTAAGATCATTTACTTACATAATTCAATACATGGTATTCAAACTTTTATATCATACATTGCAAATCTAAATCCTTACTGTTACATAATGAAATCTTAATATTATGAAATGGACAAGTAATAATAATAGTTACACTATGCTGACAGATTCCAACCTTTAAGTTGAATATATTACATATATGTTCATGTCTGTGTGTGATTATATAAGAGACTAGAGAAGCCCCTAAGGGACTTCCAAATGTCATTGAACCCAGAGGTGATAATGTGATAAAACTAGAGTATACATTAGGGACAATAAAAATTGTTATAAAGTATATATATGTATTCATTTTATAAACAAAATAAAATTAGAGAAAGTATCTTACTAAATAAAAGGCCATACACAGATTGTTTGTATTTGAAGAAATATGAAGACTGTATTGGTGAAGAAAAGAGGATGAATTCTCAGGAGAAAATCTAAGTGTGATATTAGAGCCAATGATTATACTTTATCTTGATACCAACAAGATGCCTGGTCAGATAGCTATGTACAAAGGTTCAGCAAAATCCTTTTGTCTGATGTACATTTGAAGAGAATACAATGACAAATACAAGAACAGCTGAGTAGAGTTAAGTGAAGGAGTAGGTACAAGAAATTATAGCAGCAGATTCCATTAAATAATTGTAATAATTTTTTAGTTAATGGGGACTGATATAAAAAAATGTATAGTTGATGTCATTAGATATTAATATTTTGTTTGATCTATGGGTGTGCATACTTGTGCATTAGGAAGGGGTGTGATCAAAGAAAGATGGAAGTGTTCTGACACCCAAGAAAATTGAGAAATATATAAACCTGAAATAAGCGTTTTTTTACAGAAAACCTAAACTAAATCTAAACCCAGTTTTGTTCCCACCTGAACACATCTCTTGACATAAAAATATAATCCATAGGCCTTGGCCGGTTGGCTCAGTGGTAGAGCGTCGGCCTGGTGTGCGGGAGTCCCAGGTTCAATTCCTGGTCAGGGCACACAGGAGAAGCACCCATCTGCTTCTCCCTCCCCCTATCCTTCCTCTCTGTCTCTCTCTTCCCCTCCCACAGCCAAGGCTCCATTGGAGCAAAGATGGCCTGGGCACTGGTGATGGCTCCATGGCCTCTGCCTCAGGCGCTAGACTGGTTCTGGTCACAACAGAGTGACACCAGATGGGTAAAGCATCGCCCCCTGGTGGGCATGCGGGTGGATCCCGGTC
Source organism: Saccopteryx bilineata (assembly GCF_036850765.1). Classification (NCBI taxonomy): domain Eukaryota; kingdom Metazoa; phylum Chordata; class Mammalia; order Chiroptera; family Emballonuridae; genus Saccopteryx; species Saccopteryx bilineata. The sequence continues at coordinate 95,762,609 of NC_089495.1, read as the reverse complement.
GGGCGCATGCGGGAGTCTGTCTGACTGCCTCCCCGTTTCCAAATTCAGAAAAATACAAAAATATATATATAATCCATAATTGTACTGTCTCTTAGACATTTTCTAAGTCAATGTTTACATGTATTTGTATCAAAATTTACAATTTTATCAAATGTTTACATCATTCTGTCAGAATTAACACTGAAATATATTTAATTTCTTGCAAATTTTGCCTAGAATTTCATAAATTTAATGTGGACTTTATGAATATTAAGTTTTGGTTCTATTCTTTGACTTGATAAAATAATTTCATGTATAAAAAGATACTATCAGAACTGCACGCCATTTAGCATTTAGTTTTAGTTCTCATTCTCATTCCTTAATACTTATTATTTGCCACCCAGGTTCATTCAATCTGTCTGAATTGTCTAATGACTCTGCATCATTATATTCTGGGACAATATGCTGTATCTTCAAAGAACTCTATTCTTTTTTACAAAGAATCATCTCTCTCATATTTCCTAAGCAGGTTCTTAATTCAGTTCCTTAGACTTCACATTTAAAATATCATTTCCTAACAAGTCTTTTAAGCACAACGTGATCCATTGTATTTTCTCTTGATATTTTCTATAATCATTCCTTTTATTCTTAGCACATCTCAATACTGTAATTCACTTATTTCAAACTAGTTGCTTCTTACACTTTGAGAACAAGACCATCTGTTTCTTTTTTTTTTTTTAACCCATGGTGTATTCTCAGCAGCTAACACAAAATATAGTAGGTAGTCAATAAATACTTGCTAAACTGTCCCCTTCGAAGTGACTTCTTCAAGTACTTAGAAATTAAATTATTTCTTGATTTTTTTTCTTGTCCAATTTAATCATTTTCCAACTTTCTTATACAACAGTTTTGCAATCCTTCTCCATCCTAATTGCTTTTAAAAATGGTTCAAGATGTTTAAAGGCTTTTTGTGTTTTGCAGTAATGAATGCAATTGATTTCATCAGTCTTTATATTTTTCTCATCAAATTGTTAATACTGATATTATTAAACTAACATTTCAACTTCATTTTAAATATTTTAACCTGTCTCATCTCCCTGTGTTTTTATTTCTCTTAGTTAATTGATACACAAATCGATACTCAATATAGTTTTCTGGGAAATATATTCACAATTTCCACTTCATTTCCAAAAGAGGGGTGGCTGTTTAATTATTTTCTGAAGAGCTCTGATTTCTCTTAAGAACCCATCATGATATGATGATGGTTAAGATATATAATGGATACTTTAGATACTACATTTCCAATTCAACTAGAATATAACTTTGAGAAAAATCTATTTTACATAAGGTTTCATTTGGAGAAATGAAAATGATCTTATTACTAGCAAATAAAGAAAACTAAATGTTGACAAATTCTTATTTTATTTTATTTTAATTAGTTAAATGGTGATAGGTGTACGTATGTATCAGAAGACTTGGGATTAATTTCATATATAGACCTTTATGCACAATGCCAGATACTTGAACTTTTTTTTTTTTTTTTGTATTTTTCTGACTGGGATCCACCTGGCATGCCCACCATGGGGTGATGTTCTGCCCATCCGGGGCATCGCTCTGTCACAACCAGAGCCACTCTAGCGCCTGGGGCAGAGGCCAAGGAGCCATCCCCAGCGCCCGGGCCATCATTGCTCCAATGGAGCCTCGGCTGCGGGAGGGGAAGAGAGAGACAGAGAGGAAGGAGAGGGGTAGGGGTGCAGAAGCAGATTGGCGCTTCTCCTGTGTGCCCTGGCCGGGAATCGAACCCGGGACTTCTGCATGGCAGGCTGATGCTCTACCACTGAGCCATCCGGCCAGGACCCAGATACTTGAACTTTTTCAAATACCTTCCCATTATTTCCTTTATAAAAAAAAAAGATGGCAATCGCCATCATGATATGAAAATATTTTCAGTAAACTGTTTACTTCCACTGATGAGTATCTAAGATACAATACACAAAGGTTCTGTTTGTTTCTGTGGTGCTTCAGTGTTTCCCCTCTGTCATTTACTAGTATTTATCCAGAATTGCACAAGATAATGTGGGTGCAGTCTCAGATATACACTGTGAAACTCACAATGTATTCAAAGCTCTGAGACCAATTCTTCCAAAAGTAGAACCTTTATTCTACAATTCTCAGGAGCTACTTCAACTCATAACCACTAAATTCTTTCTTACTTTCAAGAGATTGCTATAAAATCATTCAAGGATAAATAACTAAAGGCTGTGTATCAAACACATTAGACCGATGTAAGTGTTTTGGAGTGTCATGTGGCAATGCTTTTTTTGTTACAATGCAGTTCTGGTACTTTTCCTTTGTATTTTGTTTTTAATTGAAAAAGAATAACAAGAACTCAAATATTACAGGGAAAAAACACAAAACAGTAGATTTGTAAACTGATTTTTATTGACTCTTAACAAAAATATCTTTCTATCTATTTTTTTTTTTTTTAATCAAGTGAGAGGTAGGGAGGCATACAAACAGATGCCTGCATGTGCTCAGACTGGGATACACCTGGCAACACCTTAATGGGTTGATGTTCTGTCCATGTGGGGCTGCTGCTCCGTTGCTTGGCAACCCACTATTTTAGCACCTTAGGGGAGGCCATGGAGCCATCCTCAGCGCTCAGGGCCAACTTGCTCATTGGAGTCATGGCTGTGGGAGGAAGAAGGGGGTGTCGAGAAGCAGATGGTTGCTTCTTCTGTGTGCCCTGATCAGGAATTGAACTTGGGGCTTCCACATGCTGGGCCAATGCTCTAACACTGAGCCAACTTCCCAGGAACACAAAAATATTAATGAGTGAAACAAAATAGTCCATTTTCTAGTATAGTCTTAATAAAGACAGGATAAAATATTCTCTATTATATTATATAATGTCAAAAATGTATAGAATATAGCAGTTTCTAGATGAGACCAGAATATTATGTAATCCTCATATTCTAAAGGGAAATTGGAAGAAAAAACAAAAATCCACAGGTCTATTTAAGGGACTCCTCATTATTACTTTTTCATCTACATAAACTAATATGTGTTTATTGGCAGAGGTGAATGTAACGGTGGGTGCACTGGGTGTGTGCCATGACCCTGACTTCTGAAGGGCCCTGCAAACTCCAACTTTACACATTTTTCTAATGTAAGAGTTCCAATATTTTCTTCTGCACCTGGGGCCTCAATTTACCTTAATCTGCCTCTTTTTATTGGTCATTTGTTGTGGGTTTCATATACAAATATTCTTATTTATAAAATTTTGCTCAATTTTCTTTTCATTTCAGGGCAAGAAAATTTAGCCAAACAATATTTATCTTAGCAGATTAACAGTTGTATTAATCAATCATGTGAATAAACATCTAGCTCCACCATGAATTAATTTCCAGAAATTCGATGCTCAAGTTTTTTTTTTCCAGCGGTATTCATGCTGTCCTCAACATTTGTCTCATGGGTCCACAAACTGTACTTTCAGTGTGACTTGACATCTACCACGTTATTTTTCTGCTTTGGTTATCGTGTTGCTATCAGGGCTCTATGAATCTGTTTCCATGGCTGCCCATTCATTAAAGTACTAAGAAAATTTCTGCATTTTTAGTGCTGATGAAATTTCTGTACTTTAGTTTTTCTTCTCTTCTAAAAAATTGTTTGGTTCACTGCTCATTACCCTTGTGAGTTCGATGAATTAACGTATTCTGTAAATTGTCATTCATTTTTTTCTACTCTTTAGAAAATAGAAAGCAAGATATTCTTTCTTAATTTTTAATATAGTTTTCTAAGAGAGTATTGAAACAGCTATAATTTTTACTTGCTTTTTGTACTAGTTGCTTCTTTCTTAAACTCTGAAATGAGGATAATTAAAGGACAAGTAGGATTGTCAAAATATTTTTCTACTCTAACCCTTCTAAGCTTTTAAAAATTATTTAGAAACTAAATTTAATGTGTTGACATTGGTCCATAAAGACTAATTTTAGTATTTCAAAATTTTTTATAGTTAAGATGATTTGTTTTTCAGTAAGTTTATAATCTCTTATTGCCTATTGGATGTCAGATATAATTGAACATGTTTGTATATCAAAGATGATGGATCTTATTTTTTTAATGTTTCCATTTATTTCTCTTTTTAAATTTTTTATTATTTATCATGTTAACATAAGTTCAAGTGTCACACTCAATATAACTCCGTCATTTCAACCTCCTTGTCTCCCATTACCCCCTTTTCTCCTTCCCTTTGGGATTTGCTCCCCTGTGATCTGTATCTATGTGTTATATATGTATAATTTCACTAATCCCTTCACCTTCTCTGATCCCATCCCTCATCCCCCTTCCCCTTAACAGCTGTCACTCTGCTTCCTGTGACCCTGCCTCTGCTTCTATTCCGTTCCTCAGTTTACTATGTTCATTAGATTTTACATATAAGTGTAATGTATTTGTTTTTCTCTGCCTGGCTTATTTCATTTAGCATAATAATCTTCAAATCCATCTATTCCCCAATATAAAGTAATATTCCCTTATTTTTCATGGCAGCATAGTATTCCATTGTGTATTCCATTCCACTGCTTTTTAATCCACTCGTCCACTGATGGACACTTGGGCAGTTTCCAGATCTTGGTTATTGTAAACAATGCTGCCATAAACATGGGGGTGCATATCTTCTTTAGAATTAGTGATTTGGTATTCTTAGGATATATTCCTAAAAGTGGGATAGCTGGGTCAAAAGGCAGTTCCATTACTAAATTTTTGAGGAAACACCATACTATTTTCCACAGTGGCTGCAGAAATCTGAATTCTCACCAGCAGTACAGGAGGGTTCCCTTTTCTCCATACCTTCTCCAGCAATTATTTTGTTTTGATTTGTTAATGGCCATGCTGACAGGTGTGAGGTATCTCATTGTGGTTTTATTTTTTATTTTTTTAAATTATTTTTATTTTATTTATTCATTTCAGAGAAGAGAGAGAAGGTGGGGAGGAACAGGAAGCATCAACTCCCGTATGTGCCTTGACCAGGCAAGCCCAGGGTTTCAAATCAGCGACCTCAGCATTCCAGGTCAAGGCTTTATCCACTGCACCACCACAGGTCAGGCTCATTGTGGTTTTAATTTGCATTTATGTAGTGACATTGAACATTTTTTCATATGCCTATTGGCCATCTGTATGTCCTCTTTAGAGAAGTGTCTATTCAGTTCTTTTGCCCATTTTTAAATTGGATCATTTACCTTTCTGGTTTGAGTTTTAGAAGTTCTTTATAAATTTTGGTTATTAACCACTTATCTGACATATTGATCAATATGTTTTCCCATTGTATGGGTTGTGTTTTTAATTTTGTTCATGGTGTCTTTTGCTGTGCAAAAGCTTTTAAGTTTGATATAGTCTAATTTGTTTATTTTGTCCTTTATTTCACTTGCCCATGGAGAGAAATCGGCAAAAATATTGCTACGAGAGATATCGGAATGTTTACTGCCAATGTTTTCTTCCATGATGTTTATGGTTTCACAACTTACATTTAAGTCTTTTAACCATTTTGAGTTTATTTTTGTGAATGGTGTAAGTTGGTGGTCTAGTTTCATTTTTTTGCATGTACCTGTTTTATTTTCCCAACACCATTTATTAAAGAGACTATCTTTATTCCACTGTATGCTCTTACCTCCTTTGTGAAATATCAATTGACCTTAAAGGCATGGGATTATTTCTGAGTTCTCTGTTCTGTTCCACTGATCTGTATGCCTGTTCTTCTTTTTTTTTTTTTTTTTTTAACTTTTTTTTAACTTTTTTTTTCAATTATTATTTATTCATTTTACAGAGGAGAGAGACAGAGAGAGAGAGAGAGGAGAGATAGAGAGAGAGAAGGGGGAAGGAGCTGGAAGCATCAACTCCCATATGTGCCTTGACCAGGCAAGCCCAGGGTTTCAAACCAGCAACCTCAGCATTTCCAGGTTGACGCTTCATCTACTGCGCCACCACAGGTCAGGCTGTATACCTGTTCTTATAACAATACCAAGCTGTTTTGATTAGTATGTTCTTGTAGTATAACTTGATATCAGGAAGTGTAATGCCTCCCACTTTATTCCTCATTTTCAAGATTTCTGAGGCTATTCATGTTCTTTTTTGGTTCCATATAAATTTTTGGAATATTTGTTCTATATCTTTGAAGTGTGCTATTGGTATCTTAATAGTAATTGCATTGATCTATAGATTGCTTTGGGTAATACAGACATTTTAATAATGTTTATTTTTCCTATCTATGAACACAGATATGCTTCCACTTGTTTGTATCTTCCTTGATTTTTTTTAATGTCTTATAATTTTCCAAAAACAAATCTTTTACCTCCTTGAAAAAATTTATTCCTACTTTATTTTTTTTGTTGCAATAGTGAAGGGGATTGTTCCCTTAATTTCTCTTTGAGATAGTTTATTGTTGATGTGTAAAAATGCCACTGATTTCTGAATAATAATTTTATATCCTGCCACTTTACTGAGTTAATTTATCAGGTGTAGTAGTTTTTTGACTAAGACATTAGGGTTTTGCTTTTTTATAATTATTGATTTTAATTTATTGTGGTTACCTAGAGACTAGTGTTGCCCCGAATGCATCCCCCTCCCCCATGTTCCCTTCAACATCCCCCAGGCCTCCCTCACCCCAACGCGTTTCCCCACTTCCCTGCAGGATTTGCTTTTCTGCTCTCTATAATGCTGTGTTATATGTATGAATTTCTGAAGAAGATGGACACTGTCATGATGACTTCAAGGTCACCTGTATTCCTTGTTCTAGGAATGTTTCTTGAGGTTACTAGTTTCCCCTTATTATATGTGAATATTAAATGCAGTTGGTCCTCTCATGGGTACAGTTATGCCTTCACGTTGGCTGGCTCTAAGAGTCGACACTGGTCATGCGTATTACACACTGTGCAATGTCTGTCCTGTTGGGCAAATTTATTCTGAAGAGTGTCTGGTGCCTGCTAGACTCCACCTTTGGGCATGCTGCTTGTGTAGGTAGTTAAGTCTAGTGTTGATGTTGTCTCCCTCCACTACCAATTGTGTTGGCTCTAGATCTTTTTGGGTTGGCATCAACTGTTGTTTGTAACCTGCTGTGGGCTACCTGTCTGCAGCTAATGCACTTTTTGCTGTTTGTGTCTTTGTTTTCTGTGCTGGGTAGTGTGGGAGATACCAACCTTTGTATAAAGATTATCTTCCTCCTGCTAAGAGACAACAGCAGCTCTATAAAAACCTCAAGTTCTGCACAATTTGTCTTCACTTTTCAACTGCTTCTCCCCCTCTTGCAGCTGCCTGGTCTTCTCACAGAGTCTTCTGTAGTAAGACTGTAGTGTGGGCTCAGACTGGCCTCACCTAACCAACTTATCTACAGGTTGCACACTTGATGGGTTAGGACAGCTGAGTTTGTGAATACAATATTAATGGGTCCCCCTACTTCAGGGGTCTCTTATTTAGGAGCTCAGTATGGGGAATGTCACCCCTATTTCAGAGCTTAATCCCTCAGCCACTGCTGGATACTCAAATTTTACTTCTCTTCAACATGGAGAACATCAGTTTCAGGCTGAGTGTGGTTGACAGTCCCTTCTACAGAAGTTATTTCAGCTGGTGAGACCCTGATCTCAAGGAGGAAGACTGAGAGACTCCTCTCTTGGGGCTGACTCTGCCCCTCCAAAGGCGGCTAAGCCCCTCAAACAGATCCAAAAATAGAACTCACAAGAACCTACACATAAATGTCCATATTTCAAGCCTTTCTCCTTTCCCCCTGTGGAATCTAGCCATGTACGGCAAGATATCAAGTGCCCAGGCTGGCTGACTGTGAAGCTCCATTCTATTCAATGCACATGAGCCACTGTGCTGGAGCTGATCACAGAGAGTTGAACTCGCCTCCACTGGGCTGGGTTTAAAGAGCCTTTTCTTAAGATACTACTCTAGCAAGGTTTGTTAGGTTCTGAACTGATGCTTTCTGTAGCTGGCCTCGGATGTGCCAGCCCTGGGCTTCCCTGACAGGAATCCAGCACAGATCAGTGGGAGACCATGCCCATGACTGGCTCCCAGCAACCTTCTTTGAGCTATAAGCAATCCAAAGTTTGTGGCTCCCTCTGCTGGGCCCAGGTATACATGGAAATACCAAGCTGAACTCCTAGGCTGGCTTTTACCCACACTGGGTCTGGGGGAAATTCTGCTTAAAACAACAACTTTCCCTAAGTTACACCTCCTGCAGCCTAGTCTGCTGGCTGCTTGTTGGGCTCAGCTGCTGAAAAAACATCTGCTAGAGTCTAGTGCCTGTAGCAATTCAGGTATTAGGAAGGGTGGTGGGTGTGACTCCACCCCTTGGCTCTAGGTATCAGTCTGTCCAGACTTTTTTCACAGACCTCAGTAGGGTGGAGCCCCATGAATCTGGTGGGTTTGGCACAGAGGGGTGGTCTGCCCACTCTCCAGACAGTTTCAGCTGAGTCTCTTGTGAGGTGGAAGCACCAGTCATAGATTTGAGAGAGTGTGGGGGGGAGCTTAGGTCTCAACATCAGAAAACTGAGCCACTGACACGCCCCCTGTTTCCTGGCCTTTCATCATGACTAGGGTAGAGAGATTCCCAAGGGCAGAGCAGTTGCTTTTCCCCAGGCTGATGCTGAACAAAAGAGATGCTCAGCCCAAGAAAGATGGTGACTGCAGTACTGGAAAATGACTCAGCATAGAGGTTCTGGTGGCTGTCCCTTACAATGTCTCTCCTTGGACCTCCAACATTGCACTTTCCTCATGCAACTCCAGTCCTCTCAGCTCTTCTTCCACCAGAGCTCAGGTAAGTGGCTGTGAATGAGATTTTCTGCTCGGGCCCATCTCTGAAAGCACAGTCTCTTTCTCACAGAGAGAAACCCTGCTCTTTTCACTGCTACATGTTGTCTGGGTGCCTCTTCTAGGTTCTAGAGCTCTAGGCTGGGGCTCCAGACCTGGTGCTGAGCACCCACACCTCTTAGGGTGACCCTCTCCACAGTGAGAGTCCCTCCGGACTCAGCCGCCACTTGCTCCTGTGAGCGAAGCAGCCCTTTCGGTGTCTCCACCCTTCCTACCATTCTTGGTGTGACCTTTTCTGCGATCCTTGGTTATAGATTCCTCTTCCTTTAGTCCGAAGTTGGTTTTGCAAGATGATTGTTCTTAAATTAAGTTGTATTCCAATTTGGTCCTGGGATGTGGCAGTTGGAACGTCCACCTACTCCATTGCCATGGTGGAATTTTCCAAAGATGATGGATCTTAATTAAAGCCATTAGAAAGTTTGTAATATGATTTTTGTGTACCTAGGTTATCAACATTCATGCAATCATAGCATTGCTTAATATTTATAGAAAAGTGTACATTTTCTTTAATGACAAATCTTTTTTCTATATAAATTTCTTTTATTCTGAGGTAAACATCCTAGAATGCTCAAATGCTTAGTAAATTATATTATTTCAAGCACCAGATTTTTAAAAAGTTTGTTTACATGCTTTCATCAAAGTAGGTCACACTACCTAAATAATAACTAGCCCATAATAAAAACTTAAATTTTTTTGAGTTTTATTTTTAATATAATTTTTAATTTAGAAGAAATTATAAAGATAATACAAAAAGTTTCTATTTAGCTTTTACTAAGTTTTCCAAGTACTGGCATCCTGAATAAAAATGCTTTATTTATCAAAACTCAGAAAATAAATTACAGTGGTACAGCACTATTAAATAAACTATAGACTATTCAAATCCCATCAGTTCTATTATGAATTCTTAATTCTAAGATTAAATTTAGACTGAAACAGCATTTAAGCATCATTCAGCCTTTGACAGTTTCACAGAGGTTCCTTGTCTTCAAAGACCTTGTAATTTAAAAACTATAGTCTGGTCAAATTTTTCTCTTTAAAATGGATCTTTTTTCAATTTTACTGTGATATGCATTAATGTAATTTATGTTTCTTGTGTTGAAAATTGTTTGATATTCTTGAATCGATGGCTTTATTTTTTAACTGATTTTTTAAAACTTATAAACATTTATTAAAGTATTTTTCTCTCTTCTCTATCTCTTTTGAGACTTTAATGATATATATATCAAACCACCTAAAGTTGTTCTTTAGTTCACTTGTTTTTCTGTTGATTTGTGCTAATTTTCAGATTGCTGTGTGTTTCACTTTTTGTCCATTTTATTTCTATGACTTTAGTTTACTAATTATTTCTTTAGCAATGTCTACTTGAACACCCATTTCATTCAGGGTTTCTTTCACCTCATATTTTCTACTTTTGTGTCAGTACATTTTACTTGTGTAGTCTTCTTATTTTTCACATATCCATTTAGATTTTGGACACATATATTAAATTTTATTTCAACATTTATGCCAATTTTTTATCAGTTTCTACTGATTGATTTTTTTCCTCCTGGTTATGGGTCTTATGTTCTTGCTTCTGTTCATGCTTGCTAAATTTTTTGGGGAAGTCAGACATTGTAATTTAAACTTACTGAGCAAAGATTCCTTTTCTGTACTTCTATAAAGGTTGTGGAATTTTGTATTTTCTCTGATTAATTTACTTGGAAACAGTTGGATATTTTATAGTCTTGTTCTTAAGAATTATTAGACAAATCTAGAGAAATATTTACTGTAGGAAAAATTATTAACCATATCTGAGACATGACTCTTTTTTGTACTCATACTAATGCATCATGAATATTTTCTATTCTGACTAATGAATACAGGCATTGGTCTTTCTCTTGTAGGCATTGTTAAGTCTAATCATTCAGGGTTGTTCTTCCCGTCTTTAGGTAGTTTTCTTAGATTCTTCTGTTGTTCAGTAATTAACTAAAGACTTGTTAGGGCCTTTCTGCAAATTTCTGGTGTTTTGTCTATGAAACTCACTGTTTTCAAGTTCTCTGCCTTGTGTACTCTACCTGCCTTTATCTCGCCTGACTCTCAGATTTATCTCCTTAACACAGGAAGCCAGTCAAATTAGGTCCCTTCTCCCTGTGCCACTGATTGGAAACTTTTTCAAAGCAGTTATGAATGCAGTCATAGACGGCTTTGATTGTTTCCCATCTCTCGGAAGTATTGTCATTATTTGCTGGATGATCAGTCTTGAAAACTATCTTTTATGTTCTGTTTTTATATGTCAGGCAGAAGATTAAATCTGGTCCCTGTTACTTCAACTTGACTGAAAGTATAAATCTAAAATAATTTTTGATTTAAAAAAATTCTTAACTCTAAAAATAATATATGAAATATTAATTTATAAAATTATATATTTATAAGTGAGATAATATATGTATATATGATAAATAATAATATTGAATACATTATTTTAGTATTATGTCATATTCAATTTACCAAATTGCCAAAGTTTTCTGGTTAACAGGTTTTATATACTATTTATTACATTCATTATGCCACAAAATCAGAACTAGATTCATATGTCATTTCTACTAAATTATTAGTTTTACTTTTGACAGTTTCATCCTTATTATATGATATAATGATTTATTGATAAATAATTTTATTAAAACTCATGTTATTTAAAAATTGTTAAATATATTTCCATTTTTCTGAGTGTAGCTTAAGAGTCTATCATTTACATAAAATTAAAAGCTACTGAAACTGAAGACATATTAGGCTCTGGCTGGTTCACTCAGCAGTAGAGCATTGGCCTAGTGTGTGCAAGCTTTAATTCCTGGTCAGGGCACACAGGAGAACTGACCATCTGTTTCCTCATGCCTCCCCCTCCTCACTCTTTCTCTCTTTTTCTCTTCCCCTCCTGCAACCATGGCTCGAATGGTTTGACAAATTAGCCCAGGACACTGACTATGTATGGTTCTGTGATCTCCCCTCAGGTGTTAAAATAGCTGAATTGCCAAGCAATGGAGCAATAGTTTCAGATGGGCATAACATCTCCTGTAGGGGGCTTGTTGGGTGGACTCCGGCCAGGGTACATAAGGAAATCTGTCTGTTTACCTCCCTCCCTCTCACTTAATAATAATTAAAAAAAAGTAAAGAAAAGAAAAATATTTATTGTTACATTCATGCTTTAGTTTATAATTTATTCACTTTTTAAATTGAGAATTTTTTTACTCTTACAATAAAATGGAAGGTGGGAAGAAAAATAATTTATGTTACATTATCTTGATATAATTGAGACCTGCTGATGACATGGAAATATGTATAATCAAGGTCATTGGTAGGACTTAGAACCATATTTCTCTTTTTACAATTATATTTGTAGAAGTAAAATTGGTGAATTAGATTATGTAAGTTTAAATTGTACATTTCTGTGACCTGTATATTGCATGGTGTGCCTACCAAGTCAAATGAACTTTTATTATGTATTTGAAGTCTTTTCCCTTTAGAACCTTCCCAACCCGCTCCCCTCTGGTAACCACAATATATCCTCTATGTCTGAGTTTTTGTTTGTTAGTTTTTGTTTATTCATTTGTTGCTTTCAGTTTTATAATGCCATATGAGTGAAATCCTATGGTCTTTAATTTTCTAAGTTACCCAAGTTTTAGAAATTGTTTTTTGGGTCCATATTCTTTTAATATCAAGGTAATTGTTCTATCAAAAGAAAAGCCTGTTGGCTCAGTGGTAGAGTGTTAGCCTGGCGTGCAGGGGTCCCAGGTTCAATTCCTGGCCAGGGCACACAAGAGAAGCGCCCATCTGCTTCTCCACCCCTCCCCCTCTCCTTCCTCTCTGTCTCTCTCTCCCCCCCCCCACAGCCAAGGCTCCAGTGGAGCAAAGTTGGCCCTGAAATGATGATGACTCTATGGCCTCTGCCTCAGGCACTAGAATGGCTCTGGTTGCAACAAAGCAATGCCCCAGATGGGCAGAGCCTCGCCCCCTGGTGGGCAAGCCGGGTATATCCCGGTCGGGCGCATGCGGGAGTCTGTCTGACTGCCTCCCCGTTTCCAACTTCAGAAAAATACAAAAAAAAAAAAAAAAAAAAAGAAGAAGAAGAAAAGAAAAGTCTGGAATAATACTTCTATAACATTATATTATGAGCAAAATTGCAAAACAGAAAGAATGAATGGTTATTCTATTCTAACTTTACTGAGGCAAACTGTAGTACTTTGTCTAAAGCTGATTATTTATTTTACTGACCCAAAATATTATGGCTACATGCAATGGCAGACATATATCATACTTTACTGAGAGGAGAAAGAGAATATAATTCTTATTCAGATAAGTAAATAGACAGATGATAGAAAGATAGATGATAGATAAATGATATTAGATATTGTAAGTACTAATAGTTAAAATTGTATTATTCTTGAATATATTTATAGTTCTTCACATTATGCCAGCTTAAGTAACATTATAAAATGATGCATTTGAGCTGATGTATAAGTAATTAATTCCGACATACCATCTCCTCATAAATCTCAGAGGACTCATAAAGTAATAAGTGTAAATGTTAATAAAAATTATTAGTTTCCTCAATATTTTAAAAGAAAATTTTAGTGATTTAATAATCACGATGTTCTATAAAAACTTGAAAGTCAAGAGCTAATTGAAAACAGCACAAAACAAAAACCCAATGATTAAATTAAATGATCAAATCCATACCTTTATATATATATACAGCATAAAATAGCAGTTGTTATAATTATAATTATTGAAATACATTCTTCAAAGTGTCACCATATATCTTAATAATCTTTGTTATATAATATATAGAGAGAAACTAATTTAAATCAATAAAGGTGGCTACATATGTAGATAAAAAATAGAAAATGAAAATTACTGCAATAGCCATTTACTATTTATTCATTATTAATTAATTTATAGAGAGTTTCATGTGTTATATATATGATTAATGTCAAAAGATGTTACTCAAAATAGAGGTAACAATAATTATAGAACGTAACTATATTTAAAATGAAAGAAAAATGAACAGAAATAAAATATTTATTGGAAGAGATTACAATTAGATGTAGAAATACAGAAAAATATTATGGTCTAATATAATTATATTAATATGGAAATAAGAAAACAACATTAAAATCTTGTAGAATGCTTTTTAAAAGACAAAATAAAAATTATTTATCATAAAAATCAGTATTAAATTTAAAGTGGAAAATACTTAATATGGATAATATCTCTATGTTCAATTCTCTTTATGTATATTATAGAAAATTATATCACAATAAAAATTATTGAGATCTTAAAGTTATTTGCAAGAAAAAATTGTTTTACTATATAAATATTATTAATATAGACTCTGAATTGTAATCCTAACTTAAAATTTTGACTATAATTTAAACTCTTTGAGCTTTTATTTTAGTATGTAAAGTTGATGATACTTGATATAATATATATTTAACAAGTTGGCCAGTGTTCCAAACATAAAACAATTTCAACAAGTTATATCTGTGCCTTTTTCCAACAAATATTTATTAGTTACCTATATTATGTCAAATATCACAAAATAAAACTTGTCTAAACTGAATAGAATGCATGAACTATGGCTTAATAAAATTATATTTTATTGCCTCGTACAGACCAGTGCTAATTTATACCAACCTATCAGCATTGTTTATAAAAAATATAAACTGACTGATGTATTACTCCTAATGTGTATGTTATCTTAATATCTATTGTCATATTTTAAAATTTATTGAATTTATTTGGGTGACATTGATTAATAAAATTATATAGGTTTCAGGTGTACAGTTCTATAATACAGCATCTGTATATTGTATCGTGTGTTCACCACCTCAAGTCAAGTCTCCTTCCATCACCATTTATTCCTTATCTCCCTTCTACTCTCTTCTACCTCCCTGAGCTTGGCTGTGCAACCTAATTTTGTCTCCATGAAAGACTGTATGAAAGATTCCTCTTAAAACAAGACTGGCAGTATTCTGAGGGTTAGTTAGGGATCTTGTACATGTATCTGTGGTTCACAACCCATAGACAAATCACAATCTGTACTACCAAGGAAGTGATGACACTGCTACTCTTATCCCTAGTCTTCTCTGATATTTGTCTCAGCACTTCTTCTCCTGCTTTACCATTCCCTTAACTTTTATTAAGGACTTATGTGAAGATATGCTTTGAAGTTTCATGAATTTTTAAAATTATATAACCTTGTGTAAGTGCTGCAATTTTTTTTTTTGTATTTTTTTGAAATGAGAAGTGGGGTGGCAGAGAGACAGACTCTTGCATGCGCCTGACTGGGATTGACGCTGCAAGTCCACTAGGGGGTGATGTTCTACCCATCTAGGGCATTGCTCTGCTGCAACTGGAGCAATTTCTATGCCTGAGGCAGAGGCCTTGGAGACATCCTCAACGCCCAGGTCAACTTTGCTCCAATGGAGCCTTGGCTGTGGGAGGGGAAGGGAGAGATAGAGAGAAAAGAGAGGAGGAAGGGTGGAGAAACAGATGGATGCTTCTCCTATGTGCACTGGCTGGGAATCAAACCTGGGATTTCCACATGCCAGACCAACCAGCCAGGACAGGTGCTATAATTTTAAAATTTCATTTGTCAATGTGTCTATTTATGTATTAGTACTTACTTTCTTAATTATCAAAAAAATTATTAAATACTTGGTATATGACAAGGCATAGTGCTCTACTCTACTCTTGGCTATTTGCTGATACATATAAATTTTGAAATGTCTGCAATTCCCATGACCCCACAATTCAGAGATTTTGATTATGATTATTTTGAGTCTGTAGTTCAACTTGGAGAGATTCATTATTTTTAATATTTTTTTCTTATCAACTCTTTAAAATCTCATTAAATTTTATTTATTTTCTCCAAAACAATCTTGGACATGTTTTGTTTTACCACTTATTATATATATTTTTTGCTTTAAAATATTGTTATTTAAATTTTATATCCAGATGATCTCTTTTGGAATATGAAAATTTACTAGATAGCTGCTTAATGCATTTTTTAATTGATTGATTTTAGAGAGAGGAAGAAAAGGGTAGAGAGAGAGAAAAAAAATTTGGATTTGTTGTTACACTGATTTATACATTATTGGTTGATTTGTGTATGTGCCTTTATCAGGGATTGGACCTGCAATCTTGGAGTCTGACGAGAATGCATTAAGCAATTTAGCAAAGCAATTAAGGTTACTTATTAATTTTTTTAAATCCAATGATTTTGATACAGTAGTCAATTAAATTCCAATTGATTTCTATTATATATCACTAGATTATATTGTAGTTAAATATTTTAGATATATCTTAATACTGTCTATAAATAATTGCATCTACTTTAAGCAGAACCTCCAACAAATGTTGGAAAGATGGACTTACAGAATAGCAAAGATGCTCAAAACTTCTTTATATCAAAGGGTAGTTTTTTTCATTGCCCCATTAACTATGTCCATATATTTATTAAAATTACTTTGATTAACAAAGTTTTCTACATTCTTAATACTAAAATGTTTTTTATTATAACTAAATGTTGCATCTTATAAAATAAATCATCTGAACCTATAGGGATGACCATAAATTATTTTGCTTTTGTTCCTTGAAATCGATGAACCTGGTGAATCACATAGAGATTATGTAATGTTAAATTAAATAATGAGTTTTTTATGTCATTTCTTGGAATTTTATGACTTGGTTATGATACATTATCCTTTTTTACATTGTTACATTTAGTTTACCCTAATTTTTTAGAGATTGTATATCTCTGCAAAATTGCTTTATTTTTTTTAATTCTTTTACAAGAGATTATTGCATCATGTTTATTTTCTATTTTTTCTTTAAATTATCTGTATACTCTAAATTTGTGTCATTTCAAATGTTTTCAAGCCAATATTTTTATTTCTATAACTTCAGTGTTCTTGACTTCTTATGATAGATTACTTATTTCTAAGAGATATTACTTTTACTTTTATTTTTTGTTAGTTCTTTCTTACACTTCATCTCATTGAGTATAAAATATAATCATTCTATATTTTGTAGCTAATAACTCTGTTACTAATATTACTACTGATGTAATTATTTTTATTAGTTTCATTTTTATAATAGTGCTTTTTATTCTTTGTACAGTATATAGTGGGGTTTTGTTTTGTTTTGTTTTATTTTGCTAATATAAGTTTATGTTCATCATCTGCCTGATACCAGCTTAAGATTTCATGAAATATCTTTGTGTGACCATGAATTTTGAGCTTGTATAAATTTACATCATTGCTGATTTGAGTTTGTAAAATCTCAGTAATGATTGAAACTACTAGCTAAAGTCTATATCAAAGTCTCAAATAAAAAACATGTCCTCCTGGGTTGGAGCATTTTTTAAAAATCAACCACACACTAAATTTATAACTCTTTCTGAACCCACCTATATGGGAGAAAAATCTCCAATTTATACTCTGCCTTTTGTGTCTGTTTGTTTTGTTCATTTATTTTCATCATTCCTTGTTCCTCATGAAGAATGAATAGTAAATTTTATGTCTAATCTCAATATCAGCACATGAATGTAGATTGAAGGCCAGATATAAGTCTTATACCTAAAACATATTTTTGCCTAGACTTTACTTAGTCTTTTGTTTTGAGAAACATTTTTTTTCTTCTAGTTCAGCAATTGGCTTTCACATTATTGGATATAAAAATAAGAACTCTTTGAAAATCACATAGCCTGCACAACCACATTTTGCCTGTCTGACAATTTCTCAATATTAGGAAACAATACAGTCCTGCAGGTATTGGGTTCATGGAAAGAGTGTCAGCCCTGCATGTGGACGTCCCCGGTTCAATCCCCCATCATAGAACACAAGAGAAGTGACCATCTGCTTTTCTTTCCCCTCCCTCACTTCTTTATTCCTTTCCCTCTTGCAGCAAGTGGCTAGATTGTTGGAGCATTGGCCCTAGGCACAGAGGATAGTTCAGTTGATTCGAGCTTCAGCCCCAGATGAGGGTTTCTGGGTGTATCTTGGTCAGGGCGCATGTGGAACTCTGTCCCTTTATTTACCTGCCTTTTCTTATATAAAAAAAGTCATTTAAGGGTGTTGAGAAGAATAGAATGCATTTTTTTTTGTATTTTTCTGAAGCTGGAAAAGGGGAGACGGACAGACTCCCGCATGCGCCCAACCAGGATCCACCCGGCATGCCCACCAGGAGGCGATGCTCTGCCAATCTGGAGCGTCGTTCTGTTGCGACCAGAGCCACTCTAGCACCTGGGGCAGAGGCCACAGAGCCATCCTCAGCGCCCGGGCCATCTTTGCTCCAATGGAGTCTCGGCTGCTGGAGGGGAAGAGAGAGACAGAGAGGAAGGAGAGGGGGAGGGGTGGAGAAGCAGATGGGCGCTTCTCCTGTGTGCCCTGGCGGGGAGTCGAACCCAGGACTTCTGCACACCAGGCCGACGCTCTACCACTGAGCCAACCGGCCAGGGCTGAATGTATTTTCTTTTTACAATGTAATACTGCCAGGTTTAAGAATGACAAGCTGGTATTTTATGAAGTGCTGTGAGTAAATATACAATACATATCTAATATAGACTCTACAAAACTAAAATAATAGAAGCTATTCAAATTTAAAATGGAACAAATGTAAAATAAATTCTTATGAAATAATTCAAAATTACTAAAATAAATAAACTAAATAAAATAGATAAGAAAATAATAAAGTTTTCATCATTTGTGAAAGCAAAAGAAAAAGCAATGGCTGTTTTTTATCGAAAATTTAAGTTTCAAAGAGGTCACCGAAATAGCAAGCAAACAATAAAAAAAAAGTGATGATGCAATAATGAAGATATTCAAATTGAGATTTTAAAAATCAGAAACTTGTTCATTTAAGAACTTATTATGAGAAATGAGTACATAATTACAAGGTCAATCACAAGTCAAAATAGATGTTCCTTGCTCTAAATTTATTGCGTCAAGCCACAAAACAAAACAGAAGAAAATGTTAAATTGCTAAATGAGAAATAAAATATGTAGTGAATATGAAAGGAGAAAGCAAATGATTCAATGATATGAAAGCCACTTGAAGGTCTTAGACAATTTAACAAACAGAAAACAAGCTACCTTTACAAAATGAAATAAACACTTTATGTCCTTCAAAGATGTTACATTTGACATATCTATGTGAACTCATTCCTAACAAGACTGGTTTAAAATGTTACTTGATCTGAAAAAAAATGTTATGTGGTTATATGGTTTGCAAAAATCCTGGAGGAGGTGATTCTATCTTTGTTCAGATATGTCCATGAAGATAAATAGAAGCAATTATTGCAAATATAAATTAGGACTAAATGTCCACATCTTCTTCAAGAATGTAAGAAGGAACTTATCTAAAAATAAGGTAGAAAAGCACATTGCACATTTAGTAAGATATAGTCATAGAAATAGAATTAAGTTGCCTACCTCAACTTTGATAGGAATTCCATTCAACCTTACAATACATCCTGCCTTGCATTGCCTTTCAAACATCCATCTACCACATTAGTGCTCTTTTTTGAGAATACCAGCCAAATGTCAACCTCTTACCATAGTACTATGAATTTTTATATATTTATGTAAAAGCCAGAAATTCAGAAAGTATTTGTGTTTAGTGCATTGACTGCTACTAAAAGTTGTAAGTTCTATCAAATCAGAGTTTAACACACACACACACACACACACACACAATATTCTATGTATTTAAGCCAGAAAAATATTAATGCAAGGTGTTAAATCCAGAGAAAATATGTGAATGTCTAGAGGAGCTAACTCTTAACTGGCTTGCATTAATATGTAGCAAAAATCTGTAGGACAGTGTACTAGGGAAGAGATAACTGAACAAAGAGAATCCCAAACATACAGAATCCCAGCCAAGTATTCAATTAGTTTCAACATGTATATAAGAAAGCTAACCAAGATACGTTGTAAACATAGGAGTAAGAGCTCTAGAGGGGTTTTAAAAGATCATTCCAACTTCGTTATGGAAATTATACTGAAAAAGACATATGAAATTAGTCTGACCAGGCAGTGACTCAATAAATAGAACATTGGCCTGGGATGCTGAGGACCCAGGTTTGAAACCTTGAGGTCACTGGCTTGAGTACGGGTTCATCTGGCTTGAGCGTGGGATCATCAGCTTGAGCACAGGGTCTCTGGCTTGAGCACAGAGGTTGCCAGAATGTGCATGGTATCATAGACATGACCCTATGGTTGCTGGCATGAGCCCAAAGATTGCTGGCTTGAAGTCCAAGGTTACTGGCTTGAGCAAAGGGTCACTTGTTTTGCTGGAGCCCCTGGGTCAAGGCACATATGAAAAAGCAATCAATGAATAAACTAAGATGCCACAACAAAGAATTGATACTTTTCATCTCTCTTCCTTCCTGTCTGTCTGTCCCTGTCTGTGCCTCTTGCTCTATCTCTAACTAATAAAAAAAAAGAAAAAAGAAATGATATTAAAAAATTTATTATGCTCACAGTTTAAAAGAGGAGGCATGCGATTTTCAAAGGGCCACACAAAGTCACCCCAAAGACTACAGTTGTTTGTGGTAAGCAGGTGTTGGAGCACACCTGCTGCACAAGAGATGATTTAGGCAGTGAGATCCCTTAGGTGAAGAACAGCATGAGAAGCTGAAGGCAAGGTGCTACATTTTTCAATGCTTTATTGCTGCTTCATCTTTGCTTCTGATGCTCCTATTGCTGCTGCTGCTATTTCTGCTTCTGATGCTCCCCTGCCCCCCATCTTCTCAGTCTCAAGTCTTAAATCTGAATTCTCAGTCCTACTCAGTTTCCTGAATCTTAATGTCCCCCATTTCCAAAATCCTGATGTCTCCCATCTTCTGCCTACCAGTGCTTTTTCATATGTGCCTTGACCCAGGGACCCCAGCAAAACAAGTGACTAGGGACAGTAGTGGCATGGGGCTAATATCACATCAAACATTAGGGGTTGGGGATGAATGAATCGGCAACATTTGGAGTAGAACAGTGGAAATAATATATGATATCATAATGATGAATACATGTCATTATACATTTGTCTAAACCCATAGAATGAAGAACAGCAAGAGTAAAGTACAATGTAAACAATGGACTTTGGTGATAATGTATCAATGTGGGGAATGTTGATAATGAGGAAGGTTATGCATATGTCAGAGCAGGAAGTATATGGAAATTCTCTTTGCCTTTTCTCTCAAATTTTCTGCTTTCCTGGAGCCTCAAGGTGAGTCAGAAGTGAAGGTTTAAAGTCTAGGGCATGCATCAGGATTCGATATTCCTCTGTACAAGTGGGAGCTTTTCAGAGCACTTGTTCCTCCATGTTTTTACTCTTTCCCTAACTTTTTGGTCATCTGCTGATTGTCCATCTCTTATCTCTTGCCCCAGACAGCTACATTTTGTATATTTGCTTTAAATACTTTTGCAGACTATCAATGGAGGATACTTCATCCCTGAGAAAAATTCTAAAGTTGGAAAAATAAAGGCTACTGAGCCCCAAAACTATGCCTCAAGAAGCCAACAGAGAAATCAAAACACACAAGTACAATTCTTTGGGTGAGTAAGAGGTCCTTGTTCTCTCTAGCATGGGCAGGCTGTTTTAGGAATGTGTGCACCATACTCATAACTGTCACCCAGCTGGAAAGTGAAGGATGATACACAATGAAGTTAAAATGCAACAATGCTCTTTTACTAAAATTTAGAAGCTTTTTCTTTATTAAGCACTACCCAGTTGTTGTAATATTTTGATTATATAACAGAGATCATAAGGATAAAGATTTGGATTTCTCTACTCTTTCATTTTTAGATATATCACTAGCAAAATGTGTGTTTTCTATTCTCAAAATTTAGCTTAATTGTTACCATATATTTACTGCAAAAAAAGTCATACTGAATTTCTTGGAGTATATTCATTTAGATGTTGAACATTAAAAAACTTTGAAGTTATAAGCCCTGGCTGGTTGGCTCAGTGGTAGAGTGTCGGCCTGGTGTGCAGGAGTCCCAGGTTCGATTCCTGGCCAGGGCACACAGGAGAAGCGCCCATCTGCTTCTCCACCCCTCCCTTTCTCCTTCCTCTCTGTCTCTCTCTTCCTCTCTCACAGCCAAGGCTCCACTGGAGCAAAGTTGGCCCGGGCGCTGAGGATGGCTCCATGGCCTCTGCCTCAGGTTCTAGAATGGCCCTGGTTGCAACAGAGCAATGCCCAGATGGGCATGCCGGGTGGATCCCGGTCTGGTGCATGCAGGAGTCTGACTGCCTCTCCGTTTCCAACTACAGAAAAATACAAAAAAAAAAAACCCAACAAACTTTGAAGTTATAAAGATAACATGTAGATAATTAAATCTTAATAAACAAATATTTCAGACATCCTGAATTTACCAATAACCATGCAAAGATCAAGTCATCATATACAGTAATTATGGCCTGTTTAGAATAGCTATCTATATAATCCATGTGTTTAAAAATAAGTGGGTAAAAATATATAAATATACATAGTAAGCATAGAGCATTGTGTCAGCAACTGGCATGTCTATATGATTAGCCTGAAATATAACTCTAATAAAATTTCACAGTATGAATGGAAACCATTGTATATTTTATATCCCATGTCACAATGTACCAAGATTCGAACACAGTGTCTAGAATAGAGCAGCATGTCAGTACATACTTTTCTTTTGGAAATTTTCCATCTCATTATATTGCTAATGAAGTTATCAAGCTGTTAGTACACAAATGGAGACTAATTGGAAATCTCATAGTATTCTAGAATATTTTTATTACATTCATTACATGCTTTTATTTGATAGGCTTTCTTATTTTTTCATTTATACTTTTTAATTAAGATATATATGATATATATATATATATAACATACATATATATAAGTATGTTTGTATCTGTGTATGTCTATGTGTGCTTGAAGAAAGTATCCTAATTTTACACTGAATGTGATCTTCATATTTTGAGTAAATAAATGTGAACTATTCAATCTACTCTGCTCATAAATGGAAATCACACACACATATATGTAGATGAATATAAAATTTTTATATATAATTTTTTTTTTTAAATTCTAGCCTGACAACTTGAGTATGAAACTGCAGATTACATGGCATAGAGACAAAAGGCATTTTCTCACTTTTGTAACCTGGATATTTCTTTAACTGTTTTTTTTCTCATGCTGCCTTCCTCCTGGAACAAAGACAAAAACAACAACAAAATAAAGGAACAGTAGATGGCAAATCACATGTTTGATTCTTTAATACTTCAAGCCTTGCTTTAGAAAATGGGAGCATCCATAGATATGCAGCTTATCTGTGAAAGTAGCTTATTTTATTCTAGAGATGAATATTAATTCTAGTCCTAAAGTTCCCAATACTCCCTACAGTCCCAGTCTTTACAGAATATGGATGATTCAGTAAATCTCTACTTCTAGCTTTGTACAAAGGTAGGAAAATCTCTTCAAAAAAATAAAGACTAAGGAGGGAATTTTGAGAGTTTTTTGTCAGTACTTTTTTTACTTTCCTCTCAATACACTTTTTCTTCATTGCTATATTTGAAAGAGAAGTAATCAGTAGAAAAAAATTAAAATATTTAATTTAATTTATTTCTAATTTTAGAAAATATATTTGAAATGATGCTTTAAATATGATAAAATTAAGGGTTATTTTTTATCTACTTAAATATCTATCTAATTAAAAACTGTTCTCATAAATTAGTAGTTTATCATGGTAAATGATATTTAACTCCAGATTCAAAAATAGCATATATATATATATTACTTTATATATATATAATATTTTCAATTTAGATTTTGAATATGTAGAATGTGTGGATGAAAATCTGTTCTGATCAAATCTTACCTATTTATTTACTACACAATTTTCATTTAATGAGTTTTCTGCTCGCATCTTTATGACTATTTAAATATTATAATAGAGACATGCATCCTTGTCTTTTTCACAACTTTTTGAAATTTTACTTTAATGTTTGCTTAATTTTTAGTTATATAGTTTGATTATCCATCACTAAATTGCCATCAAATTTCCTGCTAAAAGTCTGGCCTCCAGGTAATAATTTTGAGATTCACTTTTCAATAAAATCTGAACTACTTTCCAGACCTGTTGCACAGTAAATATCTGAGAGTTCTCTTCAGCATCCTCTTGGAAATCTCTATTCTTCCCCCCAGTATGGAAAACTTTTATTTTCTCTTTCTTGTTTTAATGTCATTATAAGATATCTTTTGTTGGCCCTGCCAGTTGGATCAATGGATAGTGTGTTGGTCCAGCATACCCCAGGTTCGATTCCCAGTCAGGGAACACAAGAGAAGTAACCATCTGCTTCCTTTTTCTATCCTTCTCCCCCATCTCTCCCTCTTGCCCTCCTGCAACCAGTGGCTCAATTGGTTGTGGGCTCCTGGAGCTGAGGATAGCTCCAGCACATCAGCCTCAGGTGATAAAAATAGCTCAGTTGATACAAGCATTGGCCCTAGATGGGGGTTGTCTGGTGAATACTTTTTGAGGTGCATGCAGGAATCTGTCTCTGTTTTCTCTCCTCTCATTAAATACAAAAAAATAATAAATTAATTTTAAAAAAAGAATCTTTTCTCAAATAAGTATTGAACCTACTGGTTTCTTTATGCTTAAGATATATCCCTAAGGAGATGAATGAAAGCTTTGTCTTTGGTAGAGGGTGAGCATCACTTGAATTTCTTAAATTGGGACCAAATTGAATTTCTTAAATTTTTTTTAGAACATTAATAGCTAGTAACATTTGAAATATTCTTTTGAGCTAGTATGTTTTTAAAGGAATTGTGCAACCTTCTTTATATGGAGCTTATGAGACTTTCCTCACTCTCAAAAATGTGGCATATGTAGGAAATGCCTCATTGTCTACGGCCATACCACCCTGAATGCGCCCGATCTCGTCTGTTCACTATGCATGTTTCCTCATTTGCTTCCCTTGTTTCTGTGTATTCCTTTACCTTCATCTGGGCTTTATAACTCCAGCTCCTGGAATTAATCTTTTCAGAGAGATTAAACTTCTGTTCCTTTACCAGAGTGGTGGTTGGTGTTTTAGCTTCCTGCGGCTACTATAACAAATTTTTCAAACTTGGTGATTTAAAACAACAAAAACATATTCTCTTGTAATTCAGGATGCCAGAAGTCTAAAATCAAAGTGACAGCACAGCTGTGCTACCTCCAGACTTCCAAAGAGTTAATCTGTTTCTTGTCACTTTCATCTTCTAGTGGCTGTTGTCAATCTTTAGATGGTGACTGAATCACTCCTCCGTTTCCATTTTCACATCTCCTTCTACATTTTTGTTTGGTTTTTTTTCTTCTCCAACATATTTCCTTCTGCCTTTTTCTTATAAGAGTACATATCATTGTATTTAAAGCCCATTTTAATAATCCAGAATGATTGCCTATTTCAAATTCTTAACGTAGATTTTCAAAGACCCCTCTTATAAATAAGGTCACTTTCACAGGTACCAATAGTTAGAAAATAGACATATTTTTGTGGTGGCCACTATTTTACCCATTAGGTGAGGAGTCGTATAACTGCATAGTTTGCAACATAGGATCTGAGACTTAATTTTCTTGTAGAGATTTTGTACCAATCTTCATTTTCAGTTTGCACCAAATCCTTGCTTTTAGATGCACTGTGTTCCATTCATTCTTGAGCATATTTTGGGTTATCATAAATAATTGTTCAATATTACTTTTTGTCATTACAGTCATGGTTCTCATACTTCTGCCATGGTAATGTTATCCACTTCCACCTGCTTTCAAGCTTCCAGAATATATTCAACCTCTCTCAGAAGTTGTAATTTTCTGATCTCCTTGTCATTGTATTAAATTACTTCTATTGATGTATTTCTATGGGCATGTTAAAAAAGGTTTAATAATACCAATCCTTCACAAAGTCTTCCCAAAAACTGAAGCCAGTTTTACTGATTTCAAATACTTGAGTAACGCATCATAAGAAAATTATAGACCAATGTACCGTATAAATGTAGACACAAAAATTCCCAATAAAATATAGCAAACCAAGTCCATAATAAAAAGAATTATATACCAAGTGGGATTTATCTCAAAAAACACAAGTATGGTTGAACACATGAAAATCAATCAATGTAATATGCCTATTAATAGAATAAAGGACCAAAACTACATGATTATCTCAATAGTTGCAGAAAAAGCATTTGACAAAACCCCACAATAGCATACTTAATAATAAAAGACTATCCAGAATAGTTAAAACAATCTTGAAAGAGAAAAATGCTGGATTACTTACACTTTCTAATTCTATTTTTAAAAAAAGGAAAAAATGATTTAGAAAGGGGTTGGAGAAGTAGAGAGACATGTACATTTTATTTTCCATATTTAACTAGTATTACAAACTTGTATTATAAAATTATAAACAAATTATAATGTTTTTCTTCATAATATTGTCCCTTTTTTGAATTTCAAAGACAGAAAGAATGTTTCAAATTTCAGGTTGGATTTAAACACAGAAGCAATGTATATAACTTTTTTACTCAGTTATCATATTTTTATTAAATTTATTGTACTTATATTAGTTAATAAAATCATATCATTTTTAAGTGTATATTTCTATGTTACATGATCTGTTTATTGCATTGTGTGTCCATTGCTTCCTGTTGCTACCATAACAAATTTTTTATCACACAAAGTCAAATCATCTTCTATCACCATATATTTGAACCTTTTAACCTTTACTACCCTCCAACTCCTTCCCTTTTGCTCACCACCCTACTTTTGTCTGTGTCTATGAGTTTCAGTTTTATACAAAACTTTTTAATATTCATTTATTTTTTCTCTTTGTTCTTTTTCTATCAATCTTTCCACCCTCTCACCCACTCACCCACTACATCTGTCAAGCTACTCCCTACTCATGAATTTGTCTCTATTTTGTTTGTTAGTTCATTTTATTTATTTATTAATGAAGTATCTCAAGGTGAATTTTGTTTTGTTAATTACTGTCAACAGACCCTGAATTCTTTATAGCATAAAAATGTATTTCAAAGAGTATGAGTGTCCTTCCACTAAAGCTGTTTTTCATTCCCTGCATACATTTGGCAGATTTACTGTTTTATGAATCAGCAAGCTTTGACCCTGCAAATAAAATAATTGAGAGGAATTATGCAAATCACCATTCATAATTAATGTTTTCTGAAAACCAAGTACATCTGAAAATATTTGTCAGTCCAAATTCACCTAATGCATTTATATGAGTATTTTAGGTTATATATACTGCCTCCTAATTCACCACATTGATGTTAATTTGATTTCTCAAACATTTTGATGGTTGAAAATGACCCATTAATTCGCCACTTAACAGTTGCTTGTGTGGTCAACTTATTGGCCAAAATGTACAATCTGCAGTTCTATTAAGCTAACTAAATAAATAATAGCTAAAAATATAATAAAAATTAATAGAACAGAAGAGACTGAAATAACTTATAGATTTGTAGTTGACTAGTGATCAGGATTAATTTATATTGATCCCTCCTCATGTGATACTGAGCGAGTCAGTTCATCTTTTGGATTTTAGTCTCTTTATTTTTAAGAAAGAGCAGTTGCTCTCCATTTTATATCAGTGCCTGGCATAGGTATATACAAAATTTTTTAATTAACACATTGCTGGCTGGAAGGATTGAATTATAAATGAGTAAAACAATAAAATATACATTTTAAAGGTTTACTGAATATCCAAAAGCCATGAGGAACATTTTTACTGAGTTTGGACTTCTAAATGGTGCTAAATTTGTGGTAGCTAACAGAACATTTATTAAATATGAACATGCATCCATTTATCCTTAAAATGGAGAAAACAGTAAGGTCCACACTCCTTCTGTATCTGTTCATTTATTTAACAATGAACCAGAAAGAGAATCAGAAAAGGACTCAAGGAAAAATTGAATACTCAACCTCCTATTTGGCTTTGAAACTGAGTAGACCATCATGTTTTCTTGGTTGCTCTGTAGTATGTTCTTAGAGCTCATGACACATGTTGTAAATGGCACATTATGTGAAAAGGTATGCTTAAAAATATTAGGAGTTAAAAATGCTCCTGAATTTTCAGTTCTGTGTTATAAATTTCAGTTTAACTGGTACTATGAGAAAACATTTACTTTGTGATATCTTTCACGCACAAGTGCCCAATATCAAGTCACATTAATAACAAATATACTGTTTCACAAACAATTTTGGCCAAGTATAGTTTTGTTTAATAATTTATTTATTTTCCAAAAAAGAAATAAAACCATTTTTTCTTATTAGTCCATATAACTTTAGGGCAAACAGATGTAATACTTGAGAAATTATATAATGGTATACAATTACATAATAAAACATAACCAGGTATAATAAGTGAGTACTAAACATAATTTTTTGGCCCTGGCCGATTTTCTCAGTAGTAGAGTGTCAGCCCAGCATGTGTATGTCCCAGGTTGGATCCCTAGTCAGGGCAATAGAAGAAGCAACCATTTGCTTCTCCATCCCTCCTCCTCTCCTTTCTCACGCTTTAGTTCTCTCTTTTTATCCCATAGCTATGGCTCAATTGGACAAATTGTCCCCAGGCACTAAACAGGGTTCCATGTCCTCGCCTCAGGTGCCAAAACAGCTCGGTTGACAAGAAATGGAGCAATGGCCCCAGATGGGAATAGCATCACCCTGTAAGGGGCTTGCCAGTGGATCCCAGTCAGAGCAATGTGGGATTCTTTCTCTCTGCCTCCACTTCTCACTTAAGAAACATTTTTAAAATAATAATAATAGTTACAGTAAGCTTAACTAAAATACAAAAAAGTACTTGCATTTTATCTATTTACTTGACAATTAAAAAGCCTATCAAAATGTTTTTAAGTACATATACATGATCATGCATGCATCCATGCACACATACATACATACATACATACATCAATGACATTAATATATGCTTGAATACATATATAAATAAATACTACTTTCTTTAGATTAATCTTAGCTCTTGCCCATTGGAATATAGAAACTGTTCACAAGGCTCAAATAATACTCCAGATGCAATACATTTAAAGACACAAGTCCTACCATAAAATCATTATAAAATTATTATTTTAATGGTTTATAGTGAAATAAAAATATGCCATTAGAGTGATGATAATGGAAAAGATAAATAAAATGTTACCCATGAAAACCTGATCACAAATTGGATTTGTGGAGAAATGATGATATTAGTTTTCAAGTCTAAATTCTTCCTGTAAATATTGTTTTAACACAAATCTGAAAATCAGAATAAACATTTTCTTGTTTAAATGATGTCAGGTGTTAGTCAAATCAAATTTGAGGATTCTTACAAATTATGTTGCAGTTGCAGTGGTTCTGGCTGGTGGCTCAATGGATAGAGCATCAGCCCAGCATATGGACCCAGATTTATTCCTGATCAGGACATACAAGAAGAGTGACCATCTACTTTTTTCTCCCTTCTTTTTTTTTTTTTTTTCTTTTTCCGAAGCTAGAAATGGAGAGGCGGTTAGACAGACTCCCGCATACGCCCGACCGAGATCCACCCGGCACGCCCACCAGGGGGCGATGCTCTGCCCATCTTGGGGCATCGCTCTGCCACAATCAGAGCCATTCTAGCGCCTGAGGCAGAGGCCACAGAGCCATCCTCAGCGCCCGGGCAAATGCTGCTCCAATGGAGCCTTGGCTGCGGGAGGGGAAGAGAGAGACAGAGAGGAAGGAGAGCGGGAGGGGTGGAGAAGCAGATGGCCTCTTCTCCTGTGTGCCCTGGCCGGGAATCAAACCCGGGACTCCCGCAAGCCAGGCCGACGCTCTACCACTGAGCCAACCGGCCAGGGCCTTTTCTCCCTTCTTTACCTCCTTCTCTCACTCTTCACTTCCCTTAGCCAGTGATTTGATTGGTTCCAGTGTGGCCCTGGGTGCTGAGGATAGCTTGTTTGGCTCAAGTGTGTGAACTTCAGGTACTAAGAATAGCTTAACTGACACAGCATTGGCCCCAGATGGGGTTGCCTGTGGGTCTAGATCAGGGTGCATGCACGAGTCTGTCACACTTTTTCCCCTCTTATTTAAATTAACTAACTAAATAAATACATAGAAATATAAAAAAACACAATAACTAATTATGGACCCTGGCTAGTTGGCTTAGCTGTAGAGTGTTGGGCAGGTGTGTGGAAGTCTCGGGTTCGATTCCTGGTCAGTGCACACAAGAGAAGCAACCATCTGCTTCTCCACCACTCCCCCTTCTCTCTTGCTCTCTCTTCTTCTGCAGCCATGGCTCAATTGGTTTGAGCAAGTTAGCTTCAGTGCTGAGGATGGCTCTGTGTGACCTCTGCCTCAGGCACTAAAGAAATTACTTCGTTGCCGAGAAATGGAAGTATGGCCCCAGATAGGCAGAGTATCACCCCGTAGTGGGCTTACCTGAGTCCCAGTCAGGGCATGCAGGAGTCTGTCTCTCTGCCTCCTCTTCTCTCACTATTAAAAATAAAAAACTTATATTGCAGAGAGTAATTAGAACTAGGAATCAGCAATTGAGAATTTGTATTAGTCTGAGCAGCAAAAAGAAAAAACAACAACAACAACAAAAACAGTCCGTGGATAAAAGGAGACAGATGTCCAGTTGAAGTAATGAGTCTGGAAACAAAAGAGTAAATCCTTTCCTCTTCCTTTTGTTGGATTCAGACATTCAAAGAATTAAAGGGTGCCCACATGTGTTGGGGAGGGCTATCTGTTTTATCACTCCTCCAATTCAAATGTTAATCTCATCTGAAAGCATCCTCATGGGCACACCTAGAAATGATGTTTAATCTGGGCTTCCAAAGCAAACATAGCACACCATCACAAAATTTAGTTTATTCAAAATAAAACAAGAAATCAAGAAAGAAAAGGGAGAATGATTTTAAAACATCAATTAATTATTTTCTGAAGATTTTTGAGCTCACAAAGACAAAATCATAAGCGCTACCAACAGGTGGATTCTTAAAAATGCTCAGATTCCAGCATGTATCATGGTGTACTGATTAGTAAGGAGCTGATAATATTCCTGGGCAAATCCACCAACTATCATTCACTTCAGGTCTTGTAGTTTACCATGTTATTGCAATGAACATGCAAATTATTAAGGATATGATAGATGTTACACTCTTGAGGTAGGAAAAAGGATGAATTTGCCTATATAGTCTTGTTGCAAGTAAAATTTCAGCATCCTTTTTTATTCTCCCTTATTTCATTCAGCAGTTCTAGGTCACCTTTTGTCCTGATCCTGTCTGATTACTAAGCAGATACAGCGTTTGGAGCTTGCTGTCAGATGTTGCTGCTATTTTCCCAGTGGGTGCATCCTGTGACCCTGACAAAGATGCATCATACCACTGATCCCTTTGATTGCTGTGCTGATTTCTATGATTGTTGCCATCTGTTATACA
Source organism: Saccopteryx bilineata (assembly GCF_036850765.1). Lineage (NCBI taxonomy): Eukaryota > Metazoa > Chordata > Mammalia > Chiroptera > Emballonuridae > Saccopteryx > Saccopteryx bilineata. The sequence continues at coordinate 95,731,291 of NC_089495.1, read as the reverse complement.
CATAAACAACATCAACAACAAAAGAGCAAACTAAAAGAAAAAAACAACAACTAATGAAAGCACTCTAAACTGAAGTAGTCCAAATTACATATCTTATTTGTTGCAACTCACAGACTAGAAATGAACAAAAGATTTTAAACAGCTAAGAGTTTGTAAAAGAGGTTCATTTTTAAAATCTTAACTTTAACATATGACAACATAAACATTATTGCAATTTTTTATATTAAAACCTTGAGATTTGTGATTTGGCTTCCCCCCCCCCAAAATTGTATCATTAATTCTTTTAAACTTAAAGATTATACCACCTAGGCCTGACCTGTGGTGGCCCAGTGGATAAAGTGTGTACCTGGAATGCTGAGGTTGCCAGTTCAAAACCCTGGACTTGCCTAGTCAAGGTACATATAAGAGTTGATGTTTCCTGCTCCTCCCCCTTTCTCTCTCTCTCTCTGTCTCCTCTCTCTAAAATAAATAAATAAAATCTTTAAAAAAGGATTATACCACCTATTATAACAGAAAATATAATTAAGATGCATTCATATTTATGGTGGCGGGAAATATGTATAAGACTTACGATAGAGAATAAAATTAAATATTTTATGGCTTTTGAAAACTTGTCATTTAAAAATATTTAAGTATAAATTGTTCTTGTGAGAGAATTAATTTACTCTATTTCTGTTGGGCAGATAAAATGTATTATGCTCACTTTGTTAAAGATTACGCTGCCCACGAGGAGGCCATCACTCAGGTGATATTAATGTGTGTTGAGAATCCTTGTAGCCTGAGGCTTGGTTTTGGGATTAAGCCTTTCCCACCCTTTTTGATGTGGGGCGGTACAATCCAATCATGCCTCAGAGAAGTGACTTTCTATTAGGGATTTCCCTACTTTGTATATTGGATTAGAGGTTGTGAAGCTACAGTATAAAGTGGGGGCGGAACGGGAGTTTGGGCTCTTGGTTCCTGAGATTATCATTAGAAGAGAGAGCAGAGGAGAGCAGAGAAAGGCCACGTGGAGGAGGCCAGGGGAAGCAGCCAAGATGGTGGACTGCTGAGTGAGATGCCAGTTTGTGTAGAGTTTGTATTTGGGATAAGGAAGGAGATGGGGAACAGAGGTGAATAAGTCTGGTGAGCTAGAAACCTTTGATTCTAGGAAACTCGGATAAGTCAGTGGCTTTGTGAGCACTGAATGTGACTGGGTTTTGGAGCCCAGTGTGTATTTTTACTTGCCCGCCGGGTGCAAGCTAGAATTAAAGACTATGGCCCATCAGTTTGTGGCTCCATTGTTTCTTTGCCGACTGTCCGAATCCAATGCGAACCTGCATGGGCCAGAAGGCTGCTGTGATAGTGGCCCTGGCTGTGGCTTCTGGCTTTACAATTTCCTTTACTCAAAATAATTGATTGTAAAAAATATTACTTGCTTACCTTTTACATCAGTCAGATGTTTAATACAGAAAAAAGTATTTATTTTTTTAAAAAATGGAAAATTACTTTCAACACTTACATCAGATGGTATAATATTTCACAAATTCTTATAAGGTCAGATCTTTAGAAATTCTAATTAAATTCAAGTTACTTGGTGACACAATTGTATATATAGCATCCAGACATCTTATAGAATTTCAGTAGAGAAAAAAAAGAATGAACTGCTGTTATAAGGTACTCAAAGCCTATTATTCCTTATTTTATATCACAGTACATGGACTATCTCTTCTGTCACCTATCTCCAGGCAAAATTGCACTTAATCTATCAAAGAGATGAGTCTCTTCAATTCTGAAAACCCTTCTGGGAACTAGATAGCACTGGTTCCTTTAATGTAAAAAAAAAAAAATTTCAAAAACCCCACTTTTAATCAGAAAGTTCCTGTTTGCACCTAACTCTTTTTATTATATATAGTATTCAGTTTATTTTCATTCAAATAATTTCAATAGAAATATTTATAATTTATAAAATGTGTATTTGGGCAGAGTTCTTTTCATCCGCTTGGACTTTCTAAAGTAAAATTAACTTGGAATAAACTTTTAAGGAAAGAGATGAATGGCATAAAAGTGATAGTTTAGAAAATTGTTGTAATCATAGAAAACAGCTAAGGACACAGCCAGGGGAAAATTAGCTAGAAAAGACTGAGAAAATTGAATTTTTTGTTACAGATAGAGTAGGAAGAGAAGTGAGAATGTAAGTGGTGATAGAAAGTGAAGCTAATGGAATAGTTTGAGTGAATAATATGTGGAATATATAAAAAAATTAGCAAAAGCATATAGATATGTGTGTGTGTATATATGTGTCATTTGTAATTATATATTATTTGGCAGTTATAAAAATAATACATACTTTTTGTGACAATTTAAAATTGTTCACCTATTTAAAATTAATATTACTATATAAATATATAAATAATTATTGATGTTTTAGTTTTTCACATTGATTCCAATTTCAGTTATTTAATTAATAAGTTGCTTAATGGACATATGAATTAATTCAATCATAAAAATTCTTATCCTTCAGTTGACACTTTTTTGAGCATCTGGACTTTTTGAGTGTATCATGATTTACTTTGTGTTAACTAAAATATTGTAGACATAAAATTATTATATGTTATAATTCTAAATTTAGATATTTCTTAAAAGCTAATTTGTCAATGTTATGATTTTTTCTTCCTGACAAAAAAATCAGTGAATTTATTTTGGATTTTTCTTTCAGACATCAATCTATGTCAAATACTAACTTAATTATGCATTGTCAAATTATAAATACTCTCTAATTAACAACCTCAGTCTCTTTCTATACAATGAGTAATCATTTATTCTATTGATAGTATTAGTGAATGGAATAGATGAAAGAAGATGTCAGGTTGCATAAAAAAAGTTAATATATCAGAAATAATAAATTGTGATCGAAACCAGTTCTTTTAAAACTACATCTTTATAGAAACTTATTTGGGTTTATTGTAAAGATCAGCAATATTATGCAAATTATTCTAGATTAATATAAGATATTTGTCTTGATCAAACAAATTTAAAAACCTTCCTTTTTAAATAAAAATTGTCCATCATATATTATTAAATGATTACATTGTATAATAAATTTTGATTTAATATTAAAGAGAAGAAAGATATATTTATACTTAAGTTTTCTGTATTTATGTAACTTAAAATGAAAAGACGTCGCTAGAAGATAATTTATTTCAATCATTCACTCATTTTGCGTATTTATTTATTATGTAGTTAAAGACTGCATGTTATGTCACTAGTACTTTACTCACATCTGTAAATATAAAAATTAAAGAAAATTGACTTTTAATAATCTTTCCCTTAGGGATCCGATAATTTCCAGAATGTAAGCAAATAAAAAATCTCTATTTAGCTGTTTATAAAAATTTAAACCGTATTAAAAACATTGCAGATTTTAAACTCTATTTATATACTTTTAATTTTAAATTATTATTTACTTATTAAAAATTAGTAAATATGAGCTAAATATACTTCCTAAAAATAAAAATAGAAGTAAAAATAAAAAGTACTCTGAAGTCATTATTAGAGAAATTTAAAGACTATCAAGTAGAGAAAATCTGTTCCAAAAAGAAGAAATACACATACATATGTAAACACCAAATTTAAAATGGTGGCAGCAATAATGAATTGATTTATATATGTATACCTGAATTAATAATTGTGGCTTTAGTAAGGAGCCCATGAGGAGAATAAAAAGTGTCAACTTTGTTTCAAAGTACAGATGAATAAGAAAAATCATTCATTAAATGTTAGTTGAATCACAATATTTCTTTTTTTTTATTTATTCATTTTTAGAGGAGAGAGAGAGGGCGAGAGAGAGACAGAGAGGGAGAGAGAGAGGAGAGAGAGACAGAGAGAGGTGGGGAGGAGTTGGAAGCATCAACTCCCATATGTGCCTTGACCAGGCAAGCCCAGGGTTTCGAACCGGCGACCTCAGCATTTCCAGGTCGACGCTTTATCCACTGCGCCACCACAAGTCAGGCCAAATCCACAATATTTCACAGTCTATAAATAAAATGGTGATTACAACCTGTTCTTACCATAAATGTTCTAAAAATTTGGGCCTTATGAGCAATAAAAATTAATAATTATTTAGTACAAAAAGTATCAATTTAGATGTAAGCATATAGTAAGGTAAAAGAGCTTCCATTTAATTACATAATGATTACATAAGAACTTGAAGAAGAGATACCACTTAATACTCTAGAAGACAACATCAATATAGCCAACACATAAAAGCAAGGACATTACTTTTGAAAAGAGATTAAATCAGAAAAAGATATAAAATATAAAATGAAGGAGAAAAAACAAAACAAACAAAAAAACAAAAGAATCTTTAACATTCATTTTAATGAGTCTAAACTTGCTTCTGAGGATACAAAAGTGTGAACATATAGTTATAGTTTCCATGATGTTCAACATCCTGGAGAAGATGAGATATACATTTGCTTTTTATTCTTTACAACATATGATAAGTTTTATAATAAATGTATTAACAAAGTGTTTTGAATGTGAAAAATAATGAATGATTAATTTTTTATTTTATTTTATTTTTAAATGAGAGGAGGGGAGATAGTGAGACAGAATTCCACATGCATCCTGACTGGGATCCACCCAGCGGCTCCTGTCTGGGGCCAATGCTCAAATCAACTGAACTATTTTTAGCACCTGAGGCTGAGGTTAGGAAACAATGTGCTATCCTCAGCATGGGGGCAGATGCTCAAACCAGTGGAGCCACTGGCTGCAGGAAGAAAAGAGGGAGAAAAGAGGGAGAGGGAAGGGGAGTGAAGCAGATGGTCACTTCTTTCTGTGTGCCTTGACCAAAAATCCTACCCTCAACATCCATATGCCCTGGCTGATGCTCTATCCACTAAGCCAACTGGCCTGGGCCTAAGTCAGTTCATGTAAAGCAGGAAGAGAAAGACAAGAGATCAAAGAAATAATAATAATAATAATAATAGTAGGTATGAGAGGAGGGTATGAGATCATTTATAGATGTGTAGGATTTAGTTTATACTCAAAGTGAAATGACAAGTCTTTAAAAGATTTTGGTTATAAGCAGAATATTGGTGGATATAGTTTTAAAAGAATCACTCTGTTCGTTACATTGAGCATATCAGTAAAAGAAGTGTTAAAATAGAAATAAATCAATTAATTTGAAGGCCAGTATAGTAATGTAGGAGAGAGATGAGAGCAAAGAATAGACTAGTTATTAGGGAAATGGGGATGAATGCTGAGAAACCAGACACCCTTTTATAAATAAAGATAAGAAATTTCTGAAAGATTATATTTGGAGTAAGGGGAAGAAAAAGTGGAGAGTTGGGATTGAGGAAAAGTACACTGAATTAAATAACAAAAAGAATACAGTTTCAAGTACCTGAGATGGCTGTGGCTAGAGAAAAAAGGATGGAATATGAATTTAATTTTCAACCCATTGAACTTGAGATATCTATTAGATGCCCAAGTTCTGTTTTAAAATAAGTCATTACTGGATAAAGAAGATGTGGCACATATACACTATGGAATACTACTCAGCCATAAGAAATGATGACATCAGATCATTTACAGCAAAATGGTGGGATCTTGATAACATTATACGGAGTGAAATAAGTAAATCAGAAAAAAACAAGAACTACATGATTCCATACATTGGTGGAACATAAAAACGAGACTAAGAGACATGGACAAGAGTGTGGTGGTTACCAGGGGTGGGGGGAGGGAGGACAGGGGAGGGAGGGAGGGAGAGAGTTAGGGGGAGGGGGAGGGGCACAGAGAACTAGATAGAGGGTGGCGGAGGACAATCTGACTTTGGGCGAGGGGTATGCAACATAATTTAATGACAAAATAACCTAGACATGTTTTCTTTGAATATATGTACCCTGATTTATTAATGTCATCCCATTACCATTAATAAAAATTTATTTAAAAAAAAGTCATTATATTTACTATTCTGGGTTTAGAAAGCTAATTTGGGGCTGACAATATATAAGCTTTAAGCCATTAATGCGGATGACATTCCAAAAGCAGTGAGTGAACTGGATAATTTGTGATTCATTCATTCAATGGAATATTATGTGTCGATAAACACAATTAATACAGGCATAAATCTATATTCTGTTTATACATATACACACATACATACACACACACACACATATATATAGTAAGCAAAATATATACTTGTTTAGCAAAAGAAGTCAGGCACAAAAGACTACACATTTAAAACTTAATGTGACTAAATTGAAGGTAGCGGTGGCCTAGGACCACATTGTCCAGTTTAGCTGTCAAAGAACACATAAAATCTTTTGATCTACTGAAAATATTCTACTTCCTTATTGTATTGCTGGTTATATGGCTAAATAAATTCTCAAAACTTTAAAACTAAGCATAACATGAATGTATAATATAATAATGTATACATTATAATGTATATTATAATGAAGTCTATTTTAAAAAAATCTGAAAGAAGAAAAAGATGAAATAGATAAAATTCCAATTGACAAGATATTTTAAAATAATAAAAATGTAATGTCATGTAAATATTATCTTTTTTATTATATTTTTGTATCTTATCTCAAATTGGGCTTTTCTAGAGATTCTTTTTTTTTTTTTTTTGTATTTTTCTGAAGGTGGAAATGGGGAGGCAGTCAGACAGACTCCCGCATGCGCCCGACTGGGATCCTCCCAGCATGCCCACCAGGGGGCGATGCTCTGCCAGAGCCATTCTAGTGTCTAAGGCAGAGGCCATAGAGCCATCTTCAGCACCCAGGCCAACTCTGCTCCAATGGAGCCTCGCTGCAGGAGGGGAAGAGAGAGACAGAGAGGAAGGAGAGGGGGGGGGTGGAAAAGCAGATGGGTGCTTCTCCTGTGTGCCTTGGCTGGGAATCGAACCCAGGACTCCTGCACGCCAGGCGGATGCTCTACCACTGAGCCAACCGGCCAGGGCTAGAGATTCTTAATGTAGTAAATATTTCTCAATAATCAATGACTTTGACATTATTATTTAATTTGTTAACACATTTTAAAAAACATTTTTTATATATTTGTCAATCAAAAAATTAGTACTCATTTATATGGTGCTCCACTGGGTACAACTTTTATTTTTTAATAAATGATCCATTCAGATTCTTAAGTTTAAACTTAAAAAAAGTTAAAAGCAAGCATTGTTTCAGTAATAACAAGGCATACACACTTTTCTAAAAAATTGTTTATTTTTATATATTTTACGAATTAATGAATACTGACGTAAAGAGTATTATTTTTACTTGGCACATGATAAAACTAAAACTAAAAGTCAGGTAATTAAAAAGAGTTCCCAAGAAAAAAAATAAGAGAATTCTTGGCCTCCTTAGAGAAAACACTATTGTAAACCATGCACAAATATACACACAGCCATATTCATATACATATACATATTTTTAGTGTTCTTTATTTAACATAATTTTTTTTTACTTTTTTTTTTCTTAAGTGAGAAGTAGAGAGGCAGAGACAGACTCCCACATGTACCCAACCAGGATCCACCTAGCAAGCCCACCAGGGGGCAATGCTCTGCCCATCTGGAGTGTTGCTCTGTTGCATCCGAAGCCATTTTTTAGTACCTGAGGCAGAGGCCACAGAACAATTCTCAGTGCCCAGGCAAACTTTGCTCCAATGGAACCTTGGCTGTGGGAGGGGAAGAGAGATAGAGAGAAAGGAGAAAGGGAAGGGTGGAGAAACAAATGGACACTTCTCCTGTGTGCCCTGACCAGGAATCAAACCTAAGACTTCCAGATGCCGGGTTGACACTCTACCACTAAGCCAACTTGCCAGGATGGCATAAATTACTTTTTTTAATTGTATTTTACTTTAAAGTGCCTATGAATTAATTTAACAAATGAGAAAAAATTAATTATTCTATTATATAAACCCTAACAATTATATAGTGATCTATATTAATATTAATGATGGCATTGTTAATATTTTATATAGTAAATATAGAATGTATTATATATATATTAATATTTTTAGTTAAACTAACTGAATAGAAATTACCCAAAGATAATAGTTTTGTTTACACTTCTACTATGCTAAATAAGGGTATCAAATTAATTTTTTTAAAAGGTATATACCATAAAAACCACATTGAATTAAATGTTTTTGTTTTATTAAATTTATTAGGGTGACATTGATTAATAGGATTATATAGGTTTTAAGTGTACACTTCTAATACATGATCTGTATGTTGCATTATGTTCCCACTACCCAAAGTCAAATCATTTTCCATAACCATATATTTGGCTGCCTTGAATACCCACCACTCTCAACCTTCTTTCCTCTGCTAACCACAATACTGAGGTCCATTTTTATGGGTTTCCATTTTATATTGTAAATATGAGTGAAATCATATAGTTCTTAGCTTTTTCTGACATTACTTGTAGCATAATATTCTCTCAAGGTCTATCCATGTTGTTGCAAATGGCAGAATTTTATCTTTTTTATGGCTGAGTAGTATTCTATAGCAAATGACAGCTTCTACAAGGAGTTAATATCCAAAATATATAAATAACTTATACAACTCAATAACAAACAAAAAAACAATCCAATTAAAAACCGAGCAGAAGACCTAAACAGATACTTTTTCCAAGAAAACATTCAAACAGCCAACAGATATAGTAGAAAAGATGTTCAACTTTACTACCTATTAGAAAAATACAATTCAAAACTACAATAAGATACAACCTCACATTTGTGAGATAGACTGTTATCAACAAGACAGGCAATAACTAGTTTTGGAGAGGCTGTGGAGAAAATGGAACCCTCAGACAGTGCTGGTGAGAGTGTCCGTTGGTACAGCCACCATGTAAAACTATCTAGAATTTCCTCAAAAAATTAAATATAGAATTGCCATATGACCTAGATTTATTCACAAAGTTATATGCAGCCCTATGTTCATTGCAGCATTATTCATGGTGGCCAAGACATAAGAGACAACCAAAGTGTCCTTCAATAGAGGATTGGGCTAACTTTTTTTAGGCCTTAAACAACCATGATCTTTAGGAAGATAAAAATGAATGAATTTAATAATCTGACCTACTTTAATTCTGGAATACTTTCTCACTGTCAATATAGGAATGATGCAAAAGGTCTTTTCACTAAGTTTGAAGGCCCAGATTGTAGTCAGAGCTGGTGAAGCACCTAGAATTTGCTAGGTAGGAAATCAGATAAGACAGCTGTGTTAAAGAAGGGGGCACAGAAATCTGAGTGAAACTTCATCATTTCTCATTGATTAAGGCCTGGGATAAACATACAAGTCTGGGATGAAGATACAAAGTCATGCAGTCCCACGGGACATGGTGTTACAGGCCAGCCAGAGTGGAGATCTTGCTGAGTATTTCATGCATATAATTGAGTCTGAGGAAGATACGGACTTTAAAAATAAAATGGCACACGTAAGGGTCATGCTTTGGGATTAGGCATATGATTGAAATATTCTGAATCTTTTTGGAAATAAAATGTAAATTATAAATAAGACTATGACTATTAAAATTAAACTGTGGTTTCCAAAAACTTAAGCTGTTCTTATTTTAGACAGAAGGGTTAATTTTTGGATAGTTCAGCAGTATTTAATAACTTACTAAGTTTGACCAAAATATTAATAAATATTTTTTAAAAAGCTGACATAAAACTTTATTGAATATGACTTGGAAAATAAACCAATTGGGATCTCATATCAGGCTGCTTAAAATAGTTACAAATGATCCACCTTTTAAATAAATAATACTACTTTATAAAAAAAATTTTTTTTGTATTTTTCTGAAGTGGGAAATGGAGAGGCAGTCAGACTCCCGCATGCGCCCAGCCAGGATCCACCCGGCATGCCCACCAGGGGGCGATGCTCTGACCATCTGGGGCATTGCTCTGTTACAACCAGAGCCATCCTCAGCGCCTGGGACAACTTTGCTCCAATGGAGCCTTGGCTGCAAGAGGGGAAGAGAGAGACAGAGAGGAAGGAGAGGGGGAGGGGTGGAGAAGCAGATGGGCGCTTCTCCTGTGTGCCCTGGCTGGGAATCAAACCTGGGACTCCTGCACGCCAGGCCAATGCTTTACCACTGAGCCAACCACCCAGACCTATAAAAAATTTTGAGCGTATCAATTTTATATCAAGAAAGTTATTTCATAATATTCCTTATTTAAATAAAAATACACAAAAAATTAATTTAATGATTATTTTTTTAAGTTTTTAACATGAGTCAATCAAAATACTGTTTTATTGAATGTGGTGGAAGAAAAAATACCTGCAGTTAAATCACTGATTGACCTAATTTCTTTTAGTATCTAGTCTTTGGTATTTCATGTTTTAAAGGTTTTGCTCCTTTAAAAAAACTGAGTTGCGAGATCTTTTTCTGTGTCACGATTTATGAACATCCATTATAGGTAGACACTGAAAAGATTAAAACTGTCATGTCTGGTAGTGTACACTGATAGAAAACTTCCACTTTCATGTCTAACTTTGTTTTGAAAATGTGTTAAATATTATACTGCCCATCATGTTAGTATATAATATCTAAATATGGTAGATAATTTAAAAGCACTTGGTGTGAATGTTATGCCATCTATCAATTAGTGCATATTGAAAGAAAAATAAATGATATGTACTCTTCTGAAAGATATTCAATACAAAGATTCTTTTCTAATGGTAAGTTTATCTTGCATGCATTTTCCTTTTCTTATAGTTGATAATATAGCTAATAGTAATTGTTATTAATAGAAGGCTTCACATTCCGAAGTTCTCACCAAATAAATAAACCACATATGAGTGGTTCAAAATTTTTTCATAATTACATAATACCATACTGCTAAACATGTCTTTGTCTTTCTTGTGAGTTTATCTAGATTTCATTAGCATTATAAAGCTTACAACATAATTTGTTAGAAGAATGATGGCTAATATTGCTCTAGTAATTTGAATTTATCTTTTACTTGGCAGATAATTAAAAGATAAGGATGTAATTTTATCATGCATGTTTATTTTACCCATCCTGATCAATAAATACATTCTGAAATAGAATAAGTAACTTGAATCTAATGTCAAATGAATAAATAGCTCAGAGTTTCAAAATTAATTTTGATCAAAATGTCTCTGATTGTGTTTTATTATGTTTTTAGATTTCAAAGATTTTGAATATGTCTTTTTTATCTTTCAATAATTTTAGAATACTCATATCTATTTTCTAATAAAATTAAATTTTTGCCTTATCTTCTCTGTCCTTTCAATTTTCAATTATATGTGTAGTAGAACATTTGGTGTCATCCAATAGCTCTTGTATGATATGCATTAAATTCTTCTCACCATTTTCACATTTTGGTTTGGATAATTTTTATGGGCCTATTTTTCAGTTCATTTATTATTTTTCTTACCTGAGTGCAATCTTCTATTACATCCAAGAAAATAATTTATAATGTTCAATATCACGCCTTTTTTTTAATTCTAACATTTGACCTTTTATAAAATTCTTTTAAAAATTGATTTTAGAGAGAGAGAAGAAGAAAGAGAGATAGGGACATTGATTTATTGTTCCACTTATTAATTTTTAAAAATATTTTATTTATTCACTTTGAAGAGGGGGAGAGAGAAAGAGAAAGGGGGAGGAGCAGGAAGCATCAACTTCCATATGTGCCTTGACCAGGCAAACCCAGGGTTTCGAACCAGTGACCTTAGCATTCCAGGTTGAAGCTTTATCCACTGCGCCACTACAGTCAAGCTGTTCCACTTATTTATGCATTCATTGGTTGATTCTTATATGTATCCTGACCAGGAATCAAACCTGCACATTTGGTGTATGGGGACCACATGCTAACCAACTGTGCTATCCGACCAGGGCCTCGCCTGACTTTTTAAAGAATGTTCTTTTTCCGTTAGACGACTGCAGCTATTATTAAGTAGTATTCATCTTTTCCACAAGTTCTTGAAACATACAAACATAGTTATTTTGAAGTTCCTATGTAAGGACTCCAATTTCTGGGTCATTTCTGAATTTTTTTTTAAATTATTTTATATTTTTATAATGGTTAGGAGGTTTCTTTTTTACCTTCTTTGTTTTTCTTATAATTCAGGCAAAGTAAGCAGGTAGAGCAAGGACACTATGGCAAAAGTATGCCTGGTATGTTCAGGAGCATTAAGACTACTACATTAAGACTGGAAGTGAGTGAGAGAGGAAAGAGAAGCAATATAAAAGCTATGAGGAGAGCCAGGTCATTTGCGGTTTTATGAGCCATTTTCAGGACCGTGACTTTTACTATCCAAAACATGAGAAGAGACTTTGAAGAGTTTTGAGTTTGAGCTGTATATTGGGCATCAGGTATAGATGCAAGCAGTCCTTTGGATATGCAAACCTCAAGTATGGGAAAGAGGACAACCATCAAGACTTCAATGTGAGGCACAACTGTTTTTATATACAAAAAGTATGGCTCTTTGCTGACTTCAAGATCTTGTGGGTGATAATTTATTCCTTGTCTGACTATTCAGCTCCCCTTTGCAAATGTAGTTTGTGCAGTCAAGGACACATGTCCAGATGAGTTCCCTGTGGCCGCCTCTGAACACGGTTTCAGTTACTTAGAAATTCTGCCAAACTGTCCCAATTATAATGGCAACCCTGTGTAGGCCTTTCCTTCAGTACAATTTGCAGAAGATAACCAAGCGATGACTCCTTGTAGGAAATATAGACGAACTTTGTACTTCCTTTTAGGTATATCCAAATAAACGCATGTGAAGCATTTTTCAGCAGGAAGAAACCTATAGGGGGAAGAGATAGTCTGCTATAGTCTAGCAACCATGCTTCAAATCCCCCTGGTAGTATAAGACCTGACAATTTATTTTTCTTATATTGTAATACAAGTGACTGACTTAAGCTTTGATTAGTCATCCATAATCTAGAAAAAAGATGTTTACTTCAGGAGGGTTATATTAAATAAACATATTACCAACTACACTACTATAAAGAACCTGGCTGCCTCTTCTCACTGAGATGCTTCTGTTTTAGAGATCATGGTTGATACTGGTAACTGATTTTGTGCTACTTGGTGTTATCTGTTCCTGAGATTTAAATTCCCATTCTGATATTTTAAATTCACCAACAAAGAATGAGCTTGGGAACAAATAGGCCCACCCTTGAACCCTAAAATAAGCAGAAGCACAAGCTTTCTATTTCTCTCTCTCTTTCTCTCTCTCTCTCTCTCTCTCTCTCTCTCTCTCTCTCTCTCTCTCCACAACCTCCTTGTGTGGCAACAGTTGTGTTGTGTTATTTCAGATATTGTAAGAAATAAACTTGTATCTTTTTAAAGGTTCTTGGTGATTGTTGATGAAGGTTATAGTACAATTCTAATAGGAGCTACAAGGGTTGTTTCAGTCACAGCCTTTGTTATTGATAAGCTGAAACTAGCACAAAACACCCTTATTGCTATAGTGAATCACTCCAAGAATTTTAAACTTCATTTTGGCCATCCTTTTTTTTTTTTTTTTTTTGGTATATATGGCAAAGTTTGCCATTATAACACATTTTATTTGTTTACTATCTTAATAGGTTTTATAACATAGTAGCTTAATATAGCAAATATTAAATTGGTCTTCATACGTACTTTTGTACCATACTAGACAAATGTTAGAGGGAACTTATTTGGGAATAATGGGTATATAAATGTTATTTAAAGCCAGAATCTAGAAGTCATTACAAAGTCAGTGAGTAAAGATAGAGAATAAAAAGTAACAAGATTGAAGCTATAGAAATACTCCTACATTAAAAGATTTATGAGAAGAAAGGAAAATAGTGAGATAGAAATATAACCCAAAGATGAAGTAAAAAAAAGTGGGAGTGGTCAAGTGTGTCAAATGTTGCTGAAAAGATCAAGGAAGATAAAGACTAATGTGACTATTGCATTTAAAAACCTGGTGGTCACTGAAAAACAGATGAGAGCACCATTCATGGTGTATGGGAAGGAAAAAATAGTTGGAAATTCAGAACTTATTTTCTTAAATATAGTGGAATATGAATATTGATAAAAATTAGAAAAATGAATTGATGAGTCTATATCTAAAAGTATGCTTTAGTACATATCTAAAAATTATACATGCAAAGGATCCTAAGATCAGAAGACAATGTCCATCAATTCTGTAAATTATGAATTGTAGATTTATATATATTATAATATAAAGTTATTTCCAGTAATTATATTTTAGGACTCAAAAACACAGTTGTCTTGTAGTTCTATTTTTATATATTTAGAAAAATGGCCCTGGTCAGTGGATCAGTGGGTAGAGCATCAGCTGAGCATATGGACATCCTGGGTTCGATTCCCAGTTGGGGCACACAGGAGAAGTACCCATCTGCTTCTCTCTCCACCCCTCCCCCTTCTCTTTCACTTTCTCACCCACAGCCAATAGCTCTTGGTCTAAGTGTCAGCCTCAGGTTCTAAAAATAGCTTGGTACATTAGTATCAGCCCCAGATAGGGTTACTGGGTAGATCCCAGTCAGGGCATATGCAGGAGTCTGTCTCATTATCTTCCCTCCTCTCATTAAAATAAAAAAAAGAAGATCAAAGGGGATTGTTTATGTAAATAATCATATTAGTATAAAAATTATATTTATACCTTTGAATATAATAGCAGTAATTTTATTGAAAAGTCATCTTAAAACATTTTTTCTATTTTTACTTTAACCTTATTAGTATTAGATTAAAAACAAATGTATTTTAGTAAATTAATATATACTCTTCTCTATATAGCCATCATACCTTAAATTGGGAGTTGTCAAAATTTACATACACACATTCATAAACACAGCCATACTCAAAAGTATAGCTTTCCTAAGCTTTAGTAATACCATCTGACACCACAGTAAAAGTGTGAATTGCTAAGAGGTTTAAAAAAACAAGATTCTGGGAGGTAAGATGAAGTTGATGAGTTATATTTCCAAGGCAACAAGTAATGGTTCCTGGGAGAAATTCCTCACTGTCAAATTCTAAAGGTGTTACTGTTGACTTATTCCCAAACTGGCAACCATTTGCCTCTGGTCAAGAACAAAGTCAGAGACATATGAAAGTGATTGAAAAGAGTATAACAGAATGACACTTAGTTTCTAAGTACCAAGCAAAAGAAAAAAAAGAGTGATCTTAGATACAAAGTGGTGATCTCATTTAAATCACAAAATATAAATTAAGCATATCTAAGAACTACTTAGAAATACAAGGTATACTATAATTAGGCTTTATTTGAAATAAACTCTTGAGGCCACTGGTAGTCTTCTAGTAGCTATTTAATATTTACTTTATTATGTTGTCCCTTAAGTAGCTCCCTGTTGGAGAAAAAAAATAGTAATGTAGGCTATTTTTACCTTGTTCATTAAATCAGTTGCATTATCTCTTGTATTGAGTACTTTTCGCTGTTGTTTCTTTAATGGTGCTTTGCTGTTTGTCTTTTGTTTCTCCCTTGCCCCCATTCAATTAGCATTTAATGTGTTTTGATTTTTCATTCATAATCCATTTTCAATTATGAGCCAATTATTCATTATTACTGTGAGAAATAAATATAAAAATTTATTTGAAGACATAAAATGAGTTAAATCAAAGTCTTCTTAAAAAGAAAACCCTTAAACCAACATACCAAATATATTAGACAACTAATTAGAGCTTGAATGGAAAAAGACTCAATGGATTACAATAATAATCTTTTTCAAATAAAATAATTAATTTAGGTTATATTTGGAGATGATCAAAGAGAGAAAGATTTGTTTCCAGTAAAACGTTTACTAATTAAACTCAGTTGTTGATTTTAAATTCAAATTGATCACAAGCAATGAATAAAGTGTGACTATAAGACAGAATTTCTCAGTAATTCATGGAAAATTGATTATAGTTGTAGTTAATTGTTTTGGTACAATATTTGTTCACGTTTCTTTTTTGAAAACTTATTTACTTTGGTTACTATAAAATATAAAAAAACTTGTTTTTAACACAAATTATTATTCCATTTATTTTTATTTCATCATTTAATAACTTATGTTTGTCTACACAATTTGGAACTCTACAATAACTGTCTATTTTTCAGTAATAAGCTCACATGTAAAGAAAACTTAATTCTAAAGGTAAAATCAAATGCATATCATTAGTTTCTAAAACAGACATTAAAATAAATAACACAGGGGCCCTGGCCTGTTGGCTCAGCGGTAGAGCGTCGGCCTGGCGCACGGGGGACCCAGGTTCGATTCCCGACCAGGGCACATAGGAGAAGCGCCCATTTGCTTCTCCACCCCCCCCCTCCTTCCTCTCTGTCTCTCTCTTCCCCTCCCGCAGCCAAGGCTCCATTGGAGCAAAGATGGCCCGGGCGCTGGGGATGGCTCCTTGGCCTCTGCCCCAGGCGCTAGAGAGGCTCTGGTCGCGGCAGAGCGACCCCCGGAGGGGCAGAGCATCGCCCCTGGTGGGCGTGCTGGGTGGATCCCGGTCGGGCGCATGCGGAAGTCTGTCTGACTGTCTCTCCCTGTTTCCAGCTTCAGAAAAATACAAAAAAATAAAAAAAATAAAAAAATAATAAATAAATAAATAACATCAGGAATATAAAAATATTTATATTTTTATTTTAAATTCTGAAGACTATATCAAAATGTAGTCTTCTTCTGGTTGTGGTTTTTAATATAAAAGTTTAGAATTATCAGAGTATTTTTCACTTACTTGGCCTATGCTAGTAATGGAGTAGAGTCTTTGGCAAGTTTTTGCTAAGCTAAAACTCAGATAAAAAGGAATGAAGCTCCAAAATAGGTTTTCAGATTGTGATAGTCAAAGACATGGGTTTCCCTGACTCTCCTTCAAGACTTGTTGTCTTCTTCCAAAAAATGCTGTAAGCAGACAGCCTTTACTTGACAGTTTCTTTCAGATGTTCATCAGCTGCCTGGGGTCACACCCTTCTGTATCCCATCACTGAGCAAGATGAAAGTGTCTAGGACCTGCCATTTCAGCTCAATGTAGCACAAATCTGATGGACAATATTCATTTCACAAATTGTCATAATTTAGTCCGAAATGATCTAGACTAATTTATTATCCTGTAGATCAAAACACTGATCCATGATATTGATGCTATTATGCTGATGATATAGCAGGAGGAACAAGATGCATTCCTGGATATCAGGAACTATTTATTCAGATATACCATTCACAGTGGCATCACAAATATGAAATATAAAGATTTAATTTTACTATGCAACTTTACTTATATTAGAATAGGTTTTATAAATTTAAAACACACTATCATTACCTGAATAAATTCTTTGAAATATGAAACATATGTGACATGACACTACTAGCAGAGTTTTCACATTTTATCATTTCTGAAATAAGGATGGATCCTAATTTTGATGCTATCTCACAATGGTCTTGGCTATTTTTTTTCATATTTTAGTGCATTTGAAATCAGGGTCTATCTAATAATTAATTAAATCTGACACTTAATGACAAACGGCAGGTTGTTCCAGTAGATGCTGCCATATACGTTTTCACAGTATTTCTTTTTGATAAATAAGTTAATAAATACATTTTCCTTGATTTTCTTCTGGTCACGCACATGATTATCTGAATTTTAGGTCTTTTCATTGCAGAGTTATTACAACAAATGAAACTATTTCATATAAGATCAATGAACAATAGTCTAAAAGAAAAAAAACAATTGTATATGCTATGAGGGATATTTGAATAGTCTGGAATGTTTGAACTGGACAATAAAAATGTAAGAGATAGTCTTTAAAATTCAGCAAGGTAGTATTTGAAAAATGGGAGAATAGAGAATAAAGAGGAAGAAATTGATATTTCTCTTAACAAGATGGTTTAACATTTCTCATCTCATTTAATTATTTTAGCAGAAGCTCTGAAATAGTTTTTTTTTCCATCCTTAGATAAAGGAAATAAAATTATATAATATAGTATGTAGGGTCTTTAAACTTACAATCCATGACCTCAAACAGTAATGAATATGAGCCAATTAAGTTAGATTCCAATTTGACGTGAAGAATCTGTAATAAAGGTTATAAGAGAAGTACATGATTAGATCTAACAAAGATTGTAGATACTTTAAAAACCATATTCAGGATGATGGTCATATAAAACCTTGATTTAAGATCCATTGCTACTGTTAGATTTTGAGATTCTGTGGAAAATAAATTAATGATTGAATACCACATGGTATATAATAGAGATCTTAATTCTAAGCCTTTATTTTACAAGCACTGTATCAGTCAGGAAACAATAAAAAAAATTGGAAATACATATAAGTATATAAGCATAAAGAATGTTATGAAGGGAATTAGTTGCATGATTAATGAAGGGGCTGAAAATTCAAACTGGATGTGATGAACTAGCTTAAAAATAGCAACAGAATGAAAAAATGTTTTAGGTGATATTATTTGAGACGAGGGACAAGACAAGAGTCATTGGCAGAAGACTCAGTTTATTACTAGAGATTCAGTCCAAAGGGAGGAGGAGGGAGAGGAAAAAGTGAAAGAACAAGATTGAGGGCCCTCGCTAGTTTGTTCAGTGGTAGAGCATCAGCCTGGCATATAAACCTCCTGGGTTTAATTGCCAGTCAGGGCACACAGGAGAAGTGACCACCTGCTTCTCTCCCACTCTCCCTAACCTCTCTTTCTCTTTCCTTCTTGCAGCCAGTGGTTTTATTGGTCTGAGCATCAGCCCTAGGTGCTAAAAATAGCTCAGTTGATTTAGGCATAGGCCCCAGACAGGGATTGCCGGATCCCGATCAGGGTGCATGCGGGAATCTGTCTCACTATCTCCACTCCTCTTACTTAAAAAAAACAAAAACAAAAACGATTACAAATGAAAAACCTAGGCTACTTCCTTCTTTCTCCCACCTTCTAGTGCAGGGGTCGGGAACCCTTTTGGCTGAGAGAGCCATGAATGCCATATATTTTAAAATGTAATTCTGTGAGAGCCATACAATACATGTACGTTATGCATTATCCAATAAAAATTTGGTGTTGTCCCGGAGGACAGCTGTGATTGGCTCTAGCCACCTGCAACCATGAACATGAGCAGTAGGAAATGAATGGATTGTAATACATGAGGATGTTTTATATTTCTAACATTATTATTTTTTTTTATTAAGGATCTGTCTGTGAGCCAGATGCAGCCATCAAAAGAGCCACGTCTGGCTCGTGAGCCATAGGTTCCCGACCCTTGTTCTAGTGTTTGTAGAATCTCTGCTTGGTCAAATATACAACCGTACACAACTGACCTGGAACTTTGATGCTTTATCTGCAGCAATCAGCACTTGCAGAGAAAGATGAAGAACAACCTTTAGGGGCACCAGGCCCAGAACCTGAGCAGTTAGATGGGTGGTATGTTACTTTTGAAATATCAGCAAAGACAATCTTGAATGACTCACTTTCTCTGACCCTATGTGTTTAGTTTTGAAATAGGAATCTTACCTATCAGGGAAGTAAGAAACCATCTCTTGTCACAATTTTATGTATATTTCTTTGTGTTTGGATGGGAAATAAAAAAGTAGAGAAAAGAGTTTAGTGGCCCAGTTTTTCAAATGCTGTTTGTTTTCATAGGGATTTAATTAAAATGAAAAATGGTTTTGATATATCATCACTCGAAAATAAAATTGATTCAGGGAGGTGAGTAAAGGTTGCATTTATCCAGGTTACTAGGGGAATAGTAGTTTTCTTAAAATCATTTTATTAAAAAGCAATGAGTACAAAATTAGAGTGCTACCCTGAGGATTTCTTTTCCAGTTTATCATTCAGCTGCTTCCTCACTTGACTTCATGTGGGTTCCCAACTTCCTAACGTGGAAAACTTTGCAGCAAAGTAAGCATGAACCCAGTGTAGATGTTGTAGATAGTGACAAAGGAAAGGAGAAAGGTACCATGAAAAGGAATGATTTCTCAAGAATGATACTACAGTCCTAATTTTTTTTTTTACAAAAAAGGTTTTCAAATAAGAAAAAAATAGAACACTAGCATAAGAAACTATGAATATAAAAGCATGGTAAGTCATGTTACTTATCTGTTAAAGTTTTATAATGTTCCAACGTGAGGGAGAAGGAAATTTTCTTTGAGACATATTGTAAATGTAGCTATCAAAAGTAATATATGCACCTAGGATATAGAGCTTTAGAAGAAACTACATAATAATGCAGAAGAGGGGGAACATAGATTATTATATTGGTTAGAAATAGATGGATTGACACTAAATTAATAACTACATGAACATTATAATGCCTCTTAAATATATAAAGAGGAGAAAAGTGCTGAAATACTTGGAATCTTAAAAAAACCACAGATTTTTATATTTTAAAATCATAAAGGCAGTATTGGGAAATGACAATTATGCAAGGCTTTTTGAAAGGTGAATAGCAAGTACCTCTTTGGGATCTTACTGATATGAAAAGGATTTATGTCATTAAACATAATAATAAAAAGTAAAATATGGGTTTTTAAGTATTTTTTATGATTTACCACTTTTATTCAGATGAAGATTTTTTTCCTGTTGAATTAGATTGTAATAGTACTAGTTTAGAAACATCATTGATTGTGTATTTTATCTATGATCTAAGAAGAAATATGTCAATTCATGCATCAATGTTTATGTTGGGTGTACTCCAAGTCAATTAGGTGTTGGATGGAGGAATTAATTGTAGACAGACTCTCTAAAAGTCTGTGATGTTCAAGATCCTGAACTGATTCTCATACTAAGGGCTGTCCATCCAAAATTCTCTCTTATGTAACAGTTGCAATCTGTTGTAATAACTCTTAAATGGAAACTAGTAGAACTCAGATAATTCTGTGTATTACCAGTATAGCACACAGTAAAATGTATTTATCAACTCACTCATTATTGAAAAAAATGTACAGAAGTATCAAAGCCTGCAGGTGTTTTCATGTATTAAACAAAAGATATATTTAATAGAATACAAACTACAAATGAGAGTCATGTCTTACACTGATAACTGAAAATGTTTTCATTCTAGCATAGTTCAGATGTAATTGGAATTTGCTGTTGGAGTAATACAAATAGTTATATTTCACACCTAATCAGTTTTACTTTTATGTGAAAACTCTCTTTTATTCCTGTGTTATTATGATAATTATAACATAGGATACAAGTTTCTTTTCATTAGCCATTTCCTTTAAGCAAACAAATATGATGCTAAAGAAGAATGTCCAACTTATTTAAAATTATTTGTTAGTGATTTATTTATAATATGAGAGTGCTTTGAGAATGATTTTCTGTCATCAAAGATAAGACTGCCTGTTACTGATGTCTTTGGTTTACTCAGTAAGCAAAAATTTTCTCTCAGCAACATAATATCCATCTTTATAAACATTTTTTAGACACTAGAATGCTTATATCATTCATTATGTAGTCCCAACAATTGCTTTAAGATGTTTTAAAATGTGCTAACATGGACAGGAGCAAAATTTACTAAGATGTGGTATTAACAGAATATACATATGAACTTGGTGTTTTTAGTTTGTCAATTAATATATGACAGTCTACTTAAGGTAATCTATGTATAGCTTACAAACAAAGCAAAACTTGCTATACAAGCAAAAAAAATTATTACAATATGTTCATGCTCAAACCCCAAATAAGTTATTTTGAAACATGTATCATTATGTCATTTTTCCTAACATGATCTGCTGATTTTTTTAAAACAAGAAACATAAAGACAATAAAAGGTAAATGATGAGTATGTAATGTACAGCTTGGTGACTGTAGCTGGTAATACTATATTGTATATTTGAAAGATGCTAAGAGTAGATCACAAAAGTTCTCATCACAAGAAAAAATTTCTGCACTATGGATAGTACTGGATGTTAACTAGAATTACTGTGGTGATATTTTCATAATATATACAAATATTAAATCATTATCTTGAATACTTGAAACAAATACAAAGTTGTATGCCAAGAATACTTTTAATAAAGAAAAAATAGAAAAGAAAGGACTCTTAACTTCAAATTGAAGATATAAGAATAATGGATGTATTAAGATGTAGAATAGTATTTTAGTAATATGTTTCTAATATTTTTCAACTAATTATAAATAATTAGAAAATTTTTCAAATTTTAAACTTTTAGCATTTAAAACTATTAACTTTCTAAAATGAAAATATGTTGAGTTAATATGGTGGCTATGTTCTTAAGGATGACTTTAAAAGGCAATAACTTCACTAATTTGGGACAAAAACAAACAAGAAAAATGTACATTCTTCTCAGAATTTACCAAAAATGTCACAATTTTCATAGAGATTAATTTATTTTTTTTTATATCTTGTTACTCTTTCCTCACACAGATACATCCAGTCTTCAGCAGCAGGAGAGACAAGTGACTTAAAATACTTCATCCACTAGTGTGTATACATGAAGCATTAGATAAATGAAAACAAAATTAATATTTTCCCCAAATAACTTTTTCCCTACTTTCCATGAGAAAATCAAGCATAAACCTTTATGAAAATAAATTTGCATGAAATGGAAACATATTTTTCTTTTTTATTTACCTAAATATTTAAATATGAGAAAGAAAATCATAGTCCTCCTGGATATTTTTTTCACCTTTTCACATTTAAAGATTCACAATGAACAACAATAAAACTATTCAGCAATAAAAAATACAGGCATTGTTTAAGGAATCACAACAAATGCCACAGTAAGAACTAAGCTTACTCTGAGGGATCATTAATTAAACTTTAAGCTACAAAAACATTTATGTAGCTTACTTTTATCCCTCCTTACCCTAAAATTTTCAGTTATTTACTTCTGTCATTATCCCATTTACAATAGTTCACAACTCCATTCATTTGTCAATATTAGCTTTCTTATAACTATTTTAAAATCACTTTTAAGAAAATATATTAATATAGAAATTGAGAATATTAGAAAGTTGTCTGCCTCCAGTTTTCAATTGTGTTATTTCTAGGTCTTCTTGTGTTGGCATCAGCTATTACTTGTAATCCACTTTCGGATTTAGGCCGCTTTGAAGTTTGTTTTCTTAACAGGTGATAGTCTTGTGTACTGATCTCAGCAGGGGGCTATTTAAAACTGTATCCAGGAATGTGGTGGGTATAACCTGAGACTCTGGAAGCCTCATCTGTCAGTTATTCTCTCTGGGGGCAGAGTGTACTTTTTTTTTTTTTTTTTTTTTGTATTTTTCTGAAGCTGGAAACAGGGAGGCAGTCAGACTCCTGCATGCACCCAACCGGGATCCACCCGGCACGCCCACCGGGGGGCGATGCTCTGCCCATCCAGGGCGTCACTTCTGTTGCGACCAGAGCCACTCTAGCGCCTGGGGCAGAGGCCAAGGAGCCATCTCCAGCGCCCAGGCCACCCTTGCTCCAATGGAGCCTTGGCTGTGGGAGGGGAAGAGAGAGACAGAGAGGAAGGAGAGCAGGAGGGGTGGAGAAGCAGATGGGTGCTTCTCCTGTGTGCCCTGGCCAGGAATTGAATGTGGTACTTCTGTACGCCAGGCTGACACTCTACCACTGAGCCAATGGGCCAGGGCTCTGGGGGCAGAGTGTTTTCACAGCTTCAGTAGAGGTAAGTGTATCTCAGATCTACATGGAGACCTGAGTTACAGCCTCTCTTCCCCACTTCTTATTTTCAGCTGTGTCTTGTTGTGCTGCTTGGAGCTGGAGGGATGTCTCCTACTGTTTTATCTTTATAACATTAAATCCTCTTATATCTTCTCCAGCCAAAAATGAATATCCCCACATATATACAAAGACACAAACACACACACGGTATCTCATCACTTAAGATATTTTCTGATCTAATGCCTTTCACCTTTCTTTGATTTATTACTTATTTCTCAATTCACTGCAGTGAGGCTTCTAGCCCTACCACTAGAATAAGTTTTCTCAAACCAATATCATCAACAAAACTATCATTAACTAACTCTTATTAATGTTTTTATTCCAAATGTGCTTAACTCTACTAAAGTATTGTGAAGAGTTAACTTTTTAAAAAATATTTTCATGCTGGGATTTAAAGTTATCAACTTCATAATATCCATAGATATAATATTTGGTTTTAATAACAATAAAATAGTATATATTATATAGGATGAGGTACTTATTTATTCAATCTCTTACTCCATAAATATTTATTGAATATATATGATTGTCCAAGAACTAGGTTAGTTGTTCAGACTGCAATAATGCTTATCACAGGTGCAAAAAATTATTCAATTCCATTTATGGCATAAAAGAAAAAATGAAAATAAAGCCTAATACAAGAAGATATAACTAGACTCCCTATCTATCCTGAGTAATCACAAATGTCTTCTCAAAGCACTGAAGGAGGTGCCAGAGTAAATTCAGTAAGGAAAAAGCATGAGCAATGTTTGTGAGAGAAAACTGGCAAAGGGGAATTAAAGGACCTGAAAGAAGGTCAGTGAGGTTGGAATACATAAGCAACAAGTTTGGGATATATAATTCCTATCTTTGGCTTGAGATAAGACTGGAGAATTACCGTATTTTTTGCTCTGTAAGATGCACTCCCCCCCCCCAAAAAAAATGGAGGTGAAAATGCCCATGCATCTTATGGAGCAAAAAATACTGTATTTTATTAAATATTTTAACACACCATTTGGTTCAGAATATTTTTTTATTTTCTTCCTTAAAATGCTAGGTGTGTCTTATGGTCAGGGGCGTCTTATGGAGCAAAAAATACAGTAGGTAGTGTCTTGCTTATTCAAGGTCTTATAGATCAAGTGATTTGGCACTTTGTAGTGTGAGCTTGCAATAAAACTGTACAAGTTAAGATTAATGAGAACTCACTTCTTGTAAGACAGATTAAAGAGATTCACTGCCTCTATGACATTGATGGTGATCTAACAGATTTTTACAGGCAGAGAAGGGTGAGAGTTGATGGCAACCCAGAACACAGAAGTGTCATAAGCAAAGAGGTCAGGAAGAAAAGGGTAATAAAGTGCTCAGTGGAGGTATGATCTCATGCTTCCTAGAGTTGGTATTCTGCCAATGAAACACGGACTTCTTTCCATGTCTAGTCCTGGAAAACGTAATTAGACTTTAGACTACACTTTTCTGTATTCTGGAAGAAACCTGGAAAGTGAGATTTTTAATGATCCATATACAAAGCAAATACCCACCTATTATATAAAAATAAATAATATTTCAGAATACATGATGTGATTTTATAATTAAAATATGATGCATTTATAAATATTAGAAACTTTGTTTTTTTTAAATCTAGATTTATCATATATAATTTTTTTATAAGTATTATTCACCAGAGGGTAGGAATCCCTTTAAAGAAAGGTGGTATGATCTTACCTGACTCTGTTTTTACTGCCTGCTTTTAAGATACACTGGACTAGGGGAAAAAAGACTTCCTCACTGTGGGGAAAATTTTACTTCTCGTCTGTACTTAAAGAACTTAACTACAGAACATCGTTTGAAGTGGTTCCAACCTAGGGAGTCACTGGCATCTACTTTTACACTGGATGTTTGTTGTAAGTTTTACAGATCAACAAGGGTCACTTTTATTTGCAGTTGTCTGCTAATTGCTATATTTTAATAGCTTAATTAAATGCTGTGTGGAATTAGCTACTATGATTTCTCAACTCTAAGACAAAGTTGAGTTTTTTGTTCCAGTAAAAAATAAAACTATGTCCAGGCAACAATTTATTCCATGGGATTGTTAATTTCAGGCATTGTAATACTGACGACAGTTTCAGGCATTGTAATATTGAAAAACCTTGAGCAAATGGACCTGAGGAAACTATTCTTCAGTTCATTTGAGATGGCTGTAGATAGTTCTCAGAAATGACTAAGGATGACATTTTTGGAATTATTAATCTAGATCCAGTAGATGAGATTGTCACATGTAGTGATCTGGATCAAAAGAAAGCATAGTTAATTTAATATACAAATAAGCAACATATGGTAAATCAAGAGACATATGTAGATATCTTTCATGATTAAGAATTTCTAATTACTTACATTTAAATAAATTATAAACCCATAGCAAAACTTCCATCTAATTCTCTTGTGTCTTTTAAAAGAAGGCTATTTTATGGTCACTATCTCAGGAAAATATAGAAAGAATTGATGAGAGTAGACACGCATTTTAATATTTGCTATCACGACAAGTGCAACTAAAATGGTTGTTGCTCTACAGTGAAAAATCCCCTCAAAGCCACCTTGGACTAAGGACAGAAGGGAGGGGGCAAATGTGTAGAAGTTGTCAAATAACATTCATTTTCAGGAATTGAAGATGATTCTTCCTCTCTCCTTTATACCTTAAAAGGAACATGACAAAGAGACCAAATTTTCACAAATAAAAAATAATAAACGGGAACAGAGATTATGTCAAGAGTAAAATTCAACTTTACAATTTCATATAAAGATTTTCTTTTTTCATTTTCGAGAAAATGTATTGATTCTGGCAATAGAGAATATATTTCAAATGTCATTATTTTAAATTTAAGCATATTAAAATTATTTATTACTTTTTAATGTATAGTGAGGTTATCATAATGGCAGTATCATTCAGAAAGAATTTATAATAAGAGGATTATATTGTATACTCATTCTGCCTACAGTGGTTCACAATGTAATAAAAAAAGTCATCAATTTTAAATGATTTGACAAGATTGCATAACAACCTGCATTAACTTAAAAAAATCATATATATTTGAATAGAAGAGTTAACATTTTGTTTTACAGATAAATGAAAGAAAATAAAAAATCTTGTATGTCCTCCCATGGAATTTATGGCAACCTCAACTTCACATCATAGCTTAAACTAATAAAAAGCTGTTCCATGTACTGAATGCTTTATCCTGTATAACCCATTGGGAAAGAGGTCTTTGAACATGATAAACCATCAGAAGGTGGACAACTAAATTATGCCAATCTAAGTTTTAAAGGAACATCAACATCCTTATTTCAATATAAATATTTAAATACTTAAAACTCTCATTCGACTTCAAGAGAAATAGGACAAATTAACCTATGTATTAGTGAAGAACCATTGATCCCTGCTCTCCACTGTTTTCCATGGCACTTTGGGCCTCTCCATTGCATTTCATGTGCATTGCTTTTTTCCTGGCCTTCCCAGGGGCACCCACCAGAACATCACAATTGACTCCAGGGTTTCTGATGGGATACAAAATCCTGAAACATGAGAGAATATTTTCATATAAAAAACAACTCTTGCCCTGGCCGGTTGGCTCAGTGGTAGAGTGTTGGCCTGGCATGCAGGAGTCCTGGGTTCAATTCCTGGCCAGGGCACACAGGAGAAGCGCCCATCTGCTTCTCCACCCCTCCCCCTTTCCTTCCTCTCTGTCTCTCTCTTCCCCTCCCTCAGCCGAGGCTCCATTGGAGCAAAGATGGCCTGAGCGCTGAGGATGGCTTTGTGGCCTCTGCCTCAGGTGCTAGAATGGCTTTGGATGCAACAGAGTATCGCCCCCTGGTGGGCATGCTGGGTGGATCCCGGTCGGCGCATGCGGGAGTCTGCCTCCCCATTTCTAGCTTCGGAAAACAAAACAAAACAAAACACACACACACAAATAACTCTCCCTTACCCAGTAGTATTTCTTTTTTCTACCTCCCTCCCCCAAAGTCCATCTTCGGAATCATTTCCCAGAAGGTTAGGGAAAGTCTGAGTTTTGAAAATTGTACTACAAAGTGCAGTATGCATCTTCCACATGCAGTCGCCATGTGGAGGTCTTAGGTTTTTTGGTTTTTGTTTTTTATCAGGGGCCTGAAATCTGTCAGAAGTTCAGCTTGATCTGCCTTTCAGTCTCAGTCATATGGATATTTTTATATGATGATGACTTGGATGCACTCTCGTTTTACATTTGCCTTAAGTGGTTAATTGACCTACCCACGCATCATTTGTTTTCTCTTTTTAATGTATGAATGACACTGAGCAACAAATACCCTGTTCCAGAGTTCCCATTACTATCCTCACCACACCTCTCAAATGCAATATATAAATGTATAGAACAGACGTGCATCCTTTTCTATCAGTATCCCCTCCTAGTTGAACATACATAAAATTCTTAGCACTTATAATTCTACAGTATACTAGGTTTTTCATCACTTCTCCTAATACCAGAGATAGGCCCTCATTGTCACCTGGATGGCAAGTAATTCCATGGCAATTTCAAAGCTTGTTCCCCAAGACCACTTTTGGTACCAAATATCTTAAGATAAGTTCTCATAGAGCAGACACTGAACCAAAGTTTCAGGTGGAAAGGATGTATCAAGGAAATACTCTCAGGAGAAACAAGTTAGGGACTGGGGGAAACAAAATAGGAAAAAGAGAAACAGAATAAACTTATAATTTCAGATTAGGTCCCAGAGCCTGATCCTGAGGGGAGCCATGGAAAATAAATTTTATCTCATGCCTAAAGTTAAAGAGCTAAGCTCTATACTCTCTTGTCCAGAGTAGAGGTTAGCATAAAACCACAATTATTTTTATTTCTCCTTATAAAAAAAGAACAATGCTTCAGGGTAAAATCTAGCCCTAGATACAAGTTGCTGGCCCCGGTGTTATTTTTATGTAATATCACTTCATGTAAGAAAAACGTGCTTCAGATTTGTATCCCAATTCCAGGTCCAAACAGCAGACTATGCATAGATATTTGCATTTTTCATCTTACGTTTCTATTGCTATAGAAGTAAAGGAGTACAAGTGATATAAATTTGTAAGAATGCAAAGGTAAAGAGGAAGTTTAGTCAGTCAAGCAGAAGTTTTTATAATGTTCTTGAATACAGCAAGCTGATATATGCCAGAGCTGAATTCCAAATATGCACTGAAGAAGACAACAACAAAAAATGTGGAATTGATATTGCCTGGTGGAAGAGTGGGAATTCTTCAAGCTTAGAATTTTTTTTTTTTTCTGAAGCTGGAAATGGGGAGGCAGTCAGACAGACTCCCGCATGTGCCCAACCGGGATCCACCCGGCACGCCCACCAGGGGGCGACGCTCTGCCCAAACGGTGCGTCGCTCTGTCGTGACCAGAGCCACTCTAGCGCCTGGGGCAGAGGCCAAGGAGCCATCCTCAGTGCCAGGGCCATCTTTTGCTCCAATGGAGCCTCAGCTGTGGGAAGGGAAGAGAGAGACAGAGAGGAAGGAGAGGGGGAGGGGTGGAGAAGCAGATGGGCACCTCTCCTGTGTGCCCTGGCCGGGAATCAAACCTGGAACTTCCGCACGCCAGGCCGACGCTCTACCACCGAGCCAACCAGCCAGGGCAAGCTTAGAATTTGTACGCAAGTTTTGAGAAATTATCAATATTATTAAAAGACCTTTCATGGGAAACCGAATTCACCACTTGACTACCCTACCCCAGGCAGAGGACATTTGCAAGGCTATTTACATTTTAGCAAAAAAAAAAGAAAGACGAACTAATAAAGAGAAAATAAGAGTATTAGAGGGGATGGGTGAAGGAATAGGAGATTAAGGGGAGAAACAAAGAACATACTATCTGAACAGATTACATAATTTGTCTTAGAAGGGCAAGATCCAACAGTAAGGTGAAAATATCTACACTGAAAGAGGGGAATGAGGTGTTTGAAAAATAAGTTAAATTCCAAATTTTAAAATATTTTCTGGAGAGTTCATATATATATATTATCAAAAGTAGCTAAATGAAGTGTTAAAGGTTGCAGTCACTTCAGCAATGCATTTAACTTCCTGGAACTTACTTCTAAGTAATTAAGAACAAGAAAAAGGGAGGAAGACAGAGTGAGTGAAAGAGGGAAAAAAGAATTTATTACAAATCCAAAATAGTACATAGTACTAAAGAGTAATTTTCCCAAGTGAGAATTTAAAGGAAGAAAGAAATTTTTTTCCCTCTGAATCACCTTAGTTCCTTTGTGACTTTCTGAGCGTGAGCATCTATCTCCCTATGCTTGTGAACCCAGTACTTAAAGAGGACATATTTTTAATTAAAACAAGTGACCCCAGCCATTAACCACTTACTTGATATAGTTATAGTCTAAGCATGGAAAATAGTATTTTCCAAAGCATAAGAGGGTAAAAAGCCATTATGAAGTATCTAAATTTTTAAAAATTTTGATCCCTTAGATGTTAATTACTCTAGAAATCCACAATAGTAATTTTGACTATATGAAACTTTTATTTGAGGTGACAACACTTTCCTCAAGATTTTGACAATACCACTAAGTGGGCCCTGGCCGGTTGGCTCAGTGGTAGAGCGTCGGCCTGGCGTGTGGGGGACCCGGGTTCGATTCCGGGCCAGGGCACATAGGAGAGGCGCCCATTTGCTTCTCCATCCCCCCCCTCCTTCCTCTCTGTCTCTCTCTTCCCCTCCTGCAGCCAAGGCTCCATTGGAGCGAGGTGGCCCGGGTGCTGGGGATGGCTCCTTGGCCTCTGCCCCAGGCGCTAGAGTGGCTCTGGTCGCGGCAGAGCGACGCCCTGGAGGGGCAGAGCATCGCCCCCTGGTGGGCAGAGCATCGCCCCTGGTGGGCGTGCCGGGTGGATCCCGGTCGGGCGCATGCAGGAGTCTGTCTGACTGTCTCTCCCTGTTTCCAGCTTCAGAAAAATACAAAAAAAAAACCAAAAAAAAAACAAACCACTAAGTGTATTATTTAAAGGACTTTCAGTGATAGAAATGTTTTATTTCTAGCTTTCCAGTTGGATAGCCACATGATACATATAGATAAGGAACACTTAAAACATGGTTATTGTGACCGAGGAGCTAAATTTTAATGAGATGTATTTTAATTATTGTGAATTTAAACGCCATGTTGGCTAGTGGCTATTGTGTTGTCCAGGGAAGTTTCAAGAATATACAAAAAACTAAACTAAATTGATGTAATAATTGAAACAGTATATAGAAAGATAAAATAAACATTTTTTCTTCACATCATTCAATACATATCAAGTTTTAAGTTTAATGCATATATTTTCTATTATAATAATATTTTACAAATTATACACGTATTTGCTAAGCATCCCTTGTGTAAGGCACTTTCCTCACATTATCTTTTCATTTTATTTTTTTGAGAGAGGGAAAGACAAGAACATCAAGCATCTGCTGTATACGCCCTGACCAGGGATCGAACTGGCAAATTATGCACTCCCAGATGACACTCCAATTGACTGAACTATCTGGTCAAAGTTTATTTATTTATTTTTCTGAGACTGGGATGAAGTGAGATAGAGGAGAGAGGGAATGGAAGCATTAATTTGTTGTTCCACTCAGTCATGCATTCATTGGTAACTTCCTGTGTGTGTCTTGCCCAGGGTTTGAACCCATAACCTTGTTGTTTCAACAACACTCTTAACTGACTAAGCTAAAGAGCTAGGGTCAACATTATCTTTTTTACCATCACAGCAATATGTATAAATTACATTGCTATTCCTGTTTAATATATAAATAAATCCCAGAGTATCCAGAATATAATATATAATATATAAATGAATCCCAGAATAACTTTAGGAAGACTCTTGAAATTAGTAGGTGATGCTATCTAGTAAATTACACGATATATGGGAATTATTTAGAAAATGGTTTTATAAATGAATGAATAAATGATATATAAATGTAAAGAATTTTTCATTTGGAGGGTAAACTTGTGTCAATTTGCATTACAGTATATATATAAATACACACCATCTCCTTTTGAGGTATATAACATTCTTTTTTTTTATTAATCTATTTTCTCCTACAGTGGAAAAAAAAAGCTACCTGAACTTGGGGCAAGATAATCAGCCTCTCTTACAAGCATTCTCTGATTATAAATGGGGATGGGAATACAGAAACTGAAAAGGTTGAGATGAGAAGACTTTATAAATTTAAAAAGCCTCAAATAATGCTTAAAATACAAGAAGGTACAGTGGATTTTAATAAATAGTACATTATAGACATTACATAAGTATAAATTATATAAATATATAATCACTACATGATATACATAAATAAATTGTAACAAAATACTTTTATTTCATTAATTCAGGATTTGGAACACAATAAAATGGTTATTTGAAACATGAACTTTCCTTGTTTAGGTTCAATTGAATCTCTGAATATGTGACATTGCATTTTTATATGGATATTGTGCTAACCTTTAAACTTTCATTATGAAACTATAAATTTAAATCTGATTTTTAGCTCTTTTATATTTCCGCATATGTTTTAGCTTTACTTTGAAGATCCTCCTTTATATTAAATGTATCTGTCATAGACACTGTCGCTGGGTAATTGCCTCTTTATTTTAAAAATGAATCACACTATATTATTTGCTCATATCTCTAACACATCTCATCTTATTTTTGTTTCTCTCTGTTTTTAGTGATTTTTCAGGGCTGACAATTTAGGACAATAAGTTATTTTAGTTAAAAGCCTGTTTACTATCTTTTTTGAATTACTGTGACTGAGGATGTCATGGACGACTTTTTCAATATGAAGCAAATTCAATACTAATAATGATATAGAGCTGTGTGTTGATGTCATGCTGAAACTCTGCTGTAGCAATACTCTATGTGGCTCTGTATGATCACTGATTCCTTTGTTCTGTTTTCTGGATATTGCAAATGTTTATGAAACTGCACTAGATGACAGTAATTTGCTCTGGATTGAAATTATTTTTCATTCCTTTTTCTGCTTCTGAAAATGATGTTCATTTTTTAAGGCATGGCTATGTTACCACTACTTTTTATTCTCTTACTATTATTTTATTAATATTATTATTAATTATTTTAAACAAATTTCTATTGAGACTAATACTAGCAATTGTAAACAATGACTACTATATATTAACAATTTAATACATATCAGAATTTTGGCTAAATACTTTGGTGTGTGTATGTGTGTGTGTGTGAGTGTGTGTGTGTGTATACACACATGTGCAAGTAGTAATTTATATGTTTGCATAACATATGTATAACATAAAACCCTCATCTTGCACTTTTATTCACATATCTCTCCGCAGCCATAACCACTGGCAACCACTAATCTGTTGTCCATTTCCATTATTATGACATTTCTAGAATGTCTTATATGTATACAAATATAAATATACATGTCTTATAAATATATATAAATGATATATTATTTATCTATTTATATTTTTCAAAGTAATTCTCCAAGATACTTTACATGGTCACACTCTGTCATGTGATAAAATTGAATTTTAGAAGAGATGGATCTCTTGTTCCACCTACATTATTTAAAGTTGTTTAAATAACTTCCATAATTAGTAACCGTAAAAATATTAAAAGAAACACTTCATGAATTATTAAATGATAACGATATTTGTGTGTATGATTAATACTCTAAGTTTAGTTAGACTGTCTAGTCATAAAGGCACTAGATTCACCCCGCTTCATTCTATTTCTTTCTATGCTTTACTGTGCAATACTGCATGTAAGGTTCAAAGTCCTATACACTTAACTGACACATAGCAACTAATATCATGAAAATCTCTACCTATATGTTTTTCAGATAATCTAGAAAATATCTTCTCAATATCTTATAGGAGAGCCTAGCCACCTTTCAGACTTTTCTCTCAAAGTATTATTATTATCATTAAATATCTTTTTTTTTTTTTTTTTTTTTTTGTATTTTTCTGAAGCTGGAAACAGGGAGAGACAGTCAGACAGACTCCCGCATGCGCCCGACTGGGAGCCACCCGGCACGCCCACCAGGGGGCAATGCTCTGCCCCTCTGGGGCGTCGCTCTGCCGCGACCAGAGCCACTCTAGCGCCTGAGGCAGAGGCCGAGGAGCCATCCCCAGCGCCAGGGCCATCTTTGCTCCAATGGAGCCTCGGCTGCGGCTGCGGGAGGGGAAGAGAGAGGCAGAGAGGAAGGAGGAGGGGAGGGGTGGAGAAGCAGATGGGCGCTTCTCCTGTGTGCCCTGGCCGGGAATCGAACCCGGGACTCCCACACGCCAGGCCGACGCTCTACCACTGAGCCAACCGGCCAGGGCCTCATTAAATATCTTAATTAAACTTTTAAATTTATATACAGTTGTAAAAAATATAAAGAGATGTTATGCAAAATTTATCTACTTTTCCTCAAGGCTAATAATATCTTGCAAAAATATAGTTCAACATCAAGACTAACACATTGAAAATGATACCTCAAGATACAGACCACCCTCATCATAACAAGAATGCCTCACATTATTCTTTTATAGACACACCCATTTCTCTATCTTTCACTTCAAGAAGCCATTCCTTTATTTGCTATTTCTATAATTCTACCATTTCAAAAATGTTACATATATGGAGTCATACAGTGTGAAATTTTTTGGAATTGTTTTTTTCCAACAGCATAAACACTTACTTAGGTTGTTCTGTGTATCAAGAAGATAATAAAATGTATTTATCCATATTTTTATTTTTCCTTGTTCTCTCTTTCTTCTTTGTGTTTTAGAATTTCTTTGTGTACCATATACCTTATGTTTAAATAAATTTCTTTAGTCATGTTTAAGATAAGGTTATTGGTCATAAATTCTCTTACTTTCATTTCATCTAAGAACTTCTTGACACCCCCACCACATTGCTGAAAGATATATATTTTTTATTATTATTAAGTGAGAGGTAGGGAGGCAGCGAGACAGACTCCTGCATGTGTCCTGATCAGATCCACTTGACAATCCCCCTACCAGGTGATGTTCTGCCCATCTAGGGCTGTTGTTCTGTTGCTCAGCAACTGAGATATTTTAGAGCCTGAGGCCGGGCCATGAAGCCATCCTCAGTGCCTTGAGCCAACCAGCTTGAACCAGTCAAGCCATGGCTGTAAGGGGCAAATAGAGAGAAAGAGAGAGAGAGAGAAGCATGAGGGGAAGGGGTGGAGAAGTAGGTGGTCACTTCTCCTGTGTGCCTTGACAGGGAATCAAACCGGGATATCCACATGCCAGGCCAATGTTCTACCAATGAGCCAACCATCCAGGGCCATGAAAGATATTTTTGCTGGATATAAAATTTCAGTTGAGAGTTCTTTTCTTTCATCCCCTGAACAATGTTATGCTTCCTTTTGGCCTCCATATTTTCTAAAGGGAAATACGCTGTCATTGAAATAGTTTTTTCTTAAAATAAGGAGTGATTTTTTCCTTGCTGGTTTCAATATATACTTTTTTTTCTCTTTAGTTTTTAGAAGTTTAAATGTGTTATTCTCTTTGAAGTTCACTTTTCTTCTTGAATCTATAAAATTATATATTATGTCTAATTTTGTAAGTTTTTCTGATTATTTCTTTCATTAATTTCTTAGTTTCACTCAAATCACCTTCTCCTTTCAGAACTCAAATTACACAAATATTAGGTGATTTATTATAACCACACATATCACTGATGATCTGTTCCCTTTTTAAAGTATATTTTTCTCTTGTCACCCTGTGTGAAATTTAATACTATCTTAAAGATCTCAATTTATTTTTCTCTGCTGGGTTAATTCTGTTGTTGAATACATATATTGACACTTTATTTCAGTCATTTTATTTTTCTGTTACAGTATTTATACCATTTTCTCAGACTTTCTATTTTTTCATTTGTTTTAAGGAATTTTATGATTTCATGTAGAAGGATTCTTATAATGAGTGCTTTAAACTCCTGAGAGACAAGTTGAAAATATCAGTCATTTCAATGCTTTTATCTATTGATTTTTTAATGTGAACTGTGAACTTCTGGTTCTGGTATAAAGAATGATTTTTATTTCAAGTGAGCAGATTTTAGATATTATGGTCTGAGACTCTGAATATTGTTAAGCCTTCTGTATTGGCTGGCTTCCTTTAGAGTTCTGCATCAGGGAAGGGTGTAGGGACACCTAGTTACTGCTATGTGGGAATAGATGTCCACATTTCCTGCTTGACCTAACACCTAGGGGCAGAGTTTCTTGATTATTAATGGGTGAATGTAGAATTTATGGCTCTTCTTTAAGCCAGTCTCTCTCATTTTCTCTCTCTCTCTTTATTCTCACCCACCCCAATTATGACTTTGAATGTGCATTTTAGCCTGAGTTCTCTCCTCACATTGCCAACTGACTTTCATTTAATGTCCATAGAGGTGTCTTAAACACATTTACAAAAACCTCATCCAATTCACCTTATTCAAAACATGATTTTTACCTTATGTTTTCTAGTTATAATAACATTTTTACTCCAATTTTTATATTTTAGCAGTTTCTCGGTTTAATGTACAAGAGAAGATTAACTGTGCTCTAACACTACCCTACTTTCATAGGAAATATTTCTGCTTAAATATTTCTAGTATGTTTTACATAAAAATCTTGCATTTAAACAATTATTTGTAATTAATTCAAGCTTTATCTCTTTGCTAGAGATGAAGGTAGTTTGAGATTAAGCTTTTCAAGTTTATTTCTATTGGTTCATAGTAAGCTTATAGAAAATTCAGTATTTTTATTTTGTTTCTCTATATTTGTACTATGTCATAAGATTTAAAAAAATATTCACTTAAAATTGTTATCAACTTTTTTGTATTAGAACTATTTAATAATAAGTACTACTTAAAGTTTTGAAATAATGCAAAATTGTTTTCTTCATTTTCCTGTTAAATTCCGATGTAGGCATGTCAATTCAAAGTGACCATAAAAAAAAAACTGATTTCTCATGATCAGATGGTAGAGTGGGTGATTCTGTCTAGTCAGAAAACAAGAAGACATAAAGAAGGTTTAGGGTGTCATGGAGTTATCACAAAAGCTGCTCAACTGAATGCTACATTCTGCCTCTGGCTGGTGTGAAGGAGTAGGTGTCTGTGCCTCCCAAGTTTTTGACAAAGATTCTGTTATTCACAAGTTCTATAACCCGATTAAGGCAATGTTCACTTCCCTCAGTTGTCATCACCCTGAAATGATCAGACATATGGTCCCAGTTTAGCAACACTTCAAGATATCTGTCAATCTACATCATTTGCTAGGACACTGGAGTAAGCATTGTGTAACTCTGTCTGCTCATTTTCAACCAGCATTTATCCTTCCCTATTCATACATTTCTCCACCTGTGGCCATTGTTCTGAAAGTTAAATGTAGAACATTTTGTGAAAAGATCACAAATATACTTCAGATGACCTAGCTGTCATAAATTCTTCCTGTCATTTACTGATCCTACCCATTTTTACAGCTACATGCCTCATTTGGCCTTAATGTGATATATTTCAAAGAAGACAATAGAACACTCAAACAGCTGCTGTGTAGCTTTGTCAAACTATCTAATTGCAAGCAAGCAACACCCAAAAGGCCTGTAATCATTAATGTAAGCTCAATATCAATTTTTTATTGATAAATATCAGTTCACAATATAGAAATGAAGAGATGGAAGAAAATACCAAGGGAACACTGTACTACCCTCACTGTCACCATGCACAAATGCAAACAGACACCACTCACACACAGTCTTACTTTTTATTTATTAATTTTTTGAAGACAGAGAGGAAGGGAGAAAGAAAGAGAGAAATATTGATTTTTTGTTGTTCCACTTATCAATGCATTCATAGCTGATACTTTTATGTGCACTAATAGAGATCAAACCCACAACATTGAATATGGGACCACACTCTAAAAAATCAGCCACATGGCCAGGGCCATGATTTCAACTCAATTATCTCCCCAGTTCTATGCCCTATAATTTATATGTCTTATTAATTAAGAGACTTTACCTATCAATAATTTTTAAAAAAATATTCTGTGATAACTGTTATTCTAAATAAATTATCTAATTCCAAACATATAAAATCAGAATAAAAAAGTTCCCAGCAGATTAAACATGATAAAAATTTTCTGAGTACCTCCTCCCATTCAGAGTGCAACTATCCCTATAACTTGTATTTCACTTTCCTGGTACTTTGACCAAAGTAATTTAGCAGAAGTAATAGACAAGTTATAAAACTTGGTCTCAAGAGGTTTTACATCAACCATCTTTAATCTCTTAGGTGGCTGCTTTAAAATTGCAATATAAAAAGCTGATATTGCTTACTAATTAGAGGAAGAAAGCAACCTGAAGTAGTGAGGTAACTCAGTTAACAACCAACATTATCTATCAGAAAATAGTGAAACCTTCTTGGACAGCTGCTAAATGCAGCCACATGAGTGAATACTGACAAAATAAGGGAACCATCCAGTCAATACAGAATCAGGAAAGAAAATAACAGACCATTATTTTATTAAGCTATACCCTTTTAAGGTAGTTAACTGTGTAGCAATAATTAGGCAATAGTAATGCAGACATTAAAACACAATATGAGGGCCCTGGACGGTTGGCTCAGCGGTAGAGCGTCGGCCTGGCATGCGGGGGACCCGGGTTCGATTCCCGGCCAGGGCACACAGGAGAAGCACCCATTTGCTTCTCCACTCCTCCCCCTCTCCCTCCTCTCTGTCTCTCTCTTCCCCTCCCGCAGTGAGGCTCCATTGGAGCAAAAGATGGCCCGGGCGCTGGGGCGCTGGGGATGGCTCCTTGGCCCCTGCCCCAGGCGCTAGAGTGGCTCTGGTCGTGACAGAGCGACCCCCCAGAGGGGCAGAGCATCGCCCCTGGTGGGTGAGCCGGGTGGATCCCAGTCGGGCGCACACGGGAGTCTGCCTGACTGTCTCTCCCCGTTTCCAGCTTCAGGAAAAACAAACAAACAAAAAAAAGAACACAATATGGGATATGATGCTTTGCGATTTTTTAAAAAAAATTTGGTTTACTATCTATCTATCATCTATCTACCTATCTATCTATCTATCTATCATCTATCATTTTTATTTGGACCTAGGCAGAGAGAGGGACACAGAAACCTCACGTTGCTCCTGTACATGCCCTGACCGGGAAATTGAACTGGCAACCTCAGTGCTCCGGGATGACACTCTAACCAACCAAGTTAACTGGCCAGGGCTTAATTTTTTTTTTTAATTTTTATTTATTGATAGAGACAGAAAGGGGGGGGGAGGTGGGAGGGAAGTGTTCATTTGTTGTTCCATTCAGTTGTGTATTCATTGGTTGCTTCCTATGTGTGCCTTGACCAGGGATCGAACCTGCAACCTTGTCGTTTTGGGATGATGCTCTTAATTGACTGAGCTAATTGGCCTGACCACTTACTATCTAGTCATCAGTAAAATCAAAGCAAAAATTTCTTGCTTACTCCTCTATTCTGGAATACATTTGAGATCATCGATGATTTAGTTCAGCTTTCAAAGGTTGGAAAAAATTAAACAGATCCCCTAAGGAAAAATCCCAATTTTCATTATGGTGCTTTTCTAAATTGGAAGTGTTTTCTAAAAATACTCAAAATGAGTTTTGTTGAGGTTAACATATGAGAAATAAAAATGGCAGAATAGCTTGATGTTGCTATTTTGTACATGTTAGAAGATCAGAAACATTTATTTAAATCTACAACTGCAATGATTTTAAATTTATTTGACCTAATGGGTCATTTCTGTGTTGCTATAGCTAATTAAGAAACAAAACTGTGCTTTATTTAATCTAATACAGAAAAAAAGAGCCTGACCGGGCGGTGGCGCAGTGGATAGAGCATCAGAGTGGGATGAGGAAAACCCAGGTTCAAGACCCTGAGGTCACCAGCTTGAGCAAGGGCTCATCTGGTTTGAGCAAAAAGCTCACCAGCTTGAGCTCAAGCTCGCTGGCTCGAGCAAGGGGTTACTCGGTCTGCTGAAGGCCCGTGGTCAAGGCACGTATGAGAAAGCAATCAATGAACAATTAAGGTGTTGCAACGTGCAACAAAAAACTAATGATTGATGCTTCTCATCTCTCCGTTCCTGTCTGTCCCTGTCTATTCCTCTCTCTGAAAAAAAAAAAAAAGAACTTATAACGCTAGTAGAATGTACATTTGTTATGAAATACTGTGAAGTATACTGAACTAAAATAGTTTTCCTTGCAATATAATGTAAGGAAATATTGAGTTGCATAACTAAAGTATTACAATGCATTTTCTCATGTGGTTATACTTTAAATTATATCTATTGCATTGGAACAAATACCCATTTTCTGAACAAGTACCTATTTTCTGAACAAGTTCAGAAAAACAAACAACCCCCCCAAAAATCCACATTGCAAGAAAAAATATTTTTGTAGAGCGTATTTATTTATTTTTCCAGCTTTATTGAGATATGATTGACATATTATCCTGTGTAAGTTTAAGATATGCTTTACTGGCTCTTTTTCTGTTTGATTATAGGCTCCAAGTTCTTTGTTCTTCTATTGAAAGTCATAAATCCTTCAAGAAAACTTTTATCTACCATTATAACAAGTTTAAATCTGCTTCCAGGTTTTAGTCGACGCTCTCCTCTTGCTCACTCTGAACTGTTGGATATTTCACAATCATTTTGTGTTAATTTTCCTTAGTTTTAATCACGTTCCATGAATTCTCTCATGAACTTCTACAATTAACACATTTAATTTCACCATCTGTTTTCAAAAGGAATTGTTGCTGATACCAGTGAAATAAAGACTTTAGGCTTCTCTGGTAATATTATCAGTTTATTCAATAGCCAGCTACATAACTAAAACAATTATTTAATTAGTTGAAATTGTATTTTCTCCTCTATGGGATATCAGTTATGGTAGAAGCTACCTCAAAGGTAGTTTAAAGGTTTAAAAGAGATACTACTATGATATAAATTGCTTAATGTAGTGTTGGGCATGTAATATGTCTCAAGAATTGTCAATATTATATAGTATAATTCCTTTACAGAAACTGATTTAGGCTGAATATGGTAATTTCAACAATACTGTTTACAAGAACTTTTTATCTGAGTTTTAGTAGTGGTTTCACATAATGCTGGGAATGGACACCGTTTCTTCATCTTGCATAATCATTGCTTGAGGATGCCTCCAACCACACTTTCAATTACATTCTTTTTCTCAGTGAAATGTGTCATCATTGACCAAGTCCAGAAGACATAAATTTAAGAATAATTACTGATGACACATCCTAAATTACAAACTCTGTCAAATCTATGTTCTGATGTTATTTCTTCTTCTCTACATTTTCATTTTCTAGTGTTTAACTTAGGCCCTTATCAAGCCTCATCTACACTGCTAGGTATTGCCTTAATTATTATTCTTCCTTCCCATCTTAATAAAGAAATGAAAAACAAACAACCCCCCCAAAAAATCCACATTGCAAGAAAAGATATTTTTGTAGAGTGTATTTATTTATTTTTCCCAGCTTTATTGAGATATGATTGACACATAACCTTGTGTAAGTTTAAGATATATTCATGATGACTTGATATGCGTAATATATTTTACAAAATGTGTATCACAATAAAATTAGTTTGCAAAAGAAAGAAGTTATGTGTGATGAAATTCTTTATAATAAGGATACTTGTGATGGCTTTTGACTAGGTGAAATCCAAAGTTTTTACATGTGTGGCTTTTTTTTTTTTTTTTTTTTTTTTTTTGTGGCAGAGACAGAGAGAGAGAGAGGGACAGATAAGGACAGACAGGAAGGGAGAGAGATGAGAAACATCAATTCTTTGTTGCGGCTCCATAGTTGTTCATTGATTGATTTCTAGTATGTACCTTGACCAGGGGTTTACAGTAGATCGAGTGACCCTTTGCTGAGCCAGCGACCTTGGGCTCAAGCTGGTGAGCCCTACTCAAATCAGATGAGACTGTGCTCAAGCTCAGGGTCTCGACCCTGGGTCCTCCGCATCCCAGTCCGGGGCTCCATCCACTGCGCCACTGCCTGGTCAGGTTCACAAAGCTTTTTGTCCCTAAGAAATTTTTCAGAAAACAACCATGATTTCTCTGAGCTTAGGATGTTCTGAGATCCAAAATGTACCCCCACTAGCAACTGTATGTATTCACTGAGTACATATCTATTAAAAATGTGTTCATTTTCTAGAAGAGTTCAATTGTCATATTAATTATCATGTTAAATAAATGCCTTCAATGAACCATTTTTGTCTTTGCCTCTTATACTAATGCATTGACAAAAAAAAAATCATGTTTTTAATTCTTTCTTCTGTTACATAATCTCTAAAAATTTTTATTAATTAGATTTTCCCCCACACATCCTTCATACTTTATTTGTAGAGGATGCTAAAGGTGACCATTTGTGTAGCAGAACCTTCTAGGTAATTGAGATTTTTTGAATCTGAATAAAACACAAACATAAGACTTCAGGTCAGGTCTTGACCAATGTGAATACCTTGTTAGAGTGGAAACAAAAAGAAGTATAAAAATTAGAGACAGAATTAGCAGCACTCGAAGCATTAAATGTAAGATGTGAAGGAAAGAGAATGATTAACAGTAAGTCCTAGATTGTGGTCTGATTATCTGGGAAGATAGAATTTCTCAGAAGATAGTATTTTCCTAAGAGGGAGAAAAATGGGAAAAAAATATATTATAAATCATATCAATCTAGAATTCTTTGAAGCTCATCTTTTATTTAGTTTCTTTGTGGTACCCCTCCTTCTTCTTCTTAACTCCACAGTATTTCTGACATCTTATTTTTCATCCTCATAACCTTGTGTTTTATGTAGAAGTCTTGCTATTTTTCATTTACCTGAAAGATCACTGTTTTTCACACTTGAATAAGCACAGAAATTTACTTAAAAGCTTGTTATAATTCAGATTCCAAATCAATAAGTAAGAAGTAGGACCTGAAATTCTGCATTTCCCATAAACTTCCAAAGGAAACTAATGATAATGATTTAGAAGAAACCAATCTATTGGCGTATTAAAGCATTAGATTAAAATGTAATAATCCAAATATATTTTATATTAGGAGTATATTATCTGTTATATTGCAGCATTATTTTTAGTTCCAGAATTCTTTCTTACTGCTAAGAATAATGTCAGGCAGCAGCAGAGAGGAAATAAGAGACTCTAATAGAATCTTGAAAGTCTCACAAAGTATAAAAAAAAATTCATTTGTCCACATAATTTTCTGCTTCCGTTAGAACAACCTGTGTGAAATGAATTTAAAGTCATTTTCCAAACACATAAACCTGATCATAAATGCACATCTGGGAAGGTGTGAGGTACATGGATGTACGTGCTAATAGTTTCTGCTCTACAAACAACTTATCAAAATCTCACTTCACATGGCCGTGTTCATCCATGCTAAGTAAACTGTTTATAACATAAACTCCTGCTTATCTAACAGAAGATCACACCAGGATGAATAAGTCTATGTGGGCACAATGAAGAGAAAGTTCAAACTAGACAATTTAGAGCGAAGTAATATACCTAGTATAGTCAATTGAATTACATTAAATTATTTAATTACACATTTTGTTTAAAAATTTTTAGCAATGTGAACTAACACCATTTCCCCTTATTATTGCATTATGCATTTTTTTTTTTATCTGAAGCTGGAAACGGGGAGAGACAGACAGACTCCCTCATGCGCCCGACCGGGATCCACCCGGCACGCCCACCAGGGGCGACGCTCTGCCCACCAGGGGGCGATGCTCTGCCCCTCTGGGGCGTCGCTCTGCCGCGACCAGAGCCACTCTAGCGCCTGGGGCAGAGGCCAAGGAGCCATCCCCAGCGCCCGGGCCATCTTTGCTCCAATGGAGCCTTG
This sequence comes from Saccopteryx bilineata, assembly GCF_036850765.1. NCBI lineage: Eukaryota > Metazoa > Chordata > Mammalia > Chiroptera > Emballonuridae > Saccopteryx > Saccopteryx bilineata. The sequence goes on along the minus strand of NC_089495.1, from coordinate 95,687,761 downwards.
GCTGCGGGAGGGGAAGAGAGAGACAGAGAGGAAGGGGGTGGGGGGTGGAGAAGCAAATGGGTGCTTCTCCTATGTGCCCTGGCCGGGAATCGAACCTGGGTCTCCCGCACGCCAGGCCGACGCTCTACCACGGAGCCAACCAGCCAGGGCACATTATGCATTTTACATGAACTATCTTATATAATTCTTGCAATCATCTAAAGTCAATATTATTATTATTATTATTATTATTATTATAATGATTTAAATTAATTGTTTACTATAACACAGTAAGTGCTAGAGGACAGAATTGTAATTCAGGTGTGCTTGGCACCAAAGCATGTTTGTGCTTCTACTCTTTATCCTCTTCTTTCCTATGAGTCATAAGTGTCTTATCCTATAAATATACCACCTAACAATTGCATATAAAATTAAAACAATTAGGAATCTTTAAAAATCTGTAATCTTGGTTAGCATTGATGGAAGCTTGTGCACATTAAAAATTGTCTGTGCGTTTCTTTTGTTTCATTTATTACCTTTGGATCTGATTTGTTTTCTCTAGAAAGACATTGTAGAGTTTAAGTAAAAATTTTTTTTGTGACAAAGAAACAGCAGAGACAGTGAGAAGGACAGATAGGGACAAACAATCAGGAAGGGAGCGAGATAAGATGCATCAATTCGGCCCTGGCCGGTTGGCTCAGCGGTAGAGCGTCGGCCTGGCGTGCGGGGGACCAGGGTTCGATTCCCGGCCAGGGCACATAAGAGAAACGCCCATTTGCTTCTCCACCCCCACCCCCTCCTTCCTCTCTGTCTCTCTCTTCCCCTCCCACAGCCAAGGCTCCATTGAAGCAAAGATGACCCGGACGCTGGGGATGGCTTCTTGGCCTCTGCCCCAGGCGCTAGAGTGGCTCTGGTCGCAGCAGAGCGACGCACTGGAGGGGCAGAGCATCCCCCCTGGTGGGCAGAGCGTCGCCCCTGGTGGGCGTGCCGGGTGGATCCCGACGGGCGCATGTGGGAGTGACTGTCTCTCCCCGTTTCCAGCTTCAGAAAAATAAAAAAATAAAAGAAAAAAAAAAGATGCATCAATTCTTTGTTGCAGCTCCTTAGTTATTCTTGATTGCTTTATCATATGTGCTTTGACCTGGGAGCTATAGCAGATCAAGTGACCCCTTGCTCAAGCCAGTGACCTTGGGCTCAAGCTAGCAACTTTGGGCTTCAAGCCAGTGACCTTCGGGTTAAAACCAGCAACCATGGGGTCATGTCTATGATCCCATGATCAAGCCAGCGACTGTGTAGTCAAGCTGATGAGCCCGCACTTAAGCCAGATGACCTGTGCTCCAGCCAACAACCTTGGGGTTTCGAACCTGGGTCCTCTGCGCCCCAGTCCAATGCTCTCTATCCACTGTGCCACTGCCTGGTCAGGCAAAATAAATTATTTTTATAAGAACTTTAAATATTGTTATGAACAAATTTATGCTTAGCTTCTCTATACTTAAACACTTTTATAGAAATTAAGGTAGTGGATATTTTGTAACTCAAATCATTAGATACTTGCAAAAAATATGTATGTTGGTTTATTCATTCCACATAATGCTAAATTTGTGGTATGCTAAACTAAATAATATGAATCTGAATTTTAAAAAAAGAGAGGAAATAAGAGTCTGACATTTGAATTTTAAAATAATTCTTCAATCTGATACTTTGTTAATTTTATTGTCATTTTTTCCTATTTGCTACAGGTAACATTATAAGTTAGTTGATTAAGGAGACTTAATTGGTTATTCATTTTATAATATTTTAGTATTTTACTTCTCCTGACTCAAAATTATTGACTAAAAGCAGACAACCCTATAAATAATTATTTAATTACTGTTAGATTAAAATAACTAAATCATTCAGTAGCATATTTGTAAATAAAAAACAAATTTATGAGAGTGACTTTCAAGTGATTTTGGCAACCTTTTAATTAAATATTCTGTATTTACAAATCTGTTTAAAGCCATAAAATTTAAAACATGAATGAATATTGCAACAACTATGCATTTCAATACAGAATTACTTATACACATAAATGCACATATATATGTATCAGGTGTATGTATGAATAGAAACCATAGATGTGTTTTACCTTCTTAGATATTAGTGTTAAACTGTTTTCATTCTATTTTTTTGTGGTTGTTGTTATTTGCAAGTTATGTCTCTGCTCTGTCTGTTGAAGAGAAAAGCTAATTCAATTTCTCCCTTTGCATTTTATTGGATCACATCTTATAATTGCATCCACTAAGATACTAATTATGTCAACTAGAATTTGCACTAACTATGCTTCTTTTTCCCTTCAAGAAAGTTAACTGGCTTTATGACTTATTTTTTATTTATTTTTTTTTTTTTGCATTTTTCTGAAGCTGGAAACGGGGAGAGACAGTCAGACAGACTCCCGCATGCGCCCGACCGGGATCCACCCGGCACGCCCACCAGGGGCAACGCTCTGTCCACCAGGGGGCGATGCTCTGCCCATCCTGGGCATTGCCATGTTGCGACCCTCCTGGGTGTCGCCATGTTGCGACCAGAGCCACTCTAGCGCCTGGGGCAGAGGCCACAGAGCCATCCCCAGCGCCCGGGCCATCTTTGCTCCAATGGAGCCTTGGCTGCGGGAGGGGAAGAGAGAGACAGAGAGGAAGGCGCGGCGCAGGGGTGGAGAAGCAAATGGGCGCTTCTCCTATGTGCCCTGGCCGGGAATCGAACCCGGGTCCTCCGCACGTTAGGCCGACGCTCTACCGCTGAGCCAACCGGCCAGGGCTATGACTTATTTTGAAACTACTTTCCTAGATGTTTATCATTAGCAGTAACATTTATTTTCCCAAGACTCAAAAGATGTATCCCACCATCAGAAAAATGTATGTTAATTAAATATCTCCATTACCTGATAAAAAGATTGAATGGATTAAAAAATACATTGCAGATATTGCAGATTAAAGAAAAGGTACAAGGAAAGAATGTTAGAGCCAAAATGTAAATTCATCTTTCTATTCACACTCTTCTTTTTTCACATGAAAGAGAAGTTAGAGCCTTATATTAATGTGGCTGTTTCTTACTTTGCAGTAGAATAAGTGTCTTAAAGTTCAAGATGTCCTTCATTAATTCAACAAATCATTCCTTCACACTACAAATATTATTTGTGTTCCAACTATACTTAAGCAATGTGCGATAGATAGGTGTCATAGTTTTTATCAGTTTAACTGCTATGACAAAAATAGCATAGAATGTGTGGCTTAAACAAAATCATTTATTTCTCACAGTTCTAGAGGTTTCTGTCAATGTGTTTGGGTCCTGATTTATACATGGCCACCTTCTTGCTGTATTCTCACGTGGTAAATAGATCTCATGCCTCTTCAGCCCCTTATAAGGGCATGAATACAATGATGGGGGCTCTACCCACATGATCTCATCCAAATACAGTTACCTCTCAAAGCCCTCACCTCCAAATAACATCAATTTGGAAGTTGGGCTTCAGTGTATGAATTGGTGTAGTGGGGACACAAACTTTCAGTCCATAGCAACAGATAAGAAAAAAACCAAGCACCTACCTTTGTGAAATTTACAGATTATAAAGAACAATACAGGCATTGGTCAAATAACTTCACGTGTGTGTATGTACACCCTTGTAAAACTACAGCTATGGTAAATGCACAAAAAGGAAAACGTGTTATACTCCAAAAACATATCTAGAAAGAAAAGGACATTTTTAAGTTGTTACAGAAATGTGCCTTAAAGAGACTGATCTGAAATTTTCTAACTAAAACAAAGATAGGTATCGAAGAAGGAGATGTGTGTTATAAGAAAGTAAGGGTCTCTCCAGAACAGGAAATTCATTCTGACAGAAGACTTACACAGAGAAAGATGAGGAGGATTGCTATAGGAGCTGAAGAAAGATTAGTGAGTTTGAGACAAACAAATAAATAAGTAAGAATAAAAAATCAAAGCAAATGAGTCGAAGAAGGAAGCAGGGATCAACCTTCGCAGAGGTATCTGGAACATCTGAAGGGTTTAGAGTATAAGAAGTCATTCAAGTGCTTTAAACTCTCCATGGGGTGAAATGCTAGGTGGAAAAAAAAATTATTTTTAAATCCATTCATTTAAAATTTTATTTTTAGTTTATTATATGTGGACATAAGGAAGTACACAGAAACAAGACCTTTATGGGACTTTTATTCTAATAGTAGGAACCCTGATAAGCTAACAGCATCACTGCAATAATATTAAGATGTTACATTGTGGAAAAGAATAAAGGAAAGAGGAGGGGGAGTGATGGTGAAGGGAAGGCTAGTTCAGGTAGAATGTTTATGGGAGCCTCTCTGATGAGATAACATTTGAGCACAAAGATACATAAAGCTGAAATAGCTTAAATGACAGTGTTTGAAGATATATTTACATAATAAAAAGTATGATATATGCCATAGTAAATAATGTAGAAGAAATTTTTAAAATGCATATATTGATTTATAGATCCCAATGTAATCAGTTAAATAGCAGATTTGCATTAGCATCAGCTAAATGGTAAAAAATTATTTTAATCATATCAGAAAGGAAAATTACATAACAGTTTCACCAGGGCTACCTAATGGTCTGTAAAAATAACCAAAAGCAAGCAAGCAAACAAACAAACGAACAATAAAACCAAAAGCATTTGTGGGGGGAGCAACATAGCATGCTATTAAGTGTGTTAGGTGATTGTGACAGAGTTCTGTTGTCAATAAAGACAATTTTTAGATGTGGGACATTTGATGAATTATGTAAACTCTTGGTCTTAATTTCCTCACAATGGATAATGGGAATGATATTACTGAAGTAAATTATAGGATCTTCAGTAATTTAAACTTCACCAATCTTACTGTCCTTGTACTTCTTTGGAAACAAGTCAATAATCTTTCATCCTAAATGCTTGGGGCTACATGTATTTCAGAATTTAATTTGCCTGCCCTGTGGTGGCTCAGTGGATAAAGCATTGACCTAGAATGCTGAGGTCGCCCGTTCAAAACCCTGGGATTGCCTGGTCAAGGCAATATGGGAGTTGATTCTTCCTCTCTCTCTCTTTCTCTCTCTCTCTCTCCCTTTCTACTTTAAAATGAATAAATAAAAAAAATCTTTAAAAAAATGAATTTAGTTTTGTTGTGTTTTCCATGTTAAGTTTATAAGATAGCCCACACCTTGTATCTTGTACAGTTGTTCCTTGCTGTATCGCGGTTCACTTTTCGCGGACTCATTGTATTGCAGATTTTTAAATTCTATATATTTAATTTTGTATTGTGGATGTTTTGCTATATTGCAGGATTTTGTGGTATATAGCTATTTTTATATATTTATAATTTTAATTATTTTTGCGGTAAAATGAGCAAAAAAGTGTGGGAAAGGTTTATAAGAGTGTGGGGAGGGTTTATAACACCTTAATATATATATAAAAATAATAAATACAAGGTTGCTACTTAGTAGATTTTCACCTATCATTGGGTTGGGGGGGTTCTGGAGCCTAACCCCCAATATAGAGTGAGGATCACTGTAGTGAAATAGGTGGATTTTCAAACTGGACTATAAGTTTTCCCATGTAAATTTAGTCAGCTGAATTTTAGTAAATTTAAATTTCAGTAAATTTGGGAAACATTTAAATTTTAGTAAATTTTTAATTTCAATATAATGTTCAAGAAGTTATAAATTTATAGTAACATTCACACAGATTTTCTTCTTGGAAATAGCAGAAACCACCTGAGATAATATATATAAAAACATTTAATTGTGGGATGACATGTGTTTTTAGTTAAAACTTTTGTTAGCCAACAAGCTACTCTAAGATCAATATAAACCTCTTTTTTTAAAAAAAAAAACACAAAAAACAAATGGCATAGAGAGAGAAAGAGAGAGAGAGAAGCACAGACATGGACAAGGCAGGACAGACAGGCAGGGAAAGAGATGAGAAGATGAGAAGCATCAGCTGGTAGTTATTCACTAATTGCTTTCTTTCATGTGCCCTAAAAAAAGAGGTTGAGGGGAGCTCCAGCTGAGCCAGTGACCCTCCTTGCTCAAGCCAGCTATCTTGGATTGAAGTCAGCTACTTTGGGCTTCAAGCCAGCAACTATGGGGTCATGTTAATAATCCCACGCTCAAGCCAGTGATCCTGGGCTCAAGCCAGTGACCTATGGTTTTTAACCTGGGTCCTCAGCATCCCACGTGGATGCTTTATCTACTGCACCACCACCTGGTCAGGCATTATAAACCATTTTAATCTTTTCTTCATAAACAATTGTTTTTATTCATGAATGCAGGTAAGTGCTAAGTAAATAAACATTTTTATTTTTGGACTTACACCTCAAAAAGAAGACCAGACATCATTGTACTAATCAAGGTACAATTCTATAGACTAGTCCTTACATATTGTATTCATGCATTTCTTCTACACTCTAGAAAAAAGACATTTAATATCATATGATGCATTTAGTCCTTATTTTAATCTTAATACAGAATGACAATAAACAGTGGTTAGTTTTTTGCTATTTTGCTTCTTCACATTTTTTAGTACAATGTTATGATACTGGAAGCTGGTCATGATTTGCACATTATAATAAAATTTCTCTTTTCAATTTTTCTGTTCACTATATTTTTCTATCCTAAATTCTGTATAACAGTTTTAGTCCTTGGGCTACAAAAATTTTTGATAGAGAAAATTTGATATAGAAATTTGATATAGAATTCTATGCCACATAAACATTTTACGATGTTCTTGGGAACTATTTCTACCACATTTTGTTACCTATAGGGCTAATTAAATTTATATTTCTATAGGTTGTGCTATTTTCAACTTCTTAAAAAAATTTCATAGGAAGCTTTGACCTATAATATAACCTTTATAATGGGTTTATAAAGAATCAATCAAGCTAGGACAAAGTTAAAATACAGTACAGAATTCATTATATTATATTGGTTAATACCAGAAAGCATGACAAGTAAAACACAGCTGATTGATTTCATGACCTTTAAAGTATTTTGTATGTAAAGTACACATATTCTGCAAAATCACGTATTTATCACTAACACACAACTTCAAAGTTCAATGATTCTGAGCTTCGACAGCTAGTTTTACATTTTGTAGGATTATTAATTTTCTCTCCTCTCTCCCTCCTATATGAGCACATGTGTGCATGAATGCGTCTTAAATAAAAAATCCATTTTTAAGTCTTTTTTACCTCTGAGTTCTTTTAATTGTAAAACAAATATGCTCTAAAACAGTTTCCGTAGTAAAGCTAAAAGGGGCCTCTACCTTCCTAGCAAGATCACCCAAAGCACCTAATATCTTAGCCATGTTCTCTTCTTACCCAATCCCCCAATCTGAGGAGGCCCTCAAATTAATCAACATTAACTAGTTGAATCTATCACTTTTCTGAAGAAAATTGAATGTTTGTATAATATAAAAGTGTCGTATCCTTTCCATATGATGTTAGCAAATGATGATAGATGTTATTTCAAACGTGTTGATGCTTGATGTAATTAATGATTTATATATAATAATTAACACCCTACTGATGCTGAGAATTCTAGAAATAACCCTTAATAATAGAAGCATATTATTGAAATCTTCCATGACTATTTCATCTCCCAAGTTAGTTGTGATATTTCAGAACTCATTCATAGATATTTATTTTCTTTTGTAACTCTGTGTATAGAGCCAACTATAACAGTTATATTTTAAGAGCAAGATACATAGAAAATAGAAAAGTTAAATACATTCCTACCTTATTACCTTTGTGAAGGTAGTCATTTAAACCTAATATTTGATAGTATGTTGAAAAGAAAGTTATAAATTCTTGCATTCAGTTTCTTCTTTTCACTCTCCTGTCTTTACTGCAACAAAATTTAAGCTACTGTGTTTCTTATGTGCTACATTTGTATGATAAATTTCTTATCCCGAGCCACTCAGAATGTGATCATTTATGGAGACAGGATCTTTACACAAGCAATTAAATTAAAATGGAGCATTAGAGTGGTCCCTAAACCAATATGACCAGTGTTCTTAAGAGAAGAGGAACATCAGACACAGGCATAGATGGAGGAAAGATGATCTGGATAGATAGGGGGAAGACAGCCTTCGACAAGCCAAGGAGAGAAGCCTGGGTTGGATCTTTTCCTTAGGACTTTCAGAAGAAAGAACCATGGTGATGTTTTCATGTTTGTTTGTTTGTTTTTAGTGAGAGAGACAGAGACAGAGAGGGACAGACAGACAGGAAGGGAGAGAGATGAAAAGCATCAATTCTTCATGTGGTGCCTTAGTTATTCATTGATTGCTTTCTCATATGTGCCTTGACCAAGGGGAAGGGGCTCCAGCAGAGCCAGTGACCCTTTGCTCAAACCAGCAACTTTGGTCTTCAAGCCAGTGATCTTTGAACTCAAGCCAACGACTATGGTGTCATGTCTATGATCCCACACTCAAGCTGGTGATCTCAGAGTTTCAAACCTGAGTCCTCAGCATCCCAGTCCAAAGCTCCGTCCACTGCGCCACCACCTGGTCAGGCCTGGTGATATTTTGTTCTTGAATTTCCAGGCCACAGACCTGTAAGAAACTAAATCTCTGTTGTTTAAGCCACAAATTTACAATATTTCATTATGGAAGTCCTAGCCACCTTACACAATAGCCTTCTCATTTAATATAGTCATTGAATTGAATTTTCTCTTTTCCTCTAAGCAGAGCAAAAGATATAACTGGCAAGAGGAAGTCACTTAAAACCAACAATTACCAGACATAATTAAGGAGATTAATATTTTAGGTAATACCATAGAGAAAGAGGGAAAATGACTAGAAATGGAAACCACATATTCCCCTTTAGGCAGCCAGGATATATAGTTTTTTAATTGTTGCTGTTACATGTTTAATGAATATATATTATTATTGAGTGTTTAATATTGAAAAGGCAGCATGATTGAATGGAGAGGCTGACCACCTAAGTTTCTAACTGCATTTACTCCTGACTCACTGTAGTTACCTAGTACAGGTCACTTTGTCATCATTAGTATTATGTTATTAACATTATATTTTTATGAGTCAGATGAATCTGGTTTAAACTCATTATAATAATACGTTCCTCAGTGGCCTAGGTCATTGCAGTAATCTATTATTAGAATAGAAAACTCTTGGTGTTATTGTATTTAAAAATACTGATACAAATTAAACAATAATTTTCACTTTCATTGAAAAATTAATGATGTGCTTAGAATTATCAGCATTTTTATTTATTTCGATTTTTTCAGTTTTTATATTTACTTTTATATGTTATTTCTCAGAACTATTCATGAACTGTAATCTTAATTCCAAGAAAAAATTTATTATTTTATTTCTCAAAGGAGATTGTTGATATAAATATTATTTTAAGTGTATTGGTATAACATTATTTCAAGTATATTAGTATAACATTACCTGACTAGATATTTTTTATTTTAATACAAATATTTCTTCTCTCTTAACATATGAAACAGTTTTAAGAATACTGTATATCAGTTATTTTAACATTATGAAATTAAATTTTAATTACATTTATCAGAGTGACATTGGTTAATTTTTAGTAGTATGAACAGTCATTATGTCCTCACTCAAAGGGTTAACAAAAAGCTTACTACTCAAAGGGTTAATAAGAGTATATGGGTTTCAGGTGTGCATTTCTGTGCTATATGATTTGTATATTGCACTGTGTGCCCACCACCCAAAGTCAGATCATCTGTCACCATATATTATTAGGCCCTCTTTATCCTTTAGTATCCTCATCTTCTTCCCTCTGCTAACCATGATACTGTTGTCTGTGCCTATGAGTTTTTGTTCTTTTGTTTTGTTTTGTTTTCATTTTTGCTTTCAGTTGTAGGTCCCATATATGAGTGAAACAATATGGCTTAACATTTTCTGTCTGACTTATTCACTTAGCATAATATTCTCAAGGTCCACCTATGTTGTTGCAATATTTCATGTTTTCTTCTGGCTGAACAGTATTGCATTGTATATACATGTATGTACCACATCATCATTATCCAATCACCTATAAAAGGTGTTCATTATTATTATTTTACTTTAGTATAATTGTTAACAATTACTTTCTTAGGTATCCTTATGTATGCAATTATATAAGTGCTTTCATTGATTTATATGAACAAAATTGAGGGATGTTTGCAATTATGTAACTGAATCTTTAACATTTTATATACTAAACTAGAGTTTTATTTTTATTTCTTATTTTGGGATAACTATAAATTCACAGGTAATTTAAACCAACAATACATCTAGATCTAATTACTATTTTTATATTATTTTATAATTACATAATCTCCCACAATTTTAACATCTTGCAAAACTTTACTACAATATTACAAGCAGGGTATTGACATTGATATATTAAGGATACAACACTTTCATCACCACAGAGATTCCTGATGGTGCCCATGAGATGACACTGATTCACAAAACCATACATTTCAATTGCACAACTCAACAATCCACCATTTTCCCACTGCATCGTGCACCTTCTATCCCTACCAACGTCTCTTTCTGTCCCATTTTCTGTGCTTCTTCTTGCCTCCACCTGCCCCCACCTCCTTTTCCACCTGGCCATTACCACACTGTTGTCTGTATATATGTGTTATGCATAGATGTGTTTTGGCTAATCTCATCATCTTCTTTCATTCAGTCCCCTCACCTTCCTTCCTTTTGACAGCTGTCATTCTTCATGTGTTCATACTTCTGTTTCCATTTTGTTCCTCAGTTTATTGTGTTCATTAGATTCCACATATGAGTGAGATCATATGGTATTTGTCTTTCTCTGTCTTATTTCTGATTTCCTTATATTGTCCTTTTATAGCCACATCCACTTCTATCCCACATGCACCCCCCCCATTAACCTCTCGGCATCATTACCCAATTCCCTATAGAATAGATTTATCTCTCTGTAAACCATTCATTACTAAGCTATTGAGATTTTTTTTTTCTCAGCACAATTCTTTGCAGATTCAGGCAGGATGTTGCATCTTGCAATAGCTTGATCCATTTTCATTGCTGAGTAGTGATCCAAGGTCTGTATATGTCATAGTTTAATGAACCATTTGCCTACTGATAAGTTATTTCAATGTGTGGCTATTAAAAATTAAGATGCTATAACATTTGCCTACAACCTTTTTTTATAAACCTAAGTCTTAATTTCTCTGGGATAAATTTCCAGGAGTTTAATTGTTGGGTCATAAGATAGTTGTATGCCAAACCTTTCCAGAATTAGCTGTAGTCCTTTGCATTTGCATCAGCAATAGTATATGAGTGATTTGGTTTCTTTACATCATTGCTAGCATACCGTATAACTATTTTTTATTTTACCTACTTTTGTGAAAGTATAATGATGTCTAATTGAGGTATTAATTTGCATTTTCTTAAAAGCTAATAATATTGAATGCATTTTTTCATGCTTATTTAAATTCTGTATGTCCTCTTTTGTAACATTTTTATGTCATTATTTTTATTGTGGTAAAAAATAAATTAACATCTACCTTCTTAACAAGCCTTTAAATGTATAGTACACTATTGTTACTATATAAGACTATACAGACTAACTGGTGGTGGTGCAGTGGAGAGCATCAACCAAGGACAGTGTGGACCCACGTTCAAAACCCCAAGGTCACCAGCTTGAGTGCAGGTTCAGCAGCTTGAACACGGGGTTGCCTGCTTGAGCGTGGATTATTCATAGACATGATTCCATGGTTGTTGGCTTGAACAAAAGATCACTAGCTTGGCTGGAGGCCCCCATTAAAGGCACAAATTAGAAAGCAATTAACAAACAATTAAAGTGCCACTGCTATGATGCCTCTCAATTTTCTCTCTCTCTCTCTCTCTCTCACACACACACACACACACACACACACACACACGGGGAATAAAAAAGCTGTACAGTTATAGTACAATAATACAATATTGAGCCCTCTTCCTGGTATTCAGAAGGAAGCTTTTTGGTTGTATCCTCCTATGGAAGACAGAGAGAAAAAGAGCTAAAACTTTCTGTTCCCTTTGATAGGGGCACTAATCTTATTATACAGCCTCTGCCTTTATGACCTCTTCTATACCAAGTTACCTTTGAAAGGCCGCACCTCTCAATACCATCACAATGCAGGATTAGTACTTCAATATGGGATTGGGGGGGGTGACACAAATATTTAGCACATGGCAATGGCCATCCTAACAGGTATGAAGTGATATGCTCAGTGATTTTGATTTATATTTTTCAGGGTTTTTTTTTTTTTATAAAGTGTATGTTTTTATACAACTATTAACCATTTGAATATCTTTTCTAGAGAAATCTCTACTTAAGTTCTTGGCCCATTTCTCAATCAGGTTATTTTCATTTTATTATTGAGTTATAAGAGTTTCTTATATACTTTTTATATTAACCCCTTATCTTACAATTGTTTATAAAAATTTTTTCCCTTCCCATAGGTTGCCTTTTCATTCTGTTGTTTTCTTTGCTGTGGCACATTTTTATGTAGTTTCCATTGTCTATATTTGCTTTTATTCATTTGCTTCTGTCAGCATATATTTGGCTCTTTGAACTGGCTTTTTCTGACACTGACTTTTTTTTTTTTTTAATTTAATTTTATTTATTTATTTATTTTTAATTTTATTTATTCATTTTAGAGAGGAGAGAGAAGAGAGAGAGAGAGAGACAGAGAGGAAGAGAGAGACAGAGAGAGAAGGTGGGGAGGAGCTGGAAGCATCAACTCCCATATGTGCCTTGACCAGGCAAGCCCAGGGTTTCGAACCGGCGACCTCAGCATTTCTAGGCCGACGCTTTATCCACTGCGCCACCACAGGTCAGGCGACACTGACTTTTCTAAGGAAAAGTTGGACACTGTTTCTTTAATTCAAGATAGAAATACAACCCCAGGATCTTCACTCAGCCTCCACTGACACTTAACATTGGGGAGGTTCCGTGTTTTTGCTAGGCAGAGATGAAAGTTTTGTATCTATGTATTATCTCCATTACCACCGTGGTGGAGAAGCCACGTTACTGCTCTGCTATGTTGAAATTCCTGACTCTCCAGTAGATTTCCTGATACCACCTATCAATGAGTGGAAAGGGTAATCAGTTATTTCCCAGTGGACATAGAATTCCGGCTCTGCATGCTGTCTTCATGGATACTGAATGGGGGATGAGGTAACTTGTTACTGCCAAGAAGGGATGAAAACCTTGGCTTCCTATGTGGCCTTTCTAAAACCTTCTGGCAGTAGTTGATCCATCTCATAACTTCTCAAGGTTGGAAGTCCAGGCTACCTCCTTTGCTTTTGTTGGTGTGGGTGAGTTTAGGCTCATGTTTCTCTGAGGTGGTTGCCTTGAATAAAGCTGTTTTCATCTAGAAATATCTTTTTAAGTTGTGGCTTTTTGGTCATTTTTTTAGAAAGAACAAGCATTAGGCTCAGTTAGACTGTGCTTATGTTGTGTATTTTTTTGTCTGTTTTGTTTTTGTATTTCTAGCTTCTTCAGCTCTATATGAGACAAAACAAAAACAAGTAAACAATAAAAAGTGGAAAATCACCCATGTGTTGTTCTTTGGGCCTCCAGTTTCCTAGCTTCTTTGTCCTCCACAATCCCTTTATAAGTCTTCTTAAGTTACCTTATATATCGTGTCCAGCATTTCTAGTTGTAATTAGTAGAAGGCCTGGAAAAAAAGTAAGTTTATGTTATCCTTTCAGAAGTGGAAGCTAAGTTTATATTTTAAAGTACTTTTAGAATAACATTATTATAACATATTTGTAGGAAACTTATAGAAGTTTCAATTAAAATGAAAGAAAGCATCCTTTTTTTTTTTTTTAATTCAGTGAGAGGAGAAGAGGCAGAGAGACAGACTCCTGGCTGTGCCCCAGCTGGAATCCACCTGGCAAACACTCTAGAGGGCAATGCTCTGCCCATCTGGGCATTGCTCCATTGCTCAGCAGCCAAGCTTTTCTTAGCACCTGAGGTGGAGGCCATGGAGCCATGCACAGTGCTGGGATCAACTCTCTCCAGTCAAGCTATGGCTGGAGAAGAGAGAGAGAGAAGCGAGAGGGGGAAGGTGAAGAAGCAAATGGGTGCTTATCCTATGCACCCTGACTGGGAATTGAACCCAGGACATCCACACACCGGGCTGATGCTCTACCACTGAGCCAAACCGCCAGGGCAAGAAAGCAGCTTTAAAACTGTTTTTCTTCTATTTAGACAAAATCAAAATGAAGAGAATATGCTTGATTTTGTGTTCTGGAGGGAGATATGATATACTCAAGGTATATTAAAGTGTTTTCTATGAAACAAGAGTAAAGATTAAGACATTTAGAGAATTAACAATTAAACCATGCCTTAGGCTGATCTATTTGAATAATCAACTTGTTCAGTCAAACTGTTAACAAGAGGGCATTTAAAAATATTAATGTTTGAAAGCAAAATGTTATAGAACATAGGTCAATCTGGAGAGTTGATTATCATTATTTTTCATTTCACCTTGAAACGTATTCATATTGTAAAGAAATTCAATGTACATATAGGAGTTTCTCAAATATGTGAAAAGTGCATTGACATATTTTGATTACAAAAGATGAAAAGTGTTTTGTTTCCATATTTTCAAGGTACAAAGATAATATGTAATGAAAAATAACTTTAGGAGTTTTTAATTTACAAAGATTTTCATTTGGCTACATGTACCTTTTTTTCTAATCTTTACCATTACTTCAGTGAAAGATTTATGAGGGAAAATATTAAATTTAGTGTTTGGAGGATCACCCCCCCTAGAAAAAATGAAAGCCACACATTTTCATCATGAATAATGCTGAAATTAACATAAGGTTGTATGTATCTTTGCTAATAAATGTTTTCAGGTTTTTTGGGGTAAGTACTCAGTAGAGGGATTGCTGTGGCATATGGTAACTATTCTTAATTTTTTGAGTCTGTTTTCTATAGTAGCTACATCAGTTTACATACTTATCAGCAGTGAATGAGGGTTCCTTTTCTTCTATAACCTCTCTAGCATTTTTTATTACTACTTTTGCTGGTAATAGACAATCTAACGTGTATGAGAAGATATCTCATTGTAACTTTGATTTACATTTCTCTAATAGGTAATTAAGTCACGTATTGTTTCATATACCTGTTGACTATTTCTATATCTTCTTGGGAGAAGTATCTGTTTAGGTTCTTTGCCTATTTTAAACTAGAGTGTTTGTTTGATGTTGAGTTGCATGGGTTCTTTATATATTTCAGATATTAAACCCCTCTTCAAAGCTGGTTTTAACAAATATTTTTTCATTGGATAGGTTACCTTTCTATTTTGTTGGCATTTTCTTTTGAAATGCAGAATCTTCTTAGTTTAATATAACCTCATTCATTTATTTTTACCTTTATTTCTCTTGCCTTTGAGGTCAAATTCACAAAACGTTCACTACAACTAAGGTTCATAAGTTTGGTACCTTTGTTTTCTTCTATGTAGTCTCATATTTAGGTCTTTGATCCCTTTTGAATTAATTTTTGTACATGAAAACAAACTGTAGTCTAGTTTCATTCTTTTGCCTGTGGCTTTCCAATTTTCCCAACACCATTTATTGAAAAATCTTTCTTTTCTCCATTATATATTTTTTGAAAACCTTGTCAAAAATTATTTGCCAGGCTTGACCTGTGGTGGCGCAGTGGATAAAGCGTTGACCTGGAAATGCTGAGGTCACCAGTTCAAAACCCTGGGCTTGCCTGGTCAAGGCACATATGGGAGTTGATGCTTCCAGCTCCTCCCCCCTTCTCTCTCTCTCTCTCTCTCTGTCTCTTCCTCTCCTCTCCTCTCTAAAATGAATAAATAAAAAAATTGAAAAAAATTATTTGCCCATATAACACATAATTTTATTTCTGGATTTACAATTCTGCAATGTCGGTTTGTGTGTCTATTTTCTGCTAAGACCATGCTATCTTAATTATCATTGTAGTATTTAGTACTAGTAAAATTTCTGAGTGCATCTAAATATACATATATTTATATATAAATTATTCATATATCTATAAAATGTTATAAAAATATACAGTGAGAGGTACGTACAAAACATACATATTAAAAATATCTAAATATAAATATGTATCAAATATAATACTTCTGAGTTAATTATTTGCTTATTTTATTACTATAATCTAATAACTCATAAACATAGCATTTTATGCCATATCTAGCCATGGAGATAGCTAACTCAACATAGAAGCTTAAGCATAAAAATCTATTCATGTTAGTAATTGAAGTTTGAGACCTAAATATTCTTCTAAGTGTTCTAGCCAGGTATTCCTCTCTTGGTTTTTAGTCCAGTTGGCTGTTAGGATAATATTAGGATGTGAGTATTGATTCCAAAAGTTTGAAGTTGATTCTCTTATGAACCTTGGAACTATGATAAATATTCTGTCAAAGTCTAAGACTTTTGTGGGTGGAGTGCAAAGCACATTCCTAGCAGCTGTGGCTGATGCAATGCTGGGAGAATACTCTAGCTCCCAGAAACCTCCTGGACACACCCAGGAAGGAAGCTTGCCCACAATAAAGAAGTGACTTAGCGCCAGCCAACCATGCAGCTCCCTGATCTTTTCAGCCATTGGCTATGAAGGACACACTGTAACACCCTATTGGCTGAACCCATGTATATAAGCTAGCTTACTTCCTGTATAAAGTGGATCTGCGTCACTGAACCTGGTCCCGGAGTCGGGTCTTTGCATCTCCGTCGTCCTCACCCCCAGCAGGACTTGTCCACAACTGGCTCCCAACGTTGGGCAGGGACCTAACCGGCATCCAAGGGATGGGTGAGTGACCCTCTGCAATGGGAAACCTTCTCCCCCACTCTCGAGCCCCACAGGCTCGAGCCCTGCATGCCCTATTGCAGAGTAGGTGAGTTGAAGTTTGTGAAAAGGATCTCTGTACTTACTGGGAGATTCTCTCTGGTCTCAATCCCTGGATTGAGGACGGCCGCTCTGGGACCCGGATACTTGGGCCCAAGCTCTCTGACGTGTTTGTTCAGCTGAGGTACATGAGGGATGGGCCTTCCCTCTCAGCCTCACTCCTGACTTATTGGCAATACACGCCTGCTTGACCGGTGCTCCTACTGGGGACCCTCCGCTGGTCCCGCAGGCTACTCCTCTTTCAGAGGAACCCCTACCTCCCTATTTGCCCCCTCCACTGAGGAGGAAAGTAGTTTAGCCCCCGAGTTTGACAACATCGCAGCTGAGCGCACAGAAATAAAACCAACCAAATAGCTAACTGTGCCATCAGCTCTGCCTCCAGGAAAAGCAGAAGTCGCTACTTCGGCATTCCCTGCCGGGGCTCAGTGCCCCACCCCAGCCTCTCAGACACCATTTTCTCCACACATGTTCCTGGTACAGACTCATGGGCCAGCCTATACGCCCCCATGTGTCTTTTTTCTTTCTGTCTGTCCGTCTTGTCTATTTTTCTATATCTCTCGTTCTCTCTTTCCCCTGCCCCTCTCTCTGAAATGATGCTGGAAGGACCCAGCCACGGCACAGTGGCAGGGATCACACCCTCTTCTAATGCAAGGGAGAGGTTATGCTTGTGTGTTTCTGCCAATTTGGGTCCCAGGAACCCCCCACCTGCTTGACAGGGTTTCTTGGGCACCCACTAAGTGGTTCAGTCTTCACCTGTCCAAAGCCACAGCCCTGGAATTCTCCACACCGACTATACCTGAGGGGAGGAGGTCCTCAGTGCTCCAGAAGAACTTGCTACCGATGTGCATGCCTTATCACCTGGGGGGATGTGAAGGCTTTGTGGGCGGGCCCAGAGAATTGCCCCTGATGGCACCCAGGCCCTGGTGCACTGTTCTTGCTTGTGTGTGCCATAGTAACCGCTGACTTTCAGATGCAGGTGGTGGTAGTCCAGGGCTCGAGCCTGGCAGTGCGAGCTGGTGTTTTCAGTTCATCTTTGGAGGATGAGGAGAATTGGGCCAGAGTTGCAATTCGCAGACTCCAGAAGGTAAACGGTGGCAGCTGCGGTGGGAGGATGAACAGAAGCCAGGCTTGCATTGCCTAGTGGCCACTGGAATGGCAGGAAGTGCCTGCTAAGCCATTGGTGCGTTCACTGACATTTTGGGATATAGGGGTGAATGCCATCATGCTCTCCAGAGCAGAGATGAAAATGCTGCCTCCCATTGCCACATGCTCCTCCTTGGGACAGTGTAAGACCTGCCAGGATGGCAGGAATGAGGGGGGTGGCTGAAGCCTCATGTGCATGGAATGATTTCCTGGACTATGACTGGAGTGGGCACTGGCTCTTTTGTTGGATGGACTTACGGATTTTGGACAATGTGAAATACCCTGATGGGGTAGGGGGGTGGCTTTGCTGGAGACCCTTCCCCTGCCCTGGGAAGCTTTTCCCATGGCTAGAAAGAAGGCCGAGGACATTTTATACTTTAGGCAAAGTGCTCAGAGACTGGTTAAATGTACCTTTGTAATTGTTGAAATTGTATGATTTGTCATGTTGTTGTAATTTGTGTAATGTGCCTTGCAACCATATGCAGTATGCAGCCCATGGCAAGCCATCCGTTCTATGTTTGGACTGTGGGACCTTTGTGGGAAGGGGGTGTGCATGGACCTACGTCCATTTTTTACAATCAAAATGGAACTGTGTTTAACGTCACTTAGAAGGTCTCTGTAACACAATGGGAGGAAAAGGACATCCTGACCCCTAGGACGAATTCCTTGTTTAAGACCCCTGTTCTATTTCCTAACTAGTCAAACATTAAAGAAGCTTACCTCATTGTTTAATCCAGCTAATCTATTAGCATATAGTATAATAGGTATTATAGTTGTTTTAGTTCTACTAGAGTTTTGTTGCATAATGTGTAGCATTCAGAAGCTACAACAATAATAAGCTGTCATTCCTCAAGTCCAATTGGCCTTAATTAAAAGAGAAAGGAGAGCTGTTGGTGGAGTGCAGAGCGCATTCCTAGCAGCTGTGGCTGATGTAATGCTGTGACAATATTCCGGCTCCCAGAAGCCTCCTGGACACACCCAGGAAGGAAGCTCGCCTGCTATAAGGAAGTGACTTAGCACTAACCACGCAGCTCCCTGATCTTTTCAGCCATTGGCTTTGAGGAACATGCTGTAACATCCTATTGGCTGAACCCATGTATATAAGCCAGCTTACTTCCTGAATAAAGTGGATCTGCATCACTGAACCTGGTCCCTGGAGTTGGGTCTTTGCATCTCCATCATCCTTACCCCAGGCAGGACTTGTCCACAGACTTTAACAATAACAGCAGCAACCAATCATATAATTTTGAAGGGACTCCGCTATAGTGATATGAGCAAAAACTTATTGTTGGTCCAATTGATGTAAAATAAATATATTAAGGCTAATTTTTTGCCCTAAATTTTTTTTTATTTATTACTCTCAGAGCCAATAAGTCACCTCTTATGGAGTCTATAGGAGTCAATGACTATTCTATTTTGTAAATGTTGATTTTGTTTTAAGATCTAGATTAAGAATTAGAGCAAGTGAGTTGGAGTAGTTTCATGCAGAAATAGGTTCTGGGACAATATTTTCAAATGCAGAAAATATTTCAAACAGAAAGGAAGTAGGTAAGAAGGATTAGGGGTAGGGCATGGGCAGTCATATTCCCAATATAGTTAGTATCAGTCCCAAGCAGTCTTGTGGAAGTCCAGAAAAAAATATTGGATTGAATAAAATGAATGAAGATAAAATATTTATTTATTTATTTTTATTTATTTATTTTTTTACAGAGACAGAGAGTGAGTCAGAGAGAGGGATAGACAGGGACAGACAGACAGGAATGGAGAGAGATGAGAAGCATCAATCATTAGTTTTTCATTGCATGTTGCAACACCTTAGTTGTTCATTGATTGCTTTCTCATGTGTGCCTTGACCGTGGGCCTTCAGCAGACCGAGTAACCCCTTGCTTGAGCCAGCGACCTTGGGTCCAAGTTGGTGAGCTTTGCTTGAACCAGATGAATCTGCACTCAAGCTGGCGACCTTGGGGTCTTGAACCTGGGTCCTTCCGCATCCCAGTCCGACGCTCTATCCACTGCGCCACCTCCTGGTCAGGCAAAATAAAATAATGATTACAAAGCTTACTTCTAGTGGCAAGCAGATACTGTAGGTTCAACCATTTTAAATTAGAGAGGTAGGTAAGCACATATTGACAACAATATTGAAAACTTTTGCCAGTATATCTGGACTGTTCCTCATGACCTTTCACTAAAATAACTCATCTAAGTGACTTCTAACTTGAGACAACTTTCATATTAAGGTAACAAGCACCTATAAAAGCCTTTTTTAATAAAGATATTTCTTTATTAAAGAGAAAGATATCAAAATGCCTTTGTTCAATAAACATAGTTATTTGGTATTTCCATAGAATCATAATGAGCATAAATTTTTGAAATGGCTACCACTGTATTTTGTGAAAATTTTCAAACATATTAACAGAATGGAAAATAAGTTTTCTAATTCAGTTTAAAAAAGCCCAAAGGAGTGTGCCTACCATTTCTTCCCCAATCTGGAAAAAATAAATCAGTAACAGCAATTCCTGCCCTAGTTAGAAATACTCTAATCAAAATGGCCCCTGAGGCCATCCCTGGGGTTAAATTGAGAAAACCAGTGCCTTGGTTTTCACTGTGCATAAGGGTTTCACATCAAAATTATTAAATGTTTCACACCCTTCGGACATTGTGAAAAAAATGGAAACATTTGTGAAAGTACTAAAATTCTTATCCAGAGTACTCCAAATCAAAACAGCTTTACATGAGCACACATACTTAAAAGTAACCCACTTTAATGAGATAAATCAAAAGATTTATTACCAGTCTAGGTACTGAGTTTGTTAATATTAATTTAGAAAGAAAAAATAGGCTATTTTCAAAGTAACTATTATTTATGCAATGACTCAGTGCTAAGACTTTGGATATTTTAACAAAAACAACAAAAAGACAAAAAACCAAAACAAACAAAAACTCAACAATTTCCTGAGCAATGGGTGCTAAAACAATCCATAACAAAAGATCAAAAGATCACTTAGACCAGCTACATTAGAAAATGAAACTAGCTACCTTACACCATACACAAAAATTAACTCAAAACTGATTTAAAATGTACATAATATAAGGCTTGAACTCATAAAACTCCCAGAAAAGAACAAAGGTGGTGAGCTCCCTGATATCAGTCTTGTAGATGATTTGTTGGATTTAAAAACAAAAGCAAAAATAAACAACCAGGACTAAGTAAAACTGAAAAAAATTATTCTATACAACAAAGAAAATAATAAAAATTTAAAAATCTATAAAATAAAAGAAAATATTTGCAAACTAATACAAGATGTTATAATATAAAATATATAAGGAATTCCTTAACTCTACTATAAAAACACAAACAATCCAATAATGGACAAAAACTTGCATAAACATCTTCCAAAAAAACATACAAATGCTCAGCAAGTAAATGAAAAGATGCTCATCATCACTAATCATTGCAGAAATACAAATCAAAACTACAATAAGATATCACCTCACACATGTTAGGATGTTTATTATCAAAAAGACAAAAGATAAAGAATACTGATAGGGATGTGGAGAAAAAAGTACTCTATACCTTCTTGGTAGCTATGTAAAGTGGCATGGTCCTTATCAAAAATAATATGGAGGTTCTTTAAGAAATTACAAATAGAATTGCCATATAATCTCAACATTTCCTTAAACTATATATATATTTCCTAAAGTGTGTCTTTCATATATATATGAAACAAAATCTCTGACAGAAATATCTGTACTCCTCCCATGTTCACTGCAGTATTATTCAAATAGTCAAGGTATGAAAATAACCTAGACGTCCACTGACCATGAGTACATAAAAAAATATGTAATCCATGCACACATAATGAAATATTATTCAACAATAAAAAGAAGGAAATTATATTATTTTTGAAAACATAGATAAATCTGAAAGGCATCTGCTAAGTGACATAAACCAAACACAGAAAGACAAATATTACATGTTATCACTAATATGTGAAATCTTAAAAATAAATTAAACTCATAGAAATAGAGTAGAATAGTGTTTGCCAGGGTCTATGGGTGTAGAAAATATGGAGAGCTGTGTAGAAGGATACCGATATGAAGTTATAAAATAAATAAGGTTTGAGGATTTAATGTATAATATGGTGACTGTAGTTAATACTGTATTTTATAGTTGAAATTTGCTAAAAGAGTATAATTTAAGTATTCTAACTCTAAAAACAAATATGTTAGGCTTTGAAACTGTTTATTAACTCAATAGGAGATATATATATATATATATATATAATCATGTTTTACCTTTTAAATATATTACAATTTTATATTTCAATTATACTCAGCAAAGCTGAAGAAAAGAATGTAAAAATCTGTTAAGTGATCCATGGTGAAGTCAGCGAAATAGAGAAAGTTTCTGCTCCTTCTTAATTATGTTGTATCCCTAAACTACTTCTAAAATAACGGTCTAAAAATAAATTAAAAAACCCTCCAAAATACAATAAACCTATATTTGTGAACATGCTCAAAATAAGACCAGCCTAGGAGGGCATATACAATAGGACATTCAGTGTTCTTAGAAAAAACACACAGGATAAACAATTAATTAATTATGACATTTCTATAAATTAAAGTGCTTTAAAAAATAGAATATTTATATATAAATAATACTGTATATATGAAACTTATATAAATATATACATAAAGATATGTGGATATCCACCTATTTATCTATTGACAAACTATTGATCTATCTCCTACTATAAGCCAATGAAATGACAAGATTTTTTGCCTGACCAAGCAGTGGCACAGTGGATAGAGCATTGGACTGTGACACAGAGCACCCAGGTTCAAAACCTTGAGGTCACCAGCTTAAGCGCAGACTCATCTGGTTTGAACAGGGCTCACCATCTTGAGCCCAAGGTCGCTGGCTTGAGCCAGGGGTCACTCAGTTTGCTGTAGCCCCCCAGTCAAAGCACATATGAGAAAGCAATCAATGAACAAGTAAGGTGCCTCTATGAAGAATTGAATCTTCTCATCTCTCTCTTCCTTCCTATCTGTCTGTCCCTGTCTGTGCCTCTCTCTGTCTCTCTGTCTCTGTCACAAAACTTGTCAATGACAAGTTTTCACAGGTAATGAAGGATATAAGTTTCAGAGGTTATGATCAATTGTGACAGAAACAGTGTCAGACAATATTTAGGAGACATAATAATTAAATTTCAGTATATAACCCTGATAACATTTATAGCTTTTATGAGAAAATGCAAGGAATTAGTAATAGCCAACCAATTTCTTTATATTCATAAATTCACCTATAATACTTGTTATCAATATATCTCAGAATATTATCTTTTATAAGTATTTAAGACTATCCAATAGTAATTTTTCACCTACCTCAATTGCCACATTACTCTTAGTGACCTATTTACCACTGACAGTAGTATTATTAGTGCCATTAAATCTAATCAGTTTTGAGAAACAATTCTAGCATTCTAGAAGACCCAGAAAATATTTAGAAAGCTCATTCTTAAGATTCTGTTACTTTAGAACCACTCCTGCTACCAAATCTGAATGAGTCAGGGTTCTCCAAAGAAACAGAACACATACACAGAATAGCCATAATTCTAACATTATTAGTAAAATATGTTATATGTCAGAAGGTGGCAAATAACTTTCAAAAATTTAGAGATCTTCAACTTCAATGAAGTTTCTAGAAGCCCAGTGATATCACTTTTTTTGGTAAAGTTGTGACATCTGTGTCCTAATGCAATAAAAAAAGAGGTAAAATGCTTTGTAAACCTCTGGATTTTTGGAGGCTACATATTCTCCTTTGGATTTACTATTCCAGGTCATTTACCAAGGACTATAAACAGCTGTTTACTTGGTATGGAGCTCAGAACATAAAGTCTTTAGGAGAGCATTACCAGGCGGTGGCGCAGTGGATAAAGCATCAGACTGTGATGCAGAGGACTCAAGTTTGAGACCCGAAGGTCGCCAGCTTGAGAGTGGGCTCATCAGGTTTGAGCAAAGCTCACCAGCTTGGACCCAAGGTCGCTAACTTGAGCAAGGGGTTACTCGCTCTGCTGAAGTCCCACGGTCAAGACACATATGAGAAAGCAATCAATTAACAGCTAAGGTATTGCAACAAAAAACGAATGATTGATGCTTTTCATCTCTCTCCATTCCTGTCTGTCTGTCCCTATCTATCCCTCTATCTGACTCACTCTCTCTCTTTAAAAAAAACACACCAAAAACAGTCCTTAGGAGATGAGCAAGGAGAGCATCAATCACAGAGACAGAGAACTTATACCAGAAGCAAGGAGGATAAACATATTTGGTTAACATGGGCAAAGGAACTAAGATTAAGAAGAGATCTAAGTAATGTACAGAGGATGGTGAAGGGCAAGGATTTAAAGCAATTAGACTTGAAAAAACTAGGGACAAAATTCCAAATGAGAGAGATGGGTAAAATTTTAAGGGTGAATTTCAGGATAAAACAGCTATTGACAGATATAAGAAAAGTGGCTAGACAAAAAAAATATATAAGATTTTTTTGGGGGGGTATTTTTCTTAAGTGAGAAGCAGGGAGGCAGATAGACAGACTCTCGCATGTGTATGACCGTTATTTACCCAGCAAGCCCACTAAAGGGCAATTCTCTGCCCATCTGGGGCCGTTGCTCCTTTGTAACCAGAGCCATTTTAGTGACTGAGGTGAGGCCGTGGTGCTATAAACAGCACTCAGGCCAACTCGATCCAGTGGAATCATGGAAGCGGGAGGAGGAGGAGGAGAGAGAGAAAGTAGGGAGTGGAGGAAGGGTGGAGAAGCACATGATCACTTCTCTTGTGTGTCCTGACTGGGAATCAAAACTGGGACATCCACACATCTTCTTTATCCAGTCATCTATTGATGGGCTTTTTGGTTGTTTCCATGTCCTGGCCACTGTGAACAATGCTGCAATAAACATGGGGCTGCATGTGTCTTTACGTATCAATGTTTCTGAGTTTTGGGGATATATACCCAGTAGAGGGATTGCTGGGTCATAAGGTAGTTCTATTTGCAGTTTTTTGAGGAACCACCATACTTTCTTCCATAATGGTTGTACTACTTTATATTCCCACCAACAGTGTATGAGGGTTCCTTTTTCTCCACAGCCTCTCCAACATTTGCTATTACCTGACTTGCTAATAACAGCTAATCGAACAGGTGTGAGGTGGTATCTCATTGCCGTTTTGATTTGCATTTCTCTAATAGCTAAAGAAGATGAGCATCTTTTCATATATCTGTTGGCCATTTGTATTTCTTGCTGGGAGAAGTGTCTATTCATATCCTCTTCCCATTTTTTTATTGGATTGTTTGTTTGTTTGTTGTTGAGTTTTATGAGTTCTTTGTATATTTTGGATATTAGGCCCTTATCTGAGCTGTTGTTTGAAAATATCATTTCCCATTTAGTTGGCTTTCTGTTTATTTTGTTATCAGTTTCTCTTGCTGAGCAAAAACTTCTTAGTCTGATGTAGTCCCATTCATTAATTTTTGCCTTCACTTCTCTTGCCATTGGAGTCAAATTCATAAAATGCTCTTTAAAACCCAGGTCCATGAGTTGAGTACCTATGTCTTCTTCTATGTACTTAATTGTTTCAGGTCTTATGTTTAGATCTTTGATCCATTTTGAGTTAATTTTTGTACAAGGGGAGAGACTGTAGTCCAGTTTCATTCTTTTGCATGTGGCTTTCCAGTTTTCCCAACACCATTTATTGAAGAGGCTTTCTTTTCTCCATTGTGTGTTGTTGGCCCCTTTATCAAAAATTATTTGACTATATATATGTGGTTTTATTTCTGGACTTTCTATTCTGTTCCATTGGTCTGAGTGTCTATTTTTCTGCCAATACCATGCTGTTTTGATTGTCGTAACCCTATAATATAGTTTGAAGTCAGGTATTGTTATGCCCCCAGCTTCATTCTTTTTCTTTAGGATTGCTTTGGCTATTCGGGGTTTTTTATAGTTCCATATAAATCTGATGATTTTTTGCTCTATTTCTTTAAAAAATGTCATTGGAAGTTTGATGGGAATTGCATTGAATTTGTATATTGCTTTGGGTAATATAGCCATCTTGATTATATTTATTCTTCCTAGCCAAGAACAAGGTATATTCTTCCATCTCATTATATCTTTTTCGATTTCCCTTAACAATGGTTTATAGTTTTCATTATATAAGTCCTTTACATTCTTTGTTATGTTTATTCCTAAGTATTTTATTTTTTTTGTTGCAATCGTGAAGGGGATTATTCTTTTGAGTTCCTTCTCAGTTGTTTCATTGTTGGCATATAGAAAGGCTATTGACTTCTGTATGTTAATTTTGTATCCTGCGACCTTACTGTATTGGCTTATTGTTTCTAGTAGTCTTTTTGTGGATTCTTTGCCGTTTTCGATGTATAGGATCATATCATCTGCAAAAAGTGATACCTTTACTTCTTCTTTTCCGATATGGATGCCTTTTATTTCTTTGTCTTGTCTGATTGCTGTGGCTAGAACCTCTACTACCACATTAAATAAGAGTGGAGAGAGTGGACAACCCTGTCTTGTTCCTGATTTAAGGGGGAAAGCCTTCAGTTTAGTGCCATTTAATATGATGTTAGCTGATGGTTTATCATATATGGCCTTTATCATGTTGAGATATTTTCCTTCTATACCCATTTTGTTGAGAGTCTTAAACATAAAATTGTGTTGTATTGTATCGAAAGCCTTTTCTGCGTCTATTGATAAGATCATGTGGTTTTTGTTCTTTGTTTTGTTGATATGGTGTATTACATTAACCGTTTTACGTATGTTGAACCATCCTTGAGATTCTGGGATGAATCCCACTTGATCTTGATGTATTATTTTTTTATATGTTGTTGTATTCGATTTGCTAGTATTTTGTTTAGTATTTTAGCATCTGTATTCATTAGAGATATTGGTCTGTAGTTCTCTTTTTTTGTGCCATCCTTGCCTGGTTTTGGTATGAGGGTTATGATGGCCTCATAAAATGTGTTTGGAAGTATTGCTTCTTCTTCAATTTTTTGGAAGACTTTGAGTAGAATAAGAACCAAGTCTTCTTTGAATGTTTGATAAAATTCGCTGGTATAGCCGTCAGGGCCTGGACTTTTATTTTTGGGGAGGTTTTTAATGGTTTTTTCTATTTCTTCTCTACTGATAGGTCTGTTTAGGCTTTCTGCTTCTTCTTGACTCAGTCTAGGAAGGTTGTATTGTTCTAGGAATTTATCCATTTCTTCTAGGTTGTTGAATTTAGTGGCATAAAGTTTTTCATAGTATTCTACAATAATTCTTTGTATATCTACGGTGTCCGTGGTGATTTCTCCCCTTTCATTTTGGATTTTGTTTATATGAGTTCTTTCTCTTTTTTCCTTGGTAAGTCTTGCCAAGGGTTTGTCAATTTTGTTGATCTTTTCAAAGAACCAGCTCCTTGTTCTATTAATTTTTTCTATAGTTTTTCTGTTCTCTAATTCATTTATTTCTGCTCTGATTTTTATTATCTCCTTTCTTCGGCTGGTTTTGGGTTGTCTTTGTTCTTCTTTTTCTAGTTCCTTAAGGTGGGAAGTTAAGTGGTTCACTTGGGCTCTCTCTTGTTTGTTCATATATGCCTGAAGCGATATGAACTTCCCTCTTATCACTGCTTTTGCTGCATCCCATAGATTCTGATATGTCGTATTGTCATTTTCATTAGTCTGTATATATCTTTTGATCTCTGCACTTATTTCTTCTTTGACCCATTCATTTTTTAAAAGTATGTTGTTTAGTTTCCACATTTTTGTGGGATTTTTTTCCTCTTTTTTGCAGTTGAATTCTAGTTTCAAGGCTTTATGATCAGAAAAGATGCTTGGTATAACTTCAATATTTCTGAATTTGCTGATTTGTTTTTGTGGCCCAATATATGGTCAATTCTTGAGAATGATCCATGTACACTGGAGAAAAATGTATACTCAGTCACTTTGGGATGAAATGTCCTGTAGATGTCTATCATATCCAGGTGCTCTAGTGTTTTGTTTAAGGCCATTATGTCTTTGTTGATTCTCTGTTTGGATGACCGATCTAGAGCCGTCAGCGGTGTATTGAGGTCTCCAAGTATGATTGTATTTTTGTCAGTTTTTGTTTTAAGATCAATAAGTAGCTGTCTTATATATTTTGGTGCTCCTTGGTTTGGTGCATATATATTAAGAATTGTTATGTCTTCTTGATTCAGTGTCCCCTTAGCCATTATGAAATGGCCATTTTTGTCTCTGAGTACTTTTCCTGTCTTGTAGTCAGCATTATCCGATATGAGTATTGCTACACCTGCTTTTTTTTGGATGTTATTTGCTTGGAGTATTGTTTTCCAGCCTTTCACTTTGAATTTGTTTTTATCCTTGTTACTTAGATGAGTTTCCTGTAGGCAGCATACAGTTGGATTTTCTTTTTTAATCCATTCTGCTACTCTGTGCCTTTTTATTGGTGAGTTTAATCTGTTTACATTTAGTGTAATTATTGATACTTGTGAATTCCCTATTGCCATTTTATATCTTGCTTTCTGTTACTTTTGTGTCTTGTTTGATTCTTCTCTTTCGTTTTTCTATCTTTTGTTTTTATTTGATTGTATTCCATACATCTTTCCTCTGTTGCTATCTTTTTTATCTCATGTGCTTCTGTGGTGGTTTTTTCAATGGTGGTTACCTTTGAGTAATGAAAAGGGTCCCTACCCTGTTCATTGTAGCGAACTATTTTGTGAGTACTTTTGCACTCCATCGTCCTTTGCTACTGTTAATCTCCATCTTCTCCCCCTCTTTCTTTTTGTTGTTGTCACAGTTTAAATTTGGTTTTATTGTGTTCTTCTTGGAGCTTTTACTTGTGGCTCTGTTTTTTTTGTTATTTGTATCTGATTGGAGAACCCCCTTTAGTAATTCCTGGAGTGGGGGTTTTCTGATGATAAATTCCCTCATCTTTTCTGTATCTGTGAATGTTTTTATTTCTCCTTCGTATTTGAAGGATAGCTTTGATGGGTAAGTATTCATGGCTGAAAGTTCCTCTCTTTCAGGACTTTAAATATTGGGGTCCACTCTCTTCTAGCTTGTAGAGTTTCTGCTGAGAAATCTGATGATAATCTAATGGGCCTTCCTTTATATGTTGTATTCTTCTTTTCCCTGGCTGCCTTGAGAATTTTTTCTTTGCTGTTGGTTTGTGTCAATTTCATTATGATATGCCTTGGAGTAGGTTTGTTGGGGTTAAGAAAACTCGGAGTTCTGTTTGCTTCTTGAACTTGAGGCTTTAGTTCTTTCCACAAGATGGGAAGTTCTCATCTATTATTTGTTTGAGTATGTTCTCCATTCCATTTTCTCTCTCTTCTCCCTCTGATATACCTATTATTCTTATGTTATTCTTTTTGATGGAGTCAGATAATTCTTGTAGGGCTATCTCATTTTTTTTAATTTTTGAGTCTCTTTCTTCTTCTCTCTGTTGTGCCTCAAGTTGCTTGTCTTCAATTTCACTAATCCTCTCTTCTATCTGACCTGTTCTATTAGCTAAGCTTGTTACTTCGTTTTTCAGCTCGTGAATTGAGTTTTTCATCTCTGTTTGATTTGTTTTTATAGTTTCAATTTCCTTGGACATATATTCTTCGTGTTTATTGAGTTGTTTTCTTAGCTCCCTAAATTGCCTTTCTGTGTTTTCTTGTATATCTCGGAGGATTTTTAGGATTTCTATCTTGAATTCTCTGTCATTTAGCTCCAAGGTTTCCAATATATTAAATTTTTTCTCCATAGATTTTTCCTCATCTAGCTGTGTTACCTCTCTTTCTTTTGTATCCATGATATTCGATTTTCTCTTCCTTAATGGCATCTGAGGGTGGTTTTGTTGATAGTATTAATGAGAATTAATAAAGAATAAAAGTTATAAAAAATAATAAAAAAATTGAAAAGAGTTGTTTTTTTTTAAAAAATATTAATAATGAAATAAAGAAAAATAAAATAAAAATTTAAAAAAAAGGAAATTATTCCCCCCCTCCTTTTTTCCTCTCCTCTCCTCTCCCCTCTTTCTTGGGAAAATTTTGTGGTGAACTGTGAATTATAACAAACAATGCCTGTGATGGAGGGCCTGAATTGGGGAAAAGTAATAAAGGGGCAAAAAAAAAAAAAAAAAAAAAAGAAATGAAAAAACAAAAAAGAAAAAAAGAACAGCGTATGGACCCACAAAAAGCAAATAAGAAAAAAATTTGGGTCAAGAATAAAATGATTTGCTTTTCGGTGTTGGTTGTCTAAGGGTTATGATGAGAGGAATAAGAGGAAAACGGAAAAATGGGGGGACAAATTAAAAAATTACTATTGTATTTAGTGGAACAAGAACTAGATAATATGGAGAGCCAGGGGTGGGAGCACTGCTAGTGAGTTAAAAAGGTGAAGTAACAACCCCCCAAAATGCCACAAACATAAGTTTGAGTCCCAGATAAGATAATTTGTTTGTTATTGAGGTTTGAATGAGAGGAGATGTAAAGGAGAAAGGAAGAAACTAATATAGAGGGAGAAAAGAAAGAGCGAGAGACAGAATAAAAGAGGGAACCTCTAAAAGAAGAAAAAAGAAAGGAGAGAGAGAGAGAGAGAGTTAAGGGTTTTGGAGTGCAACCCTCATAGAGAGAAAGAAAGAGAAGAGAAAAGATAATGGGAGATGTAACACTTATGGGTAGTGTAGTTCAAGGAGAGGAGAGAGTAAGACCGGTAGAGAGTTAATTGGCCAAATTGGAGGAGGAAAAAAAAGTATCAAGAATGAAGATAAGAGAAACAAACGAACAAATATAATAAAATGGGATAGGTTATAAAGTCTGCAGATTATTCTTGATTTTGAGAGGTTATCTTCTTGCTTTTTCTTTTCTCTCCCTCTTCCTGGTCGGTGACTCTGTACCCTGGGTTCTGCCCCTTTGGCACGCTCAGGTAGAGGTTTGCAGTTGATAAGTCTCTATGGCAATGTCATGTATTGTGCTTTAGTCTCGTTGGTAGTCGAAGCTCATTAGCATTTATAGGCTCCGACAGTGAGAGAGTCCGTGTTCCTGGAGCCTTTCTCCTAGTCTTTCCTTCCTCAATTAGTAGCCTGATAATCCAGCTATGGGGTTGCTGCTGCCTCTGCCTGGATAGTAAGAGGCTCAAAGAGCAGGCAACTCCCCACTCTATTTCCACTCAGCACAGGGCTCTGGGTAAGGCTCAGTCAGTCAGAGCTGCTAGCATAATCAGGCGGGCTTTCTGCCCACTCAAAGACTTCTGGCTCTGCCACTCTGTCAGGTAACACAAGCAGGAGCCCACTTCTGGGGCGCTTGGAGGAAACTCTCACTCACTGTCTGCGACCAGGATATCCGGCCAGCAGTCTCACGCTCTGAATGAAACCCCCAACCGCAGGGAAAAGTTGCAGCGTTGGAATTGAGTCTCGTTCCGTCCCCGTGCGCGGCATTTGCAAGGCGCTGGGGCGGCCCGAGATTCCGCTTTGGCCCACACAAAGGCCCCTGACTCTGCCCCTCTGTGCGATAACACGGGCGCGCACTGCCGAGGTACTCGGAGGAATCGCTCACTCCTTATATGCGCGCGTAAACCAGGATATGAGGCCGGCCACGTTTCCCTCTGAGTGAAACAGCCTCCAGCACGGAAAATCTCCACCTTTGGGATTAGTTCTCACTCCCTTCCGTGCGTGGCTTTCCCAGGGCGCTGGAACTGCCCAGAGACTCTGCCCTCAGCCCACAGAAAGGCCTCTGACCCTGCCTCTCCGTGGGGCAACACGGGCACCACACTCTAGGAAGAAATTCTCGCCCACTAACTGCGCACCGACCAGGAGACCGGGTAAAATGGCCGCTCCGCTTGTCTTTCTTTGTTTGGGTTTGGCGCGAGTGTTAGCTTGTATTGCCCGGGTTGCCACAGGATCAGATTTTCCTCGGCTTGGATCTACGTGCCACAGCCTGGTTCGGCCGTTTGTGCCGTGGCGGCCTGGATCTATTCACCCCCTTTGCCCGCCTCAGTTTCTATATTCACAGTTACCAGAGAAAGCCGCCCTGTTTAGGTTAGTGAGGAAGGCGGAGCATTTCTTACTCCCTATTTCCTTCGGGGTTTGGTTATATATTTAGCCAATTTTTCACTCAATCATACCTTTGGGTGTATTGCGAAGCATCTGGAAGCTCCAAGTATAGGTTTTTCTGTTTCTGGTTGAAGATCTTGTTGAGTTTTGGGGGAGATTTATCGGTATCGCTTCCTACCCCACCATTACTCTGACGTCATCCACTCTACAAAATATTTTAAAAATTGAATGGGACACTTAAAACCATGTCAGCACAATAAATTAAAAATAAAAAACAAATAAAAATATAAGTGTTCTTAGAAAAAAATTTATATAAGCCATTGATAAATAGGATTCATTTATCTTAGCATCCTCTTAAAGTTTTACAAGTCAGAAAGTACTGAGCCAAAGTGTTAGTGTTATATATATTATTTTCTTCCAACATACTGAAAGTTCCTCTTCCATTGCCAAGTAAATAATTTGGGCAAAGAGTTACATTAGAGCTTAGTTTGGTAGAAATAAATAAATAAATAAATATCTTAATGAATGATCTCATATGGTTATGAATTTACTAAAATATGTTAAATTAACCTTATTAATATGTTTTTTTTCTTCATGGAAAGATATTCGGAGTGACTTAATATATTCTATTTTTCATTATTAAATTATGGCAATCCAGATTGTTCTCAAAATCTATTTATGTAACCAAAAGTTGCTGTTGATTAAATGTAAGAATCAAAGAAACATGCAAATAAATTAAAGAGCTCAATCTATCTTATAAGAAACAATAGGTGTTTAAGACTACATATTTTCAGAAGTTATAGAATCTCAGTCTCATGCTCATACTTAATATTAGGTTCAAAGAGAGATTTATCTTATGTGCATCAGAGATAAATTTGTGTTGAAAAAAGTATGTTTATTTATATAATTGTTATTTATAATTATATTTATAAATGCTATAAACAAATCTCTAAAAGTACTATTGATAGAAAAATGTAAAAACCCTGTCTCTAGCTCTTAAATATTTAATAGTGTGTGGTTTTTCTTAACAGGATACTGAACTGGTGTAAATTGCTAACTACCTGCTTCAGAATTACTTCAACCAAAGACAGAAATCATGAAAATAAGAATAAATTCTGAGATAAAGTCTGGGGAATAGATGATTTTTTTTGAAATGTGATTGAGAAGTAATTTCTTCAAACTAAATATATTGTGAAAAAATAATACAAGAAAGGAACTTCAAATGCTGCTCTTCGCCTCATTTTAGGACATTCAGAACCTATCCTTTCATGTAATATCTTTGTCGTCTGCTTTCAGAAGACATAGCATTACATTCAGAACAATTCAGAAGGTGAGAACTAAAAAAATATATGTGTGAATTGACTAGCTTTGGAAAGTCCTTTTCTGCTTCCAACAGTCTACACACAAGGCGGAGGAATCTAATTAGGGACACTGTGTTCTTATACTTGGATGCATGTTGAAGTCAACTGCACATTTTTTAAGAGTGTATAGATGCTAAATATCATACTAATTAAATCAGAAGATCTGAATGAGATACAGTCATTACTGTTATTTTTATAGCTCACCATATACTACATAGTTCCAATATTCATTGAAATTTTGAGAAACACTGATAAGTACCTCTTCCTAAAATTGTTTCTCTTTAGAAGACTGAGAAAATCTCTTTCCAAAGAAATTTTGTGAAATAAGGAAGAATAGATATTGAGTTTGTTGGGGTTTTTTATGCCTGGAATCCTTTACTCCAGGAATTATTTTCACCTACCTCTTTCTTTGTGGCCATGGTATTGATACAGAATACAGTGAAGGCTTTGGTTCTTATCAAACTTGTACTGCAAAAAATAGGAGCCCACAAATAAATCAATAAGCTACCTGAGGAGTACCTTTATTTCAAAAGAAATCAAGAAACTGGATCAATCACAGATTCAGTAGAAGCAAATGTTTTGACACTTTTGAAAACAAATAATAAAACTTCACATACTGAGCACAGTAAGAAATACATGTACTAACTAATATAACTTTGATATATAAGAAGTCTTTACTATCAAACCAATATGCATATGGGAAACAAAAGCTGAAATAAAGGCATGATAAGTGGAATAATTAAAATATATTTACCCACAAAAAATAGAAAATTAAAATATCTGATTTAAATATCAGATTTAAAATATCTAGAAAAATAAATTAATAAAAAGTATAAAAAAATGAACAGAAATATAAAATAATGCATAAGTTTTAATATGTAAATTATAGGATATATAAAATGAAAAAATAATTTGGGAAATATTTGAATAGATAATGTATTTAAATGTCTTAGAATTTGAAAATAAATAAATGTAAGCCTTCAAAGTTAAAAATTTCTTTAAATGCCATACAGGAGACATAGAAATATTTTCTATGTACAGACTCAAAGAAAATTAAAAAATATCAATGACAAAAATAAAATTATAAAATATACCAAAAGAGTGTTTCCATTAAAATAAATAAAAATTATAATGTCATAATATTTTTCAGTCACAACAGTAACTCAATAAATATAAGTTTTATAAATACAGTGAGAATAGAACTTTAATAGAACTGTCGTTCAAATATGAGGTTATATTAAAAGTATTCTCAAGCATGTAAGTTCCAGAATATTTGACATATATGAACAAATATTCAAAAGCAATTTTAAATAGACTATTTATACAAGAAGAGAAACATATTCAGGAGATATTGCAAGAGATATTTGAAGTAAATTGCTCCAGTAGCTTTTTAAAATTTACTGTTATATTAAAAATAGCTGAGATCATAGAAAAAAGAGGAACAATCCACCCAGTAAAATACTGTAAATTAATATCAACCTGGTATGTGGCAGGGAGAGAACAAAGGATGTGAGAATATGTTAAATTTCTTGTCTGGCATGTACAAAGATACATACATACACACACACACATACACACACACACACACACACATATATATACTGTATATACATGATTTTTTTTTAAATATGGAAACAATTGGACTTGCCTAGTAAAGTTAAAAATGCACATACACTAATCTAGACATTTCTCATCTGGATGTATGCCCTAAATAAGCCTGCACTTATTAACCAGAAAGCCTGGAAAATGATGGCTTTATTAATATTGTTCCCAATTGCAAGACAGAAGAAAGACTTCAAATGATAGATTACATAAATACATCTCATTTCATTCTTGCAATTGAAAATGATAAAGCTGCTAAAATAAATGAAAAATAAACACTACACTCACCAGCATAGATAAGTCTCACTAACCTAATATAGGAAGAATAGAAAACAAGTTGTAAGAGAAAATGTTTAATATGATTTCATTTCAAAAACATGCCGTCTAAATATTTTATTGTTTAGAGACATAAATGTAAGTGGTGATGGGTAAACTCAGGCATATGGTAAACACAATTATGGGATAAGATTACTACTGAGGAATGAGGAAGGTCTGCTCCTATATACAGGGGAACTTATAATAATAACAATAAAACTCTATTTCATGGAACAAGTGTTTATTAAATGAAATAATATAATTATATTACACATTACACATTTTTTACATCAACTTAAAATATATGGAGATATATGCATTCAAATGCCTTCAAAAGAAGAGAATATGTAATAAAGATAACAGAAAAATATTTTAAAATTTTTACTTATTCCTATTACTGAGTTTAAAATCAGCAGAGCGTAATTACAGTATTCTTTTCCATTTACAAGATGTGGGCTATGTTCATTAAGAAAGAATTGCATTTGTTTCACTGAATCAGTGCAACTTAAGAACACAAATAAAGCTTTTGTTTTTACTGAGTCCAGGAGTTGGTATGCTGTTTGGAGATGTGCGTAGAAGAGTTTCATGTTTCTCATTGAAAGCAATCTATTATTGCATCAGATTGTCCAGGAAAATCAACATCAGCAGACCACCAATCAGAATTATACAGGCATCTTGTTTTATTACGCTTCACTTTATTGTGCTTTGCAGCTAGCAAGATTTTACATCGAAGGTTTGTGGCTATCCTGACTCAAGAGAGTCTACTAGCACCATTTTCCTAACAGCATTGCTTACCTGGTGTCTCTGTGTCACATTTCAGTAATTCTTAAAATATCTCCACCTTTTCGCTATTGTTATATGTTATGATGATCTATGATTAGTGATCTTTGATATTACTATTGTAATTGCGTAGGGGTGCCATGAACCACACTCATATAAGACAGCAAACTTAACCAATAAATGTCATGTGTGTTCTCACTGCTCAACCAACCAGTCATTTTTTTTCCATTTCTTTATCTCCTTGGGCCTCTTTTTTCCTTGAAACACTACAGTATTAAAATTGGGCCACTTAATAACTTTACAATGGCCTCTAAGTGTTCCAGTGAAAGGAAGAGTCCCAAGTATATCACTTTAAATGGGAAGTTAGAAATGATTAAGCTTATTTAGAAAAGCATGTCAAAAGCCAAGATAGGCCAAAAGCTAGACTCCTTGTGCCAAACAGTTAGCCAAGTTGTAAATGCAAAGAAAAAGTATGCTAAGTGAAAGAAGTCAGATACAAAGGTCAGGTCCTACACGCTATTCATCAATATTAAATGTGCAGAATAGAAAGTAGATTAGTATTTTCTAGCAGAAGGTAGAAAAGAGGTGTGAGGTGTAACTGGTGATGGGTATGGGATGATGAAAAGTTTCTGAAATTATATACTGGTGATAATTGCAAAATTATCCCCCCTGCCCCCAAAAAAACACTGAACTGTATACTTTAAAAGGGTCACTGTAATTATATGTGTATTAAATCTCAATTTTAAAAAACAAAACTTGTGACTGTTTAAAGAGAATGTCCTGTTTTAAAGTGACTTTATTTAGTAAGATATTTGAGTAAACTGTTATATGATCTTCACTGTAAAAGGCAATGATATTCTTTGCAGGAAAGTAAATTAATAGCAATAAGCACTTACATCCAATGATATTGTCAGTGATTAGCCATTGATTAGTTGTCCTTTAACAGTTGTGGTGAAAGAAGAAAAGAAATATGTTTATATTTTTTAATTTTTTTAAATCAATGAAGACCAATAAAACATTAAAATGCTCCCCAAAAGAATACAAATTGCCCAAACACCAGACCCGGGCATTCCTTTCCAGTTTTTTCTTTGTTTTTGTCTTTTAAAATGTCATTTCTCGCCCGCCCTCCAAAATAATGATTAGAACTTCAAAGAGAGTATCAGAAGGCATTATATTTAAGGTAATAAAACGTCCTAATATAAATATAAAATTCTTACATATGTGATTAAATTTCTTCAAATAATGCGTAGGGGAACTCACTATACAGATGCAATAGGTCTCCAGCAGTAAAATGCAGCAATACAGGCAGTAAAAGAGATCACCTAAATTAAACCAAAAATTTTTGATTCGCTGTTTTTCTATTATTTATTTTTTGTGTATTGTTTCAGCACATTTTTTGTTTGCTTTTTGTTTTTTGGATTTTTTGTGACAAAGACAGAGAGAGAGAGTCGGAAAGAGGGACAGATAGGGACAGACAGACAGGAAGGGACAGAGATGAGAAGAAGCAGTTCTTCATTGCAGCTCATTAGTTGTTTATTAATTGCTTTCTCATATGTGCTTTGAAGGGGGGGGGCGCTACAGCAGAGCTAGTGATCCCTTGCTGAAGCCATCGACCTTGGGCTCAAAGTAGCGACCTTAGGCTTCAAGATAGAGACCTTTGGGCTCAAGCCAGTGACCATGAGATTATGTCTATGATCCCATGCTCAAGTCAGCAACCCCATGCTCAAGCTGGTGAGCCCTTGCTTAAGCCAGTTGAGCCCGTGCTCAAGCCGTGATCTCAGGGTTTCAAACCTGGGTGCTCTGCATCCCAGTCCAACACTCTATCCACTGCACCACCACCTGATCTGGCTTAGCACATGTTTTTTGTTGTTGTTTTTCCTCTTTGTGGAAAAACATTGTATGGTGATAAAACAAAGTTTGCTGAATGTTCTACTTTTAGGAAGTGCTGTGCTCTCTGTGCCTCTGCAAACTCAGGCTGGGCTGACTGCCCAGAAAGCCAGAATGCCCAAGGACAAATGTCATGGCCCATGAAAGAGGTTAATAAGCATGCAGAGTGCAATAACTGCCCGTTATCTTTTAACCTAGAAATGCATTGTTCCTTCTAGTGGTCTATGTGACAACCCACTATATTGTTTTGGTATTAACCACTTTTATGCTATTAACCTTCTTTTAAAAGGGGACTCGATCCTGGAAGGGGTTTAGATCCTTTCTGTCCCACAACTGGGAGCAAGTGCACTGTCCATGTATGTAAGTTTCCTTCTATTAAAATTCTTATAAATTTGAATAAGTCTGCATGGCAGTACTTTAGTAATGATTCTAAATTTAGACTTTTGGAGCTTTGCCCTATCACAATTATATATTTCAAAAATGGATTTTAGTACCAATATATTATATAGAAAGATATTTAAAAGTAAAATGGCAGAGAAAATAATGAATTCTAAGCCTTAAATATAGTCCCAATGTCTTATTTAATATACAAAAATGTATATGGTATGATTACAATTAATTAAACTAATCCATAGAAAAGTTTCAAACATTCATAGAAACTTTTAATAGGCTGAAAAAATAGCATAAAAATAGTATACATGCATCCTGAAATAGTTAAAATAAATTTCAAGAAACAGCTAGTAAAAGCTAGTGATTTGGAATAGATGTTTTCATTCCTAAAGGCTTCAAGAGAAACCTTTTGTTTTTATCTGTATTGATTACTTCTTTAGTCTATCTACAAATAGTTTGACTATATTTTTTAGAAAAGAAAAAGTGAAAACAAAAAAAAATCAT
This sequence comes from Saccopteryx bilineata, assembly GCF_036850765.1. Taxonomy (NCBI): domain Eukaryota; kingdom Metazoa; phylum Chordata; class Mammalia; order Chiroptera; family Emballonuridae; genus Saccopteryx; species Saccopteryx bilineata. The sequence goes on along the minus strand of NC_089495.1, from coordinate 95,648,788 downwards.
TCAATAGTAATACCTTTTTATTTGTTATCATATAGTCCCTGGATAATAAATTTCTCTTTCTTGTAGATATATACTGTATATCTGTTTTAAAGTAATAATGAGGCCCAGGCCAGTTAGCTCAGCAGTAGAGGGTCAGCCTGTAGTGTAGAATTCCCAGGTTCGATTCCTGGTCCGGGCACACAGGAGAAGTGACCATCTGCTTCTCCATCTCTCCCCCCTTCTCCATCTCTCTCTCTCTCTCTCTCTCTCTCTCTCTCTCTCTCTCTCTTTCTCTTTTCCTATTTTGTAGCTACAGCTCCAATGAACAAGTTGGCCCCAGGTGCTGAGGATGACTCCATTACCTCACCTCAGGCATTAAAATAGCTGTTGCCAAGCAACAGAGCAGCGGCCCCAGATACACAGAACATCAACCCCAGTCAGAAGTTGCCAGGTGGATCCTGGCCAGAGCCCATGCAGGAGTCTGTCTCTCCAACTCCTTGCCTCTCATTTGATTAAAATATTTTTAATATTTTTTATATTTTTAATATTATTACATAATAATAATAATAATAATACCACCAAGAGGACATTTCTGTACATGTCTTTGTATTTTTAAATCTGTGAATAATTCACATTTTTATTTTTTTTAAACAAAAGTTTTAATATTGAACATTTATACATATATAAATTTAACTGTCCTCTTCATTGTTACCTGTCATTTGTAAATATACCAACTGCTTTAAATGAAAATGCAACAATATAAGCAGTAAAAGAGATTGCCTAAATTAAGCAAAACAATTTTTACTTTGCTGTTTTTTTTGTTTTTGTTTTTTTTTTTTGTATTTTTCTGAAGCTGGAAACAGGGAGGCAGTCAGACAGACTCCCGCATGCACCCGACCTGGATCCACCCGGCACGCCCACCAGGGGGTGATGCTCTGCCCATGGAGGGGGGGGGGTCGATCTGTCGCGAACAGAGCCACTCTAGCACCTGGGGCAGAGGCCAAGGAGCCATCCCCAGTGCCCGGGCCATCTTTGGCTCCAATGGAGCCTCAGCTGCGGGAGGGGAAGAGAGAGACAGAGAGGAAGGAGAGGGGGTGGGGTGGAGAAGCAGATGGGTGCTGCTCCTGTGTGCCCTGGCCGGGAATCGAACCCGGGACTTCCGCACGCCAGGCCGATGCTCTACCACTGAGCCAACCGGCCAGGGCCTACTTTGCTGTTTTTCTATTATTTTTTTTGTGTGTGTGGTTTCAGCACATATTTTTTGTTGTTTATCCTTTTTGTGGAAAATCCTTGTATGGCAATAAAACAAAGCTTGGGAAATGTACTTTTTTATAGTTATTAGGTAAGCTCAGTACTGGAGTCCAAGTTTTTCTGAAAGAATGTATATTGAGTTATCTAATTATCTGAACCTATACTATATCAGAACAGGAATCCTATTGAATGTAAAAACTGGGGATTGTTTCTATTTGATTTTTTATGTTCTACATTTTTCCCTCAGAAATGACATTGTAGTTTATTCAGGACCTTTCCTTGAAAACACATACCTTTGAAAAAATTTATTTTTAAAATTTTATATATTTACGAATAAGAGGCCCCTATCAAATGTACTTGATAGTTACAGGGCATTGAATATTGGATCCATAAATGATTAAGTTGAAACCTGTTATAGGTCCAGGATCAATCACTGCTCAATCACACTATTTCTGAGACAGCCATGAATATTCCCATTTCTTATTTTAAAAAATATCTTACTGAACAAGGATACTATATTATTGAAGTTATATTCTGCTTGGAAGAAAACTTAATTTTACAATAAAAAGGAACCAAGAGCAAGTGCGATATTAAAAGTAAGAAGATATAAGGAATCAGAGCCCCGACCTGTCTATATTCATACATACTTTTATGCTTATATCTAAGAATCTCAACTGTAATAAAAATTCCCTGAATACTCTGATTAATGAACTAGTGGGTTGTTTGGGACATGAAAGCAGTAACTTTAATAGGCAAACACTGACACATTAGCATTCAATAATATCTTCCTACCAGCAGAAACCTGATAAACAAAGAGGTATGCAGGAAGAAGATAAAAGAAAGACAGCATGCATTGAAACAATGCTTATTAAATCATTTGGAGAGTTTTCTCTCTAATTCTTTCTTTAATGAAGTCAGGAACTGTTGTGAGTCACTGAAAAGAAGCAGAAGTTACTCTGGCATAGGGATGTTTCCAATTTCATTTGCCTACAGCAGGGTTTTAAAAACTACTAAAACTGTTTATGAACTAAGAAAGTGGTTTTCCTGTTACTAATAAATGTCATTCTTATAGGCACCACTAATCAAAATTCATTTTCTCAGGAATAAAATAAAAGTTTATCCTACTAAAATTTGTCTCACATTTTCCTAGTATCAGAACAGAGTATACATATATGTGTATATATATTTCATCACAGGCATTTTTATTAAATCCTTTTTTGTCAGGCATTTCAAATCGGTCTCATTTTAATCAGGCCTCATTTCCCAACGACCTTAGCAAGTCACTATATTTGGTTAGTGTCCTTATTTTTTCATGTGGGATATATAGCAAGTAGTGAAATTTTTGAACCCTGTTCTTGATGCTTCTTTTTTCCTGTGGATTAGGCAGCTGTTTGCAGATAATTTAGACTCTATTACACATAGATATGGTGTTTGTGGGTGAGTTCTCTTAATAATTTCACTAATTTTATTAGAGCTAAATGGCAATTTTGATACAATTTGTGATGGTAGCTGTACTGGCATTTGTATGGTGTGTGTATGGTTGTGCTAGCATTAAAATGTATGGTGTATGGTATGGTTGTGTGTATGGCATTTCTATGGTTGTGAGTATGGCTGTTGTATGGTTCCTTATCAAGGACTTTTCTTCTATAAACTAAAGGACGCAAAATCACATGCTAATGCTCCAAGCAAATGAAACCAGTGGAGGTAGACTCTACTGAACACTGGAGCTGATGGCAGTATGTACATGCTTCACCTATAGGTTGTCTAATTTTCCCTTTCAGAAACGATGGTATTGTCTTATGCAAGTTTGCAGGTTTTCAAGAGAATCTATAAATTCACTTTGTTTTTGATTTCCTAAGTTTAATATATTTCCAATGTAACAAATTGTGTGTGTGTGTGTGTGTGTGTTTTAATGTTTAAAATAATGTTTTGGCTAGACAAAGTATATATATAGGCCACATTTGGCATCTGGGCTCCTGATTGCTATTTCTCCTATAGGCTGTGTTGAAGAGCTTTATTTTATCAATTCCTGACATTCCTTTATGGTGTTATATTGAAGTTCTACTGGATGGAATTTGCCAAAAGTGGCAAATTCATTTCAGCCAAGAATACAATGTTAGTGAATGACTTAGTGAGGTGATAAGTGTTTGGGTAGAAGTCTAAGATACTCTGCTGAAGGATCTATGCACACACAGACACACACACACACACACGTGTGTGTGTACATTTTCAACTTAATTCTCATTTTATTGTTTCTATTAAATAATATGCTTGCATTTTAATGCAAAAATAACATTTATATAACATATATTGATGAAACTAATATTCAAAGACATGAGTAACATTTATCTTTTGGCTTCACAGCCTCTGGCATAATTTCAACACTTTGAGTGGTACAAGGATCTTAGTTTGAGAGCAATGTATCCCATCTACCAGGTTGTATTTTACTCACCATTATTACTCCATTAAAAGTAAATTATGTGTAAATTGTAATAAAACATTGAGGGAGAAAACTAAATTTCTTGATAATAAACAAAAGATCTGGAATAACAACAGAAGGTCTATAATTGGCCCATTTTATAAGAGAAAACTGCTTCTGGCTCAGAATACGAAGGTCCGAAGAGCATCAACTGGCCAAGGATAGAACTGAGAAATGAGTCTCAGTTGCAATCAGAAACTTTTAATTTATATTGATTATATCAATTGACTCATTCTCTCTATGGGATAATGTTACATTGATTATTTAATTATATAAAATTCCATTTGCTTCTTTAATGCTCAGATCTTGCAATAGAACAAAATTAAATTTTTTGGTGTAAAATATTCCTTTACTTTTCATATTCAATTACTTTATAAATTCTTGGAATGATGAGTGCATGCCAAGAATTTCAAATGATATTCAAAAAGAGTAAAAGGGATTTTCTTATTACTACAAATTTGAGTAGAACTTGTTTGTGTTAAAATAACTTGTTTAAAGCCAATTACATGACTGAAAAAGTGGGTAGTAGAAATAGCTTTGCATATTTTTTTTTATTCTACTAAGTAAAAATTAATCATTCTAATTCTGGAAATAATACCTTCTCCTATTCCATAGCACTTTCTCTTTAACACTTCAATTCATGGAGTCATTAATAAACTGGAAAAGATATTTTACTAAGGGACTTTTTTCTACCTATTAAATACATAGGTAGTATGTAGAATCTTTATTCTTTTATACTAGTTACCACCATTTTTAAGTTTCTCTCTCTGTCAGTTTATTATTTTTTTGTCATGTCTTTTGTTTGCAAATTTTCTCTTTTTGGTGAAGCCTCCTGTGTTGTGCTTTTGAAGAATACGTGAAGTCATTGGTGATTTAATTCAAAGCAAACCAAAAGCAAACAAATAGCTCAAAGGGCATGTGGTGTTACTGAGCTTGCTAGTTTAGGACAATCTGAGAAATGAGAAGTACCCTATGAAAGGTACATCTTAATTAATTACATATATAGTCATGTTAAGTGTTAAGTAAGCACTATATAGAATATGATTCAGAATACTAATTTTTTTTTAGATCATGTTAGTTATTATCTTTGAATTCAATTTTACATGCAATTTCTTTGCTGAGTAAAACCTTTAATGTTGAAATGTCATTGATTTTTTTTTTTCATGCATTCTCATTTCAGGGAATATAAAAAGCTTAGATGTTAATTTTTCTCAGACAAATAAAAGACTAAATTCTAATGACTTAGAGGCTTTTGTTTAAGCTGGCAATTTGGCTTGTTTTTATCTATTAATCAGCTTAATTTTGTTGTTATTTCAGTAATTAAAAAATAGGCAAGAAGAGTTGTATGAACCAATTATAAGTAGTAGCTATTAGAAAGCTAAATTAAATTGAAATAATATATTTGAAAAATTAAAATAAATTGAAAATGAATTTTAGCTTAAACAACCCTGCATAATCTCAATTTAGCTTCTGTTTTTAAAATAGTCATATGTATCAATATATGCATAATTTTAAATTAAGACATCTGCTTCACAATGGATAATTTAATTTAATAATATAATAGAACATCCATATTATATACAAAATGAAATAAAACAAAATAAGATAGTTTTTAGTACATTATTGTACACATGTCAATTATCTATTAGAAACAGAACTAAAGTAGAGTGGATAACAATGTCAGTTTGAAATAAAGTTAAACATATATATTCTGAGTATAGAGAATTTTTTAATATAAAAAAATTTAAGTGGAAACTAATACTACATACAAATAATGTAAACAGAAATAAATAAAATCTAGTTACTTTGAATCATAGAACTGAATAAGAAACGTAAGGTCTTTTTCCAAAATTTATACTTTATCTGGTTGTTTGTGATAAGATTATATTTTAAAACATAATTTTAAATTATTTAGTTAGGTGAAAATTGAAGGCTTACATACACTTTTTAATTGGTCAAGCTATATTTTTATATAGAATTAAAGTCAGAATAACCCTGTCATGTGCATCAGATCCCTAAATATTTAAGAACTATATTGGTTTAAATTTTCTATTAAAAGGAACTTAAAAACAAGTGTTATGAATATAAATCTTACCTAAAAACGTGTAATATATTCACAAGTTGTATAACATATCACCATGAAGTGCACTGAATTATACTAATAAATACTAATACAAAATAACTTTAATAAAAATCAAGGCAGATGTTCTTATTAGCATTACACCATTTCATGACTTTAGAAACAGTATAATTTAAAATGAAATGTCCTGATTATTAATAATTATATAAAGCTATGAATTTTTTCTTAACAATACTTCTAAAAATTGTACCAGTATAAGGGTTTGCATATGCACAAACTCTAAGGGAAGGGAAACAAAATGCTGCAACATTTTTAAATTAAAAATTCTATGAAATATATTAATATTTATATAGTTATATATACAGTTGTAACTTTATTTTATCTATGTCTACATCTATTTAGTTATACATACAGATGCACATAAATGCAGGTAAATGAACAAATACACTTTACAGCTTTGGTTTACAATATTTCCACATTAGAAAGCTATTTTATCATTTTTCAGTTTTTCTTAAACTTTAACCAAATAGATACTGCAATAAAATCATTTTTGTTTTCAGTTAACATTTTTAGATAAACTAAAGCAGTGGTCCCCAACCCACAGGCCGCAGACCAGTACTGGTCCGTGGGCCATTTGGTACCGGTCTGCAGAGAAAGAATAAATAACTTACATTATTTCTGTTTTATTTATATTTAAGCCTGAACAATGTTTTATTTTTAAAAAATGACCAGATTCCCTCTGTTACATCCGTCTAAGACTCACTCTTGATGCTTGTCTTAGTCATGTGATACATTTATCTGTTCCACCCTAAAGGCAGGTCCCTGAAAATGTTTTCTGACATTAAACCGGTCCGTGGCCCAAAAAAGGTTGGGGACCACTGCACTAAAGTATTTATTAATTATATAGTTGCTGTTAGTTATTTTATAAAAAGTAAAAAATAAGGGAGGAGAGAAAAAGAGAGAAGGATATATTTGCTGTTACACTTAATTGTGCATTCATTAGTTGCTTCCTTATGTGTGCCCTGACCAGGGATCGAACTAGCAACCTTGGTGTTTTGGGATGATGCTTTAATCAACTGAGCCAACTGACCAGAATGGGGTATAGACAATTAAACCACACACATACACACACACACACACACAAAAAAAAAAAACCCAGAAAAGAAATAGTTCATACTGTTCTCCAAAATAGCTAGGTGCATGACAATCCCCCTAACATCACACAACGGTTCTCTTTCTTTACATCCAGGCCACTTGTCCTCTCTTGTCTTCTTGGTGACTGACAGCCATTCTGACAGGTGTGAGGTGATAACTCGTGGTGGTTTTGACTTTCATTTCTCTGATGATTAGTGATGTTGAGCACATTTTCACGGGTCTGTTGGCCATTTGGATGTCTTCTTTGGAAGAAATGTCTAGTTAGCTCCTCTGCCCATTTTTAATTGAATTGTTTTGTGTGTACATGCATGTGATTGAGTTGTATGAGTTATTTATGAATTTTGGATATAAACCTCTAGTGTGATACATGGTTTGCAAATATTCACTCCCTTTCTGTAGGTTGCCTTTATATTTTGATTCTTTTACAGTGCAGAACCTTTTAAATTTGATATGATTCTACTTGTTGATTTTTTTCTCTTCTGTTGTTTGTGCTTTTGGTATTACAACAAAAATATCATTGCCAAGCCCTGGTTGGGTAGCTCAGTTGGCTAGAGAATTGTCTCAAACGCCAAGGCGGAGGGTTCAATCCCTGGACGGGACACATACAGGAATCAATCAGTAAATGCATCCTGCTCCTCCTCCTCCTCCTGTCTTCTTCTCCTTCTCCTTCTTCTTCTTCTTCTTCTTCTTCTTCTTCTTCTTCTTCTTCTTCTTCTTCTTAGAGAGAGAGAGAGAGAGAGAGAGAGGAACAGACAGGCACAGACAGACGGGAGGGGAGAGAAATGAAAAGCATCAACTCATAGTTGTGGCACTTTAGTTGTTCACTGATTGCTTTCTCTTATGTGTCTTGACCGGGGTGCTCCAACCGAAGCAGTGAATCTTTGCTCAAGCCAGCGACCTTGGCTCAAGCCAACTCTTGGCTTCAAGCCAGCGACCATGGTGTCATGTCTATGATCCCACCCTCAAGCTGGGGACCTCAGGGTTTTGAACCTGAGTCCTCAGCATCCCAGGCTGACACTCTATCCACTGCACCACCACCTGGTCACACAACCTTCCTCTTCTTTGTTCTCCAGACTGACCTAAGGTTAGCCATGGCTGGCATGTCCAGAATTGCAATTCCTCCGCCATTCCTGAATAAACCAATTTTGCTGATTAAAAAAAAAAAGTAAAAAATAATGGATTATTTACTTTTTAAAAAATCCAAATTTTTTTTTATTATATTATAAATATGATGTAATTTAAAATTATATTCTTTATTTCTCACAACTATTATTTTGGAGAGACTAATTAGTTCAATTCAAAAGAAGTTGTTTTGGACTGAATGTCTCCTCAACCCCAATTTAATATGTTGAAGCTCTGACCTCCAATGTACTATATTTTGAGGTACAGTGTTAGTGGAATAATTAGGTTAAATAAGGCCATAGGTGGGACCCTGAGGTCATAGGATCAGTGTCTGTATAAGACGAGATACCAAAGAACTCTCTTGTTCTCTCAGTGCACACAGAGAGGTAAAGTGAACACATAGCAGACAGAAGCTGCCTAGAAACCAAAACAATACTCTACAGAATGAAACTTACCATGATGGTGGCTTGATCTTCGATTTCTCAGCTTCCAGAACTGTGCAAAATGAATTTCTGCTCTGTAAGTCACCCATTCTGTGTTACTTTGTTACAGCAGCCCAAGTAAACCAAAACAGATGTAAACATAGATGAAGAACATGAGATTTGAACACTAAGAGAATTACTCTTTCCACAGCAGACTCGGTGCACTGCAGTCAAGTACCCAGAGCCTTCTGAATGCCCATCCCCTGTATATTTACATTGGAAGCTCAGATACCTCCATCCAGAAGCGTCTTTATCTGGGCACTTGCTCAGTTACCTCTGCCAATGCCTTCTTATCTGGGGAGAAGCAAAACTGTGAAGATGCTTTTCTTCTTCTGATTCAGTACTCAATACATTTCACTCCCAGACTTTTTCTCTCTGGTCACCCAGGTACAGAAAACAGCTGGAGCTTTTTGTCTGGGGCTCTTTGACAGTGAGATTATCTCCCATTCCATCCCATCTCTCCTCCTTCTGCATTGATAAATCCTTTACTTGGCACCCTTCTTGAACACAGGGGGAACTGGCATGTTTTTCTTCTTGCTTATACTGTAACCTAGCATATAGGTAGATGATGATACAGATGATGATGATAGATAGATAGATGATAGATAGATAAATAGATAGATAGATAGATAGATAGATAGATGATAGATAGATGATAGATAGATAAATAGATGATAAATAGATGATAGATTATAGATAGATAGATAGATAGATAGATAAAGACATAGATACACAATAGGTAGATGACAGGCAGAGAGATAGAAAGATAGATAGATGATGGACTTGCAGGTAGTCTAATGTAAACTATTATTTAGAATTCATAACTTTCTTATGACATCCTTGACATTGACAATCGACAGACCTGTCGTTTCGGAGAGATGCCCAGAATGATTTGCTAAACCATGGCCTAATCAGCCTGGCCTGTCCTATGCAGCTGAAAGAAACCTTACTCATATTTTCATGAACTGTTTTTGTTATACCCTCATTATAATAATAAAATCTCCTCTTAGGGGGCAGAGATTTTCCACCATTTTTTAACATGTGATGTATTTATAGTTATGTTTTCCAACTACTCGTGTCCAGTGATGTTTCACCTGTTCATGTGGTGTTGAGTCTCAATTCCATGTTTATGCATGATTTCCTGAACAAAAAGCTAAATCTGAACCTTTGTACGAGTAATGTTCCCTCTCCCTAACCCTTTCATCCTTGCTTGCTGACTGGTAGTAAAGAAAGTTCCTTCTCATAAAGAAGATGTAGTATACATGTACACTGAAATATTACACAACAACAAAAAGGATGAAATCTTGCCATTTAGACCATTTGGATGAATCTGGAGGGTATTATACCAGGTAAAATAACTCAGGCAGAGAAAGATAAGTTATACATGATTTCACTTAGATGTGGAATAAACAAAACAATACAAAAACAAGCAAACTCATAGAAACAGAGTCTGAATGAATGGTTACCAAAGAGAGAGGGGTGGGGGAATGGGTGAAAAGAGGAAGGGGACTATAATCAATAATATTGTGTAAGTTTGCATAATGACAGATGATTACTAAAACTAGTGGGTTTATTACATTGTAAGGTACAGAAATATTAAGGGCATTATATTGTGCACCTGAAACTAATATAACTAATTATATTGTATAATAACTATACTTAAATAATTAAAAAATATTAATAGAACTTTTATTTGATTTATAAAGGCTAGTACTTTTCTAAATTAAGTTTGACATGTAAAAGATACTACTATTTTATGTTAAATTGAACGTTATGTAATATGAATGTTTACTATTCTTAGTATTTATTTTATTATAAGAAAAAGAAGCTAAAAAATTCAAGCCCAATGATATGATGGCACATAGATGTAAGAGAGAAAGAAAGAAAGAAAGAAAGAAAGAAAGAAAGAAAGAAAGAAAGAAAGAAATATTTTCCTTGTCAAGTAATTAGTAATTCAATGCACAGATATTTTTCATATGTAAATTTAACTCAAAATGAAAGATTCAACTTCAAATTTCCATTTTAACTAGAATCAAGAAGAGGCTTATTTGTCATATCATGCTCTTCAGTTATGAACTTAACATGCTGAGGTATTATATTTTAATTTGTAAAAAGAAATGTCTTGTGAAAGCAATATGTACCACAAACCAAATTCAGACATCTCTCACCAACTTGCACTTCTAAGGACCAGACAGTACTGATACTGTCAAAGCCACAAAAAAGTAAAGAGCAAAGAAGCTACAATATTAGTTCTTAAAAGGTGCTAAACAATGGTCTTTGGAAATTTTGACCCCCAAAATTTAACAACATAAGATAAAATATCAGGGAATATAAAATAAGGATAAAAATATGTAACATTTACAATTATTCATACTTACTAGTATATTACATTTTAATTCAATATTGTTTAATCACATATGCATTGACTTCATAAAAGCAATTGCTCATATTGTAAGCCATTATTAAATGTCATTAAAATCACCAAGAGTAAATCTTTGTGTCTATAAAAAATGTCAACTTATTCTCAAATCTGATTTAAGTATTTTGTTTATTAGTTTAATTTATCATTAATTTATTCTCCTAATAGAGATAGCTACTTGTGTTGATATATCACAATATTAGTCACTGAAAACAATTTTATAATAAAATTTAATAAATCATTCTTCACACTAAAAGTTATATTTTAGTTCTACTTTTTAATTTTAAATTGTTTTTAAAATCCACCTGTAATTATATATATATAAATATTATTTTATAATATTGTTAAGAATATACATAAATTCTTTGTTTATTTTCCATTAAAATTGCACATAGAGCGATGGCAACATATTTAAATCTCAATAAATGGTCATATAAATTTCTTAACTTCTTTCTTTCTTCCTCTCTTCCTTCCTTCCTTCCTTCCTTCCTTCCTTCCTTCCTTCCTTCCTTCCTTCCTTCCTTCCTTCCTTCCTTCCTTCCTTCTTCTTTCTTTCTTTCTTTCTTTCTTTCTTTCTTTCTTTCTTTCTTTCTTTCTCTTTCTCTTTTTAAGTGATAGGAGGGGAAATAGAGAGACAGAATCCACATGCACCCCAACTGGGATCCATGCACCTGGCAACTCCTATCTAGAGATTATGCTTGAATCAACCAAGCTATTTTTAGTGCCTGAGAACCAATCAATCAAACTACTGGTTTCTGGAGGGGAAGAGGGAGAGAGGGGGAGAGGGAGGGAGAATGAAGCAAATTGTTGCTTCTTATATGTACCCTGACCAGGTATCAAACTTGGGATGTCCATACACTGGGTCAATGCTCTACCCACTTAGCCAACCAACTAGGGCCACAAATTTCCATTTTCTATATATCTTTTTTTAAATTAAGTGCTCCCATTGAGACGCAAGTGAAATATCTATGTTTAATATAGGAAGAAGCTAGATAATGAAAAATCTGAGTTTAAGATTTATTATTTTACGGTGCAGGGAAGGAAAAATATATAGTGTTCTTTTTGTATCATTATTTCTTTTGTAAAACATTCACTTATTTACACTGCCAACAACATCTATTATTGAGGACATGTTTTCATTAAACAATACTGGTATTTCTCAATCTAAGACAAAGGCATGTGTTAACTAAATAAAATAAACTATATCCTAGTAAATACACAGTTATAGCCACAGTCATCTAACCTATTATTTCTCTAATATTTAATTCCTATTAATATGACACAAAGTATGATAGACAATTTCAAGGAAAATACAAATCACAGATAAATTTTCTAAAAAATATTCACATCACATTGGATAGGATAGACATCTTTATACATAAAAATAAGATGTTAGAGTAAGGAGAAATATTAGAAATAAGTAAAATTTAAAATATTATAAGTTTTAAAAGCAGAAAATTTATTCTCATAAGGGTTACTATAGTTTGTCCAGAACTTGTATGATCATAGTAATATTTTTTCAATTATTACTATTTTCTGATTTAAATCACACTAATTTTTTTCTGTTCTTCTCTAGGTTGAATAAACAATTTGATGAGTTAGCTACAATGTAATATTTTGTAAAAAGATATATGTTTTTAAGGCAATACAATAAGCTGTCAAAACTAATAGGATAAGAAATCAAACAAGATCCTTGAAAAGTTGTTCATAGAACGTTTTTTTATTCTTTGGGCACTAAATCAATTTTCTCAATAATGTCATATATTGGCTATAACAAAAATATAATAATAGTTGTTAAAGATAGCTCTCCACTAATAGAAATCAGAAAAAAAATTATTTACCCCCTTTAAAATGGTTTTTCTTTAACATTTATTTAAACTGGCATTTGCCAATGCTGGTGAGATCTTCTTAATCTGACTTTTGTTTATTGCTAAAATCTGCCAACTTCTTAAAAATTGTATTTTCATATTTGAATAATAAAATTTGAAACACTTGTAAGGAGAGAGAAGCTGTGGCTCTTTAAAGGAAATGAAGGATTGATTGAGGTTTTCCAATTAGGATGTGTGTGTGTGTGTGTGTGTGTGAAGAAATTTCATTATAAAAAATTCAAGGGCCATTTCACACCCTTTCACTACTCACAAATATACCAATGGGGCATTTGGAAATGATCAAATCTGATAGATATCTTAATGCAAATACCTTTGGTTTTAATTTTTTGAAAGTTGCAAAAAACGACTTTCAACATAATTACAGCTATGTAAAAATACAGAAAAAGAAAGCTTTCAGATTATTCAAGAACAGGAATGGAAATGATATAATTAACTTGGGAGAGGAAAGAAAAGTAAAAAAGATTAAATGGTGCCTGCATTTTATTTGTAAATTAAAAAAAATTTAATAATACTTTGGGAAAAGAAAGTGAAATATTTATATCAGTAAGCTTGCATTGTATTGTTTTGTATACAAATCTGTGTTTAAATATTTTATTTTTTCAAATGTAATATCTTAGTGAAAATATTCTTTTTATTTATTTGTAATTGAATGTATTGGCATGACACTGGTTAACTAAATTATACAGGTCTCAGGTGCCCAGTTCTACAGCACATCTTCTGCACACTGTATTGTGTGTTTACCACCCCCTGCAAGTCAAATCTCTATTCATTACCATTTATACCCCCTACACCGTCTTGTATTACCAACCCTGGCAATCATCACACAATAAAAATTTTCAAACTATAAATTGTGCATAATGCAAGAACTATCAATAGTAAAAACATTATATTTTAGGAAAAAATTGAGCACTTATATGACTGGTATTTTACTAAGTATTTTATTTGTATCATTTGTTAATAATCATATGAAGTAGACACTAATATAGTCTATTCTTACCTGATAAAAATTTTGAGCTAGACTAGAGGTTTCTCTATTTGGTTAATTGCAGTACCTCTGGTATCAAAAACACAGCCAGCTTTGAGAAAACTGATAAATATTTAAATTCACCCAGAAATATTTTAAAAACCAAACATACAAGGCATAACTCTAAAGATGAAACAGTGAATAAAATAAGATCTGCTTTCTTAGATCTTGTATTGTGGTGGGAGACACAGACAAAAGAACTATTGGTGACCCTGGCCCATTGGCCAGAAAGATTTACATTTTCTGATTTTAATGACATTTAATAATGGCTTATAACATGAGCAATCACTTTTATGAAGTCAATGGATATGTGAATAAACAGCATCAAATTAAAATGTAATGTAGCCTTGGCTGGTTAGCTCAGTAAAGAGAGCATCCGCCTAGTGTGTCAACTTTCCCAGTTGGATCTCTGGTCTGGACACACAGCAGAAGCGACCATCTGTTTCTCTCCCTCTCCTTCTTCTTATCCTTCCCCCTCTTTTCTTCCTTTTCTCTTCCCACCACCAGTGACTCGATTGGATCGACTGTTGGCCAAGCACTAGTGGGAATAGCTGGTTGGAAAATCAGACTTAGGTGCTAAAATAGCTCAGTTGGAAAAGCATCACTATTGGGCCCAAATGAAGGTTGCCAGGTGGATCCCAGTCAAGACGCATGCAAGAGTCTGCCTCACTATCTCCTCTCTACTTATTTAAACAAACAAACAAAAAAAACCGCAAGCTTGTTATTTGATTTCTACAAAAGTAGAGATCTCTCAAACTGAGTGCTCCTCAGCTGGGATTCATACCCTCTGCTTCTGTTTTATCTCCCTGGGTTAATCATGTTGCCTATGTGAAACTCTGGGACAAGGAGAACTAATGCAAATATGCTGACATTTATGTTCCTTTCTGTGTTGTGAGTAAAAAAGACACTTGTTTCTTTCCTGAGAATCTTATGATTTCTGCTGGTGACTATGAAACAGTAATAGGCTGTTTTAGTTTGTATTACTTTGTTATTGTCTATGTTTGGAGATTAAATGCCATGTGATTAAGATTCCAAACTGGCAAGCAGTGGATTCTGATAACTATTGTATAAAGTATATATATATGTGTGTGTGTGTGTGTGTGTGTATTGAACCCTTCCTGACACAGATTTTGATAGCAAAAGTGATTCCAGAGGAACAGAAATTTAAGGATTATTCTAAATTTTCTGGATTTTCAGGAATTAGTTGTCTAAATTGTCTTGATTTAAAGACAGTAATTGTCCCAGTACCAGTGATGAAAAGAGTAGTGATAGTCCATATTATGATATAATAAAGCAGTTAAGATATTGCCTTTGGGTGAGCCTTTTCAAACAGGGTGTAGAGCAGGGGTCGGGAAGCTTTTTGGCTGAAAGAGCCACGAACGCCACATATTTTAAAATGTAATTTTGTGAAAGCCATACAACAACCTGTGTACATTATGCATTATCCAATAAAAATTTAGTGTTGTCCCGGAGGACAGCTGTGATTGGCTCTAGCCACCCGCAAGCATGAACATGAGCAGTAGGAAATGAATGGATTGTAATACATGAGAATGTTTTATATTTTTAACGTTATTATCTTTTTTATTAAAGATTTGTCTGCAAGCCAGATGCAGCATCAAAAGAGCCACATTTTGGCTCCTGAGCCATAGGTTCCTGACCCCTAGTCTAGAGGTAAAAAATGGGAACAAAAATCAAAGAGATTTGAAATAGTATAGATGCTTTTCTGTTGGATTTTAAGGAGCAAACTATTATGTTGTGGAGAGGGCTACAGGGAATAATTGGCAGCCTCTTGGACTTGAGGACCTGAATCCCACAACCACAAAGAATTAAAGTCTGCAAACAGTTTTTGATCTTGGGAAAGACTTCTAAGCCTCAGATTTTCTTATTATGAACATTCCATATGAATACAAATCACATAATATGTGTCATTTTGTGTCTAGTTTCTTTCACTTAGCATAGTATATTCAAGGTCTATTTATATTGAAGTACCTATGAGTATTTTAATTCTATTTACAAATGAATATTCCATTGGATGGATGGGCGAGATTTTCCTTATCAGTTAGACATTAATAAGCACTTTGATTGTTTCAACTTTCTGGCTAGTATGCACAATGCCTCTTTGAACACATTTTTTCTATACAACATATACTTGTCTACAAAATGTGGACACATGGTTTCGATTATCTTGAGTGTATGCTCAGGAATGGATTTCTGGGTCATATGGTAACTTTATGTTTAACATTTTGAAAAATTGTTTTCCAAAGAAGTTTTATCATTTTATGCTCCCATTGACAGACAGAATTTTAGGGTTCCAATTTTTTTACATTTTTGCCAATTCTTATTATTATATATGCCTTTTAATTTAACAAGTACAGCGAGTAGAAGGTGGTATTACATAATGGTTTTAAATTATATTTCCTGAATGACTGATGATGCTGAGCACTTTCTCATGTGCTTATTGACCATTTATAAATCTTTGGAAAAACTTCTATTTAAATCCTGTACCCATTTATAAATTCAGTTACATATATTTTTATTGTTGAGTTTTAAGATTTAAAAAAAATTCTTGATATTATATGCTTACCCTTACCATATATATATAAGTTCCAAATATTTTAGTACATTTTAAATTATCTTTTTATTTTCTTTTTTTAATTTTATTTTTCAATTATAGTTTACATTCAATATTATTTTATATTAGTTTCAGATGTACAACATAGTGGCTAGACAATTATATACTTTATAAAGTGATTATCCTGATAAATCTAGTACCCATCTGTCACCATTCATAGTTATTGACTATACAAAATTATTGACTATATTTTCTATGCTGTACTTCACATCTCTATTTTGTAACTACCAATTTGTACTTCTAATATCTTAATATTTTCTTTCAGTTCTCCAGCCCCTCACCTCTCTAGCAATCTTCAGTCTATTCTCTGTATCTCTGAGCCTGTGTTAGTTTTGTTTGTTCATTTATTTTGTTCCTGTGCCTTCATTTTTTTTTTGGTGATATGCTTTGAAGGTTTTTAAAAAGTACACTTTATTATATATTTAATTGTTGTGCCCTATGTGATATATAAGAAAATGTTTAATAATCAAGACTACACAGAATTACACTGACATTTTCTTCTCTTTATATTTAGAATATTGATTCATTTTGAGCTGATTATATATGGTGTGAGATAAGGAGTCCAGTTTAACTTTAATTTTTTTTTCTTTTATTTATTTATGAATTGTTGTCAGTTGCCAGAGTTACATTTGTGGAAAAAGGCTATTTTATATTCTTGCCCTATTGAATAGTATTGATGTCCTGGTGGAAAATCATCGACTATAAATCTATGAGTTAGTTTCTTGGATCTCTATTTCCAAAACTTATTATATGTTTTTCTTCCTTATGTCAATGCCACACACCCTGATTACTATAACTTCGTAATAGGTGTGAAATCAGGCTGTGTAAGTCCTCAATGTACTCTGTTTAAAGTTTTTGGGGTACATTCTTACATGATTGAGTTTTGCCCATATTTCCAGGCACTTTTGAAATATTATCTTTTGCTTATTTTGTGGCAGATGTCATGCATACATTATATTGCTAGGTTTTATTCAAGTATTGAAAGAATGTATAGTATTAGTGCATTGGTAGGATTTTAGTTAACAGATCACTTTGCAAGTAGGTGACAGACTAAAATCTCACATTCTCATTATGCCAAAATCCAGAATTCTTCCTATTCTACAAGATTTTTCTTTATCACATAATTTATTTTCATCTATGTATTTAAAAAATTAGTATGCTGCCAGTGAATTTAATAACTAAGTTTTATTGTTCCTGTAGATAAACTATTAGTAAGATTTGGAATCAATGGAAAGACAAATGACATAAAAGATGTTCTTTTAATAGAAAATCTTAGTTGACATATAATTGATTTCTAGCATTCTGTAACTAATGTGTACAACATGTTGATTTGATATTTTGGTATGTATTTTAATATTATTACCACTGTAGCATTAAGTAACAACTCTGTCATGCTCCATAATTACTTTTTGTGGTACAAATAATTTAGATCTACCTCCTCTTTTAACAACTTTGAAGTTTATTATACAAGACTGTTGACTATAATTATTGTGCTGTGTATTAGATCTCCTAAACTTATCTACCTGCTAGTTGCAAGTTTGTACCCTTAAATATCTACCCAATTCCCTCAGCCCTAGCCCCTAGTAACCACCATCTTGCTCTCTTTTTCTTTTTATTAATTCAATTTTTTAGATTCTATATGTAAGTGATATCACAGTGTAAGTGTCTTTAATTCATCTCATTTAGTATAGTGTCTTTAAAGGCCATTTATTTTGTCACAAAGGACAGGATTGCCTTCTTTCTGACATATGAATATTTCATCATTTGTGATGATTATGTATATATATTATATATATCTCTATATCTATTTCTATGACTTTCATCCATACATCTGTTGATGTACACTTAGGTTGCTTTTATATCTTGGCTATTGTGAATAATTGGTATATAATAAATGTTGGCTTCACAATTTTGAAATGTTATTTAGTACTTACAATCTTCTGAGTTGTCAGTTACATAGCTATGCAACCTATTTTTTCCTTGATATAGGATTTTATTCTATATATAAGTAGTTGCACATTAGGAAAATATGCCTCATAAGCTTGGGTATCTGATGTTGCCTTTTTGAGGCAAAATTCTGTTAGATGGATTTTCTCATTTGTAATTTTAAAATATATTTATTTATTGATTTTAGAGAGAGACAGAGAGAAACACTGATTTGTGATCTCACTTATAAATTTATTGGTTGATTCTTATATGTTTCCTGATGGTGAATCAAACCTGCAACCTTGGTGTATCGGAATGATGCTCCAACCAAATCAGCTATCTGACCAGGGTAGATGGAGCTTTATGTAGAAAGTCCCAGCGCACACCACATTCATAGATTAGCAATTACTAACAGCTTTTTTATTGTATCAAAAACTATGACTAGCCCTGGCTCAGTGGTAGCACCCGTCTGCTTCTCCACCCTTCTCCCTCTCCTTTCTCTCTATCTCTCTCTTCCCTCCCACAGCCACAGCTCCACTGGAGCAAAATTGGCTCTGGGTGCTGAGGATGGCTCCATGGCCTCCACCTCAGGCTCTGGAATGGTTCTGATTGCTACAGAGCAACACCTCAGATGGGCAGTGCATCACCTCTTGGTGGGCACATGGGGTGGATACCAGTTGGGCACATGTGGGAGTCTGTCTCTCTGCCTCCCCACTTCTCACTTCAGAAAAATACAAGAAAAAAAACCCCAGCAAAATGACTTTTCATCAAAGAATTTATTTCAAAAAGTTTCAATATATGTTATTTCCTTAATATTTGGTTTAAATGACAGAAATGTAGAAGCAAGCAAAAAATAGTAATTAATCAATATTTGTATTTCCAATAGAAGAAAGTTTAGCTACTTTAATAATTAATGTGTATCACAATGTATTATTATATTCTAAGACTACAAATAAAAAGAAAAAATATGTGTAGTTATGTTCTGTAAGTTGAATATCTTCAGGGTTATCATAGTAAGAAACGTGAAATTCTGTACATATTTCAACCATACTTTATCATTGCACCTTACATAAGCAAATACCTACAATTTCCCAAATGAGATAATGAGAGTAAGAAGCAATTATCCAAGCAGATATATTTTTAAATGGCACCTTTTTGCAAAAGAGATGTTCTGAAGATATATATTGAATAAGGTAAAATCTAAGACAATCAGAGACTCGGGGGAGCTTAGTTAGAGAATATATTTCGGAAAAAATGTTGGCTCGGATGTGATGAAGCACATGTTGAGTTTTAATTTTGGATTAGGATTTAGACTTAGATCAGACTGCTATTGCAAAAATCACCCACTGAGAGAATACTACTGTGTGTGCTCCACAATCACCACCATCCCACAAAGTGCGGAAAGGCACTTTTTTTTTAGATTATTGAACTTTCATTTTTTCACACCTCCTTCACATGCAGCTGGAGTGGCTTAAAGTCTCAGTAATAGGTTTGATTCATTGCTTCCACTACAAAAACTTGCTTTTTATATTTTTAGATTTCAACTAATGGATAAAACATTAAGAGTTCATATAATTCAGGATACACTTTACAGTGTCATTGATCTTTTGAAATACTTATTTATTTTTAATAAAATGTCCTTAGTTGGAAGTAAAAATTATCAAACAATGCATTACATTGTACATACTACAAAAGTGAGTGTATGTGTATATATATACATATATAAATATATATTTGTGTGTGTGTATATATAATCCACCTGATCATTTTAAGTTTGATATATACATAAATGTATAGAGTTCTATGTTGGATTATATATATGTATTATTTATAATAATACTATAATACATATGTGTATATATCAACACCTTATATATGTGTGTGCATAAATAACTTAAAATTCTCATGGGATTGAGTTAAATTGAATTTAAATCTTGCAGTGAAAAATATATAAGTATAATATATTAATTCCTACCCCAGTCAGCTACAAGTCTATATCTAGTTATACAGATTGAAATATTTGAATTAACTTCAGTGAAGAACAAAAATAATAGGTTTTTTCTTTTGTAACAAAACACTGTGACCTGTAAATATTTGTCATGGTTAAGATAAGATAGAATAATCAAAGTACATTAAGCCTAAAATAAAATATTTTATTAGGTTAATATTTATAAACTAGATTACATTTAGATATTTTCTGTGATCTATAACTTATTTTGTATATATATATATTTTTTACATGAATTATCTTACACATATCTTCATGTATTGATGCATATTGTAGTCATCTCTCACAGAGAATGAAACACCGACATGCAAAATAAGGTTCAAATGTCAGAGCGGATGATGCTGCACATGCACTAGGAAGGTATGAAGAAAATTATTATTCACACAAAAGGTTTCCTGGGAAGCGTAAGGCACATTCTTAAGCTGGCCTGAAAATGATTACAGAGATCAGAGAGGAGAAACTGCTTTGGATTTTATTAAAGTCAGAAAGCCAACAACTGAAGAGTTTATATATGGGCAGATAGTTGTACAGTTCTAACTTCCCACTGATACCAAAGGAGGCCACACATGGACTCTCTTGCATCTATTTGCTTAGAAAAGGGAAAGAAAATCAAGAAAGGGTGAGATGCAGTGGGGTTTCAAGTCTGTTAGCAATCAAACATAAATGGAACCAGCCTATTACAATGTGATAAAAATAAACTATCTGCAAAACAGAAAGCTCATTTTTATTTAACTACCAAGAACATTATCTAAAATAATTATTGACTCAAAATATATAACTTTACTTTTTATAATGAGTAATATAAGATGATTTATGGGTTCCATGTATTATAAATTAAGCAAGTTTAGTTCAAAAACTGTCTATCACTGTAAGACTCTTTTTAACATAGACAATATGTCTGTCTTGTTCACTGCCAGTCTGCTTGGCATTTTCCAATTTTCTTAAGCATCTCTGAATTTTGTCTTTAAGAAATAAAATTTCAATATTCCAGTTTCTTATAGGGTATCATCACCAAATAGATTTTCATTCTTATCTATGGGGCTTCTTTTCAAAACAGATGATAACACCAAGTACATTTTGTCTTCAGTCTAAAATTATTTTCCTGTCTTTTCATGTTTTTCATCGACCTCCTAATAAGATAAAATATTGCCTTACCGGATAGATATTCACAGTGATGTTTCTGCTTCTTCAAGATATGCCAAACATGTCTTGGGGCAATGCATTAAGAAAAACAACATAAATCCTACACAAGTTGTCAAGATTACATTTCTTTAATTATTACTTTATTTTTAAATTTCAAATGATATAACATGTAACATTAGTTTTTAATATCCCCTTTAGTTAGGCTGTCAAAACACAGGTTGTAGACTTGATATTTTTATAAATCAATAAAAATCTAATAATTTTATTTTTTATAAATCAAAATTAACTATTAAATTAGTTAAAACTGTCAAAAGACATAATTAGAGAAAATTATAGCATACTCTTATTTTATGAGATTACATTGTTTAGTCATATTTCTTTCATAACGTATATTCATATACATTTTATTAAAAAAAGAAAGGGCATATTATTCTGTTAGATCCTGTATTGTTAACAATAGTAATTAAAAAAAATATCACCTCTTTACCTGCATTGTCTTTAATCAGTATGAGAAAAGGAATACCAATAATGTTTGAAGTAGGAGCGGGTGTCATTGAATGCCATTTATTCTTTTGCTCAAGAAAAGAGTAATGAATTAGACATGGAACAGACTATAGTAAGGCAGTGAATAGTTACAATTTTCTGATCAAGGGTATTTCAGGACCATTTTCTATTTGAACATTATGGGAGAATAGCAATGGAGGAAAAATTCTAAATTTTTATCTAGAGTACGTAGATTGCATGACTACTTGAGATTGGAGAAAAAGAGTACTGGTTATTAAGATGAGTTTGGGTTCTGCCAACCAATGTATTAAATCAGCCTATTACAGATCAGTTACTCAGTATCAGAATCACAACAAGAAAAATTTCAGTGTCATATACGCCAAATTGAAGGCACCTCTCTCACCCTTCCTATTTCATTTCAACTCATTGAAGGAGAATCTCTAACAGATATACTGGGTGAAATAGATCTAATGTCAACCCAAACCTAAATATTTCTATAATTTCTTAGGTATTTTGCTCTCATGAGAGAGGATGATTTTACATGTATTATAATTTTAAAAAGAGAAAGATAGAACAAATGTTTTTATTTTTCTCCATCATCTTTACATTAATAGAGCATCACTTTGGGAAAATTTAGAAAATTTTAATTTTAAAACTAAATATCTTATGCCTGCAGAGACTATTAAAGTATATATTTAGCAATTTTTCTTCTAACAACACTCAATTTTCCCATTCCATCAACATGTTTTCTAAGTTGTTAATAGTTTCACATACGAAATCCATCCTATGACTTCAACTGATTAGTCCAGGGATAAGTACTTTATGAAAGATTTGGGACATAAATTTGTTTTACTTGAATTTTATAGTATATTTTTAATATTCTAATTAAGCATATAATGTAGAAGGGGTTGAAATTATTTTTTTGATAAACACTTAAAGTTAAAGATAAAACTAATAAAAGAAGAGGTTAGTTCAGAAATGTACAACTAATAATAATAATTACTAAAACAGAGATATGTATTTAGAGTAGGAGGAAAAGAAAATTTCAACCAGAACTATTCAGTGGAAAATTGAGAACACAATATTTTGTTCAAAACTTAAACAAGGCATAAGCTTTTGCTAAGGGAAATTGAGAGGACAGAGAAAACACTATTTAATACTAATGAAAAAGTTTGATAAAAATTGTATATTTACAATTATTTTAGTGTTATTGGAACGAGGAAGGTATTCAAAGAGTTAACAGAAATTGAAGCCAGAGAGGTAAACGGCTATGATATTATAAGTGGACTGTATGGTGAACAAAAAACATCATAACATTTATCTTAAAATATCACATATGCGAAATTTTATTTTACTGTCATAGAGTGTAAACAGTGAAAATAGACTGGAAGACTAAAATGATGTTTTAAAAATATTCTAGAAAAAATATTCTTTAAATTAGAAACTGATTTGGGAATAAAGAGGAGGATGGGATATTAGAAAAAAATTATGAAGTTGTTTTTGGAAGGTTTTACTATTTGTGTGTATAAAATTAGGGACTATGACAACATGGTTGGTGTAATATTCACAAATTTAATGCTAAAGTTTTACAAAAATGTGTGGTCTCTATCCACATGTTAGTGTTGGGTACATAAAAATTTAGGAGTCCATAGGCCCCCCAAGGTGAGGTGTAATGTACTCACCTCATGCTCATAATAGTTGAATTAGAAATTTATAGCAGCTCAAACTACAGTAATTTTGCTACACTGACATATTTAGCCAGATAATTCTTTGCAGTGGGGATATGTCCTATATGTTACAGGATATTTAGCAGCATCCCTGGCCTCAACCCACTAGATGTATGTAGCTCCCGGCTTTCAGTTATGACATGCAACAAAAATATCTGTATAATTTGTCATATGCCCCTAGATTTTGAAAATGTCCTTAGTGGGAAGGAAGAAAAACATTCCTATTGGTAACCACAAAGCTAAAGCAATAGCATAATTCATAGGCATGAGGGTGTAGCCATGTGGTGACTATAGAATAAAGAAAGAATGAAACACAAGGCAGAACTCTGACAAGAATAGCATTGAATGGTAAACAGAAGGCTACTATAATAGAATACTGTAAACTGGGTGGCATATAATCAGCAAAAGAGTATTGCTCATAGTTCTCAAAGGCTAGAATTCCAATATCAGGATGATTGGGTTCAGGGGAGGGCCGGGTTGCTGAATACTGACTTGTCCTTGTTTCCTTGTGCGAGGAAGGGACAAGGCAGCTGTCTCTTCTCTTTTGTAAGAGCACTAATCCCATTATGACAGCTTCACCTCTGACATAATCAACTCCGAAAAGCCCCACCTCCAAATACCATCACTTTGGGAATTAAGTTTTAACATGTGAATTTGGGGAGGTAAGAGAGATGCAAACATTCAAACCATAGCACAGAGAAAAAGAAACTTGAAAGTTGACTGAAAAATACATATAGTCAAGTATGAAGCAGATGAAGACAAAGTGATAACACAAAAACCAAAGGTGAAGAGAGTCTGCCAGAGACCAAGTTATGTAAGTGTTACGTTATAAATATGACTTTTAAAAATAACATTGTCTCTAGAAGTGTACTTTAAAAAGTGTCATGTTCATGTCTTTAAGTTTCTAGACATGATTATGGGAATCATGTGCAGAGGTAACCATTGTTGCACAGAGGGACATTTTTTTTCAAGAATCCCATGATCATTCCTATAGCACTGAAATGTTTAATTTTTAATGACAAGATTAAACCCTAAAATGTGTCTGTAAGAAGAATAATGTCAGTTAATAATACCCTCAGAAATAAGTAGAAGGAAGTCATAAACAGCTTCATTGTATCTTTAGGTAATATATAAATTTTTTTTGAAATGATGAATTAACTTTTAAGGGGCAGATAACTAAATTTTAAGAAAGTAAACAAGAAATATTAAGGTATTTACTGTAAGTTACAAAAAGCATAGCTTTGAATATTTATACTTTATTTAGTAGAATTGATAACAAAGTACATGTCTCAGAAATCCAAAAATATTTTATTATAACACTTATAAATACATTAAAGAACACTTAATGGATTTTTGTTCTATATTTATTAAGAATCAATTTAATTATTTTAAGAGAATGACAGAAAAAAAAAGATTTTCTGGATGAACTAGCATAAAAAGACAAAATTATTTGTACATATTTAGCTCCTCTGTTTGTAGAGATCAGTGAAGTGATGTGAACATAAGAACATTCCATAAAATAATTTTCTCTGATTTGGAAATGGAGTTGCACCAAAAAAGGGTTTAGAATTTGTCAGCTTATTATGCCTGGCGCAAACCAGGGCATGAATCAAAGATTGTCTTTAGCACCTTTAATCCTACCTATAGCTCTCACTGTTAGATATTGATACTTTCGTGTTTCTATTCTAAATTGTCTAGATCTTCACACATTTTTCTTAATTCTGTTGTTAATATTGCTGGTGATGGGGGGAAAATATGTTGTGTGTAACTAACTATACATCTTCTGCCTATGAAACGTGAACAATTTCATGTGAAAATATACATGTAGTATATTATTAGTCATTTTAATTATAACTTGCCATGAAAAAAAGCTATACCTTTAATTTTGTTTATAAGTGTTATGTAACATTAAATAGGTTTTCAGCATTATTTATATACGGTACAAAATAAAGTAGTATATTATTTAGTTACTGTATTGAAATATTTTTATATTTTGTTGGACATCTAATGGCCCTTAAAGCCAAATGAGAATTTTACTTTCTTATAATCAGCTTTCATGTTCTGATATAACACAGATTACTTTTTCTTAATAGCTGGCGAGATTTTGAGGATTGTACTGATTCTTTATGTCACATTAAATGTAGGAAATTTAAATCATGAAAAGGTCTCCAAAAAAGCTAAGATTGGGACATTAGTTAGACTGGATAGGTGCAATAAGTTTGGGCAAATAAGGGATTATGTATGGCAAGTATGTAGTTACTAAAAAAATAAAACGAAATGGAGAATATGAGTGCCAATGTATGAAAATGACTATTTCGCTCCACAAACAAATACTTATGTATATTAAAATAATTATAGAAATATATTTTATGTTCTTTAAATTTTTATTCTGGTTATGGGTAATTAACAATTTTACATGTTAATTAACCATTTTATCATTTTTCTCTCCACATTCTTTGACTATTCTTTTTCTTTGAAAATATTAGTATTTCTATTTTTTTTTTTAGAATAGGTAATTTAGATAGCCAATTTTGGGAGGTGGGAAAGATATTTCAAGTGAGGACAATCAACATAATCAAATGAACAGCATAAGAAATGAGCATTATGTACTAATCAGATAGTGTTGTCATATTGGTCTGACAAAAATTAAGAACATGAATTGGTAGAGAAGAAAACTAGTTGGATATTAAAGGTAATATTTGGGAAAATTTTCCAGGTAAATCATATGATATTAGAACTATAAAAATTTTTAGAATAGAAAAGGATGATCCAAGAAAGGTGGTCTAATGGCCACCAAAATGGTTTGGAAAAGAAGAAATTATAGACTGGAACTCTCATTAAAGAGATACCTACTGCTAGAATTCAAGTTAAAGGTTATTAAGGTCTAGAAGAGTATAGTAAACCTAGTAATGGCACCTTAAACACATATCCTCATTCTAATTTTGGGATCTATCCATAAACATCACCTCATAAAACAAACAAAAATGTTAAAATGAAAAAAAACAAAGATTTGCAAATGGCGAAGTATCTTCAGATATGGAGATTATCCTGGATTATCGACCTGAGTGAACCCTAGAGCCAATCACAAATATCCTTATAAGAAAGAGGTAGAGGGAGATTTTACATAAGTAAAGAAGAAGACAATGTGATCATCGAGACAGAGAATGGAGTGACGTGTGCACAAACCAAGAAATGCCATCAACCTCTAGAATCTGTAAGGGGCAAGAAATGGTGCGTCCCTAGCTCCTCTCAAGAGACCACAGCCCTGCTTGCACCTTGATTTTGGCCCAGGTAACCTTATTTTTCTCTTATGGTATCCAGACTGCAAGAATAAATCTCTAATGTTTAAGAAACTGTGTGTGTGGTAATTTGTTAAAAAGTCATTTTAGGAACCTAATACAAAAGGAGTGTTATTTAATTGCTTATTCAGAAACAATGTTCTCAATCTCTATGACAACCATGGCATTAAGGTAATATTACAGCATTTAAGAGGAGACACTTTGAAATATAACAGATGTTTTTCAAATTTCAACACACAACCTATCTTTGCAACTTGGGACTAGTCACTTTATTGTCTCTAAGCATTATTTTTATCTCCTGTACATGGAAGTACTAATCCTTAGCTCATAGAATTATCATTAAAAATAAATAAAAAAGCATATATGAAATACTTTGAAGACTATCAATGTACCCTAGATAGTAATATAATTATATTTTTATTTTATTTTCACTTCTAGACTCTCAATTTCACATAGACATACTGCCATATTGAACATTTTATTGCATGTATTTATTACATAGCTGATGTTCAATACATTTATTTTGGAATAGATAGGTGGCTAGATAGATGGATGAATAAGAAAAATGAAAAATAAAATCCTTTTCCTAGAATTTGGTACTATTATCTGTTAGAAAAGAAATATTAATTTTTTCTACTTTGTTTTATATCAAAATATCATTTTTCTAATTCAGGTTAAAATAAAAAACTTCACATGACTACTTAAAATTACCCATAGGGATAATTAAAATTAGGTCATACTGATTTAGTTAGTTTTCTGAGTGGTCGAAATCTAAAGTGAGGAGTACAATATTACCCAGATAGAGGGACTGATACCAAATTTAAATAAAACAATTTTGATCATGCAAGAAATGTAGAAATTAGTTGTAAAAATATATACAAAAATCATATTGCCTTTAGGTGCCACTTCAAATGAGACTTTGCTGTGTTTATCATGATTAGATTTGTTTCTGGAAAATTACCAGATGCTCATAGCATGAAGGTCAATTCAATGTTTATTCTGTGTTGAGAAGGCCATGAATCAATTCTAATTTTCCATAATGTTTCTTTAGGCTATCGCTTGCACTCGATAAATTTTCTACTTACTCTTTGATTTCTAATTAGTAAATGTTTTGCCAACAGTGTACAGAGAACATCTTTACACAGTTACACAGTTAAGATAATCTGGTGGCTCTCTTGAGAGACGCTGAATGCAGGCTTTATGCATGCATGCATTCTATGTTATCATGTACTTTTTTGTTCAGGTTATTTTATTTTAGATTTACAGATAATTTTATGAAGCACTACTTTTGTCTTCTGCTATCACCTGTCCATATAATACTGTACAGTATGTATTATTTTATCTGTGGGAAAATGTTGTTAAAACCAAAAACAACTGGGCCGTGGCTGGTTGGCTCAGTGGTAGAGTGTCAGCCTGGTGTGCAGGAGTCCTGGGTTCGATTCCCGGCCAGGGCACACAGGAGAAGCGCCCATCTGCTTCTCCACCCCTCCCCCTCTCCTTCCTCTCTGTCTCTCTCTTTCCCTCCCACAGCCAAGGCTCCATTGGAGCAAAGTTGGCCGGGGCACTGAGGATGGCTCTGTGGCCTCTGCCTCAGGTGCTAGAGTGGCTCTGGTCGCAACAGAGCAACGCGCCAGATGGGCAGAGCATTGCCCCCTGGTGGGCATGCCAGGTGGATCCTGGTCGGGCGCATGCAGGAGTCTGTCTGATTGCCTCCCCCTTTCCAGCTTCAGAAAAAAAAAAATCAAAAACAACTGTTTCTAAGCTGTGTTACAAGCAACAACCAATATGTAACACAAGCATAAGTGAAGGGGATGAAAATGATAACACCACTGTATTTCAAACAATTCAGATAGTTATTTGATAACTACCTTTATCATCATCGTATTGCTTTGTTTTATTCCCATACCCAACTTTTCACATGCAGTTTGATATGTGTCCCTGCTTTGAAGAGGCTAACATAGATAAAAATGAGTGTCTAAAAACAAAATCCGGTGGTGTAGTGGATAAAGCATGGACCTAGAACACTGAGGTTGCAGGTTGAAAACCCTGGGCTTGCCTGATCAAAGCACATATGGGAGTTGATGCTTTCTACTCCCCCCTTTCCCTCTCTCTCCTCTCTAAAATAATAAATAAAACCGTAAATAAATTCCATTTCCTAAAATGAAAGCATTATGTTGTCTAATATATACATAATTAGCTGCTTACAAAATAAAAACAAAATTCTTTCTTATAGTTACATTAGTTTACACTCAAATATGCATTAGAATTATTTTAAAATTAGATTAGATTTTCTGAAAAGAATAATTATATTCAGTCTTATATGTAACTATACATAAAATATTAGTCTCAATAGAAATTTTTTTGTGAATTACAGATCACATAAAAGCCAAAATCAACAGTGTCCATAATAAAAACTTATGATAGCTTTACTAAAAATTATTAAATACTTGTGAAATAAAAATTCAGCCGGGAGTTATCAGAAGAAAATAGTTTAAAAACTTGATTTCTAATGATAAACTGTTTAGTTCATAAAGCATACACTGCATTCTATCATTCAGAGTTTTTTTTTTTAATTTTATTTATTCATTTTAGAGAGGAGAGAGAGAGGGAGAGAGAGAGACAGAGAGAGAGGAGAGAGAGAGACAGGGGGGAGGAGCTGGAAGCATCAACTCCCATATGTGCCTTGACCAGGCAAGCGCAGGGTTTCGAACCGGCGACCTCAGCATTTCCAGGTTGACGCTTTATCCACTGCGCCACCACAGGTCAGGCCTCATTCAGAGTTTTTGTAGAGCAAATTCCTATAAGGAAATGATGTACTAACCTCCTTCTCTCAGCCAGTCAAAATAAGAACTTTTAACACTAAAGTAAACTTTGTGTGTCTTCAACCTCATTTTTTAAATCTATTGGAGTCATTTGTTTGAACTAAAATATAAAGTCATTTCAAAAGAATCTTGTTACAGATCAATATTTTGAAACTGTACTTTGGCTGTGACTGAGTATTTTTATAGAATCAGAGCCCATTATCTGGTGATAGGATGTCAGATCTGCTGACAATTACTTTCAGGTTTAAGCAACATTGATAATAATTTCTGTTATTGCTCATTAAATATTACATTATTGCTTTTGACATGTGAAACACAATTAATATGTCTTCATTGAATTATTTATAGAAATATGCATTCTCAATATTATATTCCTATGCAATCTCATAGAATCACAAGCATTAACATTTTTATGAGTCATATAATAAGAGAATCATTTATATAAAATGTTTATTGAACATCATAACATGAATAATTCATAATGTAGATTAAAAAATAAAAGTTTGGAGCACTGAAATTTTTCATAGCACTATCTTATTAGAAGGACATAAATATCATATGAATATTAACTAAATATTAATATCTTCAAATCTACTTTGTGATTCAACTTTTTGTCACTCTGATTCTCCTTGAAAATGCTCACTGGAGGGCCAGTGTTATGTCTGGATATCTCTATCTCCACAATATGTACCATATTTCCCCATGTATAAGACGTACCTTTTTTAGAAAAATTTGGGGTCTAAAAACTGGGTGTGTGTTATACAGTGGTTGTAGGGTGTTTTTTTTCTTGCATTTCTCGCTTTTTTGCACTTGTTTTTGTGCTCATTGTTGAAGACAATGATTCATCACCAGACACAGATGAGGACAAGCTAATGGATGGGAGTTTTGACAGTGATGAGGAGTTGTATAAATTTTATGATGAATAAAACTTGAGTACAATAACTTTATGTAAAATTTTTTTTAATTTTCTGGGCCCCATGATTAAGGTGTGTCTTAGACATGGGAGCAACTTATACCTAGGCCTAACTGTTCTTGGACTAAAATAACATTGTTATGAGTTTATAATACTCAGCCTTTAAAAAATTTCTAGGTCTCTTAGATTTATTTTTTCTGTTTCAGAATTTTCACTTATTTCTTCATTCATATATTTCCAGATCTGGGTCTGTCTTCTCAATATGTTCTTTTTCCCTCTGCATCAATTAGGAAGTCCAGTTCATTATAAGCACAAATCCCTTTCTCACTCTCTTTAAAGTCACTCTGCTTCCTTGATTAATCAAAGATTGGCTCTCTCTCCCATCGATGTTTTCCTTTAGACATCAATGAGAAGCTGTGCTTTTTCTCATATTCTACTTAATAAAGGATCAAGAGGAGAACTTAGCTAACTATTATTTGCAGACCAGTATTTCTCAATTCACATAGAATAAACTCTGGTCCTTTGAGGATTTTATGTAATCTTATTCCATTACTTCTATTATGTGCTGTCCTTGATGTCTTTTAACTTTCAGGGTCATTTCTCTGCGTTCATTGAACAGATAGGTAAAAATGATTAAGTTTTTGTAAAGCCAGTAGTCGCTGCCAGCATCACAGCTGCCTGCCCCGTGCAGGTTTGCATTTGATTCAGACAGACGATAATGAAACAATGGAGCCAAGAACTGGTGGGCCATTAGATCTAATCTTAGCTTGCACCTGGTGGTCAAGAAATACACACAGTGGGAAAATACTTCCCTTTCCTTTCAGGGCTCCCAAAACCACTGACTTATCCTAGTTTCCTAGAATCAAAGGTTTGTACCTCGCCAGCCTTATTCACCTCTGTTCCCCATCTCCTTCTCTCTGCACAAACTCTGCACAAACTGGCTTCTCCTTCAGTTGACTGCTTCTCCTCTCCTCCACCTGGCCTTTCTCTGCTTTCTCCTCTAATACTAATCTCAGGAACTGAGACAGAGCAAGCTCCTGGTCTACTCCATTTTATAGTGTAGAAATCAAAACCTTTAATCCAATATACAAACAAGGAAGTCTCTGATACAAAGTCACTTAAGTGGGTGTTGGGCAGATAAAATATATTATGCTCACTTTGTTAAAGATGGCCTGCTCAAGTGGAAGCCTGTCGCCTAGGTGATTGCTTGGGATCAGCGTGATTATGTTAATATATGTTGGGGGAGGGCTTTTGCGCCACAAGGTTTTAAAAGGAAGAGAGATCACATTGTTCCAGGGGAAGAGTGATTCTTCTCACACTCTAGGAGAAGCCCATGCTGTAGGAGAGCAAAGGATGGGAGATAGACACTGAAAGATTTGTAAATGTCTTTGATTGTATTAATTTAAAAGTTTTAATGTTTCTATGCATCCCCTTGTTGGTCAAATAAGTTTGTAAATGTGATATATTGGTTTGCTCAATTACAGTTTGCATTGGGTGTGGAGGACAGGCTGTAAGCAGGCAGAGTCGTTATATTCTAGCTTAGTTTTAAGACTAACCCTTTCTCACCCTAAATGACTTTGTGTCAGAGACTTCCTTGTTTGTATATTGGATTAAAGGTTTTGATTTCTACACAATAAAATGGGGCAGACCGGGAGCTTGCTCTCTCTCGATTCCTGAGATTAGCATTAGAGGAGAAAGCAGAGAAAGGAGAGCAGAGAAAGGCCAGGTGGAGGAGAGGAGAAGCAGCCAAGATGGCAGAGTGCTGAAGGAAAAGCCAGTTTGTGCAGAGCTTGTGCAGAGAGAAGAAGATGGGGAACAGAGGTGAATAAGGCTGGTGAGGTACAAACCTTTGATTCTAGGCAACTCGGATAAGTCAGTGGTTTTGGGAGCCCTGAATGGAAAGGGAAGTGTTTTCCCACTGTGTGTATTTCTTGCCAGCTGGGTGCAAGCTAGGATTAAACTAATGGCCCACCAGTTCTTGGCTCTGTTGTTTCATGACCATCTGTCCGAATCAAATGCAAACCTACATGGGCCAGACAGCTGTGATAGTGGCCATGGCTACTGGCCTTACACTCCTAAACAAATGTTGTAAGTTTACTAATAATTGTGTCATGATGTCATGCTCCCCCCAACCTGTGTGTGATCAAGGGTATATAACCAGCCCCTGAAATTTGGCGCACATGATTTGGGTCTGAAAATGACCCATGTTAGTCATATGCAGCCAGCATATTTAATAAATCTTCTCCTTTAATAAAACCCTTCAAAATTCATCTGGACTTGGTATCTCTAGGTGAACCCATTGAAGAGAGATGCGGGTATTTTACAACAAATACGACAAAATTAAATTTATTCTGACATTAAAAAACATTTTTATGTTACATTTTTTGAGTTCAACTTTTTAGAATTTGTAAAAAAGAGGGGTTAAAAATAAAAAAATGACAAAAAGTTATCTTTTTATATATATTGATACATTCTTAGTTAGATTTAGTAAATTCGGCAGATCCCGGTGTGAATGTGTTTTTTCATTCCTGTGTTTATGAGAAATATGAGCCTGATGTGTCCTAGCGATTTCATCAATGTTTGGGCATATATTTGAAAGGCAAACTCTCATTTCCTTGTCAAGACATTGAGGAATTCCTCTGTTTTACTCTTATTTGTGTTGAGTGCAGAAAACCCCCACCATACATATCATCTTAACTTTACACCAAACAAACAATAGAAGAAACTTGCCTCCAGTCTTTCTGGGGGTCATGGGGGGTAGTGTGAACAATCCACCACAGTTTAACAGCCTTTTGCAACCTAATTAGGCAAATGAGATAGGAGGTTGGGCAGACTGTCAGTTTACAGCTAATTCCCCACACCTCTGTCTCCCCAAAATCTAAACTACAAAAACTCTGTTGGTATTTTGGACCCCAACAGGCACATATTTCTCTTTAATACCATAGGGCACACCTGGAAATCTTCTAGGGCACACCAATGTGCCCTGGTGCACACTTTGAGAACCACTACCCTAAACCATTTCAACACAATTATAGAACATTGAAAACACTAACATCTGTTAGCTAAACATTTAATATAACTTCTTGATTTTAATTTTTTTTTCTTTACATCTAAAAACAACTGTTCTTTGGCTCTCTCAAGGTCTCCATTTTCTTAATCATTTTTGTCAGCATCCAAACATCCTTTTCTTAGCTGATCAGGAGGTTGCTCATACCTTTCAGTGGAAGCTTATCAGCTCACACTGACTATTTCACTAGGAGAACTGACCCTTTCAGAGCCTGAACCACTGAAAGTGATGGTGTTCTACTAATATTCTTAGCAGCTCCCATCAACTTCCTGACACCACTTCTGTTATTGGAGTTAGAATTAAGACATTTCTCCTTCCTCCTGATTGTTAATTTTCCAACAGAGTTTCAGATCAGCAGAACATAATATAAATTCATCACCAAATGGAGCTGAAAAATGAAGTTCACAGATTTTTCAGCTCTAGTACTACAAAATTTAGCACAAACAGAAAAGTATGGGCTTAGTTGACATGAGATAAATAAACCATACAAGGTGTGTTTGTGAAAACCAGTAGAAGACAGATAAAAAATTAAAAATGTATTTGTACATCTTACAAGTTTTTTTTCAGAATTTATATACTGTAAATTCTCTCCTCTCTTTTCAAATGTCCTAACATAAACATTCCTATCTTAAGTGGTAATATCTTGCATATAGAAACCATTTTTTGACATGGGAATCAATGAAATTGTCATTGATAATTATTATTTTATATGGCATAGCATTTGAGTTCTTTATACTTTAAAATTTATAAAACATTCAGATTAAGGTCATGACATATAGGTACTAAAGGGAACAGCCTCTGCCTTAGATAAACAGATTTCTGTAAAGCAACCCAATTTTACTAAAAATTCTTTTAGAAAATTATCCTATCACATATGAATAAACAACTTATAACTGCATTAGAAATTGCATTAATA
This sequence comes from Saccopteryx bilineata, assembly GCF_036850765.1. Taxonomy (NCBI): domain Eukaryota; kingdom Metazoa; phylum Chordata; class Mammalia; order Chiroptera; family Emballonuridae; genus Saccopteryx; species Saccopteryx bilineata. The sequence continues at coordinate 95,613,951 of NC_089495.1, read as the reverse complement.
CATTAGAGTTTAGTAGATTTTGCTTAATTCAAGGCATGAGAAAATAGTTTTCTTCCTATCCAATTTTTTCAGAATCAGATTTATTGTGATACTCTGTCTCAATATCTTTAATATGAGAAAGTTAGTAGTAAAACAAAATGTTCTCTGTATCTTTATATCTGTTTCTGTTCTGCTTAATCATTTAATTTGATTTGTAGATTTAATTGTTGATAGATATGTAGGTCTTAAAAAAGACCCTTTAACATTTCATGTAATACTCATTTCGTGGTGATGAACTCATTTAGCTTTTTTATTTTTTATTTATTTATTTATTTTGGTCTAGAAAGCTTTTTATTAGTCCTTCGATGCTAAATGGTAACTTTACAAAGTAGAGTAATTTTGGTTGTTTGTTGTTTTCTTGATTTTCATCACTTTAAATATTTCTTGCCAACCCTTTCTAGCTTGCAAAATTTCTTTTGGGAAATGAGCTAACAGTCTAATGGCAACTCTCTTGTAGGTAACTAAATGCTTTTCTCTTGCTGCTTTAACATTCTTTGTCTTTTATATTGTGTATTTTTTTTTTTTTTTTTTGTATTTTTCTGAAGCTAGAAACAGGGAGAGACAGTCAGACAGACTCCCGCATGCGCCCGACCGGGATCCACCCGGCACGCCCACCAGGGGGCGACGCTCTGCCCACCAGGGGGCGATGCTCTGCCCCTCCGGGGCGTTGCTCTGCCGTGACCAGAGAGCCACTCTAGCGCCTGGGGCAGAGGCCAAGCAGCCATCCCCAGCGCCCGGGTCATCTTTGCTCCAATGGAGCCTTGGCTGCAGGAGAGGAAGAGAGAGACAGAGAGGAAGGAGAGGGGGAGGGGTGGAGAAGCAGATGGGCGCCTCTCCTCTGTGCCCTGGCCGGGAATTGAACCTGGGACTTCTACACGCCAGGCCGACGCTCTACCACTGAGCCAAACAGCCAGGGCTATATTGTGTATTTTAATTACAGTGTTTCTTGGTGTGAACTTCTTTGGGTCTATTATTTTGGGACACTCTTTACTTCCTAAAGTTATATGTCTATTTCCTTCACCAAGTTAAAACAGTTTTCTGCCATTATATTTTCAAATGGGTTTTCAATTTCTTGCTCCATCTGTTTTCCTTACAGCACAATAATGGTGAGAATATTTGTACATTTGAACTTGTTTTAAAGGTTTTTTACACTGTGTAAAGCCAGTAGCCATGGCCATCATTACAGCCGCCTGGCCTGTGCAGGTTTGCATTAGATCCAGACAGACGGTAATGAAACAATGGAGCCAAGAATTGGTGGGCCATTTGCTTTAATCCTAGCTTGCACCTGACGGGCAAGAAATACACACAGTGGGAAAACACATCTCTTTCCATTCAGGGCTCCCAAAGCCACTGATTTATCCAAGTTTCCTAGAATCAAAGTTTCTAGCTCACCAGACTATTCACCTCTGTTCCCCATCTCCTTCTCTCTGCATAAACTCTGCACAAACCGGCTTCTCCTTCAGCACTCCACCACCTTGGCTGCTTCTCCTGGCCTCCTCCACATGGCCTTTCTCTCTAATGCTAACCTCAGGAACCGAGAGAGCAAGTTCCCTGTCTGCCCCACTTTATAGTGTAGAAATCAAAACCTTTAATCCAATATATAAACAAGGAAGTCTCTGATACAAAGTCACTTATCTGAGGCATAATGGGATTCCTCATGAAAGTGCACCACCCGGCATCATGCAATCAGTCAAGAGTGTGGGGAAAAGCTTAGTCTTAAAACTAAGCCTTAGGCTATAATGACCCTGCCTGTTTACAGCCTGTCCCCACATCCCATGCAAACTATAAGCGAGCAAACATATATCATATTTAAAAACTTATTTAACCAACATAGTGTCTTATTTTTTTGGACTCCTTGTACTTTTTGGTGTTTTGATTGAGTGTTTCTTGCTGCTTTATATTCCAAAAACACTGATTTAATCCTCAACTTTATCTATTCTACTATTCATTTCATGCAAATTATTCTTTTTTTTTTTTAGTTAATGTATTCTTCATTTCCGATTTTTTTTATGGTTTCCATGTTTTTTTTATAGAGTTGAAGTTTTTACCAAGTTTATTGAGCATCTTTACAACCAGTGTTTTGAGTTTTGCATCTAGTAGATTGGTTATCTCAATTTGGTTTCCATTCCATTTTCTTTAAGGTCCAGTGGCACATCTACTGATCATCCAAGCTGGAATCCATGTGTGCCTCCTGTGTGGGCTGTGTACATCCTTTTGTTGCAGTTGACCCTTGATTGTTGTTGGCACATTAATAGGAGGGATTTACCCCCAGGTCAATAAATTGGCTATGAAAACTGGCTACAAACAACCACCATTTTGGAAGGTCAGCTGTACACCACCCAACCCATAAGTAAGAACTTACTTCAGCAAGCTTCAGGTGGCCACTGAGTCTACCCTTTGAGTGTGTCTTTGGTGGAGGTGGTTGAGTGGTGCTTTGCTGTGGTCTAAATCTATCCACCAGTGGTACTGGTTCTGGAGCCTATTGGGAGGTGAAGGCCAAGGTCAGATGTCACCTGATTTCTGCCTGGACCATTTTGCATAAACTACAAAGTAATTTGCAGATGGCTGCTGCTACTTTTGCTGGACTTGAAGGTATCCAGGCAAGGCTAAGCTGTGAATCAAGGCAGGTTGCCACTGGTGCATGGCCTGGGAACACTTAGCAAGAAATATAGGCACACTGAGGCCAGATACTGCTTGTCTCTGAGAGATTTTTAATAAATTTTGAAACATGAGCCAAGACAAGTTGTTTTTATGAGAAAACCACTAGAAATATATTAGGTTGGGCATGCAAGTTGTATGAAATGTAGTCTAAGGGAATGAACAGGGCAGGGCAAACAGTGCTACATAGGTTGATGGAGAGTCAGATATGGCCGTCACTTGCTGGCTCTGTGGGGCAGTGGTCTCAGAACTGGAACAATGACCTTTGGCAACACTTCTGTCTTGGAGAAAGCTGACCCTCTCACTCTCATCTAGATGCCAGACAATTCAGTGGCTCCCATATGTTCCTTGTGATTTTTGAGCTACTGCCCCAGTGTTGGATCTCAGAGTGAGTGAGGCAGAGTGAATCTCTGTGTTATGAGCCTTTTAAGAGGAACTGCCTGGGACTCCAGCAATTCTCCATCTCCCTCAGCCATATTCCTCTAGTTTTTACAGCCAGAAGTTATGGGAATATCTCTTCCTGTCATTGGAACCCTGAGCTAGTAAGGGGATTTGACTCTTCATTCCTCAGAGGGTGCTACCTCTACTTCCAAGATATTCCTCTTAATCATTTTTTTTTCTGTGAGTTTGGCACCAGGATGTGTCATCACCTCCTACCAGTCTCAATGTGGCTAATTCCTTAAATCCTTAGTTGTAAAACTTTCATTTAATTATATTTCAAGCAGCATTAAATGATGGCTGTTTGTAGTTTAGCTGTAATATTGGTGTGGTTGTGAGAGGACCAAGTACCCATGGACCACATTTACCCATGCTGCCATGTTCAACAGCCACAACCTATTTTATTTCTTTTCCTTTTTTTTTTTTTTTAGAGAGACAGAGTCAGAGAGAGGGATTGATAGGAACAGACAGATAGGAGCGCAGAGAGATGAGATGCATCAATTATCAGTTTTTCATTGCAACACTTTAGTTGTTCATTGATTGCTTTCTCATATGTGCCTTGACCGTGGGCCTTCAGCAGATCGAGTAACCCCTTGCTCAAGCCAGCGACCTTGGGTCTAAGCTGGTGAGCTTTGCTCAAACCAGATGAGCCCGCACTCAAGCTGGCAACCTTGGGGTCTCGAACCTGGGTCCTTCGCATCCCAGTCCAATGCTCTATCCACTGCGCCACCTCCTGGTCAGGCCTATTCTATTTCTTAAAGAGATATTTATGAGTTGACTCTGGTATGCCATACAGGATAGGCTCATAATAAAATAAATGATATACTAAGACTATTCATTGTTTTCTTCTACCCAAAATCTCTTGTTTCTTTAAACATTAAATAGTATCACTGACTATACCTCATCATACTGCATTGGTATGGTAGAAAAAAGTAAAAAAAAACAACAATTGCAGCACAATAACTAATTACTAATGAAACTTAAAAAAAAGATTGATTATTCAATTAAAAGATGATCAACACTCTGAATTCATTTGATTTTCTAAAGCTTTCTTATAACCATAAGCTTTTAAGGAGCTTTTTGTTACTTTTCTTGACAATCAACTGTTGTTTGGTTCTTTATTCAATTCCCTTTTTTTCTATAATGAAGTATAAACACACAATACATGTTTCATATAGATGCCATAAATATATTTGAATGTAAGTATTTTTTATATCTAAAACTGACTAAATAGAATATGAAAAACCTGACATTCTAAAGAAATTATTACTAAGAGCTATAATATTCAAGAATTTAGTTATCACTATAAAAAGATAATTGCCTCAGTTCTGAAATATGGAAAAGGGTCACGATATCTCCTCTATGTCATTAGTTGCAGAGTATTAAATTAATACTCTATCAATTAAAAACAAAGTAAACCAAATAATAATCTCCTTTACTTGATAATTATTTTAGCTTAAAAATATGAATCAAATATTAGTTATTTTAAAATATTTTAATAAGTCAAAACAAAAAAATAAATAATTTTTAATGATAAAAGTTCAAAAATATGATTTACTAAATACTCTTATAATATACATCAATATAAACTAGAATATAAATGTTTGTTAGAAATGTGGTACAAAATTTAATATGCAAGTAAATTCCACAGGTGGTCAATGGAAAAGATATGTAGACTGCAGGTGTCAGTAATTTATATTCAGAAATTGGAAAATTTATGGGATATTTCATTGTGAAGAACAGATTGCAGGATTACCTACATGTGTAACATTGAGGAGTTAAGTCTATAATGTACACAGTTTATACTGCAAAATACAAGTTTGATATAGTTGTAGATATGCACATTCTGTTCTGTTTAAAAGAAGTTCCATGTTTTTCCTCCTACCATATAAAAAAAATCAGTTTGCCTCCATTTACATGTTTATTTCAATACTCCTGATCTATGAATATGGCCATTCTTTTATCTTATGAACTGGTCCTAAAATCTTCCTTGTTCTTTCATGGATTAAGTAAAATCTTTAATAGTATTTTTCTATCTGCATGTTAACCGTTGTAGTCATTTTTTCTAATTATTTTCTAAAAGTTATCTTCACAATAGTCAAACTTATAGTCAGTCTCTTTTGACTAGGTTAACTTACTGTGTGAAATAGGAAGTGTAGACATTCTTTTTTATTATTATTCATTTTAGAAAGGAGAGAGAGATGGAGAGAGAAAAATAAGGGGAGGAGCAGGAACATCAACTCCCATATGTGCCTTGGCCAGGCAAACCCATGGTTTCAAACTGGCTACCTCGGCGTATCCAGGTCAATGCTTTATCCACTGTGCCACGGCAGGTCAGGCAGAGGTGTAGACATTCTTAATGCTTTGAGATGCCTATAATGGAAGTTGTTTCATTCTTCGGTGTCATAAATAGTTAGTCATTAAATTTAGCTTCTTGTCTTCACACTTTACCCTCCCCGTATGCTGGCAAAATCAACCTAAAGTTTTTCACTAGTTATAAATAATAAATAAAAGTGTGTTCTACACTCATTAGGAATACAAGACAAAAATTTTAAGAGATGAATTTTCTTTATTTGGGAGTTCTAGGCACTTTCTGGGGAATATTGGGAGTATTAGAAGTTGGGATTGGATGTAAAATCATTAATCCCTATATTAATAATAACTGTTATCTAAACAAACCTGAAAAGGTTTTATGTTGTTTCTCCATTTACTGCTTGATAAAACTCTAAACAATGAGTTGTTCCAGCTAATCTTATCATCTGCAAATACATCAAATTGAGTATTGAGCAATATCTTTAAAATATCTAATTATTTTTAAAAATTAAGTACTAAATAAGATAAATAAGTTAGAGATCTATATCATATATATCAAGCACTCACTCTATTATATAAAGTTTCTAAGTGTTGGCATTATAACCATAGACCTGTAGTGGCACAGTGGATAAAGCATCAAACTGGAACACTGAGGCCGCTGGTTTGAAACCCTGGACTTGCCTGGTCAAGTCATATATGAGAATTGATACTACCTGATTCACCTCCCTTCTCTCTCTCTCTCTCTCTCTCTCTCTCTCTCTAAAATGAATAAATAATTTAATTAAAAAAGAAACAGATAAAACAACAAAAAATAAATATACTGTAAGGTAAAATCAAGTAGTGTTAAATGTCATGAAGAACAGCATAGTATGTAAGAGAGCACCTGTTTTTGTGCATAGCGCAGATAGTAAAATCAGGTGATCAAAGAAGAAGCTGATAGCATGAACTTTATATGTGAATTCAATTTAAAAGATTTGAAGATTAAATACAATTACTATTTCCTGCTTTATTAAATCACAAGGGAGAAAATATATTAAAAGTAACACATAGGACTAAAATGATTTGTTACAGAATGTCACTGAGCTAATCCAACTACCAACCTCCTGTTGATTGAAAAGGATATTTGTGTTCAGATCAAATCTGTAGAAAAATTGACTCAGAAATACTTGACATCCAATATGCTATATTCAGTTTTTCTAGCTCATATGAACATAGCATTTTCTCAGGTTAGTAAAATAATGGAGAATTCTCTCTATGTAGCTATTCAAGTTACTTTTGCATGTATTTCCTCAAATAAATTTTCCTGTAGATAATTAAATAATTATTTTTCTTCTAATAAAGTGTTCTTGAATCTTATCATCAAAAACAGAAAAACCCAGCATTACCTAACTAAAAAAAAAAAAAAATCAATCCACTAAGAAATATTGATTTATACACCTGAGGGATATAATTGAAGGGCATTTCATAATATTGTGCAGTGCAAAAATAAATCTATGTTGATAGACACAGTTCAGAAATTATTTATTTGTGTGTGTATGTCTGACAGTAAAAAATACTTGACTGAAGAAATTTTGTAAACCAGATTACACAAATATTATATGAAATTACAATCCTTAAAGACTATAAAAATCTCAACATATGTCTCTCATTTAAAAAAAAAAGCTAAATTTTAGCCTCCATCCTTAGGTATTCTTCATCACTGCAGAGACCTTCCTTAGAGAAATGTGGTAAGGTTTAAAGATACACAGACATATAGATACCACGTTTCAGTATCTTCTGTGAGAAGGGTAAAATCCTCTTAGATGCTAAGTTTCAAAAGATGGCAAACCAGGTGCTTCATCTTCCCTTCAGCCATGATTATAATCATATACTATTTTTGTTTTTATAAATATCATAATTTTAAACTACATTTATGTTTCCATATACTCCTAGTCTTATTCTGTTTATAAATGGGCCTTGAGACCTGGGATATCAGAAACATGTTATTCATCACATGAATAGAGAAATACAACAATATATAGAAGTATGTAGTTAGAATCTAAATATATAATTGGTGATGAAATAATAAAAAGTAAGAATTATTTACTTATATTTTTAATTATGAGTAATATAAATAAGATATAATTTACAATACTATAATATCACAGATAAACACACATATTATGTATCTGTATCTTTTAATCATATTTTTATCTTACCTATTATAACTTTTTCTTTCCATGTTCGATATACTTTTCCCAAAATAATGGTTATATTTAAAAAATTGACAGGTTGTTGTTTATGAGAAAAATTTTATTCTTCATAAAATTGAAGGGAATATTTTGTTTTGATCTATCTCTGAACAGAGAAATCCTACTGATCCTGATGAGCTTCAAGGGCACAGAACAAGATGAAACAAGCTGAGTGTTTGATATCTCAAGCTGCAGGCATGATTGGGTTTATCACTGTGGTCTTTAAAAAAACAATATTATATAGTGTTTGGATACTAAATACTATGCTTTTCCCCTCTGTTTATATGCATAGTGAAATTTTTCAAGAGTAACTTGAATATTCATGATGACTTGCAATTTTTGTTGTTATAATCCACTTTTGTGAATTGACATAAGGAAATAATATAGAAAGGAGAATAACATTTATATCTCTTTATTAAGCAATTTGATGCATTATTTATATACATTTCTTACTAGCATAAAAGTGTGTTTTTGTCCATTAACTTAAAAATCTATTAATTCAACCAACATTTCTATAAAATTCACTGTGCTCTTTATTTTGGAATAAACATGAAAGATTTAAAGGTGATTCAGATACAGTTTATTCTCTGTGCCAAAAACTGACATAAAGAAGAAAAAGACCTGGTAAATATATAAAGTAAGGCTGATCAACAGAGCTTACTACAATGATAGAATTATTCAATATCCATGCTGTGCATTGCAGTAGTAACCAGGCATGTGTAGCCTTGAGCACTTGGAATGCGACTAGTATAATTAATAAACTGATACTTAGAATTTATAACTAATTAAAAATAGCACATATGTCTAGCAGTATCATATTACACAGTGCAATTATATGATAAGATGTTTTAAATGTTATTTTATATTAAAGAATAAGCATACATTATACATTTTTAGTTTTAAAAATAATCTTGAATTGTCACATCTTCCTCCTTTGGATTTTTCACTTTTTCAGAAGATGAGGATATTTCTGAGAATAGCATATATAAGAAAGTCAATATTTAGAAGAGTGAAACAAAAGAAATAGGTACTATGTCTGGTGTCCATACTGTTCTAAACAAAAAGGTTAAGGCAAGGTACACCAATTAAAAACTGCCTGCAGGGTACTCTTTATGTATAGGAACAAGTAAGACTTTTATGATAAATTGACATTTGGATACAGAATTCAACAAAAAGAGAAGAAAAAGACAGGTTGATATTTGAAGAAAAATCTGTCAGGGCAGGTATAACAGTGACAGGTGTGAAGACCCTGTGACAGACACACTTTAAAGCCCCAATGATCCCCAATTCCTGATATCTATACCCTATGTAACCTTGAGTACGGGCAGAAAGGTTGATTTGTTTTTAATCAATAGAATAATGCAAAAGTGATTAGATGTCTCTTCTCCAATTATATTGCAACAGTCTGTAATATTTTACTTGTTAGAAGAGTATCTCCGTGGTTGGCTTTGATGAAACAAGCAGCTGTCTGAAGAGGCTCACATGGCAGAAACTGAGGACTGCCTCCAGCCAGAACCGGCTAGGAAATGAGGGCAGCCTCTGGCTGACAGGAGGGAATAAAATGAAGCCCTCAGGCCAATAGGCTGCAAGGAATGAAGGTCTGCCAACAGAATTTGAGTGTTGGAATCAGATTCATCCTAGTCAAGCCTCAGATGAGATTGTCCCCACAGCTAATATGTCGATTATAGCTTTGTGGAGCACCAAAATAGATAACCCAGTTAGGTCATCCCTGGAATCCTGAACTACATTTACAATATAGATAAATGTTATATTAAACTGCTATGTTTATGTTGATACTGTTATGTTGAAGCAGATAACTAATACAGATATGAAGGAAGGAACATAGTTTTTATTGTCTTAAACAAAAAATGTAGTGAATGGGGTCAAAGAGGAAGGCAAAGTCATTTAGAGTGTGAACCTTTTGGAGTATCTTATTCAGAAGCTTATCATTCTGTGCATTCAGAAATAGCTGTGTGGCCCTGGCCAGATAGCTCAGTTGGAGAGAATGTCATCCTGATATATTGAGGTTGTAAGTTGGATCCTTGGGTAGGGCATGTACAAATCAACCAATGATGGCATGAATGAGTGGAACAACAAATCACCCTCTCTCTTTTCTTCTCTTTCTAAAAATCAACCAATAAATTTTATAATAAAAAGAATATCTGTGTAGATTCTAGGTGAAGAAAAATCCATTGGAAGTCAGACATAATAAGCAATGAGGTCTCTTAGTTAGCTTTGGGTTAATCCATATGAAAAATGAAGATAGCTTGGTTTAGAGTGGTAGCAGTGAGCTTGCAGGGAAAGGGATTAATTCTAAATATGTTTAAAAGTGTGGAATAAAGAATTTGTTATTTCTAGTGAAAGAAAGATAAAGATTATAATAACCCTAAGATTTTTGGCTTTCCAGCTGTCTATGTCATTTTTTCTTGAACACAACTATTGATGACTTTTTAAATGATATATTTATGCAAAATGGTATATATGATTACTTTAAATTAATTGATTCAATATTTAACTGCCTTGTTATATTCAGAGTAACATAAATAAATGGCTTTCTACATATGGAAATAAATACAAACTGGACAGAGCTACTAAAATCTATCATTAACCTCTTATATTATTTTAAAAAGTATTCTCATACTTTTAATGGTGTTTACTAATATGAGCTGAATGGATTCACATTCTTTAAATAAAAGAAATGTGAATATATCATAAAAGTTTTTTACTGAGAAGAAAACAAGTGTAACAAAACATTTTTATTTGCTTATTAAAATCTCCAAATAAATGATTAAAATGAATTATATACCTATTAAAATACCTAAATAGCTAGCTTAACTTTATATTTTAAAATAAATAAAAAAATCTAAAATGAAGTAATAACTGATCTCATGATTCATTTTTTTGTAAAGACAACCAAATACTGATTATTTAAGTAGTCATACTTACATCTATAAACACAAAAAAAGTATTTTTAAAGTGTATAAACCCACAAATATATAATAGATTCATATTTTAGGGTTTATTTGTATAATCTTATGTTATTTTTCTATTTTCTTGCAAATGCAAAACATGTACAATTTGTTCAATAATAGAAAATTAAATAATTAGAATAATTACATAATTAGAAAATTAGATAACCAGTTTTTACAAAATAAATAAAATCATATTTTTTTAAATTATTTATTCATGTTAGAGAAGAGAGACAGAGAGAGAGAGAAGGGGGGAAGGAACAGGAAGCATCATCTCCCATATGTGCCTTGACCAGTCAAGCTCAGGGTTTTGAACCGGCGATCTCAGCATTCCAAGTCGACGCTTGATCCACTGTGCCACCACAGGTCAGGCTACAATCATATTCTTCTAAGCAGACATATTTTAAACCCTCTTTCAAGGATCTTTCCAACACCATGATCTTAAAAAAAGAGATAAACTATAACATCAATTTAATAATAACTGATGAATAACATATGCAGGACTTTCATCATCCACGAGTAGTCTCTTCTATATAAATTCTTACCTGAATCACTTGGGCATAGTATTTTTTCTTCAAAAAATCCTCAGCACAATACAACAAAATAAAATATTATTTCTAAAATAATTATACACAGTGTGTCCGTAAAGTCATGGTGCACTTTTGACCAGTCACAGGAAAGCAACAAAACAAGATAGAAATGTGAAATCTGCACCAAATAAAAGGAAAACTCTCCAAGTTTCATACCTATTCAGTGCAGTTTGATGTGGGCTCACACACAGATTTTTTAGGGCTCCTTAGGTAGCTATCCCGTATAGCCTCTACAGACTCGTCACTGACTGATAGCCTTCCAGAACGGGGTTCTCCACCAAACTGCCGGTTTCCTTCAACTGCTTATCCCACTGAGTAAAGTTATTTCTATGTGGTGGTGCTTCATTATAAACGCACCGATATTCATGTTGCACTTTGGTCATGGATTCTAATTTAGCGAGCCACAGAACACACTGAACTTTCCTCTGTATCATCCACATCTCAACTGGCATAGCTGTGGGCTGCTCTGCTGTATACATGGTGTTACATCATCATCTGTGCATGTGCACGTGCTGCCACATCATCCTACAGAAACTGGGTTTCTTTCCCCTATTGGGGAATTTCCTGGAAACTGGGTTTTCCTTTTACTTGGTGCAGATTTCACATTCGTCTTTTGTTGCTTTCCTGTGACTGGTCAAAAGTGCACCATTACTTTACGGACACACTGTACTTTTCTGAAAAAGTTTCTAAGCAAATATTTAAAAGTGTTACTGATAGCTCTTTAGGGAGTAGCCAAGAGAACTAAGATTTCTTCAGAAAGTCAGAAAGATTTATTAGTAATAGTTCAGGCACTAAATAATAGTAACATAACAGAAAGATCTACAATTAATTTTGAAATTATCTATCTGACTTTTGTATTTGGTTTCAACCAGGAAAACAATTTTTCTGCAGACTCTAACGTAAATTTAGTGACTTATAATTGAGTTTGAATAACTGAATAATATTACCATATTTTGCTATTCTGGAGAAGCAGGATTAATAAAATTTTCAGATTAAATATTTGTGAAAAATTTACAATGATAATTATTAAATAGTAGTTGAATTTGATAAAAGTTCAGACAGGATACATCCTTGACAATAGGGGAAAGAAATAAAAACTGCTGGCAAAAACCAGGAGTTGCTCCCAGAAGTGCATTTTTTGGCTTGTGATACAGTGTTTCAAAACAATGTTCCTAGACATTTTAATGTTATATTGCAGTATAAACAGCATCACTCTAATTGTCTTATACCTGTTCCCAATCATATATTTTCACTGACTGTATATATGTTGATAGAATTTTAGTTTGCCTATCTGCTTAGAGGAACGGTTTTCAAATTGTGTTCTGTAGAGCCACGAAGAGATCCACAAAGTGATTTGAGTGAGGCTGACAAAATTTGGGAAGACGGCACTCTGCTTTTATATGCATTTTATAATAGATTTAAAAAAATAAAAATAAACACTGACTCAAAGCACAACTTTTAATTTTTAAATAAACCCTTGATATCCCTTTTCTGTAGAGAGAAAATAGAATTTTTTTTTCCTGCTAGAGGCAAATTTTACTTGAATACCAACACAGTCAGAATTAGCAGGTGTTTTATTTCCCCCATAAGGAAGTCAGATGCTCTAAATGGTATATAAATATATTTTTCTTGTTTTTTGATTTTACAGAGAAAGCAAATTGCTTTCATGTTTTCTATAATTACATAACATTTTTATAAGTAAACATGATGCACTTTTTACTATTTCAGATTCATGGAATTGTGATAGAAGCTAGTATATTTCTTAAATCCTTATTAATTCTCTCATTTCTAATTTATAAAACTTTATATGTCAAGCTAATCGTGCAACAAATGGCAAAATAGAAGTCTAGGAAGGTAATATTACAAAATTCTAAAATCTAGTTTACAAATATTTTATCTTCCTAGATGACGCAACTTATTCAGTATATTTTAAATATTGTGTATGACAAAGGTATATTTTCCTTTAAAATGCAGACAACCAAATCTAATGCCAAGAGATAAACAATTAGTAAATAAATATTCATCAGAATTTTCATAGACTGCATTTAGAGAAGGACAGACTCAAGTTATTATTTCTTCATTGCCATACATTCAAACAACTCTTTTATTCTAATTCAAACTCTCACTTTTTTGTAACCTACAAGTGAATCACATGAGAAGTACTTAGTTTACTGTCAAACATGTAACTGCTTGTAAATGCTGTGCTTACATTCTTTCCCTGAAGGTTTGTGCTTCAAGGAGAAATAGGAATGGTGCTAATGTTCTTGAATGGGTATTTGTAATTTGTGATTCCTATTACCATCATGTACAATTACATTTAAAAATAAAATGGAAATAGGTCTAAAAAAATACTATTCTATAAATAATGGTTTGAAAATATTCCATATTGCTAGACAAATGAAATATGATATGTAATTTTCACTTGAACATTATATTTAGGAGATCTTAAAATGTAAAAAAGGACACAGCTCATTACCTTTCTAAAATTATTTTTAGGAGAATATTATTTGAATTTCTGTAAAACTTTATAATGTTTTTTAAAATAACATGAAATATGCTTTACAAGTAATTTTGCCTATTTCTTTTTATTCATAAAAGGCACATTCACATTTCTGATTTTGCCTAATTCACTTCTTCTACTGCAACCTCATACAACAGACTATACTAATAAGTATTATGTTTATAAGAATCTACCATCATAACATTTCTTAGACCAATGAATATATTCCTTGCTGAGATACTATGGGTAAATTGTTACTCTGATTTTCTCAGATTGTGAACTTATTTAAGATCTACTAATCTTTAATAGTCTGTAATACAAATAATTGTATGCTTGGTTTCAAGTGTACTTAAGTTTTATTAAATAAATAATAACTTTACTGAAAAATTATGTGTGAATTATTTAAAACTGTTATTATACTATATAAATCAAAGATAAGAATGATACATATTCATTAAAAAAATAAATTTACAAAATCTTGTTTTATACACTGTCCGTAAAGTCATGGTGCACTTTTGACCGGTCACAGGAAAGCAACAAAACATGATAGAAATGTGAAATCTGCACCAAATAAAAGGAAAACTCACCCAGTTTCATACCTATTCCATGCAGTTCAATGTGAGCTCACGCACAGAGTTTTTAGGGTTCCTTAGGTAGCTATCCCATATAGCCTCTACAGACTCGTCACTGACTGATGGATGGCCTACCAGAACGGGGTTTCTCCACCAAACTGGTAGTTTCCTTCAACTGCTTATCCCACCCAGTAATGTTATTCCTATGTGGTGGCACTTTGTTATAAATGCGCCAATATTCACATTGCACTTTGGTCACGAATTCGAATTTAGCAAGCCACAGAACACACTGAACTTTCCTCTGTACCGTCCACATCTTGACTAGCATGGCTGTAGGCCACTCTGCTGTATATATGGTTTTATGTCATTATCTGCGCATGTGCACATGCTATCACATCATCCTACAGAAATTGGGAGGGTTTTCTTTTTATTTGGTGCAGATTTCACATTTCTATTGTCTTTTGTTGTTTTCCTGTGACCGGTCAAAAGTACACCATGACTTTACGGACACACTGTATTTTAAAAGCCTAAGTTATAATAGTTATAGTTAAAATTTCAATAGTGTTAACTAAATAAAACATTAATACTCTTTATCAATCTTTATTTTTTTGCTAACGAAATTATAAGCTAAGTTTATAGGTACATGTATATATATATATATATATAGATATATGGATATTTTATGTAGTCATGTAATAATATAAAAATTAATTTTATATTTTCAATGTGTAAGTTATTACAAATTTTCAGATTTGTACTTTTCATAAAGAGAAGTAAAGATATAATATAAAGCTAAAATAAACAATGTTCAATTGTACTTTCTTAGAGCAAGTAATTACTATAGAATGCAACATTCTTAAAAGGCAGAAGTGTTATTTAATAATGACAAATATACTTTATCTAATAGCAAAAATGAAAAGGAATTATATGTTCAGTAAAGAGACAGAAGACAGGCTATACATTTGCCACTCGGTGCTATAATGGACTGAAATTATACTTACAATAGCCATCCAAAGAAGAAAGCATATAATAGCCAACTAACACTCTTAATTCTGAAAAATACAGACACCGTGATTAATAGCTGCCTGTGAACCTCCCAATGAAGAGTGCTTAAGAAAACCATGACTCACTGGACAATAGAACTGACATATTAGTAATTCCCGTGATGACCATTTATTAAATTGCATAAAGGAAGAACTAGGACTACAAAAATAACGCTGTCTCTTCAATCAATTTAAGGCAACTTTCAGTCTTTCTTAAAAGCATAATTTTAGCTGAATCAAACCAGGACAGTCATTTTCCAGCTGGTCAGTTAAGGATTCAGTTATAAGACTATTTTCCCAAAAGTGGCTATAATGCTCCCTGTATGAAGAAAAGAGAGCAAATCTTGCCATTTCTGTTTGATTGTTTTAAGCCTGATTTCAAGCTCCCCAAAGGAGAAAAAAAACCAAGTCTTATCAATAGTTTCAGTTGTGGGTATATGTATTAGAAAACATAACTTGAAATTTGGTCCCCATTACAAAAAACAACAGGATATCTCAAAAGTGAGACCCAAATTTTAATGCAAAAACAGAACAATCTTTTTGAGCAAATCCTATGGATAGAATGAATCTAGAGGTATTCGGTCAAAATGGCTATATAAGTAAATGCCATACTTATATCCTCCCACAACCTCATAAAAAATACAGCTAAACTATAGAACAACCATCATTCAGAACCTCCTGAAATCTAGCCTAATGTAAGTCAACTGTGTAGTTAAAGAAAGAGCCACATGGAGACTAGTAGGAGGGGTGGGGAGACAGAACAGGCTGGTCTTACATGCATGTGGGCAGATATAAATTGGGAGGGGTAGCTCAGCTGCAGTGGTTCCCCTGAAGAGTGAAGTATCCCAATCCCACACCAGGTCTTCCAGTGCAGAATTATAGTTCCAGGAAGAGAAGTCCACATTCCTTCTGGCTGTAAAAACCAGTGGAAATATTGGCAGATTATGACAGAGAGCTGATGGAGTCCCAAGCAGTACCTTTTAAAGGGCCCAACAAGGACTCACTGGCTCTGAGCTCTATCTAGTGCTGAGGCAGTGGTTCCAAGGCACCAGGAACATATAAGGAGAAACTGAATTGTCTGGCATCAGATTGAGAGCTTGGGGAGGCAGCTTTTTGGCAGAGAAAAGTTTTGGCAGAGCTATTGTTTCTTTTCTGAGCCCTCATCAAGCAGAGCAAACAGGTGAATGCCTTCTCTGAGTCTCAATCAACCTGGCTTACACTGTCCACTCCATTCTGATGTTTCCCTGAGACACCAACCCACCCAATGTGCAGGCTCACCAAAGCTATTTTCAGTGGCTTTTCCATACTAATGTTTTGTCTCAGCTCATGTTTCAGACTTTTTTTAAATCTGTCAAACAAACAGCATCTGGCCTCAGTAAACCTTATTTTTACCTCTTGCTCAGTGGCCTCAGGTCTAACACTGGCCACTGGCCTTGGCTCACAGTTTGACATTCTCTGGAAACCCCCAAGCCCAGCACAAGTAGCAGACTTGTAGTTTATGCCAGATGGGCCTGGGCTAACCACAGGCAGCAGCTGACCTTGGCCTATACCTCTTGGGAGACCCCAGAACCAGGGTACCTAGTAGACAACTGAAGACCACTCCAAAGCACTACCCAAACATCTCCACAGACAATACACTCAGAGGGCAAGCACAGTGGGCAACAGAGCCCTGCAGAAGAAAGTCCTCTTTTGTGGGGTGGCCCTGTAAAAATGATCCTCAATGGTGGTCAGCTGTCACAGCCAATTGCAGCCAATTGATCATTTTGGAGGTAATTCCCTCCCATTGATATGCTAACAGCAAATAGCAATAAAGGCTCAACTATAACAGGAAAGTGTACACAGCCCATACAAGGGGGCATGCCTGAATTGCCCAGCTTGGATGATTGACAAGGTTGTGCCACTAAGCCCTACAGAATATGTACTATGTAAGTTCACTCTACCAAATCTGGGAGAATGAACAACTCTACCTAATATATATATATATTCACACACAAACATAAGGAAGTGTCCCAAATAATGTAAAAAAATTTCCCAAATTAAAGAATATAAAAAGAAGTTCTTTTTAGTTTAAAAAGAACTAAACTAAATGGAGACAAGCAATCTACTAGATACAGAGTCCAAAACATTGGTTACAGGATATTCAATGAACTTAATGAAAACTTCAATGGCACAAAAAAAGACATGAAAACCATAAAAAGAACCAGTAAGATATGAAGGAAACACTAACTGAAATGAAGAATAATTGACAGAGAATCAGCAGGAGAGTAGATGAAGCCAAAAATCAAATTAATATTTTGGAATACAAGGGGTCCTTGGGTTATGACACAGTTCTGTTCCTATGACAGTGATGAACCCAAATTTTGGTGTAAATATAAACACCAAACACAAACGGAACATTTGCACTCTTAATAGTCCAAAATGGCATAGGTAAGCATACTGGGGGATGCCAACTCCTTCACATATATGTCATGTTACTGTGTATTTTTCTGCTGCATGCAAATTAGGTTGTCCACATAGTCCATAAGTACGATATTAACAGTGTAAACCAAAATACTCACATCTCAATTTTTTAAAGTTTTGGTAGTGAGTGTTGTAAACTTGAAACATTGTATGTTGAGACTGTTGTAACCCAAGGACCCCCTGTAAAAGGAAGCAAGAGACACCCAATCAGAACAGAAAAAGAATCTAAAAAATGAGGATAGTCTAAGGAACCTCTGGGAAAACTTCAAGTTTGACAACAACATTCATATTATGGGGATGCTGGAAGAAGAAGAGAGGGAACAAAATATTTAATATCTGCTTAAAAAAAATAATGACAGAAAAATTTTCTAACCTGGTGAAGGAAACATACAAGTTTAGGAAGCACGGAGTCCCAAACAAGATTAAAGAGGCCCACACCAAGACATATCACAATTAAAATGGTAAAAGTTAAAGACAAAGAAAGAATCTTAAAAGCCGCAAGAGAAAAGCAATTAGTTACTTACAAGAGAGCTCCCATAAAACTGTCAGCTGTCTTCTCAACAGAACTTTGTAGACCAGAAGGAATTGGCACAAAATATTTGAAGTGATGAAAAGCAAGGATCTACAACCAAGATTAGTTTCTACAGCAAAGCTATAATTTAGAATAAAAAAACATGTAAGCTTCCCAGACAAGAAAAAGCTAAAGTTCATCATCACTAAATCAGTGTTACAAAAAATGTTAAAGGATCTTCTTTAAGAAGAAACAAAAGTGAACATTAAAATGATAATACATACATACCTATTATCTAAAAATGAAACAAACTGAAAACTAAGCAGATTGTAAAAAAAAGGAATGAATCTAGTAATTAGATGAGATAATGCTAGATATTAAAATTTGTAATTATATTTACAAAAGTAAAGATAATTTTATCACTATGAGTTGAAAACAGTTCTAATTTTTTGGCTAGTCTTAAATAATTTCTTTAGGTTATAGTGTGATATATGAAAGTGCTTCCTTTAATGTAAAACACACAATGGCTAAAAAATGGAAATTATAGTACTAAAACCATATATCTGTAAGGGAAAAACTTACATTAGACTTAAACTTTTCAGCTTTTTAAATAATTTGTAGCCCTGGCGGGTTGGCTCAGTGGTAGAGCGTCAGCCTGGCATGCAGGAGTCCCGGGTTCAATTCCCGGCCAGGGCACACAGGAGAAGCGCCCATCTGCTTCTCCACCCGCCCCTCCTCCTTCTTCTCTGTCTCTCTCTTCCCCTCCCGCAGCCGAGGCTCCATTGGAGCAAAAAGATGGCCAGGGTGCTGGGGATGGCTCCTTGGCCTCTGCCCCAGGCGCTAGAGTGGCTCTGGTTGCGACAGAGTGACGCCCCGGATGGGCAGAGCATCGCCCCCTGGTGGGCGTGCCGGGTGGATCCCGGTTGGGCGCATGCGGGAGTCTGTCTGACTGCCTCCCCGTTTCTAGCTTCAGAATAATTTTTTTAAAAAATTAATTAATTAATTAAAAAAATAATAATTTGTGTTTTAAAACATTTCTTAAAAACTGTTTTAGGAAATAAGGGTAAAATTGATGATTTTCTTATTATTCAAACAATATGTAATAATCAGGAAATGTTTATATTCCATATAATATTAACATAGTTTAGATAATTATAGGTCAAACTCATAATATTTTGATAGGTTGTGTATTTTTTTCTATAAAAGGAATAAACAGCATAATTATGTTGCTCAATATGTTTTGTCCTGTTTTGTTTTAAGACAGCTCTGATGGATTGCTTCTATTTGCTCAATTTCCATCTGGTCACTAAAGTTCACCATCTTTATTTTCTCTATCAATTTGAATTCATTTCATTCCAGTTAAAAGTAAATTAATGTTAAAAAGAAAACAAAAAATCCAACATAATCTTTTATTTTAAATTATTCTGCACAATTTAACTTATATACAGATATTATACCTTCTATAAAAACTAATTAAAAATGAATCACAGGCATAAATTTAGAATGCAAACCATAAAAAATATTTGAAGAAAAATACATAGAAGAAATTTAAGTGATATTAGGTTTTGCAATGGGCCATTAGGTCCAAGACCAAAAGCATGATTCATGAAAGAAAACAACATAAGTTTTACTTTATTAATAATAAACTCTGCTACTTTGAAAGATACTTTAAGAGAAGCAAAAGATAGGCCACAGATGTGGAGAAATAATTACAGAACATTACTTTTATACAAAATATACTTAGAAGTCTTACAACTTAATAATAAAAATATACACATTCCCTCCCTCAATAAGTAAGCAAAAGATTTCAACAGATATCTCAACAATAACAAAGAGAGAAAGAGAGAGAGAGAGAGAGAGAGAGAGGTGACAAAAAGCATTTGAAAAGCCATGCAACATCATTTGTCATTAGTGAATTATAAATTAATATAGCCATCATACATACATATGGGTACTAAAAAGACTAAGAAAGAATGATAATATGAATTGCTGGTGAGGATGCTGAACAAGAGACATTTTTATTCACTATCATTAAGAATGTATCATAAAATGGTATAGCAACTTTGGAAGACAATTTCACCATTTAATGATTTCCTACATAATTATACATACAGTCTTTATCACATGATACAAGAATCAGGTTCCTGAGTAATTATCCAACTAATTTAAAAAGTTATAAAAATACCTTCATATGAATGCTTATAGAAGCTTAACTTACAACCTTCAGAAACTGAAAGAAACCAACGTACATATTTTTTTTTATTCTTAAGTTAGAAGGGAGGAAGCAGAGAGACAGACTCCTGCAAGTGCCCCAACGGAGATCCACCCAGTAAGCCCATTACAGGGCAATGCTCTGCTCATCTAGGGCCATTGCTTTTTGCTCAACAAGTAAGCTATTTTAGCACCTGAGGTGAGGCCTTGGTGCAAAGCTCAGCTCCCCCGGCCAACGTGCTCGAATGAGCCATGGTTGTGGGAAGGGAAAAGGAGGGAGGACAGTGGGGAAACAGATGATTGCTTCTTCTACATTCCCTGACCCGGACTTCACATACTGGGCTGACACTCTTCTGCTGAGCCAATCAGCCAGGGCCGACAATGCATATTTCTAATGGTTATTTTCAAGAAACAAAAGACTCAGGTAAAACTTTTAACTTTCCAAAATGGCCTAACAGAATTTTAAGAGTATCTGATCCAGGAAGTGGTTATCATCAAAGATAACTATACTTTAGTATGAACTAAGTGTGATTGACAGGGAGGACCCTAGTTAGGTGCATTTGATAAAAGTCTTTTCTGTGTCCTATTGTTAAAGATGACTCAGCAAACAGTTATCTGCCAAACATTTGCTTTTTCAACTTCATAAGAATTTTCTTTCTAACCTCTGAAGCCCCAAACCACAACGTCCTCCCCATTTCTTCTTAGCTCACAAAAGCATGTAAACTTTAACTGCCCTTTCTGTCTTTATATCTCATATTCTTAGGAAACCACCCTATGTACATACATAAAAAATTAGGTCATTTTTCCCTGTTAATCTGTTTCATGTTAACTTTATTATTAATCCAGTCAGAAAAATTTAGAAAGGAAGAAAAATTATTATTTTCCTTCCTTACAACCCCATGAAAGAAGATCAGCTCACTTACAAAAAGTAAATTGTGTATCATATCTGTTTGGGTTTTGATATATGAATGCTTATGATTTAGTACACGTGCAAAGAACAAATCAAAGAATTTTATTAACCTTAATTCTAAAATCAATATGTTCAGGCTTGGTCAGGCTGTATTAGGTACAAAAGCTATCTGTTTTCTTAATCATATTAATATCTATATAATTTATACATTTCCTTTGTTTCAAAACGATCTTGCTCATTATATCAAGATTGCTATAATATCTAATAAGAAATTTCAGTACAAGTTGGGATGTAACTTAAATTTCCCCATCCAAAGGGCCCTATAAATCAAACAAATAAGTTTACTAATAGTATAAATAATTGGTACATGCTGTACCAATTAATTACGATTCTCAGAAAGGAAGACAGTAAGATTTAGAGTTCAATATACAGTTGTGTACCCTTTACAGATAGGAATAAGTTCCGCGATGTGTGTTATTTGGTTGTGGTGTGTCAATATCATGGCATACACTTACACAAACCTAGATGGCATAGCCTATTTTATACCTAAGTTATATAATATAGTCAGATATATATAATATATAATATAGTTTTATAATATAGTTCTGTAGGAGAGAAAAAAATATTTTTTCCTCTACCATCTAGGTTTTTGGCTGAGACATCCCTGTATTAAAAGAGATTAACAGGAAAATGAATGTTTAATAACATGCATACCTTATGTATATATGAGAAAGACACAAGAAACCAGTAATTCACCAAAATGGCTGAAGCTACCAATTTACCAGCTGAAGTACCATCTTCAGCTAGAGACAAAAGATGTTTTGGGGGATATCAGTTTATGGTAGATTACCAGGAATAGTAAACAAGGATAAATTTATTATATAGACTTATGTTTTTGTCTTCTGCATTAATAAAAATTGCTAGAGAAAAGGTCCCCCTCTTCCTGTACAGAGAAGAAGACACCCTTACAAATGAAGATTCCCCTTATAAATAAAAATGTATTTTGCAAAGGGTAATTTCTGCTTGGTTTTCAGAGCTATTCCCCATGTGCTTTCTCTTACATTATCCAGCCTAAATAAATTCTTATACAGTACCAAATAAACTTTTTTGAGGTGACAAATTCTGTTTTCTTATAGCTAGCTCTTAGGCTACAAACCCATATAGCATTTTTACCATAATAAATACCATATATAGTTATAACACAATGGCAAGTATTTGTGTAATGTGTTCAGCTATGACACTAGAACATTTAAGATGACACTGGATGATAAGAAGTTTTCAGTGTCATTAGACCATTATGGGACCACCATTAGACATGCAGTTCATTGTTGACCAACATGTTGTTATATTATGCATGGCTGTTTTTTAAATAATGTGGCATAAATTTGTAATGCATAGCCAGATTCATGAACTTTTTCTGTACCTAATATCTTCAGACACAGAAGGACTTTAATATATATCCCTTTTTTGTGATCTGTAATAATTAAATAAGATCAACTATTTGACATCTTCAAATCTCCACTTTCTTATTTTATTGATGTTCAAACACGGCCAGTGAAATTAAAGAAATGACCCTCAGATAGCTGGCTGTCACCATGAAAAGCCAGACACATGAGACGTGATGATGAGAAGGAAAGAGGTTTATCCAGATGTCAGCCACCGGAGAAGATGGGAGGACTCCTGTCATCAAATACCCGTCTTCCTCTCCTCTTTTGGTGCAGGCAGGGGTTTTTATAAAAGAAGAAAAAAGGGGAATAAAAAGACAATAGAACAAAGGAATCAAAAAGAATGTTTTGTGAATTCTTTGCTGAGGGGGGACTACATGCAAGCTAGCCCAGTGTGTTCAGATAACTCATGGAAAGTCAGCAAATCTCCCAGAGTTGGCAAATCTGAAGACTGGAGTCTACTTCTCTGGTTGTTACAGGAACTGAAGCTAGCAAGTAACTTCTAAATTAGGGTCATTGTCCTTTGCAACATATTCCCACACATTCCCGCAGTCAGGTTGTTCTCTTGGCCATGAGTGAGAATCAGAGTTGAAAGTGGGAGTCTGTGGAGTCATAGTTCCCACTTAGGTTTATTCTTCTTGCTCAAATGTTAACCCTAGGTGTGCATCAGCCAAAGGATTACAACCTTTTCCACTGTAATGAGAATTTGGCCAGAGGTACAGGATTGATTATCTACTTCTAATTTGTTAGAGAATACATAATTTTGATCCTCATCTTCTCTCCCCTTTTCTCTACTCCAATTTTTATTTTCTCTGTATTCCTAGGTGACCTCATCCAGTTTTATGCTTTTAAATACCATACTCATGCTACAAATTCCAATTTCCAGATCAAATCTTTTCCATAAATGTCATAAATGTACATTTTTCTTCCTTCTTAGCATTTCCGCATTGATAAATTTATAAATGATTCAAATATAACATGTAAAAGAATGAAGTTATTCCTTCCCCCTTTTTACCAGCAATTTTTCCATTTCTCTATATTATACTTTCTCAATTACATAATTTTAAAATGGTTTTTGAATTATCTCTTTTTCTCAAAACCTGTATCCAGTCAACTTGCATATTATTTTTAATACCATCTTCAAAATATATTATGATTCTGGGCACTATCATTAACCTCTTCTACTAATTCTTAACTAATCTCTCACATTATTTTAACAGCATGCTCACTAGGCCTTCAAAGTCCATTGTGCCTCCACTGTAGTCTATTCACAAAGGAGTCAAATCTACCTAAGTTATGTCACTTCTTTCATGAAAGCTCAATGACTTCCCAGTGATTTTCAAAGTGAAAACAAAATGTTGATATTGGTTCCCACCACTGATCTCATTTCCCGTCTCTGACTTTTTAGCTCATTATCACCAAGGCACTCAGAATTTCTTCTCAGTGTTCTTTCACCATGTTTTATACCTATTACTTCTTCTCCACAAGGTGTGTTCTCTTTCTTTCTCTCTCCTGTCTCACTCTGAATATGTGTGTGTGTGTGTGTGTGTGTGTGTGTGTGTGTGTGTTTATCTAGCTTTTCAAATTCTCACATGGCACTCTGTCTGGAATCTCTGTACACGTTACATAAAAGAATACCCCTTCCAATTCTCTGATACTTTCTATTTTCCTTCATGATTCTTAGCTCTTCAACATAACACTTATCATCAAGTGACATATAATACATATATTTGTTTATGTACTGTTGTCTATGAATCCCCAGAAAAGAAAAAAACCCTAAGCTTTAACAGTCAAAGGGCTTTAATTGCTACATCCTCAAAACTTAAAATAGCATTTGACACATAGTAGGCACTAATGAAATATTTATTGGGTGAATAAATTACTTTCTTCTCTATAATATGAAGTTAAGAATTCTAAATTACAGGTTGTCAGTGAAGTTTAAATTATATCCTTGTTGCATGATGGATGATCAGCGGATATTAGTTTGGTTTTTTTTACTCTTTGAATTGCTTTACATTTATATTTTATACATAGTGTTTATCAAATATATATTTGTAGTGTTTATTACTACTGCTGCACATTTGTTAGCATAAAATTTAAAGCAATTTTTAATTGTAGAGAAATTATCTCTCCTAAAACATATTCTAAGAAAATACCTGTAGCAATTGCCTATCTGTTTGGGTTGGCTGTTTTCTGTCTTTTTTGGTGAAGTGGCAATGAAGAGACCTGACTCTTTGATTGACTCAATTTTACTAAAAAAGTAAATATTAAAAGTTTTATAATTATTTTTTATTAATTTCTTGTGGTTTGTTTTATGGTTGTTTATTTTTTAATGATGAACTGTGAAAAAATTTTCTGGCCATTGAAATATGGCTTTTGTTTAAACATAATGCACATACTGGACTGTGAACTTGACTTACAGCAGTTCTCAAGAGCCAGATAAAATTATTTCAACATAAACTAGGATTTTAAGTCTGAATAATAAAATTTATCCTTTTTAACATCTATGTAATACCTATTCTTTCTTTTGTTATAGACGGTGAACCTAGTCTTTCTCTTCTATCTGTGTCCTTTGATTAGTTTTAAGTGCTTGAAATTTTTAAAACCTGTGCTCTTAAGCTTAAAATCATCAAGATTTGAAACATATATTTAATTAATAGTAAAAACTTACTTTTGTTGTAAAAGGGTCAATCATTTGAGTTTTAATAAGAAAACATTGTAAATGTTATTTGCACTTTTATATATTCCTTAATAATCTCTTTCTTGAGAGTAAACAATATCACAAAATAATTATGTGTCTGATATCTGTTATAATAATCTAACTATATATTATTTAGTTATATATTAATATGTAACTACTAAAACTGCAAGATGGATATAATTTGAAAACTACTACTCAGAATGATCTAAATACAGTGCCTGACACCCAATAAACATTCAGCAAATGTTTGTTATATTGAATTAGAATATAACTTCCTGCTTTTATTTCTTTCTGAATTCTAAAACAATGTGGTTATGTGTCTAGAAAAGAAGTTATAGCCTCTTGTATTTATGAATTTTTTTGTAACAAAGTCAGAGAGAGACAGAGACAAGGACAGACAGAGACAGAGAGATAGGAAGGGAGAAAGATGAGAAACATCAATTCTTCCTTGTGGTTCCTAAGTCTCCTTAGTTGATCATTAATCACTTTATCATATGTACCTTGAACAGGAGGCTACAGCAGAGTGAGTGACCCTTGCTCAAGCCAGCAACCTTTGGGCTCAAGCTGGTGAACCGGATGAGCAACACTTATGGAGGTTACCTCAGGGTTTCAAATCTGAGTCCTCTGCATCTCAGTCTGATGCTCTATCCACTGTGCCACTGCCTGGTCAGGCTGTGCATTATTTTTAATTGATTAGACAAGTATTTGTTGTATAAATCCTCATTGTGTAATGAATTTAGAATGTTAAATTGAATTAAAAATAGCCTTTGCCTTTAAACAATATATATTTTGTTAGAGAGAAAAGAAAATAATGTTGCACAACTAAATAAGACAAAAGAATATAACAAAATAAACAAAATGAAAAGGCAAACCATATATCTGACAAGAGGTTAATATTCAAAATATTTAAGAACTCATATAACTTAATAACAAAAATAAAAAAGAATCTGACTGAAAAATGGAAAGAAGAACTGGCTAGACATTTTTCCAAAGAAGACAGACTGATTGTAAGGTTGGTGGATAATGAAGAAAGGTCAAGCCCGGGAACTTTGGCTAGAACTGCCCACAACCAAGTGCGCCAAAAGAAACTTCGCAGGAACCCTTTGGAAAACAGTGACCGTCTGCCAGCCAGTGAGATTTCACCACGTCATATTAGCTCAACCACCCTAGGGACCCTTTAAATATCTCCCACACGGGTCACCCCTTGTGACTTTCCTGGCCTCTATCTTTCATCAGGGCCAGGGAACCTCGTCGGGCAGGATGCGCACTCTGTACTCAATAAAGCCTTTTATTATTCCACACTTTGTGGCTCTGGCCCCTTCCTTTTTCTCAGCGGGGGGAAAAAATACCTTACATTTTGGTGCCGAAAACCCAGGATGAGTTTGAAGTCCGCAAGGACTGCTCCTCTTCCCGTCCCCTCCGAGAAAAAACCAGGATCTCCAACCTTCCACCCACTTCAGTGCATGGTGCGGTAAGTCCCCTGCCTCCAGCCTTCCCCTCAGTTCTTTCTGCCGAGACTCCCTGTCCGAAACCATAGCTACGTCAGGGAAGTCTTTCTATTCCAAGTGCATGTGCTTGTGGAGACGTCCGGAGCATATCCAACTTACCTTTTCCACCCGTGGCTGGACCTTGAGTTTTAGGATGCTAATACTCAATTCTGACCACTCTGAGGACTGAGGGTGGCTGTGGGGGCACAGGAATCTCCCTCCCTAAATAAGAAGAAACTGTTCTTCTTCTCTACTGTGGCCAGGCCACAGAATCCACTGAAATAGCCTCCTGAAGGGACTTTTGGTTTTAATACCCTCACCAATTTTACTAACCTAAAAAGCTGGGAACTGATTGGAGATCTCTTACATACATGGCTTCCAATTATTCGCGCACCTGTCTTTAATCTCTGTGCTGCCTGTTCCACCACCAGGCCTTTTTCTGGCCAGAAAAACCTCACCTAAAACCTCCACTCCTAATATTTCATTCTCCACGGACTCCCAACTCTCTCACTCTGTCTGACCCCCAGGGGTGCCTCTCGCTCTCTCGGGACTTTTCTCTGGTCCCTCTGTGGACTTCTTTTGTGCTCAGGTCTCTTCCTCTGAGAGCCCCCTCCCCTCCCTTCGCAAAAACCTGTTTCTTATTCACCATTACTATCTCTCTTTCTCCTCTCCTGTTGGTCAGGGGCCCTCCCCTTCTCCACTGTGTTCTTAAACCCCTCCTCCATCAGGCCATTCTCAGCCTGGCATTGGCTCTTACACCGGTTTTCAGGATGTCCAACCCCAATTTTCTTGCAGGAAGTTCTGGCCCTGTTCTGCCTTTGGCTCAGGCATTTCCTGCGGGATCTGGGTGCCAGGCTCCACATGAGCCCCCCTCCTCTTAATCCTAACCCCCAAACCCCTATCCGGGACCTGTGAACATGGCATTTAAAGTTTTAATGGTCCCAAATAGTAAAAACAGGCCAAGGCTGTTAGCCAGGCCCACATGCAGCAAAAGGTAATGCTCCAAACCCCGGCTCTTGTGGCAAACCAGAGGCCAGTAGAACAACAGAGGCAAGGCACAGGAAGTGCCCAACCCAAATCCAAGCCACAAAGAGAAACCTCACCGGCAGCTTGCTTTACGTGAGGCAAGCAGGGTCACTGGTCCCGGCAGGGCCCTCTGAGCCCTGCCCTGACTGCAAGCAACCCAGTCACTGGCGGAGCAATTGCCCCTTTGGGCAACAAGCTTTTCTTTGGCGCCTCTACATGGAGAACAAGCTGCCTGAATGGGAAGGCCAATCCAGCCAGGTGAGTGCATTACTCAAACTCCTAGGACACGGCCTAGACTCAGAGAACCCAGGGTATGCTGCAACAAGTGGGTAAGTCCATCTCATTTCTTGTGGTCATGGGGGCTACCTTCTCTGTTTTGCCATCACACTCTGGACCTCTAGTTCCCTTATGGGTCTCGGTTATGGTAATGGATGGGACCCCTTCCTTTCCCCTTTTTATGCCACTCCTGACTTGCAGTTTTGCCTCAAGCTTGCCTCCTTACAGGACCACTGGCAGTCAGAACCACTGGACTCCATCCATCTCAAGCTCACCAAAAGGCTGGACCCTACAAATCCCCTATTACTCCTCTTTTTTTCTTTAAATCCTTATAGGATCTCATCCGCAAAGTTTCTCAACTCATGGCCACACAGATGTTCCTCCTGACACCCCTCAAAGCCACCACCTTCCAATCTCCCCCTCCCCGTGATGCCCCTAATCAGTAGGAAGTAGCCAGACAAATAAATGGTGCCCTTTTCTATTTAACACAAAAGGTCAGAATGTAAGGTCAGTGGATAATGAAGAAAGGTCAGGCCCAGGAACTTTGGCTAGGACTGCCCACAACCAAGTGCACCAAAAGAAACTTTGCAGGAACCCTTTGGAAAAAAGTGACCATCTGCCAGCCTGTGAGATTTAATCATCAGGTAAAGGCATATCAAAATCACAATGAGATATTACCTCATCTTGTGAGAATGGCAATCATCAAAATAACAAGGGAGCCCTGGCCGGTTGGCTCAGCGGTAGAGCGTGCAGAGGACCCGGGTTCGATTCCCGGCCAGGGCACACAGGAGAAGCGCCCATTTGCTTCTCCACCCCTCCGCCGCGCTTTCCTCTCTGTCTCTCGCTTCCCCTCCCGCAGCCAAGGCTCCATTGGAGCAAAGATGGCCCGGGCGCTGGGGATGGCTCCTTGGCCTCTGCCCCAGGCACTAGAGTGGCTCTGGTCGCAACATGGCGACGCCCAGGGTGGGCAGAGCATCGCCCCCTGGTGGGCAGAGCGTCGCCCCCTGGTGAGCGTGCCAGGTGGATCCCGGTCAGGCGCATGCGGGAGTCTGTCTGACTGTCTCTCCCTGTTTCCAGCTTCAGAAAAATGAAAAAAAAAAATAACAAGGGATATATCAAGTATTGGTAAGAATGTGAAGAAAAGGGGACTCTGTGTACTGTTGGTGTGAATGTCATTTGGTACAGGCTTATAGAAATCAGTATACAGTTTACTCAAAAAAAATAAAGAAATAAAACAGAACAACCATATCATCCAGCAATCTCACTTCATGCTATATATCCAAAAGAAATAAAAACAGAATCTTGAAGCAATTTTTACACTCCCATATTCATTGTTGCACTATTCATAATAGCTAGACCTTAAATAACATAAGTGACCATCAGCAGACAGATTTAAAAATGTAGTATATGTATAAAATAGATTATTATTTAGCCAGAGAATGAAGGAGATCTTAATATTTGCAATAAACATGGATGGAACTTGAAGGCGTTATGCTGAGTGGAATAAGCCAGACAGAGAAAAACAAATACTGAATAATATCACAATTTTTAAAAAATATGAACTCATTATAAAGGTTTCAATTGCACAATTCTACAACACATATTCTGTACACCATATTGTATGCTCACTACCCAAATCAAATCTCTGTCCATCACCATTTATTCCCCTTATACACTTTTTTTTCGTATTTTTCTAAAGTGAGAAGCAGGCAGGCAGAGAGAGACTCCTACATGTGCCCATGCAAGCCCACTAGGGGGCAATGCTCTGCCACTCTGGGCCATTGCTCCGTTTCAACTGGAGTCATTCTAACACCTGAGGCAGAGGCTGTTGAGCCATCCTCAATATCCGGGCCAACTTCGTTCCAATGGAGCCTTGGCTGAGAGAGAGGAAGATAGAGACAGAGAGAAAGGAAAAGGAGAAGGGTGCAGAAGCAGATGGGCGCTTCTCCTGTGTGCCCTGGCTGGGAATCGAGCCTGGAACTTCCACATGCTGGACCAACACTCTACCACTGAGCCAGCCAGCCAGGGCCTCTCCCTTATACACTCTCTACTACACCCCTGACCCTGCAATAATCACACTGTTGTTCATGTCCATAAAGTCAATTAAAAAATAAGTAATGTGCCTGACCAGGTGGTGGCGCAGTGGATAGAGCGTCAGACTGGGATGCAGAAGACCCAGGTTCGAGACCCCGAGCTTGCCAGTTTGAGCGCGGGCTCATCTGGCTTGAGCAAAAAGCTTGCCAGCTTGAATCCAAGGTCGCTGGCTCAAGCAAGGGGTTATTCGGTCTGCTGAAGACCCACAGTCAAGGCACATATGAGAAAGCAATCAATGAACAACTAAGGTGTCGTAATGCGCAACGAAAAACTAATGATTGATGCTTCACATCTCTCCTTTCCTGTCTGTCTGTCTCTGTCTATCCCTCACTCTGGCTCTCTCTCTCTGTCTCTGTAAAAAAATAAAATTAAATTAAAAAAATAAGTAATCTAAAGAATTAATTAACTTTACTCATCAGGTCATCAGAAGGCAATGAAAGAAAGGAGAAAAAGAAGAAAGAAAGAAAGAAAGAAAGAAAGAAAGAAAGAAAGAAAGAAAGAAAGAAAGAAAGAAGGAAGGAAGGAAGGAAGGAAGGAAGGAAGGAAGGAAGGAAGGAAGGAAGGAAAGAAAGAGAGAAAGAAAGAAAGAAAGAAAGAAAGAAAGAAAGAAAGAAAGAAAGAAAGAAAGAAAGAAAGAAAAAGAAAGAAAGAAAGAAAAATGCTGAACTCATAAAATAGAGTAGAATGGTGATCACCAAAGGCTGTGGTGGTTAGAAATGGGGTGATGCTTGGTCAAAGGGGACAAACTTCCATTTAGAAGATGAATAAGTTCCAGAAAACTAATGAATAACTAAACGTTGTTAAGAAAGTAATTCTTTTTTTTTTTTTTTTTTGTATTTTTCTGAGGCTAAATATGGGGAGAGACAGTCAGACAGACTCCCGCATGCGCCTGACCGGGATCCACCCGGCACGCCCACCAGGGGCGAGGCTCTGCCTACCAGGGGGCGATGCTCTGCCCCTCCGGGGCATTGCTCTGCCGCAAACAGAGCCACTCTAGCGCCTGGGGCAGAGGCCAAGGAGCCATCCCCAGCGCCCGGGCCATCTTTGCTCCAATGGAGCCTTGGCTGCGGGAGGGGAAGAGAGAGACAGAGAGGAAGGAGGAGGGGGTGGAGAAGCAAATGGGCGCTTCTCCTCTGTGCCCTGGCCGGGAATGGAACCCGGGTCCCCCGCACAAGAAAGTAATTCTTAAATGTTCTCATCACAAACACACACACAAAAGAAATAATAATTATATAAAATGATAGAGATATTAGTTAATGTTATGGTGGTAATTTTATTGCAATATATAAGTATGAAATGAACACAATGTTATATATGTTCATAAAGATGATAGGGGGACAAAAAAAAGAAAAATAAATTATTACAAAACAAAAAATTTACTTATAAAAACTTGCAAAAGTCTATATTTATAAGAAAACATGGGTTAGAGCAGGTGTCAGGAACCTATGGCTCACAAGCCAGATGTGGCTCTTTTGATGGCTGCATCTGGCTTGCAGACAAATCTTTAATAAAAAAATAATAATTTTAAAAATATAAAACATTCACATGTATTACAATCCATTCATTTTCTACCGCTCATGTTCATGATTGCGGGTGGCTAGAGCCAATCACAGCTGTCCTCCGGGACAACACCAAAGTTTTATTGGATAATGCGTAACGTACAGGGGTTGTTGGACAACACCAAAGTTTTATTGGATAATGCGTAACGTACAGGGGTTGTTGTACATGTAACAACGCTCTCACGGAATTACATTTTAAAATATGTGGCGTTCATGGCTCTCTCAGCCAAAAAGGTTCCCGACCCCTGGGTTAGAGATTAAAAATCTTCAATAAAACTAGAGAACTATTTTCCCTCTTGAATGAAATGCCATTGTGTTCAGCAATAGATTTAAATTTTAGAAGAATCAACAGTAATTAATGAAAAAATATGTTTGATGAAAGGACATTTCATACAAAGAAATCAACATATGCAAAAAAGGCGGAGCTCTTTTGACAAGTTCAGACTAAAGGCTATTTTGGCTAGTGCATACAGTAGAAATAATGGAAGAGTTACTAACAGCTATCTAAAGTGTTTCTAAATGATTTGATTCTAACATTGCCTGCCCTAAATCAGATTAACATTTTTTTAATCATTTTTAATTTTTCAGTTTTAGTTTACATACATTATTCTATTAGTTTCAGGTGCACACAAGTGATTAGACATTATATAACTTATCAAGTGATCATCCCAGACATCTGGGACAATACATAGTTATTAGAATATTATTGACTATATTTCCTATGCCATGTTTTACATCTCCATCACAACTCTGAAAAAACCAATTTGCAATTCTTAAGTAATTTCATGGGAAGTGGTAACTACATTTATTTAAAATTTTTTTAAAGTTATTTGTACTATTTTAGAAATGCAGATCATAGTTATCACCTTATACCCACATACAGAAATTAGTGTATTTAATATTAAAGTTTAAAATTCAGAAGCAAAGTCTTGAGAGGATGTTAATAATAAAATTATATCACACTCTGATAACTTTTTTTTTTTTTTGTATTTTTCTGAAGCTGGAAACGGGGAGAGACAGTCAGACAGACTCCCGCATGCGCCCGACTGGGATCCACCCGGCACGCCCACCAGGGGGTGATGCTCTGCCCCTCCGGGCCATCGCTCTGCCGCGACCAGAGCCACTATAGCACCTGGGGCAGAGGATAAGGAGCCATTCCCAGCACCCGGGCCATCCTTGCTCCAATGGAGCCTTGGCTGCGGGAGGGGAAGAGAGAGACAGAGAGGAAGGAGGGGGTGGGGGTGGAGAAGCAAATGGGCGCTTCTCCTATGTGCCCTGGCCGGGAATCGAACCCCAGTCCCCTGCACACCAGGCCAACGCTCTACCACTGAGCCAACCGGCCAGGGCCTCTGATAACTTTTTTAATGTTTAGTTTTATAAGTAGAAATGGGGATTCAGTTATATGTAAATTATGATTTGGTGACGTGTTTGAAAAGGAAGAAAGAAGAAAGGAAAAAAGAAAGGAAGGAAAGAAGGAAGGAAGGAAGGGAGGGAAGGAGGAAGGGAGGGAGGGAGGGAGGAAGGAAGGAAAGAAGAAAAGAAGGAAGGGAGGGAGGAAGGAAAGACATTGTTTATTACTAAAATCAGGTTAATGAGCTTATTCTCCTCATAAAACTATTTGAGGACTAAATGATTAGAATGGTGCTTCTACAGAATAAACGAAGAAGTAAAGAGAGAGAACAAAAACCTAGTTTGAATGGTTAATCTTTTAAAAAATTATTTTAATTCAATTAGTCTGAAGAACAGTATTGACTTAGCTGATTTTCATCTGAAGACCTTAGTGAAATATATAACGTAGAATCATTGTGCCTTTATTCAATTCTTACTATTTCCATTACCAAAGAAATATTTTTTTAAAATAAAGTCTAATATAATAATATTTATTCATTCTGTTAACAAACATTTAGTTTTTACAGTGCGCACATACATATATATGTTTATTTATTGCAAGAAACATTTCTTTTTTTTTTTTTTTCATTTTTCTGAAGCTGGAAACAGGGAGAGACAGTCAGACAGACTCCCGCATGCGCCCGACCGGGATCCACCCGGCACGCCCACCATGGGGCGGTGCTCTGCCCCCCAGGGGGCGATGCTCTGCCCATCCTGGGCGTCGCCATATTGCGACCAGAGCCACTCTAGCGCCTGAGGCAGAGGCCACAGAGCCATGCCCAGCGCCTGGGCCATCTCTGCTCCAATGGAGCCCTGGCTGCGGGAGGGGAAGAGAGAGACAGAGAGGAAAGCGCGGCAGAGGGGTGGAGAAGCAAATGGGCGCTTCTCCTGTGTGCCCTGGCCGGGAATCGAACCCGGGTCCTCCGCACGCTAGGCCGATGCTCTACCGCTGAGCCAACCGGCCAGGGCTAAGAAACATTTCTTAAGCATTGACAATGTGTCAGACAAATTTGCTGTAAATAGTAGTGAACAAAAACCAGACTGCATTTGGTAATATTAATTTTAAACTTAACACTTTTAAAACTCAATGAGAGGAATCTATAATGGGAAATATGTAGTTTCTGAGAAATGATGAGAAATTATTTGGAAGGTTTTATTTATTTATTTATTTTAACTTTTCCAATAATATCATTAATGTTATTAGCAGTTTCTACTACTTATTAAAAATGATTGCCTGACCTGTGGTGGCACAGTGGATAAAGTGTCGACCTGGAAATGCTGAGGTCGCCGGTTCGAAACCTTGGGCTTGCGTGGTCAAGGAATATATGGGAGTTGATGCTTCCAGCTCCTCCCCACCTTCTCTCTCTGTCTCCCTCTCCTCTCTCCATCTCTCACTCTCCCTTTCTCTCTCCTCTCTAAAATGAATAAATAAAAAATTTTAAAAAAATGATTAATTGAGAATTTAATTCAGCACCTGGCTAGTTAATTACAGATGATATGACTCAGTACTTGTTCAAAAATTTAACTTGTTTTCAGAAATTTTATTAATATAGTATTTGATTGTGTGGAGAAAAATTTAGTAGGCTGTTTACTAAAGAAAAATAATATAGTCTAATTCATAAAAGCACTTAAGTGGTCAATGGTCCAATAAATCTAGTTCTAATGCAGTATTTTTTTTTTCATTTCAAGAGATAAAAAACACTTGGTTATCATAGTAAATTAAATAATCATAGTTAACTAAATTTTAAATTTTTATTTAGTGGGAAACTTGTGAAAACCGACATGACTTCCTGTTATTCACTATTGCTATTTGTAAGATGACTGCATGTCCCAAACACACAATTCTTTTATTTGACAAAAGTATGCCTCCTACAATTTTTCTCTAGGCAGTTAGAAATCTTGAATACCAGGTTAAGTATTTTAAAATTATAAAAATAACTGACTTCAAAAAATGTAAAATGTTTTTAAGATAATATTGTTGAATCCCCAAATTGATTATTGGATTAGAGTTTAATGACTTTAAAAACAACACTGGATTTTTCTTTACTTACAATTTAGGGTTTCAGGAGTTGTAAAAACAAACCCCTTTTTCTAGATCCCCAAAACAAGCCAGCAAAAGAAATACAAAAAGGCACAAGACGTTAAAGTCTCATCCTCACTATATTTGATAGTCTGATCTGCCTCTTAAACGACCATTATAAAAACATTGCAGCTTTTAGATTAGTAAAGTATAGTCATTTTCAGTCCAATTTTCCTCAACTTGTCTGGAGGAAAAGATATCGAAAATACATTCAAATTGAAGTAGTTAAAACTGTAAAAGAGTTAATAATAGATATATAACTTTGCTAGATTTCCTGGTACAGTCTATTTTTTATGCTAGGGTTTTACAAAGATTATGAAAATATACCAACAAAAAGTTGTAGAACTGTGACCAGTAAATGTAGCAGTATTTCCTCCTAGCAAAGTAGGAATCATGGTGTTCCAGTGTCGTAAGCTTGTTACAAAAATTTCCGCAGAAAAAGATGACTTATGCTCATGGTGTAAGATATATATATATAATCTGTAGCATTTTTTGGACCCGTTATGCAAAAGACTTATAAGTAGCCAATCTTTTTCATGATAATATTTTTATTTTTTTGTAAATTTGTCTAGCTGGTTTCATCAACATGCCAATTGCATCATGATGAAAGCTTTATAAACACTTGTCCATGTCATTATTTCCCATTTTATTACAGGTCCTTATTTAAATGCACCTTGCTATCTGGCTTCATCACCTTAGTCTAGATAATGATCTATTGCCATATCACAATGCAATATACAGAATTGCTGAAATAAAATTTAAAAATTCAGAAAAACATTTTAAAATATTTTTGTAAATATATCAAAAGGATAGGTTTTCTTGAATCTATTTATGACAGGTAGAAACATTGAACCTGTTAGGGCATCTACTGTTTTCTAGTTCAGTTCCTTAGTTTCCATGTATATACATTTAGAGAAGAATTACTTCATTGACTCATTATTTTAAAAAAACATTCATGTAGCATTTTGTCTTCAAATAATCCCTAATTGATATCAAAAGTGAAATGTAACTTTTATATTTATAATGTAGCTACAAAAAAACATTGGAGATTTTAAAAGGTAGTCCCAAGAAGGGCAACTCATTTAGTGTGCCTCCGATTTGGACTTGGGACAAAGGGGAGCTTCACAAAGTAGGAAACAGAATGTGAAGTAGTGATGCAAAGTGACATTTACCATATTGATGAGGAAGGAAGAAGTAATTTAGGAAGACAAGAGGACATAGGCTCAGAAATATCCTCAACATTGTTTATTGTCTTACATATTTCTAGTGTATTTCTGAATTGTTAGAAGAAAGTGACAAAATAATCACATTTAAAAGGTCACATAAAATACTTCTCTTGGAACTATTACATTTTCTTAAAAACTTAAAGTAACAAGGAAACTTACAAATTATCTTTAATTCTCCTACTTTTGGCATTTTGATATACCATGACTTAAATTCTGACATACCAGAATTGCCATTATTTTGTATTTTCAACATATTTTCACATTTGTTGATTCATTTTACTTATTATAAAGCATGATTATGGGGCATTAAATTATTTCAATTGAAGAAGTTTCTGGTTTTTTCTCCACAGTGAATAATTATATTTTCCCTGATATGTGAAATGAAAGTTACACAGACATTAAAGTAGCATGGTCATCATCATCACTATCTCACTCAGATCACCCCTTTGGTTAAAAAAGAACTCAAGAATTTATAAAAAAGTTAAATATGATGTATCAGAAAAAAATAAGAACTAGAAAAATTCATACTTAGAAGGTGTGTCTTTCATTAAGATTGTAGGAAACTATTATACAGTCATTCTTTAGCTGTCCAATTTGTGAAAGGTTGGTGTAGAAGGGCCACTACTAAGGGTCAGGGAAAATTGAGGTTCTGAAATAAGGGGAGAAGCCTTGGCTGGGTAGCTCAGTTGGTTAGAGCATCATTCTGATACGCCAAAGTTGTAGGTTCAGTCCCCAGTCAGGGCATAAACAGGAATCAAGCAATAAAGCAACAAATGGATCTCTCTCTTTTCCTCTCACCCTCTCTCTTTAAAATCAGTAAATTAAAAACAAATTTTAAAAAATAAAATAAACTTGGAGAAAGGATTTTCACTTAAGTACTCAAATGGAAGTACTCAACCAAGAAAGCAGATACAAAATAAAGGCCATAAAGACAAGAATTTCACTTATCTCAAATTATTAAAGAACAGATTAGGAGACTTAAAAATGAGGTATAAAAAGTTAAGTAAATTGATAAAGTGAGGTTTAAAAGACTCAGTCAATGAAAATCAAACTATGGAAAAGGGAGTAAAAGAGAATAACATTTTTCCATGATGTTGGTGTTACTTGACATTTGATTAATTAGAAAACAGTGTATAATATGAAGGGGTTCAGAAGACACCATCCTTAATGTGCCAGTCTGGCATATAGACTATCTTTAGTTAAAAGCACTTGAAAAATGGCAGATAAAGAAAAATATTAAACTTTCTTTTACTTCTTAAAAGCAGGAGATGAAATTACCTGGTGAAAGTTGCCTTCCCTATACCAGAAGGAAGGTAACATTCTAATCATCAGGGATAGAAAGTTGAGTCTGCCCAGATGATGGTGCAGTGGATAAAGCTCAGCCTACAGTGCAGAGGACCAAGGTTTGAAACCTTGAAGTTGCTGGCTTGAGCGTGGGATCATGAACATGACCCTATGGTCTCTGGCATGAAGCCCAAGGTCACTGGCTTGAGCAAAGGGTCACTGACTGGGCTGGAGGCCTCAGCCAATGCTTTATGAGAAAGCCATCAATGCCCAACTAAGGTGCCACAATGAAGAATTGATGCTTCTCATCTCTCTCCCTTCCTGTCTGTCTGTCCCTGTCTCTCTGTTTGTCTCTTTCTCTCTCTCTCTCTCTAAGAGAAAGGATGAGAGAAAAAGAGAGAAATCCATTTCTGAGAGAGAGAGAGAGAGAGAGAGAGAGAGAGTTAAGACCAAGAGGATTCTGTATAAATAAAACTTGTTGAAATAATTCTTATCTCTCTTTACCTCCCCACACATGGTATGGTAGTTACTTTTGCACAATTCTTTTACTTGTTTTTCTTGTATAAAAAATTTAGATGTTGTCACTACTTTAGGTCTTTATTTCCTTATGAAGGCTTCTGGGACACCTAAAACCTTTATTAAATAAATCTGTATGCTTTTATCCTATCCATTTAATCTTGGGTCTAGCCCCAAACCTTAACACCATAGTAGATGTTAAATTTTGCCTCTGCTGCAAATATAAAGGTATAAATATGAGTTTCAGAGTCACATTATCTCTGGCTCTCATATTTAATATTTTTATAAACTTATGCAAATTACCAGTGTAATCCCCAGTTAACCAAGAAAGCATAAGTAATCACACTGGGCTATTGTGAATGTTAAAAGGAATAATGAATACCTCTATTAACAAAATAGAGTCCTGCTCTTGGTTAATAAGCTGTGAGTGACTTTTGAGGTTTGGCCATAGGCGATTATTAAGGTTTTATCAGGCAGGCCTCATGGGGGAAAGCTGCCCTCCTCATTCCAGACTTGTTACACAACTAGTGCATTATAATATCTAAGAGGAAATGTAATGAAAGAATCAAGCCCCCTAAATTGGTCTTGCTCTTATACATTTGCATTCCTAGCCCTTAACTGCAGTGTCTGTATTCCGAGGTCTCTTTATCTGAGGCCATGGGCCTAAGTCCTGTTCAGGTTCCTCTGCAGAAGCCTTACAGTGGGGAGAGAAGGGGAAAACCTTAAAGACATTTTTCCTCACTCTAAGTACACAGTACTTTTCCACTCTGAGCCTTCCAACCCTCACACTGCTTCTAACTCCAGGATCCATACAACTGCTGAAGCCTCTAGCCTTTCTCAACAGTAAGGTACCCTCCAGATCTGTGCTGATCCACCTGACCTGCCACCTGTTTGTCATTCTATGTGGAATATGAAAAATGGGGGACTCACCATTTGTTCTGCTTTTTGCCTCTTGCTTAGAACATTATGGCTTAAGGCTTAACCCTTTTATTTTTGGCTTTTTGCATAATAGGCTGTTCAGACACTTGATAGCTCAGAGTGTTCTCTCCCTCTCTCTCTCTCTCAGTTCAGCTAAGCTCCTGGCACATAGTAAATATTCTTCCATGATTAAACTTAAACCTAGTAGAAATACAGAGAGTGGGACCCATATGAACAAATTGGAAATATAAGAATACATAGGTAGCCTGACTAGTGGTGGTACAGTGGATTGACTGGGGTCACTGAAGTCTCAAGTTCAAAACCCAGAGATAGCCAACTTGAATGCTGGCTTGTCAACTTGAGCGCAGGGTTGCGGG
The DNA here is from genome assembly GCF_036850765.1 of Saccopteryx bilineata. Taxonomy (NCBI): domain Eukaryota; kingdom Metazoa; phylum Chordata; class Mammalia; order Chiroptera; family Emballonuridae; genus Saccopteryx; species Saccopteryx bilineata. The sequence goes on along the minus strand of NC_089495.1, from coordinate 95,574,128 downwards.
CTTAAGTGTGGGATCATCAACATGATTTTAAAGTCGCTGGTTTGAGCTCAAGGTCACTGGCTTGAGCAAGGGGTCACTGGCTCAGGTTGAGCCCCCCTTCCACCTCTGAGCCAAGGCACTTATCAGAAGCAATCAATGTACAACTAAAGTGATTCAACTACAAGTTGTTGCTTTTCATATCTCTCTCTTTTTGTCCCCCCCCCCCAAAAAAAAAAGAATGCACAGGTTAAGAATTACAGGTATTCATTACCTGGCCATTATATCTCTTGTAGAAATAAGTATGTTTTTTTTTAAAAAAATGCCTACCTCAGAGTAGAAACACAGTAAGAGATTTAGTAAAAAAGAAAATACCAGAGGTTGAATATTCCTATCCAGTTGCTGTTAGAGCCCTTTGTCATCTTTATTGTCAACTTTTCTATTTGAGAGATCTAATTGGCAGGTTCTGTCTCAGACAATTTGATTTTTAATCATAAGTCAGTGTATATTTCTTTAAATCAATGATTAATGCTAAAGTGGATATTTGGATGATACAATATTATTATAATTCAGTTATCTCATAGGTTAATTAGAATTTTGTGTGTTTCTCCCGGGAACACACACTTCTATTCAAATTAGATATCTTTGATTAAAACATTTTATTTTTTTATCCAAGTAATATACTCCGCCCCAAAAAGTTATTCAGAAATAATGCTGCATTATTTATGTATACAAATACAAAATAACAATTAACACCAAAATAATATGTGTTTGTGAATATATAATACATGTTGTATGTAAACTGTCATACACATTTATGCATGCAAGTGTGTATGTAATAAGATATGATGTACAAAAATTTGTGTTTGTGTGAGTATAAAATAATCCACACTCACATACCCACCTATGCTATTTTTATTGTAATACATATATTTTGGTAATATGAAATAGTTAAAATTGTAAAACATTTCTTTTTTTATTTCATAGTTTACAACTTTTTCCTCCATAGTGATGCAACAACCAAATTACATCATGATTTGCAAGTAAATGTAATCTAAATTATACAGACCATATTGAACACACAATAGGGTTAAGAAGTGCAGATTGCAGTTTAGAACAGAAAGTTATTCTTAGAACATTTCAAATCAAATCTTTAAGGAAATAAAAACAATCAGAGAGAAGCCAACTATCTGCCACATTAGAAATGTAAACACAAATATACATATATAAATTTATATATAGAAATGGCAAAGGTGCATATCTTCTTAAACTAATGAATACTAAACATTATAATATGCTATGCCTATTACACTGTATTTAACTTAAACCAGAAAAGACTATATACATTGCTATATCATCAAATCTTTTCACTATGTATAATATATTCAGATAGAATAAATTTTTCCATTTGCATATATATTACCATAAGACACATGTACAATTACGTAAATCAACTGAGGAAAGTGACCTACAATCTACAACACAGTAAAGCTGGTTATTTACAACCATAGTCATTTTAATTAATAACTTTTCATAACCAGAAAAAAAGGACATGAAATTTTCAGGATACTTTGTACCCAAAGAAATATGATCATATGATATTGTACATAATTACCTAAATTATTATAGACAGGAAAAAAAAAGTGTCTCTCAAGTAAAGCTGAATAATCAACTCAGAAAGGAAAAAAAATAAATCCAAAATTGAAAGTTTAAATATAAGAACAAGTTTCCAACAATCAGCAAATATGTAATAAAACTAGCATTTTCTTTCATTAAAGCAGCTATTGATATTTAAATGACCCCAATAAAAGTTAAAAGCATTACATAATACTCTTTTACACAAAACTGGTACAGAGTTACACTCAAGAATAGACCTTATAGTTCTTAGTACATTCAAAGAAGACTAGTCTGAAATAAGGGGAGTTGCCCCCTTCACAGCAATAAATTGACAATGTCTTAAGACATGAACATAGAAAAGAATTACAACTGTTATAAATTTGTTCTCTAGGGCAGCTTATGTCATGACACTGGAGTTACTCATTCTTTAAAGAAACTTTTAAAGATCACATAGTATTTAATCCATTAAAATGATGATAAACACTATAATAAAGAAAAGAGTATTTTCAGTACATATATGTTTATCAAACTTAAATTGGTATTGTATATAAGCTAGGAAGAGATTTCATAAAGTTTAAAAAGTATATATTTTCTTTTAACATAAAATTAAAAAGGAAAACTTCTTCAACTATCTCAATGTACACACACATGCCTAAACACATGTTTATTAAACAGCTATAATAATAATAAGTGTACTATGCTGATCACATATTATCTATGCATATATTTTATAGGTATATAAAATAGTTCAATTTTTTAGCAAAAGCTTCCTATTCATTTCAATGACATTTTTACTTATCTCTGGTAAGATATAAGCTTTAATACTTTAAACAATCAAAACATGACACATAATAAAGTATAAAATATAGCTAGGCAACAATTAATAAGAGCTTACTGAATGCCTTTTTTAAATTTTTTAAAAAATTATTGTACTAGAAGCCGCAAGATATGACAAAAGTAATACCCTCATTATTGTCTTGGAAATTTCACACTAGTTGAAAAATAAAACCTGCAAAAATTAGAATATAAACATTATATAATTGTATCAAAATATAGAAAAAATTGAACTCAGAAGGAAATTACTTTGTATTTAATAATCTCAGAAGTACGGCCCTGGCCGGTTGGCTCAGTGGTAGAGTGTCGGCCTGGCGTGCAGAGGTCCCGGGTTCCATTCCCAGCCAGGGCACACAGGAGAAGCACCCATCTGCTTCTCCACCCCTCCCCCTCTCCTTCCTCTCTGTCTCTCTCTTCCCCTCCCGCAGCCAAGGCTCCATTGGAGCAAAGATGGCCCCGGCGCTGGGGATGGCTCCTTGGCCTCTGCCCCAGGCGCTAGAGTGGCTCTGGTCGCAACAGAGCGACGCCTGGGAGGGGCAGAGCATCACCCCCTGGTGGACAGAGCGTTGCCCCCTGGTGGGCGTGCCGGGTGGATCCCAGTCGGGTGCATGCGGGAGTCTGTCTGACTGTCTCTCCCTGTTTCCAGCTTCGGAAAAATACAAAAATAATAATAATAATAATAATAATAATAATAATCTCAGAAGTACTACCAGAAAAAGTCCTTAATTAAAAATGCTGTTCAATACAAGAATGAAAAATTATAAGAGAAGGATGATGGAAGAGAAAGGAGGTAGAAAGTACCTACGAGTAAATTTAACCAAGGAGACTATAGACTTGTACTCGGAAAATTATAAAACATTGATAAAAGAAATCAAGGAAGATACAAACAAGTGGAAGCATATACCGTGCTCATGGTTAGGAAGAATAAACATCATTAAAATGTCTATATTACCAAAAGCAATTTATAAATTTAATGCAATACCAATTAAAATACCAATGACATAGTTCAAAGATATAGATCACATATTCCAAAAATTTATATGGAACCAAAAAAGAACACGAATAGCCTCAGCAATCTTAGAAAAGAAGAATAAAGTGGGAGGTATCACACTTCCGGATATCAAGTTATACCACAAGGCCATTGTACTCAAAACAGCCTGGTACTGGCATAAGAACAGGCATATTGATCAATGGAACAGAACAGAAAACCCAGAAATAAACCCACAGCTCTATGGACAATTGATATTTGACAAAGGAGGTAAGAGCATACAATGCAGTAAAGACAGCCTCTTTAATAAATGTTTTTGGGAAAATTGGACAGCTACCTGCAAAACAATGAAACTAGACCACCAACTTACACCATTCACAAAAATCAACTCAAAATGATTAAAAGACTTAGATGTAAGCCGTGAAACCATAAACATCTTAGAAGAAAACATAGGCAGTAAGCTCTCCGACATCTCTCGGAGCAATATATTTGCTGATTTATCTCCACGGAGAAGTGAAATAAAAGACAGGATAAACAAATGAGACTATATCAAACTAAAAAGCTTTTGCACAGCTAAAGACAATAAGAACAGAATAAGAAGACAAACTACACAATGGGAGAACATATTTGACAATACATCTAATAAGGGGTTAATAACCACAATTTATAAAAAACTTGTAAATCTCAACACCAGGAAGACAAAGAATCCAATCAAAAAATGGGAAAAAGAAATGAATAGACACTTCTCCAAAGAGGACATACAGATGGCCAATAGGCATATGAAAAAATGCTCAACATACTAATCATTACAGAAATGCAAATTAAAACCACAATGAGATATCACCTCACACCAGTCAGAATGGCACTCATCAACAAAACAACACAGAATAAGTGCTGGCGAGGATGTGGAGAAAAGGGAACCCTCCTGCACTGCTGGTGGGAATGCAGACTGGTGTAGCCTCTGTAGAAAACAGTATAGAGATTCCTCAAAAAATTGAAAATCAAACTGCCTTTTTACCCAGCTATCCCACTTTTAGGAATATACCCCAAGAACACCATAGAACTGCTCCAAAAGGAGAAATGCACCCCCCATGTTTGTGGCGACATTGTTCACAATAGCGAAGATCTGGAAACAGCGCAAGTGTCCATTAGAGGATGAGTGGATTAAAAAGTTTTGGTACATGTATACTATGGAATACTACTCAGCCATAAGAAATGATGACATTAAATCTTTTACAATAACATGGATGGACCTTGATAACATTATACAGAGTGAAATAAGTAAATCAGAAAAAACTAAGAACTATATGAATCCATACATAGATGGGACATAAAAATGAGACTCTGATACATGGACAAGAATGTGATGGTAACGGGGGTGGGGGGGTGGGGGGTACGGGTCAAGGAAGGAGAGAGGGGGGTGGGGGTGGGGGGTACGCGGCAAGGAAGGAGAGAGGGGGGTGGGGGGAGGGGCACAAAGAAAACCAGATAGAAGGTGACGGAAGACAATTTGACTTTGGGTGAAGGGTATGCAGCATAATCAAATGTCAAAATAATCTGAAGATGTTTTCTCTCAACATATGTACCCTGATTTTTCAATGTCACTGCATTAAATTTAATAATAATTAAAAAAAATATTTTAAAAATTGTAAATTATGGTACATCTTAATATAAAAGCTATGCCTATTAAAAATGATAATTAGAAAAATTATGAAGCACTAGTGAGAAAAACAAATATTTATTAAGTGTAAAAAGACATTATAATAGGATATTAATGTCCATTATGATGGTAATTTTGCAAAATAATTTACATGTATAATAAAAAAATACTAAAATTGGATGCATACAAAATAAAATGTTTTAGCATTGTTAGCCTGGAACTAATATTTTTTTTCTAATATTCCATAACATTCAAACTTTTTTAAACAAAAACTAAAACTCCATTTTACCTTGGTTTTTAAAAAATGTAACAATAATTTCATATTACTTTAAAAGAAAAATATAAAGTTCCCCATCATGCCAGGCAAGAAATATCACTAGTTTGTTACATTCTACTTTCTAGGCTCATATTCTATCCTTCTCATTCATGTGTATGATTTTTCTGTTACACAAAATTTGTCACCATTTTCTAACATGTTATGCATAGATAGTTCTGCTTTTGAAGGCAGTAAGTTATGAATTAAAATAATTAGGATAATAATGTGAATTGAATAACAATGGGGATTCTAACATGAAATTATTTGATATCTATGCTTTATTTTTCTCAGGTATAAAATGAGAATGAGAGATGATAAAAGTGTGTACAACATAAGATTAAAAGTTAGGATTAAGAATTAATACAAACAAAGCACTTAAAACTATGACTGGCACTTAATTCAGTTCAATATGTGCTTAGACTTTATCAAAAAATAGCTAAATTCGTAAAGCACTTAATTCTATTAGAAGCATGCTGTTGTATCATGTTTTGTTCTTAAGCAATTCCATATATGCTTTCATTTAACTCTCTGAAGGATTTTATAATATAGATGCTATTAATGTACTGATTTACACATGAAGAAATAAAGGCCCAAGCAAGTTGAATAATTTATGTGTGGTTAAAGAAATAGGGGGTATGCAAAGAAAGTGATTTTTTTTAATAATAGGCACACTTTTTCTTTATTTTTGCTGTTAATATGTTAGGAATAATGTCAGGGACCAAATAAATAAACAGGGTATTTTTGCAATCTGGACAGAGGTGCTGGGCCCAAATTCCACCTCATTTGTCTAGTTAACAAAGAGCTACACCTGATTCTCATTTGTCTCACCCACGTTCTCCAGAGAATGCTGGAAGCTAGTTTCTTATTAGTGTAAAGTAGATTTGGATGGTATGGTGGGGGTTGTCTTTGAGTTGCCTTGGAAAATTAATTGAATTGCTGATGGACCACATTTTTTCTATGAATAAAAGTGGATGTATTTTGGGAAGCAGGGACATTACCACTAAAGAACAGTAGAGACTGTTTGCCTGGCGTCCTCCTGAACCCGTGTGTGTGTGTGTGTGTGTGTGTGTGTGTGTGTGTGTGTGTGTGTGTGTATTTTTAAGTCCCTGTCTATCATTTATTTCAATTCCGTACCTTTTCCTGTTTTAAGACCCCGTAATAGACTCGTCGTGGCTGGACCGTGACAGGACAATAGGAAGAGCATAGCCAATTTTCTGATTTTCAACCCATTCTTTTTCCCATTACATCCTATGTATTATTTAGCAGTCTTGGGCAAAAATATCGCTATAATACATTTGAAAATAGTGTTCATAGTAAATATATTTTTAATCTATTAAAATTTATTAAATTATTCTCTAATAAAAGTATAGTTAATAGATGTTTTCAGATATTTTTTAGGTTAATGAAAGCTTTCTGGGTAATGCATGAACTTTTCTTCCTCGGAATAATAAATTATTTAAATTATTTCTACAAATACAGATAAAGTGAGGCATGTTGCATTGCTATCTTTATTATATTTTTTATTGATTTTAAAGAGAGAGGAAAAGAGAGAGAGACAGAAACATTGATCTGTTTCTGTGCATGCTCTGGCCAGGTGTTGAACTGGCAACCTTTACATATCAGGACAATGATCAACCCAATGAGCTATCTAGCCAGGCCACCATCTTAATTATTTTAAATGCATAGCTTAATGGTATTTATTAACTTTACAGTTAAAGTAAAGAAGGATTGAGCAAAAATGGACAAAAAAAAGAGAAAAAAACTCATGAACATAGACAACAGTGTGGTGACTGCTATGGGAAGAATATAAGGGGAATAAATAGTAATGGACCAGGCTTTGACTTGGGGTGCACACATGGTACAGCATAGAGAAGATGTGTTACAGAATTGTGAACCTTAATTTTGATAACCAGTGTTCACCCAATAAATTTAATTAAAAAAAGTTTAGTGGCATTAAGTATATCCATACAGTTGTGCAAATATCATCAGCATTCATCTCCAGAACTCGTTTTGTCTTGTAAAACAAAGTCCATATTCATCAAACAATAACTCCCTATTACCCACTCCCTTCAGATCAGGCAGCCACCCTTCTACTTTCAGTCTACAGGGACTCCTTGGGTTACAACACAGTTCTTTTCCTACAACAGTGATGTAACCCGAATTTTAGTGTACATTGAAACACACCCCAGCTTGAGTCACTTGCTTATCCTAAGCCAGTTGTAAAATCATAATCTAGAACATAAAAACACAAGGAAGCCATGGAAAAAGGAAAAGGACATAAATATACTCTCCTGTACACTATACTGTGTTCACAGAAAAAAAATGACAAAAAATGAGTAAAAAAAATTACCTTTTATTCCTGTAGTTGGCTTGCACACTGGAAAGGGCATTGCAAGGTCAGAGAGTGTGACTTATTGAGACGAGAGCTGGAGATGCAGGAGAACCTGCAGAAGGTGCTGGAGGTACTGGGTCAGGTGAATCAGGATTGCCTAAGGAACGTGCAGGAGAAGCTGGAGATGATTCTACCTGTACTAGAGGTGTTTCATCTTTAGAAGCAGCTGACATAGAGGGTACAGGATCTGTTGAAGGCCTCTGTACCTTCTTAAAAAATTGTTCCTGGCTAGTCTGGAAGGATGATGACTTCTCTTCCAAAATCTGCCTATAGCATTGCAAGGTATCCGTAACAGCTCTGTCTACCTTACTGAATCTGTCATCACTGTACAACAGTAATGGCTAAAAATGTGAGCTGAAAAACCCACATCTCAATTTCTTTTAAGTTTTTATGGGAATGAGTGTTGTACACTAGAAACATCATATGTCAAGACCATTGTAACCTGAGGACATACTGTATAAAAGAAATAATATAGTATGATATTTGTCTTTTTTGTGACTGGCTTATTTCACTTAGTATATTATCTTCAAATTTCATCCATATTGCAGCATCTGTCAGAATTTCCTTCTTCTTTAAGGCTAAATAATATTCTATTGTGTGTGTATATATATATATACATACATATACATATACATATCTCACATTTTATTTATTCATTCATCTGCCAATGGAAACTTGGGTTGTTTCCACTTTTTGCTATATGTTGCTATAATCATGGGTGTACTTTGAGACCCTGATTTCAATTATTTTGGGCATATACCCAGAAGTAAAATTGCTGAATTATATGATAATTTTACTTTTAATTTTTTGAGGAAATACCGTACTCTTTTTCACAGTGGCTGTACCATTTTATGCTTTTACTAACAGTGCACAAGTTTTCTAATTTCTCAATAAACTTGCTTATTATAACATGTTATTTTTCTAGTTTTTTTTAAATAAGTGTGAGGTATCTTACTGTGCTTTTTAACTTTCTCCAATAATTATTTTTTATAATCATTATAATGCCTTTGTATCTCTTCCTTGGGTTAATGTTTATTCAGGTACTTTGCCCATTTTTAAATTGGGTTGTTTATTTTTTCATTGTTGAGTACAAAGTGTTGTGCATATATGCTTGATATTTATCTAAACATATAAAGTTGTTATATATACTGGACATTTATTCTTTGATAGATATATTATTTGCAAATATTTTCCTGATTCTATGGGTTGTCTTTTGATGCACACAAGTTTTTCATGTTTATGATATAAATTTTTAAAATTTTTCTTTTGTTGTCTGTATCTTTGGTATCATATATAAGAAAATTTCCATACTTATAATTTTAACTTATGTATGTCTTTAAATTTGAAGTGAGTCATTTTTAGGCATTTTATAGTTACATAATTTTTTTCTCATTGAATTTAGTTATATTTTGATCCACAAAACATAAATTTTCAAAAATTGTTTTCTTTTTTATTGAGGTAAATTTATAATCAAAATTACATATAAGATGTGCAACTTAATGCTTTGCCATATATATATATATATATATACACACACACATACAATATATATACATTGTGACATATTTTTCACAATGAATCTATTTAACATATCCATGACCTCAGGTAGTTACCTTTTTTTGTGTGTGAATGAGAACACTGAAGATCTACCCTCTTTGCAAATTTCAAGCATACAATACAGTATTGCTGATTAAGACACATTATTCTACATTACATACCCAGAATTTACTACTTATCTTGTATAACGGAAACTGTATTTCATGACCAATATCTCCCCATTTTTCCTTTCCCAGGCCCTAGGTAACCACCATTCTACTCTCTGTTTCTAAGTTGTATTATTTTACATTCCACATGTAAGTTAGATTATTTATCTGGTTTATTTCACTTAATATATTTTCTGGGTTCTATTAGTGGAAATTTAAATTAGTATAGCCATCATGGCAAACAGTATGAAGATTCCTAAATAAAAAAATATATAGCAATCCCACTTCTGAGTATATAGTCAAAGGAAATGAAATCAGTATTTTGAAGAGATGTCTGTACTCCCATGTTTGTTTTAATAGTATTCACAATATCCAAGATATGGGAGCAACCTAAATATTTATATATGACTGAAAGAAAAAAGAAAATGTGATATATATATATATATAATGAAATATTATTCATTCTTTAAAAAGACGATAATCCTACCATTGTTAACAACATGGATAAATATGTAGTATATAGTGCTAAGTGAAACACCAACTCTTTCTTTTTTTTTTTTTTTTATTCAGTGAGAGGAGGGGAAGCAGCGCAGACTCCTGCATGTACCCTGACAGTGATCCACCCCAGCAAGCCCACTAGGGAGCAATGCTCTGCCCATCTGTGGCATTGCTCCATTGCTCAACAACTGAGCTCTTCTTAGCCCCTGAGGCAGAGGCCATGGAGCCATCCTCAGCACATGAGGCCAACTCATTACAATGGAGCCATGGCTTCAGGAGAGGAAGAGAGAGAGAGAGAGAAAGAGAGAGAAGGGAGAGGGGGGAGGGGGCGGAGCAGATGGGTGCTTTGCCTGTGTGTCCTTACCAGAAATAGAACGCAGGACATCTACACATCCGGCAGATGCTCTACCATTGAGCCAACCTAGGGCCAGAATACCAACTCTTTATTACTTTACTTAATATTTGTTGTTCTATATATGTAACAGTGAATAGATTTTCAGGTGTGTTTCTTTATTTAGGACTTGAATAGTTTTTTATAAATTACAATTTATTCTTCAATATCCTCAGCATTTAAGAAAGTACTTATGTTGAATCAGCATCTTAGTTGGACTAAATAATTCTAGCAATCTCTTTTACTACTGAAATTTACTAAACTAATAAGGTCACTAGGGGAATTATTTACAAAAATTTTTTGTTCTAAAAGTGCACATCTATCGCTGATGTATAAGTTCAAAGATAGACATTTTAAACAAAGATTCCCACCTAGCTAAGTACCCCTAATGAGAAATCCTCAGAGTCAAGATCACTAAGATAACAAAACAAATGCAAATACACTAATGGATAAAAAAAAGTTAACTTTTCCAATAATAGGTATATCATTTGAAAGTGACCCAGTAGGGGGTCAAAGTCTTTCTGATCGAAGCCCCCTCCCCTCAAAAAAGAAAAGGAATAAAGGGACTCAGTAGTGTCTTCACTCCTGATAAGATACATGGAAGGCTAAATCTTCATGACTTGGTTTTGTGAAAATAGAATTTGACAAAAATATATATTGTTAGTGGTAGTAACACTATTCAAAGATATAATGTCAATCTCTGAAAGCCTAAAATACATGTCTCTACCATAGGATTATACTTGACAGGCAAGCCAGATTATAGCATCAATTTGGTAAACCATTTCTTCCTTTACACAGGGCTGAGATGGATAAAGCCCTTCTGACTAATTTAATATTTCTGCATAGACTCTGTCCTTGAACATTAAATTAACTTGAAATTTTATTTGCACTGTTCTTGATTTAGTTGACAGATTTGCATTTTTTAAGGACAGTTCTTAATAGTATACTTCATACTCAAAGAAAATGAACTTAAAGTCTTCAACCTGCTTGAGTATTTTTAGATTCTGATATGATAATTTGTGCCATTTAGCCTGTCTGTACTCTTATAATATATTTCTAAAACAGTCTGCACCTTAGGATGTTGTCATAAGTTACATATATCATTTCCTTCACTTACATAAGGAAACAACAGCGGTATTGATCATCAGTCAATTTAAGTAAGTTTTGAAATGTAACCCTTTTCCTGTGTGAGTCTTGTAAAGGTGGGACAGAAAGTGCAGTTGTTCAACTTATGGAAGGATAATTACTGAAATATAGGAGGAGTCAATTGGAAGATCACAGCAGCATCCATATCTTGGCTGCTGAGAGCACTTGAAGCACCGCTCTACACGGCTGAGGAGATTAGATTATTCAGGTCACCCAGTCTAATATGATAGATCAAATTGAGCACTTTCAATTTCAGATTTTTTTACATTGACAAGACATTCTAAAATAGGGGATTACTAGTGTTTGAAACCATAAAAATTGGTCCCATTTTAAACCACATAGCTTATCCCAGCTGTTACAAGCCTCCTTGTCAAGTTGATTTTATTTAAGCAGTTTACTATCAATAAAATTATTTAAGCAAAGGACATATTTGAAGATGATGTTGGCTCAGAAGTCAGTTCAGTATCACATGTCTATTTCTACTTTGAGCATTTATTTTAAATAGCTCAGAAAAGAAATAGCCACAAAATCTATAGCTTATCAAACATTATTGAGAATTTATAAATTAGTGCTCAGGCATCAATTACTAGCTCATTAAGAGAAAAATGTAAGCAAGAAAGCTAGCTAACTAACTGAAAAACAGAATGACAGATAAATAGGTGATGATAGATAGATGAATAGAAAGATAGACAGATGCTACATACATACATACATACATACATACATACATAGCTCCTGAGATCTGTTTCCTATACCTGATTAGATAGAATACTTTTATGACCTTATGTTAGATAATATTTTTTACACTGTTTCTTCATTCTGGAAATAATGTAGACTTATAAACATGACACTAGATTTGATAATTGGTTGTTGTTAAAAATTTTGATTGACAGTTGTAGTCCTATGAACTGGCTAACAATTCAGATCCCTGCAGAAAAATATAGCTGTTAATATCTGTAACAAAAAAAAAGAAAAGAAAAATTACAAATATATGGGTAGTATGTAAATTTACTGAGACAAATTCTATGTTCAATTATTTTCTGATATAGATTTTAAAGTTAATCTGTTTTACAAGTATCACAGTGCTGTACTTACTTGCTTTTATGGAATTTGAAAATATCAATTATTGGGAATCAAATCATGGTGATTTCTCATTTAAGCTTTCACATAATTCAATTAATTATTTATATTTTAAATATATAAGCATTTTAAAATTATTCTAAAACTATAAAAAAAAACCAACTAGAATATTATGAGTTGCTTCTTCTGTGAAAAATCTCCAGAAATTTGTTCACTCATCTGCAAATCATGAATATAAATTCTAAAAATATTTGAACATTTATTACTGCCCAGAAACCTTAAATATATTTTGTTTTATATTTCTCATATCAACCTTATGAACAGGATATCATTATGTTCACTTTATAGGTGTGGAAACTGAAACTCAAATCAACTTTCTTAAAATTACAGTTTGTAGGACAGTGACCAAGAATCAAATCCTGACTCTGATTCTAAAAACTATATTCTCATCCACTGCATTCTTCTGTTTTCTGGTTCTTTAGTCTGAGCACAAATTAGACAATTTAAAATATAGAAATGTCAATTACAGAACAAAGTCCATATAATACACAACACTTTTATTTGCTCCGAGGCACATAACATATACTTGGTCCATACATGCTTATTCCTTGTTTCTTACAGATGGTGTGCAGACACTCTCCTCCACCGATACCCCCGGCACTGGTGATTGTAAGCAAACTATGGTTAGGAGACCATATAGTGTACTCCAGTGGTTTTCAATTTTTGTACACTTGGGGACTCATGAAAAATAGAATTATTTAGGGAACCACTAAGGCAGTATCACCTTGGACATAAGCAGAATCATTGGGTCTTTATTCTTCATATAACATCAGGGTGGTTAACTGTTTGTGGATTCGCACAAAATTTCTGGCAGACTGGCACTGGTCTGCAGATCAATGGTTGAGAAATACTTGTGTATTCATTACAAAACTACTTTTTGTAGTACACAGGTAGTTCTCAAATGTGGCAATTATATGCTCGAGAGGACTTTAGACAATGTCTTAAGACACTTTTGGTTGTTACAGCTTGGGTTTGGGGACATATGGTTGTTGCTTGTCTTTGGTTGAATGGAGTGTGGCTACACCATATATGGGAGTGTATATGTTTGTACATATACATGCACATGTGCAAGATATATAAGTGTTTGAATGTATATATGTATATAGGTATAAGAATAATATAACCAAAGCAAAAATAAATCAGCAAATACATTACTGTTTTGTGTTTAAATTTTTAAATATATTTTAGGTCTGATGTTTTAACTCTACATATACTATAGAGTATAGACTTCAAATTTTCTTGTTCCATTCTTATCTACTTTCAAATCAATTCCACAAATGTGTACTGGTTGCCTAAAAAACTGAGTTAGGCCTCTCTGATGATACAATGATATAGAACTTAGCAATGAATATAGTTCCTGTTCTCAAAAAGTGTACTACTCAGTAAGTACTCTTACAAATGAGGCCAATTTAGCACATTAACTGACAAATAATCATGATGAGACATAATAAATGGTGTAAAAATTCTACCAAAGTTTAAAAAGTAATCAATTTTACATGTATGGATAGGGACTTTTGTTTCCATAATTCTTGAAAGCAGAGGAGTGAAAACAAGAAATGTTGTTAGTTTTAGTTTAAACTGTAGTAATTGATTTGCTAAAAAGACTGATTTTATTGTTTTCTAAGATATAAATCTGACTTACTTAGAAACATGTCTTGATTTGTTAAAAGAAAAAAAATGATATGCATTTTATCAATAAGGTAGATGCCATTTAAAATTAATTAAATTTGTCAAACATATAGGCTCTTCTAATATGAAAAAACAATCACTAGGACAAGATTCCACGACTGTAGAAAATTAACACTTTTCTGATTTAGATTTACTAAGCTATAATTGAAATTGGTGGGGCAAAAAGGATAGTGTTAAATTTGTTATCAGACAGTTAAGAGTGCAATAAGGGGAAGTACAATCTAAGAAAGCATTTTATAGCAGTGTCTAGTTTCAGAAACTCAATAGAGGTGAAGGCCTTAAGTCATTCCCAGGCTTCTATGGCAGTCTGAATAGGTTGATTAGATTCACATATATAGCTCCAAAAAAAAAAAGTGAAAAGAAAAATTAAAAACTCAGAAAACACTCTGTTGTTACAGCATTCTTTTTCTGTAACCACATATTTCTTCCAATTTGTAGTAGGTCCTGGCTGTTAAAGGTTCTAAGCTATACTTTTTTCCTTGGCATCACTTTCCAATAAAATCATCTAATTTAATTTCCTCTGAGGGTATTCTGACAAGGCTAGGGTCTATTATGAAAGACATAAAATAGAAATATTTGTTATGTGCCTTGTTCTCTTTTGCTGTTAAACCTACTCTAATGGGCTAACTGAAACTGATGCCTGTAACAGCATCCCCTGGGCACAATTGCACCTTTTCTTTCTTCAAACTGATTATTCGTTTGTAAGCTTCATGCATTTCTTTCTCTTTTTATTTCTCTGTAAGTTACTCATTTTTATGGTACTTTTTACCTTCTCTCTATTTTTTTTTGTATCTCTATTTTGGTTTGCCCTTCATATCTATTGTTTCTACTACTTAAAAAAAATCTTTCTTTATTTTTATTTAACTCAAGACTTTTTTTATTCTTTTTTCACCTTCTAATCTATTTTCTCTTCTTTTTTTTATAACTCTGCTGCCTCCTTATACTATTTTTCTAAAAATACAATTTATTTCTTTATCTCTCATCTCCCCTACTTTCCTTTTAAAAAATACCTTCTAATTTCTCATCTTTTTTTTTACAGAGACAGAGAGAGAGTCAGAGAGAGGGTTAGATAGGGACAGATAGACAGGAACAGAGAGAGAGGAGAAGCATCAATCATCAGTTTTTCGTTGTGTGTTGCAACACCTTAGTTGTTCATTGATTGCCTTCCCATATGTGCCTTGACTGTGTGCCTTCAGCAGACCAAGTAACCCTTTGCTCGAGCCAGCGACCTTGGGCCCAAGCTGGTGAGCTTTTGCTCAAACCAGATAAGCCCGCGCTCAAGCTGGCGACCTTGGGGTCTCGAACCTGGGTCCTTCCACATCCCAGTCCAACGCTCTACCCACTGCGCCACCACCTGGTCAGGCCTAATTTCCCAACTTTGATACTTTTATTAGTATTTATTTTTGTTCTTATATTACCTTACTCACACAGTTCTTGATTCTTTTTATGTAGCCTTATCTATTATCCATTGTTATCAACAAGAAAGAACAGAAAAATGTCTTATAAATAGTTTTTTGCCATATATTTATTGATTTAAAACCACCTATTATCCTGGCCACTATTACTCACTGTTTTGAACAGAATGCTCATGAGCTGGCTAGGTTTTTGGAACTCAGATAAAATAAGTGATATTTTATCCAACAGTCATAAATAAAAAATACAATACATCATCTTGGTAAATAAAAATTGAAATTGGACCATAATAAATAAGTGATAAAATTAATCATGTTAACATTCATAAATTGATCCCAACATGTTATTTACACTGTAAATGGAAAATAAATGTAGACTGAACCTAAAAAAAAATCTATGCTAATGCCTGTTACACTTAAGAATTGTTATAGAGCCTGTCCTGTGGTGGCGCAGTGGGATAAAGCGTCGACCTGGAACACTGAGGTCGCCGGTTCGAAACCCTGGGCTTGCCTGGTCAAGGCACATATGGGAGTTGATGCTTCCTGCTCCTCCCCCTTCTCTCCCTCTCTCTCTCTCTCTCTCTCTCTCTCTAAAAATCAATAAATAAAATATTAAAAAAAAAAAAAAGAAGTCATTAAAATAATTGTTATAGAGATCTAGAATTTTGGTTACTCTTTTTATTTTAAACACTTGACCATGTTAAAACTTCATTTTGTCTCAAGTCTTTATAATGTTTATAAGTACATAGTTTATATATATATATATATATATATATATATACACAGATATATATATATTTAAATATGTTCTGATGCAGTACCTTAATCTGTGACAAATAAGTGAGCAATAATAAGTAAAAAAAATATGGGATATAAAAAACAACATGTTTGATATACAGAATTAAACTATTCATTAATTACTGGGTTATAGTTTCAAAGTCAAAGTTTATAAAAATTATATATTTAAAAATATTGAATGGAAGCCTATAATGTAAATCAGTATATCTTGTAAAATGTAACACATGAAGTAATATTTTTTAGAACTAGTGTGAAAAGAAATATATAAACATTTTAAAAAGTTTGCTTAAGATTCATTTTCACATCATAACTTCCAGTATTAGTATTAGTATTAATATTAGTATTAGAGACATTATCATTCTTTGGGTTTTTACAATGGAATGATGTAGGAAATTATTATAAAGTTATATGTGCTTTGGGAATTTATACATTTACTTTACTTGTATTATATTAATAGCATCAATTTGGTAAAGACAAAGTCATAGAAATCAAATAGCTTAAAGGACTTTTGAGAAATTGGTCAAAAAAAAAGAAGTCTACATTATTATTTCTTTTAAGTGCTAGAAAATGTTATGCAAGCATCCTCATGTGATAAAAGCAATTGTTTTTCAACCTATCAAAGTTATTCATAGCCAGTGTCAAATTGACAAAAGTTTCTTGTAATATGATTACTTTGTAACTCTCTTCCAATCACTCTTGCATTTGGCAACTTTTATTTATTTATGTATGTATGTATTTATTTATTTATTTATTGGCAGAGACAGAAACGGTGTCAGTGAGAAGGATGGATATGGACAGACAGACAGACAGGAAGGGAAAGAGAAGAGAAGCATCAGTTCTTCATTGCAGCACCTTAGTTGTTCAGTGATTGCTTTATCATATGTCCCTTGACCCAGGAGCTACAGCAGAGTAAGTGACGCCTTCCTCAAGCCAGCAACCTTGAGCTCGTTAGCGAGTTTGAGCATTAATCCAGCGACCTTCGGGTTCCAGTCAGTGACCATGGGTTCATGTCTATGACCCCATGCTCAAGCCAGCAACCCTGCACTCAAGCTGGTGAGCCCTCACTCAAGCCAGATGAGCCTGTGCTCAAGCCGACAATCACTGGGATTTGAACCTGGGTCCTTTACATCCCAGTCCTATGCTCTATCCACTGCACCACCTCCTGGTCAGGCTTGGCACTTTTTAAATAATATATGACCTGCTCAAAATAATGCAAGTGTACTCTTTTACTTGCTGTCATATTTTATTGTTGGATATAATTTTGATTTTTTCCAAGATAATAAAACTCATAATTATTTATTTATAGGAGAAATGTTCATTAGGCTTTTACTGGTGCTTTGAGCTCTAGAGTAAAACGATAATTAGACTCTGTTCAATGCTCTCATAGTCATTGATTCTGTGTCATTTTCTTAGCTGCACAAGAAATATCAACTACTCTAATTTTTCAAAATTAGGTTTATTTTGATACTAAAATCTCATCTGGTTGGTTTAGAGAGATATTCTGAGTCACTTTTTACCAAAGCAGTGCAAAGGCCCAAAATCTATGTAGTACCAAGATATTACATAGATTCTTTACCTGTTTTCATCAATCTACATGGGTTTATTGCCAAAATAACTAGTATTCTAGTTTACAGAATGACTTCAAGTCTCTAATTCTGTCCTTTCAAAATCATTCCTGATTCTTTAGTGAGGCTTGGAATCCTACATGAGAGTGACTTTAGTCACACCATACAAAACCTGCGACTACAATTTTTTGTTATCATAACTGCTGAGTGGTGTTCATATTAGGCAATTGGCAGGGCCCGAGACAGTTATATTTCTTTACCCTAAGTCCCCGGTTTGTTGTTTTAGTTGTTTGTTCTGTTTAGTTCCAGTTAATAGTAGTTACCTGTTTCACTTTCTATTTTCCTCAGAGAAGTTTGCAAGCTCATCTTTCACTCTAGGACATCTAGTACAAAATCCAAGAGGTTGAGTTTGAATATTTTGCACCAACCTTTTCCGAAGGAAGAGATGTCCCGAGGCCATGGGCAAAATCACAAAGTAATCATAAGTTTGAACCCTTCATGTCTTCTTTTATTTTAGAAACAGAGATCATAGTGCTCTGTATTGAATATTAAATAAGCTTGGCAAAGAGTCGATATTTCAACTCTAATCACTCTTCATAAACATCTTTGCAAGTTAGACTTCTGACATAATGTTTGTGAGAACATCTAGAGCAGAATTTGAGATGATATAGAGAATATGACACTAGCTTTATATGTGTTTCTAATTACTGTGTTTTACATTTATGAAATAAACTAATCTTTTTTAAAATTCTATTTATTTTTTTCATTTTTAATTTATTTTTTATTTTCAACTACAGTTAACATACAATAATATGTAAATTTCACATTAGCACCACAGTGATTAGAAATTACATAACATACTAAATAAGCATCTTTATAAATATTGCACCAATTTGACACCAAAGTTATAATACAATGTGTCCGTAAAGTCATGGTGCACTTTTGACCAGTCACAGGAAAGCAACAAAAGATGATAGAAATGTGAAATCTGCACCAAATAAAAGGAAAACTCGCCCAGTTTCATACTTATTCAGTGCAGTTCAATGGGGGCTCATGCACAGATTTTTTAGGGCTCTTTAGGTAGCTATCCCGTATAGCCTCTACAGCAGGGGTCCCCAAACTACGGCCTGCGGGCCGCATGCGGCCCCCTGAGGCCGTTTATCCAGCCCCCACCACACTTCCGGAAGGGGCACCTCTTTCATTGGTGGTCAGTGAGAGGAACATAGTTCCCATTGAAATACTGGTCCATTTGTTGATTTAAATTTACTTGTTCTTTATTTTAAATATTGTATTTGTTCCCGTTTTGTTTTTTTACTTTAAAATAAAATATGTGCACTGTGCATAGGGATTTGTTCATAGTTTTTTTATAGTCTGGCCCTCCAGTGGTCTGAGGGACAGTGAACTGGCCCCCTGTGTAAAAAGTTCGGGGACCCCTGCTCTACAGACTTGTCACTGACTGATGGCCTACCAGAACGGGGTTTCTCCACCAAACTGCCGGTTTCCTTCAACTGCTTATCCCACCCAGTAATGTTATTTCTATGCGGTGGTGCTTCATTATAAATGCTCCGATATTCACGTTGCACTTTGGTCACGGATTCGAATTTAGCGAGCCACAGAACATACTGAACTTTCCTCTGTACCGTCCACATCTCGACTGGCATGGCTGTGGGCTGTTCCGCTGTATACACGGTGTTACATCATCATCTGCACATGCACACCTACTGCCACATCAACCTGCAGAAACTGGGAGGGTTTTCCTTTTATTTGGTGCAGATATCACATTTCTATCGTCTTTTGTTGCTTTCTTGTGACCAGTCAAAAGTGCACCATGACTTTACGGACACACTGTATTATTGACTATGTTTCTTACACTGAATTTTACATGCCCATGACTATTGTGTAACAACTAATTTGTACTTCTGAATCCCTTCAATGTTTTTACCTATCTACCCAATTTTTCTCCTATCTGGCATGGTCAAAATGCTCTCTTTAAGTCTGTTTTTATTTTGCTTCTCCATATATTTTGTGGGGGTTTTTTAGATTCAATTATTGATAAACATGTATTTATTGCTGTTTTATTGTTTATATTGTTTTATTTTTTTATCTTTTTCCTAAAGAAGACCCTTTAACATTTTACTTAATACTGGTTTGGTGGTGATATACTCCTTTAACTTTGTCTTGTCTGGGGAGCTCTTTATGTATCCTTTGATTCTAGATGATTACTTTGCTTGGTAAAGTTACTTTGTTGTAGATCCTTGCTTTTCATCAATTTGGTTACTTCCTACCAATCCCTCTGGCATGCAAAGTTTCTGTTGAGAAATCAGCCTGAAGTCTTATTTGAGTTTCTTGTAAGTAATTAACTGTTTTTCTCCTGCTGCTTTAAAGATTCTCTCTCTGTCCTTAATATTTTACAATTTACATATAATGTGTCTTGGGCCTCTTTTGATTCATTTTTCTTGGGGCTATCTGTACTTCTTGAACTTGTATGCCTATTTCTTTCACCAGGTTAAGGAAGTATTCTGACATTGTTTTCTCAAATATGTTTTCAATTTCTTACTCTCCCTCTTCTTTTTTTGGTACCCCATGATGCAAATGTTGGTAAGCTTGAAGTTATCCCAGAGTCTTTTTACACGATCCTCAATTTTTTTTAAGTGAGAGGAAGGGAAATAGTGAACAGGGATGCATGCGTCAACACCCTGCTCCCTGTCTTGGCTGATGCTGGAATCAACGAAGCTATCCTCAGTGCTTGAGGCCAATGTTCAGACCAGTGGAAAACTCTTCAGCACCCGAGGCCACACTTGAACTAATCAAACCACTGGCCTCAGGAGGGGAAGAGGGAGAGAAGGGAAAATGAGATGGGGAAAGAAGCAGACAGTTACTTCTCTTGTGTGTCCTGACTGGGAATGGAATATGGGACATCCATTTTGCAGGGCTGATGCTCTATCCACTGGTCCTCATTTTTAAATTTTTTTTTAAAATTTTTGCTGTTTTCATTAGGTGTTTTTTGCTTTCTTATATTCCAAATTGTTGATAAGATTCTGCTTTTCATTTACTCAGCTATTTATTTCCTGTAAAATAATCTTCATTTTAGTTAGTGTATCCTTCATATATAACTGGTCCTTTTTTATACTGTTGAGTTTTTCACTAAATTAATTGAACATTCTTATAACCAGTGTTTTCGACTCTGAATCTAGTAAATTACTTGTCAATTTTTTTTACTTCTTTTTCTAGAGTTTTGTTGTTGTTCTTTCATTAGGGACATGTTTCTTTGTCTCTTCACTGTGGTGGCCTCTCTGTGTTTGAGTCTATGTATTAGGTGGAGCTGCTATGTCTCTGAGGATTAGTAGAGTGGCTTAATGTAGTAGGTGTTCTGTAGGGTCCAGTGGCACAGCTTTCCCAGTCACCCAAGCTGGGCACCCTGTGCTGGCTATGTACACCCTCTTGATTATTGTTGACACATCATTGGGAAGAATTTACCCCAAGGCTGTTCAGTTGCAAGGACTGGCTTGGACCACTAACCACTATCCTTCAACCAACATGGATGATCAGCTGTGCAGGGGTATACCCCAAGAAAGAAGACTTGCTTCAGTGGGGTTATGATGACCCCTGAATTTACCCCTTAAGTGTGTCACTTATGGAGGTGGCTAAATGGTGATACTTTGATGTGGTCTAAAATTGTCCACTAAATGAGCTGGTTCTGGGACCTCTTGGGAAGTTCAGGCTAAGGTCTCAGTGCCTGTGGTCTGCTTGGAGCTACTCATCGTGAGCTACAAAATGATCTACAGAGTCTGTTATTTATACTGGGCTTGGAGGTATCCAGGAGAATCCATCTGCAAATCAAGCTGCTAGTGCCAGAATTGGGGCCATTTGGCAAAAGATACAGAGCATGCTGAGGCCAGATGCTGCTTGTTTGAGAAAGTTTAGAAAAATCTGAAGCATGATCCAAGATAGGTCATTTGTTGTTTTGTTTTGTTTTTGTCTGTTTATTATTATTATTATTATTATTATTATTATTATTATTCAGTGGGGGGAGGGGAGGCAGGGACAGACTCCTGCATGCACCCCTACTGAGATCCACCCAGCAATCCCAATAGGGAGCAATGCCCTGCCCATCTGGGGTGTTGCTCTGTTGCTCAGCAACTGAACTGTTCATGACATTTGAGGTGGAGGCCATGGGGCTATCCTCAGCACTTGGGGCCAACTCATTCCAGTTGAGCCATGTCTGCAGAAGGAGGAGAGAGAGAGATAGAGAGAGAGAGGAGAGAGAGAGAGAGAGACAGAGAGAGATAAGTGGAGGGGAGTGTAGAAGCAGATGAACGCCTCTTCTGTGTGCCCTAACAGGGAACAGAACCATGATAGCCAAACACTAGGCTGATGCTCTACCACTGAGCTAACCTGCCAAGGCCAACAGGTCATTCTTGTGGGAAAGCCACTGGAAGCAACTGAGGTGGGCCTGAATTGGGTGAGGCAGCATCGCCGGGAATCATCAAGGTAAGACAAACAGTGTGAGCCAGGTTGATAGAGACTCAGATAGAGTACCCACCTGCTGGCTTTATAAGAGGAAGACTCATCATGTGTTTGGGAGAAAGCTACACCCCCCACCTCTTGACTTAATGCCAGAAATTCAGTTCTTCCTCTTATGTCTCTCATGCCTTTCAGGCTGTTGCTCCAGTGCTGGAGTTTAAGGGAAATGGGTTCAAGTAAGTCTGTGTGCTGACTCTTGAAGATAAGCTTCCTGGGACTCCAGCATCTTCCATCTTGCTCAGCCTCAATCCCTGTTGGTTTTACATCCAGAACTTCTGGAGACCTCAAGGGTGACCTCTGCATTCAAGATATCCTTCTTGATTTTTATCTTCCTCATGCAGGTATGAAACCAGACCTTTCTACAGCTCTACTCCTTCTACCAGTCTTGATGTGGCTTCTTCTTTAATTCCCTACCTGTAGGACTTCGATTCAGCCATATTTTAGGTAGTTCTGAATGAAGGTTCTTCTGTAATTTAGTTGTAATTTTGATGTCTGGAATAAACACAAGGTTACCTTGTGTCTGTCTAGAGAAAGTTAAATTAATCTTTTGACTTATTTTTATGATAGTATCATAAATATTATCATGGAAAAATCATTTTTAAATTCTCACAGTGATTGGATATTGCTTTTCAAAATATGGCTCTCAGATCTTTGCAAACCTTACTGTATGCCAACAGAGTGACTATACTTAAGGATGATATTACTATAGTATTATCTCCAGAAAACATGTGTTCTCACATCAGATATTTTAGTTATTAGTCAGTTAGATTAAAAGACATTAAGATAGTAATTTAACTAATAGTTTATGTTGCTCTCTTGGAGAGCTCAATCAAAATCCTTTGCTCTTTAATAACAGTATTTTATTCATTAAATCATTTTTATGAAATATTCTTTCGCACACAGTTTCCTAACAAGATACAGTGAGGGACATAAAATGGCACAAACACCTGCCATTCTGTAGAAGGAGACATAAGGAATGCTGAAATTATGATGTTAGAAAATAGGTGATGTTTCACAGAAGGAAAAGAGAAGAATTGCAGAAGTCAGAGGGCATAATTAATTCAAATGTCTAGCACTTCTTGTGGCTGTTTGTAACAAAATAATTGTACCTTCAATTTGGGTTTTAAATGAGTACATTTTAAAAGACAGTAATGGAAAGAAGAGAAACTCCAAGTAAAAAGAGATAACAAAATGAAAAGGCCTCAAATAAAATGAAGAGATGCTTTTCTCTGAAGCATTAAATATGTGTTGTTGTTCTATTTAGTTTTGATTTTATGTATTGGTGTGTGGAGTCTTTGTTTGGGGAAGAGGGAAATAGCATGAGAAAAGCATTAAGAGCGACTCACCTCCCCAGCTCACCATCTTTAGGTGGATGCTAACTGCAAATGCGGAAAAGACAACCATCACCCAAAGAGATCTCTATAAGAGTCTATTTTTAAATCTCTGACAGAGCCAAAACTCCAGATAAATAAAGGCTGATTTCAAGAAGGATATTTCAGAGATAAAAGAGTTTACATATTAAAGGGTACCTGCAGTAGTCTAAGTAAAAAAATAATATAGGATTAAAATAATATTGTAAACAGGAATGTTAAGAATACAAAAAATGTTGAAATTGACAGTTATATAGAAAGATAAAAATGTGTAGACTGAATTATAACCAGTAGGCTTTATAGAAGTAAGAGAGAAGGGTGAAGGACAGCTGAAGAATTAATAGTAGATTAATGGTAATATAACTAATGACTCATAATCACAATGCCACCATATGTTAAATTTTCATAATATTTTGGTTTTTGTAAAAATATGAGTTAACTGTGATGGTCCACACAAGTAATAAATATCATAAAACATCCCCAGGTTCTGTTATAAAATAAAACTTTAGCTGCTAAGTCCATTAGAATCTTCAACCGTCATCTCTGGGTTTCTTTCTCAGTCCCTGTGATGAGATTACTTTTGGTCATTCTGACCTTAATAACTATACTGTAAAGGCAGCAATTCTGGGAGTTAGGCAGGGAAGGAGATGTAATCTCTCCACTTTAAGGATTCTCACAATTGCAGAATAGCTCTCATTGCGATTGATACATGACGACACACCTGACAAAACTGCTTTTTTAGCATTCTTTAAGAAGAATCTATTCTTTGTGTTCTCATAAACTCTTATGTTACCCAGAATTAAAGGCATGCAGGCATATAGAATTACAAAAATATGTAAAGGAAAGTTCTGACAAAAAAAATAAACCTTCATTATTTTTTTCAACAGGTCCTGAAAGTAATTTTATTTTGTTGTGGAAACATATTTTGTTGACATAAATATAGTATAGTAACAACATAATCCTATATTAAAGCATACATTTTACATAAACATAAATATTAAGCTGACACTGAAAAATAATTTAAGGTTATAAAGTCAGAAATAATACATGTGTTTGTATACTGGTAAATATTTGGCTACAAAACCCTGTATAAGCTAATACTGTAATATGTTTGAGTAATGATGGTAACTAGAAAGCAAGACATAATATTCAATAAATTTGAATGTATTTCTATACAGTACATGAAGACAACGTAAATATGAGTAAAATATTTATAAAAAGCAAGTGGCAAAATAGAATAAATTTTAATGAATTCCTACATAGTCAGCCTCAGTACATGTAGACAAGCAAATATTTCAATAAAAAGAATTTCCAGTGCATAAAAAATAATGTATTTGAGGGAATTTTATGGCATGCTCATGCATTTAGTATAAGTAAATATTACTAAATATTAGTTTAATTTACTACAAACAGAAAGAAGTATCTAAATTAATATTTATTAGTAATCATTAAGAAATTTCATAACTTTGTAATAATCGACAATAAGATAATTTAAAAGCTAATTCCAAAATTTCAATCTTCACTTTTAAAACCAAAGAAATCATGTCAGCAAAGCCAAATCACTGTATCATTAAGGCGTAAGACAACAGCTGTACCCTACTCAGTTTCCAAAAAGATTTTTATGACAGGAAGGAATTCTGGCCCACATTTGAAGGGTCTTATAGAATATCCACAGACTTTTTTCAGAGCAACCTCTCTCCCTCAAACTCCTTTATTCAATGTCTAGGACCGAGGCACAGGGACATGGGACATACATTTGATTAACCAAAATTAGCATAGCTATTTGTATTTGTAACAAATATCTATTTGATGCAGCATACTTTTTGTCTTTTTTCTCCTGGGTACAAAGACATTCCATTTTTCATAATTGAAAATGATATACTTCCACTGACATTTATGATTTCATTTTTTTTAAATAAATTTTTATTTTAATGGGGTGACATCAATAAATCAGGGTACATACATTCAAAGAAAACATTTCCAGTTTATCTTGTCATTTAGTTATGTTGCATACCCATCACCCGAAGAGAGATCATCCTCCGCCACCCTCCATCCAGTTCTCTCTGTACCCCTCCCCCTCCCCCTCTCCCTCCTTCCCTCCCCCCACCCCTCGTAACCACCACACTCCTGTCCATGCCTCTTAGTCTCACTTCTATGTCCCACCAATGTATGGAATCCTACAGTTCCTGTTTTTTTCTGATTCGCCCATTTCACCCCACACAATGCTACCAAGACTCCACCATTCCGCTGCAAGTGATTCGATGTCATCATTTCTCCTAGCTGAATAGTATACCATGGTGTATATGTGCCCCATCTTCTTCATCCAGTCCTCTATTTTTTTTTTACAGTGATTAAAAGCCTTTAAGCAAACTCTTGGCCAATACAGCAAGAATCCCTAAAAGAATAGTGTCCTTAACATGTTCACCAAGTCCAAGTTGTTCCCATCACCATGCCTGAAAATGCAAAATCCCTGAAAAATGCAACCCAACCACAGTTCAGTCTGTTAGGAGCTGTCACAGGGAGCAGGAGTCCAGGAAAGTTCCCCACAGGAAAAGTCCACATGGCACTGGAATTGTTGTCACCATTCTATACTTTGCAGCTCATGTCCAAGTCCCAATGACCGCTGCTTCTAGCTGGTAATGATTCAGGTAGACTGGAAAAAGCCATTTGCAGCATGCGTGGATATGGAGCTTCTGTTCTCCTCTGCCTGGAGAGTTGAGACCAGGTTGCTTTTCCCTGGAGCTCTGTGACTGTGGCCTGGTAAAGAGAACCTTGGGATACACTCAGCTGGGTGGCAAAGGTAAATTCATAATACAAGTTGGCAAAAGGAGAAAAGAGAGCTCTAAATTAGGAGTAGGTCCCAGCCTGAAATATGAGTGGAGCATTGAGGTAGGAGGGATAAAGGAAACACTATATATTAAGCAAAGCAGCAGAAAATAGGACTATCAACACTCACAACAGAGATATTTGAGGGAAGAATAAAAAACCTGAACATTCAGGCAAAACATAGTTAAGTGGCCCTTGTGCGAATGAGATCAGTTTACCTGCTTCTTGGAAGAAATACCCTAGCCTCGTCCACAGTGGCGAAGATCGGGCCGACGGCCCTGGGCACCTTCAGCCTTCAGTGGCAAACCCCAGCTTTCGGGGCAAGGTTAGGTCATAGGTGGCTGGAGCAGGGCTGGAAGAGACTGAACCCTCCCTTAGAGGAGCAAGGGGGAAGCCCACCTTCCAGTGTCTCTGTTTCCACACAGCAGAGGCGTGTAAGCCTGGCAGGCTTTAGCTCAATGACCTTCCTTTCCACTATTGAAGCAGGACCCAGATGGCATCCTATGAGACCCCTTTGGGGCGTTGGAGCCTTTAAGGGTGTATCCTAAAAGCTGGTAGTTCCCCTGATCTCTATTGGGCTTTTTCTGCCTCTAGGTATCTTAAAAGCCATTCTCAGAAGATCTCGCTGAGGGGTTTGAGGATCCCCATCCACCTATATAAATCTTTTCCATATATCTGGAGCTATTTGGAAAAAAGACAGAACAGTGTTATTAGCTAGATCTAATAAAGAAGGTAGTAGTTTGCAGGTGAAAAAGATTTGGTGTCTCCTGTTCATCAGCATTCAAAAGAAATGTAGATTTTATTTTTGATACTTTGATTTTGAAACTCTTCAACTGTGTCAATCAAATACAGTGGTACCTTGAGATACGAGTTGAATTCGTTCTGTAACGGAGCTTGTAAGTCAGTCAACTTGTATATCAAACATATTTCTCCAATTTAAAATAACTGAAATAAATTTAATCCATTCCAGCCCTGTAAAACATCCCCAAACCATCCTAAATTATGAAAAAAAGGCATGTTTTTGATTAAAAAACACACATGTATACTTTACCAATTCATAACAAAATATATGAAATAAAAGAAAAAAGTGTTATTTAGTACTGTATTCTTACCTTGGAGACAGATGAGTGCGGCAAATGGAGGTGAATGGTGGAGGAGGAGGGAGGGAGGAAGAGATGCAGGCACTGTAGACACGTAAACTAAAACTGCACTTTCTTAACACTAAATGTAAACTAAAACTGCATTTTCTTTACTTTAAACAAAACTAAAACTGCACTTTTTTTACTTAAAATGAAACCACAAAAACTTAATTGTAAAAAAATGCACTTTCTTAACTTTAAACATAACCTAAGCTTAACATTATGTATTTTTCATTTAATCATCACCTATTTTTGCCTTTTTGGCTGCAATTTCAGCACTTTCACTTGCAGAACTTTTGAATAAAAATCTATCCAAAGAGGTTTTCTTTTGCCTGCCTTTTAAAATGTTATAGAAATGTGACAAACAAGTGTCATAAAAAAAGAGCTGAAGCACAACCAGTTGAAATTTTTTCTGGGTGTTTCTTTTTAATGAAATTTGAAAGCTTCTCCCACATTACCAGCATGTCTTTAATTTTACTTGTAGAAATCACTTCCTCCGACTCCACCTCCTGCTCACTACTAATCTATTCCAGAAGCTCCATATGTTGCATCATCTGTAGCTCCTTCAACTCCTCAGTTGAGAGTTCCTCCTCATGTTCCTTGACAAGCTTGTTTATGTCACCCTCATCTACCTCCAGACCCATCCACTTCCTGAGGGACACAATCTCCTCCAGCACTTCTACCTTGGTCTCGGTCTCTGGTTCAAATCCCTCAAAGTCCCTGTCTGCAACAACTTCAGGCCATAATTTTTTCCATGCTGAGTTCAAAGTTCTTCTTTTAACCTCTTGCCATGCCAAGTCAATGATGCATAAACATATCATGATGTTGTAGTGATCTTTCCAAAACTCTCAAAGGGTTAGATTTGCATTCTCAGTCACCTCAAAGCAGCGGCAGAACAAGTGCTTTGTGTAAAGTTTTTTAAAGTTGGAAATGACCTGCTGATCCATAGGTTGCAAGACTGAAGTCGTGTTGGGTGGGAGGTAGAGGACTTTCATGAATTTGAATTTATTGAGAATGTCATCTTCAAGACCAGGTGGGTGGGCTGGAGCTTAAGGATTAGTAATGCTTTCATTGGGAGTTTATTTTCTTTAAGATATTTCTTCACTGCAGGACCAAAGACGAGATTTATCCAATCAAAAAAAAACTGCCATGTAACCCATGCCCTAGCATTGGCACACCACATAACCTGCAATTTTTCTTTAAGAATCTTGTGAGTCTTAAAGGCTCAAGGATTTTTGGAATGATACACTAGCGGTGGCTTTACTTTACATTCACTGCTAACATTTGCACACAGGTCAGATGGTCCTTCATGGGTTTATGGCCCGGTAACTTCTTCTCCTCTGTGGTGATAAAAGTCCTCCGGGACATTTTTTTCCAAAACAATCCTGTTTCATCACAGTTGAACACTTGTTGGGGATGTAGCCTACCTTTGTGATAAGCGCAGCAAAACGTGAGATGTACTCCTCAGCTGCCTTAATGTCAGTACTCGTAGCTTCACCATGCCTCACCACCGAGTGGATACCAGATCTCTTCTTGAAATTTTCAAACCAACTATGACTTGCCTTAAATGTATCTTCTGTTGCCTCTTTTGAGGTTGATGGTTCTTTCTTTTTCAAGTCACTGTGTATATAATATGTGCCTTTTCACATACTACAGTCTCTATTACTGTATCTCCTGCTAGCTCTTTCTCTTTCACCCACACTAGCAGAATCTTCTCCATTCCTTTATGGATATTTGTCTTAATTGGTACAAAATTGTAGTTCCTTTCACTTGATTTTCACTTTTAATGGCATCCTTTTGTTTAAGGATGGTACAAACTGTAGCTGTATTGCAGTCATACAGCCTTGCCAGTTCCATCACTCATACACAACACTCATGTTTTTCTATTATTTCTTGCTTTACTTCTATTAACATTATTCTCTTCTACTTCTCACCACTGTCCTTTACACTCACTTTCTTCGGCCCCATGATAGCACACAAAAAAAGTTAGTAAAAAAATGCAAAAATTATGCAAAAACTAGTACGGCACACGAGGTTTGACTTGATTCTGTGGGTAACACGTGAGAAAGAACGAGATGCTGGTATTGTGCTGCCTATACTGGACCCATACACCAACGCACCATCTAGTGTCAACTTCTTGAATCATGACTCTTATCTCGGAATTTCACTCGGATCTCGAACAAAAATACAGACAGAGTCGCAGCTCATATCTTAAAAAAAATTGTATGTTGGTCTGCTCATATTTCAAGGTATCACTGTATGTAATGGCTTCCAAGTATTGTACCTAGAAGGATACCTTCCTGCCTTTTTCATGTGTAGTTGCAAATTCAGTATGTCTTTAAGACTATATTACCTATATTTTAATGAACTAAAATACTTAGGACAGTACATAGAACTGTAGCTGCTAAGCTATTCATGTTGTTAGAGGCACGTGGAATGGAGGTAAGGAGTCACTAACACAGGGAATCTAAAACAGATCGGAAGAATATTCATTCCATCAATTTGGGTGAGTTTATTCCATTAATTTAGGTGTTCCCTTTATTCCACTCTTTATTGTTGGAGAATACTTGCATAAGGCAGAAGATCCTTGAGCATCAACACTGCATCACCAACATAATCTTTCAGTTTGCACAAGTATGTACTGATTTTTTTTTCCCTTTTCACACTTCTCTGCTTGCTGTACAATTAATGTCTCTTACTGGTTTCTGTATCTTCATTGCTCAGATTATAACTGTTAGAATAAATTCTAAAACTATTCTTTATCTATAATGTCCACAAATAAACTGACAGCCTACTTCATTCATTGTAATTGTTAGTAGTGACATTTAGTAAATACTTTCTATGTAAATATAATTAATAAGCTCTTCCATTTTAAAACTCCCCTCATGCTGAGCATTCTATCTGACAGTACTGCTTGTAGGCAGTGCATCTGTCTGTCACAGGTAGTGGCCTGTAACCTGCAAACATAGAGATAGTTCTGCCATGTTCTTAGATCTGAAAGAACACTAAACCATCAGTATATTCATAAGAAGTACCTGAGTAAATATTTATACTGAAAAGATTTTAACTGTCCTACCCTTTAGTATCAATCACAGAAGACACAGTCATATTTAGTTATTCTTCTCAAGGTATGGCTTGATCTTGCCCTAAGAATGTCCCACAGAGTGAAAAGGTTTTAGAATATTTATATTATTATTAATTTTAAAATATATTTTATATGTTAAAATATTAAAATATTTGCTGTTTATTTCATTCATGTCTTATATATTGATTACATTTATTTCATTAGCCATGCCAGGTAACAGTTTAAGAATAAAATACTTTCTTTACTATAGACAAGTAATACAATCTTATATATGATTCTTCTTACCTGATTCTTGGGCAGAATTGAGTAGATGGTTCATGTTTATTCATAGATAGTAATGGTGGGGTAAGCAGAGACTGACAAGTTATTCTATAGAATTATTTTATACAATAACATTCAACAGATATTTAATAAGAATCTGCCAAATGCAGGATGCTGGATTAAATATTGTAGGGACATAGGAAAAAATGACACTCATATTGTAGTTATTATAATTAAGTTAGGGTTATAAAGACCAAACATCTGTGAGAAGATAAGAAAAGATGAGAAGGAATAGGCTAGTTAGAAAACCTTTATGGAAAACCAAGTTTCTATTTCTATTACAAAAGATGAAGAGGAATTGTCAGAAATGTGAAATAATTTATTTTATTTAGAGAAATATAATGAGGAAAGGCATTCTAGGACATAAAAGTTATAGAAAACAGATTTATATAAAAGCATATTTTCCAGTAAGTATTCTTTGATATAATATTCACTAAAGGTGATTCTTTTCTGTAAATTTATCTCTGTCTTGTTTTGTAGCAAAATCTATGATAATTTGTATTATTCTATTCTTACCAATTGCAGTAGTAGTTTATTGATCACTTAAATATAATTCCTCTTATTTATGAGGAATAAGACTAAATTTTACTCATTAAATAACATAATGCTAGCAAATAAAACCAATGACTAATGTGAGTACATTTATCTGTAAAGAAAGCCAGTTGACTGTGGGAGCATTGGAGGAAAAATTTACATCCTATATTTGGATGGGAAGAAATTTACAGCTCTAACAATGTATGTATCAAAATTGTTCAAATATTTTTGCTTACTTTGGTTCGGTCATCAATTCAAATGGAGACTGTAGCCAAAAAAATCAAGACAAGGCTGAGACTCAGATTTCCAACAATAGAAAAATGTAAAAACATCATCAAAAGCAAGCATGGGTTGTTAGAAACTATGACTCAGGTCACCCATACTCTCATATTCCCAATTGCTATGTATGGTAACTAAGCCTGAAACATCACTGAAAGCAAAAATGACAAAACTGAAGCTGTCTTACTACAGTCACAACATGAGAAGGCAGGGTCCTTTAGAAAAGACAGTAATGATGGGAAAATAGAAGGCACCATAGAAAGAGAAGACCCAATATGAGATGGATGAACTCTACAAAAGAAGCCATCGGACAGGAAACTATGAATGCTGCTCATTCATAGATTTGCCAGGAGTCAGAGCTGACTCAGCATCTTGTACCACATAAATGATGATCATCAATATAGCTTTCAAGCACCTTACAATTGTTACCTGGGGTGTCTAATGAAATAAAGTTAATCAATAGGTATTACTTGAAATAAACAGCAAAGAGTTAAGTATTTTTGTCATATAAAACACATTTTGCATTTAATGATAATATAAATATTCTAAGACAAGAAGGTAAATATTATACTCCAAAAGTTCAAAAAGAAAAATATTAATACATAAATAAAACATTCAATAGTCATCAAATAATTCAAGTTAAATTAAAATGGAACTTTTCATTTATTGAGAAGCTCAATATCTTTTAAATGATAATTCTCAGTGATGAAAGAGTAGCAAATGGAGGCCTTTTATGAAGCTCCTGAGAAGATTTAATGCCTAGATGTTTTAGCTGAAACTAATAGAAAATTTAACTACCAGAGACTAGCTACCAGATACGGATTTATGTCTCATGAAACAAAAAGACTGAAGTCAGACTGTTCAGAACTAGTATGACAGCTCAAAGTTTCTACCCATTAAGAATCTCAGCTTCTCGCCTGACCAGGCAGTGGCACAGTGGACAGAGTGCCAGACTGGATGCCAAGGACCCAGGTTCGAGACCCCGAGGTCGCCAGCTTGAGTGCGGGCTCATCTGGTTTGAGCAAAAGCTCACCAGCTTGGACCCAAGGTTGCTGGCTCAAGCAAGGGGTTACTAGATCTGCTGAATGCCTGCTGTCAGGGCATATGTGAGAGAGCAATCAATGAACAACTAAGGTGTCACAACAAAAAACTGATGATTGATGCTTCCCATCTCTCTCTGTCTGTCCTTATCTATCCCTCTCTCTGACACTCTCTCTGTCTCTGTAAAAAAATAATAATAATAAATAATAAATAAATAAATAAATAAATAAATAAATAAAAATGAAGAATCTCAGCTTCTCTTGTCTTTTTTTCCACTATAAGTATCTTTTGTTTTCTTGTTTCCGGTTTTAAGATAACAATTTGGATGCAGTAGAATTTTAATGCTGCATCATTTTTATTCATAAATATTATATTTTATTGATTTGTATGGTATTTAAGTTTAAATATGAACTTCTATTTTGTCTTCTAAAGATTATTTTAACAAAATATTATGTTAATTTTTACTTAGATGTATCTAGTTTTTTTTAGATGTATCCAGTTTTTGAGGAGAGCTATAATTAATTTATTTTAATATATGTTTTATTATAGGCCTCACTTTGACATCCATGTCTCATCTGTCTTAGATATTTTTTTATTTTTATATATCTGTATTTTCTTCTCAATAACATTACTAGATCTTTCTTTCAGAGTATTAATTCTATCTTTTGCTCAGTTCAAATATACTATTAAATATATTATATGACTAATTTAAATTATTTTATTTTTAATTCTAAACATTTTCAATAGTACCTGATGTTTACTCACATT
The DNA here is from genome assembly GCF_036850765.1 of Saccopteryx bilineata. Classification (NCBI taxonomy): domain Eukaryota; kingdom Metazoa; phylum Chordata; class Mammalia; order Chiroptera; family Emballonuridae; genus Saccopteryx; species Saccopteryx bilineata. The sequence continues at coordinate 95,540,116 of NC_089495.1, read as the reverse complement.
TTCAAGGTTTCTTTATAATCTTCAGCAAATTAAACATATAAAGTTTATATTTTTAGATTGGTAATTATACTCCTGATTCTGTTCTTTGTCATAAATGATTTATATGATTTTCCCTACGTGTTTTGTCATTTTTGATGATGAAATCTTAATTTTTCTTAAAATTTTTGCTTGTTAGATTCCTTTAAGTCTTAGAAATGAAGGTAGTGTCCTCACATTATCAGTGGTATAGTTGACCACTACTGGATTCCAATAAAAAAATTTTAATCATGAGAATTTTGGAGCATAGTATTAGTGATTAAGATGCAAATCCACATCAGAATTAAATTGTGGGTATAAATTCTTATGAAATATGATTTTACTTGTGTTAACTCATTTTTGCTTTTTGAGAATAGTACTTTTTATTCCAGTCCTCTAAGAGTGCTTAGTAAGTAGGGCATTTTATTTATTTTTCAACATATATATATATATATATATATATACCTTAATCAACATTTCTTGGGTTTGGTTATATAATGCCTTTTTTTTTTGTTATTTATCCAAGAGGTATAATCAATTTCCACAGGTGTGTCTGAGGTAAATTAGTAAGAAACTAGAAAATTTTTCCTGGCAAGTGGAATAAAAAAATGTCTCAACAAATGGCTTAACGGATACTGAGCAATAACAGCCAGATGGTAAATCACAAGACTTCATCCTCCCTAACCAAAGATATCTAGGAGTGGGTGATCTAAATCTACCCTTTCTAACCAATGGTATCTAAGAGAAGGTGCTTTAAATTACCTTAGTCAGGGATCCAGATAACAAATAAACAACAACCAAAACAATAACCAAAACAGAGGAAACAACAAAAACAATTACAGCCAGACTAATTCAAGATAAAGGTAAAATTATTCAGAAAATTACCTCAGACTTTATTATATGATTATTTTAATATATAAGCATACTAAAGGACATACCCAGAAATATATATTCTGTTGTGCTCTTCCCCTAGGACCTCTCCTAAAATCCCAACCTATAGAAAAATGAATAAAATCTTCAGGGCAAAAAACATCAGCGCGGGCTCTTCTTTAAGCATGTCTGCATCCCTTTTTCCTCAGGCAAAGTGTACTTTGCTTCTTAAGCTCTAAGTGTTTCAATGGGACTTGTCCCCTGGGGAAGAGTGGGCAACAGCGGCTCACTGGGGGCGTACCCGCTGATCCTGCCTCCGGGGGGCCCTCCTTTTGTCTCACTGTCCAAGCTTTAATGAGCTTACTCTCACTTTCTGGACTTGTGTTTTGAAAATTTTCCTGCATTGGGTCAGGAACCTGGAGATCATGTGACATGCAAAATGTCCCCAGACACATCAGGATAGGGCCAGACCCAGGGGCAGCAGCAGTCAGGTAACAGGTCAATTCAGGTATTATCAATATGTGTGGAAAAGAAAACAGGAAATGAAAGTGTATGCAGTGCCTTAATAGAATGTAAAGGTAATTAGTATTACCTTGAAACTTAATAAAACATAGTAACGTTAGCTTATTTATTAAAGCTTCAAATTTTGACAATATTTTAATAACATTTTCTAACTATGTTTTATTTAATAAATCTCATATATCTTTATTATCATAATTTTTATATATTTTAAACCTGAAATTATTCCTAAGAAAATATTGTGTTGCCTCAAGTGACAACCAACTTTAGTTTTCAAACAGATGAACACAAAATATATATAATGTTCATACTCATGTGCCTAAATTATCCCAATAAATATCAATTACAATCATTTCATTACAAATGTTTACATTTAAATTAATTGGGATATAGGATTTAAAAAAAAAGTTTGTCAAGTCCAAACTGAATTTAATAAGATTTGTTTTAACTTGTTTAACCAAGTTTCTAGTTTCTATCTAAAAGGAATTAATTTAAATTTTGGAAATTAATTGATGCAATCAAATTAATCAAGCAATATTTTAAAAGAAAATATTTCAAAATACTAATAAAATCTTATGTATAACTCAGGCCATCTTAAGTAGTTTTGTAATGCTAACAAATGCATTTCATAAGGAAAAACAAATATCAATACATATTTTATATTCAGTTCAGTTAGAGGCACTTAACTAGTAATTTGTTATACAGCATGCATATAAATATCACAGAGAACCAAAGGGCACTTTCGTATTGCTAATATTTCACTATAACTTGGAGTACCATTTTAATGTTTTTTAATTTGTTGAGAATACATCTAGGGAACAAGGGATAACGTAAGAATATGTAAAGGAATTATCCAACTTCATATTGTATCGCAATTTTGTTCAGATGGGAGATAGTATATAAATGTCTACTTGACACTCTCTTTCCTTACTGTCTGTCCTTCATTAGAATTGTGCTATAGAATTCTAGAATGATACCGTAAGTAAGATTCAGGAACCTAACATCATTAAAGTGTTGCAAATAGTACTTCCTATTTCTTTTTCTTTTTAGAAGGAGAAAAGTATTTTACTTGGCTCCTGTACATCCACCATACCCACACTTGTGAAACTAGAAGGTTGGCTCTGCCCATCACTATGTAATCAGTAGGCAGGGAAGGATTGAACCTTTTATGGGCACTTTATTCAGAGACCCCACAATCTCAGAAGACAGTGGGTTTGTACCCAAATAACTGTCTTAACATTTTATCTCAGATGGGCTATTTGTAAGGAAAAAAGAGGGGGTGAGTAAGGGGTTTAAACATAAGAAAAAGGTTTATTGATCTTAGGCTAAGACAGGGTCTGGTCCAGCCTTTCATATACCGTTTACATGGGTGTAGTCCTCTCTGACAACAATGGGTAATTGCTTGCTGCCTGTCCTTTGAACAAATGTTTAATTGACTGAACAACCACTATTTACATGTGTTAATCCCTAAACCCATTGTTAAGACTTAAAACTTAACCATTAAACACTAAGTTTATTGACCACAACTAAAGCTAAACATTTAAGACTTCCTCTATCAAAATGGTGACTAGCTAAGGTGCTTACTTAGTTGTAAAGCCATTAGGCACGGTCACTATCACAGCCTCCTGGCTCATGCAGGTTTGCATTTGATTCGGACAGACAGTTATGAAACAATGGAGTCAAGAACTGGTGGGCCATTAACTTTAATCCTACCTCGCACCCAGCAGGCAAGAAATACACACAGTGGGAAAACACTTCCCTTTCCATTTAGGGCTCCCAAAGCCACTGGCTTATTGGAGTTTCCTAGAATCAAAGATTTCTACCTCACCAGCCTTATTCATCTCTGTTTCACATCTCCTTTTCTCTGAACAAATTGTTTTCTCCTTCAACATTCCACCATCTTGGCTGCTTCTCCTCTGCAATCCTAATTTCAGGAACCAAGAGCGAAAGCCCCTGGTCTGTCTCATTTTATAGTGTAGAAATCAAAACCTTTAAGCCAATATACAAATAAGTATAAGTCTCTGATACAAAGTCACTTATCTGAGGCATAAATGGGATTCCTCATAAGAGTGCACCACCCCCTATCATGCAATAGTCAAGGGTGTGCGGAAAAGCTTAGTTTTGAAAAGATCTTAATATTAAAAGGGTGGGAAAGACTTAGTCTTAAAACTAAGCCTTAGGCTATATGGAAGGACCTTGATTGCTTACAGGGTATCCCCCACATCCAATGAAAAGTCTAAGGAAGCAAACATATACATCATATTTGCAAATTTATTTGACCCACATGAGTACAAAGGAATTACAGTGTAGGAAGCAGAAGAAGGAAGTTATAAATAACAGCTACAGTCATGTGATTAGTTGTAAATAAGAAATCTATAATTATTTTATTTTGTTATAAAAATGTCTGTGTGTATATGTGTATGTGTGTGTACCTGTGCATATAGAAAATATCTGTTTTCTTATTACTTTATCACAAGGTTTGTTAACTTTAAATCATAGATTTTAAGTGACAGGATATCAGGGAAGAGAATAAATATCACCAATGGACTTTTCACCCTCTTCTTGAGAATAAAATAGTACATTTTCAGTGTAAGGAGGACACTTGTATCATTTTTAGGCAGAAACATAACCATACTTGTTGTAAAGTGACCAGCGAGTTCCCCAAAGACACCAAGTCCAGATGAATTTTTGAGGAGTTTACTGGCCAGCAACTGCAGGTGGGTAAGACAAACCCAAATCCTGCAGTTCCCCCCACACACACACACAGCTCTGAGACCCCTTTTTATAGACCAAAATACACACTGGCGGGGCCTGGGAGGAAGGGGAACATGGTACAAAAGCCATTAATCTCATTAACAAGCTCACTGATTTTCACTGGCTTGTTACGTTTATCTATAGGATCTATCAAAAAGAGAACATTGGAACATTGCTACACCCTAAAGCAGCGGTTCTCAACCTGTGGGTCGCGACCCCAGCGGGGGTCGAAGGACCAAAACATAGGGGTCACCTAAAGCCATCGTAAAATACATATTTATTATACAATACATTTTTAAATAAAATATGTATTTCCGATGGCTTTAGGCAACCCCTGTGTTTTGGTCATTCGACCCCCACCAGGGTCACGACCCACAGGTTGATAATCGCTGACCTATATATAGGCTTTTAAGAAAAGAGAAGTGAAGGGATTCTCAGATAAGTTCTGTCTTCCTTGCTCTGTAGTTAAATTATGACTTATCTGACCCTGTTGCCCTTGCAAACCCTTCCTCCTGCATTCTTCTCTTTCCTTTCTCCATAGACAGGAGGGGGTCAGAGATCTGACTTTTCCTCTTTAAAATGGCGTTGCTAATGCTAAGTTTTATAGTTTCTTGGCACCTTATCACAGCTATCATCTTTATATGGATATTAATGATAGCATAAGGAGCTGTATATTTGTGGCAAGTTAATAATGTATAGACTGTGATGATTAAATTTATGTGTCAACTTGGCTAACTTCTGCTGCACAATTGTTTGGTCAGATATCATTCTACATGTTGTTGAGAGGTGTTGGTCAAATAAGTTTGTGAATATGTTATATATGTTTGCTCACTTATAGTTGTATTGGGTGTGGGGGACAGGCTGTAAGCAGGCTGGTTGTTATAGCTTAAGGCTTAGTTTTAAGACAGCCTTTCCACACACCCTTGACTGATTGCATTATGTAAGGTGGTGCACTCTCATGAGGAATCCCATTATGCCTCAGATAAGTGACTTTGTATCAAAGACTTCCTTGTTTGCATATTGGATTAAAGGTTTTGATTTCCATACTATAAAGTGGGGCAGGCTGGGAGTTTGCTCTCTCTCGGTTCCTGCTATCACCTATGCAGAGGCCTCCCTGATCCCCTTTCCTTCATGGGAAAAGCAGGTTTTCTGCTTTTCCCTTATCTTCTCTTGTGGCTTGCCTGTCTTGGTGAGACACTGTTGGGCAGATAAAATATATTATGCTCACTTTGTTGAAGACGGTGCTGCCCACGAGGAGGCCGTCGCCCAGGTGATATTAATGTGTGTCTCTGTGGGCAGGTAGAATCCTTGTAGCCTGGGGCTTGGTTTTAGGACTAAGCCTTTCCCACCCATTTTGATGTGGGGTGGTACAATCCAATCATGCCTCAGAGAAGTGTCTTTGTATTAGAGACTTCCCTGTTTTGTATATTGGATTAAAGGTTTGGATTTCTACACTATAAAATGGGGGCAGAATGAGAGCTTGCTCTCTTGGTTCCTGAGATTATCATTAGAGGAGAGAGCAGAAAGGAGAGTAGAAAGAGGCCATGTGGCCAGGAGAAGCAGCCAAGATGGCGGAGTGCTGAGTGAGATGCCAGTTTGTGCAGTTTGTATCTGGGATAAGGAAGGAGATGGGGAACTGAGGAGAATAAGGCTGGTGAGCTAGAAACCTTTGATTCTAGGAAACTCAGATAAGTCAGTGGCTTTGTGAGCACTGAATGTGAGTGGGTTTTGGAGCCCAGTGTGTGTTTTTACTTGCCCGCTGGGTGCAAGCTAAAATTAAAGATGTTAGCCCACCAGTTTGTGGCTCCGTTGTTTCTTTACCGACTGTCCGAATCCAATGCGAACCTGCATGGGCCAGGCTGTGATAATGGTCCTAGCCCTGACTTCTGGCTTTACAGACACCAATAAACCGAATGGCCCACCATCCTCCGACTCTGCCATTTCTTTACCATCTGCCTGAATCCAATGGGAACCTGCATGTGAATGGTCATGATGGCGGCTCCTGGCCTTAAACGAGGTATTTTTTAGTGACTAACATTTAAACTAGTAGGCTTTGAATAAAGTAGATTACCTTTCATAATGTGTGTGGACTATATTTAATCAGTTGAAGATCCTAAAAGAAAAGGTATGAGGTTTCTGAACAAAAGATTCTGTGTATCCACAGTTTTAAGACTTGAGACTGCAGTATCAACTCCTACTGGAATTTCCAGCTGCTATCCTGCCCTAAAATGTTCAGACTTTCTAGCCTCTGCAATCACTTTAGCTAATAACTTAAAGTGAATCTATAGATAGATGATAGATAGATAGATAGACAGATAGATAGATAGATAGATAGATGATAGATAGATAGATGATAGATAGATAGATGATAGATAGATAGATAGATGATAGATAGATGATAGATAGATGATAGATAGATAGATAGATAGATAGATAGATAGACCTTCTATTGCATCTGCTTGTCTGGAGAACTCTGACTAATACATAAAGTAATATTTAAATAGCACATTTTAAATGACACTTTCTTTGAAGACTTAATTTAACTGCTTGAAGCTGTCCAAAATGGGTCAGACATTTTTGCAGGCTATGTGCTTTTGTGAAAATCTAGATTCTTAGAGAACATTGAAGTACTTGACCTACATTCTATAAAGTTTACCAAGAGAACAAAAGCAGAGACACTGATGAAAAAACAATGTTTTCTAGAATATCTTAAATTGGAAAAAAATTTGACAATAAAAGATACCATTTTATGTTTGTTTCTTAGCTTCTGGTCTTAGAATCACTATCACCTTTTCAAAGGCATTAAATTACCTTTGGTCAGGTACAGCACTTTACACAATAATCCTCTTAAAACACTTTGTTTGAGCTTTATAGTAATAACAAAAGCCCTAAAGTATCTCAGAAAATGTGCCAGATTTTTAAAACAAAATTTCTGTACAGTTTAGGAATTGAAAGCTTAAATGATAAAGAAGTGATATTTCTATCTTCATGAAAATAAAAAATAAAATCCAGGATTACTTGATTATGAGAGAAATAGATTAATGATATATTTCTTTATTTAAACTTGTTAACTAAGCATAAACTGATGGAGAAAAACATTTAAAGTAATTTTGGATTAGACATCATCGACCTATACAGAGTGCTGTGATTTATGCATTAACCTAAAAAATAAAAGGTCAAAGAGGAACAGCAAGGGTTTATTTGTGCTAAAGAAAAAAAAAGTTATTGGGAAAGCACGGATTCCATTAAAATCCCCAATAGTATTCCTATTAGGAGGTGAAGGCAAGGGGTGGCTATGAGGAAAGAAAGGGGAGTAACTACCAGGATAGAAAAAAAGAACTTCTATGCATATTAAAAAGCTAAGAAAGTACATTCTAATATAGTGATCTCAATTCTGAAGAACATAGTTAACTTTCAGTCCAGTAGTCCTAACAAACAGTTATTAAAGACACAATCCTGCTTTGAGCCCAATGCAAAGGTTATTTTGTCCAGTTTTAACTTTCTAAAGGTTTAAGGAGTAAGATCAGCAAGGCTGTTTCTCTGTGATAACAGCTCTGAGTCCATTTTGAAATGGTTTTGTTTCTATAATTTTTTTTACATTTGTTTGGGTTGTTGTAAGGCCAATAGTCACCACAGTAATGGCCGTGCACAGGCAGGTTCAGGTTCCCATTAGATTCGGGCAGATGGTAAAGAAACTGTGGAGCCAAAAATTGGTGGACCATTCCTTAATTCTAGCATCGCACCCAGTAGGCGAGTAAAAACACACAGAGCTCCAAAACCCACTCACTCAGAGCTCACAAATCTACTGACAGATCCAGGTTTTATTAGAATCAAACGCCCCTACCAGTCTAAGTCACCTATGATTCCTCATCTGCCAACATGGCTTCTTACTTTGCAAAACAGGCTTCTCTCTCTTTCCTTCCCATCTTGGCTTTGCTTCTTTCTCTCCCTCTTCTTCTCTGCTCCTCTTTAAACTTTCTGGTGTGAAACCCCTCTTCCAGCAAAAATTAGCATAACAATGGCTCCCAAGCAGGAAGCTAAGTAATTAGCAGTTTCAGACCTGGGCCATTTTTAACAAAGTGAGCAAACATAAAAAATTAAGTTTTACAAACTTATTTGCTCAACAGTTATTTTCTTATAAATTTTGGTCTTTGTTGAGTGACCAAGTCTTTTCTTTAGGTTTGCTGCCTGTAATGGGGCAGCGCTGAAGCTGCGTGGGGTGCTTGCCCTCAGGGTTGCAGGTTGCAAATTGTGGATTGCTTTCCTGCTTGGGAGAGGTCATTGTTTGCTATTGTTTGCTGAAGAAGGGTTTTTTGCCCTCAGCTTGTTTGGCTAGAGAGTGGAGAGAGAGAGAGAGAGAGAGAGAGAGAAAGAGAGAGAGAGCTGTGGGGCTTGAGAGACCTGGCATTTCTGCCGGGCCTATTTGTTTAGAGACTGCCTAGGCTAGTGGGGGTCTGTGAGTCCAGTGAGTCTAGAATGCTGAGGGACTTGGGAGCCCTGCCTGTTTGCTCATCTGCCGTTACAAAACTTTAATAAACAGAACAGCCCACTATTTTCTGACTCTGCTGTTCCTTTACCATCTACCCGAATCTAATGGGAACCTGCTTTGCCACAGTGGTGGCCCCTGGCCTTACAGTTTTCATTAGTCTTTCAGTTAATCTAGACAAGAATCAAGCCATTCTTCTTCTTTTCCTTTATATTTGAAAGTCAGTAATTATGCCCAGACTTTTTTAACTGTGTTAGTAGAAAGATGAAGGAAAAGTGTATCTACCCTACTGTAAAGCCAGTAGCTATGGCCACCATCACAGCCGCCTGGCCCCTAGTCCGTGCAGGTTTGAATATGATTCTGACAGACAGTAATGAAACAGTGGAGCCAAGAACTGGTGGGCCATTACTTTTAAACCTAGTTTGCACCTGGCGGACAAAAAACACACAGTGGGAGCCTTTCCATTCAGGGCTCCCAAAGCCACTGACTCACCCGAGTTTCCTAGAATCAAAGGTTTCTACCTCACCAGCCTTATTCACCTCTGTTCCCCATCTCCTTCTCTCTGCACAAACTCTGCAGAAATTGGCTTCTCTTTCAGCACTCCGCCATCTTGGCTGCCTCTCCTATGCAATGCTAATTTTAGGAACCGAGACAGAGCGAGCCCTCGGTCTGCCTCATTTTTTAGTGTAGAAATCAAAACCTTTAAGCCAATGTACAAATAAAGAAGTCTCTGATACAAAGTCACTTACCTGAGGCATAAATGATATTCCTCATAAGAGTGTATCACCCCACATCATGCAACAGTCAAGGGTGAGGGGAAAAGCTTAGTTTTGAAAAGATTTAGTATGAAAAGGGTAAGAAAGGCTTTGTCTTTAAACTAAGCCTTAGGCTATAAGGATCTTGCCTGCTTACAGCCTGTCTCCCACACCCAATGCAAACTAGATATATAAGTAAGCAAATATATTCATCATATTTACAAACTTATTTGACCAACATCTACCTTGCCAGAAACAATCTATCTTATCATGCTATTTCAAATTTGTATTTTGCATGCAGTCTAAAAGGGTACATATTTTTTTTTCTGTTCATAAACAGAAGAGAGACCATTTCACTTATTCTCTTTTCTTATACTGTTCTCTTGGGTACATAGTAAATCTGGATTATTATTCTCTTTTAGAAAAGAAAATAAAATCTTTAGGGCTTAAGCCTTGTGTCAAATTTCTGCTATGTAAAAATATCTTCAAAGTCATAGTCCAAATAACCTCTACATATGTAAACACATATTTTCAGTGTTAACTCAGGGATTTGTCCCCTGAGATGGACAAGAGACTGTCATAAGGTATGGTCTCTGTTTCCTGAGTGTTGGGCAGATAAAATGTATTATGCTCACTTTGTTAAAGAGGCCGTTGCCCAGGTGATATTAATGTGTGTTGAGAATTGTAGCCTGGGGCTTGGTTTTGGGATTAAGCCTTTCCCACCCTTTTTTGATGTAGGGTGGTACAATCCAATCATGCCTCAGAGGTGACTTTGTATTAGAGACTTCCCTACTTTGTATATTGGATTAGAGGTTGTGAAGCTACAGTATTAAGTGGGGGCAAAACCGGAGTTGGCTCTCTTGGTTCCTGAGGTTAGCATGAGAGGGCAGAGAGAGTAGAGCCAGCAGCGGAAGGAGGCCACGTGGAGGAGGCCAGGAAAAGCAGCCAAGATGGCGAAGTGCTGAGTGAGATGCCAGTTTGTGTAGAGTTTATATCTGGGATAAGGAAGGAGATGGGGAACTGAGGAGAATAAGGCTGGTGAGCTAGAAACCTTTGATTCTAGGAAACTCGGATAAGTCAGTGGCTTTGTGAGCACTGAGTGTGATTGGGTTTTGGAGCCCAGTGTGTATTTTTACTTGCCCGCCGGGTGCAAGGTAGGATTAAAGGCTATGGCCCATCAGTTTTTGGCTCCATGGTTTCTTTACCGACTGTCCGAATCCAATGCAAACCTGCATGGGCCAGGCGGTGGCTGTGATAGTGGCTCTGGCCGTGGCTACTGGCTTTACACTGAGGAATTATGAATAATTAAAATTCTGTCTTTTACTTTGCTGTATAAATTATGTGAAAACTTGTTGTAAAGCCAGAAGCCAGGGCCACTATCACAGCCGCCTTGCCCATGCAGGTTCGCATTGGATTCAGACAGTCGGTAAAGAAACAATGGAGCCAAAAACTGGTAGGCCATAGTCTTTAATCCTAGCTTGCACCCAGCGGGCAAGTAAAAATACACACTGGGCTCCAAAACCCACTCACATTCAGTGCTCACAAAACCACTGACTTATCCGAGTTTTCTAGAATCAAAGGTTTCTAGCTCACCAGCCTTATTCTCCTCAGTTCCCCATCTCCTTCCTTGTCCCAGATACAAACTCTGCACAAACTGGCATCTCACTCAGCACTCCACCATCTTGGCTGCTTCTCCTGGCCACATGGCCTCTTTCTGCTCTCTGCTCTGCTCTCTCCTCTAATCATCCCAGGAACCAAGAGCCGCAAGCTCCCGCTCCGTCCCCATTTTATAGTGTAGAAATCCAAACCCTTAATCCAATATACAAAATAGGGAAGTCTCTAATACAAAGTCACTTTCTGAGGCATGATTGGATTGTACTACCCCACATCAAAAAGGGTGGGAAAGGCTTAATCCCAAAACCAAGCCCCAGGCTACAAGGATTCTGCCTGCCTTTAGCCCACCCCAACACACATTAATATCACCTGGGCAACGGCCTCCTCGTGTTATCTTTAACAAAGTGAGCATAATACATTTTATCCACCCAACACTTGTAATAAATTTGTATTTATTTTTATGCTACCTTACATGCATACAATCTGTTAATGTTTACTCAATAATAAATTATATCTTCTCCCTCTTTTATAGTGAGTGGACAAAAAAAAAGTGGTTCTATGGCAAATAACCTCACAGGGTGATCAGACCATAAACTCTTAAATGGGCAGATTGTTGTGAGTAGTCAAACCCAAGGCATATAACTTCTTTAGTAAAGGGTTATTTTTGCCTTAAGCAAGTCTTTTTCATTGTTTTTGTGCATCTAGGTTCATGCCTCTTTGAAGTTTTTTCAGATCCCATCTTCTAAAAGGTAAGAGCACATAATCTCATTGATTATCTTGTAATCCAATCCCTTGTTTCTCCCCACCCTCCTGTAATCTTCCTTAAAGTCCCTCTTTAATTCCAAATTCATATAAGAAGTTGCAAACTGTCATTTCTTGGAAGCATTTTTCTCAGTTTGTTGACATCTTGCTTCCAGGTGTATCCTCTGTTGGACTCAAGGAATTTATAAAATTCTCTACAGATTTGGATGTTTTTTATGTCAACAATTGGAAGAAAGGATCTTTTTTATTGGCAGGATTATTTTCTTTCTCCAACAGTACTGAGATAATAAATGGTAGCTTGACAGTTCCTGGTCCAGTGGACTAACTGAATATTTTCAGTGGCCACTCAATAGTCAATGAGAGACCCTGAACTATAAAAATAGCCTTTATAGTTCTCTACTCTTTAAATAATTATTCAGATACCCATATGGGCAGCCCCCTCCAAACTCTAAATTTTATTATTAAGTGAATATATTAATCCTAGCTCATTAGTTCTAATGGGAGGAAATATGGACATGTTGCCTGCAAGTCTTTCTGTTAAAAGGTGAATATCTTTCTGTCACATTAAAAATAGATGTATATAGGCCCTGGCCGGTTGGCTCAGCGGTAGAGCGTTGGCCTGGCGTGTGGGGGATCCGGGTTCGATTCCCGGCCAGGGCACATAGGAGAAGCGCCCATTTTGCTTCTCCACCCCCACCCCCTCCTTCCTCTCTGTCTCTCTCTTCCCCTCCCGTAGGCAAGGCTCCATTGGAGCAAAGATGGCCCAGGCGCTGGGGATGGCTCCTTGGCCTCTGCCCCAGACGCTAGAGTGGCTCTGGTCGTGGCAGAGCGACGCCCGGAGGGGCAAAGCATCGCCCCTGGTGGGCGTGCCGGGTGGATCCCGGTCGGGCGCATGCGGGAGTCTGTCTGACTGTCTCTCCCCGTTTCCAGCTTCAGAAAAATAAAAAGAGATAAAAAAAAAAAAGGAAAATTATATATATAAAAAAAGATGTATATATATATGATCAATGTAAGAATCATCCAAACTTGTAAGAATTTTTTATGAGTTTATTAGAGTTAAACTGTTGACAATTACCAAGAAGCAAAATCTCAAAGGACTGAGAAAATGCTCTAGAAAATGGCAGTTTTACCCATTATTTTATACATCAGAATCGAAGGGAAAGACATAAAGGAGTTACATAAAATTGTGGGTGACAAAGGGGCCATTTCCTGGCCACCTCCTGCACCTGACAAATTCAGAAGAGCCTGCATGGGGGCACTGCAGACTCAGAGACCTAAAGTAACCACCCAGGATGGTCTGGAATTAAAACTTTCTAACTAAAAGCAGTTCATGGTGGGTACTTGTTGGGCAGATAAAATATATTATGCTCGCTTTGTTAAAGATGGCTCTGCCTACGTGGAAGCCCGTCATCCAGGTGATAATATTTAGTTTCCCTTCTTGCTTGGGATGGGCGTAATTATATTAATGTGGTTGGGGGAGTGCTTTCGCACCAAAAGGTTTCAAAAGAGATCATGTTGTTCCTGGGAGGAGGGATTACGTTCTAGGAGGAGAGCAGATAAAGGCCATGTGGAGGAAAGAAGAAGCAGCCAAGATGGCAGAGTGCTGAAGGAGAAGCCAGTTTGTGCAGAGTTTGTGCAGAGAGAAGGAGATGCAGAACAGAGGTGAATAAGGCTGGTGAGCTAGAAATATTAGATTCTAGGAAACCAGGATAAGTCAGTATCTTTGTGAGCACTGAATGAGTGGGTTTTGGAGCCCAGTGTGTGTTTTTACTTGCCTGCCGGGTGCTAGCTAGGATTAAAGGTAATGGCCCACCAGTTTATGGCTCTGTTGTTTCATTACCGACTGTCTGAATCAAATGCAAACCTGCATGGGCCAGGTAACTGTGATGGTGGCCGTGGCTACTGGCTTTACAGTACTCATGTCCTACAATGGTATTTTTCTCTAACAAAGTTCCATGTTTAACTTAATTAAGCATAACTGTTGTCTTTTATTTTATTTTTTTCTTTTGGCTACAATAGCATACCTGATAACATGCTGTTGGTCAAATAAGTTTTTTTTTTTATTTATTCATTTTAGAGAGGAGAGAGAAAGGGAGAGAGAGAGAGACAGAGAGAGAAGGTGGGGAGGAGCTGGAAGCATCAACTCCCATATGTGCCTTGACCAGGCAAGCCCAGGGTTTCGAACCGGCGACCTCAGCATTTCCAGGTCGATGCTTTTCCACTGTGCCACCACAGGTCAGGCGGTCAAATAAGTTTTAAATATGACATATATGTTTGCTCCTTTGGGTGTGGAAGACAGGATGTAAGCTGGCAGTTATTATAGCCTAAGGCTTAGTTTTAAAACTAAGCTTTTGCCCACACCCTTGACTGTTGCATGATAGAGGGTGGTGCACTCTTATGAGGAATCCCATTTATGCTTCAGATAAGTGACTGTGTATCAGAGACTTTCTTATTTGTATATTGGGTTAAAGGTTTTGATTTCTACACTATAAAATAGGGGGAGACTGGGGGCTCGCTCTCTTGTTTCCTGCTATCAGCATTGTAGGAGGCCTCCCTGATCCCTTGCTCTTCATGGGAAAAGCAGGTTTTCTGCTTTTTTCTTTGCTTCTCTGGTGGCTTGCCTGTCTTGGCGGGACACCAATAAACAGAATGGCCCCAAATCCTCTAACTCCGCCATTTCTTTACCATCTGTCCAAATCCAATGGGAACCTGCATGTGCATGGCCATGATGGTGACTCCTGGCCTTACACATGCCTTTTAAATTTAAGGGTAATTTTTTCAAAACATTAAGACTTTCAAGGTAACACAATCAAAGATATTTACAAATCTTTCAGGGTTCCTCTCTCCTCACTAGCCTAGAGGTATTTTACTCTCAAGATTCCAGGAAGGGGGAGGAACTACAGTCAATGAGAGGTGGTATGTAAATTCTGCCTCCTATTGAAAGAGAAGTTTCTAGGTTAACCTTTATTTTGGATTTAAATCTGAATGACCCATTGTTCTTGAAAGCCAGAAATGTCTACATTCTTCTCCTTCCCCTCCCTAAAAGAGGGATGGGACAGGAAAGCCTAATAGGAAAGCCTGACCTATTTCCTCCCAGAATATCATTATCAATTTTTAGCTGCTTTGGTACCTTTCAACAATATGAGTCAATATTTTTCTTGCCAAATGCAGGGAAAGCAAGATTTTAAAATTTAAATCATCATTGAATCTGATATAATTATGAAGCTACCAGAGGCTTCCTAGAGAGTCTGAAATATTAAGAGTATACAGACATATCTTGTGTTACTGTGCTTTGCTTTATTGTACTTCACAACTGTTGTGTCTTTTACCAACTGAAGTTAGACCCTCTGTTGCAGGTACAAGGTCTGTGTGCCTAATGCTTCAAAAGAAAGGCAAATAATCAATAAGTCAGAGTTGGATGTAAGCAAAGGTTTACTGATCGAAAAGGTGCCAACCCAACCCAGAAAATGAGAACTCATCCTCAAAATTATCATAAGATAGGCCAAAATTCAGGCATTTTATATTGTTAAGAGAAGGAAAGAGAGAGGATGGGTGTTGGGCATATAAAATGTATTATGCTCACTTTGTTAAAGATGGCACTGCCCACGTGGAGACTGTTACCCAGGTGATATTAATATTTGTCTCTGTGGGCTGTGGGCAGGCAGTATCCTTGTAACTGGGGGCTTGGTTTTGGGATTAAGCCTTTCCCACCCTTTCTGATGTGGAGTGATACAATCCCATCATGCCCCAGATAAGTGACTTTATATTAGAGCAGGGGTCCCCAAACTTTTTACACAGGGGCCAGTTCACTGTCCCTCAGACTGTTGGAGGGCCGGACTACAAAAAAAAAAACTATGAACAAATCCCTATGCACACTGCACATATCTTATTTTAAAGTAAAAAAACAAAACGGGAACAAATACACTATTTAAAATAAAGAACAAGTAAATTTAAATCGACAAACTGACCAGTATTTCAATGGGAACTATGCTCCTCTCACTGACCACCAATGAAAGAAGTGCTCCTTCCGGAAGTGTGGTGGGGGCCGGATAAATGGCCTCAGGGGGCCACATGCGGCCCGTGGGCCGTAGTTTGGGGACCCCTGTATTAGAGACTTCCCTATTTTGTATATTGGATTAAAGGTTTTGATTTATACACTATAAAATGAGGGCAGAACAGGAGCTTGCTCTCATGGTTCCTGAGATTAGCATTAGAAAGCAGAGAGTCGAGAAAGGCCACATGGAGGAGGCCAGGAGAAGCAGCCAAGATAGCAGAGTGTTGAGTGAGAAGCCAGTTTGTGCAGAGTTTGTGCAGGGAGAAGGAAGGAGATGGGGAACAGAGGTAAATTAGGTCTGGTTAGCTAGAAACCTTTGATTCTGTAAGGACCAAGAGAAGATCAGAAAATTAGCAGGGCACTAATGGAACAGGGAACTTAAGGGTTACAGGCAGGTCCTGCTCCTGTTCTGTTAGGAATAACATGCCCAAGGTCATTCACGAAGCAGAGACAGATAGGGACTCTGGGAGACTGAGAGAGAAGAAAAAAAAAAAAGAAAAAGAGACAAATGTTTGCATTCTATTGGTTAAAAGACCCTTATTAGAAGTTTAGGCTTAGAATTCGCCAATGAGCTAGACCACAGCCCCTGTTGCTATGCTATGTGCAGCCCCCTTAGCAAATAGGTTACCGCCACATCTGCTTCTGTATAGGCTTGCTTGCTTAGCTTATAAAAAGATTTAGCTGTGAGCGCTAGGTGCAATTCCCATCTGCAGCTCCTTGTGGGCACAGTGTCTCTGGACACCTTGGAAATTTGCCCCTGCGCAGGTAAAACTGGCCAATAAAGTTACATCTATACTCCTGAAAGTCTCCGATGTTTGTTCTTGTACCCGGTGGATGTTACAGATTCTAGGAAACTCGGATAAGTCAGTAGCTTTATGAGCACTGAATGAGTGGGTTTTGGAGCCCAGTGTGTGTTTTTACTTGCCCGCCAGGTGCAAGCTAGAATTAAAGATGATGGCCCACCAGTTTTTGGCTCCATTGTTTCTTTACCGACTGTCCAAATCCAATGCGAACCTGCATGGGCCAGGCGGCTGTGATAGTGGCTGTGGCTAATGGCTTTACAATGGGACAAGAGGTGATTGTGAGTCTCAGACAATTAGACAGCAAGGCAGCAACAAGGGATCTAAGGAAGAGTGCAAAATTTCTAACTCCCTTTGCTCCCAGTCTATCCATTGACCCCAGTTGTCTGAGTCCAGTTTTGGTAACTTGTGTAAATCTTTGATAAACAGTGCATATTTCCCCACCTCCTCAGGAAATGTGCCCTTTTGACAAGGAACTGCTTTTGCAAAAACTCAACCTTCTGGCAGGATTTTTCTAGTTAATCAGCATGTTTACAGCAGAGCTGTTAGCCTGAGGGTTATTAGAGGGAGCAAGCATTTCTCTGTTACAACTCTACCTGCAAAATGATGATGACAGGCTTTATTGTGATACTTTATTAGGGTGGTCTGGAACCAAACCTGCAATATCTCTGAGCTATGTCAATATATGCCTTATTCCCAGTTAATACTACCAGTTTAAATCTTCCTTGCCATGCCCTGGAAGTGTTGCATGAGTTGCTGAAAACACTCCCCTGAGTGCTCACATGTACATACACAAACTACACACTTATATCTGCTTATCCACCCTACTAATTTTCGCCTATGTACCCACACTACAGTGCTTAGTCCTGCTGCGAGAAAACTTTGTTTGTAAATTAATGTAAGCACCTAGGCAGCCCCAAAATAGTCCAACCCACTAGGAAGTACTCTGGTCATAAAAGTTTAATTATCTATCAACCCTGAAAATAAATGCAGGCCCAAAAAGCATTAGATCACCAAGAATTATGAGCAATTGTGCTTAAAGCCTTTCTGCAAATTGTGAGCTGAGAGAACGGCATTATTATCCTCAGAAGTCAAGTAAGTTCCTCACTGATTTTTATCTGGTTTGTTGCAACTTTACAGCAGTACGTCTAGGGAGAGATCAAAATTCCCTTCTGGCCTTACCCTCTCTCTTTTCAAAACTTTTGACCACCAACCTAGTTTAAGTTAGTGCAAAAGTGAAATGTTGGCAAGAATAAGTGATATTGCTAATGGAAATAATTTCTACTCTGGTAGAAATTTTGGAAAAGGGATTGTAGAAAGTAGATACAGTTTTTTCAAGAACAAAGGAATCAGGAAAAGCTCAGGGAGACAGAATAATTTGGTAATAACTAATTGGAAAATGGATTAAAATGGACAGTTTGGTAAAATCTTGAAGGCAAAACTAATGAATCATATATTTAGAATTTTTTCTTTGGTTAAACTTTCTTTGTCTTTCTGACAGATACTTTTCCTCTGACATTTCTACTAAAATTTCTCTTTTACTCTTTGATGATGGATTAATACATGGTAATCTTATTTTTGGTTAGTTTTGGCTTGTTTCTTTTTGCCCATCATTCATATAGATAGATAGAGGATAGATGGATAGATAGATAGATGACAGATGATAGATAGATAGATAGATAGATAGATAGATAGATAGATGATAGATAGATAGATAGATAGAACTTTTAAAAAGGCACATGCTTTCTTAAAGCCTCCTGATTCTTCTATAGATTTATTTAGGAAAGATACCTAAATAATAGGTGCAAATTAATAGCTACCATATTTGGTACTCAGGAACATAAGGCTTGATTTGGTTACTACCTACTTTCACTAAGGAAAGAGGATTAGGGAAGAATAACACTTTTACTCTAATCTGGAATACACTCTGAGCTGAGAGATTCTTTTGAGCCCAAGGGAATAATAATACATACTTAATCACAGATATTGAGCCAATAAAACAGCTTATCAAAAGGATAAGCCATGGCCCTGTGTAAATAATATCCTGTGTCAAGAGCCCAATTAGAGGGAATCAAACCAGTTATAAAAGAATTAAAAGTACAAGGGATATAAGATCTCAGGGATGTAAATTTATAATTCATTTCAATAGTTTCTTTAATCACATAACTTTGTTATGTGAATTTTTAATTGCCCTTGGAACAGTTTACAACATCTGCTGATTCATTCACTTTAGATGAATAAATAACAATCTTCAATACTTGTTTATTTCTCTAATCTTATCTTTCTCTGAGAATTATTGTTTAGCAGTTTTAGAGGTCTTCCATTGGAAAGCCCAATGGATTCATCTACCAGAGTCTGGTAAACTTTGTCACCAGGGAAGTGCACTTCTTGGGTGGTATAAAACCAGGATAATCTTTTTTTAGTTTCTAAAGGTGATTTTTAAAAGATAATGGTAATGTATGCATAACATCTAGAATTTATCTTGACCAAAAGAACTCCATCTTAGAGACCTATGACTTCTTGCCTCCAGAAAAATTTTGTGGTTGAAATAAACCTAACCACATTCTTAAAAGAAAAATGTTGTACAACAACGTTTTTTCCTGAACAACACATCTGTGAAATAGTTGCTTGTCAATTAAATGGTAACTATAATATTTGAACACACATAGGCCATTTGAGCTTTCCACTGATCATAGAAAACATCTGGTAACCATCTCAGGATCTACCACCATCAGGTGACAATGGGCCACCTCATCTCCCACTTATTACAAGCCCTATATCACCCCAACTCTCCTCTATAAGCCACCCACAAGAATACCTTGGGGAGTTCAATTTGTATTTTCTGGTGAACTCTCTTGTGCACAAAAATCTTTGAATTTTATCTTATCTTCTTGATCATGTATTGAGTGCTCATTTGTATGACAGTGAGACTCAAGAACTGGCAAGTTCTGGTAACAATATCTTTTAATTAAATCTACTAGGATGCCCAACATTAATTGATTGTTTTTAAGAACAGACTTCCAAAACATGCTATTCAAGCCAGTTACAACCTCACTGAAGCAAGTCTTTTTTCTTGGGTTGTACCAAGTCAAACTTCAATTAAATGGCATTCTCTCTTTTTGAAACTAACAAAATACAACACAATGCAAAGCATTATGGAAAAATTAGTAAAAGATATATGTGAAAAGAGTGGTGGGGAGTGGCATTTAAAGATCCACAAACTATATCATACGTGCAACTGTCTTCCATGCTAAAACTAGTATTGTATCTAACATGAAACAGGGTGGAAATTGCTAGAAGTAAAAAAATCTGGAAAACTCTTTACTAATAATCTTTGAAGAATAACTTTCCTCAGTGTTTTACATAGAAACATTTAATTTGTCAATATCTAAGAAAACTTGTATGATATTTTTTTAAAAAAGAAAGGTCTAATATACTTGTTTTCTAATTAGGAGCATCCACTATTTATTTTTATCCAAATAAAAAGTACTTGCTTTTAATTCCTATTTACTATATATAATACATGAATTTTATCAACTACATTAATGTCTCTGAACTAGAATTTGATACATAAAAGAAACATACTTTATATTTTAAGAATTAAAAATGATTATATATTTTAAATACTCAGAAATGTGCATTATTCATAAGTATATACATTTAGTAACATTGTTGAAAATAATGAAGACTGCATGAATTGTAAACATTATGATATTTAATTATTTTAAATTTTTTTGGCTCTGTTTGGTCTTTTTATATGTCACTTGTCATTTAATCCCAGTTTTAACTTATTTGTATATTCTGATATACCTTAAAGTGTTAAAGTAAAAGACTTAATTTTATGTTGGTGCACATGCAACTCATATATTATAATGATAAAAATAATGCACAGGACATAAGCATTTCCTGTGAATTTCATAGAGTTGTAAATATTCACTATAAAATCAAAAGAAAACAGGCAAGTTTGGTCCTTCAGTGTAGTAAAAAACCATTCAATTATCTTAATAGTACTTTCCTAATGATATAGCTATTATTTAATTACAAAGTCTTCATGCTGATTTTTAAATTTTGTTTATTTTTTTCTATTTTCTATTGAATTTATTGGGTAGCAGGATAACACTGGTTAACAAAATTTTACAGGTTTCAAGTGTACATAATTCTACAACACATAATCTTTACACTGTACTATTGTGTGTTAACCACCCCCAGTCAAGTCTTTGTCTATCACCATTTATTACCCCCTCCCCTGCTAATCACCATTTTGTCTGTGTTCCTGACATTATTGTCTTTTTTTTTAAATTTTAGAATATGGCTTATATTTCAAAACTGTAAGAGACTATAAAGAAATTCAAAATTTACTTCTTCCAGATGCAGAATGCATGTCATCCCGTTTCCAAATTCCATAACCCCATCATTTTGTCATTCAGTTTGCCAAAATAAAATGCCAATCTACTTATATTAAAAAAAAAATAGCCCTGGACAGCTCAGTTGATTAGAGTGTCATCCCAATACACAAAAGTTGCTAGTTCAATCCCCAGTCAAGGCATATAGGAAAATATTGTTATTTCTGTCTGTCTCTCTTTCTCCCTTTCTCTCTCTCTAAAAATCTATCCATCAATCAGTCACTCAATAAACTAAAAGTATAAATAAAACTGTGATTCTAACATTGATCTGTCCATTTAGAAATGAATAACCAACCTGTTCAACTGCAGAATACAGGTGTCTATGTTCCAAAGAGGAGAATTTAATAGTAAACACTGGATAAAACTTGTTAATTTAAACTTGTAACAAAGGTGCTGATAAAGGAGATACTCTGCTACTTTAGAGAATTATCCCTTTCCCTCATGTTATATCAATATATAAATTTTTAAAATTATATTTTGCTTTCAGCTATAAAATCTAATTCTCCACAATCACTTGCTAAATCTCATTCAATCAAGAGAAATTTTTATTTAAAAAATGAGAGCCAATTTTAAGTATTTGTGGTTGAAAAATTTTTTTAATTCTACTTGATTTTTTTTTTAATTTTATTTCTTCATTTTAGAGAGGAGAGAGAAAGGGAGGGAGAGAGACAGAGAGGGAGAGAGAAGAAAGAGAAGGTGGGGAGGAGCTAGAAGCATCAACTCCCATATGTGCCTTGACCAGGCAAGCCCAGGGTTTCGAACTGGCGACCTCAGCATTTCCAGGTCGACGCTTTATCCACTGCACCACCACAGGTCAGGCTGGTAGAAAACTTCTGTTGTTTGTTAATTTGTTTACAAGATAAATGTTTAAGTACAGTTCAATATTAGATACTAGGCAACCTACTATTGCATAAATAGTTATGTAAAGACTTTATTTATAATTAAAATTGACTTTAAAAATTTCTATAAATTATTTTAGTTAACTGTTACATTGAATTGAGCATTGATTCTAGTTAAGGAAGTAAAATACTGTGAAAAGTTTTATTTACTTAATTGCAATATTCAATGGGTTTATGAGTAACTGGCTTCATATTATCATCTGATAGGAACATTCAGTAAAATTGATTTATTTTCTTATTAAAGGAGTATGTCTTCTTGAGGTGAGATAATCCTAGAGCAAAAGGAGAAAAAGGTTTCATAAATTGCAGAACATTCTTATATATTTATATATACAAATATAAATTCTGTCATGTTAAAATTATATTCATTGTTCAAAATATATTCATACTATTTTCAAATAGCACAAATGAAAACATTTAAAATAGTATCTAGACACAATAATATGAGTTGCATATTTTATTTAAACTTGAGTTTGATTTAAGTTATAAATTATTCAAGAAATTAAAAAAAATCCCTCACACATAAGTGGGATATAACATTGAGACTCATGGACATAGATAAAAGTGAAGTGGTTACCAGCCTGACCAGTGGTGGTACAGTGAATAGAGCATCAAAATGGGACACTGAGGTCACAGGTTTAAATCCCCGAGGTTGCCGACTTGATGGGGTTGCAGGTTTGAGCGTGGATCACTGATATGACCCCATGATCACAGGCTTGAGCCCAAAGGTTGCTGGCTTGAGCAAGGGGTTACTGGCTCAGCTAGAGCCCCAAGGCAATGCACATATGAGACGCAATCAATAAATAACTAAAGTGACACAACTATGAGACATTTCTCATTTCTCTCCCTCTTTCTTGCAAAAGAGAAAAAAAATAATGGAATGGTTACCAAGGGAGGGGAGTAAAGAGGGACCAATATATGGTGACAGAAAATGATTTGACTATGGTGGGCACACAATGCAATCAACAGTTCAAATGCTATGGAAATATTTACCTGAAACTTATGTACTCTTACTGATCAATGTTACCACATGAAATTAATTTCTAAATAAAGTTTAAATAAATCCTTTAGACCTGTTTTATAAATGGGTCCAATGAATCCATACAAAATAAATTCTAAACTTCTTACTAAGACTTACTAAAGTTCTATATGATCTGAACTTCTCTTTCTCCAAACTAAAGTACATGCCAAACCTTCCTATCTCATTAATTTCTCTCTCTCTCTCTCTCTCTCTCTCTCTCTCTCTCTCTTTCTCTCTGAATGGGGTAGGTTGTGTGAGGCACAACTTCAGATTAACTTTGTATTTTATAATATCATGTAACTGATATCTTGTTATACTTTAGCTAATATTAGAAGTCCAGAAACTTCACTAATGTAATGGCATCTAATTTTTTTTCCCTTTTTTTTAAAGTGGAGGGGAAGCAGAGAGACAGACTCTTCCATGTATCCCTACCAAGATCTATCCAGAAAGCCGCTTACCAGGGATGTTTTGCCCATCTAAGGATATTTGGCAACGAAGCTATTTTTAGTGCCTGAAGCAGAACCATCCTCAGTGTGTGGGGCCAACTAGCTGGAACCAATGTAGCCATGGCAGTGAGAGAGGAAGAGAGAGAGAGAGAGAAAGAGTAGAGGGGTGGAGAAGCAGATGGTCACTTCTCCTGTGTGCCCTGACTGGGAATCAAATCCTGGACATCTACATGCTGGATGATGCTCTACACTTAACCAACCAGCCAGAACCTTAAACAAATCCTGAGGTGAAATACTAGTTTTTTGGTGCTTTTGTTCTTGGAAGCAGGATGGTGCTGGTTTGGCTATTGTTAGAAAAATAAATGGCAAAGGATTAAACTGCTGATTCTGAAACTAATTGCCATTACCAGGTTGAAAGATAAGTACCTATGGAAGATGCTAATAGAAATTTAAATGAACAGACAGCCAATAGAAAAATAGAAAACCTTTACCCTTAGCCAGTGAATCCTTTCTAAGGACTCCTTCTACAGATTCTGACTACAAAGTAAAACATGTTTTGCAGTGTCCTAGTACAGCATCATAAAAGAAGGTATTAAAAAATGGATTTGTAGAACAACTAAAGTGCTGCCGCTATGAGTTGATGCTTCTCATATCTCTCCCTTCCTGTCTCTGTATGGCTGTCTTTCTTTCTCTGCTAAAAAGAAAAAAAAAAGGAAAAAAAAAAGGAAAAGGAAAGAAAAGAGAAGAAAAGAAAAGAAAAAAATGGTTTTGTAACTTAGAGACAATACATTAATATCTGGTATATTGTGCTGGTGAAAATATTGGGCACAGACTGAGTTTGTGTCAGATATAATATACAATGTCTTTAAGAGCAGCAATTTCAGAATTCGCCTTGATAATTAGATTAAACTATTATGTAGATATTTTTCAGGTATTCCACATAAATGGCAAAAATTACCTTAATGGAAATATTAAATCTAAAATGTTATTAACATTTCAGCATCTTTTCATATCTCTATATAATAAATATTCTATGTGCAAATAATGTAGCTTTCTTTTCCATGATTTAATTTATGCCACCTTACTTAGAATCAGTTGACATGGCAAAAACTATGATCTTAATAAATACTGGCATTCAGCTACCACTGAATATTTGTGACACCTTTCTATGTTTTGTCCTCCATGACCAAATATTTACTATAGAGACATCTGTTGTCCTTCTCCACATGGCACCTTCAGATCTGGACATCACTTATGACTCCATTTCAATAGGAGACAAGAAGATCCAAGGATTTACCTTCGTAAATGCAATCTGCAGCCACTCCTCTCTTGGATTGATTGCATCCGGAGGTGTTGGTTGAAACCTGGCTCTAATACTCCTCTTCTCTACAACTCACAGAAATCTCTCTTTGCCCCATCCCACCCAGTGAGACTTCATTTAGGACAAATTTCTTCTTTTCAACTTGGATCTTCAATATATTCCACCTCTTGTTACAATAATCTTTTTTTATTCAACTTTCAACCACTCAATAGGCTGCATGTATGTTTCAATATATAAATATTTATTTTTACAAAAAGATGCCACAAATACATACTTCTAGCTTTATATATATTTTGCTTTCTCTCCTACATGTGTGCTTTGAACAATGAAACCCTGCTTTCACCCTTTCTGGCAGAGTGAATTTGGCCAGATAGTAAAACCCTTTTTATTTCTCTATTTCTCCATAGTATACTGAAAATAATATTTCTACCTTATTTGGCTTTTAAGAGGATTAAATAAATTAATTTAAAATTACTAGCAGAGTACTTGGCACACAGTAAGCATTTTATGCTATTGTTTTGTTGTTATTAGTACTATTGTAATAATAGTTATAATTACCTTCATAAATGGTACTGGGGTGAATATATTTAGTAAAAATTACCAACATCAAAAATTCATATACAGTGGTAACTTGAGATACAAACAGACCAACATATGAATTTTTTAAGATATGAGCTGCGAGTTGGTCCGTATTTTTGTTCGAGATCCAAGAGAGATTCCGAGATAGGAGTTGTGATTTGGAAAGCTGCCGCTAGTTGGTGCATTGGCGCATGGGTCCAGTATCGGCAGTTTGATATACGAGTTGACTGACTTATGAGCTTGTTTACAGAACAAATTAAATTTGTATCTCAAGGTACCACTATATCAAATATTTAACCGCATTTTGATGCAGTTGATATTTGTAGGGGAAAGTAGTGTTGGACATTGTGACTTGACAAATAAAGCAGCCAAAACAAGTGATACCAAATAAAGTTTTGTAACTGAATCATCTACTTAATTGTCTGTATTTTACAATTTATTTTGTCAATTAAGTTCTTATTCCAAATAATAATTGTACTGGTTCAATAATTGGATTTAAGGATATAAAAACCAAAACATTATTAATGTAACAAAGATAGTTGTCTTTACAAGGCTTCAAAAACTCATTTATTCCTGAATGATTACTAAACACTATACCATGTTATATTTAAATCTATCTTCTATGAAAAGACACATGGTAACTACTTTGATTTTTTTTTTTTTTTTTTTTGTATTTTTCTGAAGCTGGAAATGGGGAGAGATAGACAGACTCCCGCATGCCCCCAACCGGGATCCACCCGGCATGCCCACCAGGGGCGACGCTCTGCCCACCAGGGGGCGATGCTCTGCCCCTCCTGGGCGTAGCTCTGCCGTGACCAGAGCCACTCTAGCGCCTGGGGCAGAGGCCAAGGAGCCATCCCCAGCGCCCAGGCCATCTTTGCTCCAATGGAGCCTTGACTTTGGGAGGGGAAGAGAGAGACAGAGAGGAAGGAGGGGAGGGGGTGGAGAAGCAAATGAGTGCTTCTCCTCTGTGCCCTGGCCGAGAATCAAACCCGGGTCTCCCACATGCCAGGCCGATGCTCTACTGCTGAGCCAACCGGCCAGGGCCTGATTATTAGATTTTGAATTAGGTAGAGTACCTTATTTATACTACCCTGCATGTAATCCAGGGGTCCCCAAACTACAGCCTGCAGGCTGCATGCAACCCCTGAGGCCATTTATCCAGCCCCCGCCGCACTTCCGGAAGGGGCACCTCTTTTATTGGTGGTCAGTGAGAGGAGCATAGTTTCCATTGAAATACTGGTCAATTTGTTGGCTTAAATTTACTTGTTTTTTATTTTAATATTATATTTGTTCTTGTTTTGAAATTTTTACTTTAAAATAAGATATGTGCAGTGTGCATAAGGATTTGTTCATAGTTTTGTTTTGTTTTGTTTTATAATCCAGCCCTCCAACGGTCTGAGGGACAGTAAACTGACCCCCTGTGTAAAAAGTTTGGGGACCCCTGATGTGATTATTCATTGATTTAATATTCACTGTAGAAAAAGCATCAAGTGAAAAAGAGGGTTGATATCAGAATATAAAATTGCATAAAAAAAGAAGAATGATAAGAAATTAGCAATAACTGTATCTGTTTTTCCACACAGGAGATTGGCTCAAATAGAAAACTCTATAAGGAGAAGTCAAGTACTCTGTATTATTGTAGGGTTATATGACATATATTTCTAATATAAAATATTCAGTTGTAAAAGAAACAAACCATTAAGAACACTGAAGTGCATTAAAGTGCTTTTCAAATATGAGGAGTCTATATATTTAAAACTGGAATAATGATTATAAATGTTTTTATACAATGATCATGTAATTTGAATTTCACAGATAAGAGATTTATACTTTAATCCCCCCCTCTCACCCTCAACCACAAACATACTTACAAACAAATAGAATCACTGGAGAAAAGGAGGAAAGAGAAAGTTCTCTTCTTACAACTAATTTTGCAGTTAAAACTCAGCCTGACTCTCTCTGACTTTGGTAATGGTTTAGTCCCTTTTTTTACTTTTGTATTGGAAGGCTCATATATGGAGTACTGGAGTATTCAGTAAAAATACTTTGTAAATAAAAACATTAGGAAGAAGAGGATCTTTAGTTGACTTCAGAGAAGTGTGGATGAAGTCATTCAGAGAACCAGAATAACAACTTGCTTGACAGAGAGGAATAATAGAAGGGTTCATACAAGGTTCTCAAAGAAGAATGTTGTTCTAGTACCAAGAGCTTATAATGTGGAAGAAGTAACAGATGAGAAGATATAAAGCCTATTTTCTTAGAAAACAATTGAGACCTATGAGGTTGAGATTTACCTTAAAATCATGCAGATAATAAATGGCAGAGAAGGGCCTAGAGCTTAGACTTTCTCATGTGCTCATTTTCTGTGAGAAGAAGACCAGAAGCTCTTCTGTCTGAGATTGAGAATTATTAGAATTGATTGCGTTGTATCTGGTACCAGGAGAAATTTACTTCAATATGGGCATGAATTGCAGAACAAATGAAAAACAATCAGTATTAGGACTAAGTCAGGATAAGAAAATATGGAGCACATCCATCCAAAAAGCAGTGACCAACTTACTGACAACACTCTTGCTTCTATTGAGGACACAGTAAGAATGAATATCTGAAAGATAAATAACTATCATTATACATCAAGCTGTATAAGATATAATGGGTTGATTGATGACAGATTAGATAGATAGATGATGTGTAGATAGATAGATAGATAGATAAGTAGATAGATAGATAGATGTATAGTTAGTTTCCCCTGTACCTTTTTTGTGTCATTTTCTCTGAGACACCTTCAAAATAAATGTCAATAATAACCTCTTTTTTTTTTTAATGCCCTGTCAAAGTTCCTTCTTTTCCCTTAACGTCAGTTAAGGAGTCATCTCTCTCCTTTGTCTTAACATACTATTCTGTGCATATATCTAACTGCATGTCATGTTACTTGTGACTTGTTTAATTTTTGGTTTTCTCTATAAATTCTGAAGAATCCTGCACATAAAATGTGTTTGTTTACCACTGAGCCAAGAAAATAATTGTTTAGAACTTAGTGGTACTCTTTTTTTAAAAAGTAATATTAGTGTTATTAATAAAACTCTAATATGAGTGGCTTTTTAAAAAGCCAAAGTTTCTTCCTCATTTATGTGACATATAAGAGTTGGAGTACTCCAAATATACATTGTCGTTTAGGACCTGGGTAAAAAACAAAATTTCATGTTTATTATGTGTCTTGGAATTAATATCAAGACACTAGACAGAAAAAAATAATATTTTAAAGATGATGTAGTAATTTTGGTATGGACAAGCCTAAAGTAGTGTACATTATGTCTGCCAAGATTTTATTGGCTGTAAATAACTATAAAGAAGACTTGAAAATGAACTCTAGTTGTGTACCTATGAAGAAAGAAGAAAGATTTTGTGAATATCTAGGGAGGTTTTACCACAGAAGTATTATGTAAGTTTGGCTGAATGCATTCATGAATGAAAGGTTAAATAAGAAAATGAATATATGAGGAAATTAATATGTAATCAATATGGTCAAGTCCCTCTGGAATTACCAGTTTTTCACTATCTTTTCAAACTTCAAGGCTTCTTAATATTTGCTTTGTGCTGTTCTGTTCAGCAAAAATGAACCTTGTTAAGCTTGGAATGGATAGAGATACGAGGAGACTTTCCACTCCTCAATCTTAAAAATTTTTTAGAATATAATAATTAAATAACATTTAACTTCATACAATCCTTAATTCTCAAAAAAAGAGATGCTAATAAATAGACACTGTTGTGTTATTTTTCAGATAAAAATATGGAGTATTAAGGCTTATTTCCCAGTCCCACTTACTTAAATCTTAGGGATTATCTAACCCCAAAGCTTGTCTCTTTTCCCTGTACGTGGCTACCTAACCAATGTGCTCTTCTTAAGGAAACAGTAGGATTACATCCTCCGCTATTTCATATTCCCAACAGTACACTGATCAACTATTGGTGATCTATTTTAGATAATCATAGAGAAGTAAAGCTGTTCTCTGCGTTTTTCTTTTAAACTTTCTGGAGGCCCTGGCTGGTGGACCAGTGAGTAAAGCATTGTTACTACACACCAAAGTCACAGATTTGACCCTAGGTCAGGGCATGCACAAGAAGCAATCAATGAACACACAACTAAATGGAACAACTAAGTGAAACAACAAAGTGATACTTTTCTGTCTTTCTCTCTTATCTCTTTTCTTCGTCAATGAAAAATTAAAAAAAAAAAACTTTTTTGTTATGGAAATGGTAATGGGTAATAAATTAAGTCCTGATGAGTGTTATGCAAGATCAGAAAGTAAGCGAGAAATCATGTCTTTACAATATGAGTATGTTTAGAATTTATAGTAATATTTGACATATTGATTTTTTTTACATCTCAGCACCAGTTTTAACAAGAACCAAGGAAGCAGATGTCCCGTCAAGTCTTTTTCTTTTGTAGTTTTATAAATGTTGGAACTTTCCTTAGGAAAATAAAACATCAAGAGTTTGATGCTTTACCTCCTTACTGCATGTACTATCTTTTGCTTCTGTCTTTATCAGGTATTATAAAATAACCCCTTGCCAGTTTCATTTTGTCACTTTCAGAGAAATTCTGCCTGTACACATGACTCTTCTATAAATACTAGTAAGGGGTGAAGTAGAATATAGTCAAAAGAATTATTAAGCTATTTATATCTCAATTTGATATCATAAATCCATCATAACTTATAATTAAGAGGAATATGTCAGAAAAGTAAAGGGCTGCATTTCCTGCAGTGTTTACTAAAAAATGTGAAAGGTATGTTGGAAGATATATTGGAATAAAAGTACTATGACATCAGATGGGATTTCTGAATTACTAATGCATTATTATGCCAAAAATTACAAATAATTTTGAGACTATTAAAACATTTGGAGAAGTCAGCCAAGCACTAAACATAACTATTCTTTATTTAAGTAATTTCAAGACCTAGTAGATTTTATTGGAATGTATATTATATCAGGAATCCCACATTTATGTTAGAAGATAACTACCCTTAGGAATAAATTTTATAAAAAATTTATTAGAAAAATTATTTTATTGACTACAGCACTAAATACTAAGAAACATTGTTACAAATAATGTAAAAATAATTAAGTTGGTGAATTTCCAAGCTCTTTTATAAGATTTTTTTTTCAAATTCCTAAGAGCATAGTTTTCTTTCTTATAATGCCCACTTCTATTTGTGTGGTTGCTTTTAGAGAAAAGAAATCATTCACACAAGGCATAAAAAAAATCTTGACTAATCACAAACACAAATTCTATATATTTTAACAAGTCAATAGGTTATTGATTTGGAAACTCCCAATTTTTTCTGATATAATAAAATTTAAATTACATAATTAAAAGTGAGTATATAGAAATACATAATATACTTGCATAATAGGTTCTATATTAGTTGAGTATACTCTGTCATTTCCCTTTATTATTCTTTTACAAGAAACCAGTTTTGATTAAGCTATAATGTGAATATGCTTGGGAATGAATCATAACTCATCTAAGCCAGTTCTTACTAGTGATTGATTTAATAATGGCTTTAGGGCTGTTTGCCATGTTACTTTGAGCTAAAGTATCCATATTGCAAAATGAGGCCACAAGCTTTAAAATCAATGCCAACTGGCGAAAATTAGAGCAAGTCTGTGTTCTTCAGTATCTGAAGAAAACCTTTGTCCACCTGCCTCCAGATACCTTAATATATGCAGAATATCTTTCTTATGGTTTGAGCTAGGCATAGTCATGAAAAAAAAATCATCTCATATGTATGTTGGCCAGTAGTCACCTTACATCAAGAAGCTCTAGTTTACTTAGAAAGAAAATGAAAACCAAACATCAACTTATATTAACTCATAAAGAGAATATAAAATAAAGCATTTAATTTATTTATACATTTATGCATACATTTTTACTTATTAAAAAGAAAGGAGAGAATAAAAAATTATTTTAGATATTTCTTAAAATGGAAAATGTTCTTCAAATTTTTTTAGAATTATGACAAGTCATTAATAATCATAAGCAACATTATAAATATGCTTTTCATTTTTGTGACAGAGACAGAGAGAGAAACAAATAGGGACAGACAGACAGGAAGGGAGAGAGATGAGAAGTATCAATTCTCTGTTGCAGCACCTTAGTTGTTCACTGACTGCTTTCTCATATGTGCCTTGACAGGGGCAGGGGGCTACAGTAGAGCGAGTGACCCCTTGCTCAAGCCAGTGACCATGGGTTCATGTCTATGATCTCACACTCAAGCCAGTGACCCTGCACTCATGCTGGTGAGCCCATGCTCAAGCCAAATGAGCCTGCACTCAAGTGGGTGACCTCGAGGATTCAAAACTGGGTCCTCCATGTCTCACTCCAAACTCTATCCACTGCACCACTGTCTGATCAGGCTAAATATGCATTTCTTATATACATTATCTTCTTTTTCAGGAAAGTGTAAAAATTTCTTCAATACCTTGAGCACAAGAGCTTGTTCTCTTTAGATTTATAGAGATCAGTAGTCATCAAATTTTGACTTCCACAATATTTTTATACATTTAAAACTTATTGAGAACTTCAAATAGGTTTGTTCATGTGTGTTATATTTATCTAAATTTACCAAATTAGAAATAAAAATTGAGAAATTTAATTATCTAAATAATTTATAAATCTAGAATAAAAACTTGAAAACATTTTTCCAAAACAAAATCAAAATTATTGGAAAAAACGTAATTATTTTATAATTTCCAGCTCTCTTTACTATCTGGTTTAATGGAGGAAAGTCATTTTCTAACATCTGTAACTGGAATCACATTGTTGAGATATAATGTTTTGGTAGTTGTATCTAAAGAAAATTTATTCTCAAATAAGAATATACTGTAGTTGAAGAAAGACTGGCCTTTACATGTAATTGTAGATATTGTTTGATATAATACCAAAACTTATCAAGCAGCTTCTGTAAGTTTCTTCTTAAGTTAAATTTGTATGTAAGTTTGAACAGATACATTTACCTATTAAATACAACTCTGACAGACGTTTATCTTAAGACAGTATTTATTTTTACCTTCTTTTGCAAATATTTAAACATTTTCAAGCATACAGAACCTATCTCATTTGTAACTGGGGAACTGCCTGTATTTTCTTAAAATATATTTGCTACAATGTGGACTCTGAAATCATTTTAACTTGTTGAATTTATTTCCATTCAAATTCATTTATCTTTTTACCCACTGAATGGATATTTTACTCATGATTGAATGTGTAACATTATGTATTGCTCATTTGGAAGCTATTTACTAACTTCCCAAATATTTTGAGTTCTGACACATTCTATTATAAAATACAAAACATAAGATTGAGATTGAAACTCATCAGAGATATATTTAAGTATTGATATATTATCAAGCTCATGATTTTAGATAAAGCCTTTTCAAAAGTCTAATTTCACTTGAAAGTTTGAATTTCATCATGAGTTAAAAAAAAATACTGAGCTGGTTTTCTTGAAATGGCAGCATGATTGATTGGTTTATTTAGAAATAATTCTGCTAAGTACCCAAATCTGACCCAGGTTCACATCCCTCAGTGTGTGATGTTGGAAAATTCAATGACTTATGCAGCTTTTTTTTTTCTTTTGAGAGAGAGAGAAAGACAGAGACAGGAAGGGAGACAGATGATAAGCATCAACTAGTAGTTGTGCCACTTTAGTTTTTCATTGATTGCTTCTTATACGTGCCTTGACGGGAATGGCGTGGGGCTCAAGCTGAGTCAGTGTCCCCTGCTCAAGACAGTAAATCTGGCTTACAAATCAACAACCTTCGGGCTCAAGCCAGCAACCATAGTATCACTTAGAATGATCCTGCATTCAAGCTGGTGAGCCTGTCTCAAGCCTTTGTGTTTTGAACCTGGGCCCTCAGCATCCCAAGTAGATACTCTATCAGTGGAGTACCAGTCAAGCATGACTTGTGCAGTTCAGTGCCACTGCTTTTATATGTAATCAGTCATCAAGAGTCATACCTACCAATACTTTGCATCATCACTGAAAATACCAACACAGGTAACAAAAGCAATTAGCAGTTAGCATTAATATGGAAGTTATTTTGTTCTTATGAACCGACTGAAATGGTGTCTTGCTCCCACAGACGTTAACAAACTGCCTTTAGAAAATTGCTGTAAAGCACACTGTAAATGTAGTAATACATAATTTTGCATTTATATCATTGCTTAATAGTTTGTTTTATTCATAATAACCAACTTAAAATATTAACTTTAATTGATATAAATTGCTAATTCAATACTAGCACTTGATAGCATTTTCTGGAGGATAGAAAAACTTTAAGAATAAGAGAAATTGGAAAAATTTGTTTCACATCATTTTAGCTTTTGATACAGTTCAGCAAAAAGATTTCTATTACATTTCTAGAACAAAAAGTTTTTTCATGATTAAACTTATAATTTACCTGACACTCAGTATACCAAACAACAAATTTCAAGTTACAATTTTGCTCCTTTACATTGTGTGTTTTGAATCACTACAAATATTTTATTTCTTTGCTTTTTTTTTTCTAAGAAAAGTATAAACAGTATAAAAAACACTTTTATAAAATAGAATGTCAGTACAAATGAAACATACTTTGGACATAACCAAAATTAGCTTTTATAACTTCAGTATTACTTTACTGAAAAACAAAAGCTTTAACATATGTCACAGATATTGATATGTTAAATATAGAAATATGCCCTGGCCGGTTGGCTCAGCGGTAGAGTGTCGGCCTGGCGTGCAGGAGTCCCGGGTTCGATTCCCAGCCAGGGCACACAGGAGAAGCGCCCATCTGCTTCTCCATTCCTCTCCCTCTCCTTCCTCTCTGTCTCTCTCTTCCCCTCCTGCAGCCGAGGCTCCATTGGAGCAAAAGATGGCCCGGGCGCTGGGGATGGCTCTGTGGCCTCTGCCTTAGGTGCTAGGATGGCTCTGGATGCAACAGAGCGATGCCCCAGAGGGGCAGAGCATCGCCCCCTGGTGGGCGTGCCGGGTGGATCCCGGTCGGGCGCGTGCGGGAGTCTGTCTGACTGCCTCCCTATTTCCAGCTTCAGAAAAATGGAAAAAAATATATATATATAAATATATATAAATTTATTATAATATATATATAAATTATTATATAAGTATAGAAATATTTAAAGTCTTCTCTCTTGGTTCCCTGGAGCTGAGAATTGTAGCACGCACAGAGTGTTCTTTACTGTAATTGAAAATGATGGTTTACAATAAGAATTTGATAATCAATTATAAAATACAACTCCATGGTCAGACTTTATAGTACATCATCAAAGGAAAGTACTTGAAAGATGTGCATTACGTTTCAGATTCTAATTAATGTAGTTTATTGATCTTAACCTTGATGTATATATATAAAAGCTTTCATGGATTTGCTTTTAAAAAGAAGATGATTCTCAGAGATGATTTAGAAGAATATTTGCAAGTAAAATTATCTTATTTATTTTTATCTACAATATACCAATTAGAGCAGTATTCTCTGTTAAATATTCATAAACGGTGCATCCCTGAGTGATATTGAGAAATAGACAAGTGACAGGTTGATCTTGTACAACTATGCAATTAAAATAATTTACTCTGGCTGTTTTCATGGAATATAAAACCCATAACTTTAATTTTTATAATTTCAATTAGACTTCAAATTAATTGGTGAGAAATTTCTTTGTTCTTTTATATAGAAATAAAATAAGAATAATAAAAAAATATTTCATATGGAATTATAAAATATATTAGTAGTCAGTTCAACGCATATGTAATTTAAAGTACTCTTAAGAAGTGGAAAAATTAGTAATCTAGCATGTTCTTCTTACTTCTTTTACTTCTCAATCTAGATGCTTCTATAACTTGGGAAGTAATCTAAATATTATCTAGAAAAAGGAGTAGGTAGAAATTCAGAATTTGATGATAGTATATTGTAAGAAGTTATTAACAATAATCATATTATATTATTATTCTTTATCTTGTCTCATAACTTCTAAAACTTAGATATCAATAATATTTTCAAACACCGTATATATTTGACACTCTTTCTTCTATAATTTTCTTACATTAATTACTAACATACAATAAGCAGAAAGAAAATGTATGTCTAAATTTTTTACTTGAATTTTAATTACATGAAAACTTCCTATTAAATTTGTGACTAATTAGTTATTTTTATTATTTTTACAGCTGAGTAGTGAGATATACAAAGAAATGTAAAGACTCTGGTCAATGTATTTTATATATTAATTTAAATTTTTTTCCAACTTCATTAAAGTAAAATTGAGCCATAAAAATTTGTATGTATTGAAGGCATACAACATAGTAGTTTACCTATTAAATCTTTGTTGAACATCTGCTTGAAGCTAGATTTTGAAATGAGTTGGAGGTGGGCATAATGGGGTATTGTTACTCAACAGGTATAAAGTTTCAGTTTTGCAAAGTGAATAAATTCTAGAGTTCTTTTTTTTGTGCTTATAGTTAAGAACACTATATTATATTTTTTAAACATTTGTTAAGGCGATAGGTCTCATGTTAAATGTCTTTCCATAGATAAATTAAATGGGGTCTAAAAATGTCCTTGATTTTAGAATCATGGCAATGAACTAAAATATTTTATGAGGCTTTTGGGAAAAGTGGTACCATGAAGGACATTTCAAAGTGGATTGATGAATGAATGGAGGGTAATGAAATAGAAAACCACCCTAAAAGAACAGCTTAAAAAGAGAAGTTTAAATCCAAGAGTGCAGTACAAGGGATGTATTGTTCCACAATGCCAGCTTACTTTCTAAAATTAAATAGAAACATTAATAGTTTTAATAGATTAAACATAAACATATGTAGCACATCACATATAGGAAATTCTGGAACAGAAACTTTTGAGGGATAGAATATCAGATCATGACCTCTGACTTGTCAGGTTTTGTTTAACCCTATGTTTTAATCCTGCCAGTATATGCATTCAGTGGTTAAATTTAACAGCCTACATTAAAGAAGTCAATGTAATACCACTTTTACTATTCTTAATGGAGATTATATCTAATATGATTAGGATATCCTAGAGGAAATATTACTTCTAAGAGTAATTTAGTATTTTGTGGGTATTGATAAAGTACCATAATATTGAAATGATACATTATTGTAGCTCTGGGTACCTATCTAGATTTTTTAAAAATTTTATTTAATTATATTTTATTTATTTATTTTAATTAATTTATTTAGACAATTAAATTTAACAGGGTGACATTGGTCAATCAGAATACATACATTTAGAGAAAAGCTCTCCACATCATTTAGACAGTCGATTATGCTATATACCCATCACCCATTCAAATCATCCTCTGTCACCCTATATTTTTTCTCTCTTTAAGCCCTTCCCTTTCCTCTCACACTCCTCTCTCTCTTCTCTTCCCCTTTCCCTGGTAACCACTGCACTTTTATCTATGTCCATGAGTCTCAATTTTGTTTTCCACTTATGTGTGGAATTGTAAAGTTCTTGGCTTTTTCTGATTTACTTATTTCACTCAGTATAATGTTACCAAGGTCCATCCCTGTTGTCATAAATGATACTATGTCATCATTTCTTATGTAGAGTTTTCATTTTAGTCATGTAATTATTGACTATATTTCTAAAATATGGAAATTTATGTGGTATTTCCAAAGCTGATACACACATTTATGCAAATGTGAACCTGTATGTATATATTTATATGCAAACTTTTGGAGTATCTCTTAGATCTAACAGTATTTTCTATCACCTCTTTATCTGTGAGGTACATATCATAGGCATTAATTTTTAAAAATCATTTGGGGACAAATATTATTTTTAGTAAGTTGCCTGATATCAAATGTGTAAAATTTTGTTTTGGTATTCAATTTCACTTCACCTTTATTAAGATTTACCCCATTATTTTCTCTTTTATAACTTGCAAATTAGGTATTATTTTTTAGAAGAAAATCAACAGTGGTCTCTATATAATAAAGTACAATAACGGAAGAACTTTAAAATATACATATTGTATTTTATGACACAGTAGGACATGAAAAGGTTGGACTAGACAGTCAGGATAAATGGTAAGGAAATAAGGTGTGATACTGACTGTTGGGACAAACTGGTCTGGGCTAGCTGTCACACTATATACATAGCAAGCAATTGTTTATTTTGTTTGAATTTTAAATTTTATAAACTCGAAGGAATTCAAACCAAGTAGCATAATATAGTATCTGGAGTTGATAAAACCATGCTAAGCATGGCTTATCTAGGAAAATATTTGGCATAGGTAAATCTAATAGAAAAATGGGATAAATTGTACCCATGGCATAATAGTGACAAAGGCTGTGAGAGCAGTTGCTGCCTCTCAGCAGTTAGCAGAAGCCTTGTTACCAAGCTAGATTTCAAGAACAAGACTCAAGTTTCTGAGCATTGGGGAATGTTCAGATTTATCAGAGGCTCCAACTTTAGAATTATATAGTGTTAATAAAAGGCATTAGCTCAGGTATATAAGACAGGAATTTAGTATCATAATTGGTACCAAAAGTCCTCAAAGTTGGGAAAGTGAACAGAGCTAGAAACATACCCATATTATCAAAATTGAACTAAATAATTATTTATTATTTACAGATAAAATAAAAACTTCTAAGCGACATAATTTGTCTTGTTTGTTAGTCTTACTGGTCCACTGAGGACTTTAATGGAGTTTTCCTAGGGGACTGAAAATTTATAACGAATTCTGATAGCATAGACTCTGAGACAGACTGTTCTTACTCATAATTCTGAGGTGAAAGACTGCGTGACATTTTATACTTTTGGTTTTGGTAGAAACTTGAGTGTAGTGGGTGAATCCTATTAATTACCTGATGGTGAACATAAATAAAATGGTGTCTCGCAAACAGAAAGTTAGTAAGTGTCGTTTACAATTCTGCACATTCTCCCATCTTCCTCCTGGAGAAAAAGTTAATAGTGAGCTTTAATTTATTTCAGTGCTCAAAGAGAAGTTACAGTAAGCAAAACTGAAGATAAATATTCTATACAAAGATACAAACTAATTTTTTAGCCATCCACTAATATATGAAAACTATAAATTCTGATATAATCATTTTAGAACAAGTGATAAAAGTGGCTATCAGAAGTAAGTATCTAGTTTTTCTATGGGTTAAAAGATTCTTGGATGATTCTTAAGGAAGAAAATAAAAATAACAACTAAGATCAATGGTATCACCTTTACCATTACTTACTGCAAGTAAACAGAAAGACAAGTGATATTTATGCTTATTCAGTTTGATGTTTAGCGATAAGAACTGGGAATTGGCATATTTTACAAAATAGCACAGTATTGTATTTACTCTTATTCTTGTAACAAATTGCTACAAACTTAGTTGCTTTACACAAAGACATTTTATTATTGTATTCTTGAGTTAAGAATTAAAAACTGGCTTTACAAGATTAAAATCAAGGTTATGGCATGAATGTGTTCCTTCTGGAAGCTCTAAGAGAAAATCCATTCCCTTGCTTTTTCCAGATTCTAGAGCAGTGGTAGACAACCTGGTCCCTACTGCCCACTAGTGGGTGTTCCAGCTTTCATGGTGGGCAGTAGTGGAGCAACCAAAGTATAAATAAAAAGATAGATTTAACTGTAGTAAGTTGTTTTATAAAGATTTGTTCTGCCAAACAGTGAAAATCTGACATAAAGTACTTGGTAAGTAATTATTATTATATGCTTTAACTTGCTATAACTCTGCTTTATAAATTTTATAAAGTAAAGTTACTTCCCTACTGTATAAATCACCATTACTGTGGGACTGGTGGGCGGTTAGAAAATTTTACTACTAACAGAGATACAAAAGTGGGCGGTAGGTATAAAAAGGTTGATTACCCCTGTTCTAGAGGCTTCCTGAAGTTCTTGGCTTGTGTCCTTTTCTTACATCTTCAAAGCCAGAAAGTTAGCATCTTCAAATTTCTCCTTCATTCTGCTTCTGTTCTCACATCTCTTTCTATGACACTGTTAAGGACCCTTATAATAACATTGGTCCAACTCAGATAATCCAGGATAATATTCCTATCCCAAGGTCATTAATTTAATATTATCTGCAAAGTCCTTTTGTTATGTAAAGCAACATATTCACAAATTCAAGGATGAAGTAAGCTACAGACATCTTGGAAGAAGCATTGTTTGTGCTTACTACAAGTAGTATATTTCTTTTCCATTCCAAAAATAAAAATTTCCCTATCTTATTAAAAACATGAAGGGTGAAAGATTTTATGAATTCCAACACTTATTTAATGAAACCTCCTTAACAAGATCCTCATTATCACTTTTTCCTTGACTACCTAAATCTTCTTTTTGTCTCCATTCCTTCTTAGCACCCCATTGACATCTTCTTAGCATATGTCTATTAGCACTTTACAGATATATAAAAACATATAATCATATATTTATTGTAGAAATATATATAGTAGAAATATATACATATATATGTGTATATATATGTATATATGTATGTGTGTATATATATATATATATATATTCTCGATGTCTTAGCTGATTTCAAAGCAAAGTAAGTATTAGTTACTTAAGCTTTGGAAGAAAAGTATTTCAAAGACAAAAATATGTAGCCTGATAGGCAAACAACATTTTTCTCTCCTCGTTAACATCTCATTATAATTTGCATTAATTTTCTTTCAAACCATGACAGATACTAAATGCTAATTATATATATTCTAACAGTCAATAGTTAAAGTTACTAATTTTATTTTGGTTTGTTTTTTTGGGGTTTTTTTGGATTTTTCTGAAGCTGGAAACGGGGAGAGACAGTCAGACAGACTCCCGTATGCGCCCAACCGGGATCCACCCAGCACGCCCACCAGGGGCGACGCTCTGCCCTGACCAGAGCCACTCTAGCACCTGGGGCAGAGGCCAAGGAGCCATCCCCAGCGCCCGGGCCATCTTTGCTCCAATGGAGCCTTGGCTGCGGGAGGGGAAGAGAGAGACAGAGAGGAAGGAGGGGGGGGGTGGAGAAGCAAATGGGCGCTTCTCCTATGTGCCCTGGCCGGGAATCAAACCCGGGTCCCCCGCACGCCGGGCCGATGCTCTACCGCTGAGCCAACCAGCCAGGGCCTAAAGTTACTAATTTTTGAATCAAACAACATGTTAATAGGTTACTCCAGAATATTTGGGTGTATACTGAGTACCTAGTACCGTAACTAGGGCATTTGTTACATTTAACATTATTTAAAAGCAAAATAAATAAATAAAGATGTGTTATATAACTTTGGAGTGATAACTAAATTTAAAAAAAGATCATAAATAAATATAATGTTTTATAAAGAGAATATAAATTAATTTATAGACAAAAGGTAGATCTGTTCTTTGGTTATTTTAATTATGATAGACTTTGCACCCTAAATGCAACCTTCTGCTAACAATATGACATCTGAAATTAGGCAATGTACGTAAAAATAAAATAAGAAAAAATACTTTTGACATATTGTGGGAGACAGGCTGCAAGCTGACAAAGTCCTTATAGACTAAGGCAGTGGTTCTCAAACTTCTTGAAGTTGGGGCTCATTTAAAACCCTACAAATAATTGTAGGAGCACTTTATACAAATTTCTGAGAAATATATTATAATAAGTCAAATATTACAGAAAAAATATAAAGTC
This sequence comes from Saccopteryx bilineata, assembly GCF_036850765.1. Taxonomy (NCBI): domain Eukaryota; kingdom Metazoa; phylum Chordata; class Mammalia; order Chiroptera; family Emballonuridae; genus Saccopteryx; species Saccopteryx bilineata. The sequence goes on along the minus strand of NC_089495.1, from coordinate 95,499,117 downwards.
TAAGCTTGCTTTTATGGTAATTAAACAAAATAAATATGACAAAATTTATTTTGACATTAAAAAACATTTTTATGTTACAGTTTTTGAGTTATGCTTTTTAGAATTCGTAAAAAAGAGGTGTTAAAAACTAAAAAAAAAACAACAAAAAGTTATCTTTTTATATGTAAGATTTAGTAAATTCAGCAAGTCCTGGCTAAAATGTGTTAAGTTTTCCATTCTTGTGTTTATGAGAAACATGAGCCTGATGTGTCCTAGTGATTTCTTTAATATTTGGGCATATATTTGAAAGGCAAACTCTCATTTCCTCATCAATACATTGAAGAATTCCTCTCTTTTTACTCTTAATTGTGTTGAGGGTAGAAAATCCTAATTCACATAAATAGGATGTTGAAAATTGTAGTAAAATGTTCAAAGCTTTTTTAGATATTACCACATATTCTTCTTTTATAGAAATCCAAAAGGCTTCAAGAGATGATTCTTTATATTTAATAATCAATCCAAGACCCCCACCATATATATCATCTTAACTTTACACCAAACAAAGGACAGAAGAAACTTTCCTCCAGTCTTTCTGGAGAACATGGCGGGTAATGTAAACAATCCAGCATCACAGCTTAACAGCCTTTTGCAACCTAATCAGGCAAGTGTGGTGGGAGGTTGGGCAGACTGTCAGCTTACAGCAAATTCCCCACACCTCTGTCCCCCCAAAATCTACATTCCAAAAACCCTGTTGTTTTTTGGTCCCCAACAGGCACATATTTCTCTAGAATACTATAGGGCGCACCTGGAAATTTTCTAGGGTGCACCAGTGCGCCCTGGTGCACACTTTGAGAACCACTGGCTTAGTTTAAGACTAAGCTTTTCCCCATACCCTATTAAGACTAAGATCTTCCCACATCCTTCTAAGACTAAGATCTTCCCCATACCATTGACTGTTGCATGGTGGAGAGTAGTGCACTCTTATGAGGATTCCCATTTATGCTTCAGATGTGTGACTTTGTATCAGAAACTTCCATATTTGCATATGGCTCTGCACTATATAGTAAAGCAGACCAGGGGCTTTGCTTTTGCTCTGGTTTGCTATCAGCTTGCTGATACTTCCCAACCCCATCCTTTTTCTCTCTGAGTTTCTATCTTCATTCCTCACAGTTCTCACTCAGGTCCGGACAATTACGAGTCACGTTGGCCTGTGGTAACATATTGCCTATTTATTATGCTTTATAGATGTGGACATATTTGCTTTTCTTCTCAATTCATCTGCAAATAATGTTATGCCTTAATACTTTTCTGACATAATGTCTTTGTGTCCAAAGGCACAGGAAACACAAATTGGTTTTTATCCCATATATGAACTGTGTAAACAAATTTACCTATATCTGGAACCAAAATTAATGAAGATGGATGAATAACAAGAGGTGTTGTGAGTCAAACAAAGTATTCAAAAATATTAATTAAAAGAACTATTTGGGCAAAACAAAACAAAAACATTTATGTCCATTAGAAGAGATAAAAGCCTGCTGTTAGAAAATTTAAGATTCTAAGGAAGGAATATTTGTTTTGTTCATATGCATTTCCCATTCAGAATTACTCAAGTGTCATTAGCTTACTCACACATACTTACTCAAGCTTACAACTGAGTTTCTCAGATACCTGTTCACTATGTCCAAGCTCATATATTTTCTCATATCATATCGACATTACTGATGATCTCTCGTCTATCTGAGTCAGTGTCTCAAAAATGTGCTGAAGTTTTTCATATTCAGATGACACCCTGCTGTTAATGCCATTGATGTTCTTTTATATTATTTATTTATTTATTTATTTATTTTAATGAGAAAATGGAAACAAAGAAAGTAGAGGTTCTCATTAGTTCTAAAATGTTCTTGGGCTATGAGTACTCTTTGTTTTTGAATATCTAGTTCTTTTTTGCAACTCAGGAAAATGTTATACTTTTACATCATTATAATGCTGATTTTGTTCTAATTCTTCTAGCTTATGCATAAAAAAAATGTCATTTGTAAGATTATTTTCATTCAGTCTATATCTATTTTCATTCAGTTATTTGTATCTATTATTTTACCCACAACCATTTCTTTTCTGCATCTTTGTTAGAAATCTCCATGAATTAAAATTGTTTTCAGTTCATTGAGTAAATTATCTACATTAAATTATTAAAACATAATCTACATAAACCAGAATCTAAATTTCTAATATACTTATTGCTCAATAATTTTTCCATCATCGACAATAGTGAGGGCTTTATAAGCACTTGCCAGTTAAATAAATATATATGCATAGAGTTGTCCTTATTCTTTAATTTTTTGTTTCTTTAAAAATATATTCTCTTTTTTTATTTTCTGACCTTTTAATAGATGCTATTTCTCTTTGCATCTTACACTTAATTTACTAAGTTAATGAATATTTTCAATCACATTTATTTTTGTGTCATTTTTTTATTTATATACTGAATATATTTATGCTTCATTTGCATCTTTTTTAAATATAGTGATAATATGTCTGGTATTCTAAATGGGGAATTTTATTTTATTTAAGATTTTGAAATGAAAAAATATATATTATACACTTAATAAAATATATATTTTTTCATTTATTTTGATGCAGACTGAATTTATTTTGCTCTATAACTACAAATTTCAAATTCTGTAAGCACTGAAATAGTTTTTAAAAATAATATAATCTATAAAACACTAATTACAGCTATAAAAAATATGTGAGAATAAACAGTGATAGGATTCAAATAATTTAGTAACCAGTTCTCTGCCCTAATGGCCATTTTAAGTATAAAAGAAATATACCAAAATGTAGTTTATTATTTCATGTATTTAATACTTAAATAAGGCCTGACCAGGTGGTGGCGCAGTGGATAGGGCATCCGAATGGGATGCAGAGAACCCAGGTTCATCTGGTTTGAGCAAAGCTCACCAGCTTGGACCCAAGATTGCTGGCTTGAGCAAGGGGTTATTCAGTCTCCTGTAGCCTCATGGTCAAGGCACATACGAGAAAACAATCAATGAACAACTAAAGTGCCATAATGAAAAATTGATGCTTCTCATTTCTCTCCCTTCCTGTCTGTCACTATCCCTCTCTCTGACTCTCTCTCTGTCTCTGCAAAACAAAAACAAACAAACAAAAAACCTGAAATAAGAACAATAAAAGAGGTACACAAAATAAGATCATGTTATAAAAAAATTTTAAATATTAATGAAAAAATTTTAAATACCTGACAAAAAATTAATTTAACTGTTATTTAAGATATTTCCATATTGCTTCTTGTTTGGCATCCTCACTTCCTACTGAAGTAACAAATGTGAGGTAATTAAAATGCAATATTTCATCAAAGACATAATAAGTTTTATTAAATGAATAAGTAAATATTACAAACATAGTTACGTCAAAATTTTTTCACCTATGGATGGACTGAACATTACTATGGGCGCTTAGAATACGCTGTTGCGCAGATAAATGTTAAAACAAAGTAAGGAATGTAAATTTGTGATTTCTACATTGGGCAGCTGCCCAGATGCCCACCTTAGAGAGAACCCTGATTACAAGTGCCATTTTAACAACCGGTTCACCAAACTCAATAAAAATTAGGTGCCGGTTTGGCCAAACCAGTGCAAACTGGCTGAAACCCACCACTGGTAATAAACTTTAACTACAAATTTACCGAAACCAAAATTCATGTCATGAGATTGAAACGTTGCATCTGTTTACAGAAAATTATTCCAGAAAGCAAGGAATATTGTGTTAAGAAACACTAGTTAAAACACATACTTTTTTTTTTTTCTTACATACAAATGATATCAATTTTGCCCTGGCCTTTTGGCTCAGTGGTAGAGCATTACCGTGTGTTTTGCAGTCCCGTGTTTGCTTCTCTCTCTCTCTCTCTTTCTCTTTCCCTCTTGCATTCATGGCTCAATTGATTGAAGTGCATCGCCCATGACGCTGAGCATGCCTCAGGCCTTAAAAATAACTCAGTTGTGAGCATGGCCCCAGATGGGCAGAGCATCAGTCCCAGACAGGGATTGCCAGGTGGATCCCAGTCAAGGTTCATGCAGGAGTCTATCTCTCCTCCTCTCACTTGGAAGAAATGGGGAAAAAAGTTTTCTAAAGTTCTTATGTTAATTGTAAAATTTATGTAAATTTATTTATCATATTAGTCCAAGATAGCTTAAATATGACAAAATTACCTTAATTTATAATGTGTAGAGATTACAGAACTTTTATTTGTATTTATGACCTCTAACAAGACAGAAAAGAGAAATTATGTGTTGTAAAATATTTCATGTCTATAAAATTGCGTTTAAATAAAGTTGTGAAAATAAGGATTAAAATTATCTTTGCACTTTGCAAATTACAATCAAAGAAGAAAGAAAAACCTATAGTTATATTTATATCTTTAAAATATAAAATACTGTAGGCCCTGGCCGGTTGGCTCAGTGGTAGAGCATCGGCCTGGCGTGCAGAACTCCTGGGTTCGATTCCCAGCCAGGGCACACAGAAGAAGCACCCATCTGCTTCTCCACCCCTCCCCCTCTCCTTCCTCTCTGTCTCTCTTCCCCTCCCGCAGCCAAGGCTCCCTTGGAGCAAAGATGGCCCGGGTGCTGGGGATGGCTCCATGGCCTCTGCCTCAAGTGCTAGAGTAGCTCTGGTCACAACAGAGCAACTCCCCTTATGGGCAGAGCATCGCCCCCTGGTGGGCGTGCCGGGTGGATCCCGGTCAGGTGCATGCGGGAGTCTGTCTGACTGCCTCCCCGTTTCCAGCTTCAGAAAAATACAAAAAAATAAAAAATAAATAAATAAATAAAAATAAAATACTGTATATCCAATATTTAGCTGTGGTTACTGTAAGCCATTAAACTAAAACTAAATTAAATAATAAAATTCAAAATCCATGTATTGTTACAAGACAGTTATTTTTCAGTTATTTTAGAAACATTTTCTAAAATTTTAGAGACATGTTTTAGTAAAGTAAATTGTTGACATCTTTTTTTTTATTACATTAGAGCACCAACTGATCCTTTGTATTCTTAGAAAGACTTGGGTCTTGCATGGCAAAAGGACAAGTTTAAATTTTATTGCATTGGCTGAAATATTATTATATTATTTTCAACATCTTTCTACAAAGATCCACTGTTGACATTTGTAAGAACTTCACGGTAACACTCTTGGTTGTCACCTGTGATCAATATAAGTTAGTCAACAGTATATTTTACAAGATTGATATATTTTTATGCATGAACCTTCTCATTTCTGTTACTTATCACTAATGGACTTATATACAGCAAATATATCAGTATATTGAAGATGATAAAATATAGATTTCTTAATAAAATAGTCTCCTAGTATATTTTATAGGTGTAGAAATGTACCGGAAAAAATAGACAAAGGAATTATCTAAAAAGTATTGCTTAAAATGGTATAAAATTTTGACCATTTTGATAAGAAAACTTGAAGTATAGAATTGCCTCTTTCAAAGTGTGTGAAAATTCCTAGTTATTTATGAATATTTGAAGTTATTTTCTACATTTCTTGTTAATTGCTTGTGACAGCCAAGAGTTAAAATATGGGTATCGTATTACATAATGTAGGAGAACAGCTGCAACACAGTCTGTTTCTGCTGATGCTCTTGACAATGTGTCTCCTGATGCCCTAAAAACAGCTTCTCCCTGCCTGGCTGTTACTTCACACCCTCAAATTCCAACAATTGACCTACTGAAATATTTAAGTGCCACATTGAGAAAAATCCATTTCCACCCATCTCATGGAGATAGCAAGACAAATATAAGTGAGGGTAGAAAAAAAGCAAATTACTGACATTATGATTATCTTGGTTTCTTGAGAACACCTCCAAAAATTTCACTTTTTGAACAAACATGTATTAATTCTGTCCATGTAAAATTAATGTAGGAAAATTGTTCAAGTTATTCAAAAAATAAAAGAATTATAGAAAATCAATAAAATATATTGCGATGATAAACAAATAAAAAGTAAATTTAATTGCAGTATAACTAGTAATTCCTCTATTAAAATCATGAACACCAGTGACAGAAAAACCTTTGAAGACATTTTGTTTGTTTCCTGGAAACTTCCAGGTTAGCCCCTAAAGTATATTAACAGTATTTTTTTCTAGACAGATTTCACATGATTTGAGCCAGGGATCATTTCTTACTATACCAACATAAATTCTTCCACAGATTAATATGAGAATCAGTATTTGCAACGAGCCTCTGCTAGAGAGAACTAGTAGTTTCTGAAATAATTTCCCAGGGGAAATGTTTGTACCCAACAGCTTTAGTCATTTTAAACTGATCTAGACAAAACTCTTAATCTACCATAGGAAATGTCACTGCTTGATGAAGTATGAGCTCTGTGACCACAAATGTCTGTCAATTTAAAAGACCCTATGATTGCATATAGATAAATCTTGATCAAGTATTTTTAAATCTTTGAAGAAAGCAGATAAAATCAAATAAATAATAGAAAAAATTTATTTTCTATTTTTTATCAAATTTATTGAGGTGACACTGTTTAATTGGTGTGCACAATTCCACAACACATCATCTACACACTGTATTGTGTGTTCACTGACCCAAATCAAGTCCCTCCATCATTATTTATTCTCCCTTTTTTACCTCCTTATAACTTATTACCCCCAGTAATCACAGCCTTTGTATACACATCTATTTCTCAGCACATTAATATAGCAAGGTAAAACTATTGAATCAAAACGTGTTTAGGTGTATAGAAATCTTCTGTATGAGTACTTTTACTCATAATTAAGAAATGAGTGAACATCTTCTGGTAACATGCTATTTATATGCTTACGTAAATAAATGTCAAGACAGTGTGAAAATTTGCTCAATTACTTGGAAAGGATAGCTCGGTACAAAAGAAGTAGAAAACACTACACCTAAGTAAAATAAAAAAAAATGTAAAACTTAAGAAATTAAATAGGGTTGGGAAACCGTGAGCAAAAATGTTCATTCTAAATAGAGACAGCTGAAGGCACAAAATGAAGAGGATAATACTAGCATTTTAACAGTACTTAAATATATATTAACCTTTTTAATTTTCATAGAATGCAACATCAGAGAGTATCTATAACCAATCAGTTTGTGATTTAATAGAGAAACTTCATGACACAAATAAAATGTCTAAGAAATCTGAAAACATTATCTTGCTAAATATGTGTAAAGAGGACTTTTCACTTATGAATGAAATAATGACTTCATAATAGAAACCTGTTGCATATAAAAAAGTGCTTTGCTTACACCGGCTCTTCCTTTAGAACCGTGCCTGTTTTCATCTTTACGTCCTCTTTTTGGAACAGCTACTTTCCCTTCACTTAGTAATTTTTACTTTTGATGTTTTTTTTTAATACAATTTTTGAGTAATTAGTTTTCCCTTATACTGTATTTAATCATCCGCAAATTGTATTTCTATTTTCTTTTGACGTTTTTTTCATTGTTTACAATTTTTGGCTATTTGGAGGAAATTTCTATGTTCATAATTGTACAAATATTTATCTGAGAAAATTGTCTTTTGAATATATTCCTTTGACTAGAATTACTGCACATTAGTGTATGCTTGTGCTTTACTTTATAAGAAGTTTCCTATTTGATTTTGCCACTTTACACTCACATCAACAATAAGTAACTGCCCATGAGTATTTCATGTTAACACTTGATTTTTTAAGTAAAATATCAATAATAAAAGAAAATATATATAAATTAGACTTTCCTATATATATATATAAAATATATATATTTAAATCTAATTATCAAATGGTACTTTTAAGACACTGGAATGCATGCAAGTACTGAAAATACTTGCAATACAAATATCACAAAGGGCTTTAGGATATATAAAAACCTTATATATTAATAAAACAAATATTCCAATTTAATGAGAAAAGAAGGATACATATAGGACAGGCATATAAAATGTGCTCATTGCCCTGGCTGATTGGCTCAGAGATAGAGCCTCGGCCTGGCCTGTGGAAGTCCTGAGTTTGATTCCCAGCGAGGACACTCAGAAAAAACGCTTATGTGCATCTACACCCACCCCCCTCTCTTTTCTCTCTGTTTTTTTTTTCTTCCCCTCCCGCAGCCAATACTCCACTGGAGCAAAGTTGGCCCCCAGTGCTGAAGACAGCTCCATGGCTTCCATCCACCCAGGCACTAGAATGGCTCCAGTTGCAGATAGGCAGAGCATCGCCCCTTGGTGGGCATGCTGGGTGGATCCTAGTCAAGCATATGCGGGAGTCTTTCTGCCTCCCGGCTTCTCACTTCAGAAAAATATCGATTAAAAAAAGAGAGAGAGAGAGAGAGAGAGAGAGAGAGAGAGAGAAATGTAGTCATTGACCAACAGAAACACTTTTTTAAAAATTTAAATCATAAGGAGATGGGAATGTATATCCACTAGGAAGACTAACATTTCAAAAGCAGAATAAATCATTTTAATGTTCAAATAAAAAAATAACTTTTAATTATGTGGTAATGTGCATAGATTGTATTTTCAGTTATTTAAAAAAATAACTTTAGAAGACATATATTTCACAAATCTACCAAAATAATAAACTATTCCCTGGTAGGTTGGCTCAGTGATAGAGCATTGGCACCGGACGTGGAAGTCCAGTCCTCGATTTGATTTCTGGTCAGTGCACACCGGAGAAACACCCATTGGCTTCTCCACTCTTTCCCATCTCCTTTCTCTCTACCTCTTTCTTCTTCTCTTGCAGCCAAGGCTTCATTAGAGTGGGTTTGGCCTGGGCGCTGAGGATGTCTCATGGCCTCCACCTCAGGCACTAGAATAGTTCCGGTTGCAGCGGAACTGTGCCCCAGATGGGTAAAGCATTGCACCCTAGTACGCATACTGGGTGGATCCCAGTCGGGGACATGAGGGAGTCTGTCTCTCTGGCTCCTCCCTTCTCACTTAAGAAAAATAAAATAAAAATAAATAAAGAAAAGAAAATTAAGAAATATAAACTATTTTTCCATAGATAATTATTTCACAATTAATAGTAATTTTGAGCCTTCTTTTATTCTTAGAAGGATGCAAATTTATATAAGAAATTCTATCACAAAGCTGATATAAGGATTAAGGGATATAATGTCCTCTCGTTTTGACCTTCACCAAGTTCTGAGATGAAAAATTTTTGTTGTCGACTCCGGTGATGATAGGTGTGGTGGGGAAATGGATGATTTCTCTTTTGCCACATCCTCTGAATGTAACGCTTTGGGGATTCAGCTTTATGGGGGTAAAAGGATAATCTCTTTTTAGTTTTTATAATGGTCTAAGGATTGAGCTCTGTGCTATCCTGACTGGAATATAAACATTTTGAGATATCCTCTCTATTTTACTGAAATCACTGTTTAAATTAAGGGTCAGCATTGGGTTCAGACTCCAAACTGCTTATAATAGTTTTGCCTTCTTGGGTGATTCTGTCTGATATTCTCAGGAAAATCTCTCTTGGAGAAGAAAGAAACAATCTAAACACATCTATTTCAGTTGGTTGTGCCTTACATGATTTGTATTGCTTCTCCTGATACACCCACTCCTGCCTGATGCTGATTTTTATTTAATAAATGCTAATTAAAGAGCTTTTTCTGGAGCATAATCCACTACTATCTAGAATGCAAGGTTATTGTTCAATTATCTCATCTTTTTACTTTCTATAGTAACTTCTCAGTGCATCCCATTTATTATATCTAGCCCAAAACTTTAAAGATATCAATTTCTGCTTTTCTTGATTTGTGGCTTTCCCCATATTATTAAATCTCTTTGATTATTCAGTTTGGCTTACATAAATCAATTGTGAATAAAGCGTTCTTATTCATGTGATTTACTTTTAAGAAAATTATATTACATGAAATAATTGCTGTTGCATAAAAAAAATTTGACTTCTCTAAATGTGCACTTGACTTTTGTAATGAAATCTACTTTTTTTGGATTTTGGTATTTCTAAACTTGTGCAATTGCTGTTTTTATATGTGGATGCAAACCTAAAATTATATCTATTTAGAATTAAATGCTGTTAATAACTAGTTAAGTTAAAGTAATACCTTTTATAGAAAATATGAATTCTTTTGGACTATGAAATGGAGATTTCTTATCAAGTACTTTTACAGAAATGTAGAAACAGTTTGACTTCTCTTTGACACAGTAGAAAAGCATTTGTTATTTAATGTAATGTGAATCTGGCATAAACAATGTTTAATATAAAATAAAGATAGGGTTTTTTTAAGAACGTTCACTTTTTATATGTTCTGGTGTCAGTTTTCCCTATATTGTTTTGTTTATGTTTAAATTTAAGCTTCTACTTTTTCTCAGTTTTATAAAATCAATCAATGTTTCATAAATTCCTTTAGAATTTAGTAATAAAAATGCTAAAAAGTTAATAGCATTATCATGATAGCTTTATATTTAGATAATGAAAACCTTTTCCAGATAGTAGCTATAACAACCTATCATTGATAGCTCATTAAACAGTCAGAGATTATTAGCCATTAGCTCTCTGCTAATTTGTTTCATTGTTTTGTTTGTACTATCTTATTAGTATTTTGACTCTTTTCCTTTCCTTTGATATTTTTTATTCTATATATTTATTCAATTTGAAACAACATTTTACTTGAAATAAACTTTAAGCTAGCAGTTCTCAATATGTTCATCTCACAAAGACATACTCCTACCTTAATTCTTCCTTACTTGAGAATCAGCATTTTCTCCTGTAATTAATAAACTCTGATAAGAAATAAAATATATTTTGTCAACATTAATTTTCATGTGCCTAGCAAATGCTTTTGAGCCTTCCTAAAATAAAACTTTGAAATTCTAACACTCCAGGTGATTTGTACTTCAAACTTATATAATTTAATTGAGGAAATACTAACCCTTAAAATTACATTAATATTTTAATTACTATTACCCTACCTAAATTAAATATGTAGTTAAATCTAAGCATTTTAAAATAAACAAAAATATTTGACTAAGATGTCTTCCTTGAGCCCTGGTCATTTGGCTCAGCAGTAGAGCATCCGCCCTGCATGTGGAAGTCTTGAGTTTAATTCCTGGCCAGGGAACACAGAAGAAGTGCCCATCTGCTTCTCCACCCCTCCCCCTCCCCTTCCTCTCTGTCTCTCTCTTCCCTTCCTGCAGCTAAGACTCCATTGGAGCAAAGATGGCCTTGGGTGTTGAGGATGGCTCAATAGCCTCTGCCTCAGGTGCCTGAATGGCTCTAATTGCAGCAGAGCAATGTCCCAGAAGGGCCGAGCATCGCCCCCTGGTGGGTATGCTTGGTAGATCCTGGTCAGGTGCATGTGGGAGTCTGTCTGTTTGCCTGCCTCTCCCTGGGTCCTCGCTTCAGGGAAAAAAAATGTCTTCCTTGAAATTTTCTTTTTTCTAAATGCAAAAATACTATCTATAATATTATGACTCACTGTTAATAATGAATATTTAGTAAATAATATTTTGTTTGGGATTTAATAAAAATGTTTATTCTTCAAATATATGTTATTTTAAAAACTATACAGGCAAGAGACCTGAAGATGGTAGTGGAGTAGGCGGATGCATAGACTCCCAGCTCTCACCACCAAACTGGAATACAAATCAATTTAGGAAAAATCAGCATGAAAAACAAACTTCGGACTATAAGAACAGCTCTCAAAAACCAAGGAGCAAAGAAGAAGCCACAAAAAACCTGGTAGGGAGCGCCTGAATCTCCCCTGCTTACAGGAACAGAGGGAGGGGTGAGGCTGAAAGCTCAGAGGGGATCTCACTCCAGGGAAAATAGCAGAAAATACTGCTCACAGCCACTTGCCTGGCGACCAGGGAGCGAGGTGTTTTGAAAAGGCCAGCTTATCCCCCAAGTGGAAAGCAGAGAGAGAGAAAGATAGACTATGAGGGGCAAAGGAATGCAGGAGACAACCTAAAAAAGCTGACTCATCTGTGCTGGAGATGGCCATAGCTGGGGGAGGTACTGATCCTTCCACAAAACAGTACTGAGTTGCTTCCCAATCAGAGAGCTCCAGACATCTCTCCAGCTCCAATCAGCACAACAAGACACAGCTGAAAACAAGAAGTGGGGAAGAGGGGCAGTAATTCAGGTCTCCATGGAGATCTGAGATACACCTCCCCCTACTGAAGTTGAGAGAACACCCTGCCCCCAGAGAGATTAGTTGGTGGAAAAGGCCTTCAGAGTCTCAGGTTATACCCATTGCATTCCTGGATACAGTTTCAAGAAAGCCCCCTGCTGAGATCAGTAAACAAGACTATCACCTGTTAAGAAAACAAACAAATCAAGACTTCAAAGCTTCCCAAATCAGAAAGTAGATTACAAATAATAGCTGATACCAACCCAAGAAGACCTAGAAATAACACAATTGAAAACTGGAGGCAGACAACACCAAGCCTAGACTCAACCAACTCTACAAACAAAACACCCAAACACAGATAATGAGAAGACAAAGAAGTGCAATCCAAATAAAACCAAAAGAGAAACCTTCAGGAGATGAACTGAGTGATATGGAAGTAATCAAACTTCCAGATGCGGAGTTCAAAATAATGATTGTAAGGATGCTTAGGAATCTTAGAACAAAAATGGATGGTCATTATGAACACCTTAATAAAGAAATAGCGAATATAAAAAAGGATATTGAAATATTAAAAAAGAATCAGTTTGAGATGACAAATACAATATCAGAAATAAAGTCCACAATCGAAGGAATTGAAAACAGGATGAATAGAGATGAGGATCGAATCAGCAAATTGGAGGACAACTGGAATGAAGGCATGAAAGTAGAGAAGAAAAAAGAAAAGAGACTCAAAAAAGACTGAGGAAACTCTTAGAGAGCTCTGTGACAACATGAAGAGAAATAACATTCGCATCATAGGGGTTCCAGAAGAAGAAGAGAAAGAACAAGAAAGAGAGACTTTGTTCAATCGTATCATAGCTGAAAACTTCCCTAAATTAATGCAGGAGAAACTCTTACAAGTTCAAGAGGCACAGAGAACTCATTAAAGAGAAACCCAAAGAAACCTACACCAAGACACATCATAATTAAAATACCAAAGCTAAGTGATAAAGAAAAAATATTAAAAGCTGCTAGAGAAAAAAAAGTTATCACCTACAAAGGAGCCCCCATAAGGATGACATCTGACTTCTCAACAGAAACAATTGAGGCCAGAAGGGAATGGCAAGAAATATTCAAAGTAATGCAGAACAAGAACCTACAACCAAGACTACTTTATCCAGCAAGGCTATCATTTAAAATCAAAGGAGAAATAAAAAGCTTCCCAGACAAAAAACAACTCAAGGAATTTATTACAACCAAACGAATGCTCCAGGAAATGTTAAGAGGCCTGTTGTAAACAGATCAAAATGGGAAAAGAATATAGCAAAAAAGGAATACACCTTTCAAGAAGAAAATGGCATTAAACAACTACATATCAATAATAACCTTAAATGTAAATGGATTAAATAAGCCAATCAAAAGACATAGGGTAGCTGCATGGATAAGAAAATAAGACCCGTACATATGCTGTCTACAAGAGACACACCTTAAAACAAAAGATGCACAGAGTTTGAAGGTAAAAGGATGGAAAAAAAACATTTCATGCAAATGGAAATGAAAAAAAAGCTGGGGTAGCAATACTTATATCAGACAAAATGGACTTTAAAACAAAGGATATAGTAAGAGAAAAAGAAGGCTACTACATAATGATAAAAGGAGTAATCCAACAGGAAAAGATAACTATTATAAATATCTATGCACCTAATATAGGAGCACTTAAATATATAAAGCAGACTTTGATGGATTTAAAGGGCGAGATCAATAGCAATATTATAATAGTAGGGGATTTCAATACCCCATTAACATCACTAGATAGATCCTCAAGAAAGAAAATTAACAAAGAAACAGCAGACTTATTGGAAACACTAGATCAACTTGATTTAATAGGTATCTTCAGAACCTTTCACCCTAAAGCAGCAGAATATACATTCTTTTCAAGTGCTCATGGTACATTCTCTAGGATAGACCACATATTAGGGCACAAAAGTGGTCTCAATAAATTTAAGAAGATTGAAATCATATCAAGCACTTTCTCCGATCACAATGACATGAAACTAGACATGAACCACAACAGAAAAGCTCAAAAATTCTCAAACACATAGAAACTAAATAGCAGGTTGTTAAATAATGAATTGATTAAGAATGAGATCAAAGAAGAAATAAAAAAATTCTTAGAAATGAATGACAATGAGCATACAACAACTCAAAATTTATGAAACACAGCAAAAGCAGTACTGAGAGGGAAGTTCATAGCACTGCAGGCACACTTTGAGAAGCTAGAAAAAGCTCAAATAAACAACTTAACCCTGCATCTAAAAGAACTAGAAAAAGAACAGCAAGTAAAGCCCAAATGTAGTAGAAGGAAGGAAATAATAAAGATCAGAGAAGAAATAAATGACATAGAGGCTAAAGAAACAATACAGAAGATCAATGAAACTAGGAGCTGGTGCTTTGGAAAGGTAAACAAGATTGACGAACCTTTAACTAGACTCGCCCAGAAAAAGAGAGAGGACTCAAATAAATAAAATTAGAAATGAGAGTGGAGAAATAACAACTGACACAACAGAAATACAAAATATTGTAAGAAAATACTATGAAGAACTGTATGCCAAAAAACTAGACAACCTAGAAGAAATGGACAAATTCCTTGAAACATACAATCTTCCAAAAATCAATCTGGAAGAATCAGAAAACCTAAACAGACTGATTACACCAAATGAGATCGAAACAGTTATCAAAAAACTCCCAATAAAGAAAAGTCCTGGGCCTGATGGCTTCACAACTGAATTCTACCAAATATTCAAAGAAGAACTAACTCCTATCCTTCTCAAACTATTTCAAAAAATTCAAGAGGAAATAAGACTTCCAAGCTCCTTTTATGAGGCAAGCATAATTCTGATTCCAAGACCAGGCAAAGACAACACAAAGAAAAGAAATTATAGGCCAATATCTCTGATGAATATAGATGCTGAAATCCTCAACAAAATATTAGCAAACCGGATCCAACAATATATGGAAAAAAAATCATACACCATGATCAAGTGGAATTTATTCTTGGGAGGCAAGGCTGGTACAATATTCGCAAATGAAACAATGTGATTTATCACATAAACAAAAGGAAGGAGAAAAACCACATGATAATTTCAATAGATGCAGAAAAAGCATTTGATAAAATCCAGCACCCATTCATGATCAAAACTCTCAGCAAAGTGGGAATACAGGAAACATACCTCAACATGATAAAAGCCATCTATGAGAAACCTACAGCCAACATCATAATGGGCAAAAATTAAAAGCAATCCCCTTAAGATCAAGAACAAGGCAGGGGTGCCCCCTTTCACCACTCTTATTGAACATAGTTCTGGAAATCCTAGCATCAGCACTCAGACAAGAAGAAGAAATAAAAGGCATTCAAGTTGGAAAAGAAGAAGTAAAACTATCATTATTTGCAGATGATATGATATTGTATATAGAAAACCCTAAAGTCTCAGTCAAAAAACTACTGGACCTGATAAATGAATTCAGCAAAGTGGCAGGATATAAAATCAATACTCGGGAATCAGAAGCATTTTTATACACCAACAATGAACAGTCAGAAAGAGAAATTAAGGAAACAATCCCCTTCACTATTACAACCAAAAACATAAAGTACCTAGGAGTAAAAGTAACCAAGGAGACTGAAGACTTGTACTTGGAAAATTATAAAGCATTGATAAAAGAAATCAAGGAAGATACAAACAAGTGGAAGCATATACCATGCTCATGGTTAGGAAGAATAAACATCATTAAAATCTCTATATTACCCAAAGCAATCTATAAATTCAATGCAATTCCAATTAAAATACCAATGACAAACTTCAAAGACATAGATCACATATTCCAAAAATTTATATGGAACCAAAAAAGAACACGAATAGCCTTGGCAATCTTAAAAAAGAAAAATAAAGTGGGAGGTATCACACTTCCTGATATCAAGTTATACTACAAGGCTATTGTACTCAAAACAGCCTGGTACTGGCATAAGAACAAGCATATAGGTCAATGGAACAGAACAGAGAACCCAGGAAGAAACCCACAGCTCTACAGACAAATGATATTTGACAAAGGAGGCAAGGAAATACAATGGAGTAAAGACAGCCTCTTTAACAAATGGTGTTGGGAAAGTTGGACAGCTACCTGCAAAAAAATGAAACTGGATCACCAGCTTACACCACTCACAAAAATAAACTCAAAATGGATAAAAGACTTAAATGTAAGCCGTGAAACCATAAGCATCTTAGAAGAAAACATAGGCAATAAGCTCTCCGACATATCTCGGAGCAATATATTTGCTGATTTATCTCCATGGGGAAGTGAAATAAAAGACAGGATAAACAAATGGGACTATATCAAACTAAAAAGCTTTTGCACAGCTAAAGACAATAAAAACAGAATAAAAAGACAAACTACACAATGGGAGAACATATTTGACAATACATCTGATAAGGGGTTAATAACCAAAATTTATAAAGAACTTGTAAATCTCAACACCAGGAAGACAAACAATTCAATCCAAAAATGGGAAAATGAAATGAATAGACAGTTCTCCAAAGAGGACATACAGATGGCCAATAGGCATATGAAAAAATGCTCAACATCACTAATCTTTAGAGAAATGCAATTTAAAACCACAATGAGATATCACCTCACACCAGTCAGAATGGCACTCATCAACAAAACAACACAGAATAAGTGCTGGGGAGGATGTGGAGAAAAGGGAATCCTCCTACACTCCTGGTGGGAATGCAGACTGGTGCAGCCTCTGTGGAAAACAGTATGGAGATTCTTCAAAAAATTGAAAATCGAACTGCCTTTTGACCCAGCTATCCCACTTTTAGGAATATATCCCAAGAACACCATAGAATGGCTCCAAAAAGAGAAATGCACCCCCATGTTTGTGGCATCATTGTTCACAATAGCAAAAATCTGGAAACAGCCCAAGTGTCCATCAGAGGACGAGTGGATTAAAAAGTTTTGATACATATATACTATGGAATACTACTCAGCCATAAGAAATGATGACATCAGATCATTTATAATAACATGGATGGACCTTGATAACATTATATGGAGTGAAATAAGTAAATCAGAAAAAACTAAGAACTATATGAATCCATACATAGATGGGACATAAAAATGAGACTCAGAGACATGAATAAGAATGTGATGGTAACGGGGGTGGAGTGGTGGGGGGAGAGGGGGATGGGGCCAGGAAGGAGAGAGTGGGTGGGGGAGGGGAGGGGCACAAAGAAAACCAGATAGAAGGTGACGGAGACAATTTGACTTTAAGTGAGGGGTATGGAGCATAATCAAATGTCAAAATAATCTGGAGATGTTTTCTCTCAACATATTTACCCTGATTTATCAATGTCACTGCATTAAATTTAATTTAAAAAACAAACAAACAAAAAAAAAACTATACAGGCAGTGTTGAATTTTTCAAAACAGCTGTTAATAGGCATATTAGAAATTCTCACTAAAAACTCATTTTAACTATTTCTTTTCATCACTGTCCTGACAGAGTTCTTTCTAATATCAATTAGTGAGATTAATAAAAAATTTTAAAAATTCTCCATGCTTCACATAGATCAGCATTTATATAAGTGGAATACAGACATATGAAAATCTTAAACTTGGTAATATTTGGAAAATCAAACACACACAATATTTCCCAATTTTGAAAAGATGAAAATTAAAACCTAAATAATATTTTTAAATCCAAACTCTGGTAAAAATTAAATGTATGGCCACTCAGCTTGGCCTGAATCTGATATAAGTGAATCATAGCTATGTAGTTTATAAAACCAGAACATGATACTTCTGATTAATATAATTAAAAACTATGAATACACTGTCAGTTTCTAGACCAGAAAGCAGCCAGAAGAAAATTTGATACTTCCTGTAGGAAAGTTACTGTCACCAATCTGTTGCTACTATTTTTGTTGTATATGTTTGTGGGGTGTGTGTGTGTGTGAACAACAGCTATTTGTTTAAAGATAAGAATAGTTTAAAAATATACAGAAATAAAGAATTATTTACAATTGATTTTACTTGCATTAACTAATAATGATATATGATGACAAATTATTTTTACATGGGCAATGTGGGTAATGAATAGAAGAATTAAAAAGTAATTTCCACACAGCCTTTCTATCAATTATATATTTGAAAAAAAGAAAAGAGAGACATAGTATTTAATATTTAAACAGTGTGTTTAAATATTGAATAGAAATTTTTGCTCTGATTAATTAAATGAGAACAAAGCTTAAAAAATGTATTCTAATGCCTGCAATATCTAACAAGACATTATGACAAATAACACTTCCGCAATATAATGAAGTCCAGATTTTTTTTTTCAAATAGTACACTTCTATTTTTTATTTCTATTACGATATATTCAGATCACATGGGAAAAACTTGCTTATCATTCAGGAAACTTGCTATACTGAGGTAAGCAAAAGGAGAAGGAGGAACCCAGCTTTTAACAAAGCGGTTGTTAATCTGCTCTTTTCTTTATCTGGCCTTGGTCTGGACCAGAATAGTAATAACCTGAAAAATGGATCTCTTTGTACTTCAGTGTTTCTGAAGGGTTCTTTCAGGAGTTATTTTCTTTTATGTAGTTACTATTTAAGCAGCATGAGTCTTCCTTCTTTTATATATCACTGTTCACAAAAATTAGGGGATATTTCAAAATAAATATGAAGCAATAAAAAAAAAGAAGCATTTGATATTTTTTGTATTAAACAAGGACATTGGAAAAAAACAAGTCAAAGAAAGTTATTCAATTATTCAAATGAGATGCAAAACCAACTTTTATTTCATTGGTGAAAATAGACTATACAAAAGGCTGAAAGTAATGGAGTATCTGCATGTTACCTGTCCCTTAATTTTTGTGAGCAGTATATTTGTATTTGAAGCATTTTACTGGTATTTTTGTTCTTCAAGAATATTAGAGGTAATAGTTTGTTATTTCTCCTTTCAATTGGGGAATTTTATCCTCACATGAAATTGAGGAACTATAAAATAGGCAAACATTTATTATTTGTCATATATATATCTATATCTTCTTGATATTGTATACATCCTTGATATTCTCTTTGAAATAGTATGTTTCTTAGATCATAAATTCCTGTGGTTAGAGATGTATAATTTAATAAGCCTGCAGTTTTCTCTATAATGATTATTAAATAACTAGTGTGTCCCAGCCCTGAGACAAATTCAGAGGGGGCTATAATATATGCAATTTAATAATAATAAATTAGCCATTTGCAAATTGCAAGACACTGTAGTCAATATTATGTATAAATGAGGCCCTTTAAAAATGACATTTGGGAGAGACATTACCTGCTGACCTGAGGGAATTCTTCTCTATTTCCTATTTTTAAGAGTGAACAAGCAGAAACTGTAACCCAAAGAAACTCTGTATTGTAACTCAGCAGCATTGAATATTTTTCTATTCAATCTTGCTAATGGGAAGATTATCCAATTCTGAAAGTTATATTTTACAAGATATTAGAGGGGTAGTTTATGATGCAAGTCAAAAGAATTGCTAAGAATTTAATTTCATAATTTCTAAAATTTATCTTCAGTTTATTCTACAAAAGTCTCTTTCAACCACTAGACAACCATTGTTGTTATACATTTTTATTTTATTTTATTATTTTATTTAAGTGAGAAGAGGGGAGATAGAGAGACATACTCCCACATGCGCCCCAACCAGTGACCCCCATCCGTGGCTGATGTTCTGCCCATCTGGAGCCATGTTGACAACCAAGGTATTTTTAGCACCTGAGGCAGAGGCTCCACAAAGCCATCCTCAGCACCTGGGCTGATGCATTTGAATCAACTGAGCCATGGCTACAGGAAGGGAAGAGAGAGAGATAGAGAAAGAGAGAAAGGGGAGGGAAAAAGGTAGAGAAGCAGATGGTCACTTCTTCTATGTGCCCTAACTGGGAATCAAACCTGGGACTTCCACACACTGGGTGACGCTCTACCTCTTAGTCAACCAGCCAGGGTCAAAACATTTTTCAAGACTAAGCATAACTTGATATTTTAAATAACAGTAATACATTAGTGTTATATTTGCCCTATAGAAGAATAACATACAATGTATCTGACCATCAATAGAAACTGGTTCACTGTTCTCATCCTTGATTCTCCTTCACACTGTTGGTCCTATATCATCCTTCTTTATTTCATTGCAGAGATTCTCTACTTTAACCAATCTAACCAAAATGAAATATTGAATCTTGCCATTAAGATTAGCCATGCCAGTTATTTTTACATGGATTAAACATCATCAACTTTTCTAACTAAAAATAGTTTTAAAATCTACTATTTTTAAATATAGTACTTTGTTAAATATTGAGTAGTTATTGAATACTATTTAGATATCTAATTTTTAATATTGTATTGATATGCACTTATGTGTTAATATTATATCATATACCAGAGTGAAAGATGCAACATATAGTAGTGTATTTGTAACCCATTTTAAGAAAAAAAATTATTTTAATCATAGAGCTGTATATTATACTATATCCAGTTCCATTCTCTGCTTCCTTGGAAAGAACCGTTCTTTCATTTTTAACAAGGTATCCCTTCTCTTTATGATTTCATCACCTCTCCTAAACAATGGAGCATTTAATTTTGGATGTTTTTGAAATTAGATAAATAGAATTATAATATATATTAACTCTTACCCTAAATTTTTAATTAATATTATGCTCCCAAGATTCGTCAACATTGTGTCATGAAGCAGTAATTCATTCTACATGGCATTCTATATATAAGTATACCTCAATCTATTTTTTGTTGCTTTTTGTTATTATTAAATGAGAGGTGATGAAGCAGAGAGTCAGATTCCTGCATGTGCCCCAACTAAGATTCACCCAGCAAGCCTTCTATGGAGCCGTGCTCTTCTCATCTGGTGCCTTTGTTCTATTGCTCAGCAACCGAGCTATTTTAGCACCTGAGGTTAGGCCATGGTGCCATTTTCAGCATCCAGGGACAACTTGCTTAAATGAGGCATGACTGCAGGATGGAGAGACAGAAAAAGGGAGGGGAGGGGTGAAGAAGCAGATGATCACTTTTCTTGTGTGCCCTGACTGGGAATCAAACCTGGGACTTCCACACACCAGGCCAATGCTCTACTGCTAAGCCAACCAACCAAGACCTCAATCTGTTTTTTTACATCATTATTGATATATATTTTGGTGACTACTTTTTGCTATTTATAAATAACTTGTTGCATAAACATTCTTTGTACATTTTGTCTTGTGTACATGCAGACATCATTTGCTGGAATAAATGTAGCCATGGAATTACTGAGTTGTAAGGCATTTAATTTCCAACATTACACAATGCTAGAATGCTTTCCAGAGCAGATTTATGAAAATTTCCTACTTGCTTTCAGCAGTGGATAATATCTATTGTTTCTTTACATTGTCGACAACATTTAAAATTATTAGCCTTCTAAAATATTTGCTACCCTGGTGTATATGAAATGAGGTTCACTTTGTAATTTCTAGATAACTAATGTTGATTGTGTTTTCAGGCTTATAAGCATATAGGTTTCTTCTTTAGGATATCTTTGTTCTAAATATATATTTTTCTTCTTATTAAGAGGTTTGTCTTTTTTTTTCATGGGGTTAAGAGTCTTTATACTTCATTACTTATGTGTATTGAAATGTCTTCTAATTTGTAAAATAATATACACTTCATATTAATATAGTTAAATTTATAACAATTATTCTTTTACTCTGATCTGTTGTTTTGTCATAAATCAAAAGTTTAATTATATAGGTCTGTTTTTGATGCATTCATCAAATTATTTATTGTAACATTTTTGTAATAATAGCTCAGTGTAGCTTTATTTCAGTTTTATATCTGATAAGCTATTATTATTAACATTTTGTTAATATCCTTTTAAAATGTCTTGGTTACTCTAGGCCTGTGATGGTGAACCTTTTTTATAAAAGCTGCCCACTTTTGCAATGCTGATCAATCTGGTCCCTGCTGCCCACTAGCGGGCGGTCCAGCTTTCATGGTGGGCCAATTGGGCACCGTTTGGTTGCTCCAATATTGCCCATCATAAAAGCTGAAATGCCCGCTAGTGGGCGGGAGGAACCAGGTTGACCAGCACTGCAAAAGTGGGTGGCTTTTATAAAAAGGTTCACCATCTCAGCTCTAGGCTATTTTCTTCCATCTACATTGAGTATAAGTTTTAAGTTTTTATATAACTTGTAGTAAGTTCATTGGATTTCTGTACACATTATAATAAGAATATTCCTGTTGAAGGAATATGTATTTTATTATATTAGATTCTACAGCCTAAGGCATGATATAGTTCTCCATTTATTTGGTAACTTAATTAATGTCAACAAAATAAAATTCAATTATCTTTGAATAAAAATCTTATTCATTTTTATGAATCTTTGTCCTTTAGTGATTTTTATTAACTTAATATACTAAATAAAGTTTCTAAGGTAGCACTAAATAGAAGCGATATTAAGCATCATTTATTTCCATATTTATAAAATAATACCTAAATATATAGAGTATTACATTTTCTATAGACTTTGGTTAATACCATTATCAGAATAAGAAAATATCTTATATTTCTAGTTTGCTGAGATATTTTTTAGTCATTCATGACTGTTGATGTTGACCTTTACAGATGCATTCTTTGCAACTATTGAGATCACCATGTTTATTTTTTCTTTTGTTAACATTGATTGATCTATGCATTGTGTATTTCCACTATTAGTCTGTAATATTTTATTAGTTGTATTAACTATATTTTTATCTTTGATCTGTGTGATTTTTAAATGTATTTATACTTATATAGATTGTTTATATTTCTTTTAGATGTGTCTCTACACCTTATTTGTGCTCCACTTTCCCACTTCTAAATTTTATATTTATTCTTCCCATGCTTTTTACTTTTTTTATCAAATTTTTATACACTGACTTTTTTCTTTAAATCATATGAAAGTTGACACTTTAGAAATATTTAAATGCTTATTTTTAATATTTGAAGTTAATGAGTGTCTATAGTCTCATTCCAAATAACAGAAAGAGTTTTAACCATCTGATTCTCATCATGACTCCTCTGTATATTTATTTACATGGAGGTTTAGTTTAAAACCTTTTGAAATTTAAAATAATTTATTATTAGTTTTCCACATTCAATCTCCATTTAACTTTATATTTATCATTGTATTTGTTTGTTATTCCTTCTCATGATCTAGCTTGTCTAATGAGATAAATTTTCTTGTACTTTCAGTCATTTTTATAATTTCTATTGAGTGTCAATTTAATAAACTTAGTTTTTTAGTATATTTGAAAATAATGTTTGCCCTTTTCACATATGCTACTGAGGCGATATTTTATCATATTGAAGATATGCATCCATTGTCATCTAACTTGCTTTATTATTTCCAAGTAGCTATAGTGGATATATTCTATGATGGTGAACAGATTCTATGATAAACCACAATTATTCATCCTTCTTGGTACTCCTCGTGTAACTTATCACTCTTGATTGTGGGCAAGACACAAGACTTATGGCTGCTTCTTATTTTTTTTTTCTTTTTAACTGAGAGGCTGGGAGGCAGAGAGAGAGACTCCTTATTTGCCTTGACTGAGATCTACTTGGCAATGCCCCCACTGGGCGACCCTCCTCCCATCTGGGGACACTGCCCTATTGCTCAGCAACTGAGCTATTTCATTGCCTAAGGCAGGCCATTGAGCCAACCATTAGAGCCATGGCTGAAAGAGGGGAGGAGTGAGAGAGAGAAGGGGGAAGGGTGGAGAAGCAAATAGTCGCTTTTTCTGTGTAACCTGGTGGGGATTCAAACTAAGACTTCCAAATTCCTTCAGACACTCTACTGCTCAGCCAACTGGCCAGTGCCATGATTTGCATCTATGCAGTAGAATTCAAAAAAATTTACCACACCCATGGTTATGTTACAGATTATAATTAAGTTTTGTGAGCTAACTTTCACCGCCATTGGCTTAGAAGAAGCAAGTGGCCATGCTATAAATTGATTTATGGAAAGAAACTTAAGGCATTCTTTGATTAACAGTAAAGTTACTGAGAATTCTGGAAGACTGCCTAAAACTCAATGGGGTCAACAAGCCACATGAGCTTGTAAGCAGGTCCTTTCCAGCCTGTACTTTCTGATGAGTACACAGACCTGGTTGACACTTTCTCTGCAGCCTTGTAGAGGAACAAAATAAGCCTCATCTAGAATTCTGTTTACAGAAACTGTAATATAATAACATATTATAAAGCTTTTTAAATATATTTATTTATTTATTGCTGCTAAATTGTGGTAGCATTCTTTTGCAACAATATATGAAATACATATATTTTAATACTTAGAAATAGGATCCTGGGTAAAAAAAAAGAAATTGAAATAAAAGTGGCTTTGATATAAGCCATGTACTTCAGTTGAAAAAATTTTGATAATATGACACAGAAAGGCTAATTTATCTTGAATAGTCTATTATTATTAGAAATCTGTATTTTGAGAATCTTTCAGTGAGGATGCAAACAGGAGTGAAACAGTGGCCCAAAACAGCAAAAGTGTTACTTATAATTAGGTGGAAAGCAGAATATGTAAGTGATAATGTTGGTTAGGTAGTTAAGGAGATTTTCAGACAAAGCATTGAAGCTGCTGTTTGGTTTCTTTGCGATGCTTCTAGTAAAATATAATTGGGAGAATTAACTGCGAACAAAAAGGAAGCATGACTTGGTTCTCAGCTCTTCAAATTCACAGGAGATCCAACAATTATTTGAGAAAACTATTTCAGTGAAAATTCTGTCAACTTGGTGAAAGAAACAGAGAGAATACAAAGTGAGAAGAGTTCTTTGGGGGCCCAAAAATTCTATCTTCAGGCAGCAGGCTGATAAAAATACTCAGCTGTGAACATGTGATACATTTCATTAAATAGGACTCAAAGGACAGGGACCAGAGATCATAAGGCAGAGCTGAAAACCAATGAAAATTATTCCTAAAGTTCAAAACCTAATCAAAAAGTTCCCAAAATTTCTCAAACAAGATTTTAGAACAACTTTAAACCACTGAATATTTTAGACCTCCAAATTCATCCTCTTTTTGAATGGTAAATTTTATAAGTGTTATCCTATACTTATCTCACCATTGTATGTTGGGTGTATGTATGCGAATAGATAATAGCCTGCAGCAGATACACTTTAAGTGGGGCAGTTATCCCCCAAATCTTGTATAATATCCTCTTCTTGAATACAAATGACACCTCTAACTTATTTCTAACCAAAGTAATAGTTATGTAATTAGACTTTTTTCCAAATTATAAATTCTCATGTAAGACTTATTGTCTTCTTAAGCCCAGCTATTGGTTTCTAAATTAATTTGTTTCTGAGAGACTTATTGTTCATTTTGAAATCTACTTGATTATTTTTTAAAGTCATTTGATTGCTATTTGCATAGATAATTCAATATTTTGTTCTATCAAACACATTGACTATTTCATGTCTTGCCTTCTAATATCTAAAGTGATCACAGCAATAGTGATTAGCTGTTTTATTAATTTATTACTGTTCTTATTTAGGCTTCCCTGTTTATTTTTATTTTTTTATATGAAGATGGAAGAGAGAGAAAAATACATTTATGACCTGTTCCACTCATTCATGCTGTATTGATAGATTCTTGTATGTACCTTGACGGGGGATCAAACCCAAAACCTTGACCTGTTAAGAAGACACTAACTAACTGAGCTACCCAACCAGGGTTCTCTTATATTTTAGAGTTCCTACTATTTGGAGAGTTACATGAAGGTTTTCTAGAGACCTAAGTTTTAATTTGTTTTCTTAGTGAAGATATGTGATTACTTCCGGCAGTTGCTTATGAACAATGCATATAGTTCCCATTACTATTTTACAATATATTCATGACTTAAAATTGTTATAAGAAACAAGATGATTTGTACTATTGGCTAAAACTTTGTCTGGAGTTTGTTCTTATTTATTAAATTTCTGCATAAAATGTTTTCTATTTAATAGTATTTGTCAAGTAGTATATTTTCTTTTAAATCATCTTAGCAGTGGGTAAAATTATTTAAAATATACACTTAATTTGTTGATCTGGGCTGTAGGATATATCTTGAATCCACTGACTTTAACAAATGCCTTCAAGGTAAATGCAAGTTTCTGTCTATGATTGCCCCTTTGGGTTCCTGGTTTCACCGAATGTTTGGTCTCAGAGTACTAACTATGAACATTTAAATAAGTGTTTTAAAAACAACTTAATGTTTTTGTGTTTTTTCAAAGGATGGATTGAGCATGGTTAAAAAAAAAATCAGACAACCTGCTGGAAACAAAGATTTCTTTTCTTTCTTTATACCTTTATTCAAACTTGATATCTTTTAAGACTCAAGCCTCAGACTCTTCAATCTTCTTTAAATTCTTCACTTGATCTTAGCCAAAAGGCCGAGAAGCAATGTCTCCTCTTTAAATTCTTTACAAAACTTATAATGTAAAACAATGTCGTTTACTGTGTAACCAAAATTTATAACTCTCACAGTGACCATATTGGCAGATAAGGCATATAAGTATGTAATTAAGTTTAAAATAAGTCATAAACGTGAATCCTGATTTAATAGGATTACTATCTTTGTAAGAAGACATACCAGAGCACACATATTTTTTATTTCTCTCCACCAGGATAGGACACAAAGAAGATTTCCTTGTACAAATCAAAAAGAGAACCCTTGCAGAAGCCATATTGACCAGCTCCTAGATCTTGGACTTTCTAACCTCCAAAATGAGAGAAATAAATTACTATAGTTTGAGCCACACAGTTTATGGTCTATTAATGGCAGCCTTAGTGAACAAATACAGATTTTGTACTGAAAGTATGGTGTGGCTATATCAAATAATAAATGTGGGGGCAGCTTTGGACTGAGTGATGGGTAAAGGCTGGAAGAGTTTTGAGGTACATATTAGAAATATGGTTATTAGAGCAATTTTAATAAGGTCTCAGGTGCAAATAAGAAACATATTAATAAGTGGGAGAAAGAGAATCGTTCTAAAATGGCAAACAACTCCTCTGAACAGTGTTATCAGCTTTTGTGAAAGTAAATGTTGTAAGCAGGAAAATTAGATACTGAGAAGATTTCTAAACAAAGTTTTGAAACAATAATTTAGCTTCTCTTGACTACTTACAGTAAAATGAAAAAGGAGAGAAATTAATTGAACAAAGAATTGTTAAACATAAATAACAGAACTTGAACATTTATACAATTCTTTGTATATTCATACTGCAAAGAGATAGAGAGAAAATGTTTGTTTTGAAGAGGATACTAAGGGTGTGGCTATAAATTTGTGCTATTTTTAGTTAAAGGAAGAGTGACCACAATGGTGATCCAAAGATTAAACTGCTATATGAATATGTAGATATAAGGATTGATAAAAGATTCAGTTCTAGTAGTTAATATTTTAAAAATAAATTTAAAAAGACCTATTTTTCTATCCACCAAAGCATGCCACATATTGTTTTCCATTAAGTTTAATAGTCAATAAATGTTTGATAGTTGATATTTTTCTTGAAAATGAGAGAAAAAATCTTTCTAACGGTAATATAATTTTCCGTTTCTATCTTACTTTTAATGATTTTAAACTTCAACCTTTTGTTGGCTAAAGATAGATTTAGCCATCAGATGAATCTATTTTGGGTTTCTATTAAGATTAAAAATAACAACTTTGCTTTTACTAAAAACATGTAGAAAACATATGTATGAGATTCTTCTGATGACAAGATGCTCCTATTCTTATCATGACATGAGACTGAGATAAAATAGGTCATGATTTGTTTGTCCATAATTATGTCTCATTTTCAACTGAAATACAAGGATATTTTTTATATCAAATAACTCCAAAATATCATGTAAATGTGCTCTCAACTTTAGTTTTAATAATATTATTTTGCCAAAGGCTATTTAATGAGAAGTTGTTAATACTCCCTGTTGAGTTTTTTTTTAAAGTACAAAATAATTCTATTATAGGCACATTAGATTTTTCAAAATCTCTCTGTCTCTTTTATATTTTAGACATTATGTGGGGTTTTTTTGTAATTTTGTTTTTTTGGTTTTTTTTACAGAGACAGAGAGAGAGTCAGAGAGAGGGATAGACAGGGACAGAGAGGAACGGAGAGAGATGAGAAGCATCAATCATTAGTTTTTCGTTGTGTGTTACACCTTAGTTGTTCATTGATTGCTTTCTCATATGTGCCTTGACCGCGGGTTTTCAGCAGACCGAGTAACCCCTTGCTTGAGCCAGTGACCTTGGGTACAAGCTGGTGAGCTTTTGCTCAAACCAGATGAGCCCGCACTCAAGCTGGTGACCTCGGGGTCTAGAACCTGGGTCCTCTGCATCCCCGTCTGACGCTCTATCCACTACACCACCGCCTGGTCAGACTACATTTTTTAATACAATTGCTGGATCATCATTACCTTAATTCCAAAATCAGATAAAGACACTACAAAAAGTCCCTGTTTGGTGAGCTCAGTCAGTTAGACCATAGTCCTAAAATGACAACGTTTAGGTTTGATCCCTAGTCAGGGCATACACGTTGGAAGCAACCAACAAATGTAAGACTAAGTGAAACAACAAACAAATGCTTCCCTTATCTATTCATTCTCTCTTCTTTCTTCTGTCTCTAAAAAAAATAAAAATAATTTACACCTTGATAAGAAAGCTTGGTTGGTTGCAGAGTTATTCGAGAATGTGGAGGTTGCTGGTTAAAATCCCCTGTCAGGGCACATACAACAGCAGCTTGATGGATCTGTCTCTTTCTCAGCCTCTTAAAAAAAAACAAACACTACAAAAAATGAGAATTGTAGACTGATATCCCTAAGGAACATAGATGCCAAAACCTTCAACAAAATGTTATCAAACTGATATAGCAATACATTAAAAAGGTCATATATCATGATCAAGTGGAATTTATTCCAGGATGCAAGGTTGGTAAAATATCCATAAATCAATAAACATGATATACCACATGAACAAAATAGAGGATAAGAACCATGTGATCATATCAATAGATGTGGCAAAATTTTTTTTGATAAAATTCAGCACATATATTAAAACCTTTCAACAAAGTGGGAATAAAGAGAATATATCTAATAGTAATAAAGGCCATATATGAAAATCCACAGGCAACATCATACTCAATGGGAAAAAACTACAAGTGTTTCTCTTAAGATAAGAAATAAGACAGAAATGTCCACTTTTACCATAGCAATCAAAAAGAATAAATAAAAGGCATCCAAGTTGGAAAGGAAAATGTAAAACTGTCATTATTTGCAGATGGCATCATACTATATATAGACAATCCTAAAGATCCCACCAAAAAACTATGAGAACTGATAAATGAATGCAGTAAAATAACAGTATACAATATAAATATCCAGAGGTCAGCTGAATTTTTATATACCAATAATGAACTATCAGAAAGGAAACTAAGAAAACAATTGGATTCACAATTGCTTCAATAAGAAAAAAAAATACCTAAGAATAAATTTAACCAAAGACATAAAAGACTTATACTCAGAAATTTTATTAAATACTGAAGAAACAAATGAAAGAAGATACAAAGAAGTGGAGACATATACTATGTTTATAGATAAGAAAAATTAACATCTTTAAAATGCTCATACTACCCAAAAGAATCTATATGTTCAACACAATTCCTATCAAGATAACAATGATAAATTTCACAGAACTAGAACAAACCAAAAATTTTAGGGAACTTCTAGAGACCCCAAATAACCACAGCAAATTTGAGAAATAAGGATGAATCACATTGCCTAATACCAAACAATACTAAAAGGCCATACTAATTAAAACTACATAGTACTAACATAAAAACAGACATATAAATCAATGGAACAGAATAGAGAGTCCAGAAATAAGCTCACACTTTTATAGTTGATTAATATAGGATAGAGGAGGCAAAAACATACAATAGAATAAGATAGTCTATTCAATAAATGGTATTGAGAAACTTAGACAAGTACATGCAAAAAATAAAATTAGGACATCTTTTTATACCATATACAAGAATAAATTCAAAATGAGTTGAAGATTTAAATGTTACACTCAAATCCATAAAAATCCTAGAAGAAAACATAGGTAGAAAAATCAAGGACATTATAGTAGTAATGTTTTTTTTTTCTAATAATTTACCTAGGATAAGAAAATAGAAACAAATGGAACTACATCAAATTAAAAGTTTTGCACAACAAAAGAAACCATCAAAAAATTGAAAAGATAATTCAATAAATGGGAGAAAATATTCTTTAATATATCTGATATAGGCTTAATATAAAAAATGTATAAGGAACTTCTAGAATAAACACCAAGAAAACAAACAAAAAATGGGCAAAGGATATGAATAGATACTTCTCCAATGAGGACATACAGATGGCTAATAGACATATAAAAAGATGTTAAACATCACTAATTAGAGAAATGCAAATTAAAACCATGAGATACCATCTTGCATCTGTCAAAATGGCTATCATCAAAAAATTCACAAACAAGTGCTGGTGAGAATAAGGAGAAAAGGAAATCCTTTTGCACTGCTAGTGGGAATGCAGATTGGAGCAGCTACTTTGGGAAGCATTATGGAGTTACATCAAAAAAATGATGATAACCACAGCACCTTTTCTTCTGGAAGTATGTCTAAATACACTCAAAACACTAAATCAAAAATATATGCACCCCCATATTAGATGTATAAGTATTTGAAATAGCCAAGATTTGTAAGTAGCCCAGTGTCCACCATTAGGGGAATGCATAAAAATTTGTGTTATTGTTACACAATGAAATACTCAGCTATACAACAAAAAAGGAAATCTTACCTTTTGTGACAACATGGATGGACCTGGAGATTTTTATGCTAAGTGAAATAAGTTGGTCAGAGAACGACAAGTATTTATGGTTTTATTTATATGTGGAATCTAATGAATAAAACTAACAAAAAAATTAGAAACAAACTTATAGATCCGGAGACTAGACTGACAGCTGTCAAAAGGAAAGTGGGTTGGGAACTGGGTGAAAAAGATGAAGGAATTAAGCAAAGAAAAAAAGCTCATAGATTCAGAAAATAGTATGGCTATTATAGGAAAGAAAAGAGGCTGGGTGAGGTAGAAGATGATAAAAGGGTAGAAGATAGTTGATGGAAGGAAAATTTACTTGGATTAGTAAACACGTGGTGCAGTGTATGGATGATGATTTTTGTAATTTTACACCTGAAATATATATAATTCTATTAACCAATGTCATGCCAATAAACTCAATTGCAAAGAAAAAGAAAAAATCAACTGCTGGATCAAGAGCAGGAGGTCTCGTCTTGGTCCTATGATTAATTCAAAGGTTATCCTTGGCCAAGATTTTATTATTAATATTTAAATATTTTACTTATTGATTTTACAGAGAGATAAGAGGATGAGGGAATGAGGAATATCAAGCCACAGTTGCTTCACTTTAGTTGTTTCTTGATTGCTTGTTGTATGTGCTCGGACCAGGCAAGCTTGCGGTTTCGAACTGGTGATCTCAGCATTACAGGTCAACAATTTTCCCACTGCACCACCACAGGCCAGGTAACTGTTTATGATTTTTTTAAGGCATGAATTTGATTTTATATAAAATGAGAATTCTAGTTCTATGCCTTCAATTTCCCCTAGACATTTAGATTTTCTGCCATATATCTCAGTTTTTGTTTTATATTACCAATCTTATTTCTTCCATCAATCAATCACTTGACTGTTCACTATGACTTCTTATCTGCATTATCCGGTAGCATTTAAGAGTTCAGTGAAAAAAATATTTAAAATTTGATAATGTTTTCTTATGGAATTATCCTTGCCCTAAAATATAATTATCAGAACATTAAACCTTAAAATTCTAGAGATGAAAATTTGAAATATTGGATGTTATTCTTTGGAGACAAACATAGGAAATGCACATCTAGATCTTCATTGTCAAATTCATATCTTTTTGAATTAGAAAAGTGAATATGTATAACCTTATAACCCTCCTTTAGTTATAAGGAGATAATGAAATGCGTGTTTTGGGGTTATAACTACAGGGGGTGAGGTATTTCTTCTATTATTTCCTTTTCCATTTTTCTCTAGTTAGCACAGCACACAATGTAAAACTCGGGTTTTTTTTTTTTTTTCAATTTGACATAAAATTTTATGCAAAAAGTCAGAGTTTATGGTTAGTATGACCACACCTTGCAATATGCTTTTTTGTGTCCTTGTATCATTAAGGAGAATAAAGAAGAACTCCAAGGTGCAGGGGAAAATTTATATTTTGGCAAAATAAGAGTTAGAAATAATGTAGAGACTATTTTTTTTCAACCTAGACGTATGAGAAGTGTGGACATTATAATAGCTTTGTGTATGACTAAGCTTTCCTCATTGAGGAAAAGGCAAGTTGGAGATAAAACAAATCTTTTTCTAAGGACTTAGAAACAGAAAGGTTAAAAGAAGTAAAGATCAAGAATGTATACTGAGAGGCAAAGGAAAGGCAAAAAAGATGCATATTACCAGAATGATGTGTAATATGAAGGAACAAATGATACATTTTATTGTATCAACAGACATGGAGAGAGCTGACTAAAGAAAGGATTTGTGCTGTTTTCCTTGCCAAAGCCTAACAGAGAAAGCATTATTCATTACTGAAAAGGATTTGGCTGCATAATCAAGATGGAGAGACACATAGAAATCATTATCACTTCATCATTGTGAAAGGGAAGGTAGTGGTAAAAATCCTAAGTGTATGATAAATTTTTAGATCAAATTCTTTGAAATTAATGTTTTACTAAAAAAATTGTCTTGAATAAATTAAATTCCTTGCTATCTATAAAGCTAAGAATTTGGATTCAGAAGTTAAATTGCTTTAGAAAAAAATGCATTTTTAAGAGTTTAATTATATTAATTATTACAACTATAAAAATTACCCTGGTACACCTACAACTTTTTGTTCATTTGATTGTCACATTAGTTTCTTGCAGTGATATCACGATATGAGGTTGAAAGTTAACTAGAATTTGCAGTTCTCGGTGTCACTAAGCAGAAAAAAATAACCTCTACTTTCATATGACATTGCAATGAGAAGTATGTGTTATGAAGAGCAGAGAAGTATTCAACTTAAATTTACTCCATGCAAAGTAAATGTTTCTTGCTGAAGAATAAACCTCCACAGATGTTCACTTATTTGTTTAAGAAAAGTAATACTTTAAAAAAAAATCATTTAAAAAGAAAAATGATTAAAGAAAAACAAAGTCTTGTGTTTTGTTTTGTCAAAAACATGTAATGACATTGTCATGCATCATACAATGATATTATGGCTGGTGAAAATCACCAAATGTCTCAAAACATTGTCAAAAATAATAGAGCTGGGTGTGATTTAACAGACTGAGTAATGTTCTGTAAAAGATGAGATGGTAAAAACATCTGTCTGTCATTTTTTTCCAGCTGATTTTTTTACAGATGATATATTCAAACACTATATAATTCAGTTAAGAGCAAAATAAGTAGACACAGGTTTAATGAAATAAGAACAGAGAATAAAACCCTAGTACTTTTCATAAATATTTTGCATGTACTAAGAACAATAAGAAGATATGCCACCTGAGATAGTGAAAAGCTGTATGTCCCTGTGATGTATAAAAGCACTGATTTTTAAGCTGAATTCAGAAAGATTTTTTAAAAACTTAATTAACTTTTAACTTTATTTTTTTAGAGTAGTTTTCGGTCACAATGCAATGGATCTAAAAGTACGAAGTGTTTCCATAAAGCTCCTTGTGTCCACACTGGCACAGGTTTGTCTGACACAGTAAACACCAGAGCGGCACCTTACTTACAATCAGTGACTCTGCAATGACACATTATTGTCATCTAACACATGTTATCATCCAATGCCATAGTTAAATCATACAGTATGTAGCTTTTCATATTGGCTTTTGTCTCTTAGTAAAATGCATTTAAGTTTTCTTCATGTCTTTTCATGTATTTATATGACAGCTCCTTTCTCTTTGACATTCAGCACTATTACACTGTACGTTCCACAGTTGACTAATCCATGTATGTACTGAAAGACAACTTGGCTACTTCCAAGTTTTGACAATTATGGATAAAGGTGTTTCGCACATCGGTGTTTAGGTTTTTATATAGACATAAATTTCAATTTATTTAAGGAAGTTTCAAGAAGACAATTGCTAAATCATGTGGTAAATGTATGTTTAGTTTTTTTTTTTCAGAGACAGGGAGAGAGTCAGAGAGAGGGATAGACAGGGACAGACAGACAGGAAACAGAGAGATGATAAGCATCAATCATTAGGGTTTTTTTGTGTGCTGCAACACCTCAATTGTTCATTGATTGCCCTCTCATACGTGCCTTAACTGCGGGCCTTCAGCAGACTGAGTAACCCCTTGCTCGAGCCAGAGACCTTGGGCTCAAGCTGGTGAGCTTTTGCTCAAACCAGATGAGCCCTCACTCAAGCTGGCAACCTCGGGGTCTCGAACCTGGGTCTTTTGCATCCCAGTCCGACGCTCTATCCACTGCACCACCGCCCAGTCAGGCTGTATGTTTAGTTTTGTGAAAACTTCCAAGCTGTCTTAACAAGGTAGCTGTGCCAATTTGCATTCTTACCAGCATCAGTGAGAGTTTATTGCTCCACTCAGAATACTCATGTCAGCATTTAGTGTCATCAATATTTTGTATTTTGACTGTTCTAATGGCTGTGTAGTACTAATTTATTGTTATTTTAATTTGTTAACCCATAAAAGCCTATGACGTTGTGTATCTTTTTATATGTTTATTTGTCATCTATATGGTGAGATATCTGTTAAGGTATTTTATTCATTCTTTTAAAATCAAGTTGCTTGTTTTTCTATTGAGTTTTAAGAGCTTTTGCATATTTGTATGATAATATATTATCAGATATGTCTTTTGCAAACATTTTCTACAAGTCTGTGACTTGTCTTTTCATTCATTTCCTTGACATTGTCTTTCACAGAACAGAAGTTTAAATTTAATGAAGTCCAGCTTATCGTTTTAGTGTATTGTGCCTTTATATTATATCTAAAAGGACACCAACATACCCAAGGTCATCTAGGTTTTCTTCTGAGTTATCTTCCCAAAATTGTATAATTTTTATGCATTTTAAATTTAGGTGTATGATACATTTTGAGTTCATTTTTGTGAAAGATGTAATGTCTATATCTAAACTCGTTATTTTGTGTGTGGATGTCCAGTTGTTCCATGACCATTTGTTGAAGAGTCTATTTATTTTATTTTATTTTTATTTTTCCAAAGTTAGAAGCCGGGAGGCAGTCAGACAGAATCCTGCATGTGCCCGACCAGAATTCACCTGGCATGCCCACCAGGGAGCGATGCTTTTTCCATCTGAGGCTCAATTGCAGCCTAAGCCATTCCAGCACCTGAGGCAGAGGCCATGGAGCCTTCTTCAGTGCTTGGGCCAACTTTGCTCCAGTGGAGCCTTGGCTGCGGGAGGGCAAGAGAGAGTTGGAGAGGAAGGAGAAGGGAAAGGATGAAGAAGCACATGATTACTTCTCTTGTGTGCCCTGGCCGGAAATCAAACCCAGGACTTCCACATGCCTGCTGATGCTCTACCCCTGAGGCAATCAGCCAGGGCCAGAAGAGTCTATTTTTGCTCCATTGTATATTACCTTTGCTCCTTTATCTTTATAAAATGAAAAATCAGTTTATTGTATTCAGAGGGATTTATTTCTGGATTGTTATGTTTCATTAATCTATTTGTCTATTATTTTGCCAATACCACACAGTGTTGATTACTGTAGCTCTGTATTCTTTATTTTCCTTGTTATGGAATTTATTGGAGTGACACTGGTTAACAAAATTATATAGGTGTCAGATGTACAATCTACAACACATCATCTGTACACTGTACTTCTTAATCACTACTTCAAGTCAAGTTTCTGTCCATCATCATTTAACCCCCCTGCACCTTCTCCAACATCTTCCCTTCCCTGCAGCAATCACCATACTGTGTTTCATGTCCATGTAGCAAGTCTTGGGATAAGGTAGAGTCAGGCCTCTCACTTTGTTCTTCTTTAATATTGAATTGACTAAACTAGGTCTTTTTCCCTCTGCATTTACACTTTAAAATTAATGATACACAGCAAATACTCAGCAAAAGGAAGGGAATTAAATGTAGTCCAAAATATTATCAAGCAAACTTGGATCAAAATACCTGTACTAGAAAAGGATAATAGATTTAGAAACCATGATGGATGCTATACTTTATAACTCATCTAATTCTCACTACAACATTATAGAGTAGATACTGTTTTTATCATTTTATATATAAGAACCTTATGACACAAATAATTTGACCATTTCAAGGTTATACATCCAGTAAGTAACAAAGCATAAATATGACCTCAGAAATGTCATTACTGAGCTTAAGCTGTGAATGATTATAAAGTATCTGATTTTATTATAATGCTATGGTGGAATCTCATGCAGACCAGCTAATACACGGTACTGTATATAAGTCTAAGAAGTGCAGAACGGTCCAAACAAGGTGAACCCAAAAACGATCACACTAAGACACATCACAATTAAGATAGCAAAAGTTAAAAACAAAGAGAGAATCTTAAAAGCACCAAAAGAAAAGCAGTTACAGTTTTTAACTACAAGGGAGCTCCAATAAGACTGTCCATTGATTGCTCAAAAGAAAATTTGCAAACAAGAAAGGATTGACAAGAAATATCTACAGTGATGAAAGCCAAATTCTACAACCAAGATTAATCTACACAGCAAAACTATTATTTAGAACCCAAGGAAAGGTAGAGAGCTTCTCATACAAGAATAAGCTAAAAGCGTTCATCACCACCAAACCAGTATTACAAGAAAAGTTAAAGAGTGTTTTTTAAGAAGAAGAAAAAGAAAAGAGGTGACAAATACAAATAAAAAATGGCAACAAATACATATTTATTCAAAATTTCTCTAATGCAATTAAATTAAATGTGCCATTCAAAAGACACATGGAGACTGAAGTGTTACAAAACAAGATCCTTACATGCTGTCTACAAGAGAGTCCCTTAAGATCAAAAGACACACACAAACTGAAAACAAAATGAAGGGAAAGATATTGTATATAAATGACAATAAACCAAAAGAGCAAGGGTAACGATTCTTATACCAAACAAACACTGTAACAAAAGACAAAGACAGATTTAGCAATTCTATTTTTAGGTATTTATCAGAAGAAACTAAAACACTAAATCAGAAAGAAATGTTTCCATATGTTCATGGCAGCATTATCCACCATAACCGTAACCAAGATAAAAGAGCAACTTAAATGTTCATCAGTAGATGAATGGGTAAAGAAGATGTGGTGTATAAATATACAATGGAATAAGGCTTAGCCATAAAACAATGAAATCTTCCTTCTGCAAAAATATCGATGAACCTAAAATTGTGCTCGGTGAAATAACTTAGAGGAGGACAAATGCCATGTGATTTCACTTATATGTAGAATCTAAAACCATAAATGAATGAGCAGAACTGAAACAGATTCCCAGATGCAGAGAAGACTTTGATGGTTGCCAGATGACAGTGTGGCACTGGTGCCTGGGGAGGATAAGTAGACAAGATAAAGAATTTATACGTACAGATTAGTAGTTACAGAGTAGTCAAGAGGATGTAAAGTATAGCATTGAGATTATAACTGTAACTCATAATATTGTAATAATTATATATGATGTGAGATAGGCAATAAATTAATTGAGGTAATTAGTTCATAAGTTACAAAATATATAATCCTTGAATTGTATACCTAAGACTAATATACAACTGCATATCAACTGTAATTGAAAAATTAAAAAAATAAAAATAATAAAGACTATCAAAAGGTTAATTTTAGTTATATATTATTTTCTATTATGAATATTATTGCTTCTATTTTGTGATATTTTGGATCTTTGTATAATCATAATTAATTCATAGTCTTATCTTTTACTCATTTATCATTTGAATTACGTAAGGTTTTTTTTTTTTGAATTAAGTAAGTTTTGTTCCAATTTACTAACACATATAGAAATTAGTAGTGGATTCTGCTGTACTGGCACATTTCAGACATCATTTTGAATTTGTTGGGTCATATTTCAGGATATGCTTGCCTCCAGACACATTTCAAATTATATCACATAGGTGGACACCTAGGCAGGTTATATGTAAAGCCAACCTGTATCTCTGGTTTAATTCTCAATCCCCTACTGATCATAACTTCACAAAGAATTGAAGGTCCACATGAGGACCAGATTGCAAACCTAAAGCCTCTACAATGTGCTTTATAAACAATATAAAAAGGAGAAAGGCTAGGTGTTGGAGCTGTGTTGTTGTAGGGCAGGTGTAATTATGAACATGGCTTTTGCATGAGAGTATAATCGATAATTCTTTTAATGTAGGGGTAGAGTTTTAGTGTGTTTAAGAACTATAAAGGTCATATATCACTGAATGAGATGCCTCTAAAGTAGAATGAATTGCCTCTAAAGTAAAGTGAAATAACCAGTCTTCAGTTATTATATTCCCCTTCTCCTATTCATTTTATTTTCAGGTTATTCAAGTTCTATATATTCCCTTGTAAAGAGTGAGGATATTTGTGACTTAGGATTCACTGGCGACCTTTCTTATAGTGCCTCAGAAACCTATTACCTTATAATCTGCAAATAAAGCAGTAGAACTTATTTTTGTGAAAGTTAAACATTAATCATTTCACATGAATAAGTATGACTTAGTGTAAGGTATATAAGGTTTCTGGTACAAATATACAGAGAATGCAATAAGAAAGATAAACACTAAATTTTGCATTCCTTTTACATTTTTACATTTAATTGGAAACTTTTTGTTTTCTGGTTACTGTCAGGTAGATTCTACCCTAAGACAATGTAGAAGTGGAGAAGAAAAAATATCCAGGCATGTATTTTGAGGGTTTTTTGGTGTACAAGACATTTTTCTTCTAGACTTTTGATCCTCTGTGACCAGCAGCACTTCATACAGTACCAATTGTCATAAATTCTCTTTTTTTAAAGAAACCCTTCCTTTATTTTTTTAATGGACATGAGTTAACAACCCAATTTGTTTGCTAAGTAAGTGTGGAAAACTCATTACATGAAAACCTATTAATTTTTAAATAAAGACAAAATGTTAGCAACTTTTCAACTTATTTTATACCACCACTGAATGTTTTAAAAAGCCTTTAAATAGCTTTAAGCATGATATTCATTAGCTCAGGGAACTGATTAAATAAAAAATTTTAAATTGGACATAAGAACATTTTAGGAGTAAAGAAAGAATCTGTAAAGCAAAACACCAATGGTAACAAAGAGGTAATTAAGAACTGCACTGGTGTAAAGGAGTTCTCTGAATGATATGTGTAGAATGGTAAATGGTAGGAGACCATAAGCTAGTGAGTGTGTGGGAGAGGCATGTAAAAACCAAGCAAGCTGCACAGAGCTTGCAAAGAGCATTATAAATCAGAAACCCTGTACCCATTCTTTCACTCAACAAATTTGTAACCTGTAGATTGATTGAGAACTATTGAGATCTTTTCCTTTTATCTGGTAAAAGAAAAAATATGTATAAGGTAATATGGTTGAAAATGTTGAAAGACTGAAAAAGATGATGCAAGTAGCTATTTTAAAACATAAATGGAACAATAATTTATTTTAGTCAGTTTGGGAAACAGAGAGTGAATTCTTTTTATTGATAGCAAACATTCTTATTTTTTCCTTTGGCTAGATGTTTTATAAGGAATATATCAAATTGCATGAGAATGACCCCTTCCCAACTCCTTGCCAAATGAGAAAATGTGTCTTCAAGAAAATGTTGATGCACCTTTGGATTTTTTTAATGTAAATTATTTACCAATCAAAAAATAAAAACAATTCTTGACCTAATACTGTGTCAGGTATAGTCATGTACACTGTGATTTCCAGATACATGTAACTGAAAAGTTGTGTATGTAAAATACTCTTCTTCCAGAAACTGAATGAAAGCTATAATACATAAATTTAAATAAATGCACTTAAACTTGTAATTAGTCATATTATCTCTTACCTAGATCAAATTTGAATTTTTTTTATAAAATAAGTTCTAACAAATAACAAGAAACATAGGCAATTTAAGGTTAATCAAGGATATCATCAATATTCAAGGAACTTAACTTTAAAGTTGGGAGAATGATGGTACAGACAAGGAGTCCTATCAAGGCTTTTTCTGAGAGTGGTAGAAATGACAGTTTCTGATTCCACATGTTAGGAGCTTGCAAGATGTCACTCTGC
Source organism: Saccopteryx bilineata (assembly GCF_036850765.1). Classification (NCBI taxonomy): domain Eukaryota; kingdom Metazoa; phylum Chordata; class Mammalia; order Chiroptera; family Emballonuridae; genus Saccopteryx; species Saccopteryx bilineata. The sequence continues at coordinate 95,458,591 of NC_089495.1, read as the reverse complement.
CCTAACAACAAAGAAAAAATTGAACAGATCAGAAAATTAACAACTTTACTTGGATCCAATAGAGAGGGGAGGACACAGGGAAAACCCCTGCTGTTGGAGAGTCACACAGGAAAATACAGGGAGTTGTGATTCACCAGAGCAAGAATTGTCGAATTCTCGAGGCTCAGTGTGGACAACTCAAAGAGTTGAAAACTCTAAGAGAGATCCACTCGTAAAAGCAGTCTCCACAATATTGTGAGATTTTCCTCTGAGGGCTGGACCTGGCCCCCATAGATAATATTCGGAAAATCTCACCCCAGTGTTTCCAGTAAAGGAAGGAGATAAGCAATCATTGTGAACTAAAATATTGAAAGTGTTGAAAGAAGATAATTTACCAACCTAAAATACTGGAACTAGTTAAATTATCTTTCAAAAATGAAAAAGAATTAAAGACCTTAGAAAAACAAAAATTGAAGGAAGTATTGCCTTTCAAAAAGGGAAGAGAAGTTCTATAGAAAGAATGAAAATAATATAGATTAGAAATTTGGCCTGACCTGAGGTGGTGCAGTGGATAAAGCGTCAACCTGGAATGCTGAGGTTGCTGGTTCGAAACCCTGGGCTTACCTGGTCAAGCTTGCCTGGGAGTTGATGCTTCCTGCTTCTCCCCCCCCCAACCTCTCTAAAAAAAGATGAATAAATAAAATCTTAAATAAAATAAACTTGAATCTACATAAAGAAAAAAAAGAGTACCAAAAAAGGAATAAATGAAGAAAAAATAAATGAAAAAAATATATTATTAATTAGTTTAACAGATAATAGTTATTTCAATAAAATAGAACCAATGTATTGTTATATACACTATGGATATATCTTATGCATATAATTAATTTATTTATAGATTAAATGAATGACAACAATGATACAAGGAAAAGGAAAGAAAGATTTATATTACTTTATTATTACACTGCCCATGAAGTTGTATAATACTATTTAAATGTGTATGGTATATACAAATATTTATTTTGAGAAGTATCTTTGGAATGCAGCATGAAGAGCATCAACAGGAATTATGCCAGCAGAGATCAGTTTCAGGAATTAGAATCTACTCTATCACACTAGGTGCAGATCTGAAAACCAGTCCAGTGTAGGAAATGGAGAGAAAGACCAAGATTCAAACAGAAGTCCAGTGAGAGAAATGGGTTATATTCTGTGAATTAGAGACTATATATCTATTTGCAGTTATATATCCTTGGATGCATTCAGGGGCTTATTTTATTCTTGAGAACCAGGGCAGTACAGGTGGGGACAACAGACCAGATCTCATTCTCATAGCTATAAACTGGATATCAGGGGGTCCACAGAGCCCATGTTCTTCAATTGACATGCTATTACCCACAAAGTTAATCAGTAAACACATGGGTAAGTCAAGTAGGATGTATATACTATGGAAACAATGCAAGGTGGAAAGTCCAATATAATTTACCTTATTAATTTTCTTGATAGGCACTTTGGTACAAATAGAGAAGAGATATATTAATAAAATCAGGATTTTATATAATTTGCCTTGAAAATAGAATAAAGGATGTGTATCTATAGTTATAACCATAAAAAGTCCTTTAAATTGCTGTTTTGGGTTATTCACTGGGAAAAATGCAAAATAGCTCACAGTTTCAACAAATTTTCCTAAATTATATAGCAGTTCATGTTCTCTTTTATCACAATGGAAATTAACACAGACACATTGTAAATAAACTTTCAAATATAGAAACTAAAACATTGAATAATTATAGTTTTAGATTTCATAGACATACTATTGTTACTTTATTAAACTACACATTTTATATATTGCACAGAAAAAATTTTAATAGGATATTGATAAATTTTATTTAGCCTTACTTCTATTGAATGTTACTAATTCTTTTTGTTTCTTTTTTAAATTTATTGATTGATCCTAGAGAGACAGAGAGATGAAGGTAGATAGGGAAGCATTCATTTGTTGTCCCACTTAGTTGTGCATTCATTGATTGTTTCTGCCATGTGCTCTGATTGGGAATCAAACCTGCAACCTTGTTTCATTTAGGGGCAATGCTTTAGCCCTGTAAGCAAGCTGGCCAGGGCAAAGTCACTCATTCTTGTCAACACTCCTGCTAAACTTCCTTTGAATCTTTCATTTCTTTTAATTTTCTCTGTCACCTTTTATTGCAGACAATAATAATTAAATACCTAGAAAACTACACTAGTATTTTAACTGTTTTTCTTATATTTAAGTGTTTTTTTTTCTATTCCACATATAGCTAGAGTGTATATGTAAAACAAATTTTATTTAGGTAAAAGAATAAATTTCTGTCATTCTCCCATTAAAGCCCTACAATCTTAAATCATAAACTTCTCTGAAAACACCTTTAAAGGTATTTTGTTAAAGGTAAACTGCTATTTCTCAAGCCTCATTACAGAACTACTTATACCTCCCCCATTTCTCCTAATTCAGTGTGTGATGTTTTCATATGTAACTGCCTCTGAAGATTTTCCCACATCTCAGTCTACAGATTAGATTGAATCTAGCACCCTGTATTTTCACTGTCCCATGCACATTAATAGTGTTTTTTCTTTTCCTTTGTTCTTTTTTTAAAAAAAATTAATTATTTTTCTTTTAATAGAGAGGGGAGAGAGAGAGAGAGAGAGAAAAGAGAGAGAGAAGAGAGAGAGAGAGAGAGAGAGAGAGAGAGAGAAGTGTGGGGGAGGAACAGGAAGCATCCAATCCCATATGTGCCTTGACCAGGCAAGCCCGTGGCCCTGAACGGGCCACTGCACCACCACAGGTCAGGCTAACAGTGTTTCTTGTTGTCTTTCTCTCACTAGCTTACAAGAATCAGAATGGCAAAAACTATGTCTCCTGTGTTTGCTTTTGAACTTGCTAGCCAAATGTAAACTTTTTAAATAATAGAACAAAATGCTTTAAATAATACATTTTTAATAACATGTATCCTCTCCCTGTGCATATATTAATATTATTTCCACTTTTTGGAATATTCTTTCTCTCTAATATACTTCACTGACTCTTTTTTATTGTACAGGCTTCACCTTAAATGTCATTTCTTCAGAGATTTCCTGTATCCTCAACCTAAAATGCATCCTCCAGTAATATCTTTTAATATACTGTGCAATTTTCCAACATTGTGCATATCATGTTTTGTGACATATACTTAATTCTTTGCATATTTGGCCATGTCTAGCTCTTCAGCATAAGGTCCACAAGGATGGGGAAGGTAATCATTTTGCTCGTTTTCTCTCTGTTGTCCTGGTCAAAGGCTGCACATGAAATGGGTGTCCAGTACACATATAACAAATGATGGATAGTGAGTTTTTGTTTTATTTTACTGGTTTGGTGTTGTTAGAAACTTGTTTTTATTATATTTTCTATCTTAGCAAAGTAAATATTGTTAAGATTGTTAGGACTTCCAATTGTTGTCTTTGTTTCTGGTTCATGAAACCAAAAACCTGGAAAATTTTGCCTCACAAAATGCATTCTGATATTGACAGGATAAATGCAAAGGTTTCAGGGTCTATTTAAAATGGAAATTTAATCAAAGGAGAAAAATTTCCTATCTGCATTTTTATTTCACTAGTAAAATAATGTTTAAAAACAAGATACATTTATTATTTTCAAAATTGTGTTATAACAGACATATGTATCAATCAACAAGTTATGGTATTTTTACCCTAATTTTATGGACAAACTAATTCAAAATTACTTTTTAATTGTCTTTGCATCTGAAATTCAAAATTCAGAGTGGACACTGAAGCTTTAAATTGCTTTCACTCTACTGGAAAACTCTTAATTTTCAGCTCATTTATGTCAAATAAATATTACCTTAGAAATAGAAGTAAATTTGATTAGTATTTCACTAAATAACAGCATGCAATGTGAATAGTAATTTTTTTTCAAATAAGTTTGTAAACAATATGTATTCCTTGGGTAATAAAAAGTATTTCATTTCTGAAGTCACATCTAATAACAGTAAAAGAGAAGCAGTTATTTCTGGCAGTTAACAAATGAATTATTTATAGTTATTTGGAAATTTTAGTCACATAGAAGATTTTTAAAAGAGAAGTAGCTGTCATACATATGCATCTTTAGAAAGAACTTTTATAAAACCAGTTTTAATGATGTTCCTGCAAGAGTACAAATAGGATTCAACAATAGAAATGAATTTTAAATGATCATCTATTATTAATACTGAATGTATAAACTCTAGTAAGAAAAGAGGAGGAATAGTTTAATAAGACACTATGTTATGGATATGGATGTGTCTGTCAGAAATTCTCAAGTGATCAGTCTGTTCATTCATTCTTCATGAAAAATGAATAGCTATTTAATTCCTGACAAACATGAACATGAACACTATGTTCTACAAAAAGAAGCAAGACTTTTAATAATGTTTATTTATTTTTAATGTGATTTTTAGTAATACTTTTGTGGCAAAATATTTGTCACTGCAACTGGAAATTTGACTTAGAATTTATTAAAGATTTATTGCCATTTGCCATGTTTGCATGAGATGCATTTTATAGTACTAACAAGTTATGGAGAAATGAAAGCAAAACTATGTCTCTTACGGTGCCATTGTATAAGTACTATAGTTTTAACCTTTACTTTTGCACCACACCAGCTTCTATTTGGAAACAAACACTTTCTATCACACAATTAATTGTAAGTTATTTTTACTCTTAAAATTGAATTAATGTTGTTATTACTCATGGAAGCACAAATGAATTTACTTAATGTCTATTTGGTCTCTCAAGAAAGGATGGAAATGAATGGATGTGTTTCTAGTGATCAAAATATGACATATAAAAACAGCAAAAAATAAACAAAATAATGAGAAGAAAGTTATAATGATATCCCTTTGTTCTATTATAAAACACACCATATATTTGAAAAATTATCTTTCCACTAAATATAATTTTGTCAGAATCCTGTTCCTCATTATGTGGAAGATTGTGTTAATAATATAAACTACTGAATGAAATATTTGGCCAAATTTTTTTATATTTATTTTTATATGACAGTTTTAAGAATAATTATATAACAATAAAAACATTTTATTTTATTTTTTTTGGTGACAGAGACAGAGAGAGAGACAGAGAGAGGGATAGACAGGGACAGACAGATAAGAAGAAAGAGAGATGAGAAGTACTAATTCTTCATTGCAGCATCTTAGCTGTTCATTGATTGCTTTCTTATATGTGCCTTGACCAAGAGGCTACAGCAGACTGAGTGACCCCTTGCTCAAGCCAGCGACCTTGAACTCAAGCCATCAACTTAGGGTTTCAAGCCAGTGGTGACCTTTGGGCTCAAGCCAGCGACCACAGGGTCATCTCTATGATCCCACACCCAAGCTAGTGACCCCATGCTCAAGCTGGTAAACCCATGCTCAAGCCAGATGAGCCCTTGCTCAGGTTGGCTAGCTCATGATTTTGAACCTGGGTTTTCTGCATCCCAGTCTGACATCTATCTACTGTACCACTGCTTGGTCATGTTGACATTTTAATTCTTTCAAGTCTATAATAAATCATAAATTACTAAACTGTTTCCTTATTTTGGGACATTGTATAAAATAATAAATTTTTGAGGAGTGAATTTAGTTCTTTGGAATTTGTTAATTTAAGTGAAAACATAATATTATACTTTTAAAATTTTATTCATTCATTCAGTTAAAAACATTTATTAAAAATTGATTATATTCCATTCCATGCACGTTATAAATATTGAGTATACAATGGTGATGAAAAAGCTAAATAGTTTTGATTTGCCAAAGCTTACATTACAAAAGGACATTGAGCAAATATATAGCCATAAAAATAATGAATGGACTCTGATCATTTATCTATGGAAAATATATAATAACATGATAAATTATACCTAATTTGGGATTTATGAAAAGCATGTAAAAGGAATTTATATATAAGGTAATACCTGAAAAAAAGTTATCAACAAAAAATTATTGACGGCTTTGCAATTAGAAGAAGCATCATGTGCTTCCATGTCCAGAGATTATAAAAACATTAAAAGTTTAATGGGATTCAGTCATCTGAAAGTAAGCCAAGATAGCTGGAAATTAGGAAAGTAAATAAAACTGATATAAAAAGGGACCAAAAAGTTTCCAAACCATGAAGGAACTTCTGGGCAAAAATTTAGGAATTAGATTTATGCTTATTGGTGGCCTGTGAAGAAATTTAAAAAATTTCTTAAATTAGAAATAAATGATATGTATTTATTTCTATATTGAGAATAAAACTTCCCTTCAGGAGAATATATAATGTGGGCAATGTGACTTGAAAAGTAAATATATAATTAGGAAGGCTTACTGGCAAGAAATAATGGTAGCTTGAACTAGAGAAGTTACAGTTGCAAATAGATAAAATTGGATAGATTTGAAATCTATTCTGAAGTTAAGTCACCATAACTTGGTGATTTACTGGTGGTTGATAGAGAGAAGCCAAAGGGGTCTGAAACCTATTTTCTACAGGCAGCTGAATGGCTTTATCATTTGTAGATTGAAAAGTTTGAAGGAGAAGATATATAAGAAAATTACATTTGGGATATATTTTGTCTAAATTCAATCAAGATATCTGAATAAAAATATTTAATACTTCAGTGGAAATAAAATTAGAGAGTTTTAGCCCTGGCTGGGTGGTTTAGCTGGTTAGAGAATTGCTCTGATAGGCCAGTGTTGTGAGTTTGATCTTCGGTCATGGCACATATGAGAACCAACCAATGAATGCATAAATAAATGGAACAACAAATCGATGTTTCTCTTTTTTAACTCCCTTCTTCTCTCTCTAAAATCAGTCCATAAATAAACATTTAAAAAACAATTAAGGAGTTTTGGAATTTAATATATTAATTGGTGGTAATAGTTCATATGTATTTGACTCAATGAGATAGACAATATAACCAGTGTAGAGAGTGAGTGAGAAACAGACAGAAAGAGAGAGAAGTAAATAGTTTTAAGGCAACAGAAATATTTTTTCTGGAAGCAAAGAAAAATAAAAAAATGTGATGAATTCTGCTTACAGGTCAAATAGGATGCTATTAAAAAAAAACCCCGATGTTGAGAAGAAAGTGTAGGAAAACAGATAACACTTCCTTCCTTCACAAGAATTGCATATCAGTTAAGATAAAAGTAGTTTGAACACAGTTTAAAATTAAAGCCTTATAAAAAATAAGCATCTCTCTAGATCAAAAATACAATAGAATCACATCTTGTAAACAGTTCTGTATCAACAGATAAAACTTTGCTGCAGAACTGTAACATTAAGACAGGAGGTCAACTTTACAGATGTTTGGGGAAACTTCACTTACCATAAAGAAAATAATTAGACTTGCAGAGTAAATCAAAGTTATTAAATCTTTTTGTTTATAAATTTGTGAGAACTTTGAATTTCCCTTAAGTTATACAAAGTTGTAAATAATGTTTATTACACACAAAAATGAGTAAGCACTGATTAAACTAAAATATCATAACTTTCTTTGAGTCCATCAAGAATCTGGAATCATAAAGCAACCATATAACCAAAAATTCAAAAAAGGGAAAAGTCCCTCTGGAGAATGATGAAACATGAAAATTGTTCAACTGTAATAGAAGTTGGGAAAAAGATTCTCTGTATGGCCTCAAAAAAACTGATCAGTAAAATTATAAAGAACTACTATAAGTCAAGTGGTCTATTTCAGCAATCTGAAATACTTAAGACTAGAGTGCACCTGTTTCTACCCTTGATTATACAGAACAACTAGCAACTAACATTCTATAAAAATTTAAGAATATACACACACAAAAGCAAGAAGAACCAACCTTTGTAATGAGAAAAGGCAAGAAATAGAGTGACTTAGCTGTTGCAACTGTCATATAGATTTTTTTTATTATTATTTAGTGAGAGAAGGGGAGGTAGGGAGACAAATTTTGCATGTGCTCCAACCAGGATCCATCTCAACGGGGATCCACCTGGCAAGTCACCTATGGGGCAATGCTGTGCCCTTTGGGAGCCCTTGTTTATTGCTCAGCAACTGAGCCAGTTTTTAACACCTGAGGCGAGGCCATGGAGCCATCGTCAGCACCTGGGGCCAACTCGCTTGAACCAATCAAGCCATGTGGGAGAGGAATAGAGAGAGAAAAAGAAAAGGAGGGGGCGGGATGGAGAAGCAAATGGTCACTTCTCCTGTGTGCCCTGACCGTGAATTGAACCTGGGACATACACACTCTGGGCTGATGCTCTACCACTGAGCCAACTGGCCAAGGAGGAGGAAGTTCAAAATAACCATAATGAAAAATAATAAAGCATGTAGAGGGAAAGGTGAACAGTATGTCTTAATATAGGGGTATGTATTAGCCAGGGTTTATAGAGAAATAAGACAAATAAGACATTGATTATAATCTAAGCTTATATATTATTTATGAGTACCCTTATATACTTATATAAAATATGTTTTATAGAAAAAGATTTCTTATAAAAATGGGCTTATAAGAGCATGGAGGCTGAGAAGTCTTGAGATCTGAGGTGGGCAAACTGGAGACTTAGGAGAACCAATGGTATAAGTTCTGGTCTGACAGCAAGAGAAGACAGATGTCACAGGCTCAAAACAGCCAAGTATTATGAATTGTCCTATACTAAGACATTTGTCTAGTCAGGCCTCCAATACATTGGATTAAGCCCATACACAGTGAGTAGGCCAGCCTGATTTATTTAATTAATTCTAATGTTAATCTTATCCAGAAACCCTCTTACAGACACATCCAGAATAATGTTCAACCAAATACCTGAGTACTGTGTGACCTAGGCAATTTGACACCTAACATCAACTATCTCTGGAGATTTCAGCAGAAAAATAAAAACCTAAGCAGGCAAATGAAAATGTCAGAAAAAGTACAGAATTGTAAGATATGAAAAATAACTTCAATAGGCACATCAGTAGATTTGAAAGAGCTGAGAATAGAATCATTAAACTTTAAGTTGTATGATAGAAACTAAGCAATATGTGCTTCTGGTCAAATTGGTGTCACAGGAATATGCAGCACTCACATCCTTCCAACAAATCAAAAGTAGAAATGAACTACAGAAAAACCACCATTTAGAACCTCCAGAAATATAGCAGTACAGAAGTCCTACCATTGAGGACATAAAGAAACCACATCAAGACTGGTAGGAGGAGCAGAAAAGCAGAACAGTCTGGTCTCACACTCATATGTGGTGGACAAAAATTAGGAATAATGTCTCCGCTCTTAAAGCACCCCCTGAAAAGTGAGGGGTCTCAGCTCCACACCAGGCCTCCTAGCCCAGAATTCCAGTTCCAGATAGAAAAGTCTTTATAGCTTCTGGCTGTAAAAACCAGCAGATATTGTGACTGAGAGAGATGGAGAGCTGCTAAAATTTCAGGCACCTTCTTTTGAATGATCCACTCACTGACTTACTCAGACTCACTTGCTCTGAAATCCAATTCTGGAAAGGCAACTAGAAAGGCACCAGGGACATACTAGAAGGAACTGAACTGTCTGGCATCACTGCAATAGCTGGAAGGGCAAAGTTCAACTAGACAGAAGTGCTGGCAGAGGCCACTGTTTCTTATCTGAGCCCTTCCCTTCAAAGCAGACAGAGGGATCCATACCTGAGTTTCTATCAAATTGGTTATCACTGTTTGCCTGAACCTGATGATTCCATGAGACTCCATTTTCCCAACTTTCTGGCCCACCCTAACAGTTTCCAGTAACTTTTCTATAATAATGGCCTGCCTTGGCTCATGCAGCAGACTTTTATAAAATATCTAAAACAAGCAGCATTGGGCCTCAGTGTGCCCCTTACCTCTAACTAAGTGATCCCAGGCCCTGCACTAGTAGCAGCCACACTATTTCACAGCTTTGCCTCTCCTGGGCATTTCTAAGCCCAGCACAAGTAGCAACCATTTGAAGATAATTTTGTGGTTCATGTCGGTGGACCTGAGGCAGGGCACAGGTGGTGTCTGACCTTAACCTGCAGCCCTTGGGAGACCCCAGAGCCAGTATACCATGTGGACTGATTCACAACACATGGAAGCAACCTCCAACCACCTCCACAAGACACACACTCAAAATGTGGACTCAGCAGGAAGCAGAGCCCCAGTGAAGTAAGTCCTAGTTTGTGTATTCAGACCCTGCACAGCTGATCTTCCATGGTGGTCATAGCCAGTTCTTGTAGCCAATTGACTTGGGGCAAAATCCCTCATTGACCTGCCAATAGCAAGCAAGGCTCAACTACAACAATAGAGTGTACACAGCCCACATGAAAGAGTGTACCTGGAGTGCCAGGTTCAGATTAATGAGGAGGCTATGCCACTAGGCTCTAAAGGACATGTACTATACAAGGCCAGTCTACCAGGTCTGGGAGATGTAATAACTCTACCTAATACATAGAAACAAACACAAAGAGACTTCCAAAATGAGGAGACCAAGAAACATGCCCCAAATGAGAGAATGGAACAAAACTCAAAATAAATAAACAAATAAAACTAAACAGAATAGAGACAAGCAATCTACTAAATGCAGACTTTAAAACACTGGTTCTGGCCCTGGCCGGTTGGCTCAGTGGTAGAGCATCGGCCTGGCGTGCAGGAGTCCCGGGTTCGATTCCCCGTCAGGGCACACAGGAGAAGCGCCCATCTGCTTCTCCACCCCTCCCCCTCTCCTTCCTCTCTGTCTCTCTCTTCCCCTCCCGCGGCCAAGGTTCCATTGGAGCAAAGTTTGCCTGGGCGCTGAGGATGGCTCTGTGGCCTCTGCCTCAGGCGCTAGAATGGTTATGATTGCGGCAGAGCGACACCCCAGATGGGCAGAGCATCGCCCCCTGGTGGGCATGCCGGGTGGATCCCGGTCGGGCACATGTGAGAGTCTGTCTGACTGCCTCCCCATTTCCAGCTTCAGAAAAATACGAAAAACAAAAACAAAAAACAAACAAAAAAAAAAAAACACTGGTTCTAAGGAGCTCATTAAATTTAGGGAAAGAGTAGATAAACTCAGAAAAACTTCAGCAATATTAGAAAAACAAGAATATTGGAATCATAAAAAAAGTATAAATTAAACGATACACTTCCTGAAATGAATAATTTGCAGGGAATCAATCCAAAAAGGCCCACAGCAAGCCACATCATAATTAAAACACCAAAAGTTAAACACAAAGAGAGAATCTAAATACAGCAGTAGAAAAGCAGTTAGATAACTACAAAGGATCTCTCAGGAGACTGTCAGCTATTTCTCAATGGACACATTATAGGCCAGAAGAGATTAGCAAGAAATATTCAAAGCAATGAAGAGCAAGGACCTACAACCAAGATTACTCTACTGAGCAAAACTATTGTTTAGAATCAAAAGACAGATAAAGAGCTTCCAAGACAAGAAAGAGCTAAAGTTCATCACCATTAAACCAGTATTACAGAAAATGTTATAGGGTTTTCTTTAAGAAGAAAAAAAAATTTAGAAAATGAACAATAAAATGGCCATACATACATACCTATCAACAATTGTATTTAAAAAACAAATAAATAAATAAAGAAGCAGAAGAGAAACAGACTGATAGATACAGAGAACATTAATCAGATTGATAGATGGGAAGAGAGTTTGGGTGATGGGTGAAACAAATAAAGGACTCAAGAATTCAAATTTATAGTGATAGAATAGACATAGGGATACACAGTATAGGTAATATAGTCAATAATATTCTAATTAGTATGTGTTGTGTCAGATGGGTATAAGATTTAACAGGATGGTCACTTTGTTGTATAATGTCTAATCCCTGGAGTGTACACTTGAAACTAATATAATATGTAAAGTGTAATTGAAAAATAAAAAAAAATTAAAAAGACTTTATCAATGCTTTGTTGTTTTTATTATATAGGTTTTTATTTACATTCTTTTTTATGTTTATTCCTAGGTATTTTATTTTTTTTTGTTGCAACCATAAAAGGGATTATTTTTTTAGTTCATTTTTTGAAGTTTCATTCTTGGCATATAAGAAAGCAATAGACATCTGTATGTTAATTTTGTGTCTTGTGACCTTACTGTATTGGTTTATTGTTTCTAATAGTTTTCCTATTAGATTAGCTATTATCAACAAGACAGGTACTAGCAAGTGTTGGAGAGGCTGTGGAGAAAAAGAAACCCCCATTCACTGTTGGTGAGAATGCAAAGTAGTACAACCATTATGCAAGAAAGTATGGTGGTTCCTCAAAAAATTAAGAATAGAACTACCATATGACTCAGCAATCTCTCTATTGGGTATATACCCCCAAAACTCAAAAACATTGGTACGTAAAGACACATGCAGCCCCATGTTCATTGCAGCATTGTTCATGGTGGCCAAGACATGGAAACAACCAAAAAGCCCTTCAACAGAAGATTGGATAAAGAAGATGTGGTACATATATAGTATGGAATACTATTCAGCCATAACAAATGATGACATAGGATCATTTACGACAATGTGGATGGACCTTGATAACATTATATTGAGTGAAGTAAGTAAATTAGAAAAAAACTTAGAACTGTATGATTTCATACATAGGTGGGACACAAAATTGAGACTCATGGACATGGACAAGAATTCAGTGGTTAGCAAGGGGAAGAAAAGCTAGGAGAGGGAGGGGGTGGTAGGAGGGGAGGGGCATACAGAAAACCAAATGAAAGGTGATAAAGGGCAATTTGACTTTGGATGATGGGTATACAACATAATTAAATGTCAAAATGATCTGGAGATGTTTTCTCTAAATCTATGTGCTCTAGTTCACCAGTGTCACCCTGTTAAAATGAATTGTCTAAATAAAATGAATAAATAAAATAAAGACTTTATCAAACCCACACTCAAAGAAAAGTTAACTAAAGCAAAACATACACAGAGACAGAGCTTACCACCTTGCTCTTACATTACCATTTGTAATATTCTATTGCAATTTTATATATATATATATATCTTTTCTTAAGTAGGCAATAAATCTTCTGAGGTTAGTAAATGCATTACACTTTTTTGTCTCCTTCTGTAATACATTATATCTACTAAATAATGGTATATATGATACACTTTTCTTGTATTTTTCTGGGTAGTTTAATGACCAGTATTGGAACACACTTGATAAACATTCACCAAATTAATAAATGACATTTTTAATAAGATAAAAATAAATGAGTAATAATAATAAAAATATGACTGGTTGGCTATAGACTTTAATGTAGTGTTTATGAATAATATGTTCTTTATTACTTTTAAAAATTCAAAACAATTTTTACTTTATTCTTCCATAATCAGTACATTTGTAATGACATAACTTGGGAAAAGTCTAGGTATCAAAAGTCTAGAATAAAAAAGCAGTTTTACATAGTTTAACAGTTTATAAAAACACAACTTAGCAGATATTGTAAATCACTAATAGAATGCACAAACTCTTCTCAGCACAATGTAACCATACTGAAAAGGAATGCAAATATAACTTGTAGCAAACCTTTCAAAGCAGATTCTATTAATCTTAATTTTTATTGTTGCATTTATCAGAATTAATGCATGAAAGATTATATATGGGAACTATTTATATGATAATGAAAATGTGTAAAACTTGTGGTATACACAAATCAAAAATTTACATTTGCTTTTCTTCTTGCTATGCTTATTCTGTTATATTTGTGATTTGTAATTTATTTTTATATTTCATATTTATGAAGGAAATTGTAATCTATATAAACTGTATTTACAAAATAACACTGTATTATAAATACTTTGTCAATCTTTTGCTGATGTATTATTTGTCTCCTTCTGTAATACGTTATATCTGCTAAATAATGGTATATATGATTACATTCTCAACAGACAAACTCTATATAAGCAATTCTCAGTGAACTTGGAATTTTGTTCAGTCATTGATGAAACATATTTAACACATTCAACCATTCTGTAAATGAGCTTTTTGAATTAAGTAAGATCTTCATAGAAATATATTTTTAAAGTTGAAAACTGTCATTTATGTCCCTTCCATCAAAGATAAACCCACATAGGCCCACACTAAGATACATCATAATTAAAATGCTAAAGTTAAGAGACAAAAAAAAAATACTAAAAGCTGCATTAGAAAAGCAATTAATTACCTACAATAGAGCCTAATAAGGCTGACATCTGATTTTTCAAAAGAAACACTTCAGGCCAAAAGGGATTAGCAAGAAACATTCCAAGTAATTAAAAACAAGAACCCAAGAACCTATAACTAAGATTATTTTATCCAACAAAGTTATCATTTAAAATTGAAGGAGAAATAAAGAGCTATCCAGAAAAAAGAAAGCTAAAGGAGATTATTACCACCAAACCAGTATGGCAAGAAATGTTAAAGTGCCTCCTATATCAAGAGAAAAATGATATGTTTAAAGAATAAAATGCCAATAAATAAGTACATATCAATAATAACCTTAAATGTAAATGGGTTAAATGCTCCAGTAAAAAAAAAAAAAGCAGAGTAGCTGCATGGATAAGAAAACAAAACCCAGATGTTGCTGTCTATAAGAGAGCCACCTCAGAACAAAAGGTACACATAGACTAAAAGTGAAAGTGTTGTGGACGGTAAATTGCAAAAAACCTTTGTAGATTTGAGGCTTAGCAAAAGGCTAAGTTCTCTCCCCTCCATCTCTATATTGACTATGAAGCTTAGTATTTACACCCACTTCACTTGCTTGCTTAAGTTGCTGGAAGCAATTTACATGCCCTTCCTCTCACTCTTTGTTTGATTCAGATGTTGGTTGATTTTACTTATGCATGATGAGGGGATTCCTGTTTATGCCTTGGGAGAGTTCCTGTTTTTGCCTCAGATATGTAACTTTGTACCAAGGACCTCCTTGATTTGCATATGGCTATATAACAAAGCAAACTGGGACAATGGAGCACTCAGATATTGCCATCAGCTTTAAAGAGGCCTCCAGATCCCATCCTTTTTTCTTAATGCGTCTGTTTTCTTAACTTTGCACTGTTCTCACTCAAGACCCAGAATTATAAGCCATGCTGGTCCATGGCAAATGGCACCCAAACAGGGACTTGAGTACAAGAAAACTAAACTGAATGCAGGTGACAGAACTCCCCAAGTGTGCACAGTGAGTAAAGAAAGTTTGTGGGGAAAGTATAGTCGGGAGTAAAAAATTATGGGACAATTAGGGTCAAAAGACCTTTTTGTAAGAATAGTTATACAGCTAGAATGCTTCTTCTGATATGTTCAAGACATGTGCCCCTGGTTCATGGAGGAGGGAATGTTTTTTTTCTGCTACAGTGGAGCAAGTAGATAAAGTTCTGAGAAGGCAGTGTGGTGAAGAGATTATGGTAGAAGGAATAAAAGTGGCAGTCTCTGGCAGTTGTTGCTGTACTTTGCAGCTTGGGGGCTGAGGAATGTAGACCAGTGTGACTGCCTCTGGTTCTCTCTGGCTGCTTAGTCTGCTGCTTAGCTGAAGTTTAGGTAGGGGAGAAATCTCAGCATAGTCAACCTGAACTACCAGTTATAGCAACTATAGAATTTGAGAATGGATAGGAGACTCAGGTATTAGGAAAGTTACAGCTTTTCTGTTATGGTCTGATTTTATTTAATGTTTTAACTACAATCTTCTGAACTATCATTTTATTTCTTTCTTATTCTTTGCCTGGAAAGAGGGTGAAGGGGGCACTTATTTGGATGTTGCTAAAAGAAATCTCATATGGCCATCTTGAGATTTTTTGAGAGAGATTTCTGTTTAGTATTTATCCTTATTAATATAGTTCTACATAAGATCAAGCAGGCCATGTTCTAATCTCTAAAATCGCAGATTTTACTCTTGATTTATGTGATTGTATGTGAAGTCTTTGTTTAATGTCTAAATGTATCTGTTTTTAGGACCTGAATTGAGTTCTTGCATGCATAGATTGCAAATGCCTGCTCTAATATTGAAAAAATGAAGTGATTTTAGAACTTATAAGGAGTGCTCATTTAAATTTAAATAAAATAGAATGTAGATCCTTAAGACTTACTAATTTGGTAAGTGCATTGTGAGGTGTGTTCAGAGTTAGGAGCCAAATAGCAATTTGAGTATTAGGATTAATCAAAGTTATATGTTATACTTGTGAGTTTGTGTGTAAATTATCTTGTTTATGTGTAAGGTCCTTGTTTGCCTCAGGTAGGCAAAACAAAGGAATGAAACAAAATTGGGTGCCTAATAAGTGGCACCCAATACCAGAAGATGTAGATTAAGATATCAAAATTTAGCATAGGGACCTTGGTAGCTCCTGCTACCCCAATAATGCATTGTGCAGACCCAATTACTTGGAAATCAGATAATCCTGTATAAGTAGACCAATGGCCCCTTTCTCAGGAGAAACTTAAGGCAGCTTGCTCGAGTAGTACAAGAGCATTTACAGCTTGGGCACACTGAACCATCTAATAGCCCATAGAATACACCTATATTTGTCATTAAAAAGAAATCAGGAAACTGGAGGCTATTACAAGATTTGAGAGCAATAAGTAAGACTATGGAAATTATGAGTCCTCTCCAGCTAGGACTCTCCCTTCTCCTATTGCCATTCCATGGAATTTTTACCTCGTAATTGTTGCCTTAAAGGATTGCTTTTTTACTATTCCTTTAAGCCCTCATAATTGCAAGTGTTTTGCATTCAGTGTTCCTTCACTTAATTTCCAGGCTTCAATGGAGCAATACCAGTGGAAAGTTTTGCCTCAAGGTATAACTAACAGTCCTACCTTGTGTCAAAAATATGTTGCTCAAGCTAACTCTCCAGTTCAAAGGCAGCACCCTAAGGCATACATAATTCATTATATGGATGATATTCTTATTTATTTTATTTTTTTTGTATTTTTTTGAAGTTGGAAATGGGGAGGCAGTCAGACAGACTCCCACATGCGCCCGACCGGGATCCACCCGGCACACCCACCAGGGTGATGCTCTGCCCATCTGGGGTGTCGCTCTGTTGCAACCAGAGCCATTCTAGAGCCTGAGGCAGAGGCCACAGAGCCATCCTCAGCGCTGGGGCCAACTTTGCTCCAATGGAGCCCCGGCTGTGGGAGAGGAAGAGAGAGACAGGGAGGAAGGAGAAGGGGAGGGGTGGAGAAGCAGATGGGCTCTTCTCCTGTGTGCCCTGGCTGGGTATCGAACCCAGAACTTCTGCATGCCAGGCCAATGCTCTATCACTGAGCCAACCAGCCAGGACTGGATGATATTCTTATTGCTCATCCAAAGAAAGACATTGTGTTGACCATTTTTCAACAACTAGAATATTCTTTGAAAGAATCAGGACTTTATATAACTCCTGAAAAGGTACAGCAATCTTTACCTTTCTCTTATTTAGGAGAAATTATTGAGGGACAAATCTGTCCACAAAAATTAGAAATCAGGACAGATCATTTACAAACTTTAAAAGATTTCCAGAAATTATTAGGAGATATTAATTGACTTAGACCTTCCTTGAAATTAACTACCGGGGAACTGAAGCCAATTTTTAATATTCTTAGAGGCTCAGCTGAACCAGTTTCTCCTTGGCTATGTACAGCTGCAGGACAGCAAATTTAAAGCTTGTAGAAAAAGCCTTATACAAGTACAACTAAAATGCATAATTCCTGAAGAATCAATTGCCTTACTAATTTGTCCCTCATGTTACACTCAAACAGGGCTAGTATAGCAAGCTTCAGGTCCTATTGAATGGATTCATTTAGCTGTTACTCCTAAGAAAGTTTTATCTCCGTATTTTGATCTCGTCACTTCCTTGATTATCAAGGGGCATAGGTGACTCATAAAGATGATAGGTTTTGAGCCTCAGATGGCTCTGGGAAACTTCCAGTAAATGGCAAATTGCTTTTGCAAATTTTACAGGCCAAATTGATTTTTACTACCCAGCTGATAAAATAATTCAATTTTCATTAATTACTACATTTGTCTTTCCTAAGACAATTGTTAATAAGTCCATTCCTGAAGCACCTACAGTCCTTACTGATGGGTCCAGCTCAGGAAGAGCAGGCTTAATAATTGATGGACAAGTTTATAATGAAACAGTCACCTTAAAATCAGCTCAAAGAGTAGAATTACATGCCATTATCATGACTTTTCAGCATTTGCCATGTTCCTCCTTTAATCTGTATACAGACAGCAAATATTTACTTCTGGTTGTTTCCACTTAGGTACAACTGCTGATGAGGAACTATTTCAGCAATTTCTCCTTTTTCAAAGATTTGTACATAAACATAGAGCTCCATGTTTTATAGGACATATTTGAGCTCACTCCATGCTCCCTGGAACTTTAGAACAAGGAAATGCCCTTATGATCAAACTATCCAAAAGAAAATTATTGAAGCAACCATGACAGATCAAGCAATCCAGTCTCATACTATTCATCACCAGAACACTGCAGCCCTATGTAAACAGTTTTAACTTTCTTGGGAAGCAGCACAGAAGATTGGTAAATCCTGTCCAAGGTGTCCTATACTATAATCTGTCTCTTTGTTCAGAGTTAATCCTTGAGGAATCTTCCCAGGACAACTTTGGCAAATGAATGTTACTCATATACCTTCATTTGGCAAACAGTCCTTTGTCCACTTTACAATGGATACTTATTCTGGATTTATAATAGCCTCTGCCAGAACAGAAGAGGCTGCTAAGCAAGTTATATAGCTCATTGTCTGTAAGCATTTTCTATAATTAGACGTCCTAAACTGGTTAAAACTGACAATACTCCTACATATGTAGGAAAAGCATTTACTATATTTTGTCAAACCTTTTGAATTATGGGTATTTCTTACAATCTTTAAAGTGAAAGTATTATTAAAGTATACCCAGCAAATATTTAACATCAATTAAAAATATATATAAAAAGGGGAGTCATATCCTGGAATCATGCTTTTTACTTTAAAAAAATTTTTTTGAATGCTGATGTACAGGAAACGCCAAACCTCTTTCTCCTGCAAACTTCTATCTTTTATTTGATCCAGCTAATAACACTGTTTTGTCTTTTTCCAAACAACTCCAGATATATAGAAAAAGTTTATATAGGCAGATGAGGACCCTCAAACCCCTCAGTGAGATTTTCTGAGCATGGCTTTTAAGGTCTATAAGGACCAAGAAGCAGAAAAAGCCCCAAAGAGATCAGGTGAAATACCAGCTCTTGGCATACACTCTTAAAGGCTCCAATGCCCCAAATGGGCCTCATAGGACTCCATCTGGGCCACCTGCTTCAATAGTGGAAAGAAAGGTCATTGAGATAAAGTCTACCAGGCTTCTCGGCCCCCACCAGGGACATGCCTTTGCTGTGGGGAAAATGGGACACTGGAAGGTAAGCTGCCCCCTCGCTCTCTAAGGGTTCAGTCTCTTCCAGCCCTGCTCCAGCTGCCTGTACCTAACCTTGCCCAGCCTGCTGTGACTTAGCACTGAAGGCTAAAGGTGCCCAAGGCTATTGGCCCCATTTCACATCACTTTGGACGAGTCTAGCGTATTTCTTTCAAGTAGCAGGTAAACTGATCTCATTGCTTATGAATACAAGGGCCACTTACTATGTCTTGCTTGAGTATTCAGGTTTTTATTCATCCCTCAAAGATCTCTGTTCTGGGTGTTGATAGTCCTATTTTCTACTGTTTTGTTTAATATATAGTGTTTCATTTATTCCTCCTGCCTTAACACCCCATTCATATTTTAGGCTGGTACCTACTCCTAATTTAGAGCTCTTTTTCTCCTTTTTGCCAACTTCTGTTACAAATTTACCTCTGCCACCCAGCTTAGTGTATCCTTAGGTTCTTCTCACCACCCCATGGCTATAAAGCTCCAGGAATAGGCCCCCTGGTTCATCTCTCCAGTTTTGAGGAAAATGGAAGCTCCATCTCCACACATGCTTGCAATGGCTTTTCCCAGTCTACCTGAATCATTACCAGCTAGAAGCAGTGGTCATTGGGACTTGGATGCTAGCTGCAAAGTGTAGAAATGTGACAACAATTCCAGTGCCATGTGGATTTTTCTTGGAAGTGTTTCATGGACTCCTACTCCTTGTGACAGCTCTCAGTGGGACTGAAGTGGGGTTGGGTTGCATCTTCAGGGATGTGGAATGGTGATGGTGCCAACATGGACTTGGTGAAATTACATTAAGTACATTTAAAACAGAAAAGAATCTATAGATCTTGCTGTATTGGCTAAAAATTTGCGTGATAATTTAGAAGGCTTTAATCCCTTTAATGTATTAGAGTACTTGTTTGGGTATCTGTTAGCATTGGCTATACTAATTGTGTGTTTGCTCTGTGTTTTTTCAGTCTGCCTCCAAATGAGAATCTGGGAAACTAAGAAATCAGATGAGTGCAAACCTCAACACACAAATTAAAAATAAAAAAGTAAAGGAGGATATGTTGTGGACCATAAATGGCAAAAAGATTTGTAGATTTGAGGCTTAGCAAAAGGCTAAATTCTCCCCCCTCCACCTCCATATTGGTTATGATGCTGAGTATTTGCACCCACTTCACTTGCTTGCTTATGTTTCTGGAAGCAATTTACATGTCCTTCCTTTCACTCTTTGTTTGATTCAAATGTTGGTTGATTTTGCTTATGCATGTTTATGCCTTGGGAGAGTTTCTGTTTTTGCCTCAGATGTGTAACTTTGTATCAAGGACTTCCTTGATTTGCATATGGCTATATAATAAAGCAAACTGGGGCTACGGGGCACTCAGATATTGCCATCAACATTAAAGATGCCTCCCAATTCCATCCTTTTTTCTAAATAAGTCAATTTTCCTAATTCCACACCATTCTCACTCAAGACCCAGAATTATGAGCCATGCTGGTCTGTGGCATGAAGGGATAAAAATATATATATATGTGGCAAGTGGAAATTAAAAAAAAAAGCTAAAGTAGCAATACTTATATCTGACAAAAATGTTCTTGAAAATAGTAGAGGACAAGAAAAGACTATAGTAGAGGACAAGAAGGTCACTACACAATAATAAAGGGAGCAGCTCAACAAAAAGGCTATAATCATTATAAAAATGCTGCACCCAATATAGGAACACCTACATATGTATATATAAAGCATATTTTGATGGACAAAGAGGGTGAGATCAACAGCAATAAAATAATAGTGGGGAATTTTAACACCCCACTAACATTGTGGATAGATCCTCCAGACATAAAATCAACAACAACAAAAAAGCAGCCTTAAATGACACACTAGATTCACTGGATTTAAATGATATCTCCAGAGCATTTCACCTCAAAGCAGCAGAATATACATTTTTAAGTACTTATGGTACATTTTTTATGATAAATCATATGTTAGGACACAGAGCAAGTCTCAATAAATTTAAGAAGATTAAAATTATATCAAGCATCTTCTCTAACAACAATGGTTTGAGACTAGAAATT
This sequence comes from Saccopteryx bilineata, assembly GCF_036850765.1. Lineage (NCBI taxonomy): Eukaryota > Metazoa > Chordata > Mammalia > Chiroptera > Emballonuridae > Saccopteryx > Saccopteryx bilineata. Next base: position 95,437,199 of record NC_089495.1, on the reverse strand, counting down.
AACTATAATAGATAAACTAAATAACATTTAAACACTTGGGTGCTAAATAGCATGTTTAATAATGAAAGGGCTAACAATGACATGAAGAAAGAAGTAAAAAAAATATATTTGAAAGAAATAAAAGTGAACATACAACAGCCCGAAATCTATGGGACATAGCAAAGCAGTCTGAGAGGGAGGTTTATAGCATTGGTGGCATACCTTAAGAAGCAAGAAAAAACTCAAATAAAGACACTAGCTTTGCACCTAAGAGTACTAGAAAAAGAACAACAAATAAAGCCCACCAATATCATACTCAATGGGCAAAAATTAAATGCAATCCCCATAAGATCAGGAACAAGACAGGGGTGTCTTTTTTCACCCACTCTTCCTCAACATAGTATTGGAAGTCCAAGCCGCAGCAATCATACAAGAAGAACTAAATGCATCCAAATTGAAAAGGAAGAAGTAAAACTCATTATTTGCTGATGACATGATACTGTATATAGAAAACAATGTCTCAGCCAAAAAACTACTAGACCTGATCAATAAATTCAGCAAGGTGGCAAGATACAAAATTAATACTCAGAAATCAGTGGCATTTTTTATACCCCGACAATAACCTGTCAGAAAGAAAAATTAAGGTAACAATTTCATTCACTATTGCAAAAACAAAGTATTTTAAATAAATTTAACCAAGGAAGTAAAAGATTTGCACTCAGAAAATTATAAAACATTGACAAAAGAAATTGAGGTGTGACTAGGTGGTAGCACAGTGGATAGAGTGTCAGACTTAGATGCAGAAGACCCAAGTTCAAAACCCTGAGGTCACTGGCTTGAGCACAGGCTCACCAGTTTGAGCACGAGGTTGCTGGCTTGCATGTGAAATCATAGACATGACCCCATGGTTGCTGGTTTGAGCCCAAAGGTCACTGTCTTGAAGCCCAAGGTCCCTGGCTTGAGCCCAAGGTTGCTGGCTTGAGCAAAGGATCACTCACTCTGTGTAGCCTCCTGATCAAGGCACATATGAGAAAGCAATTAATGAATAAGGAAGGTACCACAACAAAGAATTGATGCTTCTCGTCTCTCTCTCTTCTTGTCTGTTTGTCCATATCTGTTTCTTTCTCTGACTCTCGTTCTCTGTCGAAACAAAACAAAATAAAATAAAGAAATTGTGGAAGATACAAATAAGTGGAAGTATATACCATGTTCATGGAAAGGAAGAATTAACATTATTAAAATGTTCATACTATCCAAAGCATTTTACAGATTGAATACAATTGTTATTAAAACACCAATGGCATACTTCACAGATCTAGAAAAAATAATACAAAAATTTATATGGAACAAAAAAAAAAACCCAAAAGCTTCAGAATCTTGAAAATAAAGAACAAAGTGGGAAGTATTATACTTCTTGATATTAAGCTGAGCTATAAGGCCACTGTAATCAAAACAGCCTGGTACTGCCATAACAACAGGCCTACAGATCAATAAAACAGAACAGAAAACCCAGAAATAAACCTACACCTTTATGGTAAATTATATAATATTTGACAAAGGAGGCAAAACTATATACAATGGAGTAAAGACAGTCTTTTTAATAAATGATGTTGGCAAAATTATGCAAGTAAGTGAAACTAGATTATCAATTTATACTATTTACAAATACAAACTCAAATTGAATAAAAGACTTAAATGTAAGTTACAAAACCATAAAAATCTTGGAAGAAAACATAGGCAATCAACTCTCAGACATCTCTCATAACAATATTTTTGTCAATATTTCTTCGTGGGAAATGAAATAAAAGACAAAAGAAACAAATGGGACTATATCAAACTGAAAAGCTTTTGCACAACAAAAGATATCATTAACAAAATAAAAAGACAACCCAATCAATGGGAGGACATATTTGCTAATATATCTGATAAGAGGTTATTAATCAGAATTTATAAAGAACTTTTAAAACTCAACACTAAGAAAGTAAATAACCCAATTAAAAATGGGCAAAGGACCTGAATAGACACTTCTCCAAAAACAACATACAAATGGCCAGTAGGGAAAAGGAAAAATATTCCACATCACTAATCATTAGAGAAATGAAAATTAAAACCCAATGATATATCACCTGACACCTGACAGAATGGCTTTTCTTAAATCACCAAACAAGTGCTAGTGAGCATGTGAAGAAAAGGAAACCCTCCTATACTGCTGCTGGGAATGAAGATTTGTGCAGCCATTGTGAAAAACGGTATTGAATTTTCTCAAAAAATTAAAAATAAAGCAGCCATATGACCCAACTATCCCACTTCTAGGAATATATTCTAGGAATCCCAAAACACTAATTTAAAAGAAAATATGTACCCCCATGTTTATTGCAGCATTATTTACAGTTGTCAAGATCTGGAAGCAGCCCGTGTCCATTAAGGGATGAGTGGATAGAAAAGCTGTGGTACATTTACATAACAGAATAATACATGGCCATGAAAAAGAAGAAAATCTTACTTTTTGTGACGGCATGGATGGACCTGGAGATTACTATGCTAAGTGAAATAAGCCAGGCAGAGAAAGACAAATATCATATTATCTCACTTATATGTGGAATCTAATGAACACAATAAACTGAGGAACAAAATAGAAACAGAGGCAGGGAGATAGGGAACAGATGGACAGCTGACAGAGGAAAGCGGGAAGAATTCATGGGATCAAGGAAGGTCAAGGAATTAGCCAAATTATATATACATAACACATAGATACAGGCCATAGGGGCAATGCCCAGAGGAACAGTCAATGAAGGTAGGGGAAGGAGGGGCAAAGATAGTAACATGAAAATGGAAAGAGACTCTGCATGGTGCATGGGGGCCATGATGGGGGGGAGTGCATGCTATATTGACTGGGAAACTTGAAACCACGTCAACACAATAAATTAAAAGTAAAATTAAAAAAAGAAATAAAAAAGGAAGAATATATTTTTGTATATCTATATAATGGGTTTGTGGGGTTTCTTTTAAAGAAATTTTATTTATTGATTTTAGAGAGAGGAGAAAGAGAGAGAAAGTGGGTGTGGGAGGAGCAGGAAGGATCAGCTCCCGCCCCCGTTGCTTCTTGTATGCACCTTGACTGCACAATTCCGGGTTTTGAACCAGTGACCTCAGCATTCCAGGTCAACAGTCTATCCACTCTGCCACCACAGGCCAGGTGGTTTTGTGTTTTAAGCAAAGTGTTATTACAAAAGTCAAAGTTTAAAAAAAATTTATAAGTTTATAAAGTAAAAATGTCATAGCAATCTAAGGTTAATTTATTATTGAATAAAACATTTGTTTATAAATTTAGTATAGGTTTAGTGTACAAAGTTTATAAAGTTTATAGTAGTATATATTAATGTCTAAGGCCTCTTATTTGCTAATCACTCACTCACTGATTCACACAGGGGAAATCCCAGTCCTGAAAACTCTATGCATAGTTAGTGCCCCATACAAGTGAACTATTTTTTTTATCTTTATATATATGTGTGTGTATATCTGTGTGTGTGTGTGTGTATTCAACTATATACAATATGTAACATTTTTAAGATACCTTATACTTACTATTGTATTCTAATTACTTTCAGTGCTCAGTATAGTAACATGTTGTACATGTTTGTAGTTTAGGACAGTAGGCTATCCCATTTGGATTAAGTGTGTATTAGCCTATACCATCTATGTTTGTAAGTGCAGTTTATGATATGTATGCATGATGATGAAATAGCCAAACTATGCATTTCTCAGAACATATTCCTATTGTTAAGCAACTCATGACTGTACTTGAATGTACTGGAAACTATAAATCTTCTAAAAGTGAGCTGGAAAAGCTTCATGACATTGGCCATGGCAATTATTTCTTGACTATGACACCAAAAGTACAGGCAACTGATTCTTTTCATAAATCATGACAGAACATTCCAATTATAGGATTAAGTTATTTTTAGGAAACATGACAGATAAAATTTAGTGTACTATTCTATTGAAATCACTGTACATTGATATTATTTAAATAATTACCTATGTGATTTATAATGAAGAAATTATGATGCACAATACTATGAATAATTGATGAAAAATAAATGTCAACACCAGAGAAAGATAAATTCTCCAAAATAACAATATCCAGTTTGGAAATAAATAATATTACCAGTTGATAAGATAATAAATTTTTTTTTCTAATAATTTTATTTTTTTAATGGGGTGACATCAATAAATCAGGATACATATATTCAAAGATAACAAGTCCAGGTTATCTTGTCGTTCAATTATGTTGCATACCCATCACCCAAAGTCAGATTGTCCTCTGTCACCTTCTATCTTGTTTTCTTTGTGCCCCTCCCCACCCTCTTTCCCTCTCCCATTCCCCCCTACCCCCGTAACCACCACACTCTTATCAATGTCTCTTAGTTTCACTATTATGTCCCACCTACGTATGGAATAATACAGTTCCTGTTTTTTTCTGATTTACTTATTTCACTTCGTATCATGTTATCAAGATCCCACCATTTTGCTGTAAATGTTCCGATGTCATCATTTCTTACAGCTGAGCAGTATTCTATCGTGTATATGTGCCACATCTTCTTTATCCAGTCATCTATTGATGGGCTTTTTGGTTGTTTCCATGTCCTGGCCACTGTGAACAATGCTGCAATAAACATGGGGCTGCATGTGTCTTTACGTATCAATGTTTCTGAGTTTTGGGGATATATGCCCAGTAGAGGGATTGCTGGGTCATAAGGTAGTTCTATTTTCAGTTTTTTGAGGAACCACCATACTTTCTTCCATAATGGTTGTACTACTTTACATTCCCACCAACAGTGGATGAGGGTTCCTTTTTCTCCACAGCCTCTCCAACATTTGCTATTACCTGTCTTGCTAATAACAGCTAATCTAACAGGTGTGAGGTGGTATCTCATTGCAGTTTTGATTTGCATTTCTCTAATAGCTAAAGAAGATGAGCATCTTTTCATATATCTGTTGGCCATTTATATTTCTTCCTGGGAGAAGTGTCTATTCATATCCTCTTCCCATTTTTTTTATTGGATTGTTTGTTTGTTTGTTGTTGAGTTTTATGAGTTCTTTGTATATTTTGGATATTAGGCCCTTATCTGAGCTGTTGTTTGAAAATATCATTTCCCATTTAGTTGGCTTTCTGTTTATTTTGTTGTCAGTTTCTCTTGCTGAGCAAAAAATTCTTAGTCTGATGTAGTCCCATTCATTAATTTTTGCTTTCACTTCTCTTGCCATTGGAGTCAAATTCATAAAATGCTCTTTAAAACCCAGGTCCATGAGTTGAGTACCTATGCCTTCTTCTATGTACTTGTTTCAAGTCTTATGTTTAGATCTTTGATCCATTTTGAGTTAATTTTTGTATAGGGGGAGAGACTGTAGTCCAGTTTCATTCTTTTGCATGTGGCTTTCCAGTTTTCCCAGCACCATTTATTGAAGAGGCTTTCTTTTCTCCATTGTGTGTTGTTGGCCCCTTTATCAAAAATTATTTGACTATATATATGTGGTTTTATTTCTGGACTTTCTATTCTGTTCCATTGGTCTGAGTGTCTATTTTTCTGCCAATACCATGCTGTTTTGATTGTCGTGGCCCTATAATAGAGTTTGAAGTCAGGTATTGTAATGCCCCCAGCTTCATTCTTTTTCTTTAGGATTGCTTTGGCTATTCGGGGTTTTTTATAGTTCCATATAAATCTGATGATTTTTTGCTCTATTTCTTTAAAAAACGTCATTGGAAGTTTGATGGGAATTGCATTAAATTTGTATATTGCTTTGGGTAATATAGCCATCTTGATTATATTTATTCTTCCTAACCAAGAACAAGGTATATTCTTCCATCTCGTTATATCTTTTTCAATTTCCCTTAACAATGGTTTATAGTTTTCATTATATAAGTCCTTTACATTCTTTGTTATGTTTATTCCTAAGTATTTTATTTTTTTTGTTGCAATCGTGAAGGGGATTATTCTTTTGAGTTCCTTCTCAGTTGTTTCACTGTTGGCATATAGAAAGGCTATTGACTTCTGTATGTTAATTTTGTATCCTGCGACCTTACTGTATTGGCTTATTGTTTCTAGTAGTCTTTTTGTGGATTCTTTGGGGTTTTCGATGTATAGGATCATATCATCTGCAAAAAGTGATACCTTTACTTCTTCTTTTCCGATATGGATGCCTTTTATTTCTTTGTCTTGTCTGATTGCTCTGGCTAGAACCTCTAGTACCACATTAAATAAGAGTGGAGAGAGTGGACAACCCTGTCTTGTTCCTGATTTAAGGGGGAAAGCCTTCAGTTTAGTGCCATTTAATATGATGTTAGCTGATGGTTTATCATATATGGCCTTTATCATGTTGAGATATTTTCCTTCTATACCCATTTTGTTGAGAGTCTTAAACATAAAATTATGTTGTATTTTATCAAAAGCCTTTTCTGCGTCTATTGATAAGATCATGTGGTTTTTGTTCTTTGTTTTGTTGATATGGTCTATTACGTTAACCGTTTTACGTATGTTGAACCATCCTTGAGATTCTGGGATGAATCCCACTTGATCATGATGTATTATTTTTTTATATGTTGTTGTATTCGATTTGCTAGTATTTTGTTTAGTATTTTAGCATCTGTATTCATTAGAGATATTGGTCTGTAGTTTTTTGTGTGTGTGTGCCATCCTTGCCTGGTTTTGGTATGAGGGTTATGATGGCCTCATAAAATGTGTTTGGAAGTATTGCTTCTTCTTCAGTTTTTTGGAAGACTTTGAGTAGAATAGGAACCAAGTCTTCTTTGAATGTTTGATAAAATTCGCTGGTATAGCCGTCAGGGCCTGGACTTTTATTTTTGGGGAGGTTTTTAATGTTTTTTTCTATTTCTTCTCTACTGATAGGTCTGTTTAGGCTTTCTGCTTCTTCTTGACTCAGTCTAGGAAGGTTGTATTGTTCTAGGAATTTATCCATTTCTTCTAGGTTGTTGAATTTAGTGGCATAAACTTTTTCATTGTATTCTACAGTAATTCTTTGTATATCTATGGTGTCCGTGGTGATTTCTCCTCTTTCATTTTGGATTTTGTTTATATGAGTTCTTTATCTTTTTTCCTTGGTAAGTCTTGCCAAGGGTTTGTCAATTTTGTTGATCTTTTCAAAGAACCAGCTCCTTGTTCTATTAATTTTTTCTATAGTTTTTCTGTTCTCTAATTCATTTATTTCTGCTCTGATTTTTATTATCTCCTTTCTTCGGCTGGTTTTGGGTTGTCTTTGTTCTTCTTTTTCTAGTTCCTTAAGGTGGGAAGTTAAGTGGTTCACTTGGGCTCTCTCTTGTTTGTTCATATATGCCTGAAGCGATATAAACTTCCCTCTTATCACTGCTTTTGCTGCATCCCATAGATTCTGATATGTCGTATTGTCATTTTCATTAGTCTGTATATATCTTTTGATCTCTGCACTTATTTCTTCTTTGACCCATTCATTTTTTAAAAGTATGTTGTTTAGTTTCCACATTTTTGTGGGATTTTTTTCCTCTTTTTTGCAGTTGAATTCTAGTTTCAAGGCTTTATGATCAGAAAATATGCTTGGTACAATTTCAATTTTTCTGAATTTGCTGATGTTGTTTTTGTGGCCCAACATATGGTCAATTCTTGAGAATGATCCATGTACACTGGAGAAAAATGTATACTCAGTCACTTTGGGATGAAATGTCCTGTAGATGTCTATCATATCCAGGTGCTCTAGTGTTTTGTTTAAGGCCACTATGTCTTTGTTGATTCTCTGTTTGGATGACCGATCTAGAGCCATCAGCGGTGTATTGAGGTCTCCAAGTATAATTGTGTTTTTGTCAGTTTTTGTTTTAAGATCAATAAGTAGCTGTCTAATATATTTTGGTGCTCCTTGGTTTGGTGCATATATATTAAGAATTGTTATGTCTTCTTGATTCAGTGTCCCCTTAGCCATTATGAAATGGCCATTTTTGTCTCTGAGTACTTTTCCTGTCTTGTAGTCAGCATTATCCGATATGAGTATTGCTACACCAACTTTTTTTTGGATGTTATTTGCTTGGAGTATTGTTTTCCAGCCTTTCACTTTGAATTTGTTTTTATCCTTGTTACTTAGATGAGTTTCCTGTAGGCAGCATACAGTTGGATTTTCTTTTTTAATCCATTCTGCTACTCTGTGCCTTTTTATTGGTGAATTTAATCCGTTTACATTTAGTGTAATTATTGATACTTGTGAGTTCCCTATTGCCATTTTATATCTTGCTTTTTGTTAGTTTTGTGTCTTGTTTGATCCTTCTCTTTCGTTTTTCTATCTTTTGTTTTTATTTGGTTGTATTCCATACATCTTTCCTCTGTTGCTATCTTTTTTATCTCATGTGCTTCTGTGGTGTTTTTTTCAATGGTGGTTACCTTTGAGTAATGAAAAGGGTCCTTACCCTGTTCATTGTAGCGAACTATTTTGTGAGTACTTTTGCACTCCATCGTCCTTTGCTACTGTTAATCTCCATCTTCTCCCCCTCTTTCTTTTTGTTGTTGTCACAGTTTAAATTTGGTTTTATTGTGTTCTTCTTGGAGCTTTTACTTGTGGCTCTGTTTTTTTTTTATTCTTTGTATCTGATTGGAGAACCCCCTTTAGTAATTCCTGGAGTGGGGATTTTCTGATGACAAATTCCCTCATCTTTTCTGTATCTGTGAATGTTTTTATTTCTCCTTCATATTTGAAGGATAGCTTTGATGGGTATAATATTCATGGCTGAAAGTTCCTCTCTTTCAGGACTTTAAATATTGGGGTCCACTTTCTTCTAGCTTGTAGAGTTTCTGCTTAGAAATCTGATGATAATCTAATGGGCCTTCCTTTATATGTTGTATTCTTCTTTTCCCTGGCTGCCTTGAGAATTTTTTCTTTGCTGTTGGTTTGTGTCAATTTCATTATGATATGCCTTGGAGTAGGTTTGTTGGGGTTAAGAAAACTTGGAGTTCTGTTTGCTTCTTGAACTTGAGGCTTTAGTTCTTTCCACAGGCTTGGAAAGTTCTCATCAATTATTTGTTTAAGTATGTTCTCCATTCCATTTTCTCTCTCTTCTCCCTCTGATATACCTATTATTCTTATGGTATTCTTTTTGATGGAGTCAGATAATTCTTGTAGGGCTATCTCATTTTTTTTAATTTTTGAGTCTCTTTCTTCTTCTCTCTGTTGTGCCTCAAGTTGCTTGTCTTCTATTTCACTAATCCTCTCTTCTATCTGAACTGTTCTATTAGCTAAGCTTGTTACTTCGTTTTTCAGCTCGTGAATTGAGTTTTTCATCTCTGTTTGATTTGTTTTTATAGTTTCAATTTCCTTGGACATATATTCTTTGTGTTCATTGAGTTGTTTTCTGAGCTCCCTAAATTGCCTTTCTGTGTTTTCTTGTATATCTCGGAGGATTTTTAGGATTTCTATCTTGAATTCTCTGTCATTTAGCTCCAAGGTTTCCAATATATTAAATTTTTTCTCCATAGATTTTTCCTCATCTAGCTGTGTTACCTCTCTTTCTTTTGTATCCATGATATTCGATTTTCTCTTCCTTAATGGCATCTAAGGGTGGTTTTGTTGATAGTATTAATGAGAATTAATAAAGAATAAAAGTTAAAAAAAATAATAAAAAAAATCGAAAAGAGTTGTTTTTTTTTAAAAAAATTAATAATGAAATAAAGAAAAATAAAATAAAAATTTTTAAAAAAGGAAATTATTCCCCCCCTCCTTTTTTCCTCTCCTCTCCTCTCCCCTCTTTCTTGGGAAAATTTTGTGGTGAACTGTGAATTATAACAAACAATGCCTGTGATGGAGGGCCTGAATTGGGGAAAAGTAATAAAGGGGCAAAAAAAAAAAAAAAAAAAAGAAATGAAAAAAAAAAGAAAAAAAGAACAGCGTATGGACCCACAAAAAGCAAATAAGGAAAAAATTTGGGTCAAGAATAAAATGATTTGCTTTTCGGTGTTGGTTGTCTAAGGGTTATGATGAGAGGAATAAGAGGAAAATGGAAAAATGGGGGGACAAATTAAAAAATTACTATTGTATTTAGTGAACAAGAACTAGATAATATGGAGAGCCAGGGGTGGGAGCACTGCTAGTGAGTTAAAAAGGTGAAGTAACAACCCCCCAAAATGCCACAAACATAAGTTTGAGTCCCAGATAAGATAATTTGTTTGTTATTGAGGTTTGAATGAGAGGAGATGTAAAGGAGAAAGGAAGAAACTAATATAGAGGGAGAAAAGAAAGAGCGAGAGAGAAAAAAAGAGGGAACCACTAAAAGAAGAAAAAAGAGAGAAGAGAGAGAGAGAGAGAGAGAGTTAAGGGTTTTGGAGTGCAACCCTCATAGAGAGAAAGGAAGAGAAGAGAAAAGATAATAGGAGATGTAACACTTATGGGTAGTGTAGTTCAAGGAGAGGAGAGAGTAAGACCGTCAAAGAGTTAATCGGCCAAATTGGAGGAGGAAAAAAAGTATCAAGAATGAAGATAAGAGAAACAGACGAACAAATATAATAAAATAGGATAGGTTATAAAGTCTGCAGATTATTCTTGATTTTGAGAGGTTATCTTCTTGTTTTTTTTTTTTTCTCTCCCTCTTCCTGGTCGGTGACTCTGTACCCCGGGTTCTGCCCCTTTGGCACGCTCAGGTGGAGGTTTGCAGTTGATAAGTCTCTATGGCAATATCATGTATTGTGCTTTAGTCTCGTTGGCAGTTGAGGCTCATTAGCATTTATAGGCTCCGACAGTGAGAGAGTCCATGTTCCTGGAGCCTTTCTCCTAGTCTTTCCTTCCTCAATTAGTAGCCTGATAATCCAGCTATGGGGTTGCTGCTGCCTCTGCCTGGATAGTAAGAGGTTCAAAGAGCTGGCAACTCCCCACTCTATTTCCACTCAGCACAGGGCTCTGGGTAAGGCTCAGTCAGTCAGAGCTGCTAGCATAATCAGGCGGGCTTTCCGCCCACTCAAAGACCTCTGGCTCTGCCACTCTGTCCAGTAACACAGGCGGGCGCCCACTTCCGGGGCGCTTGGAGGAAACTCTCACTTACTGTCTGTGCACGCGCAGACCAGGCTATCCAGCCAGCAGTCTCATGCTCTGAGTGAAATCCCCAACCGCAGGGAAAAGTTGCAGCGTTGGAATTGAGCCTCACTCCGTCCCCGTGCGCTGCTTTTGCAAGGCGCTGGGGCGGCCCAAGATTCCGCTTTGGCCCACACAAAGGCCCCTGACTCTGCCCCTCTGTGTGATAACACGGGCGCGCACTGCCGAGGCACTTGGAGGAATCTCTCATTCACTATCTGCGCGCGCAAACCAGGATATGAGGCCGGCCGCGTTTCCCTCTGAGGGAAACGCCCTCCAGCACGGACAATCTCCACCGTTGGAATTAGTTCTCACTCCCTCCCATGCGTGGCTTTTCCAGGGCGCTGGGGCTGCCCAGAGACTCTGCCCTCGGCCCACAGAAAGGCCTCTGACCCTGCCTCTCCGTGGGGCAACACGGGCACCCACTCTTGGGGCCTAGGAAGAAATCTCTCGCCCACTAACTGCGCACCGACCAGGAGAACGGGTAAAATGGCCACGCCGCTTGTCTTTCTTTGTTTGGGTTTGGCGCGAGTGTTAGGTTGTATTGCCCTTGTTGCCACAGGATCAGATTTTCCTCGGCTTGGATCTCCGTGCCACAGCCTGGTTCAGCCGTTTGTGCCCAGCCTGGATCTATTCACCCCCTTTGCCCGCCTCAGTTTCTATATTCACAGTTACCAGAGAAAGCCGCCCTGTTTAGGTTAGTGAGGAAGGCGGAGCATTTCTTACTCCCTATTTCCTTCGGGGTTTGGTTATATATTTAGCCAATTTTTCACTCGACCATACCTTTGGGTGTATTGCGAAGCATCTGGATTCTCCAAGTATAGGTTTTTCTGTTTCTGGTTGAAGATCTTGTTGAGTTTTGGGGGAGATTTATCGGTATTGCTTCCTACCCCGCCATTACTCTGATGTCATCTCCAATAATAAATTTTTAATTTAAATTTTTCATCATACTGTACAGCAGAAACCAGATTATGATCAAGTTTTAAAATTATTGACAATCATGTCAGATACAATTATTTGAATTATTTCAATTTACTAAACAATAAATAGTGGCTAAGGGATTAATTATGTTATTTTTATCTTTAAATTTATATTAATTCTACTTAAAGGTCCTTTGAAATACTGACTAAAAAATACATAGGTTATTCTGTGTTTTTAAGCATATTCCAATGTAAATAGCATTGAACTATTTGCCCAACTAATGTTGGGCATTTGTATTATAATACTATGTTACTTAACTTGTTTCCATTAACACCTAATTTAAACTCTCACTATAACACACACACACAATTTTATTTGCAAATTGTTATTTATTAGTAGTCAAAGATAAGTTATTAAACTTTCTCCATATTTCTTCTCTTTCTGATACTGACACTGAAGATTAAGCTCTTTTTGAAACATGTTGTTCTTGAGGCCATGTGAAAAGACCAACAAATGGAATAGGTTCCTTTTAAAGCCTCAAATAAGAACTGGCACAGTGTCACCTCTGCTCATATTGATTCAAGTAAATCACATGACTATGCTTGAATACAAGGTGAGAAAGTATACCCTACCCACAGGTGACAATGAGAGAGCATGCTTGGTCCTCTAACAGGGAAGAACTGAATTGTAGGAATAACAACATAATCAACCATACATGTGTTTTTAATTTCTGTCTTCTATAAGAGCATGAACTATGTAAACAGTAATAATCATTTATAATCCTAATGCATTCTGTAATCTTTCATAGAGCTTTTAAAATATACATGCTTAAAAATTATTTATAAGTTAACAGGCGGTGGTGCAGTGGATAGAGCATCAGACTGGGATGCAGAGGACCCAGGTTCGGGACCCTGAGGCCAGCTTGAGCTCGGGCTCATCTGGCTTGAGCAAAAAAAAAAAAAAAAAAAAAAAAAGCTCACCAGCTTGGACCCAACGTCGCTGGCTTGAGCAAGGGGTTACTCGGTCTGCTGAAGGCTGGTGGTCAAGGCACCTATGAGAAAGCAATCAATGAACAACTAAGGTATTGCAACAAAAAACTGATGATTGATGCTTCTCATCTCTCTCTGTTCCTGTCTGTCTGTCCCTATCTATCCCTCTCTCTGTCCCTGTTAAAAAAATTATTTATGTTAATTTGAAAGGGATAGTAATTATATGGCTCAACTATAGGGTCTATCTCTGCCTATTTCTGTTATTGCTATTTCTATTTCTACCTACTTTTTGATACTGAATATAACAAAAAAAAAGGAAAATAATAAAAAAAACACAACCAGAATCTGATGCTCTGGAGCAATTAGGTCATTTTCCTAAACAATATAAGACCATATATTCACAATTAATGGATGTAGTAATGTTCTCTCCATGTGACCAGAAAGGTGGGCATTTGTAGAGGTACAATTTTTAAAAAACTCTGCATCCTGTGGCCAGAGTTTATAAGTACCTACAAAGATTGAAATTGAGGCCCTGGCCGGTTGGCTCAGTGGTAGAGCATTGGCCTGGCGTGCAGGGGACCCGGGTTCGATTCTCAGCCAGGGCACATAGGAGAAGCGCCCATTTGCTTCTCCACCCCCACCCCCTCCTTTCTCTCTGTCTCTCTCTTCCCCTTCCACAGCCAAGGCTCCATTGGAGCAAAGATGGCCCGGGCGCTGGGGATGGCTCCTTGGCCTCTGCCCCAGGTGCTAGAGTGGCTCTGGTCGCGCAGAGCGACACCCCAGAGGGGCAGAGCATCGCCCCCTGGTGGGCAAAGTGTCGCCCCTGGTGGGCGTGCCTGGTGGATCCCTGTCGGGCGCATGCGGGAGTCTGTCTGACTGTCTCTCCCCGTTTCCAGCTTCAGGAAAATACAAAAAAAAAAAAAGAAAAAAAAAAGATTGAAATTGAAGATTTTCAGTGGTCCCAGGGGGTAAAAATTCATGTAATTGAGATTCACATTGAGAATATAAAGAACATTAAAATGGCATTAACTTTAAATACTCACACTCTGATAATATATTAAATCTAATTTTTATGACATTATAGAAATACGTAGTATCTAAATGTTCTTTAAGCTGTTTACAAAAGTGAATATAAAACTGTACTTGGCATCAGAGAACACGTTAACTTAATTGTAGGAAAAGGATACAACTGGATATGTAGAGAAAGCTTAGCACAAGCTATATTTGGATCTATGTTCACTATTCTCATGAATAGCATAGCTAATTCAATTTATTGAAAGTGAATGACTTTCAAATGGACTGGCTTCACAGGACTAAAAACTGGAATGGGAGCAAGAAAGGACAAAAAAAGAATAGTATACCTCAATTACTGATTGGTTGCTTTATTTTTGTCACTGTTTTTTTCTTTTCTCTTTATAAATTGCCTTTTGACTGGTATTGCTGTGACATTCCAAACAGACAACAGCTGCCAAATTTGCCAAAGGCAAAATTTTGCTAACTGCCAATTGAGTATTTAATGTTTTGTTTTGTGTTAGCAATGTTAAAATCACTAAATGATTCTCTAACAAATCACACCAGTGGGCTATAGTTATTTTGCCCTGAAACACAATCTGCCTGAGCTAAAGATCCCTTTGGTTTGAAAATAACTTGAAACCAATAGTTATTTTAAAAGTAACTATGTTATGATCATGCTTAAAATTAGATGCAAACCACAAAAATGAATATTTACCTGCACAAAACCCAATCATCTACAAGGTACTGGCTTTATCTCCTCTTCCCCTCTCTCTCTCCTGATATTTTAATCTTTCCATGAAGAGTCCAACTAAAACTGAAATGAGTATCCTCCAACAAATGTGCAAACTGATACTTTCTTGTTGTGTACAGATAAAGGAGAGACTGATGTAGATGCAAACAAAAATAAATGGACTTCTGTCATTTACTAATTTCGTTTTAAACATGAGCCAATGGGATCTCTCCAAATTATAATCAGACTTACAAAAAAATGTTTATCTATATCTCATCTCCAGAAATTGTTAAAACTTCATTGTCTCTATAAAGTGTATATGTAAAAGTGTTTTATAAAAATTGCTTTTCCCCGTTTCAAGAGTCTGGTTTTTTACAGTATGGACAGATCACTGGAATGAAAGTTGAATTACAAGAAAACGCAAATATAAAAGCATTTTGCTTTTATGTAAATACAAAGGATAATTTGGGATATAATATTTTCAATGAAATTTTATGCATCAGATAAAGAACCATGTTATGAAACCATAAATTTTCCTATAAACATATATATATTTCTCTCAAACATACATGTTTTTAAAACATAAGACCAATATATATTTTATATATGTCTAGATGCTTATCATTTTGTTGCTCTTTCTTCATTTCTGAAGTTCCTAGTTTTCCCCTAGTATCATTTTTTCCTCAGCTGTAACATTTCATATCAAGCAGGTCTATCTGTAAAATTATCTCATAGTTTTCTGTTACTTGAGAACCTTTTTACTTCATTTTCAGTTTTGAACAATGACTTAAAAGATATTAAACTTAGGCTTGGCAGTTCCTTTCCTTGAATATTTAACCTGCATTGTTCCAGTGTCTTCAGCTTCTGTGATTTCTGTTGAGAAATTCAGCATCATTTCAATTATTCTCTCCTTCTATGTATTGTTTATTTTAATGCTTTATTTTAGCTATTATCAAATTATTTACTTTATCTTTTTTGCTCATCAGTTTCATTATAATTTGTCTGGTCATGGTTTTCTTTTAGATTATTCTGTTTGAGATTCACTGAACTTTTTCTAAAAATATACACATTTATGTCTTATACCAAATCCAGATATTGATTCTTAAATTTTGTTTCTGCCTAAATCTTATTCTCCTCTCCATATTTAATATTTATATTATAGTATTTTTTTTGATAATTCCAAAATTTATATAATGTCAGGGTTGATTTATGCTATTTTTTACTTTGGAAATTTGTCACATTTTTCATATATCAGTGATTTATTAAGGTCTACCAGAAAGTTCTGTTCGTTTCTATCACAACAAGTTTCGACACATAAGCACATGTTTATTTGGCGCATGTGTGCCTCTCTATTTTTATCACTTAATGTATACATACTGACGTAGCAAATTAACTAAAACAAAGTTGATTCATGTTAGTCTTATGTGTGAAGCCATAGTGTACCCATGGCTACTGATAAAGTTCATTTACACCACTGTAATTTTTATGAATTTCAACAAGGAAGAAATGCTACAGAGGCATGTCTGTCGCATCCACCATATTCCCCGGACTTAGCACCCTCTGACTATCACTTGTTTTTGTCCTTACAAAATTTTTTGAAGGGCAAAAAATTCAAAAATGAAGAAGATATCAAACAAGCACTGGTTCAATTCTTTGCATCAAAAGATAAAACATTTTTCAAAAATGGGATATACAAATTGCCCTCACGCTGGCCAGAAATCATTAATAATAATGGCAATTATATTATTTAATAAAGTTTATTGACGGTAAGAAAAATTTGTATTTTGTTTTATTCCAAAAATGGACAGAACTTTCCGATAGACCTTATACATTATGTTTTGTAGACTCCAGGCCTTGTTTTAATCCTTTGGGTATAATTTTTAAGAAAACAATAAACCTGATTATATTCACATTAAATGTTCTACCTCATCTGTAAAAGATAATCCAAATAAGTTTATTTTTTAAAAATATATCTATTCTACCTTGGTTCTCTCTGGCATTGATCCAGGAGGAATTAGCCTGAGACTTTGTTTCTAAATGTTAGTACATTAAAACTGTATGAGGTTAGATGGGTCTATCCCATCCGTGCTTTCAGTTCAGGAGTGAGTCTAAGCCTTGGGCACATTAATAGTGAGCAAATGCTAAATGTCTTTGTATTTTTAATATATGAAAGGAATCAATAGATTGTGAGAGAAATATGCAAGTCACAAAAATATCAGGATAAATAAGGAAAGACATGCAAAATATAAGAGTGACAATTCTTCAATATACAACATAAAAGCAAACAAGTAAAGATAATGAAACATGGTAATTAGATATGAACATAGTAAAAAGCAGTGAATTTCAGTAAATTTTTAAAAAATCAAAGTTAAAATATGGGAACTGTGATTACCTTATAGAAGTATAAATTGATAGAGGCATTTTGGAAAGCAATCTGATGGTAATAAATAAATCAGACATTTGTGCTCGGTGATCTATATTTTATTTATGAATGTATTTCTTTGACAAAACTCTTCTATGTCTGTTGTAGGACCTCAGTTAGAATGACCTGTTATCATTGATTGTTCTGTTGATTAGTTGGAAAAATCATAATGTTCAAAATAAAGAAATTAATATATAAAATATTGTAGCCATTTACTATGTGAATCATTTAGTAGTGCTCAATTTGGTGTCTTTTAGCATAAATATAGGTTTTTAAAGCTATATATCACAAGCACAGTGGATAGTCATGTAAGGGAGGATATTGGTAAAAATTTGAAGGATTTTAGCTGTTCATGTTGGCAACAACTGTATAACTGACACCTGTTGGTGTTTTAAATATATCAAATCATCATTTGTGTTTCTACAGATGACAATATCATCTCACTAAAATAAATTCTTTTTAGTGTTTTCTTTATTTTTTATTTTTTGCTCAATCCCTCAACCAGCCCCCACCTTTCATATACCACCCCCACAGACAGCTCTCAGCCTACACTCTGTGAGTCTGTCTATATTTTGCTTGTTAGTTCATTTTGTTCATTAGATTTTATATATGAGTGAAATCATATGGTAGTTATTTTCCTGTGACTGGCTTATTTCACTGAACATAATGCTCTCCAGGTCCATTGAGGCTTTTGTGAAAAGTAAGATTTTCTTCTTTTTTAGGGCTGAGTAGTATTCCATTGTGAAAATGTACCACAGCTTTTTTTATCTAGTGTTTTTACTAATGGACAATTAATCTGCTAGGCTATTTTGGATAGTACTTCAATGAACACAGGGGTGCTGTTGGACAAACAAGTGTGTTAGGCTTGCTTGATTTCTCTTTGCCTAACTGGTGCATGAGCACAGGGCAGCACCATATGTATATAGTCTAAGTAAGGTTGCAGGTGCTTGCCCATAGAGTGGCAGATTGTTGTGGGAGAAGAGGTTTTTACCACTGGCCTATTGGCTTATGAGTCCTGAGAGAGAGAGAGAGAGAGAGAGAAGCGATTTTCCCTGCCTGCTTGCTCATGACCCATTGCAAGGCTCTAATAAACAGAATAGCCCACCATCCTCTGGCTCCACAGTTCTTTTACCATCTGCCCAAATTCAGTGTGGACCTGCATGGCCACAGCATCCAGCCTAACATCTGGCACAGTGAACAGGATTTGGATCAGATTGGTGTGGAGCCACCACCCTCCTTGAATGGTAGCATAGAGGAATGGTCACTGTTCTGCAGCATATGGTTCTCCTTGGCTGTCCTTTTGGAGGCTGCAAGATGGGTGTGTTTTTTTTGTCACCCTGTAAGAGGAATCCAAGAGCTCTGTGTGAGAAGCTACTTGAGGTAAAAAGCTCCAGGATGAGCTGCAGACTGAGTGGCAACAATGGTTTGAACTAGAGCGAGCGCTGGAGAAGGAGGCCAACTGGTTTTGAGAGCTGCAATGTGAGATGCAGGCTGAGCACCAATAATACCTGGAACTGGAATGGTGTCTAGAGAAGGAATTATGGGTTTGCAAGTTTTAAGTTTGCCCTGGAAGTGGAACGTTGTTGGAGAAACAACTGTGGGTTCAAGAGCTCGAGTCAGCTTCAGGTCAAGAGCCAGCAGTTGCAGGAGCTGAAATGGTTGCCAAAGCAGCATCTGTGCTGGCAGAGTGATTCTGAGTTGACAGAAACAGGTGTTTCCAACTCTCCTTCTTCTGAGGATGAGGAGGTTCAAGCTGAAGCTTTCATCCGCAGACCCAGAGCATGGCCAGTGGTCACCAAAAAGGTAAAACCTCAGCAGCAAAGAGTCCCTCAGGGACAGCCACAGACCCCCTCTGCAGATAGTGGAGCACTCTGTGGTCTGGTCTCACACCCAGGCAGAGCTGATGGAGTTGGGGCACAATACAGGCAGAAACTTACCAAGCCCCTGGTAGTTTGATTGCTGTGGTTGTGGGACATAGGGGGTGAATGGCATCATACTCTCTGGAACAGAGATGGAGAAACTGGCTACCATTACCACTCACTCCTCCTTAAGGTAGCATCTTCAGAACTACCTTATTGTCATAACAATCCAGGGAACCATACTCTATTAGAATGGGTGATGGCCACCATTTGTACAGTCTGGCAGAATGCTGAAGACTTGCCAGGATCAGTGATTAAGTGGCAATGCTATAGTAAGCTAATAAAGGTCCTTTGGGAGCCATGTATGAAGAATGCTGCTTTCAACCCGAGGTCCCATGGGCCAAATGAAGAAAGGTTTATAGCATGGATGAAAGGTCTCATTCTCTGCAGTGCCCCATTTGCCCTTTTTGGGTCACTAGTGTCTATCTTGGGCCGTCATGTGGGACAGTCCATCAATGTGGTTATGCAGATGGTAGCAGATTTGGGGCAGGTGGAGACAGCTTGGGGTTATAAAACAGTGAGGGCTGCTGCCCATGCTGCCCCCTTACTAACAAGAGAAATAGGCCTCTAAGGGCTACCCAAGCACAGATATGTGCAGATTTTATTGCAGCTGGTGCAGATAGGGAGAAATTAGATGGCAGGTCTAATGGGGGTTTAGTGGCAGCTAAAACCAGAACAGATGTTGCAGCCACTGAGATGAAAGGTCCTAGCAGCTTCCAATAAAATGGCTGGCATTAGGGTTGCAGGATTGCATGATTACTTGTTGGAGACAGCTGTGGGAGAGGACAGTCCTCCCCAAAATGCATTGTTCTTGTTTGAATAGAGGGAAGGCTGAGAGAATTGTGTAACAGCGATGGGCAGGGAGATCTGAGGCCCCATGTAAAATTGGTAATCCATTGCTAACCTTCTAATATGCAGGTGGTGTTGACATTAGAAGATAATAGGTGCTCTTACAGAGACACTTTACAGTTTCCATGGACATGGCTCGACTATACAGGTCCTCCCACTACCGTGTGTTAGGGGGTTAGAGATGCACCTCCAGGTAGTGCCTTGGGCTGAGTGCTCATGGAGACATTTTGAAGTGAGAAACCCTAAAGGTTTGGAATGTTGGCGAAACAGATGTGTTAGGCCTGCTCGCTTGCATTTTGCCTAATTGGTGCATGAAGAGAGGGCAGCACCATAAGTGTATATAGTCTATGTAAGGCTGCAGGTGCTCTCCCTCAGGGTGGCAGATTATAGATTGTAGATTTCCTGCCACCATTGGGAAGGGCCATTTTTTGCTATTGCTTGCAGGAGAAAGAATTTCCCCATGGCCTGTTGGCTTGTGAGTTCTGACAGAGAAAGAAAGAGAAAGATAAAGAGAGAGAGAGAGGAAGAGAGAGAGAGAGAGAGAGGAGAGAGAGAGAGAAGCAGTTTTCCCTGCCTGCTTGCTCATCTGCCATTGAGATTCTACTAAATAAAATGGCCCACCATTCTCCAGCTCCACAATTCCTTTACTGTCTGTCCAAATTCAATGGGAACCCGCATGGCATGGCACCTGGCCTTATAGGTGCATATATTCTTTTGACCTAGTGTTATAGGTTTCTTAAGATAAATTCCCAGAAGTGGAATCACTGGGTCAGGATACAAATACATTTTTATTTTTGAAGTAACTTCATACTGCTTTCCACAGTGCCTGCACCAATCTTTATTCCCACTAGCAGTACATAAAATTTCTCTTTTCTTCACATCCCTGTCAAAATTTGTTGATTTATTGATGATAGACATTCTGATACGTATGAAGTAATATCTCCCTGTGGTTTTAATTTGCATTTATCTGATGATTAGTGATGTGCATCTTTTCATATTGACCATGTGTATGACCTCTCTGAAAAAGTGTCTGTTGAGGTCTTTGCTCACCTTTAAATAGCATTTTTTTTTTTTTTGGTGTTGAGTTGGGTAAGTTCTTTAGAAATTTTGGATATTAAAAGTTTTTAAATGTATTGGCAAATATGTCCACCCATTCAGTAATTTCTCTATTTGTTTTGTTGATAGTTTCTTTTGCTTTGCAAAAATTACTTAGCTTAATGTAGTTTTATGTGTTTATTTTTTGTTTGTTTTCCTTGACTGAGAAGATATATCAGAAAAGATACTGCTAGGAGAAATTTCTGAGATTTCACTGCCTATGTTTTCTTCTAGAATTTTTTATTGTTATTTTTTGTTCTTAAATACCATTAGCCCTTTTTATTTCCAATTCTAACAAAATATAGTATTTAACAAAAGTACCAGAATTACTCCTATTTATGCATTAGGTTGTTCACTAAATTAATTCATTCATTTGATTGTTTAATTTGAAAACTCTGCTTGCCAATTACTAATATCTACAGCAGCATAATTTAATATCTTTCAGCTCATACTTGTTTTTGTATTATAAGAAAAAAAAACACAGTTGAGTGTTTTGAACACAAATCTCTTATTTTAGAGCCAATACATTCTTCAAAATGTGATGTTGGGATTTATAATTATGGCCTTGACAATTTAGTGACTTCTATTTTTTTAATTTTTATTAATTTTAATTTATTGTGTTAACATGAATTCCAGTGTCCAATATAACTCCCTCACCCCACACCTGTTTCCCCATTACCCATCTTTGCTCCCCTCTCCCTAACTCCCTTCCCCCTTCCTTTTGGGATTTACTGTCCTGTTATCTGTATCTATGTGTTATGTATATATAATTTCACTAATCCCTTCACCTTCTCTGATCCCATCTACTCATCCCCCTTCCCTCTGACAGCTGTCCCTCTGCTCCCTGTGACCCTGCCTCTGCCTCTATTCCATTCCTCAGTTCACCTTGCTCATTACATTCCACATCTAAGTGAGATCATATGATATTTGTCTTTCTCTACTTGGCTTACTTCACGTAGCATAATAATGTCCAAATCCATCCATGTAATTGAAAAAGGTAAAATTTTCTTCTTTTTTATAGACATGTAGTATTCCATTGTGTATATGTACTACCACTTTTTAATCCACTCATATACTGACAGACTCTTGGGCTGTTTCCAGATCTTGACTATTGTAAACAATGCTGCAATAAATATGGAGGTGCATATCTTTTTTTGAATTAGTGATTTGGTATTCTTAAGATATATTCCCAAAAGTAGTATAGCTGGGTCAAAAGACAGTACTATTTTTAATTTTTTTGAGGAAACACCATACTGTTTTCCACAGTTGCTGCACAAGTCTGCATTCCCACCAGTAGTGCAGGAGGGTTCCCTTTTCACAGCACCCTCACCAGTACTTATTGTGTGTTGATTTGTTAATGAGCACCATTCTGACAAGTGTAAGGTGGTATCTCATTGTGATTTTAATTTGTATTTCTCTGATGATTAGTGACATTAAATATCTTTTTTTTTGTTGTTGTATTTTTTCTGAAGTTGGAAACAAGGAGGTAGTCAGACAGACTCCCTCATGTGCCCGACCGGGATCCACCCAGCAAGCCCACCAGGGGGCGATGCTCTGCCCATCTGGGGCGTCACTCTGTTGCAACCAGAGCCATTCTAGTGTCTGAGACAGAGGCCACAGAGCCATCCTCAGAGCCTGGGCCAACTTTGCTCCAGTGGAGCCTTGGCTGCAGGAGGGGAAGAGAGAGACAGAGAGGAAGGAGAGGGGGAGGCGTGGAGAAGCAGATGGGCGTTTCTCCTGTGTGCCATGGCCGGGAATCGAACCTGGGACTCCTGCACGCCAGGCTGAAGCTCTACCATTGAGCCAACCGGCCAGGGCTAATATCTTTTTATGTGCTTATTGGCCATCTGTATATCGTCTTTGGAGAAGTATATATTCAGGGTTTTTTTGTTTATTTTTTTGCCCATTATTTAATTGGATTGTCTACTTTCCTGGTGTTGAGTTTAGTTCTTTATGAATTTTGGTTATTAACCCCTTATCAGACAAATTGGTGAATATGTTCTCCCATTGTGTGGGTTGTCTTCTCATTTTATTAATGGTATCTTTTTTTTTTTTTTTTTTTTTTTTTTTTTTGCATTTTTTCAAAGCTGGAAACAGGGAGGCAGTCAGACAGACTCCCGCATGCACCTGACCAGGATCCACCTGGCACGCCCACCAGGGGGCGATGCTCTGCCCATCTGTGGCATCACTCTGCCGCAATCAGAGACATTCTAGCACCTGAGGCAGAGGCCACAGAGCCATCCTCAGCGCCCGGGCAAACTTTGCTCCAGTGGAGCCTTGGTTGCTGGAGGGGAAGAGAGAGACAGAGAGGAAAGAGAGGGGGAGGGATGGAGAAGCAGATGCGAGCTTCTCCTGTGTGCCCTGGCTGGGAATCGAACCCGGGACTAAAGCTTTTTAGTTTGATATAGTCACATTTGTTTCTTTTGTCCTATATTTCACTTGCCTGTGGAAACAAATTGGCAAAAATATTGCTATGAGACCTATCAGAGTTTACTGCCTATGTTTTCTTCCAACATGTTTATGGTTTCATGACTTACATTTAAGTCTTTTATTCATTTTGAGGTTTTTTATGAGTGTGAATTGTGTAAGTTGATTTCCTAGTTTCATTTTTTTGCATGTACCTGTCCAGTTTTTCCAACACCATTTATTAAAGAGACTGTCTTTACTTCACTGTATGCTCTTACCTTCTTTGTCAAATACCAATTGAGCGTAAAGGCGTGGGTTTACTTCTGGGTTCTCTGTTTTGTTCCATTGATCTGTATGCCTGTTCTTATGCCAGTACCAAGTTGTTTTGATTACTATGGCCTTGTAGTATAATTTGATATCAAGAAGTGTGATACCTCTTACTTTATTCTTTATTTTTCAGGATTGCTGAAGCTACTCTGGTTCTTTTTTGGTTCAATAAAATTTTTGGAATATTTGTTTTATATCTTTGAAGTATGCCATTGGTATTGTAATAGGAATTTCATTGAATCTATAGATTGCTTTGGGTAATATACACATTTTAATGATGTTTATTTTTCCTTTGCATGAACACAATATATGCTTCTATTTGTTTTGTATATTTTTTTATTTCTTTTTTCAATGTCTTATAATTTTCTGAGTACAAGTTTTTTACCTCCTTAATTAAATTTATTCTAGGTACTTTATTTTTTGTTATTTTTGTTGCAATAATGAAGGGGATTATTTTCTTAATTTCTCTTTCAGACAGTTTATTGTTGGTGTATAAAAATGCCTGTGATGTCTAAATATTAATTTTATATCCTGCCACCTTGCTGAATTCATTTATTATTTCTAGCAGTTTTTTTATTAAGACTTTAGAATTTTCTATGTACAGTATCATGTCATTAGCAAATAATGATAGTTTGACTTTCTCCTTCCCAATTTGGTTGCCTTTTATTTCTTCTTCTTGTCTGATTGCTATGGCTAGGACTTCCAGAACTATGTTGAATAAAAGTAGTGAAAGGGGGATCCATTGCCTTGTTCCTGATCTCAATGGATTGCTTTTAATTTTTGTCCATTGAATATGCTGTTGGCTGTCAGTTTGTTATAGATGGCCTTTATCATGTTGAGGTATGTCCCCTGTTTTTTCACTTTGCTGAGAGTTTTGTTCACAAATGGGTGCTGGATTTTATTGAATGTTTTTCCTGCATCTCTTGATATAATCCTGTGATTTTTATCCTTCCTTTTGTTTATGTGATGAATCACATTGATTGATTTCTGAATATTGTACTAGCCTTGCCTTCCCAGAATAAATCTCACTATGACTTTTTCAATGTATTGTTGGATCAGGTTTGCTAATATTTTGTTGAGAATTTTAGCATCTATGTTCATCAGGGATATTGTTCTCCAGATTTCTTTATTTTTAGTGTCTTTACCTGGTTTTCAAATGAGGATAATGCTTGTCTCATAAAAGGAGCTTGGAAATCTTCCCTCCTCTTGAATTTTTGAAATAGCTTAAGAAAGATAGATATTATTTCTTTTTGGACTGTTTGGTAAAATTTGCCTGTGAAGCCATTCAGTCTAGGACTATTGTTTTTTGGGTTTTTGATAACTGTTTCAATTTCATTTGTTATAATTGGTTTGTGTAGGTTTTCTGATTGTTACAGATTGAGTTTTGGAAGACTGTATGTTCCGAGGAATTTATCCATTTCACCTAGGTTGTCCAGTTTTCTGTCATGTAGATCTTCATAGTATTTTTTTTTGTTTTGTATTTTTTTGAAGTTAGAAGCAGGAAGGCAATCAGACAGACTCCTGCATTTGCCCTACCAGCATCCACCCAGCATGCCCACCAGGTGGTGATGCTCTGCTCATCTGGGGCATTGCTCCATTGCAGCCGGAGCCATTCTAGTGCCTGAGGCAGAGGTCATGGAGCCATCCTCAGCACCTGGGCCAACTTTGCTTCAATGGACCTTGGCTGCAGAAGGAAAAGAGAGAGATAGAGAGGAAGGAAGGGAGAAAGGGTGGAGAAGCAGATGAGTGCTTCTTCTGTGTGCCCTGACCGAGTATCAAACCCAGGACTTCCACATGTCAGGCAACACTCTACCACTGAGCCAACCGGCCAGGGCCCTCATAGTATTTTCTTACAATCTTTTGTCTTTCTGCAGTATCAGTTGTTACTTCTCCACTTTAATTGCCAATTTTTTTATTTGAGGCCTCTCTCATTTTTTTCTTGATGAGACTGGATAAAGTTTGTCAATTTTGATTACCTTTTCAAAGGAACAGCTGTTGGTTTCATTGATCTTTTTTATTTTTTTCTTGTTTAACCTGTGTGCTGTTTATTTCCACTCTGATCTTTATTATTATTTTTTTTTATTCTATATCTTCAGGTCTTTATTTGTAGTCTTTTTTTTTAGTTCTTTTAAATGCAGAGGTAAGTTGTTTATTTGAGCTTTATTTTTGTTGTTTAAGGTGTGCCTATAATGCTATAAACTTTCTTATCAGGACTGCTTTTGCTGTGTCCCATAAATTTTGAGTTGTTGTATATTCATTTTTAATTGTTTCAAGAAAATTTATTTATTCCTTCCTTGATCATGCTGTTAACTCATTCATTATTTAATACCATTAAATAGTACTATTTAGCCTCCAAGTGTTTGAATGTTTTTCAGTTTTTCTATTGTAGTTGATTTCTAGTTTTATGCCATTGTGGTCAGAGAAGATGCTTGAGATGATTTCAATCTTTTAAAATTTATTGAGGCTTGTTTTGTGTCTTAACATGTGGTCTATCCTAGAGAACGTATCCTGAGCACTAGAAAAAAAATGTATATTCTGCTGCTTTGGGGTGAATGGTTCTGAATATATCAATTAAATCCAGTTGATCTAGTGTGTCATTTAAGGCCACTGTTTCTTTATTAATTTTCTGTCTGGAGGATCTATCCACTGATGTTAGTGAGGTATTAAAATCTCCTACTATTATAGTATTGCTGTTAATTTCACCTTTTATGTCCATCAAATTCTACTTTATATATTTATGTGCTCCTGTGTTAGATGCATAAATATTTACAATGGTTATATCCTCCTGTTGAATTGGTCCCTTTATTGTTATGTAGTGACCTTTTTTTATCCCTTACTATTATAGCCTTTGCTTTAAAGTCTATTTTGTCAGATATAAGTGTTGCTACCCCAGCTTTGTTTTTCGTTTCCATTTGCATGAAATACTTTTTTCCATCTCTTCATTTTCAGTCTGTGTTTTTTTTTGTTTTGTTTTGAGTGGGTTTCTTGTAGACAACATATGTATAGGTCCTGTTTACTTATCCATGCAGCTACCCAATGTCTTTTAATTGGAGCATTTAATCCATTTACATTTAAGGTTATTATTGACATGTACTTATTTATTGCCATTTTATTCTTTAAACTTACAATCTTGCCTGACTATGCAGTGGTGCAGTGGATAGAGCATTGAACTGGGATGAAGAGGACCCAGGTTTGAGACCCCGAGGTTGCCAGCTTGAGCGTGGGCTCATCTGGTTGGAGAAAAAATCTCACCAGCTTGGACTCAAGGTCACGTGCTCGAGCAAGGGGTTACTCGATCTTCTAAAGGCCCACGGTCAAGGCACATATGAGAAGGCAATCAATGAACACCTAAGGTGTCGCAATGTGCAACAACAAACTAATGATTGATACTTCTCATCTCTCCATTCCTTTCTGTCTGACCCTATCTGTCCCTCTCTCTGTCTCTGTAAATAAATAAATAAATAAATAAATAAATCTACAATCTTATTTTTTAAAATTTTCTTTTTCCTTTGCTTTTTACAGCAGGCCTCTTAACATTTCTTGCAGTACCGGCTTGGTTGTAATGAATTCCTTGAGTTTTTTTTTGTGTGTGTGTTTTTTGTCTGGGAAACATTTTATTTCTCTTTCAATTTTAAGTAATAGCCTTGGTGGATAAAGAAGTCTTGGTTGTAGGTGCTTCTTTTGCATTACTTTGAATATTTCTTGCCAATCCCTTCTGGCTTCAAGTGTTTCTGTTGAGAAGTCAAATGTCATCCTTATGGGGGTTCCTCTGTACATAATTAACTGCTTTTCTCTTGCATCCTTTTGTATTCTGTCTTTGTCTCTTAACTTTGGCACTTTAATTATGATGTGTCTTGGTGTAGGCCTCTTTGGCTTCCTCTTAGTGGGACTCTCTGTGCTTCTTGAACTTGTGTGACTTTTTCCTTCATTAATTTAGGGAAGTTATTGGCTATAATATCTTCAAAAAGAGTCTCTTTTTCTTGTTCATTCTCTTCTCCTTCAGGAACCCCTATGGTATGGATATTGTTTCTCTTCATTTTGTCACAGAGCTCTCTTAGAGTTTCCTCAGTCTTTTTGAGCCCCTTTTCTTTTTGTTGCTCTGCTTCTATACCTTTGTTTATCTTGTCCTCTAAATCTCTGATTGGATCCTCTTCTTCATCCAGCCTGCTATTAATTCCTTCTAGTGTAATCTTCATCTGATATTGTATTTGTCATTTCTGACTGGTTCTTTTTATTATATTAATGTTCTTTTTGATGCTTGCTATCTCTTTATTTAGGTGCTCATTATGACCATCCATTGTTGCTCTAAGATCTTTGAAAATCCTAAAAGTTATTATTTTAAACTTTGTATCTGGTAGCTTGATTAGTTCTATCTAATTCAGTTCTTTTTCTGGGGATTTCTCTTGTTGATTCATTTGGGTTACATTTCTCTGTCTGCCTATTTAGTCTGGGCATTGATACTTACCTCCAGGCCACTTATTTTCCTTGTTCTCAAAATGCTTCTGTAGGGTTCCATTTTCCATCTTATTGTATGTATGTATTAAATGCAGTTGTGCTTTTCATGGGTACAGTTATCCCTTCAGGCTGTCTGGCTCTAAGGGTCAACATTTATCATGTCTGTCCTGTTGGGTGTATTTATACTCCACAGTGTGTGGTGCCTGCTAGATTCCACCTTCAGGTGTGCTGCTTGTGTAGATAGCTGAGCCTAGGGTTTGTGCTGTCTGCCACTCACTACTAGTGTATTGGCTCTAGGTTTTTTTGGGTTGGCATCAGCTATTGTTTTATAACCCACTGTAAACTACCTGTCTGCAGCTACTGCACTTTTTGCTTGTTTTTGTCTTTGTTTTCTGTTACTGGGTAGTGTAGGAGGAGCCAACCTTGTATAAGGATCAGCTTCCTCCTGCTTAGAGATGAGAGCAGATTCATAAGATCTCCAAGCTCTGTAAGATTTGTCTCCATTTTTCAGCTTCTCCACCTCCTCCTGCAGCTGCCTGGTCTTCCCACAGAGTCTTCTGTAGTAAGACTGTAGTGTGGGCTCAGACTGGCCTCACCCAACCAATCCCTCTACAGGTTGCACACTGGGGGGGTTAAGACAGCTGGTGTTGTGAATACAATGTTAGTGGGACCCCTATGTTAGGGGCTTCTTGGTAAGGTGCTTATTACAGGGAATGTGGTCCTTACTCCAGAGCTTAATTCCTCCGCCACTGCTGGATACTCAATTTTTTTTTCCCAACAAGGTGAGCAGTAGGTTTAGACCTAGTATGGCCAACAGTCCCCTCTGCAGAAGTTCTTTCAGCTGGTGAGATCCTGGTCTCTGAGAGGAAGACAGAGCTTTCTCTCCAGGGGCTGACTGTGCCCTTCTCAAAGGTGGTTAAGACCTTTGACCAGACACAACAATAAACTCACAAGGTCCCACGCATTAAATGCCAAAGCTCCAAGCCTCTCTCCCTTCCCCTTGTGAATCTATCCCTGCAGGACAAGATAATCAGCTTCTGGGCTGGCTGAGTGTGAAGCTCAAGCCAATCCAATGCACATGAGTAACTGCCGGTGCTGATCACAGAGAGTAGAACTCAACTCAGCTGGGTCAGGTGTGAGGAGCCGTTCCTTAGAATACCACTTTAGCAAGGGTTGTTAGGACCTTAACGGATGCTTTCTGCAGCTGGCCCCTGGATGTGCCAATCCTGGGCCTCCCTGGCAGAAACCTGACGCAGACCATTAGGAGACATTGCCTGTGACTGGCCCTCAGCAACCTTCTTGGAGCTACAAACAATCCAGAGTTTGTGGCTGCCTCTGTTGGGCCCATGTGTATATGGAAATACCAAGCTGCACACCTAGTCTAAATTTCACCCACACTGGGCCTGGAGGAAGTTCTGCTTAAAAAGCCTTATTTCCCTGAGTCCTGCCTCCTGCAGCCTCTGTCTATTGTTTGCTTTTTGGACTCAGCAGCTGAAAACACCTCTGCTAGAGACAAGTGCCTGCATCAATTCAGGGATTAGGAAGTGTGGTGGCTGTGGCTCTGCCCCTTTGCCCCAGGCATCAGTCTGTCCAGACTTTTTCACAGACCTCAGTAGAGTATGGCCCCATGAGTTGGTGGCTGTGGCCTTGAAGACCCAGAGTTGTAGTCTGCCCACACTCCAGATAGTTTCTACTGAGTCTCCCTTGAGGTAGAAGCACCAGACCTAGAGTCAGGAGCCTGTGGGGGAACACTCTGCTCTCAACACTAGAAAACTGAGCCCCTGATGCATCCCTGCTTTTTGGTCTCTCAGAATGACCTGTTGCCATGACTCAGGTAGGAGAGACTCCCGAGGGCAGAGCATTTTTCCTCAGGCTGATGCCAAACAAAGGGGATGCTCCACCCAAGAAAGAATGCAAGTGCAGTATTGAAGAATGACTCAGCACAGGGGTTCTGGTGGCTGTCCCCCTCAGTGTCTCTCTCTGAGTCTCCTAGCTTACACTTTCCTCATACAACTCCACTCCTCTCAGCATTCCCCTGCTGGAGCGTTCGGTAAGTGGTTGTGAATGAGATTTTCTGTGCGGGCCTTTAAGATGGAGTCTGCATCTTCAAAAGCTCAGTCTCTTTATTGCAGACAGAAATCCTGCTCTTTTCACTGCCAAATGATGTCTGGATGCCTCTTCTACACTCTGGGGCTCTGGGCTGGGGCTCCAACATTGGGACTGAGCACCCACACCTGTCATGGCAATCCTCCCCACAGTGAGAGTCCCTCCGGACCCTCAGCTGCTGCTCATTCCTGGGAGCGGGGCCGCCCTTTCCACATCTCCACCCTTCCTACCTGTCTTGGTTTGGCTTCTTCTGTGATCCTTGGTTATAGAGTCCTCTTTCTTTAGTCCAAAGTTGATTTTTCAAGATGATTTTTCTTAAACTAAGTTGTAATCTAATTTGGTACCAGAAGGTGGTGATTGGAACATTCTCCTATTCTATCGCCTTCTTGGAATCTTAGTCAGATTTTTACATTTTTGATTCTAACATTTAAGTCTTCAACACCTTTTGAGTTTGTTCTTGTGTATGGTGTAAGAATATGGTCTATGAGGGAAGAATAAAAAACCTGACTATTCAGGCAAAACATATTTAAGTGGCCCTTGTGCAAATGAGATCAGTTTACCTGCTTCTTGGAAGAAATACCCTGGGCTCATCCACGGTGTCGTAGATGGGGCCGATGGCCCTGGGCACCTTCAGCCTTCAGTGGCAAACCCCAGATTTCTGGGCAAGGTTAGGTCATAGGTGGCTGGAGCAGGGCTGGAAGAGACTGAACCCTCCCTTAGAGGAGTGAGGGGGAATCCTATCTTCCAGTGTCCCTGTTTCCTCACAGTAGAGGCATGTAAGCCTGGCAGACTTTAGCTCAATGACCTTCCTTTCCACTATTGAAGCAGGACCCAGATGGCATCCTAGGAGACCCCTTTGGGGCATTGGAGCCTTTAAGGGCGTATCCTAAAAGCTGGTAGTTCCCCTGATCTGTATTGGGCTTTTTCTGCCTCTAGGTATCTTAAAAGCCATGCTCAGAAGATCTCGCTGAGGGGTTTGAGGATCCCCATCCGCCTATATAAATCTTTTCCATATATCTGGAGCTATTTGGAAAAAGATAAAACAGTGTTATTAGCTGGATCTAACAAAGAAGGTAGTAGTTTTCAGGCGAAAAAGATTTGGTGTCTCCTGTTCATCAGCATTCAAAAGAAATGTAAAAAAAAAATTTTGTTGTGGGTGTTGATAGTCCTATGTTCTGCTGCTTTGCTTAATATATAGTGTTTCCTTTATTCCTCCTATCTCAATGCCCCACTCATATTTTAGGCTGGGACCTACTCCTAATTTAGAGCTCTCTTTCCCCCTTTTGCCAACTTCTATTATGAATCTACCTTTGCCACCCAGCTTAGTGTATCCCAAGGTTCTCTTTACCATGCCACAGTCGCAGAGCTCCAGGGAAAAGCTACCTGATCTCATCTCTCCAGGCAGAGGAGAACAGAAGCTCCATATCCACGCATGCTGCAAATGGCTTCTCCAGTCTACCTGAATCATTACCAGCTAGAAGCAGCGGTCACTGGGACTTGGACATGAGCTGCAAAGTATAGAATGGTGACAACAATTCCAGTGCCATGCGGACTTTTCCTGGATGTGGACTTTTCCTGGACTCCTGCTCCCTGTGACAGATCCTAACAGACTGAACTGTGGTTGGGTTGCATTTTTCAGGGATTTGACATGGTGATGGGGCCCACTTGGACTTGGTGAACATGTTAAGGATACTACTCTGTTATAGATTCTTGCTGTGTTGGCCAAGAGTTTGCTTAAAGGCTTTTAATCAGTGTAAAAAAAAAAATAGAAGGCTGGATAAAGAAGATGGGGCACATATACACCATGGTTTACTAGTCAGCTAGAAGAAATGATGACATCGGATCACTTACAGCAGATTGGTGGAATCTTGATAACATTATGCGAAGTGAAATAAGCGAATCAGAAAAAAACAAGAACTGCAGGATTCCATATATTGGTGGGACATAAAAGTGAGACTAAGAGACATGGACAGGAGTGTGGTGGTTACAGAGGGTGGGGGGAGGGACAGAGAGAAGGGGGGAGGGTAGGGGTACAAAGAAAACTGGATAGAGGGTGACGGAGGACAATCTCTCTTTGGGTGATGGGTATGCAACAGAACTAAATGACAAAATAACCTGGAAATGTTTTCTTTGAATATGTGTACCCTGATTTATTGATGTCACCCCATTTAAATAAAAATTTATTTATAAAAAAAAAGAATATGGTTTAGTTCAGGGGTCCCCAAACTTTTTACACAGGGGGCCAGTTCACTGTCCCTCAGACCATTGGAGGGCCGGACTATAAAAAAAACTATGAACAAATCCCTATGCACACTGCACATATCTTATTTTAAAGTAGAAAAACAAAATGGGAACAAATTCAATATTTAAAATAAAGAACAAGTAAATTTAAATCAACAAACTGACCAGTATTTCAATGGGAACTATGCTCCTCTCACTGACCACCAATGAAAGAGGTGCCCCTTCTAGAAGTGCGGCGGGGGCCGGATAAATGGCCTCAGGGGGCCGCATGCGGCCCGCGGGCCGTAGTTTGGGGACCCCTGGTCTAGTTAATGGTTATTTTTTTTCACATATCTGTTATATTTTTCCAACACCATTTGTTTAATAGATTATATTTAACTTATTGTATGTTTTTATCTCCTTTGTCAAATATTAATTGAGTATAATGCTGTGGGTTTATTTCTGGGGTCTCTATTCTATTCTATTGATCGAGATGTTTCTTTTTATGCCAGTACCATGCTGTATTGATTACCATGGCCTTGTAGTATGGTTTGACATCAGGTAGTGTGATTTCTACAAATCTGTTCTTCTTTCTCAAGCTTGCTGTGGGCTTTGTCTCTTCCGGACTTAAAATAACAAATGGGTTTTGTGCCCCATAAAATCACAACTAAAATTTCTCTCAGGTTTTTTTTTTTTAAATCAAATGAATTATATGATAACTACAATCATCCCTATGGGCATTTTAAGAAAGAATTGGGAGCAAGAGATGTTATATATATCTTCTTGAGGGTACAACCTTTCATTCAGTTGATGAGTTTCTTTGTGTAAGAACTGGTTCATGCCTAAATGCTGAGCAGAAAAACTGGGTCTCTCCTACACCAAGAGCTGACTTGTTAGTTACTTCTTGTTGAAATACTTCAGTTGTATAAATAAAACAGTTTGTTCATTAACTACACATCTATATGGCTCTCAAGTTTTTCTTAAAGAAATATATGTTGATTTATCATTTAATTGTATGCTGGAAAAGGGAAAGGGAAATATAAAAATATGTTGAGGTTACCGAGAGATAGTAGGATGGGTCTAGTGCAGGCGTCCCCAAACTACAGCCCGCGGGCCACATGCGGCCCCCTGAGGCCATTTATCTGGCCCCTGCCGCACTTCTGGAAGGGGCTCCTCTTTCATTGGTGGTCAGTGAGAGGAGCATAGTTCCCATTTAAATACTGGTCAGTTTGTTGATTTAAATTTACTTGTTATTTTAAATATTGTATTTGTTCCCGTTTTGTTTTTTTTACTTTAAAATAAGATATGTGCAGTGTGCATAGGGATTTGTTCATAGTTTTTTTTTATAGTCCGGCCCTCCAATGGTCTGAGGGACAGTGAACTGGCCCCCTGTGTAAAAAGTTTGGGGACCCCTGGTCTAGTGGATCTCCAGTTGTGGACAAGTCCCGCCTGGGGTGAGGATGATGGAAAAGCAAAGACCCGACTCCGGGGACCAGGTTCAGTGAAGCAGATCTACTTTATTTAGGAAGTAAACTAGCTTATATACATGTGTTCAGCCAATAGGATGTTACAGCGTGTCCTTTATAGCCAATGACTGAAAAGATCAGGGAGCTGCGTGGTTGGCACTAAGTCACTTCCTTAT
This sequence comes from Saccopteryx bilineata, assembly GCF_036850765.1. Taxonomy (NCBI): domain Eukaryota; kingdom Metazoa; phylum Chordata; class Mammalia; order Chiroptera; family Emballonuridae; genus Saccopteryx; species Saccopteryx bilineata. The sequence continues at coordinate 95,403,031 of NC_089495.1, read as the reverse complement.
AGCAGGCAAGCTTCCTTCCTGGGTGTGCCCAGGAGGCTTTTGGGATCTGTAGCATTCTCACAGCCTTGCATCAGCCACAGCTGCTAGGAATGTGCTCTGCACTCCACCCACATCCATTAAGTGGGATATGCTGATAAGGCTTTGAGGAGGATGGATTATATGGTTCCTGATCCAGAGCCACACCATTCAGTTTATCCCTCAATCTGTACTTGCCTCAGCAGAGCAGAGCCACTAAGATTTGGCCAGGTGGGGCCTCTGGAGCCAGAGGATAGTGCTAGCAAATCTCCCATGATGGGAAATTGCCAGTCTGTTTTATGAAAACTAGAAGGAATAGACCCTGTCCAAAGTGACATAACTCAACAACTGACAACTGCTGATTCTGCACAGAACTCTTCAAGCTTGCTGTGGGCTCTGTCTCTTTCAGACTTAAAATAACAATCATTACCATGGCAGCTGACTCCTCAGCAGTGCATAAACCTTACAGGTGGTGTAAGGAAGAATCCAGAGGGTGGGGCAATGCTTTTCTCCAGGCTGATGCTACACAGAGGGAAGCACTCTACCAAAGAAAGATGGCGTCTGTAGTATGAGACAATGACTCAGCACAGGGATCCAGGTGGCTATCCCTTCAGCTCTTTCCCCACATCAAAACCCTGGGACTCTTCTCACATGACTCAAATTCATTTGCCTTCCCTCTGCCAGAACTGAGGGTGAGTGGCTGTGAATAAATATTGTATGTCGGCCCTTTGAGAGGATGCCTCTGTCTCCAAAGGACTTTTGTCTCTCCCTGGCGGACAGAAATCGTGATGCTTTTCACAGCTAGATGTTATATGGGTTCCTTTCCCTGGCTCTGATGCTCTAAAATGAGGAGCCCACTTAAGGTTTAGATCCAGTTTCTCAGGGGAATCCTCTGCAGCTGAGATATTCGTCTGGGACTTCAGCCATTGCTCATGAAAGTTAGACCAGCCCTTTTTGCATCTCTGCCCTTCCTACCAATCTCTATGTGGCTTCTCTGTAAGTTTCTTGTTATACAAGTTCTCGTCAACAAGTTTTCAATTGGTTATTCAAAATAATCTTTCTATAATTTAGTTGTTACTCAGATTGGTCCTGGGAGAAAGTGAGTGTAGCTTCCTTCTATTCCACTGCCATCTTGGATCTCTCCAAAAGTTATGAATTTCTGTCTAAGAGCTTCATCTATTTTCACAAGTGTGCATAGTTTATTCTCAGAGAAAGGTAGCAATGAAAGTGCATTAAATCCCAAAAGCCACTTTCAACCAATAAATGACTACTGGTGTGTACTACCTCCAGCTTCTTCATTCCTCAAGAAAAATAACATAGCCAACTATATTTCCCAAGAAGGTTCAAAGAAAACTACTTTTAATAAATGGAAAGAAATATAATGTGAAGGGGAGATCAGTAGCATTTTTGTGACAGTCAATGGTGACTGTGCTTAATAGGTTACATAATGGAAAATAAATATTATAGAACATATTTATCTAGTAAATTTGGATGATAAGCTTATGGAGTAATAGAGCTGATAATATTGGAACTTAACTATTGGCAACAAATTGGGTGTAATTATCTCAATGTGCAGCAAGCTAGAAGTGGTTAATTATGGACATTGACTCACAGGGATCTATGACAACGGCTAACTGAAGGTGGTGCTTTTAAAGAACATAAATGTGTAATAAATGAACAGTTGTTTAATTTATACAACTAAAGTAGTTTAACAAGAAGTAACTAAAAAGTCAGCTCTTGGTGTAGAAGAGTCCCAGTTTTTCTGCTCAATATTTAGGTATGAGCCAGTTCTTAGTCACAGAAACCCAGCAACTAAATAAAATGTTGTATGCTCTAGAAGATATATATATATATATATATATATATATATATATATATATATATATAGATGTATATATATAGATATATAGATATATAGATATATAACATTTTTTGCTCCTAAATTTCTTCATAAAGGAATATATGCCTGTTTATCATTTAATTTTACACTAAAAAGGGGGAAGGGGAACACAAAGATATGTTGAGAAATGTTGTTCTTAGCTGATGTTGATTATAAGGAATCCAAACAACATAACCACTATTGAGGTATGAACATTGAATGGGAAAGTGATATGTCATCCTAGCCTAATTTCTTCTCATAATCAGTTTCTAAGTGTACAGAAATAGAAATACATGTAAGCTGTATATTTTATATTGATCCTTGATTGTAGAGTAAGAGCCATTCCAAAAGAAAAGACTAAGTAGAAACCCCTGAAACAATACTAGTCTTAGGTGAAATGGCTAAGATTAGTGTTATCCAAAGCCTTAAAAGAATGGAGGGGTGTTGGTCCCTATAAAACCACAACTTAATTTCTTGTCAGGTGTCTACAAAAATCAAATGAATCATATGATAACTATAATCATCATTATAGGCATTTTATTAGAATGTTAATAATGTAGTAACAACTTATGTAAAGTTTTCTTTGTTGAATAATTTTTATTTTAGTCTGTATGAGAAAGAGGTGTCATAATTGATCCCATGTTTAGCCAGAACTTTATTTGCCCTCATATATATTTACTGTATAATTCAGAGAGCTTAATCATTGTTGCTAGGAACACAACATGATACTGTAAATAATGTGTTGCTCACATTTCCTTATGTTATTCTAGTTCAGGTTGTCTTAGAAACAGATACCAAAGTGATAATTAAATATGCCAGACATGTTTTGTGAAAACACTTGTGAGGGGGAAAAAGCAGTCAGAGAGGGCTGCAGAGCTGCTGGAATGCAATGCAGTCTGTGAAGGAGTCAGAGAGGAGGGCTGGATAGAGTCACACTGCCACATGGTTCTAAAAAGGTTTTGGCCAGGACAATGGCTTTTCTTTGAACCAAAGTCTCACTAGAGAGGATTTCTATACCTAGTAGGTTTGGACCTACTGTGCTTAGTCATGGTGGAGAATTGCATGTGAGCAGTGTAGCCTCAGCAAGAATGCATTGATGGATTAAGAGTGTAGCAGCCATTGCTGTCCATCAAATAAATTTCCCTCAGCAGCAGATCTGAATATTGTGTTATTGTGGTCCCTACAATAATATGTACTAAGGTGTTTCTTTAACTTTTTATATGCACATTTCTATATTATAAGATTCTGTCTACTCCTTTTTGCTAGAAATTATGGTTGCTTTTGAGAACTAAGTTTATATATTGCTTTTCTTTGGGAGGTGATGTATTTTAGAAAGAAAATATGCACAAGTATTAACTTTAATGAAAATTGTATTATATTGTACTATTTCTAACTTCTTTATGTTCTCTAGATAACATACAGTGATGTTGTATTTGTAGTAGTCTATAAATTTATCAAAGTTTCTTGACATTATTGGGTGCTCAGAATCAAATACTTAGATTCATCTGTCCATGATCTCTAACATATATATTGACTCCTACTAATCAATTAAAAAAATTTTTTTTGAAATAAAATGCTGTTAAAAATGAAATTGCAAGTAAGTTAATATACTTACTCGGTTTTTTTTACTTTTACTTATATAATATTGATAGTAATAATTAGACATTATAAGATAGAATACACATAGAGTCTCAACAATTGATTATTTTTTCCAGACTTTTATTCCTGGACTACTCCAGGAACATATAGAAGCTTTTATAAAACTGGTATTGGACTCATTATATATCATATGACTTTTGTTTTTATTTATGGTGTTCCTTGTTAAACCAAAATGTATTAAAAAGCAATAACTATCCCATTTTACTTATATCTTTATATTATCAAAAACTGGAAGTTTACCATGTTAATGTTAGACAAAAACATTTTTACTGAATTCTTATTCTGTTTGGATTATAATATAAAATTTCAAAATGTTTTAAAAATGTCATCTAATTTATTTTATAAATTAAACATCAAATGATTAGCTTCCTTTGTTTAATAAAAAGATCCTTATTAATAGTAAATATTTTACCAGGATTGCAGAAACAAGAATTTGCTGTTTCCAAAATTATTATTGCAGCATATTTAAATTATCATTGCAGCATGTTTAAATTAAATAGTCAAGTATTGCAATGACAGTTCTCTCTTAAAGGGAGAAACTTCTGGTGAAATATTAAACATATTAAATAGCAAAAGTAATAAATTAGTGCCTGTTTCAATAACACAAAGATGAAAAAACTATAGAAATATGAAATTTACATGGAGAAAGAAGTATAGAAATAACCAAGAGGAAATTTTATTTAAATGAGTATGAAAGTATTTTTTATGTGTGTGTAATGGAGAAATGTACTAAGAATAAAAATATATCAGCTATAAATTATAGGTCAGAAGTACAATGTTTGGAGACTTCATACCAGATAATCCTTTACCACTTAAGTTTCTCTTCAAGAATATGTTAGGGTTTTTTTTCTTTCTTTTTTTGTGTGCGTGTGTGTTGTTTTTGTTTTGGTGATATAAACTTGAAGAAGAAATAAACTCATAGTAATATGCACCTATCCATTATGCACAACCAAAAATATATACATAGATATACATTCTGTCTTTGTATGTTAAAGTACATATTTGTATAATAAAACTAGTAGTAAAACAGTTTGAATTATAATGAACACTGTCCCAAATCAATATTCTGATTTAAATAATTACAGCAGTTTTGACCCTTGATATCACAAAACAGCTACTTACTCTTTATACATATATACAATTACAGAAAAAAACCGTTTATTGTACTACTGCTTGCTGTCTGTGCCTTAGGGTTAATGTGAGGAATGTAACAATAGGAACAGGTACTTTGCATAAGTGATGTAGAGATAATAAGGAGACAGATATGTAGTTGCTCTTTTAACTGTCTCTTCAGTATGGAAAATAAAGCCGCTAGTCCAGAAAGTATGAAGAAAATACTCAAAGTACAAAAAGTCTGAGATGCTATAAAATATAAAAGTGATAGCATATCCTTAGCCAAATTATACTGTATATTAGATTGCCTACTCTCTGTTTATATAGAATGTAAAAAGCCTAAGAAATTAGGATTTCTGAATTAGAGCTAGTTCAATAAAATTAAAAAAACAATGTATTTGATACTGAAAATTACATAAAGTGGTTGCAAAACAGGAATTCTACATTGAAAAATGATTACATTTACAAAGAAATAAACATGCAAAAAATATTTTGTCATAAAATTCTATAACAATATTTTATTCATATTCTGATTTTTAAAATGATCTTTTCTATGCCTTTTCCCAGCAAACTATAAATTAAGTACATACAAGGAACATCTAGACTGGGGTGGATCAAGGTCTTGCTTTGCTTGGATAAAAAAGTTTAAATGTTGCACATCAGATTTATAAATTTCTTATAATCATGGGTTTGAGGGAAAAGAAAGTATATTTCTCATTTGTATACTTTAGGTACAGACTGCCTTGTGTTTGTTCTAACAACATTTAAAAGTATGGCATATCATTTTCCAAGAACCCGTAAAAAACAGCATTATCTTTTAAGAATTTTATCTTTTTTTTTTTTTAAAGTAAAGTATGCTCTTCTCATTTTTGGAAACATCCCTTTGCACAGTATGGGGAACATGAATAACTGGCTTTAAGACCAATAAATTCATGTGCTCAATTCAGTGCACAATATAGCTATTTATTTTATGCCATTTGTAAATGAATATTATATGATGCCATCTTCAAATGTAGTTTTGATTTTAAAAAGTTCAGTGTAGACAGTTGGTAAACTGCCTATTAATCAAACCAAAATATAGATAATGAAAGACCCCAAGAGAGAAAGAATTATGATATAGATGAAAATAAATGCAATATTGTATGATATGTCAACATACAATTTTAAATGAGTATAGAATTCCTCTGATCCTTTATATTATATTTTAAGTGTAAATTTATTCATTTAAATAGCTTTAAACTATTAGATATGTATTCTAATACTCATGTATCCATTTAAATCATTAAGTCCTAAGGATTAACAAAGTAAAATGAACATAACATCTAAAATTTTATTATATATATGTAACCAGTGTGCATTCTGTTTGGGATGGAATTTTGGTAGCTAGTTTGGCAATTTAAGCAAAAGAAATTATTCTAAAATATATGATTTACTAATAAGAAATACTTTTATAATATTGCAATACATCTTTAACTTTTGCAACTCTATGTTTGTTTTTATAATCTCAAGAGGGAGATGAGAATTAATAAAATTTTCACTTATTACTGTTAGTTGAAGATGCATAAAAGAAAGAATCTATTTACTTGGGCATGCTTCTTAATCTAGTGTATTCATGATATGGAACTCAACTCACACTATTATAAAATAGTGATATTTAAATATAAACAACTTTTCTTTTTTAAAAAGTTTTATTTATTCATTTTAGAGAAAAAAGGGAGAAAGAGAGAAGTAGGAGAGGAGCAGGCAGCCCAACTCCTATATTTGCCTTGACGAGGAAAGCTCAGGGTTTCAAACCGTTGACCTCAGTATTCCAGGTCTACTGTTTTATTCACTGCATCACTACAGGTCAGGCCATGAACAACTTTTCTAGTGATTTAACATTCTTAATTTGTAGCTCTTGTTTCTCTCTCTCTCTCTCTCTCTTTTTTTTTTTTTGTATTTTTCTGAAGTTGGAAACAGGGTGGCAGTCAGACAGACTCCCGCATGTGCCCGACCAGGATCCAACAGGCATGCCCACCAGGGAGTGATGCTCTGCCCATTTGGGGCATCACTCTGCTGCAACCAGAGCCATTTTAGCACCTGGGCCAACTTTGTTCCAATGGAGCCTTGGCTGTGGGAGGGGAAGAGAGAGACAGAGAGGAAGGAGAGGGGGAGGGGTGGAGAAGCAGATGGGCACTTCTCCTGTGTGCCCTGTCTGGGAATTGAACCCGGGACTCCCGCATGCCAGGCCAATGCTCTACCACTGAGCCAACCGGTCAGGGCTGCTCTTGTTTCTCTTTAACATAAATTATAACTCTTCAAAATCTAAAAACCTCTGTTTGTTAAGTAGCATATTTGCCTATTTCTCCCTGACTTGATTTTTTTCCCCCTGACTTGATTTTTAAGAACTTCAATCACACTGGTGCTGAGTTTAATGTTTCCTTAATATATGTATTTTTACATATTTATTCTCTTCCAAAGTGTCATTTCAAAATTACATTTTTTTAAATAACCTCCTTTGGAAACAGACTTTTTTTGTAAATCTTCTTCCACTTGCTAATATCAACTAACTATATATAAAGATGACACTATATTTAAAACTCCTTATTTCAAATAATATATTTACTACCTTTCAGGTTGACTCACATTAAAGAAGTAAAATGTATTTTAATAGCTTTTATTATTACATTTTAAAGAAGTCAGTGTTAGCATATATTCATCATTCAGCTAAAAAGAACTTAGAGTGAACCTCTAATGTTAATTAAAACTGAATCCACTTAGATTTTTGGAACACCTTTAACGTTTTATTCTTGTCAACTATTAACTCTGAATAAAATTCTAACAAAATATGTTTGTAATTTAGTCATATAATAAATGAGATTTAGTTAGATACAGAAGTCTGATTTTTTTTCAATTTAAAATAATAAAAAATTTTCAGAAAAAATATCCCTAATTGTCTGAGATTTATTAGTGTGGCATATGGTCATAACTCATAATCCTTTTAAATAAATATAAAATAATAAATAGACTAAATTAGGTAAAATATCTGCATACAACAGAAGCATTTGAGATTCCAATTCTCAATATAAATGAAGCTACCCTAGTTAAGAAAAAAAAAGAAATTAATATACACAATAGAGTAGATAATATAAAGACATTCTCAGTGACTGCAAATGTTATCACCCATATTTTTAGTATTTTTTAAATGAGCATATTTCTTGTAATGGAGGCTAAAACTATCATATATCCATTATTAAATTGATAACAAAATAGCACAACTAAATTCAGATACTTTTTTTTAATTTAGATACTTTTGATACAGCTATTTTTTCCTACTTGCATTTTCAAAACTATTAAGTTTAAACTTGAATTACTATATTCATCAAAAAAGCTAAAGAAGATGGAGCTATTTTCTAAATTATTGTGTATTTCTTTCTGGAAATGTCTGAGGACATCCTTATCCTTCATGAATAATGCAAGCTCTATTAGAGAATTCAATAACCTTGGTAATGTTTTTCTTCTTCACAACTATGGTTTCCATCTGATAGTACATTCTGTTTTCCTGTTCATTGTTTCCTTGTCATCTTTGAAATAATCTGATTTTCAGAAAATTAGAGCTGTAGTAATCAGAAAAAATATCATACACTCTTTATGGCATTATTCTATTTGAAAATGCTGAAAAATATATTTCAATTATATAACTTAAGATTTAAATTGAGGGAGATTAAAAAATTAGTGACATAAAATTATTAAAATTTTGCTTGTGTGTTGGCTAGTTATTATTTGATGTTCTGTGACTATTAAATTTAGAAACAATAGTAAATTAGAAAATATGATTTCAGAAAAATGTATATCATGGTAACAATTCAATACACTATTTCAAAAGGAATTGGTAGACCTATACTAATAATGCAGTTATGCATGTTTTCTTATCAAGTTTCTCTAGATCATGCCACTGACTCTCAATATATCTACATCAGCTTAGGTGTTATTCTTTGATTTAGACCTAAAGGCAGTAAGTAGTTAAACTTTTAATTACTATTGGAATTTCTGGTCCTGTTATAAGTGTTTTGAAACCAGTTAAATGCTATTAGCTTTAGTCATGTTGCCTCCTAGTTAATATTAGGGAACCAACTGTCTCTTTATTCATGGTTTTCACAGGTTATTAAATTCAACAGGTCATATAGGAATTATTCAAAATATATACCAGTTTTTATCTTAACTACACATAATCAAAAGATGGAAGGATCCCTTTTTGAATTGTTTCCCCAATTATAAGTGAGGTTCAATTAGTATATGCAATTACATAAGAGAAAGGAATTTTTAAAAATCCCTTCAGATTTATTTCAAAGACTGGCTTTTTGCGTCCAATACAGGGTTGACTGAAAAATATGGGAGTTAGCCAACCTGCCTTTCTTCCAAAATCAGCCACAATTGACTCTACAGGATTGAAATAGAACAGTAGGAGTTTAGTTTGGCACTCCATACTTTTGATCAGTACTATATTTGTGACATGAATTACTTGGCCAACTTCCCAGAGAAACTCTGTGTAGGGTTGCCCAGTTTTGAAATATGGAGAAGATTTTGTGATCACCATGCTTTATAAACCCATATTTTTGAAAGTTATATTTCTCTATTTTAAAAAGCTGTGAGATAGCCAGATGTGTGTATTGGGAAAAATCAACCATTTTGTCAAAAGGCTTTTGTGTACAATTTCTAAAAACCATTGGTATCACTTGAATTGGTTAAACATTGCTTTCTGGCAGAGTAATTTCTGTATTTCTGTAGTCAACTAAAAATGATCAGTCTTGAAATTTCATTCAAAAATTCTACTAATGTATCATCAGTGATACTGTGTTTTATTATATATTCTGTTAGGAAAACTATGTAGCCTCATGAAAAGAACAAGAGCATGAACTTTGTGTCAGAAAAGTCTGGATAGGAATCCAAATTAGTTCACATATTTGCTGCGAAAGCATGGATGAGTTTAATAACTAAATTTTCAAATGTTTATTGTTCTAACCATCTGTAAAATTGCCTTATGGGTGGTGGTAAGGATATCATGAAATAACTTATGCAAATACTGACAAAAATAGCCAATAAGGTAATGGCTGTCATTTTATCAATTTTTCAAATATAGAAATTAAATTTTAAGTAATTTCTTCATAATCACAGGGAGAAAAGTGGTCAACCCCAAAATATATCTAAGTATTAACTCCTCTAACATCACTTACTTATCTCTCCAACAACATCCACCTAATCATCATCATTTCTAATATAATTGACATTGTGTTTCATAGTTGTTGAAGTTATTAAATGGATTATCATACCATCATCATCATCTTCACTGTCATTATCAACACATATTCTTGGGCCCAGGCTGGAGACTCGATTGGTTGGAGTGTCCTTCCACAGCATAGAGGTTAGCAGTTCAATCCCCGGTCAAGGCACATACAGGAACAGATTGATGTTCCTGTCTCTCTCTCCATTCCTTTTTCTAAAATCTTAAAACTAGATTACTATTCATGTTGCAATCCTATAACCTCCTAGCTATGTAAATCAGGTAACCCATAATTTTCTAAACCTTTGTTTTTTTATTTCAAATTAAAAGTGATATTTTTTTACCTTCATCATAGTGTCACTGTCAAGTTTAAGTAATACATTAGTAAAATATTTAGAAGAATGAGTATATATGGTGATTGTAAAATATGGCCGAACTGAAGTCTTAGCATTGTCATTAACAAATTATGTGATCATTTGCAAAAGCTGTAACCAGACTGAACTTCTTATCAAAATCATTACAAATGCAAGTAGAACCTTCCCTACTTACCTTCAAGAATGGTAGAAAGAATTATATCATATTTATGAAACAGAGTGCTAAATGCCAATATAATGGAAACATTGGATTATTAATTCTTTCCATTAGAGGCTGTCCTAACTAAATTACATTTTTAAATAGGAGTGGAAAAGATGAAGAAACATGTTTCTGAATCAGATAATGGAATTTATAAGCTAATTTATTAGGGTACAAATCATATCAATTTTATATTTTTCATAGAAATAGAAATATAATCATAAATTATAGCACAAATATCAGTACAGTAAGTATCACAGACCAGAAAATAATCTTAGAGAAATAATGATAGTTATCTCTGCATATGAATAAGTGAAATACTATAGTATTAAGAAATTTAATGATTAAAATTCACAAAGCTGCCTGACCTGTGGTGGCACAGTGGATAAAGCGTCGACCTGGAAATGCTGAGGTTGCCGGTTCGAAACCCTGGGCTTGCCTGGTCAAGGCACATATGGGAGTTGATGCTTCCAGCTCCTCCCCACCTTCCCTCTCTGTCTCTCTCTCTTCTCTCTCTCCCTCTCTGTCTCTCTCTCTCCCTTTCTCTCTCCTCTCTAAAATGAATTAAAAAATTTTTTTTAAATTAAAAAAAAAATTCACAAAGCCAAACATTAATACATGGAATAATAAACTTCTTTTAGTCTAAAAAGTATTTATTCTTATTTAATCAAATGGCCATAATGAGAACAACACTGATTATTTTGACCCTTTGTATGTAAGTTCTTTCCAAGGCACAATTTTACTTGATTTCTTTCACATTGAGCTTTTGTTTGAAATTGATTCATATTCAAAACTGAAGGCGAAGAAACCTGGGCATTCATTTAGATGATTAATTAGTAAGAAAAATTTTATTCAGTTTGAAAAAATGATGCACAACCCTATTAGCCACTCAACATTGGCTGAAAATGAGATGTGATTCCCAGAAGGATGATTTGTTTCCCTGGGGATTATGAAATTCCTATTAGGATTATACTTCGACTGACTAAACTGATTTTACTTCTCTGCAAGACGTTCCAAATGTTGTAATGACTTTGGCTAACAAGTACCCTATTTATTTAAATCACAGCATTTAAACTGATATTGGAATAGATTCTCTAACTAACATTACTCATATTTTTTATATTTAGATTAACAGATAGACAAACTTTATTCTAAAAAAGTGCTGATACCTGACTCTTGGTTAGGGTTGACTACTTTTTCATGAGCAATACACAGAGTTAGTATTTTCATTCAATGTTTGTGACAGTAAATAAAATAATAAACTGTGACTAAATCATTTACAAAAAGTTTCTGTAACTAAAAATATCATCTATTGTTATAATAGTAAGGCAAGACTGCACGTAGTTTGCTTAACACACAGAATTGAAAGCTTTAGAGCATAAATTTGAAAGACATAATAAAGAAAATGAATGACATTTATAGTTTGACAATATTGCAAATTAAGTCAATTTGGTAATTACATTTATTACTTTCTTTTGTCATATATCAATAAACTTAATAATTAGAGACAGCTGTTCTATATAGGGCTTTCTTCTACACCCTAACTAAATGTGCTACTGAGTAGAAACAAATCTAGAATAAGCTTTTTGACACACACAAATGTGCATTAATAAGAAGACAAAAAACATTTGTATCACCTGTAATTTTAATAAAGACTTAAGTTTGTCATTTTATCATGTGCAAAAACCTTTGAATGGAAGGTTTTTTGAGATTATGATGACAGTCACCTAATGGCATACTTCATCTTACATTGTAATTATGACTATGTGAAAATCTTTTTGGTTAAATACATTTGAATGGATGCTGTCCAGGCTCAGAGCATCAGTTTGAAGAGCCAGTTTCTGATCTGTCAGAGTTTTTATACATTATTGATGATATATAGGGTGCTTAAATGATATTTTGGTTCAAACTACATTGTGAAAATCATTTGCATATAGAAAAAATGTATAAGGATTATGCTAATTAAGTAATTCTATGCTGCTGATAAGAAAAAAGATAGTTGAAATATCTCTGATTCAGGTATATTAATCCTACCTAATAATGTCTGTAGTATATATCTTTCTTAGTTTTCTTCATATATGAGCTACTTAACATTGTACATTAAAACTAATAACATTAATATTTAACTACAGTTAATGCTAATATTTCAAAAATAAAATGGCAAACAGCATAATTTTTAACCCCTAAATATTTCAGTATGGTTCTCTAGAAAACTTATAACATACCTTTACAGTGTAAAAATGACATTTTCATGAACTTTAATAATTTAATGATAATTTATTAAATCCTATTAAATAAAGGAGTATTTATAATTTATTAAATTCCAACTAAGTTTCCCCCCCAAATTATCATTACAGCCTATGTCTCCAAATTAAGATCTAATTCAGAACTGATTACATTTGGTTGTTATGTGCCTCCAGACTGTCAATTTTTAACAGTCCTTTTTGTTAATAATCTTCTCATTTGATTAAAGGAGCAGATGTATCTGAATGCCCTATTTTTGTGAAGTTTAAAGTACCCCAATTCCCCATAGTTATTGTAAACTGGGAGGTCAGAACAAAAGGCTGACTCAAGTTAAACTTTTCTTTCTTAAAATTGTATTATACATGATATTTAATTGTTAATTTTCCATTAAAGGTTACATTGTATTTGGTCACCCTAGTATGAATGATGTTAAAATTGACCAACTATTTAAAATGGCAACAATTTTATTTTTTCTTAATATATTGGTTTTTTCCTTTATTATTAAAACATATTTTGGTATTACATGAACATTCAACACTCTCCCACCCCCAAACAATTGTTAGTACCAGTTTATGACTCTTACCTAAGCTAGTGGTTGTATTGGGAGTTGAGAAGTAGTGATTAAAAAAATTAAAACTACAGTAATTAGCCTTTTTCTCTGAAGTAAAACCTCCTAATTGTGCATTAACTTAGCCCTGGCCAGTTGGTTCAGTAGTAAACCATTGGCCCGGCATGTGAATATCCTGGGTTTGATTCCTAGTCAGGGCACACAGGAGAAGTGCCCATCTGCTTCTCCACACCTCCTTCTCTTGCTTCTTTCTTTTTCTCTCTTCCCTTCCTGTAGCTATGGCTCCATTGGAGTGAGTTGGCCCTGGGTGCTTGAGATGGCTCCATAGAGTCTGCCTTAGGCACAAAAAACTCTGTTGCTAAGCAGTGGAGCAATGCCCCACATGGACAGAGTATTGCCCTCTAGTGGGCTTGCTGGGTGGATCCTGGTTAGGCACATATAGGACGTCGATATGTTGGGCCAAGCTCTATCCATTGAGCCAATCAGACAGGGCCTAAAGATTATATTTAAAGAACATAAAAGTATTGCCTAACAAAGATTTCGTAATGCCCAAAATTCCTTCTATCAATGGCTTAACAAATATGATTGCTGTATAGATTTATGAAACTGACTAGTAATATTCATGTAAGATTCTCTACCAATAATTTGGTATAATTATTCACAATATGTCTACCCTCCAGGCTGATAAATCTAAATAAAAAATTTCATAAACCAAGACTGCTAGAAAATACAGACACTGAACAATTCTCACTCTCTGGTGTTGTGTCACAGACTTAGAACCCTGACCAAGTCCACAGTCTACCATGAACAGAGGATTCTATCAAAATGCCTGACTAGAATATTAGTTGATCCTAAAATTTTGTTATTACATCCACCTACAGTAATCTCTAAAATTACTTGTTAGAGTAGATATCTATTTTTATCAGGCCTATAATAGAGAGTTACATGATTATTTTTTATTCAAATTGTTAATATCTCTTTCTATTTGTGGCAGAATTTAATATTATATGTGCTTTTATTGTAATAGCAAGTCCACCTGGTATCTCAGTTGTGAGGAAAAGGAAATGTGCCTTCACCTGCTTTTAATTATGTAAGACTATTGATATCTTCCCAAAGAATTCACTGAGAATGAATGACTAAACTGGATCTGATAGGTTAGCAACAGAAAGCACAAAAATGTTAATAGGCTAAACCGTATGGAAAGATTTCAATTGTTTAAATGTAAAATATTGTACTAAATTTTAAAAGATTTATATATATCCAAACTGAATAGACCACTCAATGACTACAAAGTTATATAATTCTTTTGTCTGGCGAACAATGTTTCTTTCATAAAAGAGCTAAAGAGAGAGTTTTGAAAAAGTATTCAGACATCACAGTTACCATTTATTTAAAACAATAATGGGAATTTCAAAAAGAATATATTTTTCTGCATTATTTCAATTAATGTGAAAACCTAGAAATTACATCACTAATATTTCCAAAAAATCTTTAATTCTGGATTCTGAAATGACACTGTTTCACTGATAAAAATGTAACTTATGTTACTAAGTATGTGTTGTTAAACATAAAACGATATTTATTTATTATCAGAAGTAAATATTAAAGAATTACATTGCATTACTCTAAGGACTTAGTTACCAGATTTGAGGATGTCAATACAACAATAAAATTACTTGTATAAGGATAAGAGGAATAAAACATTTCAAAAGCTCAAAAAGTGCATAGTAGGGAAATATTGGAGATAATTAGTGTATACAAAAATTTAATAAATGTTAAATTTAATGTTATTAATGGTAGGTTCCAGTCATTCTCTGTTTTATTTAAACATTTATAATATAAGATAGTCAAAGGATAACCAATGATTGCTCAAATGCTAACATTTATTGTATATATTCATTAATATATGACAAGAAAATGAGTGTTGTATATTCTCTCTTGTATATGTCATTATTTTCTAGAATATGTTTAGACTACTGCTAATAAATCTGTGAGTATAATTTAATATTGAAAACAGAAGTCACATAATTATAAGTTTTCTTCAGTGGGAAAACAAAATGGACAATTGCTTTCAGTTACCACATTTTATCAACTCTAAGACTCATTTAATCATAAAATGTAACATGATGTGAGAGAAAAATATGTACATTAAGTTATAACCCAATTCTTTTCCCTTATGAATGCTGATGACAAGTTTATCATATCTTTTCTGCTAGGATCCCAAGGCATAGATTGCAGGCTTGTGATCATTAGGGAGAGGAGCTGAAATTCCCCAAACTATGAGTATTAAGATTTCTATGTAAAACTAGACTCATGTTTCTGCTGTATCATGTGGGTGGAGCGCAGAGCGCATTCCTAGCAGCTGTGGCTGATGCAAGGCTGTGAGAATACTCCAGCTCCCAGAAGCCTCCTGGGCACACCCAGGAAGGAAGCTCGCCTGCTATAAGGAGGTGACTTAGTGCCAACCACACAGCTCCCTGATCTTTTCAGCCATTGGCTTTGAAGGACACGCTGTAACATCATACTGGCTGAATCTATGTATATAAGCTAGCTAACTTCCTGAATAAAATGGATCTGCGTCACTGAACCTGGTCCCCGGAGTCAGGCTTTTTTTTTTTTTTTTTGTATTTTTCTGAAGCTGGAAACGGGGAGAGACAGTCAGACAGACTCCCCCAGAGCCACTCTAGCGCCTGGGGCAGAGGCCAAGGAGCCATCCCCAGCGCCCGGGTCAACTTTGCTCCAATGGAGCCTTGGCTGAGGGAGGGGAAGAGAGAGACAGGGAGGAAGGAGGGGGGGGTGGAGAAGCAAATGGGCGCTTCTCCTATGTGCCCTGGCCGGGAATCGAACCCGGGTCCCCAGCACGCCAGGCCGACGCTCTACCGCTGAGCCAACCAGCCAGGGCCCGGAGTCAGGCTTTTGCATCTCCGTCATCCTCACCCCTGGCAGGACTTGTCCACAACTCATATGTTATTGAATCCCATAACTAGCTTCTTCCAGGGGGAGGATGTGTGCTTCCTTAATATTGTGCCTAAAAACCCCAAAGTCTGAGTCTCTCTCCTGCACTCTGACATCCACTTTGGCTAAATCACTGTGTCTTGCCTGAAAGTGCAGTCGGTCAAAGGGAGCCCATGCTTTTGCTACTATCCTGTTTTTGCAAATTTTTACAAATAAGTGCTTTTGTAACAGGCTTAGTGCATATGTTTTCCAAATTTTTGCATTTATTTTGGATAGAAATATTACAATTATTAAATGAGCTGATTTAAGTATATTAGATGTTTTTCTAATCTGTGGAAAATGTCAATAATAAATATATATATACTTGAAATGACAAGAACATAGGTTTTCCAGCATTTTTTAGATAAGCACTTTATTATCCTAATATTTTCTTCAAAGCCACTAAAAACCATTTTTAAAATTTTGATTCTGATATTACATCAGTGTATTTGATTCAATCATATTCATATTTCTTTTTCCCCTTGTTCATGGAATTTAAGCTGCCCTGTACAAAATTCCTGGGAAGTTCTAACAAACTGATAACTTAAACAAAATATAAATTATTTAATAATCTCTCTTTCTTTTGCTCTCTTCCTCTGTCAAATGTTCAAATATTACTAGGAATTTGATAATTTTTTGTTTTATATTTTTCCATGGACAGTGATTGGAAATTCCTCTGCATGTTTCAGAAGAATAAAATAAGATAGCTTCCTTACTTGGCAATGTCCTTATTTTCTCAAGTGCCATAAAACATTTGCTTGATGCTTTTAAGAAAATTTGAAATTTCAGCCATTCCTTCAACAATGAATACATACTTCACAATGTCTTATTTATTCCCTTTGGTTCTCCTTTTGTGCCTCTGCACACACACACTATAACATTTTGTGTTTGATTGCTAAGATAGTTGAACATTGTAGAAGACATTTTAACATGGTAATTAAATGTGAATTGTGTTATTTCAATAATACACATGATTCAATTGAAGTAATTATAATATGAATAGCTGAGACCAAGGTCATGCATGGCAGGTAATGACAGTGCTATCATAAGACTATTACAATTACAAGATGTATCCCACTATTAGATATACTAAAATGGGCAAAATGTTTTTTAAAAAATCTTTTAGGCTCTGGCCGGTTGAATCTGTGGTGGAGCATTGGCCTGGCATGCAGAAGTCCCGGGTTCGATTCCTGGCCAGGGCACACAGGAGAAGTGCCCATCTGCTTCTCCACCCGTCCCCCTCTCTTTCCTCTCTGTCTCTCCTTTCCCCTCCCGCAGCCAAGGCTCTATTGGAGCAAAGATGGCCCAGGCGCTGGGGATGGCTCCTTGGCCTCTGCCCCAGGCGCTAGAGTAGCTCTGGTCGCAACAGAGTGATGCCCCGGAGGGGCAGAGCATCGCCCCCTGGTGGGCAGAGCGTCACCCCCTGGTAGGCGTGCCGGGTGGATCCCGGTCGGGCGCATGCGGGAGTCTGTCTGACTGTCTTTCCCCGTTTCCAGCTTCAGAAAAAAACAAAACAAAACAAAAAACAACCTTTTAAATTATTTATTGATTTTTAGAGAGAAGAGAAGAGAGAGAGAGAAAAAGGGAGGGAAACATTGATTTGTTGTTCCAGTTATTAATCATGATTGTTGTATGTGCCCTGACTGGGGATCAAACCTGCAATCATGACATAGAGGGTTGATACTTTAATTATCAGAGCTACCTGGCCAGGACCCAGAAAGCATTTTTAATTATCTATGAAATATTCCCTTAGAATCAATGCAATGTTTTTGAATATTTCAGATAAAGTTTTTATTCTAAAATATAGATAAAATTGTTTTCTTTCTTAAATTCATTTTTCTATAAACCATGGTGCTTTTTGTTATTGAGACTATATTTACTACTAAATATTATATGTGCATTGGTATACACACAATATTTTCACTTAGATTTATTCCATTAAATCATATGTATATTTTAAATGTATATTTATTCATAATACATATCAAAGCCTACAAACTCGTCTTTTAATATATTTAATTAATAACATGAAAAACTAGGGGTTTTGAAATTGTAGAAGAATATCAACTCTTTAGAAAATATGGCACATTCAAAGCTGAATAAATTAGCACATGGATAAAAAAATTTAAAGATACACAGCTTAAAGATATGAGGAAATAGGTCTATACTTTACTTATCTCAATTTAAGAAGTTTGGATACAATTTTATTAAATCTTTGTAAGAAATAAACCCCAGAAAAAACAATTCAGTTTAAAATATGAGCTGAGATATTTACCTTGAAAATTAGACATTGAAAGAATTCCTATTAAATGACAACATAGTAGAGAAATTTATTTAGTAAATTTATTTACAGGCCATTGTCACATAAATAGCAATTATTACAGAATTTATAGCTGGGTATATAACTATCAAAATTATAAACAGTATTTAAAGTTAGGGAAAAGACTGTATACAAAGTTTTTCAGCTTCTTTTTCTCATTTTTTCTTTAATGCTTCTTAATCATCAATTTTTCTATTCTTAGTTCACACCTATTTTCTATTTTCTACACTCTTTATTACCTTTCTCTCTCTTCCTTGCATCCTTTCCTTCCCATCGCCTCTCTTTTTTCTTCTTTGCAATCATCATTTTTATATTTTAGTAAATTTTACATTTGTAAATTTTTGCATTTTATAATTTTGAAGAATACACTACACAAGCAAGTCTGAAGAATTTTTTATTGAACTTATTGGGTAACATTGGTTAATAAAATTACATATGTTTCAGGTGTATAATTCTATAACACACATTAACTGTATATTGCATTTTGTGTTTACCACATCAAGTCATGGCTCTTTTCATTACAATTTATCTCCCCTTTACCCTTCTGTATCTCCATCCTGGAGTTACCTCAAAAATTAAAAATGCAACTGCCTTATGACCCAGTAATTCTACTTCTGAGAATATATCTAAAGAAACTTGAAACACTAATTCAAGAGAATATTGCACTTTTATGTTCATAGCAGTATTATTTACAATAGCCAAGCTATGAAAACAATTCAAGTGCCCATAAGTAGATGATTGGATAAAAAGCCTGTAGTACATTTACACAATGGAATACTACTCAGTCCTAAAAAGGAAGAAAACCTTATCTTAAGACAACATGGATAGATCAGGAGAGTATTATGCTAAGTGGCATAAGCTGTTTCAAGAAAGACAAGCACCAGGTTATTTCACTTATACGTGATGAACAAAATAAACAAAATGGAAACATACTCAGACACAGGGAACAGTCTGATAGCTTTTGGGGAGCTGGATGAAAAGTTAAAGGGATTAAGCAAAAATAAAAAAAATAGAAGGGATTTTTTTTTTGTGTGTGTGTGACAAACACAGAGAGAGACAGAGAGAGGTACAGATAAGGACAGACACCCATGAAGGGAGAGAGATAAGAATCAATTCTTTGTTGCAGCACCTTAGCTGTTCATTGATTGCTTCCTCATATGTGCCTTGAGTGGGGGGTTACAGCAGATTAAGTGACCCCTTGCTTAAGCCAGTGACCTTGGGCTCAAGCCGGTAAACCTTGCTCAAACTAGATGAGCCTGCACTCAAGCTGGCAACCTCAGGTTTCAAAACTGGGTTCTCTGAATCCCAGTTGGATGCTCTATCCTCTGTGCTACCTCCTGGTCAGGCAGGATTTTTTTTTTTTTTTTTTTGTAGAGTCTGTCCTTTTTCATGGAAAAGTTTTTACCTGACTATTCTATACATTAAACTTTTTTTTCAATATGAAATTCCTATACACTCCACTGAAGGTGACAGTAATGAAAGGGCAGTGTATATATATGGTAGATGATCAAGGAGACACAGGAACAAGAAAAGGTTATAATGTTCATTTTTAAGTAATTTTATACATATATAACACCTTTATATAAAATGAAGAAATTGTATGATTTTATTTCAAAGGTAACAACTGTATAAACACAATGCAGGTTCAATAATGAGATATTGCTATCACTTAATATCCCCCATACCCTCTCTGAAAGCTAGCTCTCAGACTCATTTATATCATCCTTCATTAGTTTTTTTATTTTTAAACTTAAAAATAAAATTACACAGTTTGTATTAGTTTGTGTCTGACTTTTGTTTAATATATAGAAGTACATCTATGTTGTTGCATGTAGCACTCTTCTGTTTAGTGCCATTGTTTATAATATTTAGTTTTAAAATATACCAAACATTAGCACTTATATATACAGTTGCAGGTGTGTTGAGTTGCTTCTGGTTTGGGGCCATTGTAAATGAATATTTTTAAGCCTGTCTTTTGTCACACACACACACCTTTTGCATATACACATGAATGGAATTGCTGGTTAAAAGGGTAAGCATATGTTATATTTTATACATACAGCAAAGGGGTTTCCAATGCACTTGTACCAATTAAAATTCCCAGCAGTGCTGTTCCTACATTCAGTTGCTCCACATCCTGGAGCTTCCTGATGACAAAGGATTGTGCTTTTTTGTGTATTTATTTTATTTATTTGTCATTTTTATATTATTTTTGGTGCTATTCTCATAAATATAATTGCTGCTTTTTATTTTGTATTGTTTGTATAATTACTGTTGAGTTTATGAGACCTTAATATTAGATTATCATACCATTTGGTATGTTAACCTGTGGAATAATACCTTTCAAATTTTTTAGAAAATTTCTAATCATTATCTCCTTAAACATTGCTTCTGCCTCATTTTTCTAATGTTTTATTCTTCTCATGTAAATCCACAAGAGTTAGGTCTTTGCTATGTCCCACAGGACTCTTCCACTTTTCTGTATTTTAATTTCATAGTTTTTTCAGTTCAGTTTCTATTTACCTATCTTCTGATCCCCAATGTAAAAAGGTTGAAAACCACTGGTCTAAATACTTCTTTTGAAAAAAAAAGACTGTCAGATTGGATTAAGAAACAAAGCAGGCCCTGGCCGGTTGGCTCAGTGGTAGAGCGTCGGCCTAGCGTGCGGAGGACCCGGGTTCGATTCCCGGCCAGGGCACACAGGAGAAGCACCCATTTGCTTCTCCACCCCTCCGCCACGCCTTCCTCTCTGTCTCTCTCTTCCCCTCCCGCAGCCAAGGTTCCATTTGAGCAAAGATGGCCCAGGTGCTGGGGATGGCTCTGTGGCCTCTGCCTCAGGCTCTAGAGTGGCTCTGGTCGCAACATGGCGACGCCCAGGATGGGCAGAGCATCGCCCCCTGGTGGGCAGAGCGTCGCCCCCTGGTGGGTGTGCCGGGTGGATCCTGGTCCGGCGCATGTGGGAGTCTGTCTGACTGTCTCTCCCTGTTTCCAGCTTCAGAAAAATGAAAAAAAAAAAAAAAAGAAAGAAAGAAAGAAACAAAGCAAAGGTCACCTATATGGTGCCTACCAAGAAATTGACATGAAAAATAAATATACACTAGATGAAAATAAGAGCATGGAAAAGAAGATATGCCAGTATTAATTTTAAGAAAATGGTGGGGCTGAGTGAAAAAGGAGAAAGTATTAAGAGGTACATATTGGTAGTTAAAAAATAGTCATGGAATGTAAAATACAACATAAGGAGTAGAGTCAGTGATATTGTAATATCGATGTATGGTAGAACTAGACTTATCGGTGGGGAATTACTTCATAAATTATGTGTCTTACTACTTTGCTGTACACCCATAATGGTAAATGTTTCTGTTAATCAAAAGGACCTAATAATTTTATATTGGTGTGTATCTAATTACAGAGCTTGAAAATACATAAAGTGAAAACTAATGGAACTAAAAATACAAATAAACACATAATCAATTATAGAGACAATTTAAATACAATTTTCTTAATAATAGATCAAAGAAGCAAACAGAAAATCAGTAATGATGTAGAATAGTTAAATAATCCTGTTATCCATCTTGATCTAATTGACATTTATAGAACATTTTATTTAAACCAGCAAAATGCCCCTCATTTACAAGTGTACCATTTCCCAAAAAAGACTACACAATGGGCCATAAAAAGGTTAATAAATGTAAAAATTATTTAAGTTTTAAAAAATATGGTTTTTGATTACATTGGAAAGCAATTAGAAACCAATAAAAACGTTATGGGCAATCCTTATATATTTAAAACCTCATATAACATATATCTTTATTCCTAAATATTTACCTGAAAGAAATAAAGACATATGGTAATACAGTGACTTGTACATACATACTCATATCACATTTTTTTTAAAAATGAAAATAACTCAAATATCAATCAACAGTGAATGGCTGAACAAATTTTAGTAAATACTGTATAACAATAGAATATAATTTAAATATAATACATACAATAGCATGCTTATATAGCAAAATAATTATATAAAATAGAAAAAAGATAAAAAATACATTCTGTATAATTTCACTTGTCAGAACTTTTTTTTGTAAAGTAATCTATAGTAATTTTAAACAGAATACAGATTACCTTGGGAATTTGAGGCATTGGGGAGAGGCAGAGAAGATAGATTAAAAACGGTATAAAAAAATTTAGAGGTGGCCCTGGTCAGTTGGCTCAGTGGAAGAGCATTGGCCTGGCATGTGGATGTCCTGGGTTCAATTCTCAGCCAGAGTATACAGGAGAAGCGCCCATCTACTTCTCCACTCTTACCCCTCTCTTTTCTCTCTGTCTCCCTCTTTCCCTCCCACAGCCAAGGCTTCATTGTAGCAGAGTTGGCCCTGGGCATGGGAGATGGCTCCATGGCTTCTGCGTCAGTTGCTAGAATGGCTGTGGTTGAAATGAAACAACACCCCAGATGGGCAGAGCATCACCGCCTAGTGGGCATGCTGGGTGGATCCAAGTCCTGAGCATGCAAGAGTCTGTTTTCCTTCCTCCCTGCTTCTCACCTCAGAAAAATACAAAAAAAAGAAATTGGGATGAAAAATATGTTTTTACCATTATGATGATGGATTTATGATTGTATACATATATCAAAATATACCATATAACTTAATTAAAACTTTTGGATATCAATTATAGCAATAGAGTTGTAAAAATCAAATTGTTGAAGAAATATATCATGTAAATATGTGAAATATTTAGTAATATTCCATTTTACTGCTTTATTCAAAACAATGAGAACTAAAAATATGTAGATTTATTCTATCTTTGTAAAATGTGGACACATTTGTGATTTTTACTTAACATAGGGTCACAAGGTGTCTGCTGAATAAAATAAATAACAAAAGAATATCTGTGTAAGATTAACATTTTATGTTAACACTTATTTGAAATTTTAGCATGTTTGCTTAGCTTTTCATTCTTGATTCAAGCATATTTGCATAACATTTACTTAAAAAAAACTAAATGCTTGAAATTGCTTATTAATCATTGTAGTTAAGTAGTCTACCTGTATAATTTAGCTTTATTATTCTGACACTACTGCATAAATTTGCATAGTTGCATAAAATATCAGTATTATGTTTGTTTACACAAGATTGTTAATAAATTTATATTGTGTTTGTATCACTAATTAACCTATAAAATTTTCTTTATTTTATCCAGAAATGTAGCTAAGGTCTAAGATATTTTGTAGCCCACTATTAACCAAAACCTATTATAGACTGTTCTATTCAGACCCCTCTTTTCCAAAAGAACATATTACTTGGAATGAATATTGTGAATCAGAGGAGTATATGTGGCTTACACTTGTATTTTTTTTTTTTGCCTATATAATAGAAATTAAGTATTTTAAGCCCCAGTAGTTAAAAAGTAATGACACATTGCCCAATAGCAACACATATACAAATGAGTAGAAATGGATATACTGATTAGTAAACAATACAGGGATTGATCTGAACTATGTTTCTATTGTAGAAGGTCACTAAATTTCAGAATAACATTAATCAGGTATTAAATTTGCAATTAGATACTATACTTTAAATTCAACAGACATATATGGACAGACATGACTGCTTTGTAAGGAAAAGGCATTCTCATTCCAGTCCTGTTGGGTCTGCCAGATGAGATATTGATATAATTTTTAAGCACAATACAGAAATTTTGATAATCTCTCTAAACTATAATATCCTATAAATCTGTTTTAGAAAAATATCATGTTTATTATTATAATTTTAATCTGATTGCACATACTTTTCAGGGTTTTGAGGTCTATTTCAATGAAT
Organism: Saccopteryx bilineata; assembly: GCF_036850765.1. NCBI lineage: Eukaryota > Metazoa > Chordata > Mammalia > Chiroptera > Emballonuridae > Saccopteryx > Saccopteryx bilineata. The sequence goes on along the minus strand of NC_089495.1, from coordinate 95,378,581 downwards.
AATGTTTCTACTTTATTTAAATTGTTTTTTAAAAAAGAGAAACAAATGAGCCATGTAGATCTGTGCTTTCCTCCCTAAATATTTGTCAAGTCATCTTTAGGAAATGAAAAGCCATAGATAAAGCTAAAGAAATTTAACAGTTAAGATTTTTCAAATAATTTTTAGTATTATTTTAATGATTAAGGTCTTAATTTTGAAATGTGCCTTTTAAATGGCAATCTTATAACCATTTTGCTGTTGTTAATTTCTTTTTCCCTTTTCTTGCCTGAGAATGTTAACATTTTTACGTTTATATGCATGACTATTTACATATTCACTATTTTAACGCATGTTGATTATTAAAATGCCATGAAATATGATTGCTTAATCTATTGAATAATTAAAATGTACAAAGATAATTCAATATTTCACCTGATTTCATGGGCTAGACCAATAGTTTTAAATGTTGTCAAAATGCTATCCATGAGACAGGCAACTATAATAATTGAATAATTTCAGTAGCAGCTTTTTGATCAGATAATTCCAACCTTGAAAAATGACAATTTAATGCTATTAATGATGTGTTTTTAATCCAGTGCTTTGCTGTCTTTGAAACTGTGTATATGTGTTCATGAGCTTCGCTCTACATTTTGTTTGTGAAACATAGTCATTTGCATATAGACATCTTTGAAAATATGGTGTGGACAAGGACTAAGCAGACTGAGCATATACATCTGTCTACTTTTATTTTAAGTTATTATTGAAATTAGAGGTAATATAATTTTTTTGTGTGTGTGTGTGACAGAGCCAGAGAGAAAAAGACAGAGAGTGGGACAGACAGAAAAGGAGTAGAGGTAATATACTTTTATAGGAAAAAAATAAAAAATAAAAAAACTCCACTGAAACAGAAACAGGAACATTATAGAATTAAATTGACTATGGATATTAGAGAAAAAAACTAATTTATGGAGAAAATAATAAAGGTTGTAATTCAAAATATGTGAAATATAACCCTCTGCTGAAGAAAATTAGGACACGCTTATGGCTACCAGTCCACATATATAGGGTTAGTGGGGCAATCATTGAGAGGAAAAAAGAAATGACAAATTGGAACTGCTGAGTGAGTCAGCTTTTCTCATCCCAGCTTTTCCCACCCTTCCTAATCCCTCCTACTCCTTCCACCTCATCATGAACTTCTCATCATTTCTATGTAGATTATACATTGTGCAGCAAAGGTATTAGGTTCACAGAAAAATCCAATAAATCTATGTAAATTCAACCATTGTCTGGAAAAGGAACTGAAGATATAGTAGAATCGATTTTCAAGAAACTATCATTTTAACTTACATTGAGATAATAAAAGAAAAAAGAACTTAAGCTTACACAAGTGATATAAAAAAGAAAACTATTATTAAGAATAAAATATTTTAATTGTAATCAGCATAAATGCATTTATATATTTGTGTTTAACTTATTAGGATCAGTTTAACTTATTGTGTTTAACTTACTGTACTAGCAATTCTATATTACTGAGATATAACTTAAAATGTACACCATACTCCTTCCAGTACTTTTTAGAGTATCTTTCCCCCCACCAGCATACACAAACACACAACTTTCTCAACATAGTTGACTGAGTGCCCATTTTAAAATATAACTTGCCCTGGCCGGTTGGCTCAGTGGTAGAGCGTCGGCCTGGCATGCGGGGGACCCGGGTTCGGTTACTGGCCAGGGCACATAGGAGAAGCGCCCATTTGCTTCTCCACCCCCCCCCCCCTGCAGCCAGGGCTCCATTGGAGCAAAGATGGCCCCGGCGCTGGGGATGGCTCCTTGGCCTCTGCCCCAGGCACTAGAGTGGCTTTGGTAGCGGCAGAGCGATGCCCCGGAGGGGTAGAGCATCGCCCCCTGGTGGGCAGAGCGTCCCCCCTGGTGGGCATGCCGGGTGGATCCCGGTCCGGCGCATGCGGGAGTCTGTCTGACTGTCTCTCCCCATTTCCAGCTTCAGAAAAATACAAATAATAATAATAATAATAATAATAATAATAAATATATATATATATATCTTAAACTGCACCTCTCCTCTGCTCAAAAATTCTCCAATATTATCTTATCTAACTTAAAGTAAAATTTAAAGTCTTTACAATGATCAAAAGGTCATAATGGATATACTCAATCCTCTTTCATCTTTGACTGTATTTCAACTATCTCCACATTAATTTTCTTATTTTTTACTGACTACATCAAGCACACATTTTCTGTAGTTTATGAACTTTATATGTGCACAGAAGACTCTTCCTCCACCTATATTTATAGCTACTTTATTTATATTTTTGCATCTTTCTCATCTTAATAGCAGGGCTTCTCACAAACCCACTCTATCATGCACCCAATCTTTACCTTACTATACTTTACTTTTTATATTTTTAATTCTAAACTGCCTAAATAAAAAAACACTTATTTATAGCTATATTCTTAGTGTTACTGCCTTCCACCTGTTATGTACCCAGTAAATATTATTTGTAATGAATAAAAGATTTAGATATTGCATGATTTTTTCAGGGTTTTTAGACAAATAGATACACTTAAAGATATAGTTTGATTCTGATTCTACATTTTATAAAATATTTTTTCTTCTTTGTTTAATGGTTTGGCATTATGTAATGTGACAAAATAAAATCTGTATACATATTTTTATAGAAGTTGTGTGCAGAACTCATATTAAAGAATGAGAAAAGTCTGATTTTTTTCCAAAGTGATAGCGTTGACTACTTAAGTATGTTAAGTCTTTATAGAACAAAATCACAATTAAAACATTTTATACATAACACCAAAGACATAATCTGTGAAAGAAATAACTGATAAACTAGACTTTATTAACATTTAAGAATTCTTCTTTATGAAAGACATTGTCAAGAGAAAGAGAAGGCAAAGTACAGACTGGGAACATATCATATATTTGTAAAATATATATCTGATAAAATATTTTAACCTAAAATATATAAAGAACTCTTAAAACTCAAAAATAAGAAATAATACAATTCAATTTAAAAATGGACAAGAAACATCATAGATTATTAAGAAATTTTAAATTAAAGCAACAATGAGATATCACTATATAGCCATTATAATGGCACAAACAAAAACTCTGACATCAAATTCTAGAGAAGATGTGAAGCAACAGAAATTCACAATCATTGCTAGAAAAAATACAAAATAGTACAGTCACTTTGGAAGACAGTTTGGTAGTTTATTATAAACCTAAATACATTCTTACCATATGATCCAACAGTCATGCTCCTTGGTATTTATCCAAAGGAGTTAGAAGTATGTCCACATAAAAATTAATACATAAATGTTTATAATGGCTCTATTCATAATTGTCAAATTTCAAAACAACCAAGATGCCCTTCAGCAAATGAATGTAAAATAAATGGTGGTATATCTAGAAAATGAAGTATTATTAATCATTAAAAAGAAATGAACTATCAAGCCATAAAAAGACATGGAGGGACTTTAAATTTATATTATTAAGTGAAAGAAGACAATCTGAATAGGCTCTATATTGTATGATTCTAATTATACAATATGTACTCTGAATACAACAGAACTATGGAGACAGTAAAAAATCAGTGGTTGCCAGGGGACAGGATGAGAAGGATAAAAAGGCAGAGCATGGATGAGTCTTAAGTCACTGCAACTATTCTGTATGATACTACAAAGATGAATACAAAAGTGTAATCCTTAATGTAAACTTAGAACTTTGGATAATAATGATGTGTCAATGTAGATTTTTTTGATTGTAACAAATGCAATACTCCTCTGGTGTGGGATTATTTAAAATTTTATTTACTTATTTATTTTTATTTAGACAATTAAATTTAACAGGGTGACATTGGTCAACTAGAGTACATAGATTCAGAGAAAACATTTCCACATCATTTGGACAGTCAATTATGTTGTATACCTCTCACTCAGTCAAATCATCCTCTGTCACCTCGTATTTGTTTCTCTTTATGCCCCTCCCCCACCCCACTTCTCTCCCTCTTCTTCTTTCCCCTCCCCCTGGTAACCACTGCGCTCTTATCTATGTCCATGAGTCTCAATTTTGTATCCCACCTATATATGAAATCATACTTTTTTCTGATGGTGTAGGATTTTGATGGTTGAGGGACTTGCATATATAGGGACAGGTGACATATGGAAAAACTCTGTATTTGTCTCTTAATTTTGTTGTCAACCTAAAACTGCTTTAAAAAGTAAAATCTGTTTAAAAAATATAATTGCAGTAGGAAAAGATAAAATAAGCCACACACACATATACACACTACAAGTACAATGTTTTATCATTAACAGAGAAATCAATGAGAAAAAAAATAGACAACCTAGTATAAAAATGTACAGAAATTATGTCAAAGGGGAAAAAAAAGCAAAAACATTTAAAGTCCAGAAATTTGAAATAAAAAGAAATGAGATCTTGGTTGGCAAAGGAGAAGGGGAGGGTAATGGGATGGGAAATACAGGTAAAGAAGGTTAAGAGGTACAAACTTCCAGTTATAAAGTAAATAAGACACATAAATCTAAAGCTCAGCATAGGGTCAATAACATTGTAATGACTTTGTAAGGTGACAGAAGGTTAGTAGATTTAGATTTTAACTTGATGAATATTTTGCAAGGTATTTAAATGTCAAATTACTATGTCATATACCTGAGACTAATGTAATGACTTGTCAGCTATACTTTAAAAACAAAAATACCAAACACATTCTTTTTTTTTTTTTTAATAAATTTTTATTAATGGTAATGGGATGACATTAATAAATCAGGGTACATATATTCAAAGAAAACATGTCTAGGTTATTTTGTCATCAAATTATGTTGCAAACCCCTCGCCCAAAGTCAGATTGTCCTCCGTCACCCTCTATCTAGTTCTCTGTGCCCCTCCCCCTCCCCCTAACTCTCCCTCCCTCCCTCCCATGTCCTCCCTCCCCCCCCACCCTTGGTAACCACCACACTCTTGTCCATGTCTCTTAGTCTCATTTTTATGTTCCACCAATGTATGGAATCATGTAGTTCTTGTTTTTTTCTGATTTGCTTATTTCACTCCTTATAATGTTATCAAGATCCCACCATTTTGCTGTAAATGATCTGATGTCATCATTTCTTATGGCTGAGTAGTATTCCATAGTGTATATGTGCCACATCTTCTTTATCCAGTCTTCTATTGAAGGGCTTTTTGGTTGTTTCCATGTCTTGGCCACTGTGAACAGTGCTGCAATGAACATGGGGCTACATGTGTCTTCACGTATCAATGTTTCTGAGGTTTTGGGGTATATACCCAGTAGAGGGATTGCTGGGTCATAAGGTAGTTCTATTTGCAGTTTTTTGAGGAACCACCATACTTTCCTCCATAATGGTTGTACTACTTTACAGTCCCACCAACAGTGAATGAGGGTTCCTTTTTCTCCACAGCCTCTCTAACATTTGCTATTACCCGTCTTGTTGATAATAGCTAATCTAACAGGGGTGAGGTGGTATCTCATTGTAGTTTTGATTTGCATTTCTCTAATAACTAATGAAGCTGAGCATCTTTTCATATATCTGTTGGCCATTTGTATCTCTTCCTGGGAGAAGTGTCTGTTCATGTCCTCTTCCCATTTTTTTATTGGATTGCTTGCCAAACACATTCTTAAGAAAAAAAAAAATCAGAGGATCAAAAATTAAAAGTTGTAAAAAAAACAACTATTGCTAACAGAAAAAGAAATAAAGAAATGTAATCTTGGTCTTATAGGAAAAAATAAAGAAATGTTATCTATCTTGTAAGAATTTTAACAATTCACCAGAAATATATTACCTCCTTCTCTAGTTTCATTTACATATTTTTACAGCAATATTCACTTTAGGTCATTAACAGCAAGTCTCCAAAGAATGAAGTTGGATTTCTATAATTTGCATGTTTATTAAGCCCATGTTTTTCTCTAGCCTAATTTACTGTTGACATTTAAGGATATCTTTTCTTTCTTCAGTCCCTGTCAGTAATGAAAATAAACATTGCCACTAGAAAAAGCTGTTAACCACTGGTCAGATGGTTATATTGGGGCTAGAATTGGTGATAGAGTTTGTATATGACATTGTAGAGATCTCAGAGATTATGGTCAGCTCCAGGATGTGCCTGATCAGGCAAGCAAGAGCACCATCCACCATGGATGTCTGACCATTTGATTATCAACATCAATGGCTTGAACTTTTTGTTACTTCTGCAGTCTATTATGGTTCAGAATGGGTACCAAGAAACCTGTACATTAGAGTTATTCTTTTTTTATTATGTATTTATGTGTATATTATAAACTTATGTAAATAGTGTTTATTATATATTACATAGTTTAAGTATTACATTAATTAAGATCCACAGTTTACATGAAGATTTGCTCTTTCTAAAAAATTTTTATTAATTTTAATTTACTGTGTTAACATGGATTCAAGTGTCCCACTCAATATAACTACAAAACTCTATATATCATTTTTGTGTATTATAAATTACTGCATGCTTATGTTAAGATTTTTTAAAAAGAATATGATTCAAAATGTGCAAAAAGAAAAACAGAAAACAAATGTAAAATGCAAATGAGATATTACCTTTCAAAACCTCCAAGGATTAAGAATAAGAGGTGGTCAAGCCACATACACTCTTGGAAGACATACAAATGAAACTTACTCTTTGGAGTACATTCTGATAATAAGTATTAAATTTAATTGAGCTATTACCTCCATTTGCCAAATTTATCTCAACAAGATAAGAGTCAAGTATACTAAGATATGTTAGAAAGATGTTTAATATAGGGTTTTCCGTGTTGGAAAAATCCAGAGCCAACAATTTTGGATTGATTAAATAAATAAAGAAGATCTACACAACAGAGTTTTATGAAGTTATTAAGAAGTGGTCAGTTATGTCCTTATGTAAAGTTGATATTAGAAGTATTTAATAGCTGGTACAGCATGTGGGTCAATTATAATAACACTTTAAATAAATATTTGACTGCCTGATGCATTATGGGTACTTTCAACATGTTCTTCAACCTATGACATAAATGTATATCTGAGAAAGATCCAGTGCTAAATGAGAAGGCTGTTAATGCCAATGTAAGTATATCTATGTGTGTAAACATTGATGCACTCACTTATTTTCTGTGATGTTTTACAGTCTAATTGAGAAAATAGGTCCTTTGGGCAGAAGAAAGCATATCGAGCAAGTTTTTTAAAGAGTAAAATATAACAGAGGTTGAATAAGGTATTAAGGGGAAATATTTGGAACTGACTTGAACTTTGAAGGAAATGTAAATTTTAAGTAAAAGAGAAAGAGGAATCATGCAAACCTGCAAACCGAAGAGCCAGTATAAGCAAGAGACTTAGAATGCAAGATTCATGGGATTTATAGACTATACTGTGTTTATTTTATTAAATATATTGCTTTACTACAACAGAAATCATTTAGAGTAAGAATTTAAAAAATAAACTTTAATTGAAAAAGTAGTCATCAACATATAAAAGTTTTTTTATTTCAAAATCATTCTATCCACTTACTTATATTCTAAATATTTAAAACTAGTTTGGGTCTATGAGATATATTTAATTTACCTGGTGCTTACTATTGTCCTAGAAAAGGCACCCTTAATGAATTCAAACTGAATTGTCATTCAAAAATGTTTTGCCTTTCAAAAAAAATGTTACAAAAAATAAGTCAAAATAATGATCACAGTTTTTATTACTTCTGGTTTTGTTCTAGAACAGATCAGTCTGATTACTTAGTCATTTTAAAGTTCTAACATATTTTTTATTGCTTGATTTAGAGAAAGAGAAAGAGAAAAAGTGGGATGAGAAATGGGAAGCATCAACTCATAGTAATTGCTTATGTATGTGCCTTAACCAGGAAAGCCGGTTTCAAACCACTGACCTCAGTGTTCCAGGTCAAGGCGGTATCCACTGCACGACAAGTCAGGCTAATGCTTTTCTTTCTTTCCCTTTCTTTCTTTCTCTCTCTCTCTCTCTTTTTTTTTTTTAAGTGAGAGGAAGGGAAACACAGAGACAGACTCCTTCATGTGCCCTGGCTGGAATTTACCCAGAAATCCCAGTCTGGGGCTAGTGCTTTGCCCATCTGGCCCCATGCTCCTAACTGACCTATATTTAACACCTGAAGTGGAGGCTCCATGGAGCTATCCTCAGCACCTGGGCCAACATGCTCAAATCAAGTGATCCACAGCTGTGGGAGAAAGAGAGAGAGAAGTGGGGTGAGAAGCAGATAGTTGCCTCTCCTATGTGCCTTGACCGGGAATCAAACCTAGGCCTCCATATGCCAGGAGGCAATGGCATATGTTGACTGTTGAACCAACCAGCCAGGACCAGGTTAATGCTTTATCATATTTTTTATCTGTGATGCTTATTTTGTAGACTATAAAGTATTTAAAATTTAGGTCCTAGTCAAGAAAATGTATACAGTTAACATCCTCTCATTTCCCCATACCCATAACCATGCTCAGCCTCTTTATTCTGCATCACATTTCCTCATTGTTGTAGGACAGGGTATCGCTCTTGTTCTCCTAGAGTACTATGTAAGAGGTTGAGTATATTTTAATTTGTTGGGCCCCCAGACCTTTGCCTTTTAAAAGAAATGAAAACTTGGCCTTAAAAGCCAAGTGTACAGAAGCCTTTTCGTAGAGTCATCAGGGCTTTGTTGGCTCTTAAACGTCATTAAATTGAAGAACAATTTATGGGTCAGAAGGCCAGATAGGACAAATGGATAAAGAAATATCACATACATATTTTTAATGAGAATGCATAACCAATTTTATTAGTTTGTTTCAGGAAATATATATATATATATATATATATATATATATACATGTATGCAATATAAAAATGTTCATTTTCACGTAAGTCAAATATATAATATATATTACAATATTTAAATGAACAATTTGCTTTCTGTTCCATTCAATTACTTTTCTTTGATGACAGATTAATTTCATTTTCTTAACTCAAAATATAATAGATATTAGTTGCATACATCAAGTTTTACTTTCTTATGAAAATAAGAACATAAGAAACACCTTAGTAATGAACATGCTTTTTTCCCTCTTTGGCTCAGGAGCTGTTATCACAGTCAAGCTACATAGATCCTGCCTGCTACTGAGTAATCTCAATGTGTCTTTTGTGTGTAATCTTTTAAATTTCCTATCAAGAATAACTTGTGACTTCAACATAATCTGGTCAAAAGACAACTGCAGTGGTTTGCATGGTATTCTTCAATCAGAAATAAGAAAATCTGCTACAGAATTTGCCCTGAAGGATCTAGATTAATCTGTACATCTGTAGAACCCAGGAGGCCTGTGAAGATTCAATGAGAGAACAGATTTGGTGGCTGTTATTTCACTGAATTGAGAGTTTCCTAATTAAATCTCCCATAAAAAAAACTATCAGCTTTTTGTAGAATACTATCATTTATAAAAAGTTGCCATTTGGGTGCAATAAAAGTACATCAATAATTTATTTTCTAAAAATTTTATGCACATATATTTTGAATTAATTTGATATCACAATTTTCAAACAGAAAAGTAAATTTAACTGCATTTGAAATGCTTCTTCGATATCTACCAGATATTTCATATAAAAAGAATATTTAAACATTACATCCAATAATTCATCTACTCACTAAGCTTTTACAATTGTAATGTATCAAAGAAATATATGTAAAATAGTTGCAGTAATTTATCAGAGAAATTAAAGCATGGGCACTTTCAGTCCTTGCTCTATGAAAATATTGAAGCAGGCATGTTCATTTAAATTGATTTATGCTGATTAGCCATAAAATAGTAATGAATAAATGGTACAAGAATCTCCTTCCTTTGCCTTTACCTTTGTTATTTTCAACATGGTGTAACATTTAAATATTGACCACAGAAAATAGCCTAAAAAATTTATATAGCTCTTCATTTAAGATGTACTCATTTTCTTTTTTCTTGTGTATGTGTGTGTTTATTAATTTTAATGGGGTGACATATATCAATCAGGGTACATAGGTTCAGAGAAAACATCTCCACGTTATTTTGACATTTGATTATGTTGCATACCCATCACCCAAAGTCCAATTGTCTTCCATCACCTTCTATCATTTTCTTCTGACCTCTGTTCAGCCTATATAAAAACATGCAGACAGTATAAACACTGAAAAATCAGATATACCTAATTTTAATTTAGAGATTTTTAATAATTTAATGTAATTTGAAAAACTGGTAGGAGCTCTCTGTTTTCTTTCTTAGCTGTAGAAGCTTGCTTGTACTTAAAGGGAAAAGACCTTCTAAAATATTTGAAAGAAATCTACTTTCCTTGTTTTAAATGAATCTGTGGCAGTTTGGGCTGTTTATGAGAAGAAAATGCTATTTTTTATATATAGCAGGAGGAAGATGCAGCACAGCGGTGATTCTTCTAACTCTGATAACATTCTGCATCCTATGCAAAAAGTATTGATTTTCTATATATCATTCTGAATATGTTTCAGACTCTTTGTATATTGAGTATATACACATAAAGTATGTGAGATAATACTGTTTTATTGAGAAGGAGAGCAAATAGAAAATACTAAATGGAACATACAGTTCCGTAAAGTCATGGTGCACTTTTTGACCAGTCACAGGAAAGCAACAAAAGACGATAGAAATGTGAAATCTGCACCAAATAAAAGGAAAACTCTCCCATTTTCACACCTATTCAGTGCAGTTTGATGTGGGCTCACACACAGATATTTTAGGGCTCCTTAGGTAGCTATCCTGTATAGCCTCTATAGACTCGTCACTGACTGATGGCCTACCAGAACGGGGTTTCTCCACCAAACTGCCGGTTTCCTTCAACTGCTTATCCCACCGAGTAATGTTATTCCTATGTGGTGGCGCTTCGTTATAAACACGCTGATATTCACGTTGCACTTTGGTCATGGATTTGAATTTAGCGAGCCACAGAACACACTGAACTATCCTCTGTACCATCCACATCTTGACTGACATGGCTGTGGGCTGCTCTGCTGTATACACGGTGTTACATCATCATCTGTGCATGTGCACATGCTGCCACATCATCCTGCAGAAACTGGGAGGGTTTTCTTTTTATTTGGTGCAGATTTCACATTTCTATTATCTTTTGTTGCTTTCCTGTGACTGGTCAAAAGTGCACCATGACTTTACAGACACACTGTATTATACTATAGTCTGTTTTAAATTGAAGCATTGTCTTCCTTATCAAGTGCTATGTGCTAAGTATCCTCATCATACAATGTTTTGTCAGAACTGAACAGAAATTCTACTTACTCTGTCAGTTGATAATGTGAAGTAAGTAACGGACACTAAAAGGTACATAACAAATTGTGAAAAACCTGAGAGACTTTATAATTTGATACTCATATCCTATACACAAAATAAACAAGAAAATAAACACACAAATTTGATTGTGACTTTTCCTGGTGTGTGTGGATGCATGGGTATAAAGTCTAAGTCAGGGGTCCCCAAACTATGGCCTGCGGGTAGCATGCGGGCCCCTGAGGCCATTTATCCAGCCTCCGCTGCACTTCTGGAAAGGGCACCTCTCTCACTGGTGGTCAGTGAGAGGAGCACAGGATGTATCTGCATCCTGTGCTCCTGGAGTACTGTATGTGGCGGCACGGCAAAGCGCTGCGTCGCTCACGTACAGTACTACTTCCGGTGACGCGGGATGCACGTGTCATGGCTCCGGAAGCATGTCATATCACTTGTTATGGCCAGCATTGACAAATATGGAACTGGACATTGACCATCTCATTAGCCAAAAGCAGGCCCATAGTTCCCATTGAAATACTGGTCAGTTTGTTGATTTAAATTTACTTGTTCTTTATGTTGAATATTGTATTTGTTCCCGTTTTGTTTTTTTACTTTAAAATAAGGTATGTGCAGTGTGCATAGGAATTTGTTCATAGGTTTTTTTTATAGTCCGGCCTTCCAACGGTCTGAAGGACAGTGAACTGGCCCCCTGTGTAAAAAGTTTGGGGACCCCTGGTCTAAGTCATCTCAATGAGTATGGGTTCTGTGCTGCTTATTGTTTTAAGCTTTCCTTTCATACATAAAAAAGACTTTCATTACTTTGCACTACACACTTTAAAGTTGATATTTTTATAAGGACTGTATTGTGTGGTATGAAATTTGAAAAATCATTTGATCTTGTAACCATATTAAAATATTCTTATACTTTATGTGTAATTTGTCAAAAATTCCAATTACTTGGAAGAACAAAGATGTCATTATGATCGTAACAAGTTGTGTATGTTTTTCAAAAAATCAGGAGCAAGAGACCTTCTTTTCTTATTTGCTATGTTTTTATACAATGCATAAGCAGTTCTTAAATTTAATTTGCAAACTCCTAAAGCTGAAATAAAGATGCATCTCAGTGATATGGAATTTTGAACTTATTTCTGAGCAAGAAGGTGGTTTTTCTTTTGTGCATTAGAATGTTACTATCTACATCATTTTAAAAAGAGAATATTTTATAGTTTTGGAATAGATTTATCAAATTAATGTTATCCATAAAATTATTTGAAATATTTTGACAGTGTCATAAACTCAAAATTTGGACTATTATAACTATATCATTCATTATTCCTTATTTTCATTCTTTTATTTAGCAATTTCAAGCCCCTGGTTTTCATATTTAAACTTACTGGGTATAGAACTAAGAAAGCATCAAGAGATAGTGTCCTGCTAAAAAGAACCTCCAATTCTCCTTTCATCACAGAATTAAAATACTTAACAATTTAGTAATTACTAATTCTTTTTGTCCTTCTTTATTTTTTTCTACTTGAGAAAATAACTTATCTAGCCTGCCTTTTTCTGTTCTAAAACAAAGTTGTGGGCTTTCCAGAAGACAGAATAACCAATCAAGGAAAATACAAAATATGATGAAAGAGTAATCAAGTTGATTGTTATATAATTTGGAGTAGGTTTATGCTTGACTGGGTGGCCTGCCTCTTCTGAATAATATTTCTCTATTATCAAGTCAATCAATTCTTCTTTACTCTTAATATTTAGTGCCCTACATGGAATTCCTTAAAAGAGAACAAACTCAGAAATGAATGCGGAGCCTTTACAACTTCTATGATTCTGACTAACATTTGTTAATTATACTGAAAAACAAAATTTTTGTTGCCTCCACAAAAACACTTGTTCTTACCCAATTCGAGTGTGCTGATCTCAGATCTGACATTAGTTTTTCTCTGTAAGCTAGTTTTTTTGCAATCCAAGATTTTAGGTTTTCATCTTACTGTAAAATTTTCAATATTTATTTTAACATAATGAAGTAGAATATATTCTTGGGCATCATCTTTGTGAAAATTTAATAATTTATAAATGCAGTAAATACACTAATACACTAAAAGATATGATTGCACCAGACTTTGTCTACAATTTTGAAACAGAACATATTAAAACACTTATTTTAATCATAAAATTTGCACAAAACTTATTTAAATTCTATTCAAGCAATAACTGTAGATAATATTTTGGACCCTTTTTATCTCTCTACCCCTGACAGTAAATTATAACTCAATTATTGTAAAATATCCCTGTGGTCATTGTATTTCTTCTTTTTTTGTTCTCCCTGGTTATTGTTCAAGAGTTAAAATAAATTGAAACTACAAAATAAAACAATATATAATTATAAATTAAATTTGGTTTTAACTCATACTTTCTGTGAGAAAAATATGTACAAGCAATATTTCCACAAATATAATATATTCTTTATGTATAATAATATATTACATATACAAGTTGGGGTGAAGTAGGTTTATAGTTGTTTATTTGAAAAAATAATACAATTATTAATAAATAAAAATACAAGAATAAACTGTTTTGCATACTCATAACTGTAAACCTACTTTTACCTCACACTGTATATACATTTTGCTTGAGGAAATAAATGTTTACATATTTTTTTCTAGATAAGTTTTATTTTTTATCCTTTAAAAAGTTCTTTCAAAAATTATTTATTATTTTAATAAATCTAAATGTGTTAAAATGTTTCAGTTTAATATCAATACAGAGTTACACCACAATGGATAATCTCTCCCTAACCCTCTGCTATTCACATACAGCTAAATATAATCAAAGGCCAAAGAGATAGCCTTATGAGGGGCTGATATTTGAAAGTGGGGCAGGAATTAGAGTAAGGAATACTTGAATTTATGAATCATGACAGTAGTGATAAATCTTTTGCTATATTTTGTTTGATGTAACTAATTTTTAAGAAACTTGGACCCTCACAAGTAATGCTTTTTGAAAGAAAAAAGTTACAGGTATAAACAAATTTACATTAGATATATTGATACATAGAAAAATACAGATAAAAAGCTGAGTCATACATTTTAAAATATTGATTCATAATACATGCTTTGTTCTATATCAGCCACTGTCTTTATTTTTATAATTTTATTGGCAAAATTATATTTATATTGGTATAACTCTCCACTGGAAAGAAATTCAACTGTTATTTTTCTAATACATTTGTATCCCACTCTTAGAACATAACGACACTGGAATAATATTCTGATGATTAACTTTATGTGTTAACTTGACTTTCATAAGATATCTAGATATAAGATCAAACATTATCCTGGGTATTTCTCTGTGGTGACACAAACAACTATGGTCTCTCTTGGTTCTCAGGAGAACTGAACAAAAAGATTGTGGAGTTTGAGACTTATCAGCCTCTATAATCACATTAGCCAATCCCATAGATAGATAGACAGATGGTAGATAGATCCTATTTTTTTATATTTCTCTGAAAAACTCTGACTAATCCATTGTTAAACTAGAAACTTAGAAAATATATCAAACAATTTTTATAATAGAAAATCAAGCTTGATGGTAATGTTACAAAAGCATATATAATGAAAATACAAAACTGGTCCTCTATATCACAGATTAATCAGAATTATATTTTAATTTAATTTAATTTCTTACTAGTTTTTTGAAAGAGAAAGGGTGGGAGAGACAGGAAGGGAGAGAGACAGTGAGAAGCATCAATTTATAGTTGCTTTCACTTTAGTTAGTATCCCCTAGCTCAAGTTAGCAACTTTGGGCTTTTTATGCCAGTGACCTTTGGGCTCAAGCATGTTTGGGATCATGTAAATGATTCCCCGCTCAAGTTAGTGACCCTGCACTGATGAGCCTGCACTTAGAGCCAGTGACCTTGGGGTTTTGAACCTGCAACCTCAGCATTTGGGGTGCCACCACCAGTCAGGCAGAATTTTTAAATTTTTTTATAATTGTTTTGTCTTAAGCTGTGTGAAAAATCTATTTGCCTATGTAAGAGAAATACACTTACATTAGCTTTTATTGGAAACCTAGTTCATATCCTTTGTTCTGGAATAGTGAAATTTCAACTATGTGAAATTAGGTTCCTATTTAATTTTATTTTTTATGTTGCATTAACTAGTTTTGAAGTTAGGTTAATATGGACTTTAAAATATCAGTAGTTTCATTATAAAACAGACACACATACACACACACCACAATCATGGACATACATTTTAATATAAGTAGGAAAAACAAACAAACAAAAAACTACTTGAGTTTATTCACCAAAGTCTGTTTTTCTCTTTATTCTGGGGATACAGTTATACTAATTTTATATTCTTCTTTATAATTAGATTTGTTATAAGCTCAAGAGAATAAAATATGGGTAGAAACAATATATTCCACTTCCAGGATGAATACTTACAAACTTTTCATGTTTTCTCTTCCCTTTTCTTTTACTTACCCAACACATGGAGGACACAAAAGTAAAACCAGATTTTGAACTGTGCAGAGACAGATAACTGAAGAAGCCTGATTCTCTCTCATTTTAGAAATGAGAGCCACATGCAAACAGGAATGTTCACTTTGTAGGATTACTTAAGACTTTATACACTCTATATTGCCATGTTCACTTTCACTCATACAGAAATTTGTACAAGTAGTTATATACTATCAAAATAAATCCTATAATATATTGTTAGCATAGTGTTTGGATGATGGGGAGGCATGGAAACAGGTGCAGAATAGGAGGCATAAAACTCCTGATCTACCATGGACACACATTTGGTAACTTTACAGGCCAAGATGGGTACTAAATGTACTTTCTCCATGCAAAATGAGAATAAAATAAACAAAACTCATCAAAACATAGTTTCAGGTATTGGAGATTAAGCACCACAGAAGTGTGATTTTGGGGAAGGGGAAACAGATGAGGTAAATTGTATGATTTTTTTTAGTTAACTGCCTGTAGTTACAGTCTAAGAGTCTGTGCTGAGAGTGGGCACCCATGTGGAGCCCAACATTGAAGGGACAGAGCTGGAGAGGACAAGAGTTTACAAAACAGAGTACTAAATAAATAAGAGCTGCTGAGAGAGAGAAGCAGTAAAGATTTGTAAATTGTCCCATTTGAGTCTTTGCATCTTTTTTTTTATAGAAACAAAGAGAAGTACAGATAGGGACAGACAGACAGGAAGAGTGCGAGATGAAAAGCATCAATTCTTCATTGTGGTTCCATAGTCTTCTTAGTTATTCACTGATTGCTTTCTCATATGTGCCTTGACCTGGGGTGGGGGGCTACAGCAGAGTGAGTGACCCCTTGCTCAAGCCAGAGACCAGGGGCATCCCACGCTCAAGGCAGCAACCTCGCACTCAAGCTGGTGAGCCTGTGCTCAAGCCGATGACCTCAGGGTTTTGAACCTGAGTCCTCTGCGTCCCTATTAGATGCTCTATCTACTGCACCACCACTTGATCTGGTGAGTCTGTGTCTTCAGCTGAGTTCTGATCAGTTTAGAAATGTGAGGATGCTAACTAAGGCTGTGGAAAAAATCATCTAAAAAGTTTAATGGGAACAATCACTGGAACTCACAGAATTTCAAGGATTAATAATTATTCCCTTTGGTCACAATGGAAAATATTATAATTCACAGGGTGCAAGTAGAATACTCAGGTATTCAGGGTTCAAGTAGGATTTTGGTTAAATAGTTGGACAAAGTTTGCCTTCAAGTGAGAGTTGCTCAGTCCCAAAATAATAAAGCTTAAAAACAAGTCTCAACAGTATCAAACAATTTCATGTAAAATAAAATATCTAAACCAAGGAAAACAATTCATATAAAATAGAAATATATAAAATAGGGAAAATAAAAATATTCAAGAACCAATAATGTACAAAAAACACAATGTCTATTATCTAGTCAAATATTATAAAATGTTCAAACAAGCAAGAAAATATGACTTAATGATAAGTAAAGTCAATCAGTGAAAACAAAGAGAAATAATAGATGATAGAATTAGTAGAAAATAACCTTTAATCAACATAATTATACTACAAATATTCAACTTCTAGAAGAAAAGGCTTAATAGATTCTTTGTTCTCTTAAATGAAGCAAAGTATTCTTAGATGTGCCATAAAAAAAGCATGCTCCATAAAGGGAAATATGATAAATTTAACTGCCTCAAAATTAAGACTTCCAGTGCTTCTAAGTATAGTATTTATTAAAAAAAATATTTTAAAAGAAAAAAAAATACTCTAACAAAATATTTTAAAATTCAAATACTGCATAAAGGCATATGGTAGAAACCTAGGGCTGCCGTCACCCCCTGCACCAGCCGCCACCTTCAGGAGGGCACTAGCCTACCCTCGCACCGTGGATGGCTGGAAGGCACGCTAACCCACTGCTCTAGGCTAGACAGTGGGCTGTGAGTGCCCAAAGGAATGTCTATCCAGGCTCCAACCTGTTGTGTCCCACATGCTCACCTCTGGATGCCTGGGCCTGGCAGAGAACAGGGTCCCAAGGGAAAACAGGTGGTTGAGGTGCAGATCATTGGAAGAGTAACACTTTTTTCTGCAATGATCACACTGTTATTCGCAAAGGTCCCGTTTTAGTAACCAAGAACCTCTGAATCTCCCTTGTCACAGGAGCTGGTGAGGTTTGGGATGAACTCCAGTGAGGTCTCCTGCTCTGTCCCTGGAAGATTGTCCTCTCTGAACTCCTCATCAAAATACAAAGTGACAGTTGTTGAAGTCCAGAGGTGATGGTCGCCGTCTGAGTACTTAAATATCTCATTAGTGGGAAGTGTCCTCAGAAGAACTCAGTTGAAAAAAGGAGGGCTGTCCTCGTGGGAGAAGTTGGACAAGATTGGACTTAATCTTCTAGTGGGAGATGGAAGGCTGAACCAGTAGCCCTCCTGATGTCCTTACTGAGAGCAGGCCATTCATTTGGCTCAGGACTTTCCACATCTCTGTGAAGCAGAGTTTCCTAGTTAATTGGTGGCTGAGTATTAATCAAATGTCATCTGGGACTATGGAATGAGGTGGCAACGAGAAAGAACGTGCTGCTGGCCGCACAGCAGGTATGTAAAGAATTTGTAGACCTTCTCAACCAAGACCCAACACCCAACAGGAACAACTGGCCGGCATTGGTCTTGGAGGTAAACATTCAAACTGCTTGTCTCACTTGAGCTGACAGCTCACAGGTTTGGCAGCCAGGCCATTAGTGCCAGGTGTCTGCTGTGCAGAACTACATCGAAGAAGCTTTGGTCACCATAGACAAGTCCTGTATGGATCTGGAGACCAGAGTGCAGTCAATTCCAGCACGACCCTGGAGAAAATGGAGAAGCACAGGAAATAAAGAGGGCGGTGACGAAAGACAAGCTTATGGAAGGAAAAAAATCTCCAAAACTACTCTCAGTCGTGGATGAGGGAACTCCTCTTGTTACAAGATGAGCTTGTAAACTGCGTTCCCATTACAAAAGGCCTCTGCTGATTTCCAGGATCTTGATGTGCCCTCTTGGAGTCCTTAATATTTTTTTGGCGCTGCAGCGTCTCCTTAACGTTGAACAAGTTATCTGAGGGTGACAAACACAGGTTCTCTAGTCATTAACTTTATGTTTTATTGTTTTGAGCCCCATTTTCCTGTCTCTGAAAGTGGTGCAACAATTTTTCAAACCTTTTACATCTTTTCCCTGAGCTAAGAACAACAACAACAACAACAAAACGCCACATGCTTTGCTCTTGAAATGTCAATTTGATGTGATTAAAATCAGCAATAACTTTCTGTGTTAAGGTAATTGCTGGCGTTTGTGTCCACTAAATACGTATCTTTAAACAAGTATTTATCTAGCATCTTTAGATATCAAATTCTACATACAGGAGGCAGATTCTATGCACTTAGCAAGTAATTAATTAATAGGTGATACTGGACACACTTAAAAAACCCCTTGCTTAAAAGGGCTTTCAGGTTTTATAAAACTTGAAGAAACAAATTCTGCTGATGATTTTATATTTTGGGTGTTGTTTTTTTTTAACTTTGAAAATGAATCTTCAGATGGGAGATTCTTTGAAATCACATGTTACTTTAAGGTACTGGAGTTTTATTTGTATATTTACTTCACATTTTGGTAAACTTGAAAAGGGAGGCATGGAATGTTTTGCTGCCTGTCATACCCAAGTCCCAGAGGAGGCACTGCTATTTTGAGAAACAGTACATCCAACGTACAGATTTTATTTGTTTAAAATTTAATCAGGTGTGTAAATATGGATGCACTTCCTAATGACTTTTTGAGAAATGGGGTTTCTTTGTAATAACTTTAAAAGCTAATAAATTCATCTAAAATGCATCCTTAGGTCTTACTCATATATACACAGGTATTTGTGGTACAGTGTATGAGGGGTGCCATGGAGATTTTGTATTGAACTTTATGCCCGTAAATATTCACAAATTAATTATTGTGTATATGATACCTGTATAATGAAATGTTTTCTTAATAGAAAAAACAAACAAATATTACATAAAGAATTTGAATTTTGATTTTACAGAGATCTTTTAAAATGTAATATTAATAAAGTACACAAAAAAATAAAAATGGAAAGATATTTGAATTAACAGTTCAAAAAGAAAAAATAAGAATAACAATCTCATTGAAAACGTTCAACATCGTTTGTCAGTGGAGAAATGCAAATAGAAAGCACAATAACACATTGCAATGCCACTGTTAGAATGATTAACATCAGAGAGACTGACTCTATCACTTGTTGCCAAGAATGTGGAGCAACTGGAACATTCATCCATTTCCAAAAGGAATGCAAAGTGATGTAAACCCTTTGGAAAATAATTTGTAGATTTCTTTATAAGTTTTTATATATACAGCTAACCATTACCTCTCTTTACTCAAGAGATATAAAAGCATGTATAATAACCAGTGTGCAAGTATGTATAGCAATCTTATTTGTAAGAGACAATATTTGTAAAAAAAAAATTTTTTTTAATTAAAGAAATGCAAAAAGCCATACAAAAAAGTATACACATTGTAAATGTATTTACTTAAAATTAGAGAAAATAAAAATTAATTTGTTGACAGCAAGCAAGTGAATGTTTTCTTGACAATGTGGCTAGAGTGAAGATGGGAAGGAGATGGAAGGAGATAAAGGAACTTTTGGGTTATAGATACATTTATTCCATTATTTGTGGTAATACTTTCATGGATGCATACCTATATCAAACTTTACACTTTAATTGTTTAAAGTTGATATCACCAAATGGTGTGAAATTTAAGCAGGTATTAAATTATACTTACAATAATATTTTGGCTATTAGAACATAGTACTGGTAAAAGTAGAACGCAAGTCTAATACACTTTTGATTTATTGCATTACTAGAGCGTCCATAAGAAGCACAATCATAGACCACCATATTTACACAGTCAGAAAATAATTATGAATACTTTTCTCTTCTCAAGGAGTGAAGATTCTCCAGGAGACACTTCAGATAAGATCATGGATGACTATGAATAAGAAGGTACATCTAAGATGGCAGATCCAGGGCCACAGCGCATTATGGGCACAAGAGTTCTTCTCACAGAGAGAAAACCTGTATTCTAAACAGAGATCTCCCTCCACTGCCTTTACAATGCCTGTCAACATAATTTTAAAACTGAAAAGTATGTATTACTGCTTTGAGTTTTCTATTTCTCTTTTTTGAGTGGTAGTTCTTATTGTATTCTGGTGTTTTCATCACAGTTGTATTTTGACCTACATGGTATCAGAAAAGAAGAACAATATACCTTTATTTCAAAGGCCAGAATCAAATGGAGCCATGTCTAAACTTAATGGACAGAACATCACACCAACAAGACATTTTGACTTTTAGTTAGATACAGTAATGGGTAACCAACTGTGTTCCCTCACTTCTGAAAATGATATACAGGTAATCCAAAGGGGACAGATTGATGAGAGACTATGCAGGTTGACCTGCTTACTCTTCACCAAAACATCATTTCCTCTTCTTGGTTATAAAATAAGACTACATTTTTACCACCTTTTATGTTAAATACGCCAAGTGTTTAAATTATAGCTAATGAAAAATGAGCAGAGTGATGGCATATATATTCGTGGCTCATAAAAACATGCAATTGCATTCTGTATTTGTTGTTGTTGTTGTTTTGGTTCAGACAAGAGTGAAGCTTACTAATCAGGTGACTTATAAATCATAAGTTGAAGTTAAAGAAGGCACAAGATGGAAGTGGCCTAGTTCTCTAAATCATCACAGGGAAGAGAGCTTACCACTATCAAAAATTACATCTTTTACTGTTAAATAAGGGAGATAAAAATGAATACTATGTTTGAACCATTATATATGTTGAGAGATATATGTTATGGTGATTAGCATATCCTCACCGACACAATCTACATTTTCCTGAGTCACATGACTATTTAAGTTCCTTGTTCTTAGGCTTAATCTTCTGGAGAGAAAGAGAAAGAGAAAGAAGGAGAAAGAAGGACACTGAGAGAGATACTACACACACACACACAAACACTTTTCCTGACAAAATTTTTCTTTGCACAAGTCAATTTTTTACCTATTGTTTAAATTATTGACCTAAGTACCTTATTATACATTGTAGTAACAGGAGAGGGATAAAATATGGTCTTGGAATCAGGAGATTGTAGTGTGTCTATAGAAGATGTTTAAATTATATAACATTTAGAATATCTGCCGTAATACTTATTTAATATTTTAATAATAATAATATAGATGGACAAGTATTTTCAAGAGCCACTTACTGCTAACTTAGATTTTAGTTATTTAAAAAGTAAAATTTATGAAGTAAAATGTTTGAAGAAATAGATATTAACTGCCTTGTTTTTTAATGTTGTACAAATAAATTTTTACCAATTGAGTGGTTTAAAATAACAGCCATTTTATCCTCTCATAATACTGTAGACCAGAAATCCTGATGGTATCAAATAAGTTTCTACTTATGTTTACAGCACTGATTGTCAAAATGTCAGTCAGGCTGAACTTTTAGCTGGTTGCTTATTTAGAGGAGTCCACTTCTTAGCTCATCCAGGTTGTGGGCAGAATTTAGTTCTTTATGAGATTAAGACTAAGGTATACGTCTTCTTCATAACTGTTGGCCAAGAGATCACTTTCAAAAACTAGAGGCTGTTTTCAGGTCTATGTCACCTGACCCCATTTCAATAAGAGAACACTTTTTTCTTGTTGAATCCTTTCACTCTTTAAACCTTTCTGACTTCCACTTAATGCTGTTGGCCAGAGCAAAAGTTCTGTACTTGTAAAAAGCTCATGTGATTAGGTTAAACCTGGGTAGAAACCTTAATTTCACTTATAGAATTTCTTTTGCCATGCAATTAATATTATTGCTGCAGTAACAACAGGAAGGTGAAGTTCATGACAAAAACCTATCTTTTCTATCATTGCAAGCTAAATTCACTGTAGAAAAACTACACACTGCCCTGGCCGGTTGGCTCAATGGTAGAGCGTCGACCTGGCATGCAGGAGTCCTGGGTTCGATTCCCGGCCAGGGCACACAGGAGAAGTGCCCATCTGCTTCTCCACCCTCCCCCTCTCCTTCCTCTCTGTCTCTCTCTTCCCCTCCCGCAGCCAAGGCTCCATTGGAGCAAAGATGGCCCGGGTGCTGGGGATGGCTCCATGGCCTCTGCCTCGGGCGCTAGAGTGGCTTTGGTCGCAATGGGCGTGCCGGGTGGATCCCAGTCAGGTGCATGAGGGAGTCTGTCTGCCTCCCCGTTTCTAGCTTCAGATAAATACAAAAAACAAACAAACAAACAAACAAAAAACTACTGAATCTTCAAACAAAACCCCCAAACAAAACAAAACAAAACAATTTTTGGATCATTTGTGTGTTCAATAATTATTGGGAAATATAATAAATTAGCTAGATAATGGCCACCATGAATTTTGTCTTGGAATGTAAACAGGAAAACTTGGATAGAAACTTCTCAGTTGAAGTACAGAAGCATGAGAAGATGAGAAACAGGGAATGCAAAAAATTGTCTTTGAATTTGACCTTTGGAAGTTGAACTAAATTTGGAGATGCAAGAAGTTTTTGATCGACTATAAATTGACATATTTCCAAATGCTTAAACTGTGCGATTTTTATTTGACCTCTGAAGGTTTCCAAAGCTCTGACTGTTAAGAATATCTATGAAAAAAATTCTAATTTTATTTATTTATTTATTTATTGTATTTTTTCTGAAGCTGGAAATGGGGAGAGACAGTCAGACAGACTCCCGCATGCGCCCGACCGGGATCCACCCTGCACGCCCACCAGGGGCAACACTCTGCCCACCAGGGGGCGATGCTCTGTCCCTCCGGGGCATCGCCCTGCCGCGACCAAAGCCACTCCAGCGCCTGGGGCAGAGGCCAAGGAGCCATCCCCAGCGCCCGGGCCATCTTCGCTCCAATGGAGCCTTGGCTGCGGGAGGGGAAGAGAGAAACAGAGAGGAAGGAGGGGGGGGGTGGAGAAGCAAATGGGCGCTTCTCCTATGTGCCCTGGCTGGGAATCGAACCCGGGTCCCCCGCACGCCAGGCCGACGCTCCACCGCAGAGCCAACTGGCCAGGGCCAAAAATTCTAATTTTAAAATAACTTTCCCTAAAGTCATATGAGCTATCATAAAGAGTGTAATACCTGTATTATATTACTAGTGCTGCCTTAACAAGGTATCAAAAACTGAGTGGCTAACTTGCTCACCTATGCATTTAAATGTTTTCCTTATAAAATTCATATTAGAAAAAGTGAAAAGATTAAGGAAAAAGCCCTCATAAACACAGACAACAATATAGTGATTATCAGAGAGAAAGGAAGAAAAGAGGGAGGTAGAAGAGGATAAAGGGGAATAAATGTGATGGAAGTAGACTGGACTTGAAGTGGAGAACACTCAATACAATTATGTATTGTAGAACTGTGCACCTGAAACCCATATAATTTTATTAAGCAATGCCACCCCAATACATTCAGTAAAATAAAAAATGGTAAAAAAAAAAAGCATGTTAAGCTCGGATTCACCCTACTGAATTCATTTGAACTTAATTTTCTCTATAAAGACCCTATTTTTAATAAGGTCATATTCTGAAGTATTTTGGGTTAGGATTTTAATATTTCTTTTCTTTTTTTTTCAGTGAGAACAGGAGCACTATTCAATCCTAAATTGAAGTTCTAAGTCACAATATTATTCTTTCCAGATGCTGGAAGAAAAGAAAAATAATGACAATGATAAGGTCACAGACACAGAAAACCATCTGAAAAGAAATTATAATAAAACTATTATGATTACCGATTATACTTGGGTAGTAATTACATGTAATGTCAGAAATGGGTAAAAAAAACAAGAGGGCTATTTTAATCTATTCATTCCAGCAGAACATGCTTCATTGTTAGAGCAAGAAATAAATTTATTTGTATCTCTCTGTCAAGTAAAAATAGTGAACTTCATGAAAAAATGGGAGTTTAAGTAATTAATACTCTTAAATTAACTACAGCCTCTGCCATTTCTAGCTACTTAGCAATATAATTTGATAATAAAACATCTAGATAATTTTTTTAAAAAGAAAATCTCATGTACAAATATAATAAAATATTTTTAAAAGCTATGTAATTAGAACATTTTTAAAAAATGTATTAATACATATTCTTTCAAACAGATACTTTTTATTCTATTTACCTTAAAGGATTATTTAGTAGATGGAAAAAATAGAAAAAAGAGACTGAGCTACCACCTAGTTAATTATTTTTTCAAATGTCATTAATAAAGACAAATTTCCATCAACAACAGTGAAGAATATTCAAAAATCAAATAAAACTGTACCTTTATTTTGCAGTACAGAGGCAAAATCTATGAAACAAATAACTATTGTGCTATTAATTAAAATAACAACAAACAGTTTTTGGTATTTGGTGAGACTCTGCCATGTACTCAGAGGGTTGATCAAAATCTTCCTGAGTATCAGGGGGAGATTCCATCTGTTGCAGAAATCACAGAAAAATTTACCAAAATTATGGCGTGTTTTTGTAAAATGCAAATATATATATACCAAATTATGTTAAATATTCTACTGATAAACCCTCCAAAATACTTCAAATTGTAATAGATAAAATGAATATTTTAATCAGTATTAAGGCTAGACTTTCTTAGTTAGATTAAGTCAGATACAGAGCCCAGTATAATAAGCCTTGCTAAATTGTAAACAGATATTGTTAAATATTTGAATTTCCAAAATCAGTATATTTCTGTTATTGGATATTTTGGGAAATACACTCTGATAAAATGAATTGAAAAAAATTCTTTTTTTTAAAATAAATTTTTATTAATGTTAATGGGATGACATTAATAAATCAGGGTACATATATTCAAAGAAAACATGTCTAGGTTATCTTGTCATTAAATTATGTTGCATACCCCTCGCCCAGAGTCAGATTGTCTTCCGTCACCCTCTATCTAGTTTTCTTTGTGCTCCTCCCCCTCCCCCTAACTCTCTCCCTCCTTCCCTCCTGCATCCTCCCTCCCCCCACCCCTGGTAACCACCACACTCTTGTCCATGTCTCTTAGTCTCGTTTTTATGTTCCACCAATGTATGGAATCATATAGTTCTTGTTTTTTCTGATTTACTTATTTCACTCCGTATAATGTTATCAAGATCCCACCATTTTGCTGTAAATGATCTGATGTCATCATTTCTTATGGCTGAGCAGTATTCCATAGTGTATATGTGCCACATCTTCTTTATCCAGTCTTCTATTGAAGGGCTTTTTGGTTGTTTCCATGTCTTGGCCACTGTGAACAGTGCTGCAATGAACATGGGGCTACATGTGTCTTTACGTATCAGTGTTTCTGAGGTTTTGGGGTATATACCCAGTACAGGGATTGCTGGATCATAAGGTAGTTCTATTTTCAGTTTTTTGAGGAACCACCATACTTTCCTCCATAATGGTTATACTACTTTACATTCCCACCAACAGTAGATGAGAGTTCCCCTTTCTCTGCAGCCTCTCCAACATTTGCTATTACCCGTCTTGTTGATAATAGCTAATCTAACAGGGGTGAGGTGGTATCTTATTGTAGTTTTGATTTGCATTTCTCTAATAACTAATGAAGCTGAGCATCTTTTTATATATCTGTTGGCCATTTGTATGTATCTCTTCCTGGGAGAAGTGTCTGTTCATGTCCTCTTCCCATTTTTTTATTGGATTGTTTGTTTGTTTGTTGTTGAGTTTTATGAGTTCTTTGTAAATTTTGGATATTAGGCCCTTATCTGAGCTGTTGTTTGAAAATAACATTTCCCATTTAGTTGGCTGTCTGTTTATTTTGATATCAGTTTCTCTTGCTGAGCAAAAACTTATTATTCTGATGTAGTCCCATTCATTTATCTTTGCCTTCACTTCTCTTGGCATTGGAATCAAGTTCATAAAATGTTCTTTAAAACCCAGGTCCATGAGTTTAGTACCTATGTCTTCTTCTATGTACTTTATTGTTTCAGGTCTTATATTTAGGTCTTTGATCCATTTTGAATTAATTTTAGTACATGGGGACAGGCTGTAGTCGAGTTTCATTCTTTTGCATGTGGCTTTCCAGTTTTCCCAACACCATTTGTTGAAGAAGGTTTCTGTTCTCCATTGTGTGTTTTTGGCCCCTTTATCAAAGATTATTTGACCATATATATATGGTTTTATTTCTGGGCTGAAAGAAATTCTATATATTTTAGTATCCTATTACTGAAATCAGACTTATGCTATAATAATTTAGATAAAAATATTTGCAAATATTTAACAAAGTAAGTGGAAAATACAAATTTCTTCAAAAATGTAAGATATCATAAATCTGGCCCTGGCCAGTTGGCTCAGTGGTAGAGTGTTGGCCTGGCGTGAGGAATTCCCAGGTTCGATTCCCGGCTAGGGCACACAGAAGAGGCACCCATCTGCTTCTCCACCCCTCCCCTTTTCCTTCCTCTCTGTCTCTCTCTTCCCCTCCCGCAGCCGAGGTTCCATTGGAGCAAAAGATGGCCCGAGAGCTGGGGATGGCTCCTTGGCCTCTGCCCCAGGTGCTAGAGTGGCTCTGGTTGCGACAGAGCGACGCCCCAGATGGGCAGAGCATCGCCCCCTGGTGGGCGTGCCGGGTGGATCCCGGGTGGGTGCATGCGGGAGTCTGACTGCCTCCCCGTTTCCAGCTTTAGAAAAATACAAAAAAAAAAAAAAAAAAAAAAAAAAGAGAGAGATACCATAAATCTTTGTACTGTTTTGTCTTGTTAAGTAGCGATGTATAAAATCTACATAGACATAGATTTCTTTTAACATCAAGCAACTAATTTTTGGTTTTGATAAAACTTTGGAGTGAGGACTTATCAGAAACCAGTTCTTCTGGGATCTTGATTTTGGACTTCAGAACTCTCAGTACAAATTGTCTGTTATTTAATGTTTAATCCATCCAGTCTGTGGTATTCTGTTGTGCTATATTATTCTGCCATGGTAGATTTACACAATGATGATTATATAATGCCATATGAACAATATTTTACTTTAATTTTGCTAGTGTTCCTGATTACATTCTGTAACTGTAAATTCCAAAGAGGCATCTAAAGTTTAAATAAAATTAATATTTTATTCAGATCACAAATATGTCATCTTGACAAAGATAACTGATTTAAAAACATATTTCAGCATTT
Organism: Saccopteryx bilineata; assembly: GCF_036850765.1. NCBI lineage: Eukaryota > Metazoa > Chordata > Mammalia > Chiroptera > Emballonuridae > Saccopteryx > Saccopteryx bilineata. Next base: position 95,350,547 of record NC_089495.1, on the reverse strand, counting down.
ATTTCTTTTTTTTTTTTTTTTTTCCAGTGAAAGTATTTTTTTTTTTTAATAAATTTTTATTAATGGTAATGGGATGACATTAATAAATCAGGGTACATATATTCAAAGAAAACATGTCTAGGTTATTTTGTCATCAAATTATGTTGCATACCCCTCGCCCAAAGTCAGATTGTCCTCCGTCACCCTCTATCTAGTTCTCTGTGCCCCTCCCCCTCCCCCTAACTCTCCCTCCCTCCCTCCCATGTCCTCCCTCCCCCCCCACCCTTGGTAACCACCACACTCTTGTCCATGTCTCTTAGTCTCATTTTTATGTTCCACCAATGTATGGAATCATGTAGTTCTTGTTTTTTTCTGATTTGCTTATTTCACTCCTTATAATGTTATCAAGATCCCACCATTTTGCTGTAAATGATCTGATGTCATCATTTCTTATGGCTGAGTAGTATTCCATAGTGTATATGTGCCACATCTTCTTTATCCAGTCTTCTATTGAAGGGCTTTTTGGTTGTTTCCATGTCTTGGCCACTGTGAACAGTGCTGCAATGAACATGGGGCTACATGTGTCTTCACGTATCAATGTTTCTGAGGTTTTGGGGTATATACCCAGTAGAGGGATTGCTGGATCATAAGGTAGTTCTATTTTCAGTTTTTTGAGGAACCACCATACTTTCCTCCATAATGGTTGTACTACTTTACAGTCCCACCAACAGTGAATGAGGGTTCCTTTTTCTCCACAGCCTCTCCAACATTTGCTATTACCCGTCTTGTTGATAATAGCTAATCTAACAGGGGTGAGGTGGTATCTCATTGTAGTTTTGATTTGCATTTCTCTAATAACTAATGAAGCTGAGCATCTTTTCATATATCTGTTGGCCATTTGTATCTCTTCCTGGGAGAAGTGTCTGTTCATGTCCTCTTCCCATTTTTTTATTGGATTGCTTGTTTGTTTGTTGTTGAGTTTTATGAGTTCTTTGTAAATTTTGGATATTAGGCCCTTATCTGAGCTGTCGTTTGAAAATATCAGTTCCCATATAGTTGGCTGTCTGTTTATTTTGATATCAGTTTCTCTTGCTGAGCAAAAACTTTTAATTCTGATGTAGTCCCATTCATTTATCTTTGCCTACACTTCTCTTGCCATTGGAGTCAAGTTCATAAAATGTTCTTTAAAACCCAGGTCCATGATTTTAGTACCTATGTCTTCTTCTATGTACTTTATTGTTTCAGGTCTTATATTTAGGTCTTTGATCCATTTTGAATTAATTTTAGTACACGGGGACAGGCTGTAGTCGAGTTTCATTCTTTTGCATGTGGCTTTCCAGTTTTCCCAACACCATTTTTTGAAGAGGCTTTCTTTTCTCCATTGTGTGTTTTTGGCCCCTTTATCAAAGATTATTTGACCATATATATGTGGTTTTATTTCTGGGCTTTCTATTCTGTTCCATTGGTCTGAGTGTCTATTTTTCTGCCAATACCACAGCATTTATTTCAATATGTCCTTTTTATTTTCTGCATAACTTGTAATTTTTAAAAATTTTTCTTTAATTTACTCCTTTCTTTTTAAAAGAGGCAAGGAGAGAGAGAGAGAGAGGAACATTGAGCAGCTCCTGTATGTGACATGACAGGGGATCAAATCAGCAACATTTATGCTCTGAAAAGGTACTCCAAGCAATGGAATAACTAGTCAATGCTTAATTTCTTTTGATTTATTGTTTCAGAGAGACAGAGAGAAGAAGGGAGAGAGAGGGGAGGGGGAAAGGAAGCATTCCTTTGTTCCACACAGTAGTCGTGCATTCTTTGGTTGCTTCCCATGAGTGGCCTAACCTGAATTGAACCTGCAACCTTGTCATTTTGGGATTATATATTTAACTGAGTTAGACAGCTAAGGCCAGTTTTACTCTTATATATCTAATTTTTTATAGATTTATTATAAACAGCATATTTTTAATTTTTTATTGTTAATTAAATCTTACATTCAATTATGTATGAGTCAAACAGTTAAGGTCATAATATATTATAAAATTAACTTAAATTTTATGTGTTTTCACAACCTTGCTGACACAGTTTAGCTGTCACTTGTGTTGCTATTATTGTGTTTTGTTGTGGATTGGAACATGTCTAGTGTTAGTACTGCCATAGCAGGAACACTGTGATTATTAATACTTAGCTAATTTGATAGTGTCCATTGAATATTTTAAGATTTTCCTCAAAACATTACAATAAGACATTTCATAGAATTATCACTATTTTCACAATATTAACAAATTAACACATTAACATTTTCATAGATATTATAAATTATAATGTTTTCCCCCACAATTATCCTCTAAGTTTGCAGTAATGTTTTAAACAGGCAGTACAAGGGGCTTCTTTTTAGAATAAAATGTGCAAATGCAAAGCGCATGCTTTTGGTACACTGAAAAGGTACACTCAGCCTGTTATCACTTTCTACCAAATTGATGCATCACCAGAAATGGAATTGTCGAAACAAATTCATATTCGTTACAGTTTCCCCAACACCGAGACAATGAAACCAACCAAGAAATAGCCACAAAGTCATCATAAGTCTATGAAAATTCCAGATTTCCAAGCCTCATTTGTCACTCTGAAATATAGTTCTATTTCAAAGTGACAAATGTGAACAGCATGTAGTACACTTTGACATAATAAAGGCACTTAGGTTTGGGATCTTTTTATACTTTTTTTTTTAGATTTTATTTATTCATTTTTATTAGAGAGAAAGAGAGAAAATAGGGGGAGGAGGTGGAAGCTTCAACTCCCATATGTGCATCAATGACTTTATAATTTCTACTTTTAACCCAGCTGTATCCTATAAATCCAAGTCTGACTTTATTTATAGTAACCAATCAAGAACTTAGAGTGAAAACAAAAATTCTAAGCATCTTTAGAAAAAGCTTTGGTTGGGGATCAAAAAGTGGGTTTCCCTAAGGATGGAGGAAGAAAGTTAGAGACCTACTGTTAACTATATTCTTCCAAATGTTATACAAAAGTCACTCAATAAAATGAAATCTCATTTTCTACAAAGGCAGAGAAATTCAGATTTTTAATTATTTTAAAATTTATTTTATTGAAGAGAAAGAGAGAGAGAGAGATGGGACGGAGGAGCAGGAATCATCAACTCCCATATATGCCTTGACCAGGCAAGCCCAGGGTTTCAAAACCAGCAACCTCAGCGTTCCAGGTCAATGCTTTACTCACTGTGCCACCACAGGTAAGGCCAAGAAATTCAAATTTTTATGTGAAATCTGCTATGTGTAATATTGGCTGAAATTTTGTGTAAGATTTAGCCCATAGGCTATTAGATTGTTTCTTCTAGTGTGGATATATTGTAGTGAAGTCTCTTTCTCTTTCACTAAGTATATACTTGAATCTCACACAATCTTCAAAAAAATTTGTTTACTTAAGAACATCATGGGGCTATTATTTAACATTATATTTGTCTTCTGTTAAGAGAAAGGGCAGAAAAACTGCATAAAATAATAATGAGATATATTATTCCATATAATAGGAAGTTCAAGGGCAGGGCACTCAGATACTGGTTGATTCAGTTGTTTGGCAACATCCTAATTCTCAATGAGCGGTTCTCCTGGCTTTTCCCTTGTTCCATAATGTTCCCAGTACTCCTTCCCTATGACAGAATGACTAAAAAGTTTTTATCACTAAGTTAGGTATCCCTAAAATTTGTAGGAAGTATCCAGCAGCCTTTCTTTCATATTTTCATCATCAGAATTTTAACATATAACTGCCTCAACTAATCACTTATTAAGAAGATTAAACCTATCACAACTTAGAGCAATAAAGTTATGAAGATGGGCTCTTAGGCTATCAAGAGACCTTGTCTCTTATGAAGGACATGGTCCCTTTCCAGAGGCAATGAGTCAGGCATAAAAATTTTAAAAAAAAAAGCAACATGCAATGTCTATTTCATATCCTTCATACATTAATTTCAATTAATATAACTAAGTTAAATTCCTGTCTAATTCAACCAAACTGCTGGCTCATTTATTAATTTTTAAAACCTGTGGCTTTCTTCTCTCTAGTTGTCATTTTTCTATAGTGTTATCAAATAATTGTCCTGAATAAATTAGAACAAATTTCCTCTCCATATCTTCCTTGTCACAGCTATGTTTTTGGAATAGGATAGATGCCTTGACATTTACCAGCACTGAGTTTGCCCAAGTACTTCTAAATTGTATGAGGGTACAGAATGTGATGGTATCTGCGCAGCCTTCGGCACAGTATTACAGACAGAAGGGGCTTGACATATGTTAATTGATTGATTTAGCATCATATTGTTCATAGTCGGAAATAAGTTCACTATTTACATTTGATATATGTCCCGTCAAAACTAGTTTTATAGTAAACCTGATATAATAAAATCCCTTTACTTTCGCTCCTCTTAGAAATTTACCTCTTTTCTGAATAATTCTTTTTAGAATGTGGTCTCCATTGTTATTATCTTATATTGCACTCTTCAGTAATGTAATTTCAGACACCTTTACAATTTCTCTAAAAAAGCTTAAAATATTATAATTATAGAGATCACCCTTAAAGTAAAAATCACAATATTGGGATATATAACTAATTATTATTTTAGAAAAGTTTAATATATGTTTGTACTATGTCATTTGCACTATAAATTTATTTTTCAGTTAGACTATTTAAATATTATGGTTTCTAATATGGACATGTGTATGTAGTATTATCTTCACAGCTTTTGTTGTCATTTGTTTATTTATGCAAGTAGTACTACAAATAAAAACCATGTAGTGCACAGCATAAATCACTAAGAAGAAAAAAATTTAGAATGCTTAAATTAGAGTATATTTATTTTATCTATCTAGGGAAATGAAGGAATGCTCTTTCACTGTGCCTTCACGTGGCCTTTTCTAAGTGTGGGAACTCTCCTGGTATGCCTTCCTCTTCCTGTAAGGGTAGTAGTCTTTCAGACCAAGATTCTACCCTTATGACACCATTTAACCTCAATTATTTTTTTAAAGGCCTGATCACTAAATACAGTCACACTGAGACTTACGGTTTTAACATATAAATTTTGGGGGAAAGGGCAACAATTTTGAGCAAAACAATTATCATCATCAATAACACTGTCATTATTCAAGTGTCTCACTCCTCAAAGCCAACATTACCTTCTAATATTTACTCTGACAGCTCTCTCTCTTCTAACCAATGGCTTCATAGTTTGATTTATGTTGCAACCACACTATGTAGTTCATTTTATTAACCAAAATTATTATTCTTAGATAAACATTAATATGTAAATATAGATATATAAGTATATACAAATTTATAGATGTAGATATATAAAAATATAGTAATAAAGTTGGCCGGAGACATAATTAATTTTAAAATCTACATAATATTGCATTGTACAAGGTTAAAAACATTTATTTAACCAATTTGAACTATAGAAATGATCACTGTAAGATATTGGGTTACCCTGAGCACTCTGAGGCACAGATTATTAACATGCAAGGTGTTTATTTGCATATATGCCTCCAATAATTATACAGGGAATGTAAGAGGAAGAAGCAAGGTTAAACAGAAGAAGAAACTGATGCAGTTTAAATGAAGTTCTTAACTAAACTCACAGACATGCAGACTGGACCACACTTCAGAATAATCCTGAGCTGGCGTCAAGGCATTTATCCGTCATTGGGTGCGGGCTGCTCTTTGAAAGGGAGTGTGAGTTTTGGTTAGTATTATTTCCTTCACCCAAATATATCTCCAATAATAGTTGATAGTTGGAGAGAGTCATTTCTTGAGGAGAATACAGGTGGAATATTATAGTTTACGCTAGTTTATTCTCCTTGTCACATAAACCTATTAGCCAAAACAGCAGCTCCTCCGAGACATAAAAGACAACAAAGGACTTAGACATCCATGTGTCTATAGAACCTTAAATAGAGTGAAAATGTAATGCCTTGCATAATAAGATACTTCTTTTTAGAAGTTAAAAAAAAGATGAAGTAAAAAAAAATACAATGTACTTTACACTTGGTAAAGACATTGCATAACATCTAATATGTGAATTTCACCCTAATTATCTGAATATTTACAGTAATTTTTAATAAGTGTCTTTATAAGAAAAGCACCTTATAAAAATAGTGTAGAAAAGTACAGTGATACATGCTAATCCATTCTTTCAACAATTGAGAATTGAGCATCTGTTATGAATCAGATGCTCTCCTAGATACTGGGCATGCAATAATGTAAAAAACAACAAAATCTCATTTTTCTGTAAATTTATAACCCAATAGTAGAAAATAGATAAAAATCAGGAGAACCTGGACTAGATAAAAAGGTGCTTGTCTTAACTTGAAGAACAGCAATTCCTTAATCTCAAATAGGTTGTAGTTATCAACTATTAAAATAGATGAAACAATTTCAAAAGAAAAAAAGTGAGTTTACCTTTTACAGGTATAGTCATGAACTGAGATAGCAGCCTCCAAGCTACAAAAACTAAATGGCAAAAGAAAAAATAAGTGATGAAGACAGCTTACCTAAAACTTCTGACAAAGTATCTTAAATTGGCTGAGGAGAATCCTCTAGAATTCCAGTCTAAAAAAGGGGAGGAAGAGAGAAATAAAATGTCAAGAGCACCTCAGAAGCTGCACAATGCAGGGAAAATAGATTTCACAGAATTAGTTCATCCAAGTAACTAAAGAAATAAAGGGCAAAACAAAAACACCAGAAACAGGGGAAAGCAGGGAAAATCATAACACCATGCACACACACACACACACACACACACACACACAAACCAACTGAGTTTAGAACAGCAAAAGTGAAATAGTTTGAGCTACAAAATTGTGTAATATTAGATTATAACCTAAAATAAAAAATAGATATCCATGAGTCTAGACTGGTATAAACAAATATATTGAGGCTTATAGACAAATCTCTTATGCAAGAGAATTTACAATAATCTATATAGATACTCAATCCTCAAGAAGAAGGAATATAGATCTCTACTGTTGAAGTGTTAATTGCACAGAGTGACTTCCTTACCCAAAGTACAACATTGAAGGGGGGTGGGGTGGGAAGAGTCACTTAATAGAGGAGAAATCTTACAAATGCTATCCCAGTCAGGTTATTAAAGTCGACATCAGCAGTGATAAGTCATGCTGATAGTATTATGTATACTTGACATGACATGAGAATAATGAGGAATGAGGAAAACGACACATTAATCACTGTGGTTTGCCTTCTAAAACACATGGTTCCAGTCAAATTGTGAGACATATATCAGACAAATCCCAGAGGAGGAAACATTCTAAAAACAATTGAGAAAACACTTCACACCCTTGTGGATGACTATACATTTTTTTAATATATATATATTTTTTTATTTTAGTGAGAGGAAGGGAGGCAGAGAGACAGACTCTTACATGCACCTCAAACAGGATCCACCTGTCAAGCCCACTAGAGGGCAATGTTCTGCCCATCTGAGGCCATTGAGCCATTTTTTTTAGTACCTGAGGCAGAAGCCATGGAGCCATTCTCAGAGCCAAGTCCAACTTGCTCAAGGCAATCATCGAGCCATGGTTGTAGGAGGGGAAGAGAGCAAGAGAGACAGAGAGACAGAGAGAGGAGGGGAGGAGAGGGACGGAGAAGCCGATGGTCACTTCTCTTTTTTTTTTTTGTTTACAGAGACAGAGAGTGAGTCAGAGAGAGGGATAGACAGGGACAGACAGACAGGAACGGAGAGAGATGAGAAACATCAATCATCAGTTTTTCATTGCGGTTGCAATACTTTAGTTGTTCATTGATTGCTTTCTCATATGTGGTTTTACCATGGGCCTTCAGCAGACTGAGTAACCCCTTGCTGGAGCCAGCAACCTTGAGTTCAAGCTGGTGGGCTTTTGCTCAAACCAGATGAGCCTGTGCTCAAGCTGGCGACCTCGGGGTCTCGAACCTGAGTCCTCTGCATCCCAGTCCGACGCTCTATCCACTGCGCCACCACCTGGTCAGGCAGGTCACTTTTCTCTTGTGTGCTCTGACTGGGAATCGAATGTGAGATATCCACACACCAGGCTGACATTCTACCACTAAACCAACATTTTTTTTCAAATAAAAAGGATATAATTATTACTCCTCAAAACCATAACAGTCATCAAAAACAAGGCAAGTCTGAAAAATTGTCCCATCTGCAGGAGCCTAAAGAGACTTATTGATTAAATACGATGTGGGGGCCCTGGCCGGTTGGCTCAGCGGTAGAGCGTCGGCCTAGCGTGCGGACGACCCGGGTTCGATTCCCAGCCAGGGCACACAGGAGAAGCGCCCATTTGCTTCTCCACCCCTCCGCCGCGCTTTCCTCTCTGTCTCTCTCTTCCCCTCCCGCAGCCAAGGCTCCATTGGAGCAAGGATGTCCCGGGCGCTGGGGATGGCTCTGTGGCCTCTGCCTCAGGCGCTAGAGTGGCTCTGGTCACAATATGGCGACGCCCAGGATGGGCAGAGCATCGCCCCCTGGTGGGCAGAGCGTCGCCCCATGGTGGGTGTGCCGGGTGGATCCCGGTCGGGCGCATGCAGGAGTCTGTCTGACTGTCTCTCCCTGTTTCCAGTTTCAGAAAAATGCAAAAATAAATAAATAAATAAATACGATGTGGGATTGTAGGTGTAATCCTGGAACAGAAAATGATATTATATATAAACTAAGAAAATCTGAATAAAGTAAAAGTTTAGTTATAATGATGTACCATTATTTGTGCATTAATTGTAAAAAGTGCACCATACTTAAGTAAAGTGCTGATAATAGTGGAAATTGGATGTAAAGTACACAAGGCAATCTTCTGTACTGCCTTTGAGTACTATTCTAAAATATGTTTATTAAAAATAACTGTTTAATACAAATATCAAGTAGTCTACTCTTACAGGGATTTGTGGTTTTTGAAGTTAACAAATAGATTTTCAAAATATGCTTGACAGCATGCATAATGACACGAACTAATAACTCAGTCAGAGGTTGTGGGTTTGAATATTTACCCATTTAAAATTTGTAGCTCTCAGTTGTAAGTGGTCTTTCTTTCTCTTCTTTAAGCTATTTCATCTAATAATCCATCATCTATTTTTAAATTTATTTTTAACTTTTGTTGTCCAGCACTAAACTTTTTTTATGCACCTGTAAGTTTAATAACATAGTCGCATAACCAAATCTAAATCTGTCAGTAACTAGTCTTTAGTATTGAGCAATTAATTAACTTCTTGTTACTAATGGTTTGGACCCTTAATTACTTCAGTTTATACTTTATTTAGTTCTCAGTTTTTTTTCTAGAAGAACAGCTTACAGTGGAATATGTTAAATATCAAAAATCTTATGTCAATAACATGTCAATGAAGTTACATTTATTAAGGCAACCAGATATCTTTCAAGAGTCAGCTCCTACAGACCACTTTCAGTTTTTTTATGTTTTTGACATATTTTTCCCATGCAGCTATGAGTTAACTGTCTCTCCTATGTGCAGCCACAGCATGTTAAGCACACTATAATCACAACATTTAATTTACCATATTACCATTGTTTCTTTCCTTATCTGACTCCCCAAGTGAGTGTATACTAATTTTGAAAATATTTACTGACTATAAAAATAGATCTGTAAAGGATATTTTCAAACAGAGGAAAGACTGAACAAATTTAGCTAACCTGTCTATGTAGAATCATGTTTTCATCAAATTTCAGGGGAAAAGTTTTAGACGCATATAACTTGGAGCTTATCAAAGATAAGCCTGGTGATTGCTCTAATGATCAGAATGTGGCACAAAGAGAAACATCCATAAAAAAATAAATACAATAAAAGTGGGAAAGAGAAAAATAGGAAAAAAAAGATAAATTAATGCAATAGAACTTAAGGAAAAGAACAGAGGAATTAGTCAAATCTAACTAACCAAAAGTATGCATTTTTGAAAAAAGACTATATTAGAGCCCTGCTTAGCAGAGAGCATGTGGCCCTTGTCTCCAGTAGTTCAGAAGTCATAAGTGATAAATAAGTTTGTTAAGATATAAACGTCATCCAGCAAAGTCTATGTGTTGATTATATGCCTGTATAGGTAGAAGAAGTGTAAAGGTCAATAGATTAAATGTGTAGTTTAATTAGCAAATTATGTAAATCAGCACAAATAAAATATACTCTACAACTTATGATCAGTAAAGCATGCAATTGCATTAGCTAAAAGTAGATACATTTAGGAGAGTTAAATATGCTCTTAAGCAGCAAGATTGAAAAAATAAATAAAACTATAAAAGTTGAAATGTGAAGCCTGTGCTTCACCTTAAAAATCCTGAAGGTGTTCATAGGTTGGTTCCCAATGATGAAGAAAATAATTTTAGGATACAAGCCCCTCACTTGCACTGAAAGAAAATTTAAAAAGAAAACACAGAAGCAAAAGCTACCTAAATGCAATGAAAACCACCAAAATTATAGAAACTGGAACAAATAAAGGTGAGTTTCCAAAGGTTTTGGGTTATTCTTTCTTATGGCTTTTGTCTGAAGGACTATGCCAATTGACATCATGAACGCTGAAATTTGGAAAGAAACCTACAATGCAACTCCTGGCTTAAAGAACCAAAACACCGAATTTGGGTTCCCAAAGCTTCTTCCCAAGGAAGAAACACCTCCAGGGAACAGAGCCAAGAAGCAGAGTCCAAAACCTGGGTATGCACTGAATATAAATTCTGTGCAGACCTAATAACCGGCCTGAATCGGGAACCTTTCCCACAGGGGCCAGAATTCAAAGCAATCCAGCTAAAGGTGTAACAATTTAACAAAGTTAAATTGACTTTAGATTTGACTAATTCCTCTGTTCTTTTCCTAGTTATTTTAAGGAAGTAGAGATTTTAGTGGCTGGCAACAGAAAACACAATGTTTAGAGTTTGAGCTAGGCTGCTATCTTTATCTTCTCATTCTTATTTTACTCACATTTCTAGCTTATTTAAATCATACCATACTAATTATAAATGATACAGTTTACTCTTGTATACACTTAGTACTTACATGGCTAAATATATTTCTATCCTTGTTCAGAAAAAACCCTGAAATACCTGATTCTGAATAGAGGTTAAACGTCATCTGAATAAAAAAAAAATATGTTAGTGCATTGATTTGTCAGGTGGAAGAGGATAAAAAGATAATGTTTAAAATTTTTATGTCTAGTATACGATGCCCTACAATATTACATTTTTATTAGATTAGTTGTTTTCTTAGAAACCTTATCTGTGAATTAATAAAAATAATACCAAAATAGTTAAAAATTGAAAATTCAATTACAGCAAAAATTATAAGATTATATCTAACTTAATAATTCATATATAAGCACAATATGATTATTTTTGTTAGCTAAGTATGTATTTACACATGTGTAAAAGTCAAAGAGATTCTGGGTAACCTACTATCTGACAAAAACACAGATCTATCTTAATACAGAGAAAATGTTATCCATATAATATAAACATGTCAAAAAGCTGTTTACTTATACTGCCTATACTAAAAAGAAACAAACTGATAAATTATATTATATATATTTTATATAATAAGTATAAATCAGTTTCTCTACACTCTTATATTTTTTCTTTTTTTAATTTTTTTTAAACTTTATTTATTTATTTATTTATTTATTTATTTATTTATTTATGTATTCATTTTAGAGAGGAGAGGGAGAGAGAGAGGAGAGGCAGAGAGAGAAGGGGGGAGGAGCTGGAAGCATCAACTCCCATATGTGCCTTGACCAGGCAAGCCCAGGGTTTTGAACCGGCGACCTCAGCATTTCCAGGTCAACGCTTTATCCACTGTGCCACCACAGGTCACACTTTAAATTTTTTTAATTTTTATTTTTTACAGAGACAGAGAGAGAGTCAGAGAGAGAGATAGACAGGGACAGACAGACAGGAACAGAGAGAGATGAGAAGCATCAATCATCAGCTTTTCATTGCTACACCTTAGTTGTTCATGGATTGCTTTCTCATACATGCCTTGACTGTGAGGCTACAGCAGACCAAGTAACCCCTTGCTCAAGGCAGTAACCTTGGGTGCATGCTGGTGAGCCTCACTCAAACCAGATGAGCCCACGCTTAAGCTGGCAACCTCGGGGTCTCAAACCTGGGTCTTCCGCATCCCAGTCTGATGCTCTATCCATTGCGCCACCGCCTGGTCAGGCTATTTTTCTTATATATGTAGAAAAAGAATATACTTATACTATCTTATTACTTTTCAATATATTACATCTTTAAATGATACTATATTTTCTTTAAAGAAAAAAATCCAGGGCTTGACTTGTGGTGGTGCAGTGGATAAAACATTGACCTGGAATGCTGAGGTCACCAGTTCGAAACCCAGGGCTTGTCCGGTCAAGGTACATATGAGAGTTGATGCTTCCTGTTCCTCCTCCCTTCTCTCTCTCTCTTCTCTAAAATGAATAAATAAAATATTTGAAAAACTACTTATAAAGAAAAGAAAAACCTATTTGAAATTAATCCTTTATAATAGTAAATTTTATTATACTGGTACCAATAAATCTCAACTAAGTGTAGTTTTATCTGGAGACATTTTTGTTTGTCACAACTAGGGAATGGTGCTACTGGCATCTAGTAGTTAGCTGCCAGAGAAACTGCTAAACACCCTGCAGTACAGATCCCTCATCTTGCACAAAATGTTTGGTGCAAAATGTCAATATGTCTTGGTTAGGAAACTTTAGAATAAACTAAGAGAAAGTCACAGTAATTTGCTTCTTATAGCCTTTTTTGCAATATGAGAAATAATATGCTCTATAGATGCAATGACTGCCAGTGCCTCTGAAGATAGACTGCCTGACTTCAATTTGCCACACTCTGGAGAAATGACCTAAACTTGATGAGTTTCATTTTCCTCCCCTATAAAATGGGATCCTAGAGCAGAACCTATATCATAGTTTGAGGTAAGGATGTTCTACCTGAAATCGGTTGTTAGTATTGATTGGGGTGAAACTGCCATGAATTTAGGATTTGTATTGAACTGCAAACCTACATGAACATCCTATGGTTTTGAGTTTTATCATAAAAAATTTTAACAGCTGTCTTGAGGATATTTTACTTCAATAAATCGTCCTTACCATGATCTAAATAAATATGCTTCAAACTCCTAGCCATTTAAAATATGCAATTATTACAGTTTCAGTTTATGATGTATGGAAATGGAATCCATTCACCTACCTGCAGGGACATGGTGACTGTTCAAAAATAGATTGAATGTTTGCCTCAGGCTAGAAACGCCACAGAATAGTGGTTTTCAATCAACATCCTGAATATAACTTTGAGTACTGTCTCTTTTTTTATAAGATATTCTTCATATGAAATGCCAAGGAAACAGTAACAGGAGATCTAACTGAGACTACTGACAGTGACATGTCAAGAACATTTGGTCCTTAAAGAAAGAAAGACACAAGTACTCTGGGCTCTCTGGAAGCCAGTGAGACAGGTAGTGGGCACACTGGGACACATTATGTCCAAAAAAATCACAGTAGAGAACAATTTCTCTAGGCAATTTGTGAGTAAGGTTAATCTAGTCCAGGAATAGGATTGAAAAAAGCACGATCAATATCAATTTGAGAAGAAAAGCACTAATAAGTACATTTAAAATGTAAAAGGTCAAAGAAATGAGCAAAATATGAGGTTAAGGTAATGACTCTTCTGATAAGATATTTCTAGTTATTTTTAACAAATTTATTCCACACTGTACTTGGCATACCATGTAAATCAAGGTTAACACTGAATCCTCACAAGTCACATCTTAAAACAATTGGTAGTCTTCATAACGTTACTGATGTGGAATTAGAATGTTGTTTAATTTATTTAATTCAACACTGATTAATAAAGATATGTTTTTGTCTTTTTTTCAAGATTCAGCTACATATACTGTACACAGGTGGTTCCTTTTTTATTCTTTCTTCTTTCTTTCCTCCTTTCTTTCTTTTTTTTTTGCTTTTTTCTTTCTTTCTTTTGTTTTTAAAGGATATGTTGGTAAGGTTTTGAGTCCATGCTCTTCCATTTCTTTAATTTGAGATATTGAAAAAGTCACTCTAAGTAATTTTGAATAAGTTAGTCAGAGATTCAATTGTCTTTCATTTGAAAATGGGATAATTTAATTTGTGTTTTAACTCATATGATAAGTATTAAACTTAAATATTTCAAAGGACTAATATATATATCACTAATAAATATATTATGACTAATAAATGCTTGTAAAACAAGTGTGCATAATAGTGCCATTGTCACTACTATAATCACTATTTTGCACAAGCACCATACTTAAGCTTTCATAAAGACAATCACATCAAGTTCATGTAAGAAGACACAATTATTTTTAAAATCTAGAGTGCAGTCGTATTTTTAAAAATCAGATTATTCAAAATTATTGTTCTTTAATAATACCAATGTTTTGTGACACACTGCAAAACTGATTAGGATAAACCAAGATACTGTAGTTGAAACAAGCTCATATAAATAGTATTGTTTCATGTGGAATTAGTACATTTGCTTTGATTTTTAGCAACATTAAATAGAGGTTAGGCCCTGGCCGGTTGGCTCAGTGGTAGAGTGTCGGCCTGGTGTGCGGGGGACCCGGGTTCGATTCCCGGCCAGGGCACATAGGAGAAGCGCCCATTTGCTTCTCCACCCCCCTCCTTCCTCTCTGTCTCTCTCTTCCCCTCCCGCAGCCAAGGCTCCATTGGAGCAAAGATGGCCCGGGCACTGGGGATGGCTCCTTGGCCGCTGCCCCAGGTGCTACAGTGGCTCTGGTCGCGGCAGAGCGACGCCCTGGAGGGGCAGAACATCGCCCCCTGGTGGGCAGAGCGTCGCCCCTGGTGAGCGTGCCAGGTGGATCCCGGTTGGGCGCATGCGGGAGTCTGTCTGACTGTCTCTCCCCGTTTCCAGCTTCAGAAAAATACAAAAAAAAAAAAATACAAAAAAAAAAAATAGAAGTTACTCAAATATACAGGGGTGGGCAAAAGTAGATTTACAGTTGTGAGTATGTGAGTTTATTTGTGTATTATTAGTCATTAATTATTTTATTATTTGTAGTGCAACTCTAAACCTACTTATACCACCCCTGTATTGTCATTATAAATAAATTAACCAGTACATAATAATTCAAAAAAATAATAAAGTTCCTCCTTTATTCCCTTCCTACTCATCTTTTTCCTCCTAGTCCTTTTACTCTGAATTTCTGTACAGACATTTATTACAGATGCTCATTATTCTTTTTATTAATACAAATGCCTTTAATGCTTTTATTCTACATGTGCTGTTTTTTGGACCGTTTTTTAACTTTTAAAAATATGTCGAGAATAATTTCACATTATTATTTATAGGTCCTCATTGTTCTGTTAAACCTTTTCATAGTTTTCCATAATCTAGATATACCAACTTTTATTTAACCATTATTATATTGAGGATATATGAGTTTTTATTTTTTAACAAAATAAAAAATGTAGAATTGCACATTCTCTAAATAAATCTTTTTCTGATTTTATTCTGAGTTACTTTAACCTCGTGAGCCTCATGAGTTTTCAGGGTGTCTGTTTTGCTTTCTCCACTAAAACATTCTTATATAACATAGAATTTATATTTTATTTGCTTGAAGATTTGCCATGCGTCTTTAAACACAATGGGCCTTTTGAAAAACTTTTTATAAAATAGCTTAATTATTTTCCATTTCTCTGTAGTTATTGAATTATTCACATTTTCTTCTCGAAAGCTGATGCAAACTTGGTAAATTATTTTTCAAGTACACAGTCCATTTGTTTATATTTTTAAAATTGTTGGTGCTAAGTTGTAATTTAATTTCCTCTCTATGAGTAGTACACTGTCATTTTCATTCTCATTTTTCATATTCTTTCTTATCTTTTTATCTTTTTAAATAGTTGCATATTGCTTGCCATAGAACCCTGGAATTTTATTCTATTGATTTTGTTTGATGCTTTTAATTTATTTTTGACCTTTGAACTGTGGTTGGATGCATTGAATACAGAATGTTAAATACTTCCTGACATCTATGTCTTTGTAAACATTCTTCATAAGTAAATAAAAACTTGACTTTTCAGTGAATATCTTATAATCACAATTTTTAAACTTCATACTTTTTAACTACTACATTTATTAAGTATTAAGGAGTTCAAAACATTAGTGAAATATTTTGGTGATTTGTTATGATATGAAACATCTTTAGACAGTAGAACAGATGCTTAAGTTGGCTTTCTTCTTAAATAACACCTGACACTTTCAGGATGATAAGGTGAAATTTGACTCCAGACCAAGGGACAAAATATTTTGCATGGAGTGAAAATGATAAAATCAATTGAACTTAGAGCTGGTCAAGGTTAAACTTGAAAAAGCAATTCTCCAAAGAGCTAAACTTAAGTCAACCCAATTTTTAATGTATAAAGTTGAATGAAATAATTATATATGTTCAAATGACTTTAAGCCATTAGAAAATCAAAACAGTCCTCCACTCTCCCCTAATATTTCATGCCCTGAAGGCACATAGCAAAGGGATTGCATTAGTTGTCATCTTGGAAGGTTGAATGCAATTCACGGAATGATTTCTGTCTGAAAGAATTCTAAACGAGACCTTAATATTCCAGGAAGGAATTAAAATCTTTCAGTGTTTATAGATACTGTTCTGCTTCATATACTTTACCTGCAACAGTTAGAGAATTTCAAATTTCTTGAATTTGAGTTACTCTTTGCTCTCTGTGTTTGTTTGTACATTGAAATTCTATTAATTCAATGTTTTCAAAAGGTCGTGAAACATCTTTTCTGATTTAAAAAATAAACATATTAGGCATATTCAAGAATCAGCCAATGAATGCATAAATAAGTGAAATAACAAATCAATGTTTCTCTCTGTCAAATCAATAAATAAAGTCCTTCAAGTGTTTTCAAATATGTATAATTAAATTTATGAGTCAATAGAATGAAGAGAATGTTTACTAATCATATACCATAAGGAATTTCTTCACCCTTAGAGTAAGTGAACATGAATGAATGTATAGTCTTCAAATTGGAAATATTTAAGAAACAGATTTCCTAATGAAAAATTACTTGACTGTAAAAAACTAAGAAATTTTATCTTTTGTGACAGCATAGATAAACCTGGATAGCATAAGGCTAAGTGAAATTAAAAAATAAAAATTAAAAGCATATTACTTAAAGTATTCTAAGTGGAACAAAACTTATTCTATTTTTATTTTCAAGTTTTATTGTAAGAAGGGAAACTAATATAATATTTTGAACACAGCACACACTTTAATGTATGTTATCTGTTACCTATAACTACATAATAAATCAAGCCCAAACTCAGTAACTTAAATAAACAATTATCTATTTTTCCTGATGGACAATTTTCAGGGTGCTGTGCTTGGATGATATTCTCTTCCACATTGTATAGCATGAGTTTACTTCCCCAATTAAACAACTGAGTTTCCATCAGATGCTGGAATTTCCACCTAGTTCCATAAGACCTCTAACAATTGAGTCTTGGTGTAGACTTTCTCACTGCATTATGCCTAATCTACAAGATCGAGGGAAAAATAGCTGATAGTTCTCTTAAAGCCAGAGCTAAAATGTCTGAAAACATCACCTTAGTTTTATTTTATTGAATGTAAGTCTAGCTCAGATAAGTGGTAAGGTACATGTACAGACTTGGAGGAATTATCAGTTACCCTGTTACAAGACTTTCTATTAAAAGAAGTACAGAAACAGGGAAGGAAGTAACTATTTTTGTCTTATTTTGTTTAATTTTCAAATTATTTTTCTTTGTAAGCCTAATATGAAAACTGAAGGAAAGAAATGTTTACCTTTAGTTTTGAGATAACCTTACTAAATTATTGACTTCAAAAATAAAAGTCTAATGAAAAAAATCTAATTAAATTTTAAAATTAATTTTTAAACATAAAGGTAAAATTAATTGTAATCCCACTGTCTAATGGAACCATTGTTAAATAACATTTTATTGAATGTTATTCTAGAAATAGTATGGTACCATCTTTAATTATTAAATTATGGTTAAAATGAAATATAATGATATTTAATATGTTTAAATATTTCTTACTTTGCTGCTTTTAACTATAATCATATTTAAGAATTTCATCTTGTTACATAGGCCACCATAGAAAACAAAAAAAGCACAGTATTCATCTATTATATATGATGAGAAAATGATCACCTTTACAGTAACTTTGTAGTAAATTTTAGGCATTTAAAAGTCTTCCTATGGAGTTTTATCAGATTATTATTTAATTGTATTTTTAACTTATAAAAATATAATTCTCAATATTTTTAAATGTGCATGTAGAAATACTGACGATCTGAGGTACAATTTTAAATATTCAAACTTGTTTATAGGTTGCCTCTAAATATTGAAAATCAATAACAACATTTACAATATTTTTGCAGGAACAAGGCAATTGTTTAGACCAGTAGAAAGAAAATTAAATGTTAGGCACTATTTCTACTTATATTAAAAGGAAATGATTCAAGGCCTGACCTGTGGTGGTGCAGTGGATCAAGTGTCAACCTGGAATGCTGAGGTTGCTGGTTCAAAACCCTGGACTTGCCTGGTCAACGCACATAGGGGAGTTGATGCTTCCTGCTCCTCCCTTTTTTTTTCTCTCTCTCTCTCTGTCTCTCTTCTTTAAAATAAATAAATAAAAATAATTCAAAAAAAAAAAAAAAAAAAAGAAAATAATCCAAGCAAGAAAGTTGGCTTTATTAGTTAACACTTTTTTCATTATTTTTATCATTTTTTTCCAATTGTCTTTTTTTTTCAGATAAAACAGTATATACTTTTTTCACATCATTAATGAATTTTAAAAAAATTATTTGGTGAGAGGAGGGAATGCAAAAAGAGAGATTCCACCATGCACTGGACCAAATTCTATCCAGCAAGCCCATAAGGGGTGATGCTCTGCCCATCTGGGTCACTGCTTCATTGCTCAGCAGCCGAGCTCTTTTGAGTGCCTGAAATGGAGGCCATGGAACCATCCTCAGTGCCCAAGGCCAACTCACTCCAATCAAGACATGGCAACAAATGGGGAAGAGAGAGAGAGAGAGAGAGAGAGAGAGAAGCAAGAGAGGGGAAGGGGTAGAAAAAGCAGATGGACACTTTTCCTGTGTGCCCTGACTGGAAATCAAACTCAGAATATCCACACTCCTGGCTGACACTCTACCACTGAGACAAAAGGCCAACGTTAATTTTTTTTGTTCTAGTTGCTCAAAATTTCACCACATTATAGTTGGCTTTATTAGTTAACACTTTTTTCATTAATTATTTTTATTTTTATCATTTTTTTCCAGTTGTCTTTTTTTTCAGATAAGAGAAGTATATACTTTTTTCACATTATTAATATCTTCCAGGTTCACAATTGTAAGATATTTGAAATGGAATATACATGATCTTAAATCAATTTTTCATAGAATATACTTTCTTGGTTCAACATAATCTCAGAAGTGAATTAATAATTTCAAGAAATTATTGCAATTATTTGTTTGTTTCAACTGTGATTTTTCAAGAGTCAAGTGCAAAAATCAAATTTAGAACAATAAATTAGGTTATGGTATGGATATGACTATACTTTAAACATGTGGGGAAATTTAAGACAATATAGTAGTATGTACTATAACATTAGGTTTGAACAGTTACTTTTTTAGAGATTGTACAGTCCATTTCAAATCATCAAAGGGAATATGAGATAACATAGTAATTGCAGAAATATGGTCTTAACAGTTTCCTAACCTGACTAGGCAGTAGTGCAGTGGATAGAGTGTTGGACTGGGATGAGGAGGACCAGATTTGAAGCCCTGAGGACACCGGCTTGAGCACTCATTGGCTTGAGTGTGGGGTCGCTGGCTTGAAGCCCAAGGTCGCTGGCTTAAGCAAGGGGTCATTCACTCTGCTGCAGCTCCCCGTGTCAAGGCATATGAAAAAGCAATCAGTGAAAAACTAAGGAGACTAAGGAGTCACAATGAAGAATTGATGCTTCTCATCTCTCTACCTTCCTGTCTGTCAGTCCCTATCTGTCCTTCTGTCTCTGGCACACACACATACAAAAAGTTTCCTACTCTCATTGCATCTTATTACATTTTTATTTAAACTATGATGAAAGAAACATTCTTGTGGCTAAAGTTTCAAATCATTTGAAGCAATATTGAAGAAACAAGTATTGCATTTATACAATACAGAGTCATACAGTGGAGGTTTCAACACTGCAAAAGAAACATCTAGAGCAGGTGGTAGTCAGCCTGGTCCCTACCACCCACTAGTGGGCATTCCAGTTTTCATGATGGGTGGTAGTGGATCAACCAAAGTATAAATAAAAAGATAGATTTAACTATAGTAAGTAGTTTTATAAAGACTTATTCTGCCAAACTTAGCGAAAATTTGACATAAAGTACTTGGTAAGTAATTATTATTATATGCTTTAACTTGCTGTAACTCTGCTTTATAAATTTTATAAAGTAAAGTTACTTCCCTACTTTATAAATCCCCATTACTGTGGAACCGGTGAGAGGTTAGAAAATTTTACTACTAACAGAGATACAAAAGTGGGCAGTAGGTATAAAAAGGTTGACTACCCCTGATCTAGAGCAAAGGCAGAAAGCTGGGAACAATCTCTTGTTCTAAGAACAAAAGGAAGACCCATGTGGCTGGAGCAGAGTAATGTGGGGTAGGAGATTATGCGATGAAGTCTGAAGAATGGTCAAGGGCCAAATGATGAGGAAAATACCTCATCTTTATTTTTGGTAGGGGAAGTTTTTCCAAGGGCAAGGAAAAAACTTGGATTTGAACATGGTAAATGACATTATCTATCAATAATTCAAAAGACCAGTCTGACCTCTACACAGAGTATGAGCAATTGAAACAAACAATAACAGAAGTTAATTAGCAGTCTGTTCTTTGTCTCAATGGAAAGAGAGCAATGGTTTGGGTCAATGCCACAGTTTCTTTAATAAAGTGGAATGGATGCCCTTCTAATATTAAATCAGAGCCCTCCTTAGGTGCCTAGGAAAAATGATGCTAAGACAAAGAGAAAACCCCTTAATGGAGTAAGAATAAGTGAAAAACCTGGCTACATATAATGGGTTTGTGAAGAAGTGATACACATGTAAAATAGAGAAATGAGACATAAGTTTTATTTCTCCTGTACATTCTTAAGGAAGGAGAAAGTAGAATATTTACTTATACATCAGAGATACTATTCACTCTGGACACAAGATTTTGGTGGCTCCTCATTGACAAATTTCTCAGGAGAAATTAGAGTGATTATACAACTCCTTGGCAAAGTTTTCTTCAAATTGAAGATGACCTATTGGTGGATCATGGTCAGCTTTATAAAAATAAACTAAAAATATAATCCTATTAACAAATGTTGCCCCAATAAATTTAAATACATAAGGAATAAAACAGTAACACGCTATTAAATAAATTCAAAACAGAAAAAAATATAACCTTGGAAAATCTTGTGTTTTGAATAATGCTGTTATAAGTTTTGAACAATGATGTGGTAAAATCTAACTAAATATGGTTAACTATTTTCTTTTTCTTCTACAAAATTTAAAGTTATTGTGCTATTCAACCCCAACATTTGCTATACGCATCAACAGAAGCACTCTAATAAGTAATACCTCGAAGCAGTTGGACAAAGATGGGCCATAATTAAATGTTCATCATTCACTTGCTTCCTTTACAAACTTCCTGAGGAGACTGTCTCCAGCATGATTTTAGTCATTGCTGACAGCTGAATAAATTTACTTCTGGTACTCATTTTGTCATCCTTTCTAAACTTCTCAGTATTTCTCTCTCTTGCCCTCAAGATAATAATGAGCCAAAAAGTTACTTAATTGTGTCTGATAGGTATAAGAGCAATACAGAGCAGGAACTGCATATTCAGAAAGAAGAAACCCATAAATTGTCAAGTAAAATTAAACATAATAATTAACCTGTAAATTTTATGTTAATTCCAAACCTTATTTAAAATATTCTCTAAAACATCTATCTACTCCTTCTTCTAAAAACTGTATTTTCACTCAAACATTAGCATTCAGGATATATATTTTTAAATCTGTATCTGCTTTAATTCAATATATTTGATTACTTTAAAAACAACTGATGGTGCCCTGGCCGGTTGGCTCAGCGGTAGAGTGTCGGCCTGGCATGCGGGAGACCTGGGTTCGATTCCCGGCCAGGGCACATAGGAGAAGCGCCCATTTGCTTCTCCCCCCCCCACCCCCTCCTTCCTCTCTGTCTCTCTCTTCCCCTCCCGCAGCCAAGGCTCCATTGGAGCAAAGATGGCCCAGGCGCTGGGGATGGCTCCTTGGCCTCTGCCCCAGGCGCTAGAGTGGCTCTGGTCGCGGCAGAGCGAGGCCCCCGAGGGGCAGAGCTTCGCCCCCTGGTGGGCAGAGCATCGCCCCTGGTGGGCATGCCGGGTGGATCCCGGTTGGGCGCATGCGGGAGTCTGACTGTCTCTCCCCGTTTCCAGCTTCGGAAAAATACAAAAAAAAAAAAAAAAAAAATTAAAAACTGATGGTAACTAATCAATACCAAACAATTAATATAGTTTTATTTACTATATTAAAAAGCACAATCACATATTTTAGGTAAATAATTACTTAGTTTGCAAAAGCAACCTTCAAAATAATATGTTCCTATTGAAAATTGTATATAAAAATTGCACAAAAATTATTCTAAAATACACTATTTTTTATTCTTATTTTATTCTTATTTATATATGTTCAATATACAAAATTTTTATGCCTCATCTTTGGTCTTCTAGTTACAGACACCATTTTCCATGAGACATGAGACAATAGGGCTTAACTTATCAGTTGAAGAAAAACAGAGCAACATATGGTTCAACATGTTCATGCTGGGAAAAGACAGCTTCACTCTAGGAGGAAAAGAATAGATGGAGATTTTAAACTATAGTTAGAGTTTTCAAGGGTGAAAAGAAGAAACACAGTGAATGCATATATAGAAAAACAATAAATTAAATTTGTGCAGATGAAATCCACCCTTTCAATTGTTTGTTACTATATATTTTTTTATTGTTTCAACTAATGTACAGGAGTGAGTTGGCACTTTAGAAGTATATCCATTTCTTGCACACACTGCCATTACATCTGAAATATATGAGAGTGATTTAGTAATTAAATTGAGATTTTGTAGTTGATATTCCTCTTGGGAAATAATATAGACATTGGGAAATAACTTGAACTTTTTATATTTAAAAAGACATCACATTAGCTATTTTATAGTTAAAATAAATGATAATGCATACTATGAAATATTGTATAATATAGTTGCATAAAGTTGTAACAATAGCATGGTGAGGTGGTGATGTAGTGGATAGAGCATTGACCAGGGACAATGAAGACCCAGGTTCAAAACCCCAAGATCGCTGATGTGAGCACATGAAATCAGGCTCACCAGCTTGAGCACAGGGTTGCCAGCTTGAACATGGGATCACAGACATAACCCATGGTCTTTGGCTTGACCCCAGAGGTCGCTGGCTTAAAGCCCAATGTCACTGTCTTGAGCCCAAGGTCACTGGCTTAAGCAAGAGGTCACTGGCTCAGCAAGAGTTCCCCATCAAGGCACATATGAGAAAATGATCAATGAACAACTAAAGTGATGTAACTAGGAGTTGATGTTTCTCATTTCTCTCCCTTCTTGTCAGTCTGTCTCTGCCCCTCTCTGTCCTCTTCTCTCTCTCCCCTTCTCTCTCTCTCTCCTTCAAAAAAATATCCCATTTATTTATTTTTTTTTTACAGAGACAGAGAGAGAGTCAAAGAGAGGGATAAATAGGTACAGACAGACAGGAACGGAGAGAGATGAGAAGCATCAATCATCAGTTTTTCGTTGTGACACCCTAGTTGTTCATTGACTGCTGTCTCATATGTGCCTTGACTGTGGGGCTACAGCAGACCGAGTAACCCCTTGGTCAAGCCAGCGACCTTGGGTCCAAGCTGATGAGCTTTGCTCAAACCAGCTGAGCCCACACTCAAGCTGGCGACCTCAGAGTCTCAAACCTGGGTCCTCCGCATCCTAGTCTGATGCTCTATCCACTGTGCCACCGCCTGGTCAGGCTCATTTAAAATTGCATTAAAATAATATAGACATACATAAACCAAAACTATGTAAAATGCAGCATATATATATCTATATCTTTGTAAAGTGTACTTTTCTAACAGTTATTTTAGAAATTATTCTTGTTATTTTTATTTTGTAGAATGTGATGATAATTTATGATGATCAAAGTCTTTTGGTGAACAAAATGTTCTAATTGTACTACTTTTTTTAAAATCTGGATTACATGTGACTGTACTACATAGTATAATAGGCAGTAAGACAGCAGTATGATGATAATGGTATATAGAATTATATACTAGGTTATTGAAATTGATTATCTTTCATATAATTAGTAGCAATTTATTTCTAAACAAATAATCATTAATATCTTGTCACAAAAAAGTCTAATAACTCTTTTAGCATATAACCTATGCTTAAGAAAGAAATTCAGTATGCATTGTTTTCTAATCTTTTCTTTTCTTGACATTGTAAAATAAAGTGAGCATAATTAATTAATTGGCCCCAGAAAACAATTTGTAAGTAAAAGTTTATATCTGGATAATTAATTTGACAGTGAAGCCCATTTTCCTTAGAGTAAGAATAATTTCCTCTTCTACATTCACAAATAATTTGACAAAGACTGGCAGACAAACAATAGGATAGACTAGAAAATTAGCCCATATTTTCCTACCTAATATGCAAACACTTGAAAAACCTATTTAAAATCTCCACCTAAAGGTAGAAACAATGTCAATTGAAATGAATAGGAACACTGAGATCTTTACTTAAAAAAGATTAAGAAGCTGTCAAAGGTAATTCTGATAGCTCACATTGCTAAAGTGTTGCTTAGAATGCAATATATTTCCACACAGTGGAAAAAGAGAGGCATAAAGGCTGTGTTAAAGAATCTTTGTCCCTGGCTGGTTGGCTCAGTGGATAGAGTATCGTCCTGGCATATGGATGTCCCAGGTTTCATTCCGGTCAGGGCACACATAAGAAGTGACCATCTGATTTTCTCCCCCTCTCTCTACCCTTCTCTCCCACTTACCTTCCCAAGCCACTGGTGCCATTGGTTGTAATGCTGCCCTTGAGTACAGCTCTGTTGTTCCAAGTGCATCAGCCCCAGACAGGCATTGCCAGGTGGATCCTGGTCCAAGTGCATGTGGAAGTCTGTCTGTCTCACTATCTCCCCTCTTCCTACTTAAAAAAAAATTTTTAGAGCAGCTCTGGCCAATTGTTCAGTTGGTTAAATTATCATTGGGAACCACTAAGTTCTGAATTTGATTTCGGGTCTGGACACATACATGAACTGACCAATGAATACATAAATATGTTGAATAACAAATGAATGATTATTTTTCTTCTCCCACCTCCACCCCTCCTTCTTCTCTCTGTCTTTTTAAAAATCAATTGATCAAGGGAAAAAAAAAAAAGAAGAATCATGGAGCAAATATAAAGGATAAATGGACAAGTTCTAAGGAAACCTTGTCATTCTTGAAGAGCAGCAGACAGACAGAACAGCCCAGAAGCCTAGTCAAGAACAAATTGCTCCACAGAGCTGAGGCCTAAAGGAGAGCTGGCAGGAGAAAGCAGCAGGTAGTGTAGATAAGCAAATTAAAACTGCCTGGTTTAGGATAGTTACCAAGGATGTATTCATCACTCCCACAGAAATTAACATACCAGAATTAATAGAGATAATCTAGTTTTAGAATACTTCATTTAAAACTAGCCTGGGAGTGAATTCACCTTAACACTACATTCAGTTCTCCACCTTTACTTATGAAGTATTAATATCATCACTGACATAATGGAAGAAACTATAACAAAAGGAGGTTCTGAGCTCAATTAATTTTAAAAAATGAATCTCTGTTGTTTATCTTATAGAATATCATGAGTATAATGCTGGTTTATTCCCAAATGGAAACTTTGACGTCTGCCTCAGGTCTCAATTTTTTTCCTAATCAAATATCTTGATCTACATCTAGATGTATAGAGTTAAGTTTTTATAAAGAAGCTGCCCTCTCTCCTATCATGCCCTCAAAGGATCCAGTGCCTTTAGATGATTACCACATGGTTACCAATTGTTACAACTTTTTGAGGTATTTCTCTTTTCTTTAAAATAACAGCTAACACTTGCAGTTTGTTAGGTGCTGCTTTAAAATGCATTTTAACTTATGTAATATCCACAATGACCTTAATGCCTCTCCACCCCTCCCCCTACCCCCTTCCTCTCCCAGAACCATCGGTAGCAGAGCAACCTAACAGCACTGTGATTAGCCTACCATGAAAGCTGGAACGCCCACTAGTGGGCAGGAGGGACCAGGTTGACCAGCACTGCAAAAGTGGGTGGTTTTTATAAAAAGGTTCGCTATCACAGGTTTAAGACATACTTGCCCTGCATATGTTAATGTATCTTAAATTGATTACAGAGTGATAATTGATTTTATAATCATCTCCTAAATTTAAATTTATACCCAAGTTAAGCTTCAAAAATCTATTTACAATTAATCCTGGGACTCAAAGTCTTGCCCAATATCACCTCCTCAATGTGGCCACCAATACTTGCCACCTATGGTAAGCCATATTCCCTTTTACTCATTGTATTTGTTTCCTAAGGCTACTGTAACGATTACTAAAAATATGGTGGCTTAAAAACAGTAGAAATTTAAATTCTTACAAACTGGGATATAGAAGTCTGAACAAAATGTGGCAGATGTATGTTCCCAATGGAGGCTATATGAGAGAACCCTTTCAATCTTTGTTTATGGAAGTATCAGAAACTTATTGATTTGTGGCTGTATAGTACCAATCTCTGCCTCCTCCTTTTTTTTTTTTTTTTTTAACAGAGAGTTAGAGAGAGGGACTGCCAGGGACAGAAAGACAGGAAGGGAGAGAGATAAGAAGCATCAATTCTTTGTTG
This sequence comes from Saccopteryx bilineata, assembly GCF_036850765.1. Classification (NCBI taxonomy): domain Eukaryota; kingdom Metazoa; phylum Chordata; class Mammalia; order Chiroptera; family Emballonuridae; genus Saccopteryx; species Saccopteryx bilineata. The sequence continues at coordinate 95,323,499 of NC_089495.1, read as the reverse complement.
TAGCACCTTAGTTGTTCAATAATTGCTTTCTCTTATGTGCCTTGACTAGAGGGCTACAGCAGTGCAAGTGACTCCTTGCTCAATCCAGCTACCTTGGGTTCAATCCAGCGACCATGGACTTCAAACCAGCGACCATGGGGTCATGTCTGTGATCCCATGCTAAAGCCAGTGATGTGCACTCAAGCTGATGCGCCCACGCTCAAGCCAGTGACCTCAGGGTTTTGAACCTGGGTGTTCTGTGACCCAGTCCAACTCTCTATCCATTGCACCACCACCTGGTCAGGCTCTACCTCTTTCTTCATATGGGTTTATCTTCTTTGTGTCTCAAATCCTTTTTACTTGTCTTATATAAAAACAACATTTTTTTAGTTTCTTTAAACATTTTATTAATGCAAAATATCCAAGAGAAAATTGCATCTCTCATAGTATGTAAATACATTAATTTTCACAAACTAAAAGTATCCATGTCATCAGCATGCATATGAAATGAGAAATTTACCAGTGTTCTCAAAGCCATTCACATGTCCCTTTCAAGGCATTAATTCCTCAAGAAATTAACTAACTGTCAGGACCTTTAATACCTTTTAATAGTTTCAATTGATTTTTTTATGTAATGCAATCATGCAGCATATAATTGTTTGTATCTGCAGTCATTACTTTAATGCTCTGTTTGTGAGATTTCGATATATCATTGCATACAGAGCTAGATTTTTCAATCTCAGTATTGTATAGTGTTTCTGTGTATGAACAAACCTAAAATCATTTTTATCTATTAATTTTTTATATTAGTGGAGTTTCCAATTTCAGTTATTACAAAGTGTGCCACTAAGATCCTTCAAGTACCTGTTTTTGATAAACACATTAACAAATTTCTCAGGGGTTTATACCTAAAAAAAAAAAAAAAGCTAGTCATTTTATGAATAAATACAGTTTAAGTAACATGTCAGATAGTTTTCCTAAAGTAGTTATCCAGATTTATATACTATTGACCACTGAGTCAATAGTATAAATTTTTGAGTTTAAATTTTTAAAAATAATTTTGAGTTTTTGGATTATTACAGTTAAATTTTTTTCTCCACTTTAGCTCAACTAACTTTGCTTTCCATGAAATAAAATATTCTGTTCCACAACTCTCCTCTTTTTTTTTGGCAATGGGTAGAAAAATCAACCAATTTTGGTTTGTGTTCAGAGGACCTACCTAGAGGTCTAGTTTAACTAGATCAATCAATAACAGAAAACAGGAATTCAAAAAAAAAAAAATGAGAGAGACTTTAAAATCAGTCATCCACAGAAAATGCATTGCCCATTGGTTTAATATCAATTATATGTTCTCAGTCAAGATGATTTTAGAGAGACCCACAAAAGTGCTCTAAGAAAAGGTACTACTTTTGAATACACACCAAGCCAGAGAGTCAGAAGCAGGTCACGAAGTGAAAGTCAAATAGAACATTCCAACCTATTAGCATTACCTCCTTTTACTGTTCTGCTCTAAGAGGAATAAAAGCCCAGGAAGCTTTCAGGGTAAAGCAAAATAAATAAAAAATAAATAAATAGCAAAAAAAAAAAAATTTGTTGTTGCTTTCCCAAACAAACAGGTAGTAAATTAGATGAGAGAAAATTTTAGGATCATATTATAATTTTGCTTATTGTACTGAAATATTTTTATTACTAGAAAGATCTTTTTTTCTTCCTTGATGTGGTTAGCAGAATAATGGTCCTTCTTAAGTTATCTATGCCTTTATTTCAAGATCAGTAAAAATGTTAACTTTCTTGGCCAAAAAAATTTGGCAGATCTGTTTAAATTCATCATCTACGTATATGAAAGGTACCTAGAATTATCTGGCTGAAGACAATGAGTTCTACAGGGGTCCTTATACTATAGACAAGAGAGTTAGAGAATATGTGAGGAAGGAAGCAATGGCCAGAATGATGTGACCATGAGCCAAGGAATCCAAGCAACATCTAGAAACTAAAAAATGCAAAGAATGGGTTTGCATCCTTTAGTGGAAATGCAATCCTGTTAAATCTTGATATTCAGGCTTGTGAGACCCACTTCAGATATCTGAATTCCAGAACTATAAGATAATAAACTTGTGTGTTTTAAGCTACTAAGCCTGTAGTAATTTGCTACTGCAGAATTAACAAACAAATATAGTTAAATCCTCTGAGAGCAACCAGGAGTAATTACATACACCTAACAAGGCGTAATGGGTTAAAAAAGGAATTTTCTGCTTGTACTTCATCCCACTGAACACTGACAATGCATATACTTAAGTGTTGTGTCAGAATGTTTGTCTGTAACATCATAATAAATTCAGGCTATTTTACCAGAGCCTAGCGAGGATTAAAAAAGATATCTTACATAATATATTTTGCATGTGCTAAACTTAATATAAATTAAATTTTTATTGAGTTAAATATCAATCTAGTGTGATTTACTGTCTAGTTGATAGACATTGTATTCAGCACTCATCATTTTAACAAGACAAAATGCCTTTCATTAAGGGTTCACTGTTTTATAGAGAAATCATTTTATAATTCATAATAATAAAAAATTTTATAAGCACTTAAATTTGAGATTTCGGAAAAGGGAAACTCATAATAGCAAATGAGGTATTCTAGAATTACTTCATCTGAGGAAGTATCCTTAGCATCTGTCATGTAAGATGGATGACTCTCACTTTAGTAAAAAATTAATATATATGTATATTTTTTTCTGAAGATGGAAACAGGGAGGCAGTCAGACAGACTCCCGCATGCACCCCAAATCCACCCAGCACACCCACCAGGGGGCGTGGCTCTATTGCGACCAGAGCCACTCTAGCACCTGGGGCAGAGGCCAAGGAGCCAACCCCAGCGCCCGAGCCATCTTTTGCTCCAATAGAGCCTTGGCTGTGGGAGGGTAAGAGAGAGACAGAGAGGAAGGAGAGGGGGAGGGGTGGAGAAACAGATGGGCGCTTCTCCTGTGTGCCCTAGCCGGTAATAGAACCCGGGACTTTCACACGCCAGGCCGCCGCTCTATCACTGAGCCAACCGGCCAGGGCCAAAAATTAATATTTTGGGGTATTTTTTTTAGTTACTGCAGAACTAAAAATACCATGTAGAAAGAATATATTTATTAAGATATAATCAATTTGTTACATATATGCTAATTTTAAAATAACCTTTCAATGAAATAGATAAAAAAATCTGAAGACCTATAAATGATACAAATAACTTTAATACAGAGAAAAGAAAAGTTTTTCTTATAACATTCAAAATTGCTGGTTGGTCATTTTTTACTATATCAAAGCACTATGATAGTTGCATTGTTATGAGTATTTCAATTTCTAACTAAATTTTGCCATTGAATATATCAAGTGACCAACTTGTAAGTTAAAAAAACAAACTTCTGAACTTTTCTAAAAAGTATGTGCAGACAGGAATTTCTTAAAATAAGCACTATCATCTCAGTTTAATTATTCAAGCCTTTCAATTAGTCTTTAGAGTATAATTAAATCAGATAGTCTCTGAACGAAATTCTTGCTTGAGCTGCTTGGAAAATATGCTGAACATCAACAATTTTTTTTAACTTTTAGCTGACCAGTAAGTCCTAGCCTTTACTAAAATGTCTTATTCATGAGGATCTGTGGAATTGCTCATATTCTTGAACAATCTTCCCAGATCTATTTTCATTTGTAATTAATTAATTAATAATTAATTAATTAATGACTCTACTCATTATTTAAAGTTATTTAATTTTATAAAATTAAATTAAAATTTCAAAGAATTTTGAAATAGTCAATAATTTGTAACAATGAGTATTTGGCAAGCAACCAAATCCATATTCTCAGAAGAAACTCACAACACAAACACACAGAAACACATACTATATGCATATACCTAATTATTTTATTTTTATTTTTTAATTTGTTTTCCTCTTTTGAATTTATTGGGGTGACACTGGTTAACAAAATGTTACAGGTTTCAGTGCATAATTCTACAACACATCACCTTTACACTGTATTGTGTGTTCATCACCCAAGTCAAGTCTTAATCTATCACCATTTCCTTTCACTGTATTTTCCCTCTACTTCCTACTGTCCAGGCATCACCAGAGTATTGTTCCTGTTTATAAGTTCTCTCTATCTTTCTTTTTCCCCTCAATCTTTTGTCCTCCCACCAAGCCCATTATTTTATTTTAAACACGCATACAAAAATCTCATTTTCCCTAGGCTTATATAGCTTTGTTTCTTACTGTCTCTTCATATACCTTTGTTAAAATTAATGGCTGTACTCCAATTTATTTCAGAATTTTAATTCAAATGTTTTTATTGTTGTGTCATTTTTTCAATATTTTATGACATTTTTTACTTTAATTACTTAATGAATCATACTGACCTTAAGACATTTACCTACATTTGTCATTTTTTTATTTATCAAATAACACTGTTATATTTTCTCCAAATGTTTATACAAATGTACAATAACTTGTATGAAAACTATTATTTCTGGAATCAGATCAGTTATTCTTTTATGTAAGAAAAAAAGTCAACAGCAAATTATGATTTTATATAACATATTTCCCCATGTATAAGATGCACCCTTTTTTGAAAAATTTGGGGTCTAAAACCTGGATGCATCTTATACAGTGGTTGTAGATTTTTTTACTTGCATTTTCCGATTTTTTCACCCTTGTTTTTGTGCTCATTATTGTAGATTTTTTTACTTGCATTTCCCACTTTTTCCAGCTTGTTGTCTTCGCACTCATAGTTTCACACTTGTTACTGGCATATTACAGTAGGTTATGTCTTGCCACATTCTGCCCAGAAATGGCTCAGAAAGGATTTCTGTATAGTGCTGTACAGTGGTTAAAAGTGAACCAATTTGCAAAAATGAATGTAAGTTTGGTCCTCCTTCAGCTGAGAAGTCAATTCAAGACTGGCTACAGGAAGAAGAAACCTACTGAAAATGCCATGGTAGAAGAAGACTAGGAGAGGCAAGTCAGCAAAATAGTCTGGTTTGTAGAGGGAATTGAAGATATGGATTGAAGAGCAAATGGTAATTGGAATTCCTGTGTCCACAAAGAGGGTTCAGCATGAGGCAAGAGAAATTGCTGATGAAAAATAATTTACTGATTTCAAAGGCAGACACAATTGTGCTTCAGGTTCATGAATGAAATAGATTAAGCATGTGTGCATGCACTAGACTTGCCCAAAAGATTCCTGAAAGCTATAAGCAGAAGGTTCTTGAATTGCATTGTTTTGTCATTCAGTGTCAGAAAATACATCAGTTTGAGTCGGGACAGATTGCAGATATGGACAAAGTCCCCCTTCAATTTGATGTCCCAAGTAAAAGAACTGTTGATAAGTAGAAGGTGAAAACTATAACTGTGAAGACAAGTGGATGTGAAAGAGACATTATACAGTTGTTTTAGTTTGTTGTGCTGATAGAACCAAGCAGCCTCCTATGCTTATTTTTGAATGCAAAACAATGCCAAAAGAAGACAGTCTTCAAAGAGTGATTGCCCATGTTCATGACAAGGGTTGGATGGATCAGGATGAGATGAAGATCTGGTTTGCAATAAATAGTTTGGAGAAGGAGACCAGGGGGACTATTATGCAAACCTGCCCTATTGATGCTTGATCAGTTCAGGGCACACATAACAAAAAACACAAAGAAGATGCTGCAGAGCAAAAAGAGTTTCCCGTCATATCTGGAGACTTGACATCCCAGCTCCAACAACTTGATGTCAGCATTAACAAATCCTTTAAAACTGCCATAAGATACAAATGGAACCAATGGATGAAGTTTTCTGAGGACAATTTGACACCAGCAGAAAGAGTGAAGAAACCAACTATAGGAGAAGTTTGTACCTGGGTGAAAAGATCCTGGGAAAATACCAAGATTGTGATCGTTGCCAAGTCATTTAAAAAGAGTGGCATTTCAAATGCCATAGATGGAACTGAGGATGAGGCAATATATGAAGACAGTGATTGGTCATTAGAAACAGAAGAGGACAAACTAATGGATAGGAGTTTTGACAGTGATGAGGAGTTATATAAATTTTATGATAAATAAAACTTGAGTTCAATAATTTTATGTAATAATCTTTTTATAAATTTTGGGCCCCAAAATTTAGGTGCATCTTATACATGGGGGTGTCATATACATGGGGAAATATGGATAAATTGAAGTTTGAGCAATGTAAAAATTATGTATGATCTTATATATAAAAAACATTAGTATAAAACTTTATTAGTGTAAAAATAGCATATTCCTTTAAGCAATTCTAATTAAAATCTCAGAATAGTTGTTAATGAATATAATTGGATACAATTACTTTAATGCAATTATTTTAATATTGTTACATAAGAATAAATGCACTTAGCACAACCAAATAAAAATGGTTACAGGCATTTTTCTTCCCAGGTATGAGAACATATATTAAACTTATCAATTGTATTGTCCAAATGAGTTATAAAAAAGAGAGAGGGAATTAAATACATTAAGAAATCTAAGAAAACTCAATATATACAGTATTTTTTTTTCTTTCTTTTTTTCTTTTTTTCTTTTTTTGAGACAGAGAGAAAGAGAGAAAGATACAGATACAGGAAGGGAAAGAGATGAGAAGCACCAACTCACAGTGGCGTCACTTTTTAGTTGTTCACTGATTGCTTCTTATACACACCTTGACTGGGGTGGGAGTAAGGAAGGGTCGCTCAAGATGAGCCAGTGACCCTTTGCTCAAGCCAGTGACCATGGGCTCAAACCAGTGATCTTGGATTTGAAGCCAAAACTAATAGTGATATTATTTATTAATGCAATTTCTCATGTGGAAATCTGTGGCTTTATTGTCTATGAATACCTAAGCTGAATATTTATTTCAGTTTGTGAAACTACAGTAGACCTGGGACTCCCTTTAGTAGCTAAGAACATGCAAGATCAGGTTATTAGAACAAATATTCTTTTGATTTTTAATAATTCCCTTTGTTCTTTAATGACAAGTTTACTTCTGGCTGCAGCACACTGGTCAAATTTTTCTTTGGCTTAGAAATAGAATTAATTGTGGGACTGGGATGGGGAGTATAATTATAAATATGCAGGATCACTAATACAATATAGAATTGAAACTGGTAAAAATGAATTCTTCATTTTCAGTTTCAAAGACAGGTAAAAATCATTCCTTGTATTTTTTTTTTAATTTTTTACAGAGACAGAGAGTGAGTCAGAGAGAAGGATAGACAGGGACAGACAGACAGGAATGGAGAGAGATGAGAAGCATCAATCATTAGTTTTTCATTGTGTATTGCAGCACCTTAGTTGTTCATTGATTGCTTTCTCATATGTGCCTTGACCGTGGGTCTTCAGCAGACTGAGTAACCCCTTGCTCGAGCCAGTGACCTTGGGTTCAAGCTGGTGGGCTTTTGCTCAACCCAGATGAGCCCGCGCAAGCTGGCGACCTCAGGGTCTTGAACCTGGGTCCTCTGCATCCCAGTCCGACGCTCTATCCACTGCACCACCGCCTGGTCAGGCATTCCTTGTATTTTTAATGAGACATATGCTGCATCTTTTCTTTTAAACAAGAAATTGGGTAATGATACTTCTTTATCAATGCAATTTATAACCACTAAAACATGATAAAATGTCAATTAACAACTTCTAATAAACAACTTTTAGATATAAAGTTTTTAATTCAACCTATTTTTAAAATATTTATTCAAATAAATTTTTCTTATGTTCCCTGAGAATTAATTGCTTCAGGATCATATTTACATTAAATCCAGAGAGCTATGTCCTCAGAAACAGTTTATAGTATCACCAATCTCTTGCTGGAGTCCCAGTAATCTATTCTTTGTTTGGCTTTCTGAGTCCTAGAAGTAACACTATCCAATGTACATTCATAATAAATTATTTTGAAACATTATTTGTAAATTTTCATACTATTTTAGTTCTACCATTACTTTATAACATTGTAATATGTGCTTTAAATAATGGAGTATATTAATAAATTTTTATGATATAAATCAGTGGTCCTCAACCCCCAGGTTGCGGGGTCCATGGACATTTGCTACCAGTCCGCAGAGAAAGAATAAATAACTTATATTTATATTATTTCCATTTAATTTATATTTAAGTCTGAACGATGTTTTATTTTTAAATAATGATCAGATTCCCTCTGTTATATCCGTCTAAGACTCACTCTTGACGATCGTTTCATAAATTTGACAATTATATTTAAAAATACCACAATTTTTAAGCCAGTCGCATAATTTTATTTTGTGCCTTTATCTGTCCCACCCTAAAGGCCGATCTGTGAAAATATTTTCTGACATTAAACCAGTCCGTGGCCCAAGAAAGGTTGGGGACCACTGATATAGATAACTGACTTCATTAGTAAATTAAATAATAGACTAAGGTTACTATGTTTCCAGAGAATGATACAAGTTCAGAAGCCTGAATGCCAGACCAAGATTTAAGGGTATGAGAAGGTTTCAGATTTCAAAGCAGGACACTGGGAATTGATCTCTGGAGATTAGATAACTGTAAATGCAGAGACGACATTCCATTCTATATATACAAGCACAGCTCAATACCTAGAGATTAAGATCAGGAAGATAATATAGTTATACATAGATTTCTACTGTATAAACACTGCCTCTGTAACCACTGTCTTATTCTAGCACTGGTCTGTTTCAGTCCTGCACTTGCCTTTCTCTTGTCTCCAGTTCACTTTCTCCTCTAAATTACTGTGCATATTTGAAAAAGGTTATGTATATATTTTTTATTTTTATTTTTATAACTTTTTTACTTTATAAAATTAAATTATTTGGAGCATAAAATTATGTCAGTTTATGTCTTTGTGACCAAACTCATAGACCCTGATGCACGCCTTCTGTACAAATATTTTGTTATGAAGTATACAAAAGTTGATTAACTTTATCTCATTATGTAGTAAAAACCCATGCAATATCAAAATGTTTTATACAAGCATTGAATCATTAGACAGCACTGGAAATTGTATTTTATTATTATTAATATTATTTTAAGATTGGAAATTTTAATGTCACCCATATTGCTGATATTACATACTCTCATATTAGCTTGATTCTCATATGTGTAGAATGAGAAACACACCAATATTAAAATACTTAATAAAAAGATCATTAGTGTGAAAGATATAGTCATAAGCAAATAGCTCTCAATTTTCTAATACCAGTAATTGAGGGGATTAAATAAGGCAAAGGTTACTGAAGAAATAAAAAGTCCTAAGAGACAGATGATAATAAATTTTGAAATACTGTCATTGAAATTTTTCCAATATATTAATAGAGTAGTATATGTAGACCATTTGCATAATAAGAGAGACTTAAAATGCTTTTATTGTTTTGAAAAATGATCTAATTCTTGGTGACCATTGTAAAGGTAATTATAATATAATAAAAAAGGATATTAAAGACTCACACTGTAAATTCACAAATTAATAAAAGGTAATAGTAAATAGAAAGGGAAGGAGAAATAATAGATGCTAACAAGAGTGAAGACAATATTAAAAAACTTTATTATAACTGCAGAGACAAAAGTGCTTTGTTTGAAAATGATGAGCCATTAGAGGGATTGAAATGGCCGATGGGGCAACATCCAAGAGAATGCAAGGAGTGATTGAGAAGGCAAACATTACAGTTATATATATATATATATTTTTTCTTTTTCAAGTGAGAAAAGAGGAGATAGATAGACAGACTCCCGCAAACACCCTGAATGGGATCTACCTGGCAATCCTTGTCTAGGACCAGTGCTCTGCCCATCCTGGGTTGTGCTTGCAAGCTAGCTATTTTTTAGTGCATGAGGCAGAGGCTCCACTGAGCCATCCTCAGCACACGAGCCAAAACATTCAAACCAATCAAGACATGGCTGCATGATGGAGAGAGAGTGACAAATACAGGGACAGAAAGAGAAAAGAAAGAAAGGGTAGGTAGAGAGGTGGAGAAGGAGAAGCAGATGGTTGCTTCTCCTGTGTGTCCTGAGTGAGAATCGAACTTGGGACATCAACATGCCAGGAGGATGCTCTACCACTGAGCCAACCAGCCAGGACTAGATAGATAAAATTAAAAAAAAAAAGATTTTTTTTTTTTATATTTTAAACTGGGCAGAAGAAATCATGATAGAGATCTATATAGTGAGAGGGATGTCAAGAAGTCTTAGGTTACCAAACAAAATAAGATTGAGTTCTTTAAACAGGCTTCAAACTAGGAAATAGAATGAGAAAAAGTGGAAAATTATTTGTGGCATTCAATTTTAGAATGTACTTCGTAGAGTTGAGATAGTTAAATGTCTGTAAAATACTTAGCATAAATTTGCAGGAAGTAGATGCTCCAAAAACATTTGTTAAGCATTTGATCTTCTTTTGCAAATTCTATCAAATTACTTTTTTCCTTTATTGGTTTATGACCCTTATGTGATTCATTAGTTCTCAGCTGAACTATAGCTATTCTCACAGGTTTACCTCTTTCTTCCCTGAAAATTTTACATTTCTGTAGCTATTTTAACATTATTTAGTATTATGACACTCTTCTGCTACAGATATTTTACTTGTTTTATTGATCAAAGAATACTCAAATTCCATAGCTTAAATGCTCTTACATTCATGCCATTAGGGTCAAAGGCATTTAAAAAGCAAATCTAGTCTGTAAAAAATAAGTGCCTCAACTAATTCAATAGTTGGTTTATTTATCCTCACATATATTTTTTTTCTATGTTAGTATAATTATTTAACATGCAATTTACATTTTTAACATTTTTGAGTGTACAACACAGTATCCTTAACTATACGTACAATGTTTTACAAAAGATCCTCAGAATTATTCATCTTGTATAACTGAAACTTTATACCTGTAGCAACTCTCCATTTCCCTCTCCCTCCAGTAACCACTATTCTGACTTTTGCTTTGGCTTTTTGACATAACTCACTTAAGTAGAACCATATAGATTTGACCCTCTGTGACTATTTCACTTAGCATACTGTCCTCCTGATTCATGTGTGTATATTGCAGGATTTCTTTCTTTTTAAGACTAATATTCTATTGTAGTTTTATGCTAGATTTTCTTCATCTATTCATCTATTGATGGATATTTAGGTGTTCATATCTTAGCTGTTGTGAATAATGTTGCAATAAACATGAAAGAATAGGCATCTCTTTGAGAACCTGATTTCAGTTATTTGGGATAAATACAAGAAATTAGTTATTTAGATCATATAGTAATTCTATTTTAAATTTTTAAGGCATATCTGTACTGTTTTCCATACTGACTGTACCATTTTATAGTCTAACCAAATGTGTCAACACTTGTAACATTTTATTTTTAAATGGTAGTCATTTTAACAAATGTGATATTATATCTTATTTTTTTATTTGCATGACTGATGATTCATAAAGTTGAGCATCTTTTCATACACACATTGGCCATAAATATGTCTTCTTTTGAAAATATCTATTCAATTTCCTCATCCATTTTTTTAACTAGGTGTTTTTTTTTCTGTTGAGTTTAACTAATTCCTTACATACTTGGATATTTACTTCTTATCAGATATGCAGTTTGCAAATATTTGCTTGCATTCTATAGGTTGCCTTTACACTCACATGTGTTTTGCTGTACAAACACATTTTAGTTGATGTAGCTCTGTTTGTTTTTGCCTTTGTTGACCATGCTGTTGGTGTTATAGACAAGAATTCATAGGCAAGACTAATGTATGAGGCTCTTCTTCGAAGTTTTCAAGTAGTTTTATAGCTTCAAGTCTTATGTTTAAGACTAATTCATGTTGGTTATTTCTTTGTGTGGGATGTTTTAAAATAATGGTCCAGTTTTATTCTTTTGCATGTCGTCTGCAGTTTTACTAGCACTATTTGTTGAAGAGAATATTCTTTCTCCCTGCGTATTCTTAAAAATCTTTTCAAAGTCAATTGACCATCTATGCATGGGTTTATTTCTGAGCTCTCCAATATATTTTCTGTGTCTATTTATGTCTGTATGCTAACACCATGATGATTTAACTATCTTAGCTTTGTAAAATATTATGAAATCAGAGTGTAGTATCTCCCACTTTGTTTATTTTTGTCAAGACTGCTTTGGGGGTGACGTCACGGAAATGGCACCGTGAGCAGCGCGTCCGAGAGATCTCCCCAAAATCACAACAAATTTATCAACTAGAAACAGAAAAATTTATCCTCGGAGCATTCCGGAGTTCCACACAAACTGAAAGTGAAAGGACTGTTATCACTTGAATCTGAGAGACGAGGGTGTGGAGGAAGCTACCGCAGGGACGTTCATTCAAGCCGCGGAGGGAGTGCGCCTGTGGTGAGTCAGCCCACACTCGGGAGCGGCGAGCAGCCGCTGGAGCACGCCCGGTCGGGTTGCAGAGCGAGCACCGCTAACGTTCCCAGCGGCCCGTGCACTGCGAGTGAGAGTCCCCAGCCACCAGCGCCCGGAGCACCCCGTTCGCGCATGTGCCCTGGGCATTCCACATGCCCAGAGCGCCCTACTGGCCTGCACACCCAGGGTGCCCCATTATCCTGCACCCGGTGCACCCCAGCTGCCAGCAGCGGGGCGAGCGGGAGAGGCGCCAGGGCGGTCTTCCCTACTTGGGAGATTCTCTCCGTGGGCGGGGCACCTCACCCAGCCATTCAAGCTAACAATCAAGCATTGGGGGAGGGGCGCGCAGGCAGCCTGAAATACCTTCTGGAGCACAGCTGCGGTCCCAATCACTGAAATTAGCTTAACCCATGAAATCTGCGCACCCACGGGTTCTAATTGATAAGATCTCTCTCAGTTCAGCGATCCAAGACAAGAGGTGTGATATTTTTTAGTGCCTCTCGCTAAAGGGGTGGGGGCAACTTCTGATTGATAGAGCCTCCATATTCAGGGATAAACGCTAACAAGAGGGACTTGGCAGATAATAAGATCTATACTACACTAGTCGCAAGCAGAGACTAGTGCCTCTTCTTCCCAGCCAAAACAGGCTACAAAGTGTGGAAAGCCTGGGTTGAGTGGTCCAACTGAATGCTAGGCGCTGAACAGTCACCTTGACAACAATTGACTCCCACCCCCGCCTGATTACACTGGAGGCTCTGACTGCCAGAGCCTTTCCCAAAGCCTTGCGCTGAGTGGGGATAGAGTGGGGATTTCCCAGCTCTTTGAGCCTCTTACTCCCCAGGCAGAAGCAGTTGCAGCCTTATAGCTGGATCACCAGGCTGCTAATTCAGGAAGGGGGGACTAGGAGAGAGAATCCAGGAAAGCAAACTCTCTCATCGTTGGACCCTGCAAACGCCAACAAGCCTTGACTACCAGCAAGACTAAAGCCAATTGTATGACATTGCCATAGAATCCCATCAACTGCAAATCCCTACCTAAGTGTGACACAGGGGCAGAGCCTGGGGTACAGAGTCACCGACCAGGAAGAGGGAGAGAAAAGAAAAAGGAAGAAGTTAACCTCTCAAAATCAAGAAAAATCCACAGACTTTACAACTTGTTCCACTAATTTTTTTATTGTTGTTGTTTGTTTCTTCTATCTTATTGCCTTTATTATTATTATTTCTATTTCCTCCACCTCGGTCCTTCTATTCTCTGCCCATCTTATGCTTCCCTTTTCTTGAACTACACTACCCATGAGTGTTACATTTTATTTCTCTTCTTCATCGTCACCCTCCTTTAAGGTTATACTCCAAAACACTTAACTATCACTCTTTACTCTTTTGGGTTTTTTTGTTTTGCTTTATTTTGTTTTTTTTCTCTTCCTTTTTTTTCTTCCTTCGTTTTTCTCTTTTTCTTATTTTTTCCTTTCTATTTGTTTTTTCTTTTCTCATTTTACTTTCCTCCCATTTAATCCTCAATCACGAACAAATTAGTTAATTTGGGACTCAAGGGTTTTTTTTTGGCTTTATTTTTCTATTTCGCTTTTGTTTTTGTTTTTTTCTTGTTGTTTGTTTATTTTTGTGGCATTTTGGGTACTTTTTACGTTGCTTTTTAACTCACTAGCATTCCTGCCAACCCAAGGTCTCCATTGTATTTAGTCCTCGCTCCACTTAATACAATAGATTTTTACTTATTATTTTTATTTTTTTCTTCTTTATTATTCTTTTTTTTTCCTCCTTTTTCTGGTTCCCTCTTATCCCTCTCATTATATCTCTTAGTCGACCATCACTTACAAGCAAATCATCTTATGCTTGTCTAAGATTTTCTTCCTTTTTTTTTTTTTTGCATTTAGTAGGTCCCTACTCCCTTTTTTTGCCCCTTGAACTCTTCACCCCAAATCAGGCCCTCCATTATAGGCAGTTTTTGTTCCATTTAGCATAATATAATTCACAGGTCATCACGATATTTCCCTGAGGAGGGGAGAGGAGGGAAAGAGAAGAAAGAAAAAAGGGGGAAATAATAAATTATTACTGTTTGTTTTTTTTTGTGGGGTGTTTTACCTTTTTTATTTTTTACTCTTTATTAATTCTAATTAGTGCTATCAACAAGACCACCCTCAGATGCCAATAAGAAAGAGGAAATCGAATGTTATGGATACAAAAGAAAGAGAGGTAACACAAATAGATGTGGAAAAATCTATGGAGAAAAGACTTAACATATTGGAAGCCTTGGAGCTAAATGACAGAGAATTTAAAATAGAAATCTTAAAAATACTTAGAGATATACAAGAAAACACAGAAAGGCAATTTAGGGAGATCAGAAAACAACTCAATGAACACAAAGAATATATTACCAAGGAAATTGAAACTATAAAAACAAATCAAACAGAAATGAAGAACTCAATTCACAAGCTTAAAAACGAGGTAACAAGCTTAGCTAACAGAACAGCCCAGATAGAAGATAGGATTAGTTGTGGTACTAGAGGTTCTAGCCAGAGCAATCAGACAAGACAAAGAAATAAAAGGCATCCATATCAGAAAAGAAGAAGTAAAGGTATCACTTTTTGCAGATGATATGATCCTATACATCGAAAACCCCAAAGAATCCACAAAAAGACTACTAGAAACAATAAGCCAATACAGTAAGGTCGCAGGATACAAAATTAACATACAGAAGTCAATAGCCTTTCTATATGCCAACAATGAAACAACTGAGAAGGAACTCAAAAGAATAATCCCCTTCACGATTGCAACAAAAAAAATAAAATACTTAGGAATAAACATAACAAAGAATGTAAAGGACTTATATAATTAAAACTATAAACCATTGCTAAGGGAAATCGAAAAAGATATAATGAGATGGAAGAATATACCTTGTTCTTGGCTAGGAAGAATAAATATAATCAAGATGGCTATATTACCCAAAGCAATATACAAATTTAATG
Organism: Saccopteryx bilineata; assembly: GCF_036850765.1. Lineage (NCBI taxonomy): Eukaryota > Metazoa > Chordata > Mammalia > Chiroptera > Emballonuridae > Saccopteryx > Saccopteryx bilineata. The sequence goes on along the minus strand of NC_089495.1, from coordinate 95,308,165 downwards.
CAATTCCCATCAAACTTCCAATGACTTTTTTTAAAGAAATAGAGCAAAAAATCATCAGATTTATATGGAACTATAAAAAACCCCGAATAGCCAAAGCAATCCTAAAGAAAAAGAATGAAGCTGGGGGCATAACAATACCTGACTTCAAACTCTATTATAGGGCCACGACAATCAAAACAGCATGGTATTGGCAGAAAAATAGACACTCAGACCAATGGAACAGAATAGAAAGTCCAGAAATAAAACCACATATATATAGTCAAATAATTTTTGATAAAGGGGCCAACAACACACAATGGAGAAAAGAAAGCCTCTTCAATAAATGGTGCTGGGAAAACTGGAAAGCCACATGCAAAAGAATGAAAATGGACTACAGTCTCTCTCCCTGTACAAAAATTAACTCAAAATGGATCAAAGATCTAAACATAAGACCTGAAACAATTAAGTACATAGAAGAAGACATAGGTACTCAACTCATGGACCTGGGTTTTAAAGAGCATTTTATGAATTTGACTCCACAGGCAAGAGAAGTGAAGGCAAAAATTAATGAATGGGACTACATCAGACTAAGAAGTTTTTGCTCAGCAAGAGAAACTGATAACAAAATAAACAGAAAGCCAACTAAATGGGAAATGATATTTTCAAACAACAGCTCAGATAAGGGCCTAATATCCAAAATATACAAAGAACTCATAAAACTCAACAACAAACAAACAAACAATCCAATAAAAAAATGGGAAGAGGATATGAATAGACACTTCTCCCAGGAAGAAATACAAATGGCCAACAGATATATGAAAAGATGCTCATCTTCTTTAGCTATTAGAGAAATGCAAATCAAAACGGCAATGAGATACCACCTCACACCTGTTCGATTAGCTGTTATTAGCAAGTCAGGTAATAGCAAATGTTGGAGAGGCTGTGGAGAAAAAGGAACCCTCATACACTGTTGGTGGGAATGTAAAGTAGTACAACCATTATGGAAGAAAGTATGGTGGTTCCTCAAAAAACTGAAAATAGAACTACCTTATGACCCAGCAATCCCTCTACTGGGTATATATCCCCAAAACTCAGAAACATTGATACGTAAAGACACATGCAGCCCCATGTTTATTGCAGCATTGTTCACAGTGGCCAGGACATGGAAACAACCAAAAAGCCCATCAATAGATGACTGGATAAAGAAGATGTGGCACATATACACTATGGAATACTACTCAGCCATAAGAAATGATGACATCGGAACATTTACAGCAAAATGGTGGGATCTTGATAACATGATACGAAGCGAAATAAGTAAATCAGAAAAAAACAGGAACTGTATTATTCCATAGGTAGGTGGGACATAATACTGAAACTAAGAGACATTGACAAGAGTGTGGTGGTTACGGGGGGGAGGGGGGAATGGGAGAGGGATAGGGGGTGGGGAGGGGCACAAAGAAAACAAGATAGAAGGTGACAGAGGACAATCTGACTTTGGGTGGTGGGTATGCAACATAATTGAACGACAAGATAACCTGGACTTGTTATCTTTGAATATATGTATCCTGATTTATTGATGTCAGCCCATTAAAAAAATAAAATTATAAAAAAAAAAAAAAAAAAAAAGAAGATAGGTTTAGTGAAATAGAAAACAAACAACTTGAGGCACAACAGAGAGAAGAAGAAAGAGACTCAAAAATAATAAAAAACGAGAAAGCCCTACAGGAATTGTCTGACTCCATCAGAAAGAATAACATAAGGATAATAGGTATCAGAGGGAGAAGAGAAAGAAAATGGAATGGAGAATATACTCAAACAAATAATAGACGAGAACTTCCCAAGCCTGTGGAAAGAACTAAAGCCTCAAATTCAAGAAGCAAACAGAACACCGAGTTTTTTTAACCCCAACAAACCCACTCCAAGGCACATCATAATAAAGATGACACAAACCAATGACAAAGAAAAAATTCTCAAGGCAGCCAGGGAAAAGAAGAGTACAACATATAAAGGAAGGCCTATTAGATTATCATCAGATTTCTCAGCAGAAACTCTACAAGCTAGAAGAGAGTGGACCCCAATATTTAAAGCCCTGAAAGAGAGGAACTTTCAGCCAAGAATACTATACCCATCAAAGCTATCCTTCAAGTATGAAGGAGATATAAAAACATTCACAAATACAGAAAAGATGAGAGAATTTATCAGCAGAAAGCCCCCACTCCAGGAAATACTAAAGGGGGTTTTCCAACCAGATTCAAAGAACAAAAGAAAACAACACCACAAGTAACAGCTCCACCAAGAACACAATAAAACCAAACTTAAACTGTGACAACAAAGGAAAAAAGGGGGGAGAGGATGGAGATTAACAGTAGCAAAGGACTATGAAGTGCAGAAATACTCAAAACATAGTGTACTACAATGAATATGGTAGGTACCCTTTTCATTACATAATGGTAACCACCCTTGAAGAAACCACCACAAAAACACTTGACTTAAAAAAGGTAGCAACAGAGGAAAGATGTATGGAACACAAACAAACAAAAACAAATGATAGAAAAACAAAAGAGAAGAATCAAACAAGATACAAAACTAACAGAAAGCAATTTATAAAATGGCAGTAGGGAAACCCACAAGTGTCAATAATTACACTAAATGTAAATGGATTAAACTTACCAATAAAAAGACACAGAGTAGCAGAATGGATTAAAAAAGAAAATCCAACTATATGCTGCCTACAAGAAACACATCTAAGCAACAAGGATAAAAACAAATTCAAAGTGAAAGGCTGGAAAACAATACTCCAAGCAAACAACACCCAAAAAAAAGCAGGTGTAGCAATACTCATATCTAATAATGCTGACTACAAGACAGCAAAAGTACTCAGAGACAAAAATGGTCATTTCATAATGATTAAGGGGAAGTTGAATCAAGAAGACATAACAATCCTTAATATATATGCACCAAACCAAGGAGCACCAAAATATATAAGACAGCTACTTATTGACCTTAAAACAAAAACTAACAAAAATACAATCATACTTGGAGACCTCAATACACCGCTGACGGCTCTAGATCGGTCATCCAAACAGAGAATCAATAAAGATATAGTGGCCTTAAATGAAATACTAGAACACCTGGATATGATAGACATCTACAGGACACTTCATCCCAAAGTGACAGAGTATACATTTTTCTCTAGTGTACATGGAACATTCTCAAGAATTGACCATATGTTGGGCCACAAAGACAATATCAGCAAATTTAGAAAAATTGAAATTGTACCAAGCATATTTTCTGATCATAAAGCCTTGAGACTAGAATTCAACTGCAAAAAAGTGGGGGAAAAACCCACAAAAATGTGGATACTAAACAACATACTTCTAAAAAATGAATGGGTCAAAGAAGAAATAAGCGCAGAGATCAAAAGATATATACAGACAAATGAAAATGAAAATACGACATATCAGAATCTCTGAGATGCAGCAAAAGCAGTAATAAGAGGAAAGTTCATATCACTTCAGGCCTATATGAACAAACAAGAGAGAGCCAAAGTAAACCACTTAACTTCACACCTTAAGAAACTAGAAAAAGAAGGACAAAGACAACCCAAAACCAGCCGAAGAAAGGAGATAATAAAAATCAGAGCAGAAATAAATGAAATAGAGAACAGAAAAACTATAGAAAAAATCAATAAAACAAGGAGCTGGTTCTTTGAAAAGATCAACAAAATTGACAAACCCTTGGCAAGACTCACCAAGGAAAAAAGGCACAGGACTCAAATAACTAAAATCCAAAATGAAAGAGGAGAGATCACCACAGACATCATAGATATACAAAGAATTATTATAGAGTACTATGAAAAATTATATGCCACCAAATACAACAATCTAGAAGAAATGGATAAATTCCTAGAACAATACAACCTTCCTACACTGAGTCATGAAGAAGTAGAAAGCCTAAACAGACCAATCAGCAGGGAGGAAATAGAAAAAACTATTAAAAACCTCCCCAAAAATAAAAGTCCAGGCCCAGATGGTTATACTAGTGAATTCTATCAAACATTCAAAGAAGACTTGGTTCCTATTCTACTCAAAGTCTTCCAAAAAATTGAAGGAGAAGCAATACTTCCTAACACATTTTATGAGGCCAACATAACCCTCATACCAAAACCTGGCAAGGATGGCACAAAGAAAGAAAACTACAGACCAATATCTCTAATGAATACAGATGCTAAAATACTAAACAAAATACTGGCAAACCGAATACAACAACATATTAAAAAAATAATACATCATGATCAAGTGGGATTCATCCCAGAATCTCAATGATGGTTCAACATACGCAATACGGTTAACATAATACACCATATCAACAAAACAAAGAACAAAAACCACATGATCTTATCAATAGATGCAGAAAAGGCTTTTGATAAAATACAACACAATTTTATGTTTAAGACTCTCAACAAAATGGGTATAGAAGGAAAATATCTCAACATGATAAAGGCCATATATGATAAACCATCAGCCAACATCCTATTAAACGGCATAAAACTGAGGACTTTCTACCTTAAATCAGGAACAAGACAGGGTTGTCCACTCTCTCCACTCTTATTTAACGTGGTGCTAGAAGTTCTGGCCAGAGCAATCAGACAAGACAAAGAAATAAAAGGCATCCATATCGGAAAAGAAAAAGTAAAGGTATCACTTTTTGCTGATGATATGATCCTATACATCGAAAACCCGAAGGACTCCACAAAAAGATTATTAGAAACAATAAACCAATACAGTAAGGTCGCAGGATACAAAATTAACATACAAAAGTCCATAGCCTTTCTATATGCCAACAATGAAATATTAGAAAACGAACTCAAAAAAATAATCCCCTTCTCGATTGCAACAAAAAAAATAAAATACCTAGGAATAAACATAACAAAGAATGTAAAGGACCGTTATAATGAAAATTACAAAGCATTGTTAAGGGAAATCGAAAAAGATACAATGAGATGGAAAAATATTCCTTGTTCTTGGATGGGAAGAATAAATATAATCAAAATGACCATATTACCCAAAGCAATATACAAATTTAATGCAATTCCCATCAAAATTCCTATGAGATTTTTTAAAGAAATGGAACAAAAAAATCATCAGATTTATATGAAACTATAAAAAACCCCGAATAGCCAAAGCAATCCTAAGGAAAAAGAATGAAGCTGGGGGCATTACAATACCTGACTTTAAACTATATTATAGGGCCACGATAATCAAAACAGCATGGTATTGGCAGAAAAATAGACACTCAGACCAATGGAACAGAATAGAAAGCCCAGAAATAAAACCACATATATATGGTCAAATAATCTTTGATAAAGGGGCCAAAAACACACAATGGAGAAAAGAAAGCCTCTTCAAAAAATGGTGTTGGGAAAACTGGAAAGCCACATGCAAAAGAATGAAACTCGACTACAGCCTGTCCCCGTGTACTAAAATTAATTCAAAATGGATCAAAGACCTAAATATAAGACCTGAAACAATAAAGTACATAGAAGAAGACATAGGTACTAAAATCATGGACCTGGGTTTTAAAGAACATTTTATGAACTTGACTCCAATGGCAAGAGAAGTGAAGGCAAAGATAAATGAATGGGACTACATCAGAATTAAAAGTTTTTGCTCAGCAAGAGAAACTGATATCAAAATAAACAGACAGCCAACTAAATGGGAAATGATATTTTCAAACAACAGCTCAGATTAGGGCCTAATATCCAAAATTTACAAAGAACTCATAAAACTCAACAACAAACAAACAAACAATCCAATAAAAAATGGGAAGAGGACATGAACAGACACTTCTCCCAGGAAGAGATACAAATGGCCAACAGATATATGAAAAGATGCTCAGCTTCATTAGTTATTAGAGAAATGCAAATCAAAACTACAATGAGATACCACCTCACCCCTGTTAGATTAGCTATTATCAACAAGACGGGTAATAGCAAATGTTGGAAAAGCTGTGGAGAAAAAGGAACCCTCATTCACTGTTGGTGGGACTGTAAAGTAGTACAACCATTATGGAGGAAAGTATGGTGGTTCCTCAAAAAACTGAAAATAGAACTACCTTATGATCCAGCAATCCCGCTACTGGGTATATACCCCAAAACCTCAGAAACACTGATACGTAAAGACACATGTAGTCCCATGTTCATTGCAGCACTGTTCACAGTGGCCAAGACATGGAAACAACCAAAAAGCCCTTCAATAGAAGACTGGATAAAGAAGATGTGGCACATATACACTATGGAATACTACTCAGCCATAAGAAATGATGACATCAGATCATTTACAGCAAAATGGTGGGAACTTGATAACATTATAAGGAGTGAAATAAGTAAATCAGAAAAAAACAAGAACTACATGATTCCATACATTGGTGGAACATAAAAATGAGACTAAGAGACATGGACAAGAGTGTGGTGGTTACCAGGGGTGGGGGGAGGGAGGACATGGAAGGGAGGGAGGGAGAGAGTTAGGGGGAGGGGGAGGGGCACAGAGAACTAGATAGAGGGTGGCGGAAGACAATCTGACTTTGGGCGAGGGGTATGCAACATAATTTAATGACAAAATAACCTAGACATGTTTTCTTTGAATATATGTACCCTGATTCATTAATGTCATCCCATTACCATTAATAAAAATTTATTAAAAAAAAAAAAGACTGCTTTGGCTACTTGAGGTTTTTTGTGATTCTATGTGAATTTCAGGGTTTTTTTGTACAAAAAATGTTATTGAAACTTTGATAGAAATTTCATTAAATTATAGATAACTTTTGGTAGTGTAGACATTTTAACAAACTTGAGTCTTACAAACCACGAATATGGAATATTTTCTATTTAATTTTGGCTTTTTAAATTTTATTTCATTAGTGTTTTAGTCTTCAGTGTACAAATCTTTCCCCTTAAGTTTATTATAAAGCATACTATTATTTTATGTCATTATAAATGGGATTGGGTTTTTTTGGGGGGGAGTGTTTTCTTATGTTATCCTTTGGATAGGAAGTACTTTTTTTAGTTTTTAGTAACACAGTTGTATATTATATTTTAATTATTTAATGCTTCAATGTTACATAATTTATTTATTAGTTTTTAACTATTTTTATGGCATCTTTAATACCTTCAATCATATGCAATATTCTGCCATTTTCAAAGATAATTTTATTTCATTTTAGGTGATTCTTACCTATTTATTCTGTATATGACTTCCTATACTATGTTAAATGGAAATAGTTAGAGTGTGCATCATTATTTTTTTCATGATCTTAAGGAAAAGCTTTCACTTTTTCACTAATAATTTTGTTAGGTATGGACTTCTCATTTATGAACTTTATCTGTGTTGAAGTATTTTTCTTCTATTACTAGTTTGTTGAAAGTTTTTAACACAAAGGGTATTGACTTTTTTCATTGGTTTTTCTGTATTTATTGAGTTTATCATATGAACTTTACTTTTCATTTTGTTAATGTGGTACATCATATCAATTTACTGTCACATGTTGAACCATCCTTATATTGTAAAAATAATACCACCGAAAATGATTATGATGTGTTTTTTTTGTCCTATTGAATATAGCTTTTCATATTTTGTTGAGCATTTTGCATCTATGTTTATTCAGAATTTTATAATCATATTTTCTCTTTCTTTCTCAGTAGTGTCTTTGTCTGTCTTTAGCATCAGGGAAATGCTGGCTTCAAAAAATGAGTTTGGAAGTATTTTTTTCTTTAATTTTTAGAAAAGATAAATAAGAATTGGTGTTAATTATTTCTTTAATGTTTGTAGAATTCACCAATGAAACAATTTGGTGTAGGGTTGTCTTTGTGGGAAGTTTGTGATTGTTGAATTAATCGTCTTACTAGTTAAAGTCTGTTCAGGTTTTCTATTCTTTTCATGAGTTAGTCTTGATAGGTTTATGTTTCTAGGAATTTTTTCAGATCTTCTAGGTGACTCTACTTGTTTGAATAAAATTGTTCATAGTAATTTCTTATGATCCTACTTCTGTTTCTTCAGTTGTATTTTATTTCTGATTTTATTAATTGAATGTTTTCTTCTTTTTTCATATCTAGCTAAAAGTTTCTCCATGTTGTTATTCTTTTCAAAAACAACTCTTGGTTTCATTAGTTATTTCTATTTTTTTAAATCCTTTATTATTTTTATCATTCTGCTAATTTTGAGCTTAGTTACTTTTGTTTTCCTAGATTTTGAAGTATAAATTGAGGTTATTTTAGATCATTTTACCCTTTTTCAGTATAGGCATTTATCACTATCAGTTTCCCGCTTAGTACTGTTTTTGCTACATACTATAGGTATTAATATGTTGTGTTTTCATTTTTGATTGTCTGAAAATATTTTTTAATCTCCATTTTATTTTTTTCTCTGACATATTTGTTTTTTAGGAGTGTGTTCTTTACCTTATATTTATGAAATTTTCAATTTCCTTTTCCTATTGATTTATACTTTATTTCTGGCCTCATTTTTATAGCCCTTATTTTTTTATTTTTTTTATTTTTTTTGTATTTTTCTGAAGCTGGAAATGGGGAGAGATAGTCAGACAGACTCTCGCATGCGCCCGACCGGGATCCACCCGGCACGCCCACCAGGGGCGACGCTCTGCCCACCAGGGGGCGATGCTCTGCCCCTCCCCGCGTCGCTCTGCTGCGACCAGAGCCACTCTAGTGCCTGGAGCAGAGGCCATGGAGCCATCCCCAGCGCCCAGTCCATCTTTGCTCCAATGGAGCCTCGGCTGCGGGAGGGGACGAGAGAGACAGAAAGGAAGGGGGGGGCGGAGAAGCAAATGGGCGCTTCTCCTATGTGCCCTGGCCTGGAATCGAACCCGGGTTCCCTGCATGCAGGCCGATGCTCTACCGCTGAGCCAACTGCCCAGGGCTAGCCCTTAATTTTTATATTCTGATAATAAAGGCTATATTATTTGGGAGAGTAGTCAGAAAAATATATAAATCTACTGATTTCTTTATTCAGAAAGATCAACTAGTATCAATGTGAGTGTGTGTATCTGAAAAAAATGTTATATTGTCTTTATTATTTTGTGATGTGCTTTGTTAATTTAGTGTACAGTGAACATCTGCCATACAATCAAATATGATATGAATAGATGTTTTAGATGTTCACAAGGTTTTAAAATAATCATACATATTCATTTATTGCACATTTTCATATTTGTAGGTAACCTCTTAGAACTACGAGGATAGAATAAAATTTACTTTGAAGATATAATAAAGGCCCTGGCGGTTTACTCAGTAGTAGAGAGTCCGCCTGACATGTGGAAGTCCAGAGTTCAATTCTGTGTGCCAGGACACACAGGAGAAGTGCCCATCTGCTTCTCCACTATTCCCCTCTTCTTTTTCTCTATCTCTCTCTTCCCCTCCCACAGCCAAGGCTCCATTGGTGCAAAGTTGGCCCGTGCACTGAGGATGGCTGCATGGCCTATGCCTCAGGAACTATAATGACTCCAGTTGCAATGAAGCAATGCCCCAGATGGGTAGAGCATCACCCCCTGGTGGGCTAGCTTGGTGGATCCCCGTCGGACTCATGCAGGAGTCTGTCTTTCTGCCTCCCTGTTTCTCACTTCAGAAAAATGAAGAAAAAAAAAAGGATATAATAGAGCTAAAATAATAAAATAATATTTACTAAACAAACACTTTAAATGTTTAACTACAAAACATTATGAAGAAACCCTATTATCATTACCTCTTACATATTTTTAAACCTCTACATTTATATTAGAGGTAGTCCCCAAGTTATAAACAAAATAGGTACTGTTGGTTTGTTCTTGAATTGAATTTGTATATAAGTTGGAAAAGGTACATTTACCTATTAAAAGCAACTTAGATGTTTGTCTTAACATAGCACTTACTTTTACATATCTGTGCACATGCATACTTAAACATTTTCAGACCTGTATTCTTTACTCTATTAATGTGGTTCTTATGATTATTATATTAAATTTCTCCATTAGCACTATTTGTGCAAATATATTTTTACATCATCTTTCCACTTCCTTTATATCTGTTTCTCAAGTAAATATTTCATATATAATATTACATAATTTATATTTAATTTAAGGAAATTCTTTAAATATTTTAGAAATGTCTTGTTAAATAACACTATTAATAAAAGTATATTTTTATTTTCCCTCAAATGTCACTTTACCCAAAATATTTTTATTAATAATTTAAATGCTTAATGAAATACATTAGACAAGTAGAAATTGACATGAGTATAATGGTTGTTCTCTTCTTAATAAAATACATATTCAGATCAAACATTAATATGACAATTCTAAAATATGCTAGTTTGTATAAATGTTTATAGAAATAAAAATCTAATTTCAAAATAAAAATATAAAGAAAATAACATATGCAATTCTATTTTATTTGGAATACTTAAAAATAATAAGTGCATTATTAAAATTAAAAAAGTTGATATACACAGTTGATATAAAAAGCTAGTGTGATATGCTGGGAAATTACCAGACTATGTGGTGAGAAATCTTTAGCCTTTTTCTGTTTTGTCTCTAACTAAATGTACAATTTGTTCAATTAATTTAACCTCTAACTCAGTCTTCCTGCTTCCTCTAAGTCTAAGGAGTAAAGAATGTGAACTAGTAGATATTTATGGCACTTCTTATAATTTCTATGATTTTGGAAACATAAGTGCCTATGCTAATCATTATATCTTAAAGATTCATATTTATTTCACATGGACTTGAGCAAATGTAATGCCTTACATGATAGTTTAGTAAATTCTTTTATATGAATGAACTATAGCTTATCAAAAGTTTATTAAACTAAATAGGTCACTCAAAGGGCTACTGACATTACCAATAGATGAATTTTCTTGAAGGGAATCAGAGGAACAGTGATATAAAAGGTATATGGGATGCTTAAAATAGTTTTCATCTGTTTTACATTATTAGACCTTGACTAGGGTAGTCTACTACTCTTATATATGGACAAGATCTCTATCATCTCCACAGTACAGAAAGGACGTTCAATGGCCCAATCCACAACATTGCTAAATATTTGGCAACAGAACACACACAAAAAATGTAATCACGTATTATTCCTTTATTAATAAGAAATAATGCAAAGTAAAATTTCTGCCTCTTTGATGTACTTTGTGTGTTTTTTTAATTTCATCTCACTTTCATACAATGCTCAAACATAAAAGTAATGTTCCTTTGGTGAAACCTTTCAAATATTTGTCACACATTATTCTTCCTTGGCTCATTTTATTGTCTGAATTAATTTCAGTTCTTTTTGATACTTTTATCTTTTCTTTCTTTCTTTATTAAAAATGACTTCATATATTTTAAATGTTAACTGGTTTGTTTTTAGTAGTTCCTTTTAAATCAAGGCTTATCTACATGATGCCAGACATTACATTTGACACATGGCTTTGACAATACTAGTGGGTATATTCTATCAACACATACAGGGCCTTTGATAAACACAGCTTAATTTTTTGGTGTTAGAAAAATAAAAAATGATAAAATGGTCTAGTTTTTATTAATGTACTAATAAAAGTTTCAAGTTCTACAGAAATAATATATATTTCCTTGTTGGTATAAAATAACTTAAAAAGAGCAATAAGGATTCTAATATTACACACATTTTCATTTTTTAAATTAGCAGTAAATATTTTCATCTGCTATTATACTCTGAATTATCAGTATATTTTCTTATTGGCTATATACTTTGTCTTCATAAATACAATTTTATTGAAATGGAGTTAAAGAATAAGTTTAAAAAACAACTGAATAAGTTAAAAGGATGAAGATATGGCAGAAAACTGGTAAAATTACTTTTTACACATCACAGGACATGCTTAAATGTATGCAGCATTTATTAAAACAAAACAAAAACAAAAAAATACTAGCCACTCTAAGACAGAAAAACAGGTCGGACAAATAGAAAAAAAATGTATATCTCAAGTTATTGCTAAATAATTCCGTACAAGATTTTTCACTCATCATTCAGGAGCATATTTAAAGATATCTCATTTTAATATTATTTCTCCAAACTAGAACTTTGTAATGATATATATTATAGAACGTATATTTAAAATATATTAATTATTAAGTCACAATCTATAAATTATCTCTATTTTTATTAGCATATGTTAAAAAATTTAGAAGACTGTTCATACACATTTCATATTTAAAAAATAATATGGCAAGTTTTCTTTGATAGCCATTGATAACAAAATTAAGAATTAAAGAAAAAAATAATGCACATATTAACCAAAACAATCTATAGATTCAATGCAATCTTTATCAAAGTTCAAATGTCATATTTTACAGGTAGAAAAAATCTTCAAATTTGGATGGGAGCACAAAGATCTCAAATACACAAAGCAATCTTGAGAAAGAAGAAGATTGAATACATCACCCTTTCTGATTTTAAAGTATGTTGCAAAGCTATAGCATTCAAAGCAATTGAGATTGACATAAAAGTAAGTTTATGGGTTGATGGAACAGAATAGAGATCCAAAAAATAAATCATGGGCATATGGTCAAATCATTCATGATAAAGGGACCAAATATATATATATAATATATATATATTTATATAATAGAGAAATAATATTCTCTTTAATAAATGGTGTTGGAAATATGGGCAGCCACACACAAAAAATTAAACTTGACTCCTATATTATACCATAATAAAAATAAACTGAAAAATGATTAAATACTTGAATGTTACATTGAATACATAAAACTCTTAAAAGAAAACATAAGCAATAATCTTGATGTTGTCTTGGCAATATTTCCTTGGATTTGACACAAAAAAGTAAAGGTAACTAAAACAAAATAAATAAGAGGAATACATAAAATCAAAAGCTTCTGCATGGCAAAAGAAACCATCAACAAAATGAAAAGGCAAACTATTAAATACAGGAAAATATTTGCAAACCATATATCTAATAAGGGGTTAATAACAAAATATATAATGAACACAAAAAACTCAATAGCAAACAAATCTAATTTAAAAAGAGGTTCTGAAAAAATATTTTTTCCAATATAGACATATAAATAGTCAACAACTACATAAAAAAGTGCTTACCATCATTAATTATGAGAGAAATGTAAAACAAAACCATAATGAGATATTACCTCACATCTGTTTGAATGTTGTCAAAGGAAAACAAGAGACACCAAGTATTGACAAGGAAGTTGAGATGAGACCCTTGTGCACAGTGAGTGAGAATGTAAATTGGTGCAGCCACTATGTGTTGTGAACCGTTAATGGCAAAAAGCCATTATAGATTGGAGGCTTAGCAAAAGCTAAGTTCTCCCCCCTCCATCTCCATATTTGGCTTTGATGCTGAGTATTTGCACCCACTCCACTTCCTTCCTTGGGTTGCAGAAAGCAATATACATGCCCTTCCTCTGACTCTTTGTTTGTTTCAGATGTTTGTAAATTTCACTAATTATCCTATTTTTGCCTTGGGAGAGTTCCTGTCTTAGCCTTTGATGTGCAACTTTGTATCAGGGTCCTTGATTTGCATAGGTCTATATAATAAAGCGAACTGGGGCTGTGAGGCACTCAGATACTGCCAGGCAGTTTGAAGAGTCTTCCTGGTCCCATCAGTTTTGTTTTGACAAGTGTGTTTCCTCAATTCCGCACCGTTATTTGGAGCCGCACTGGTCCCTGGCAACTATGTAAAACAATAAGGAGGTTTATTAAAAGTTAAAAATAAAACTACCATATATTTCAGGAATCCCACTTCTAAGTCAAGATTTTAAAGAAAATGAGAACATAGACATCATCATTCCCATTTTCATTACAGCATTATTCACAATAACCAAATATAGAACCAAACTAAATGTCTAACAACAGTTGAATGAAGAATATATGTATTTAAGTGCATATGTATATAATAAAATATGTATTTTATATACATATACGGAGTGGACAAAAGTAGGTTTAACAGTTGTTCATATGAAAAAAGGTATGCAAGTTATAATTATTACAATGATATAATTAAGTAAAAAAGTCACAATGGTATAAAATAAGGTAAAAATTATACAAATTGTGATAATAAATACAAATATAAGAATAAACCCTGAGTTCTGCATACTCACAGCTGTAAACCTACTTTTGCCCACGTCTGTATAGTGCAATATATATGTATAACAAAATATAAATATATATTATATATATAATGAGATATTATTCGACCATAAGTAAGAAGGAAATCCCGCTTTTTATGATAACATTGGTGGACCTCAGCACATTATGAAAATATGTACTGCAAGGTACCATTTTAGATATGCAAAAAAAAAGTCATAGAAACAAAGAATAGAAATGTAGGGGCTTGGGAAATAGGGAGAAGTTGGTAAAGTAAAAATTTTAAGCTATAAAATGAATAAGGTCTGAGATTGTATTGTAATACATGAATTTAGGAGACTGTATTTTATAAACAAAATTTCCTAAAGTAGCAGAACTTAAATGTTCTCACCAAAACAAGTTTACAAATATCAAATCACTTTATGTATATATTAAATATCTGACCATCTTATTTGTCAATTATACATCAATAAAGCTGAAATTTTTTTAAAAAAATAATGATTTGTAATACTGGAACTTTTAAGAATACTACTATATTAGCTATTGAGATAGTTAACTACATCCTTTAAAATATTCTAATGAGTTTAAGTTCTGAATGAAGCCAATGAGCATATTATTGGTGATAAATTACTCATACCACAATATAACTTGATTTGTAATATGTAGCATGAGAGATTACTCAGTAAAAAATATGGATTCAAAACTATTTTGGTTAAATAAATTTTCCAAGTGGAGAATCTTGATATTGTTTTATTTTTGCTGTTCCCCTTGAAGAGCTCATTCCTCTCTGAATGCACTGCACTGTAGTAATGAAAGCCACTTTTCTAAAGTTGAGGGTTTTCCCCCCATAAAAGAAGAATTTGTGTTTTTACTTTATTTTTGATAAAACATTTCAAAGGGCCTTTGGCTTTTTAGTGGTTCAAAGACTCTCAGAGCTCCTTGTTTAATGCATGATTTTCTTTCTACATGGAAAACAGTATGCAGTTTCTCTAAAAGGATTTAAAAAAATAGAACTAACATATGATTCAGCAACTCTCTGTTGGGTATATACAGAAAGGATATCAACTCAATATCTCAAAAAGGTATCTGCACTTTTATATTTATTGCAGCCTTATTCGTGAAAGCCAAAATATGGAAACAACCCAAGTGAACACCAAAAGATAAATGGATAAGGAAAACATTAAATACACACACACACACAGAGGCAGTGGATTATTAATTTTTAAAAAGAAAATAAAGTATAATAAAAAAGAACCCCAGAAAGAAAGACAAATTCAGCATGATCTTATATGTTGAACTTAAGGAGTATAACTTATAGAAGCAGAGAGTAAAGTGGAGGTTGTCAGGGGTGCGCTGTAGAGGAAATGGGAAGATGTTGGTCAAACTGTACAAAGTTGCATTTATGCAGGATTAATAAATACTGGAGATCTAATGTACAGAATGATTATGATTAATAATATTGCATGTACACCTGACATTTACTAAAAAAACAGATCTTAAGTTTTTACACCACACACACAACCCACACACATGTGCACAGACAAGGTGTGGTGTGTTAATTAGAGATATTGGATGTGTTAAGTAGTTGATTGTGGTAGTCAGGTCACAATGTATATTATTTCAAAACATGTTGTTTATTGTAAATATATACATTTTGTCAGTTATAACAATACACTTAGGAAAAAATTTTAAAGATAAAAAAGCACAAAAAATGACAGTGATGTGAGTTGGCATTGAGACATAATTTTATTTAATTCTCTTATTATTAATGACTTAGAACAGTTGATTTCTATTCTCTGTTACCTTGTTTAAGAGCACTGAATTTGAAGATAAAAAGAATACTTGCAGTGGTTTCATATATTTTTATTGGTTTCAGCTGATATCTTTCTTTGAATTTCTGAATCATATCTCTCTAATCAACTAAAATAAAAGACTTTGGAACATTGCCCTGACTTCATCTATATGATCATATTTTTCTCCATACTCTTATACCACCTGTAGTAGCAATGCTTAACCTTTCAAACTAGAAACGGCCTTCCAGTCCCTTGATTCACAGCATGAACTGATCACTTCAATGCCTGCAACATTGTTTGCACCAACAGAATTTTTTATTGTCTTCTGAAATAAACTGATGTTAAAGCACCCATTGTATGAGTCAAAGTGATACTATATTTTAAAATGTTTATCCAAACATTATGTTTAGTTCAGGTATCTGGTTTTATCTTTGTTAACCTTAAAATGGTTATTATTTTGTGACTTCTTATTCTATTTCAACATAAGTATATAAATATTTAGGATCAATTTTAACATGGAGTGCAGAAACAAACATTTTTGGCATATTTTACTTTTTTGTTTCTGTAAAGGAAAGAAAGCTGCTGAGGCTCACAGAAAGATATGTGAAGTTCATGATGTTGATTGCATAACAGAATGCACGTGTCAGAATTGGTTTAAAAAATTCCAATCTGAAGATTTTTCACTCAAATTTGACCAATGTTCTGGTCAACCTACTAAAGTTGATGATGACCAAATCAAAGCCATAATTAAAGAGAATCATTGTATAACTGTTCAAGAGATTGCAGAGAGGTTAAATGTATCGCACACAATAACTGAAAATCGCTTAAAATATCTTGGACTCGCTAAGAAGCTTGATATTTGGGTTCCTCATGAATTGAAAGAGACTCCCTTAACACAATGAATCAATACTTGCGATACGCATCTCAAGCACAATAAAACTGACCCTTTTTGAAAAGAGTCATCACTGGTGATGAAAAATGGGTCATTTACAGTAACATCATGCGAAAACAATCATGGTCCAAGCGTGGTGAACAGCACAAACCACATCTGAAGCTGAATTGCGTCAGAAAAAGGTCATGCTGTCAATTTGGTGGGACTACAGAGGTGTTACGTATTTTGAACTGCTTCCAAGAAACCAGACAATCAATTCACATGTTTACTGTCAATAACTAATGAAGCTGGATGAAGCAATCAAAAAGGAACTGACAGAATTAGCAAATTGCCAAGGAACTGTGTTTCATCATGATAATACAAAGCCTTACACATCTTTAATAACTTGTGGGAAAAGAGCTTTCTAAGGAAGTGATGTCGCATTCCTCATACAGCCCTGACCTGGTAACATCTGATTATCATTTATTTCAAAGTTTGCAAAACTCTTTGAATGGTAAAACTTTCACAAATAATGATGACCTTAAATCACACTTGGTTCAGTTTTTTGCTGATAAGGATCAAAATTTTTATGAGCGAGGAATCATGAAGCTGCAAGAAAGATGGCAAAAGGTCATTGAACAAAATGGAAAATACATAACTGATTAAAGTTTATTCTTTGTATAAAAAAATGAATTTTACTTCACACTAAAAAAACCAAAACTACTTTCATGCCAACCAATATAATTAAAAATATTTCACTCTATATTTAAAAGTTTCTAAGAGAATAGCTCTTAAAGGTTTCTATCACTAGGGACAAAATTGTAACTGTCTAGTGGTAGATATTAAGTAAACTTAATTTGTTGATTACTTTGCAATATTTATATATATTGGATTATTATGCTGTACATCTGAAAATAACATAATGTTATATGTCAGTCATATCTCAATTTTAAGACACACCCAGATTTTAGACCCCAAATTTTTCAGAAAGAGGGAAATGTGATCTTTTTTTTTTTTTACTGTCTCAATTTTAACAACTGAGGAAATTGAAGTTCAGAGATTAGATGACTTCTCATGTTTTGTAATGGATAATTACAATAAAGCTTGAAACCTCCTTATTTTTGATTTTTCACTCTTACCTATGTTTCACTATTCAGGTTTAATGGTGTATAATACTGCTCAAAAGTAATGGGGGTGTATTAGTTATCAATTTTGTGGAAAAAAATACAAAACTGTAGTGTCATAAGAGAGCAGACGTTTATTATAATTATTATGGATCAAAAGCTAAGCTTGACTAGAGAGCGTTCTCTGATTATGGTATCACAGGACTACAATCAATGTGTCAACTGCTTCGTATTCTCATCTGAAAAGCTAACTACAAAAAATTCACTTCTAAGTTCAGTATTTTGAGCAGAATTCACACTATTTCATGGTCGTAGCTTACTATTACTATAAGCTACAGGCCACCATCAGTTCCTGGAGATCACTGTCATCTTCTTATCATATATACCTGCCAAAATAGTCAATTACTTCTTCAAAGACAAATAAATAGAATGCCTTGACATTATGCTAAGTGAAATAAGTTAGTCATAGAGTTGTGCCATATGATTTTACCCATATGTGGGAGCTACTGTTAAAAATTATCTAACAAGCAAAACAAAGACAGACTCATACATAGATAGCAGACTGACAGCTGTCAGAGAGTGGGACTTGAAGGGGAAGTGGAGAGATTAAGCAAAAAAGAAAAAAAAAAAACTCATGAAAAGAGACAACAGTGTGGTTATGGACAAAGAGAGGGCAGTGGAGGTAGGTGGAAAAGGAGGGATAAACACTGATGAATGGAGACTTGACATGGGGTGGTGAACACACAATACAGATGATGTGATGGTGTGTTATAGAATTGTGCACCTAAAGCCTGTATAATTTTGTTAACCATTGTCAACTCAATAAATTCAAATTTAAAAAAGAATTACCACATTTCCCTATGTATAAGACATACTATTTTTTGGAAAATTTGGGGTCTAAAATCTGGGTGCATCTTATACAGTGGTTGTATATGTTTTGACTAGCATTTCCTGCTTTTTTGTTTTTGTTTCTGTGCTCACAGATGAGGACAAAGTAATGGATGGGAGTTTTGACAGTGATGAGTAGTTGCATGAATTTTATGATGAATAAAACTTGAGTTCAGTAACTTTATGTAATACTTTTTTTTTTTTCAAATTTCAGGCCCCCAAATTAAGGTGTGTCTTATACATGGGTAAATACGGTAAGTGTCTTGAGTGAGTCAACAAGATGGAGACTTATATAATATAACTTAATCACAGTGTGATATCTCTTCCCCATTGACATCACAGATATAGTGCACCCTCAAGTGGAGGAGATTACACAAATACATGAACCCTAGGAAGCAGGGCCTTAGGAGAGGTGCTGTGCAGTTTGTCCGCAGCATGGATATTCCTCCTGGCAGCATAAATTGTGATTATTAATGTATTATATTAACTTCACTAGAAATTATTATTTTGAGGCAAAAAAGTGTTATTAAATTTAATTAAATCCTAGACTCCAACCTCATAACATATGAGTCAAGAAATACTCATTTTTATAATAATAAGTATTTATTGAAGCCATGATATCTTAGGAATGAGTGGGTCCTTGACTATATTCTATAATATAAATAGTATTCCTTTCTACACTGTCTGGAAAGAGAGAGAAAGTTTGAACATATTGTGTTTAATAACCCAATAACACTAACAATTCAGTAAGATATTTGGCAAATATAAAGTTTCATAAATTAAATATTTACATAAATAAAATTTCATCTATAAAACAATAAAAGAATACATAGTAACATATATTTTAAGCTTACTAATTTCAAAAAAATTAACATGTACAATTTGTTAGTTATAAAATTAGTCAAAGAGATAAAGTAGAGACAATAAAACTATGTATGTTGTCCGGTGGGTACTAGACTTACCCGGATGATCACTTCATAAGGTATATAAATCTATAATTATTATGTGGTACACCTGCAGCAAATACAATATTGTATGTTAATTGTAATTGAAAAAAAAAGATTAAAAAAAACCCAATCATTTTTATATTCCTTAACAGTTTGCTTGATTTCACTATAGTGTACATAGTCTAATATTTATTTTTCTTCTCTTTTTGCCTAAAAATTTTATTACTGTACCATATTTTCTTTTTTTATTTTATAATAATATAACAATAATTTTTCTTTTAAAATTATATCTTGACAGACTTATGGTATTATTTGGTGTTTTAGTATGTGTCTCTATAACACATTTTAGTTTGTATAAAGCCACTTGAGAAAATATGGCCAAAAAAAAAAAGTAAATTGAAGGTGTTCAAATATTACTTGTAATCTCTTTAGTGTTGCAAGAAGGAAATTTTGAAAAGTGTAGAAAAAATATACCTTGTAAAATATTTTTGCTGTTACATAAACTAATATATTGTTTACTAGAAAATTATGTGTTAAACAGTTTAAAATCATATTTTTATTATTTTAATTAAGGCTATAAAACACCTTGAATTTAAAACACAACTTTAGGCATATTTTACTGCATCAATGAGTATGCTAAAATATATGTTTTTCTATTTATAACTATTAAAACAAATCAGCAAGAGTATATTTCTTCAGACAGAATATACAGTTTTCAAAAACTATTTCAAGTAACACAAAATCAAAAACTGCTCTATTTGACATAAATTATTGGCCTACAGGCTAATATAAAGATGATCTGGTCTACAATCTCTTCTTGAATATTGAAATGAAGTAAAATGAGAATGTTTTAATACATTTGAATACAAATCTATACTACATAATTTAAAGTGTAGTTGAACATATTTGTCAAACAATCTCAAAACGTTAATACGCCTTGGGTGATGGGACTAAATATAGTAGATAAAATTAATATATTTAAACCTAGCAACACTCCCCATTGATACTAACATATTTTTCAATCAACAAATGATATTAATAACCAAAATTAGAAAATGTATAAAATATTTTTAAACAGCATCTCCCCCCTTATTTTTTCCATTGAATCTCATTTCCTCACCAGCAAGAAAACCCAACAAGATGGAATTTCTCTCCCTCCCAGGCCTCAGAGTATGTGAAGAATTGTCATGGGTCAGAAGAATGACCAGAATCAAACAGATAGAAATTCTGTTCTGTAAAACCCAATTTAAGTTTTGGTTTCTAAGAACTCTCAGCAATATTAACCAGTCCTCCCTATGTATCTCAATAACCACTGTTCCTTCCTTTCTTCTGAAATAGCACTCATTCTGTCATAACGTAGCAATTATGGTCCCAACTATCTCTCTGTCTTACTCCTACTAACTATGTTGTCAATTGCATTTCATTACCCACCAATTTCTAAATGTGTTTCTCTTTTGCCATGTGTTTTCAAGTGTCTGAGTTTTTGAACCTCCTGTTTTCCCTACTTTCTCTGATCTTAGTTTGACTTGGAACATCTATTCATCTTTTATAGCTCAGCACAGGCCTAGTTCCCTGTAGATGTCTTTTCCTGATCAAAAGAGCAAAATTAAATGGCTTTTTGTTTTTCCTATTTTTAAAACTTTGTATTTTGTAAAACTTACATATTTGTTTTCCCATTAAACTCGAATGCTTTATATGTACATTGTACTAATTTCATATACTGAAATGTACAAATTACCTCTCGTTTTTAAATCCTTGATGATGAAGAAAAATAAAACTAATGGAAAGCAAATAAAATATAAAAAAGCAAAGAAGTAAGTTAAAAATCTTCCATGGCATTGTCTCTTTGTGAGTAAATGAAGATTAAAATAATGCCCTGATAAATAGTTGCTCAGTACATTCTATACATTCTTCTATGCAAAATGCAAAAGCAGTTGCTAGTACATATAAAATGCTCAATATGTCTCAGTTTCTTTTTATTACTATTTACTTCTGTCTAGCTCTTCTATCAAATGTTATTTGTATTAAGGTAAGGATTTACTTACTTGTGCTAGTTCCTAATACAATGTTTATAATAAACTCAAGAAATATGGATTAAATTAATTAACAAATGTTTGATAAAACCTATGCAACTATATATACGTATACAGCAGAAGAAGTCTAAGCAAACCCATATAAGAACCCTTCAGGCTTGCAATTTAAAATCCCGTCTTCTCCAGAAAAAATATCTAACTAACTAGCTTCAGAAGGTCCCAGTGTAAGTTTCTTATCCAAAGTCTTTAAAGTTATAATTTTATAAGATATGTTCTGAGACATGAGATAAGAACATAAACAGACCCTATGTTCTGAATTTGAAACACTCATTTTATTTATGTCCTATACGTCTCCTGATCCCACATATATGACAAACATTTTTAATCTTGATAAAGTTAAATTTACCTACTTTGTAATTTGCCAATTGTGTTTTTGGTATTGTACTAAAGAAGCTGTTGATTAATATAAGATCATAAAGTTTTAATTGTTTCCTTCTAAAAGTTATATAGCTTTAAGTCTTATATTTAGGGTTATGATAAGTATGTATTAATTTTTGAGAGACTGTTGGTGTCAAGAAAAGGAGTCTAATTATTTATTTGCATGGAAATAGAAGTGGTTTTAGCACCACTTTTAAAAAGACTATTCTTTCCTTATAATTTTTTTCATATAAATAATAAAATTTAAAGAGTCTTATGATATCCTTTTTGACAAGACAGAGAAATATGCATTGGATAATTATGCAGTTCAATTAATTAATAATTTGTTATATGATCATCTATCAAAGGTCTTTTCTAGTTTATTAGAGAAATTGAAATATACCACTATAGAAGCTTAACACATACATTATGATGGTTTGATATCTATATTTTTGAAACTATTACCACAATTGGGTTAACTATTATCCATCTTTACACATAGATATAATAAAAAATAAAAGAAAATATATTTTTCTTGTAATCAGAACTCAGAACTTACTTTCTTAACAACTCGTCTATATATCATTCAACAGTGTTAGCTATAGTCTTTATGTTATATATAACACATCTAATACTTTTTTATATTATAACTAGAAGTTTTTGCCATTTAACTAACTTCTTCCAACTCACCTTCCCCATGTTTGCTTCTAATCCCCACAAGAAGTTTAATTTTTTTCCTATGAGTTTTTTTTTAACATTCTACACATAGGTGGGATGATACAGTATTTGTCTTTCTCTATCTGACTTATTTTACTCATAATGCCTATCTGCTCCATTCATGTTCACGTAAGTGTGGATTTTCTCATTTTTATGGCTGAATAATGAATGTATACATGTATAACAACCTTCTAACCTATTCATCTATAGATTAACACTTACAAAAACATTTTTGATTAATGAGTTTTTATGAACCTTAACAAAAATGTTAATGATGTCCTATAGACTTTCAAGCTCCTGGTCCGGCCTTGTTCAATACTTACTATGGTCAGAAAGGGAAAAAAATGGTAATACACTTATCAAATTTGAGATATAATGTCAGGAATATTGTGTGGCAGAATTTTGTCCCCAACTTTTTTGAACTTGAATAATAAATCAATACTAATGAGATACATTTAAAAAAAGTATATAAAGTTCTTAAAAAAACATAGGTGATAGAAAAGTATGGCTTTGCATTATAACATACAATGAAAGATAAGCAATTTCAATATATAGTTGAATTTATTTTCAAATCAAAGGTATAGAATGAGAAAGTTGATTGTTTCATGGCCCTTTACAATGCAGTTGAAATGCATATATATTACGTATTTGGTTTTATATAAGGGAGTTTCTAACTTTATATATTTTGTGCTTATAAATTTTTTTAAATTAAGTGAGAGGCGAGGAAGCAGAGACAGACTCCCATATGTACCCCAGTTGGGATCCACACAGCAAGCTCCCTACCAGGTGATGCTCTGCCTTTCTGGGCCACTGCTCCGTTGCTCAACAACCAAACCATTTTAGCACCTGAGGTGATGCCATAGAGCTATCTTCAGCACCCAGAATTGATGTTGCTTGGACCATTTAAACCATAGCTGCAAGAGGGGAAGAAAGAGAAAAAGATAGAGGGCGAGTAGGGTTGGAGAAGCAGACAGTCAATTCTCCTGTGTGCCCTGACCAGAAATCAAACCCAGGACATCCACATGCCAGGCTCATGCTCTACCACTGAGCTAACAGACTAGGGCCATGAATTCTTAAAGATATTATTTCTTACTTATTTTTATAAAGAGGTATTTTTTATTTTATTATCATATATTTCAGATAATATGAAATTGATATTTCATATTTATCTCAATAATATTTTATATGATAATTGTGACAGAAAAGGTTTTATTAGTCTAGTCACAGATTAAATTATTAATAAAGAGCACCATAAAATTTAATTCTAAGTAAATAAAATAATTATTCTAAGAATATTTTCTGTAAAATTTCTGATTAACAATAATTTTACTTCTTTCTAAAATTTCCCTTTTAAACAAATGTTAGTCTAATAGATTATAGAGCATATGGTTCACAGGTTTAATCTTTAACCTTAATATGTAATACATATGTACTATACAATAAAAACTGTAATACACTGGTTTTAGGCTATCAGTGGGCTATTAATTACAAGATAAGTTAAGCCAGTGCATATAAAAAATTTGATCTTATGTAAACTATTTTCAAAACTACAAAAATGATCATGTGTTATCACTCTTAACTTAATATATTCAGTTCACATCCACTAACATACCTGAAGGAAGTAGAAAAAGAACAACCAAATCCCAAAGTGAGTTGAAGAAAGAAAATAGTAAAAAAAATCAGAGCAGAGATAAGTGAAATACAGCCTTTAAAAAGCACAAAAGAATCAATAAAACCAACAGCTGGTTATTTTAAAAGATATACAAAATTTGACATTCTTTATCTAGTTTTATCAAGAAAGAAAGAACCCAAATAAACAATAAAAAGGGAGAAGTGACAACTGACACCACAGAAAAATACTACAAACAACTATATGCTAAGAAATCAGACAATCTGAAAGAAATAAATTCCTAGAAACATATAATCTTCTCAGACAGAACTAAGAAGAAACAGAAACCTGAACAAGCAGATTACTAATAACAAAATCTAATTAGTAATCAAAATACTCCTACTAAAAAAAAGTCCTGTATACATGGCTACACAGATGAATTTTACCAGTTATTCAAATAAGAATTAATGCCTATTATTCTTAATTTATTCCAAAATTCAAGAAGAGGGAACGCTCCTGAGCTTATTTTAAGAATCTACTTTCATCCTGATTCCAAAACCAGATAAAGATATTGTAAAAAGTGAAAATTATAAGCCAGCATTTCAGATGAACATACATGCAAAAATTTTCAAAAAAATGTTAACAAATCAAATTTACCTATACAATGGTACCTCGTCTATTGTAGGGGTTAGGTTCCAGAACCCCCGTGATAGGCGAAAATCTACGAAGTAGCAACCCTATATCTTTTTAATTATGTATATACATTTTAAGGCTTTATAAGCTCTGACCACACTCTTATAAACCTTTCTAACACTCCTATAAACACTTCTTATGCTCTTAAACACTTTTTTTGTGTGTGTGACAGAGAGAGAGAGAGAGAGAGAGAGAGACAGGGACAGACAGACAGGAAGGGAGAGAGATGAGAGGCATCAACTCTTTGTTGTGGCAACTTAGTTGTCCATTGATTGCTTTCTCGTATGTGCCTTGACTGGGGGGCTACAGCAGACCAAGTGACCCCTTGCTCAAGTCAGTGACTTTGATCTCAAGCTGGTGAGCCTTGCTCAAACCAAATGAGCCCACACTCAAGCTAGTGACCTTGGGGATTCAAACCTGGGTCTTCTGCATCACAGTCCAGTGCTCTATCTACTGCACCCCTGACTGGTCAGGCTTAAACACTTTCTACACTCTTAAACAACATATTGAAAAAAAACCCAAAATTTTTCTAATACAAAACCAACATTAACATTATGCAGAGGGACATTTATTAAGATGGTTCTAGTCTGATTGTTAGTGATTTACATTTATAATATCTTTATACTTAAAAAATTTAGCTGGGGAAACATTTTTAAGCTGTGATATTATAAGCTTTTGTATGAATCTATTGTATAAACTATTCTATTCTCTGGAATTTAGTTTTTATATAGGAAATTATTGGACAAGGGAGCTAAAAAGAAAACAGTTTTTCATGTATTTTTTTTCTTTCTGGAATATGTGCATTAAGTTCTTTATATATATAAGCCTTATATTTTCTTTTCAGAGTTTAAGGAAACAGATAAGTGAATTAAAACAATTGAGTGAATAGAAGTTACAGGAAACAGCAGTAAGGCATGTGGTGCAAGTAGAATAAAATTAGGGATAAATTTCAGTTTATAAAGTCAGAGCCATTCGTATTTGTTTATTTCCTTTTGTTCCTTCTGTGTGATAGATACTTTACACAAATAATTTAAAGTTTCTCTTATAATATATATATATTTGTATGTATGTATAATATATATATATGTGTACATAAGAATATACTCACACATTCAAAATTAAGATGGAAATATGGCAGCTTTGAATGCCTTCATTTTTTTTGTCAAGTTAGACACCCATCTATCGATTTAAATTTTAAAATTTAAGAAAATTTCAATTCCTACCTACATGCCCATGCTGCTTTACAGGTTCTTGTCACATATATTAATTTCTTACTTGGTAAAATAACTGTCAAGGTAATTCTTATATTTTGATATGTTTTATTCAGAAAATGTAAATGAATTACATATATAGGATTGATATAAAATATTTTGAACTGTGAACTGCACTAAAACATTTTTCTACTGTTGCACAGCATTGCTCTTATTACAGTGTACTACTACCTTCATTCTGGTTTAGGAGACTTTTGGATGTACTTATATATCAATCCCTTGTAGCTATTAAAACAGCTAATTGATTGAAGTGAGAATAAATGATAGATGTTTCCTTTCCCTCAAGATTTTACAATCACAGTGTAACTTTATATATTTTGATGAATGCCCAAAATCTAGCAAATGACTTAGCAGTTATTCATTAAATTTGGTTTAAAAAGTTATACAATTTAACAATTGTCAGTCTGGGTTAACATTAGAACAAGTCTGCTTTCCTTCAACAGAATGCTGTGCTGTGGAGTTCAATTAATAGTTATTTTCAAATTAACAAATGTACGAATCACTTTTTTTTAGTTAGAAATTTTATTGTGATGACCACAGTGGCAAAAATTTGATGGTTATCTGAACAATGAATTAAATAGTGATTTTACCATAGTTAAAATTGAATGAAAGTGAAAAAATTGTGATTGACATTTCTATATAAGAAAGCAAAAATATATGACACCATGAGCCTTGGTATGGGCCTCAGAGGAATTTTAACAAAGGCAGAGATCTCTGCACAAATAATTCTAGTATTTAATATCAGAAAAACACGGTGAACCCAAATTTCTTGTTCTAAAAATCGTGACCCTCCTTAAACTGTCTTACCCATGGTAGGTAACCAATAAATGAATTCATTGTTTTCTTAAACGAATTAAGCTATTGAAAATGTCTTTTAATTTCTGACATTACAATTAAAAACATCTAAATTCTTTTTTTTTAATTTTTTTTATTCATTTTTAGAGAGGAGAGAGAGAGAGGGAGAGAGAAAGACAGAGAGGGAGAGAGAGGAGAGAGAGACAGAGAGAGAGAGAAGGGGGGAGGAGCTGGAAGCATCAACTCCCCTATGTGCCTTGGCCAGGCAAGCCCAGGGTTTTGAACCTGCGACCTCAGCATTTCCAGGTCGACGCTTTATCCACTGTGCCACCACAGGTCAGGCTTAAATTCTTATAAATAAATACTGAACCTATAGGCATTGAAGATCCCCATTAAGTTGATGGAAAAACAAAATTGAATGGGAATTCTAATTTCTTATCAATCACTACAACATTTTGTAGAAGTTAACTAACATAAATATAATAACTTTGGCCTGAAAAGATTTATGTGTATGTGACATTGATATAGAAATATATAATTAACTCTAACTCAAATTGCAATAAAATTAATTTAAAAAATAAAAATGTAAAAATATATAACTAATCCAATAAGGCAGTTTTATGAAAGAATCTGTTGTAAATAAATATTCCCTTACTGTTTCTTTTTTCTATTAATTGTTAAAAGTCTAACTTTACTTGGTTGCCAGGGTAGTTGCAATATGTCAAAAGGGACATAATGCTTCAGAAAGAACGATGAAGGGTTTTGCTGGGAATCAGATTCAACTCTTCTATGTAGTTATTTTGACAAATTTAATTTTTTGAGGACTTAGTCTCCTTGATGTAATTTCTTGACCTGAATCCTGATGGTGGCAGTACTTATCCAAAGAGATGATTCCTTTGAAACAATGTTAAGTGTCAATTTATTTATTTAGCAAGCATTAATAACTGCTTACTATGTATAAGCACAAATTAGGTGCTTAAAACATTTCTTTATTCTTTGATTTCCATCAACTTACATTTAAAATTCTAGCTACACTGAGTGCTGTATTTTCAATTATTTTAAAGAGATTAGAACATAATAAATACACAAACAAGTTTGTCATATAGTAGCTGAACTCCAAAAATCAAGAAGGTATAAGGAAGCAGAGGTAAAAAGAAATAAATGCTCTGCCTTTATTAATGAAAAAAAGAAAAAGAAAAGAGGTTATAAAGGTATTTTCCACTAATTCAACGTCAAATAAAAGTATATTTCTGATACACCACTGATTAAAGAAGTTAAGGAAGTCAAACACAAAAATACATGTTTAAGTAATTAGTCTTAGTTAAATTAAATTATGTATAATACTTGAAATCTTTATCCAAAATATTATGCTAAGCTAAACAGAATTTTAAGTTACTAAAGAAAAAAAAATACATGAAAAAAATGAAAGTGGCCCTGGCCGATTGGCTCAGTGGTAGAGCGTCGGTCTGGCGTGCAGGAGTCCAGGGTTCGATTCCCGGCCAGGGCACACAGGAGAAGCACCCATCTGCTTCTCCAGCCCTCCCCCTCTCGTTCCTCTCTGTCTCTCTCTTCCCCTCCCGCAGCCAAAGTTCCATTGTAGCAAAGTTGGCCTGGGTGCTGAGGATGGCTCTGTGGCCTCTGCCTCAGGTGCTGGAATGGCTCTGGTTGCAACAGAGCAATGCCCCAGATGGGCAGAGCATCGCCCCTAGTGGGCATGCCAGGTGGATCCCGGTCGGGCGCATGCAGGAGTCTGTCTGACTGCCTCCCCATTTCCAACTTTAGAAAAATACAAAAAAAAATAATAATAATAAAAGTGTATTTCTCTATTGATCTATAACTTCTTTCACATTTATAAAAATTATATAATGTTTATCTAAAATTGTAATTAAATCACTTATAGGCAGCTATTAGTCATAATTAAACTAATTCTCATGTTAATAATATTTAATAAAAAAGCATAAATTCAACTTATGGTATTAATGATATCTTTCTTCTATGGGGAAAATTAGGTATCCATTAAAATATTGCTTTTACTATCTTTGCACAATTATTTTATTAAAATACATTAATAATAATTAAGCCATCTCTAGCTAAATATGACAAAAATATTACTGAGACAACTTGGTAATAATGTTTTGTTTTGTACTTAAAATAAAACAAATAAATATAACCAAATTACAAAGAGAATTTAAATAATGCCATTAAATAACAAGTGAGAATTTTTTTGCTACCTGGGGCTGAGACTTTCACAAAAGAATATGTTAATATGTTAATTATTTTTTTAAATATATTAATCTTTTTAACTTAACTGGATGGAATTATGTACAAGTGAGTTTTTACTCCAATTTGGAAAAAGAAGGTTTTTTCTTTTCTTTTTTTTTTATTAAATAATTTTATTTTTTTAATGGGGTGACAACAATAAATCAGGATACATATATTCAAAGATAGCAAGTCCAGGTTATCTTGTCATTCAATTATGTTGCATACCCATCACCCAAAGTCCGATTGTCCTCTGTCACCTTCTATCTAGTTTTCTTTGTGCCCCTCCCCCTCCCCCTTTCCCTCTCCCTTTACCTCCACTCCCCCGTAACCACCACACTCTTATCAATGTCTTTTAGTTTCACTTTTATGTCCCACCTACATATGGAATAATGCAGTTCCTGGTTTTTTCTGATTTACTTATTTCACTTCATATAATGTTATCAAGATCCCACCATTGTGCTGTAAATGATCCGATGTCATCATTTCTTATGGCTGAGTAGTATTCCATAGTGTATATGTGCCACATCTTCTTTATCCATGGAAACAACCAAAAAGCCTGTCAATAGATGACTGGATGAAGGTTTTTTCTAAAGACAGGAAATCTATACATTAACATAAAACAAAATACAGAGCAAGTTTTGTTTAATTATTTGCAAAATACTGGTTGTTTAGATATATACATATATATTCTATATAAGCAGAATAATTACTATAAATTGATTTGATAAAAGAAATATGACTGTACAAAAACACTGATTAATATTTCCTAAATGGCAAACCTATTACAATTCAGAAAAAATAAGTATAACCTCATAATCAAAACTCTGTGAGGATAAAGAAAACTTGCTCATGGTACTTTATTAGTGCATTATTTTTAAATTTTTAAAATTTATTTTGGAGAGAAGAGAGAGTGAGAGAGAGAGAGAAAGGGGAGAGGAGTTGGAAGCATCAACCCCTATATGTGCCTTGACCAGACAGATGCAGGGTTTTGAACCAGCAACCTCAGCATTCCAGGTTGATGCATTATTCACTGCACCACCACAGGTCAGGCTTAGTGCAATATTTTTAAAGAAAACTTTATTAACAGTGTTGGTTTGCAAATTTAAAAATAAACACAATTAGATGATATATTTACATTGCTAATGCTTTCTTTTTAAATATGTGAAATGACCTTAATGACTACATTGAGAATGGATTATTGAAAACATTTCATAAACCATCCAGGAAGAATCATTATTTATCATTTGTGTTTCCTTTGCACTTAGCACAAACCTCAACTATATCATCTATCCCATCCTCCCAAATTCATTATTTGTTTTTCTGTTTTCTCCTAATAAGCAGAGTGATTTAAGTTTTAGGTTTATGACTGAATTATATTTGAAGCTGCAACAATAAAGACATAAGCACATAATTTTAGTTGGATGATTTTTTGACAGATTAATAAATTAAAGAATAATGCATACATAGAGTTTTTACTTCAATATTAGTAATGTAGGTTACAAATAAAATACACAATAATAATTAAGAATTCTGCTATTAAAAATATGATTTAGGAAGTTAGACTAGCCAGACCAGGTGGTGGCACAGTAGATAGAACATCGGACTAGGACGCAGAGGATCCAGGTTCAAAACCCCGAGGTCACAGGCTTGAGCATAGGTTCATCTGGTTTGAGCACAGCTCACCAGATTGAATCCAAGGTCGCTGGCTTGAGCAAGGGGTCACTCGGTCTGCTGTAGTCTCCCAATCAAGGCACATGTGAGAAAGCAATGAATGAACAACTAAGGTGCCACAATGAAGAATTGACACTTCTCATCTCTCTCCTTTCCTGTCTGTTCCTATTTGTCTCTCTCTCTGTCTCTTTCTCTCTCTGTTTCTGTCACACATACACACACACACGCACACACACACACACACAGAAAGTTAGACTATATTTGAATCAAATTGACATTATCATGACATAATTATGACTGATATCAATTAAATCAAGATCATGTTCCAGAAAAGTGTGTGATAATGTAATATTTGTATTGAAATTTAATGTTAACTAATGAGGCAAATTTGTTTAATATTCTTTCAGATGTTTTCAGGGAAATAACATTTTATAAAAATATGCAGAACATGCAAATAATGAGATATGAGGGTTATTTTTAAAGGATTTTAATTCTATTTGAAACAAGAGCAAGATGCTTAATATTTATTTCATTGATCAGATATTTTGTTTTGCTTATAGAACAAATAAAACAATATGATTAGAGTACTGTCTGACATGCTGAGGCTGAGAGTTTGCTCCCTGGTCAGGTCACATACAAGAACCAACCAGTGACAGAATAAATAAAAATGAAACAACAAATTGATTAAAATCTTTAAAAATAGTTTAATATTAGAAAGAAAATTAAGTATTTTATTAATAAATCTCACTGAAGAGATTTTCTTTAAATATAGGTGAAAACAGACAGCTTTTAAGAATTTTAATATGTTTACAAGGCTCTGTTCTTCATACCTTATCCAATATGGTTCTATGTCCTCTCTTGTCTTTACAAATCAAATGAAATGCTTAGATGTTATATTAGTATAACATAATTCAGCTGATTCTTTTCATCCAAATCTGTTCCTAATACAATCTCCCAATCTCAGTTAATGTCCTCAAGATCAAGAACCTTTTTTTCTCTCTATCCAATCATTCAGAAGATTCTTCCAATTAAATATCAAAACTCTCGCCGTCAACTTCTCTATCATTATTATCCTAGTTCAAGACACCATATTCTTTCACCCGGTTGATTATATGTGCTCCCATCTGTTTTCCCTGCTTCTCCTCTTGCTATCTTACTTTCTATTCTCAACATAGCAGCCTCAGTAATCCTGTTAAAAATTTAATCACATCATGTCACTATTTTCAACTTCAACTCCTTATATCACACCACATTTTACTCTAAGTAAATGTCATACAAGCTTCTATAAAATTTGGTTCTTTCTATATTCTCTAACTTTACCTCCTACTTCTCATCTCTTACTTATTCTACTCAGCCTCCTTGCTGTCCCTGGATAATCCAGACATACTCAAATTTCATAACAGTTGCACTATTTTATTTTCCTAAAGTTTTCTTATATTATCACCATTGCTCACATCTTCAAGCTCTTCAAATGTTTATGCAAATGATATCTTCATATTGAGATCACCCCCATCATCTCACTTAGAATTGTAATTACTCTCCCAGAACAGCTTATTTTCCTTCCTTTCTTTATTTTTTCTTATAGCACTTTATCACATTGTAGCTTTCTATGATTTACTTATTTACTCGATTTAGCCATCTTCTTCCTATTAAGAACAGATGATTTTGGTTTTGTTCTTATGCTCTAATATATCCTCAAATAATGCCAGGAAGATAGTAGGCACTCAATAAATATTGACTGACTGAATGAATGCATTTACAACTATACCATAATAAATTAAGGCTTGAACTATACCCTTCAACTGTGCCTCAATATACAACTGACTGAGTCATAGATGCCACATTGAGATGACATGTAGCTAGCTTTACTAAATGAATAATGCATAAGCTTCACTGTCCGTGCTGTGGGGTTATCAATGCCTATTCTTCTGATGGTTTGGGGCAGCAGACTATCAAATATGTTCTCTGATGAATATTCCATTATAATGTTATTCTTACTATATATCTCAAATTTCATTTTGTAAAGTAATTTTGATATTTTTTCCAATTGGTATATAGTTGATAAAATAGTGATATAAGAAGACACAAAATAGTTTATACCTATCTTTTTTCAGATCCACACACAATGAATTATTTGGATATTTATAATTTGATAAATTGTAAAGTTTTCTAAAATTCTGAGAGAGAAATCTATTATTAATCTCTAATTTTCTTACAATCTTTTAAAAATAGTGGTATGATAGATGGGATAAGGCATGCACTCTTTGTTGCCTTGCTTCAATCCTCTGGAAATAAATAATGGTTTTTGCACAGCACTTCTAACTCACTTAATTCAATCTGATTTGATACTTCCGTTGGGAGGTATAGATCATTCTAAATTGATTGCTTTGAAAAGTCTCAACAGATAGTTCATATTCAATAGATTAACATAAATAACGGGCTGTGGTTTTACATCTTGTTCTAAAGGCCAATTGTTATTTGGAACTAATGTTTCTTTATATTCAGCCAGAATTCAAAACAGGATAATCTGTAGAGCTCTGTGAAAACATAGGTGACTGGCTATACTTAGGAAAATTCTGATTTTGTAGATTAAAATATATACATCGATATTAAAAAAAAAACTAAAACATCTTTGGTAATCGTAATCTATATCCTCAATGGTGATCATAGAAGTAAGATAATAATATAAACTTAGAAAAAATAATTTTATATTATTTAATTCATTTCCATTTGATTTTCTCTGTTTATGTTCTCTCTGAGAAATATCTAAAAAGTTAAATGTGGCCACATTTGATTAGTTAGGAAGAGAAAAATGGCAATCCAAATTATAACTATTTAGCTGAATAAAACAATTAGTACTGCTATATGGAATCTCTTGGAACAAAATTATTAGTCAATTCACAGAGGACTGCCTTATTAAATTATTTTATTTAATTAATATTTAGATATTATATGCCATGTGTTGGACTTGGTATTAAACTTGGTAGATTGACAAGCAAGAAAGTCAGAGTTCTTAATTTTATAGAATTTACTTTCTCAATAGGGACAGAAATCCAGTAAAAAAATAATTCATAAAATAACAAATTTAAATGTTTTATAGCAGGTTATTATAATAAGTAAAAAGTGTGTTTATATGTGTGAGTGTATGTGTATTAATAGTAGCTGTACAATGGGATTGGTTAGTACAGTGCTTATAAAAGATATTGCTAAAGAAGTGATAGTTAACAGGGACCAAATTTTACAGGCAATAGAAATTTGTAGATTTCGTTATAAGAACAATCAGAAGAACTTGGTGACTTTTAAGCTTAGATGTAACTTGAATTAATTTGTATTTTAAATAAATTTTGCCCACTATTTATAAAATGGATTTTTTAGATCTAAGAATAATAACAATATAGAGAGTGAGTGAAAGACATCTTGGTTGGTAGCCTGGATAACACAAGTGAAGAGGGATAGGCATGCATTCCTGATTACCACAGTATAGAAATATGACAGGAAAAATAGCAACTTACCACAATAGAAATAGCACCTCTGAGACATGTACAGTATCTATTTTCTTCACCAGGTTAGAAATGTTTTTTGTCATTATTTTTTCAAAAAGTTTTCAATTTCTTACTCTCAAATGTTGGTATCCTTGAAGTAGTCTTAGAAGCTATTTACACTAACCTGATTTTTTTTTCTTTTTGCTATTTTTATTGGGTGTTTTTGCTTCTTTTCCAAATCTCTGAATTGATATTCTGCTTCATCGACTCCACTGTGATTCCTTGTAATGTATTCTTTTTTTAGTTATATATTCTTTATTTTTAAATAATTTTGTAAATTTTCTATTTCCATTTTTTATTTGTCTCCTCATTTTGGCATCCCTTTGTTGATTTCTATGTATTAAATAAATCTGCTACATTTCTCAGCATTGGTAGAATTACCTTCTGTGATAGGTGTCCTGTAAGTCCAGTGAAATAACTTCCCTGGTCACCCAATCTGAGCACTCTAGGGGCACCCTCCTATGGGCTGTGTACACCCTCCTATTGTAGTTGCTCCTTGACTGCTGTAGGCATGTCAAACAGGGTAATTTACTCCAAGACTGATTAGTGCAAGAACTCACTGCAATACCCATGGAGGGTCAGCTGTACAGTCTGACCCCACAGATCAGGATTTACTTTAGTGGTGCTCTGGTACTACCTGCATTTGCCCCTTGAAGATGTGTCTTATGGAGGGCTGAGTGTTAAAGCTGTCCTCTGGGTGGGATCTCCCATGGTCTCCTGGGAGTTGCAGGCTAAGGTCAGCTACCACCTGTGCCATCCTGGGGCCACCTGACTATGAGCAATGTTGAAAATGGCTGCAAATTGCGCTGATCTTGGAGGTACTCGGGTGTTGGGGACCAAATAAATAAACAGGGTATTTTTGCAATCTGGACAGAGGTGCTGGGCCCAAATCCCACCTCATTTGTCTAGTTAACAAAGAGCTACACCTGATTCTCGTTTGTCTCACCCATGTTCTCCAGAGGAGGCTGGAGGCTAGTTTTTTTATCAGTGTAAAGTGGATTTGGATGGTATGGTGGGGGTTGTCTTTGAGTTGCCTTGGAAACTTAATTGAATTGCTGATGGACCAAATTTTTTCTATGAATAAAAGTGGATGTGTTTCAGGAAGCAGGGACATTACCGCTAAGGAACAGTAGAGACTGTTTGCCATAGTGTCCTCCTGAACCCATCTGTGTGTGTGTGTATATATTATATATAACATATAATATATAATATATTATATATATTATATTATATTATATATTATATATTATATATTATATTATATTATATATTATAATATATATATATCTTTAAGTCCCTGTCTATTATTTATTTCAATTCCATACCTTTTCCCATTCGAAAACCCTGTAATAGACTCATCATGGCCAGACCACAACACCTGAGCGAGATCAAATTGGGCAGAGAATAATGTCTAGCCTGGGTCCACTTAACAGTAAATAGGTACAGGGTATGCTGAAGCCAGATGCATCTTATTTGAGAACTTTTTTTAAAAGTCTGAATAATAGGCTAAACTAGGCTGTGTATATGTAAAATTCATTGGGTAGGCTTGTAATTTGGGTGGGCAAGCTCTCAGAGAATTACTAGAGTGGGGTGAACAGTGTGAGCCAGGTTGGTGGAGACTCAATATAGTGAATTCCTGCCAGCTCTGTGGGGAGAGGGCTCAGTAAAGGAATAATGGTTTTTGCTAGCACTTCTGTCTGGGAGAAAGTTGTCCCTCGAGTCTTGCC
The DNA here is from genome assembly GCF_036850765.1 of Saccopteryx bilineata. Lineage (NCBI taxonomy): Eukaryota > Metazoa > Chordata > Mammalia > Chiroptera > Emballonuridae > Saccopteryx > Saccopteryx bilineata. The sequence goes on along the minus strand of NC_089495.1, from coordinate 95,271,686 downwards.
TGGATGCCAAATAATTCAGCTCCTCCCTCTATGTTCCTGGTTCCTTTCAAGCTGCTGCTCCACCATTGGAGCTCAGAGTGAGTGAGTCCAAGTAAGTCCATGCATGAGTCATTTAAGAAAAACTTCTTGGGACTCCAGCAGCCTTACATCTCACTTAGCCACAATTCTTGCTGGTTTTCTTTCCTTTGTGACAGAGACACACAGAGAGAGAGACAGAGAGAGAACAGAGAAAAGGACAGATAGGGACAGACAGAAAGGGAGAGAAATGAGAAGCATCAATTCTTCATTGTGGAATTTTAGTTGTTCATTAATTGCTTTCTCATATGTGCCTTGACCAGGGAGCTACAGAAGACTGAGCGACGCCTTGTTCAAGCTAGCAATGTTGGGTTCAAACTGCTGAGATATGCTCGAACCAGATAAGCCTGCACACGAGCCAGCAACCTTGGGGTTTCTAACCTGACTCCTCTGCGTCCCAGTCCAATACACTATCCACTGCACCACCACGTCATTAGGATCCCTGCTGGTATTTGCAGACAGAAGTTATAGGGACTTTTATTACTGATACTGGAACCCTCTGCTGGGTCGAAAGAATGGATCATACTTAATTAGAATATGCCACAAATTCAATGACTGATGCCTTAATAAGAAAAAAGAAAAGAGAACTCACATACAAAGAGATGTGCAAATACATAGAAAAGAAGGCCATGTGAAGATAGAGGGAAATGTAATTATGCTGCCACACACCAAGGAACACCAAGGATTGCTAGCAACCTCTAAAAGACAGAAAGAGACAAGAAAGAATTGCTCCCTAAACCCTTCAGAGAGAGTATAATCCTAGTGACACCTTGATTTTAGAGTTCACATCTCCAAAACTGTAAGATAAGAAAGTTTTCTTGTTTTGAGCCACCCAGTTTGTGGTACTTTGCTTTGGCAGTTCTAGGACACTAAGGCAGAGAGTAATGGAGTATTACAAAGTGTGCTCAAGTGGAAAGGGTGAAGACTGGGTTCACAGCAATTAAAACCACTCAAATAGATCTTACTGACTGTTCTATGGGTTTTCATGGTCAGTTCTTCAGGATATTCTTGAAACCTTTCATTTCCAACCTATCCTTTTAAAAGTATCTTTACTGAAATTTAAACACCTTTATTTGTGATCACAATTCTGCTGAAATCATAATTATTTGATCTCTTCTTGATTAAATAATAACTATTATGTACAACCCATTTCAAAGACAAACTCCTCCCTCTTATATCACACTAACAAATGGGTTGTTAGTGTACCATTTTGTTTTTATTTTTTATAGCAAGTAAACAAAGGCATCCTAACTTGGACAATAGATTGTCAATATGCAAATCTATTTTTCCGTAGTTTATTGAGAACAAAATCTATGTTTTGATCTTTGTATTTTCAATAATACTGACCATAATATTTAAGTACAATTTGTAGTCAGTTGAATAAATAAATACATAAATAAATAATGTGATACAGAGAAAGTATTTTTAAAAGAAGAGCTCTGAGAGATTAACTACTTTTCTGGGAGAGTCTCAAAAAATGAAATCATAAGAATTTAAAGAACAAAATAAGTTGAAGACGGCTATTAAGGAATAAACAAAGAATTTGTTTTAAAATATGAGAAACAGTGACAAAAAAGATGCATATGACTAGAGCAAAAGCATAGTTTGCTGAGGTAGGCAAGGCGGAAAGTGAAATTTACATTTCTTGTTAGTATATATCATGTCTAGGCTTGGACAGTGCCTGGAAGTGACCTTCAGAATGTCATTAGATGATGAAGCTGAGAGGCCTAAAATTGTTTAACAAATTATATAATCCACATCAAAAAGAAGGCAATTATTTACTTTCTTGCCTCTTCCATTTACTTAAGATATAAAGAGGACTTCATTGCTTCAGAATTTGAGTATGTCAATAAGCAAGGCAATTTTATTATATAAATACATATAGATTGCAACACATATTTGGAAAATCTTAATAACATTCTCTTACACCTACACAATAAATTACTAGTAAAACTTCTTTAGCTGTGACATTTTCACTATTTGCTTTATCATCAACTTTTAGATAGATATATATTCCAATTTTGAAAAGAAAAGCTTACGCAAACATAATGACATTTGACTGAATTGAGCAATTTAAAAATCATACCTTCTTAAAATGTTTTTTAACATCATATTTTTTTTCAAAAAGTGGTATTAAGCAGATCTATAATTGGAATTAACACCCTTTCCGCAAGATGGTCAATACATTATTTCTTATATAATAATTTTTCATAGCTCTCTCTCTCCTCTGTATAATTAGTAACTAAAATTTAAGTTAGATCTTAAGTTCTTCACATTCAGTGTTCCTCAGTAGACTATCCACAGCCTACAAACAGATAAACATGGCATTTGATAGTCAAACTTAAATAGATTACTGTAAAGTAATATTTAAAAATCACTCATTCTTATTTACTAAAATATTTGTACTTTGGAAAGATTCCACGAATGTCTTGGAACTAAAGATATAAATGAAGTTAAAAACTGGAATCAGTGTGATTTCAAGCAACACATAAATGAACTAGATTGACACCCCCATGAAAGCATCTCAATTATTCAAGCTCCCGGGGGCATGTTATAAGCCAGTCACTTCACTTATCTATTTTATTTGACTTCTCTCTCAGGTGTCTTTTTTATTTTGTAAGAGCTTAAGTGAGTAGAAAAGTAGTTGAAAACCATAGCTAATATTATATAGCTGATATTATATAGCAGTACAGAAACTTATAATAACTTCATATTCAATAAATTATTTAAAGCAGTGGTTAACTGGAGGTGATTTTGCCTTCCAGGGAACACTTGATAGTGTCTGGAGACATTTTTCTTTGTCATTAGAGGGCTTGTGCTCCTGGCATCTAGTTGGTAAAGCCTAGAGCTGCTGCTAAGCATCCTACAGTGCACAGAACAGACCCTTGCAAGAATAAACTATCTAGTCCAATATATCAATAGTGCCAATAGTGTAATTTATTCTTTTCACAATACCTACAAGGTAGGTAGCTATTATCAATAGTTGAGTGATTTAAAATAAGATGAATATAATGTTAACTTTCCAAGATCACTCACAAAAATACGTAGTTGAGCTAGAAATTAAACCTTTGTAAATTCAAGTTTAGCATAGAGAACATAATTGTAAGAACTGCTATAAGTTCTCACTGATCTTACGATAAGCTACTTAAGAAATGGCTCCCAATGGCATCTCCTGGTATTCACACCAATGTGTAATACCTTCTGTTTGTATGTGAAATGGACCTAGTAATTTGTTTTTTAATAATAAAATGAAACAAAAATATTGGGAGATCACTTCTAGTATTAAGTTAGAAAAGTCTGTGACTTCTCATTGTGGTTTTGATTTCCATTTTTGTGATGATTAGAGATGGTGAGCACCCTTTCATATATTTGTTAACTACAATATTTCTATGTCTTCTTTGGAGAAATGTCTACTCAAGTCCTTAGCCCATATTTATAATAATTTTTTAAAAGTCTTTATTCAATTTTCAGAGAGGAGAGAGAGGGAAAGAGGGAGAGAGAGAGAGAGAGAAGGGGGAGGAGCAGGAAGCATCAACTCCCATATGTGTCTTAACCAGGTAAGCCCGGGGTTTTGAACCAGCGACCTCAGTGTTCCAAATCTATGCTTTATCCTACTGTGCCACCACAGGTCAGGCCTTAGCCATTTTAAAATAAGGTTATTAGGGTTTTTTACTACTGAGTTGTGAGAGTTCCTTATTTATTTTAGTGATTAACTTTTTATTTTATATATGATTTGCAAATATTTTCTTTCTTTCGGTAGGTTCCATTTTCACTTTGTTATTTGTTTCCTTTAAGGTACAAAGCTTTTTAGTTCTGTCATTGGCCAGGTGAGTGAGCTTGGAAGCTTATCCTTTCCTGCCTTCATAAAAAACTACATCTCCAGCTAATACCTTAATAACATATTGGGAAAATCCAGTCAGAAGACCTAATCAAGCCATACACTGATTCTTTACTGACAGAAACTGTGAGACAAAGGATACAATTGAAAATAATAAATTTAGGGCAATAAGTATTTAAAACATATATATTATCTTAAGTTTATTTTAAATGTATCTTTGACAAATGTGCACATGGTTTTTATGGGAGAAGAAAATATACTATAAGATGTATCTATAAATTTCTTTCAACTTCTTTCAGCTATATGATTGATGTAAATAAATTAATAAGTAAAATGATTTAGTGGGACTTTTTATACTTTATCATTGGCAATATAAATGTAGTTAGTACAACATTAAAATATACATCAGTCATTATTTAAATGTAATATGTGAATCTCAGTGATTGATTGAAAATCAATAAATATTTTATTGGTATTTTGTTCCTGTTGTAGTGCTGTTGTAAATTAAATAATGGCTAATACACATCACAGTTGCTCAATTCCAAAAATATGTGCCCTGGTTTGATAGCCTAAAGAAAAGAAAAAGAGTTAACAAAATTGGCAGGCTATGGTGAGTAAATTAACCACTCTTTCTGTAAAACTATACATCTTTTTTTTTTAATTAAGTGAGAATCAGGGAGGCAGAGACAGACTCCATATGTGCCATGATTGAGATCCATCCAGCAAGCCCCCTACCAGGCAATGATCTGCCCATCTGGGCCACTACTAAATTGCTGGCATCAGAGCTATTTTGGTGCTTGAGGGAGGCCATGGAGCCATCCTCAGAGTCTGGGGGCGGGGCAACTTTGCTCTAATTATTTAAGCCATAGCTGTGAGAGAGGAAGAGAGAGAGAGAGATGAGGGGAGGAGTGGAGAAGCAAATGGTCACTTCTTCTGTGTGCCCTGCCTGGAAACAAACCTGGGACCTACATACTCGGGGAAGACGCTCTACTGCTGAACCAACTGGCCAGGGCTAAAATTAAACATCTTATAATTGAATAATAATCTTGATCAAGACAGTACTTGCACAAAACCTGTCAGCTTTATTTATTTCTGTCATCATGTGAGACTTTAGGCTCCTGCTCTATTTGTAGCTTATAGAAATCAACCCATAAAGACAGGCTCTTCACATATAATTTACAGATACAGTACAGGATTTCTTGAGATAATGACCATTCTTACATATTTCTCAATTATAAGTTAGTAAAATAAGAACAGGAAAACTGGTGTGTCTTCATTTCTTTGAACAGTGCTTGGGACAAAGTAAAGTCCAGTCTGTATGTATTATCATATTAAAACTGTAAGGCTGTATAAAACTATATCAAGTGGTATTAAACATTTTTAATCACAATAAAAATACACAATTATTTTAAAAACCTAACAATCAAAAATATTTTTTAAAGTATAATTTGCTTGATTATAAGACGACAGAGTAAATGGACATCCCAACTGCCACCTCCTGGGGCCAAATTGGATTACAATTTAATTTAGCAACAATCATCTTGATAAACAAACTTTGGACTAAACAAAGGGGAGTCTATAATCAAGTATCACAGAAGAAGCCACAACAAGATTGGTAGGAAGGGCGGAGATATGGAAAGGGCTGCCCTGCTCCTAGGAATGAGTGGCAGCTGAGGGTCTGGAGGAACTCTCACGGTAGGAAGGGTTGCCCTGAGAGGAGTGGATCTTCAGCCCCAGGCCCAGAGTCCCAGCCTAGAGCCCCAGAGCCTAGAAGAGGCACTCAGACAGCATTTGGAGGTGAAAAGAACTGAGCTTTCTGTCTGCAAGAAAGAGATGGAGCTTTCAGAGATGCTGGCTCCATCTTAAAGGGCCAGCACAGAAATTCTCGTTCACAGCCACTTAGGCAGGGCTCTGAGGACTAGAGCTGTGTGAGGAGAATATAAAGTTGGAGGTATAGGGAAAGACACTTTGGGGAATGGCCACTGAAACCCCTATGCTGAGTCATTCTCCAGTATTGCAGTCATCATCTTTCTTGGGTAAAGCAGTCTCCTCTGAGTGGCATCAGCCTGGGGAAGAGCAACTGCTCTGCCCTTGGAAGTCTCTCTTGTCCCAGCCATGGAGATGGGGTCATTACGAGAAGTCAGGAAGCAGGGGGCACGTCAGTGGCTCAATTTTCTGATGTTGAGGCAGGAGCTCCCCCACACAGATTTCTGAGTCTAAAACTGGTAAATTCGCCTCATGGGAGTCTCAGTAGAAACTGTCCAGACTGTGGACAGATCACACCTCTGGGTCTCAAGGGCCACACCCATAAGACTTCTGAGACTACACCCCACTGAAGTCTGTGAAAAAAAGCTGTACAGACTGATACCTTGGGCCAAAAGGTGAAGCCACAAGCACCACCCTTCCGAATCCTTGAAGTGCTGCAGGCTCTACTCTACTAGACATTTTTTCAGTGGCCAAACCCAACAAGCAGCCAGCTGACAAAAGCTGCAGTAGGCAGGACTCAAGGAATCTTGGCCTTTTAATTGGACCTTCCCCCAGGCCCAGTGTGCAGCTGAGGTGTGCAGCTGGATATTTCCATGAGCTCCTGGGTCCAGCACAGGCAGCCACAAAGTCTGGATTGTTTGTAGCTCTAAGAAGATTACTGAGGGATACTCACAGACAGTGTCTTCCACTGATCTGTGCTGGGTTCCTGCAAGGGAGGCTCAGGGTTGACACATCCAGTGGCCAGCTGTAGGGAACATTGATTCAGGACCTAACAACCCTTGTTAGAGTGTTATTCTATAGACGTGTTCTTCACACTTGGCCCAACTGAGGTGAGTTTCACTCTCAGTAATCAACACTGGCACAGTGGCTCACCTGCCTTGGATAGGGTGGAGCTTCACAATCAGCCAGCCTGGGTGCTGGATATCCTGCCCTGCTGTGATAAATTCCGCAGGGGGAAGAGAGAGAGGCATGGAGCATGGACATTTAAAGTGTGGGTCCCTGTGAATCTATTGTTGGCTCTAGTCAAGGTGCTTAGCCACTTTCTGGCGGGAACACAGTCAGCACCAGGAGAAGACACCCTCTGTCTTCCTCACTGAGACCAGGGTCTCACCAGCTTTAAGAACTTCTGCAGAGGGGACTGTTGACCCTACTTTATCTGAACCTGCTGCTCACCTTGTTGGGAGAAATAAAATTTGAGTATTCATTAGTGGCTGAAGGATTAGGCTCTGGAATAAATTCCCTGTACTGAGCTACTGAACAAGAGACCACTGAAGGAAGAGTTCTCACTAATGTTGTATTCATAACGTCAGCTGCCATAACCCAGAAAGCTTGCAATTTGTACATGAGTTTGCTGGATGAGGCCAGTCTGAACCTGTAGTCTTTCTACAAAAGACTCTGTGGGAAGACCAGGAAGCTGCAATAGGAAGTGGAGCAGCTGAAAAAAGGAAGCAAATTTTACCAAGCTTGGGGATTTTACAAATTTGCTGTTATCTCTAAGCAGGAGGTAACTGAATATACCCCCCAAACTCAAAAACACTGGTATGTAAAGACATGTGCAGCCCCATAGACTAGCTACTTTTAATAAAAACTAGTTCTCAGAGTAGGTCTCAGGACATATAGTGGAGCTTTTTAAAAAAGACTCATTCTTGGAACCCACAGCTATTGGTATTGCACTTAGGGTTAGGTAAACCTACTGCAGGTATGTTTTTAAATTTATGCAGGTGATTCCATGGGCAGCCAGATTTAAGAATTACAGCTGTAAAAGAGGTATTCTCACAAAAAATAACATTTATTTAACTTCTGTTTATTTCTACCCACTCCTTCAGATTTTCCATGCACACTCTTTCTCCTTGACTTGTTCTGAGAATGCAAAAGTGCACAAGAAGTTGTCACAAGTATCAAAAAATTTAAGTGTGTCATTCTTTTGATAGCATCCAAGAAAAACATATAGGTGGCTTTGAGTTGTGCCATACAAAAATCATATAATTATAATAGCTACTAAACCTTTCCAAGAGTGTCATAACTCAGGATTCTTTGAATAACTTATTGTTGAACTCACTTAACTATAAATTAGTTTCTTAAGATTTTCCTTGGTTCCTCAAGATTACCTGATTTTGTGTTCTAAGGACTTATTTGAAATCTTTAAACATAAATAATCTATTTTTTGAATGATATGAATCAATATCATAGAAAAATTTCTGAAGCAAGTACATTAACATTTGAGAAAAATAAGACATTGTTCTTGAAAAAGTGCTGTGAAAATGGCATAACTTTATAGATTCTTACTCACTGGTCATTTATGTTTGGTATATAAACATCTAATCAAAATTGAATATATTATATTTAGCTTTATACTGAGGTTCTCTCCTCATGTTAAATTAATTTTAAATTTATTTTCAAAAAATAATAATCTGGAAATCATTAGCTATTTCTCATTTTGCCCTTACTGATACAATTCAGACACCAAGTCCTAACATTTTAATTTTTTGAGCATCTAAAAAGTTCATCAATAAGTCATCTTTCTAGTAAAAAACAATGATCAGATCATCTCCTACCTGAACTAGGAGAACAAACTGATAAATGGCACATTCAAAGTTCCCACTGCAACTGGATAGTCTCTTAAATCATGTCTGCTTTGCGTTTATTCTTTCACTGCATTCCCACTGTCTAAAGAATAAAGCAACTTGCCTTTTGGGGCCCTATACCATGGGGTTTTGTTTTTCTTTCCAATATCATCTCCTTCCTTTCCTCAATTACACATTCAGTGCCTGTAAACTCTAAACCTCAGATATATTGAATTATTTTGTCCACCAAATTGACCTGCTGCCATTTCCTTTTAATTTTTCACATGTTGGATTCAGTCCAAAAATGAGTTTCTCACCATTTATCTCTTTACCCATCTTTCTTCAGGTGGACTACCTATTTTTCTCACTTTCTCTGAGTAACGCTTATTTACCTTTAAACTTTCCTCTTTAAACAGTGCTTCCTGTGGAACATTTTATAGGCCTTGAGACTAAGTCTTATCCACTTGCTTTTGTCTTATCCACTATTTCACCTATTACAACACTTATTACACCTTAATGTAATTATGTACTTTAATTGTCTTCTATACCCCCAAATTCTATGAGACTACCGTGTCTATCTATTAAAACAGAGTACCAAAGATTTTACATGCACACACAAAAAAAGTATCAAATGAATACATACTTTAAAAATGGAATAAAATCCAATAGTCACAAAATGTATTATGGATTTGTCTTTTGAAGTATTCAAGTAAAGATATATAATATTGAACTGTGAAGACTACCGGGAGGATTTGTAAACATATGAGCATTTTATTCTACAGGCAGGCATTAGGGTCATGTTAAAACTTATTCTTTTCTAAAATATGGCATATAAAAGACTTTTGGGTGGCCCTTTTTAAAGTAATTCTTGTGCCTAGCAGTTTTCTGATTAAGATAATCCCATTGCTTTGAGACAAATGGCTGTGTAACACTGACACACAGAGGTCAAGGGCCAGTGCCCCAGCACATAAACTGACAGCATTTTAGGAGGCCATAAAGAATGTAATTTCAAAATTAACAACAACCAAAAAGAAAGAGTACAAATGCAATATATCATTTTTATATGGATTAGACTCAAGCTTGGGAGCATAGGGTAGTGCTTGAACAAGGCACTTTTCTTTCAGCTTCAGGAGTTAACTGCTCAAAGGTTCTTGGAGATCATTTTTCCTTAATAAAGTTCCATCAGCCCTGTAATAGCTGGTGGTATTGGTCCAAGACTCAAGCAAGATCATGGATTCTGACACTTTTTGTACCTGCAGCTTAAACATTTCTTTGCTTGCCTTTTTGGTTATAGCTATTCACCATTGAATAATCAGTTAAAAAGTCTTTTTGTTAGGTATTCTTGACAATTTCTTTTTTTTAAAAAAATAAGTCTTTTGGTTTCATAGAAACTTGCTTTCTATACTTAAAGCACTTATTTCCATATATAGTTATATTCTTACTGGTTTAATTACTGTATCTGTGTTCATTAGCATAGGAATATATTTGGGTTTTCTTTCTCTCTTTGTCAGTACTAAGCCAACAGAGTCTAATCTTCTGCTGGAAACACAGAGGGAATGTAATACATATCTTTTGGACTAATTTATAAATGAATTAATATACATAGTAACATAACTTGAAGAAATAAAATGATTGTATTAGCAAATCATACATTTAAAAAAAATTTTGTTACATTTAATTTATTCTGTTAACATGAATTCAAGTGTCCCACTCAAGATAACACTCTCACCCCTATCCCTGTATCCCCCTTCATACACCTATTGCCCCCTCCCCTTCACACCCTCCCCCCTTCTCTAAGATTTGCTGTCCTGTTATCTGTATCTATGTGTTATGTATATATAATTTCACTAATTTCTTCACCTTCCCTAATTCCATCCCCCCATCCCCTTTTCCTCTGACAGCTGTCCCTCTGCTCCCTGTGACCCTGCCCCTGCCTCTTCCATTCTTCAGTTCACTTTGTTCATTAAATTCCACATAAAAGTGAGATTATATCATTTGTTTCTTTCTCTGCCTGGCTTTATTTCACTTAGCATAATAGTCTCCAGCTCAATCCAGGCCATCACAAAAAAGTAAGATTATCTTCTTTTTCACAGCTGTGTAGTATTCCACTGTGTATATGTACCACTGCTTTTTAATCCACTTGTCCACTGACAGACACTTGGGCTATTTCCAGATCTTGGCTATTGTAAACAATGCTGCAATAAACATGGAGGTGCATTTCTTCTTCTGAATCAGTGATTTGGTATCCTTAGGATATATTCCTAAAAGTGGATAACTGGGTCACAAGGCAGTTTCATTTTTAATTTTTGAGGAAACTTCATACTGTTTTCCACAGTGACAGCACCAGTCTACATTCCCACCAGCAGTGAAGGAAGGTTCCCTTTTCTCCACATCCCTCACTAGCACTTATTGTGTGTTGATTTGTTAATGAATGCCATTCTGACAGGTGTGAGGTGGTATCTTATTGTAGTTTTAATTTCCATTTCTCTGATGATTAGTGACATTGAATATATTTTCATATGCCTATTGGCCATCTGTAGGTCCTCTTTGGAGAAGTATCTATTCAGTTCTTTTGCCCAGTTTTTTTTTAATAAACAAATGTTTGTGATCTTTCTTTTTTTGGCAGAGACAGAGAGAGTCAGAGAGAGGGACAGACATATAGGAAGAGAGAGAGGTGAGAAACATTAATTCTTCATTGTGGTTCCTTTGTTGTTCATTGATTGATTTCTCATATGTGCCTTGACGGTGGGGGGGGGGGCTACAGCAGACCAAGTGACCCCTTGCTCCAGCCAACGACCTTAAGCTCAAGCTAGTGAGCATTGCTCAAACCCGATGAGCCCGTACTTAAGCTGGTGATTCGGGGTCTTGAAACTGGGTCCTCTGCATCCCAGTCTGATGCTCTATCCACTGCACCACCACCTGGTCAGGCTCTTTTGCCCATTTTTGAATTGGATTGTTTACCTTCCTAGTATTGAGTTTTAGAAGTTCTTTATACATTTTGGTAATTAATCTGTTATTAGACATATTGGCAAATATGTTCTCCCATTGTGTAGATTGTGTTTTTATTTTACTAATGGTGTCTTTTGCTGTGCAACAGCTTTTATGTTTGATATATTCCCATTTATTTATTTTGTCCTTTATTTCACCTGCCCGTGGAGATAAATCAGCAAAAATATTGCTACAAAAAATATCAGAGAGTTTACTGCCTATAATTTTTCCCAAGTTGTTCATGGTTTTGCAATCTCCATTTAAGTCTTTTATCCATTTTGAGTTTATTTTTGTGAGTGGTGAAAGTTGGTGGTCTAGTTTCATTTATTTGCATGTACCTGTCCAATTTTCCCAACACTATTTATTAAGGAGACTGTCTTTACTCTACTGTATGTTCTTATCTGTTTTGTCAAATATCAATTGATCATATGGGTTTATTTCTGGGTTCTCTGTTCTGTTCCTTTTATCTGTATGCCTTTTCTTATGCTAGTACCAGGCTATTTTGATTACAATGACCTTGTAGTTATAACTATCAGGAAGTGTGTGATACCTTCCACTTTCTTCTTCATTTTCAAGATTGCTGAGGCTACTCTTGCTCTTTTTTGGTTCCATAAAAATTTTTGGAATATTTGTTCTATCTTTTTGAAGTATGCCATTGGTATTTTAATAGAAATTGCATTGAATTTATAGATTGCTTTAGGTAATATAGATATTTTAATGATTATTCCTTCTATCCATGAACACAGTTCATGCTTCCACTTGTTTGTATCTTCCTTCATTTATTTTTCCAATGTCTTATAATTTTCTGAGTACAAGTCTTTTACCTCGTTGGTTAAATTTACTCCTAAGTACTTTAATTATTTATTTGTTTATGTTGTTGTTGCAATAGTGAAGTGGATTATTTCATTAATTTATCTTTCAGAAAGTTTATCCTTTGGTTATCAAATGCCACTTATTTCTATATCCTGCCACCTTGATGAATTCATTTATAAAATCTAGTAGATGTACCCTGATTTATTGATGTCACCCATTAAAATTAATAAAAATTAAAAAAAGATCTATTAGATTTTTACTGAAACTCCAGGGTTATTTTTATGTACAGTATTATGTCATCAGCAAATAATGATAGTTTGACTTCTTCCTTTACAATTTGGGTGACATTTATTTCTTCTTCTTGTCTGATTACTGTGGCTAGAACTTCTAGAACTATGTTGAATAAGAGTGGTGAGAGGGAGCACCCATGCCTTATTCCTGATCTTATGGGGATTGCTTTAATTTTTTCCCATTGAGTATGATGCTGGCTATGGGTTTGTCATAGATGGCCTCTATTATGTTGAGTTATGTTTCCTGTATTCCCACTTTGCTGACAGTTTTGATCATAAATAGGTGCTGGACTTTATCAAATGCTTTTTTACATCTATTAATATAATCATGTATTTTTTATTCTTTTTATGTGAAGAATCACATTGATTGTTTTGTGAATACTGTACAAGCCTTGCCTCCCCAGAATACATTTCACTTGATCATGATGTACAATCTTTTTGATATATTGCTAGATTCAGTTTTCTAATATTTTGTTGAGAATTTTAACATTTCTGTTCATCAGGGATATTGGCCTATAGTTTGTTTGTTGTTTTTTTTTTGTTGTTGTTGTTGTTGTTTTTTGTAGTGTCTTTACTTGGTGTTGGAATGAGGATAATGCTTGCCTCATAAAAGGAGCTTGGGAGTCTTCCCTCCTCTTGAACTTTTTTGAAATAATTTGAGAAAGATAGGTGTTAATTCTTCTTTGAATATTTGGTAAAATTCACCTGTGAAGCTATCTGGTCCAGGACTTCTGTTTTCTGGAAGTTTTTATAACTGTTTCAATTTAATTTGTTGTAATTGATTTGTTTAGGTTTTCTGATTTCTCAGATTCAGTTTTGGAAGATTGCATGTTTGTAGGAATTTATACATTTTGCCTAGGTTGTTCAATTCTTTTGGCATATAGATCTTTATAGTATTTTCTTAAAATGCTCTGTATTTCTGCAGTGTGAACTATTCTCCACTTTCATTTTTATTTTTATTTATTTGGGTCCTCTCTTTTTTTTCTTGATGAGTCTGATTTATCAATCTTGTTTACCATTTTAAAGAACCAGCACTTGGTTTCATTGATCTTTTATATATATTTTTAGCCTCTATGTCATTTACTTCTGCTTTGATTTTTATTATTTCCTTCCTTCTACTTCCTCTGGGCTTTATTTGTTGTTCTATTTCTAGTTAATTTAAATAAAGGGTTAAGTTTATTAGAGGTTTTTCTTGCTGCTTAAGGTATGACTGTAATGCTAGAAACTTTCCTCTCAGGACTACTTCTGCTGTATCCCCTAGATTTTCAGTGGTTGTATGTTCACTTTCATTTGCTTCAAGGTAAGTTTTTATTTCTTCCTTGATCTCATTGTTACTCATTTGTTATTTAATAACATGCTACTTAGCCTCCAAGTGTTTGAATGTTTTTCAGTTATTCTATTGTATTTGGTTTCTAGTTTCATGACATTGTCATCAGAGAAGATGCTTAATATGATTTCAATCTTTTAAAATTTATTGAAACTTGTTTTGTGTCCTAACATGTGGTCTACCTAGAGAATGTATCATGAGCACTTGAAAAGAATGTACATTCTAGTACTTTGAGGTGAAAGGTTCTGAAGATATCTATTAAATCCAGTTGATCTATTGTGTCATTTAAGACCACTGTTTTTTTGTTAATTTTTTTGTCTGGAGAATCTATTCATTGTTGTTAGTGGGGTATTAAAATCCCCTACTATTATAGTATTGCTGTTTATGTCTCTCTTATGTCCATCAAAATTTGCTGTATATATTTAGGGGCTCCTCTTTTAGATGCATAAATAGTTATAATAGTTATAGCCTCTTGTTGAATTGCTCCCTTTATCATTATGTAGTGACCTTCTTTATCCCTTACTATAGCCATTGTTTTAAAGGCTATTTTGTCAGATATATATTTACCCCAGCATTTTTTTTATTTCCATTTGCATGAAATACTCTTTTTCATCACTTCACTTTCAGTCTATGTGTATCTTTTGTTCTGAGGTGGGTCTCTTGTACACAGCAAATATACAGGTCTTTTTTTCTTATCCATTTAGCTATCCTATGTCTTTTGATTGGATACTTTAATTCATTTACATTTAAGATTATTTTTCATACATACTTATTTATTGCCATTCTATTTTTGAAATCTACAATCCTGTTTTACTCAATTTTTTTTTATTCTTTGATCTTTTTACAGAAAGCCCCTAACATCCCTTATAGTACTGGTTTGGTTGTAATGAATTCCTTGAGGTTTGTGTGTGTGTGTGTGTGTGTGTGTGTGTGTGTGTGTCTGGGAAGCTTTTTATTTCTCTTTCAAATTTAAATGATAGTCTTGCTGGATAAAGTAATCTTTATGTAGGTTCTTGTTTTGCATCACTTTGAATATTTTTTGCCAATCCCTTCAGGCCTCAAGTGTTTCTGTTGAGAAGTCGGATGTCATTTTTATGGGGGCTCCTCTATAGGTAATTAACTGCTTTTCTCTTGCAGCTTATTGTATTCTTTTTTAGTCTCTTAACTTTGGCACTTTAATTACGATGTGTCTTGGTGTAGGCCTCCTTGGGTTCATCTTTAATGGGATCTTCTGTGCTTCTTGAACTTGTGTGACTTTTTACTTTGTCAGTATAGGGACAGTTTTAGCTATGATTTCTTCAAACAGGTTCTTTATCCCTTGTTCATTCTCTTCTCCTTCAGGAACCCCTATGATGTGGATGTTGTTTCTTTTCATATTGTCACAGTGGTCACTTAAAGTTTCCTTAGTCTTTTTGAGCCTCTTTTTGTTTTGCTGCTCTGCTTCTGTGCTTATGTTTATCTTGTCTTCTAAATCACTAATTTGATCCTTTGCTTCATTCAGCTTGCTGTTGATTTCTTCTAGTGCAGTTTGTAATTTCTGATTGGTTGTTTTATATGATTTCAATGTCTTTTTTGATGCTTGTTATTATCTCTTTATGTAGTTGCTCATTATTACCATCCATTGTTGCTCTAAGATCCTTGAGCATCTTAAAAATCATTATTTTAAACTCTGCATCTGGTAGTTTGGTTACTTCCATTTCATTTAGTGTTGTTGTTTTTTTCATGAGGATTTCTCTTGTTGATTCATTTGGGTTGCATTTCTGTATCTGCTTATTTTGTCTGTGTATTAGGTAATGCTGTATGATTTTATGGGGTTTTTTAATTCATTTTAGAGAGGATAGAGAGAGACAGAAAGGGAGAGAGAGAGGAGAGAGAGACAGAGAGAAGGTGGGGAGGAGCAGTAAGCATCAACTCCCATATGTGCCTTGACCAGGCAAGCCCAGGGTTTCGAACCGGCGACCTCAGCATTTCCAGGTCGACGCTTTATCCACTGTGCCACCACAGGTCAGGCTGATTTTTATGGTTTTTGTAGTGTCTTTGTGAGGAAGATAGGCTCGGTGGTACTGACCTCCAGGTCACCTCATTTTCTTGTTTTTGAGTGCTTCTTGAGAATAAAATTTTCTCTCATATTGTATGTAAGTATTGAATTCAGTTGGTCCTTTTGTGGGTATGGTTATTTCTTCAGGCTATTTGTCTCTAAGAGTCAACCTTGATCATTTGTATTACACACTGTGCCATGTCTGTCTCATTGGGTGTATTTATTCTGCACAGTGTCTGCTGCTTGCTAGACTCCTCTTTGAGTGTGCTGATTGTGCAGCTAGCTAAGCTAGGGTCAGTGCTGTTTGCAACCCACTACCAGTGTGTTGGCTGCAGATCTTCTTAGGTTGGCATCAGTTGTTGTTTGCAACTTACTATGGGCTACCTATCTGTAGCTACTTCCCTTTTCACTTTTTGTGTCTGCATTTTCTGTGCCTGGGTAATGTGAGAGGGGCCAACCGGTGTAGAAGGATCTATACCCAGTAGAAGGATTGTTGGGTCATATAGTAGTTCTATTTTTAACTTTTTGAGGAACAACCATACTTTCTTCCATAATGGTTGTACTACTTTACATTCCCACCAACAATGCATGAGAATTCCTTTTTCTCCACAGCCTCTCCAACACTTATTATCTGTCTTGTTGATGAGAGCTAATCTAACAGGTGTGAGGTGTTATCTCATTGTAGTTTTGATTTGCATTTCTCTAATAGCTAATGAAGATGTTCATTGAAGCATTGTTCACAGTGGCCAAGACATGAAAATAACCAGAAAGCCCTTCAATAGAAGATTGGATAAAGTTGTGGTACATATATAATATGGAATACTACTCAGCCATAAGAAATGATGACATCAGATTATTTACAACAAAGTGGATGGACCTTGATAACATTATATTGAGTGAAATAAATAAATCAGAAAAAACTAAGATATATATGATTTCATACATAGATAGGACATAAAAATGAGACTAAGGGACATAGACAAAAGTGTGGTGGTCACTGGGGTGGGGGAATGGGGGGAGAAAGGAGATGAAAGGGTTGGGGGAGGGGAGGGGCACAAAGAAAACCAAATAGAAGGTGACAGAAGACAATTTGACTTTGGGTGATGGATACGCAACAAAATCAAATGTTAAAATAACCTGGAAATGTTTTCTCTGAATGTATGTACCCTGATTGATCTATGTCATCCCATTAAAATTAATAATAATAATAATAGTCTATAACTTCTATTGAAAAGGATAAAAAAAGACAATCATAGAAAATGTTTGATACATATTTTTTTTATAAAATATTACAACTTTTAAGTGCAAAATATGATATAAATTATACTTAAAAATATTAGTTTATTGGCCCTGGCTGTTTGGCTAAATGGTAGAGCATCAGCTGAGTGTGAGAATATCCTGTGTTTGATTGCCAGCCAGGGCACACAAAAGAAGGGATCATTTGCTGCTTCTCCACCCCTCTCCTTCTTTCTTCTCTCCCCTCTCCTCCCCACCAAGCCATGGCTCCATTGAAGCGAGATGGTCCCAGATGCTGAGGATGGCTCCATGGCCTCTGCTCTAGGGGCTCAGAAGAGCTCAGTTGCTGAGCTACTGAGCAACATCCCAGATGGGCAGAGCATCTCATCCTAGTAGGCTTGCCAGGAGGATCCTAGTCAGGACGCAAGCAGGAGTCTGTCTCGCTGTCTTCACTCCTCTCACTGAATAAAAAACAAAACAAAACAATAATTTATTATATTCCTAACAGAAATGTTTTCTTTTGGAATTAAAATTCCAGAAAGCAAAAAGTAATATGTTTTCTTTCTTGAATGCAATGTTGATTTCCTTAAAAAAAAACTTCTTTTTTAATAAAACCTGTTAAAAGTCATTTATTTTCTTTCTTGGTGAGATGCTATAGGCCACTTAATTGTAATAACTACATTGCCTCTGAAAAATATTAACTTAGTTTTCTAAAAATAGATTTTCCACAGAGATGAGACAAAGGTCAAGATTTTGATGTGTAAAAGCTAAATACTAATCATGACATGTTGAAAAACACTATTGGTCATTAGCTAGTTCTGGATGAGCAATCAAAGCAACAATTTATACTGCATTCAGAAGAGGGCCTGCTCCAGTTCCCACAATATTATTTGTTTGTTTTTTCTTCTCCCCAGCTTCAGCTACTCATTGATCCTAACATTTTCAGTGTTCCAGGTCAGTCCATAGCTACACCAAAGCAGAAGGGTAAACTTGTAAACTTAAACCAGGAGGTGACTGAGCTCTTCCTTTTCTGTGTTTGGGATTCCTTATCTTTAAAATAAAGAATCCCTTCAACCAGATTATGTAAATTAAGTAAGTCATAATTGCTTAAAATAGTTTAAATTTTTTATCTCTGATCTTCCTATCAAAGACCTCCTACTCAGATGAATCTTGAACCTCATATATGAATGAATATCATAATTTCATTAAACATAGCAGGATAGCAGATTTTTCTAGAGTCTGTTCTCTATTATACTTGGGTAAAAGCTAACTCTGGATTTTCATAGGGGCCAGCAGTTCTCCATCCACCCAGAATCTTCCACAAAAATTTCTTAAAAGAATGTGTGTTAGAACTGAGAACCCAGAAATAAACCCACACCTTTTTGGACAACTGATATTTGACAAAGGAGGTAAGAGCATACATTGAAGTAAAGAGAGCCTCTTCAACAAATGGTGTTGGGAAAATTGGACAGGTACTTGCAAAAATATTAAACTAGACCACCAACTTACACCATTCACAAAAATCAACTCAAAATGAATAAAAGATTAAAATGTAAGCCATGAAATCATAAGCATCTTAAATGAAAACACAGGCAGTAAGCTGTATGACATTTCTCGCAGCAATATATTTGCTAATTTGTCTCCACAGGCAAGTGAAATAAAAGACAGGATAAACAAATGGGACTATATCAAACTAAAAAGCTTCTGCACAGCTAAAGACAATAAGAACAGAATAAAAAGACAAACTACACAATGGGAGAATATATTTGACAATGCATCTGATAAGGGGTTAATAACCAAAATTTATAAAGAACTTGTAAAACTTAATACCAGGAAGACAAATGATCCAATCAAAAAATGAGAAAATGAAATGAATAGACACTTCTCCAAAGAGGACATACAGATGGCCAATAGGCATATAAAAAAATGCTCAAAATCACTAATCACTAGAGAAATTCAAATTAAAACCACAATGAGATATCACTTCACAGTAGTCAGAATGGCGCCCATCAACAAAACAACACAGAATAAGTGCTGGCGAGGATGTGGAGAAAAGGGAACCCTCCTGCACTGCTGGTGGGAATGCAGACTGGTGCAGCCACTGTGGAAAACAGTATGGAGATTCCTCAAAAAATTAAAAACCGAACTGCCTTTTGACCCAGCTATCCCACTGTTAGGAATATACCCCAAGAACACCATAACACTGTTTGAAAAGAAGAAATGCACCCCCATGTTTATGGCAGCATTGTTCACAACAGCGAAGATCTGGAAACAGCCCAAGTGTCCGTCAGAGGACGAGTGGATTAAAAAGCTTTGGTACATATATTCTATGGAATACTACTCAGCCATAAGAAATGATGACATTGGATCATTTACAACAACATAGATGGACCTTGATAACATTATACTGAGCAAAATAAGTAAATCAGAAAAAACTTAGAACTATATGATTCCATACATAGGTGGGTCATAAAAATGAGACTCAGAAACATGGACAAGAGTGTGGGAGTTACGGAGTGGGGGGAGGAGAGGGAGGGGATTGGGGGAGGGGAGGAACACAAAGAAAACCAGTTAGAAGGTGACAGAAGACAATTGGACTTTGGGTGATGGGAATGCAGCATAATCAAATATCAAAATAACCTAGAGCTGTTTTCTCTGAACATATGTACCCTGATTAATCAATGTCACCCCATTAAAATTAAACAAACAAACAAATATTTGTCTCAGGGCTAATTCAAGCAGTTAGAAGAGTAGTATAAGGATGCTAATTCTGCTTCTCAGGCCACATCCTGCAAAAGGAGCCCCAAGAAAATTGACTATTTGGCTCCTCTGATTTTGCCAATTGGATTCCTGAAATGGAACTAACAATACAAGGGCATAAATTTAGAGGACTTTTAGATATTTGTTATTGCTAAGCTACATTGGCCTCCTTCCTGGCCCACTCATGCAGCAACCATAGAATTACAAGGTATAGGGCAGAGTAAATCCCCTCAACAAAGTTCTAGTTTTTTACATCGGGAAGATTAAGAAGGTCATTCTGGATTTTTTTAAGCCTTATGTGCTCCCTGGATGGCCAGTTAATTTGTGGGGTAGAGAAGTTTTGAAAAATACGGGATCATTGCTTGTCAGTCCTAATGGTTTAGTCAGTACTCAGATGCTTGATTGAGGATTTTTGCTCACTAAGGGACATGGGAAAGAACAGCGAGGAATTCTTACCCCCATAGAAATGACACCCAATACCCGAAGGTATGGATTCGGAAATCAAAATTTAGTATAGGGGTCTTGGTAGCTCCTGCTACCCCAATAATGCATTCTGCAGACCCAATTACTTGAAAATCAGATAATCCTGTATGGGTAGACCAATGGCCCCTTTCTCAGGAGAAGCTTAGGGCAGCTGCTCGATTGGTACAAGAGTATCTAATAGCCCATGGAATACTCTTTCATATTTTGATCTTGTCACCTCCTGGATTATCAAGGGGCATAGGTGACCCTTATAGCTTATAGGTTTTGAGCCTCAAAATTATTGTTGTTCCTTTTTTCAAAGGATCAACAACAATGGCTCTGGGAAATTTCCACTAAATGGCAAATCACTCTCGCAAATCAATGGACAACTTTATACTAAAACAGTTAACTTAAAATCAGCTCAAAGACTAGAAGTATATGCCATTATCATGGCTTTCCAGCATTTGCCATATTCCTCCTCTAATCTATATACAGACAGCAAATATTTACTTACGGTTGTTTCAACTATAAAGACTGCTGTCTTAGGGACAACTGCTGATGAACTATTACAGCAGTTCCTTCTTCTTCAAAGACTTGTATGCCAACATAGAGCTCCATGTTTTATAGAACATACTTGAGCTCACTCCATGCTCCCTGGAGCTTTAGCACAAGGGAATGCCCTTGTTGATCAAGCTGCCCAAAAGAAAATTATTTGGAGCAACCATGACAGATCAAACAATTCAGTCTCATTACTATTCATCACCAGAACACTGCAACCCTGTGTAAACAGCTTCAACTTTCTCGTGAAGCAGCACGGCAGATTGGTAAATCCTGTCCAAGGTGTCCTATACTACAGTCTGTCCCCTCATTTGGAATAAACCCTCAAGGTCCCCTACCAGGACAACTTTGGTAAATGGAGAATACTCATATACCTTCATTTGGCAAACAACCCTATGTCCACTTTACAGTGGATACTTATCTGGATTTATATACATAGTAACCTCTGCCAGAACAGGAGAGGCTGCCAAGCAGGTTATAGCTCATTGTCTGTATGCATTTTTCTATTATTGGATTTCCTAAACTGGTTAAAACTGACAATGCTCCTGCATATGTAGCAAAAGCATTTACTGTATTTTGTCAAACCTTTCAAATTATGGGTATTTCTTACAATCTTTAAAGTCAAGGTATTATTAAAGCATACCCGGCAAATATTTTAAAGTCAATTTAAAAAAAAAAAATTAAAGGGGAGTCATATCCTGGAATTCCTATGGGTCTACCATATCATGCTTTTTACTTAAAAATTTTCTAATTTTTTTGAATGCTGATAAACAGAAGACACCAAATCTTCTTCTCCTGCAAACTTCTTTCTTTTATTTGATCCAGCTAATAACACTGTTGTGTCTTTTTCCAAATAGCTCCAGGTATACGGAAAAGGTTTATATAGGCAGATGGGGATCCTCAAACCCCTCAGCGAGATCTTCTGAGCATGGCTTTTAAGGTACCCAGAGGCAGAAAAAGCCTAATAGAGATCAGGTGAACTACCAGCTTTTAGGATATGCCCTTAAAGGTCCAATGCCCCAAAGGGGTCTCATAGGATTCCATCTGGGTCCTGCTTCAATAGTGAAAAGGAAGGTCATTGAGCTAGAGCCTGCCAGGCTTACATGCCTTTGCTGTGAGGAAAAAGGTACACTGAAAGGTAGGCTTCCCCCTCGCTCCTCTAAGGGAGGGTTCAGTCTCTTCCAGCCCTGCTCCAGCCACCTATGACCTAACCTTGCCCAGAATGCTGGGGTTTGCCACTGAAGGCTGAAGGTGCCCAGGGTCATTGGCCCATCTACAACACTGTGGACGAGCCTAGGGTATTTCTTCCAAGAAGCAGGTAAACTGATCTCATTTTAATCAAGGGCCACTTAACTATGTCTTGTCTGAATAGTCAGTTTTTTTATTCTTCCCTCAAAGATCTCTGTTGATAGTCCTTTTTTCTGCTGCCTTGTTTAATATATATTGTTTCCTTTATTCTTCCTACCTCAATGCCCCACTCATATTTCAGGCTGGGACCTACTCTTAATTTAGAGCTCTTTTTCCCCCTTTTGCCAACTTCTATTGTGAATTTACCTTTGCCACCCAGCTTAGTGTATCCCAAGGTTCTCTTTACCATGCCATAGTTGCAGAGCTCCAGGGAAAAGCACTCTGGTCTCATCTCTCCAGGCAGAGGAGAACAGAGGCTCCATCTCCACACATGCTGCAGATTGCTTTTCCAGTCTACCTGAATCATTACCAGCTAGAAGCAGCAGCCATTGGGACTTGGATGTGAGCTGCAAAGTATAGAATTGTGACAACAATTACAGTGCTATGCGGACTTTGCCTGGATGTGGACTTTTTCTGGACTCCTGCTCCTTGTGACAGCTCCTAATGGACTGAACTGGGGTTGGGTTGCATTTGCAGGGATTTGGAATGGTGTTGGTGCCAACTTGGACTTGGTGAACATGTTAAGGACACTACTCTTTTATGGATTCTTGTATTGGCCAAGAGTTTGCCTAAAGGCTTTAATCATTGTAAAAAAAAAAAATATATATATATATGACTGGATAAAGAAGATGTGGCACATATACAGTATGGAATACTACTCAGCCATAAGAAATGATGACATTGGATCATTTACAACAAAATGGGATCTTGATAACATTATACGAATGAAATAAGCAAATCAGAAAAAAACAAGAACTGCATGATTCTGTACATTGGTGGGACATAAAAATGAGACTAAGAGACATGGACAAGAGTGTGGTGGTTATGGGGGGGAGGAGAGAGAGGGGAATGGGGAGAGAGAGGGGCACAAAGAAAACTAGATAGAAGGCGACAGAGGACAATCTGACTTTGGATGATAGGTATGCAACATAATTGAATGACAAGACAACCTGGACATGTTTTCTTTGAATATATGTACCCTGTTTTATTGATGTCACCCCATTAAAATTAATAAAAATTTATTTATAAAAAAAGTATGTGTTGGCAGACACATAAATTATGCTCTTTTTCCAGCTATATGTAAATAATATTTGAAACACAATATTTTTGAAAAACATCTATCATTGTCTAGATAAGTACTATTATATATATTAACAGAAAGCCAAATAGACATCTTTGTTAAATAAGATTTTAATGTGTAGATTATCTTTTGAAAATATTTAGATTGCTTTTTCTAACAAAAATTGTGTGAGCAAAACATTGTTATATATAAATTACCAAGTGAATGGAAATTGATTTGTTATAGGAGAATACATTTAAAAATGTTTAAGTAAGCTTCCTACTTCACAATGAAATTAAGCTAAAATAAAATTACTTTTCAGTTCTTATTCTGCATCATATTCCATCAATTTTATTTTTCTTTAATTATGGTATTATGTGCTTACATAAATAAAAAGTAAATGTAATGAAAGATTAGAATAGTTAAGCTCAAGGTATAGTAGTAGCCTTATAATCTGAAATGAAATAGATTTATATGAGAAATGCCTATAAAAATGAAAAATGTAGATCATAGGAGTTTTAACTTGTCATCCATATTACATTTTTTCAGCATGTATTTATTTGGTGCCTGCTATATGCTGGGAATTAGAAATAGAATAGTGAAAATGTCAAGCAAAGAAGAGAACATAAAGGCTGGTGAGTAAACTATTAAATGCTATTCTTATTTTATTAGCCAAAAAAATTATTTATTAGAAGTACATTTTTTTTAATTCAGTGAGAGGAGGGGAACCAGAGACAGACTCCCATCTGCTCCTGGACTGGAATTCAACAGGAAAGCCTACTAGGAGGCAATACTCTACACATCAAGGGTGTGAGCAACTGAGCTCTTCTTAGCACTTGAGGTAGAGGCCATGGAGCCATCCTCAGTGCTGAAGAACAACTCGCTCCAATCAAGCCATGGTTATGGAGAAAGGGGTGTTGCTTCTCCTGTGTGCCCTGACTGGGAATCAAACCTAGGGCATCCACATACCAGGCTGATGCTCTATCACTGAGCCAACCGGCCAGGGACTCAAGAAGCACTTTTAAAATGTGTAAAACCTTAACTTTTTTTTTAAATAATTTTAATCATGAAGTATATTTGGAATATTACACATAATCAATAGGAAAAAACAACTCTTTTAAACACAAATTTATTTTTGACAAATGGCAAGACAATTATTTTAAATGACCAATAACATTTAGAGGTTTTGAAAAGTAAGAAAACTTGTCCCACTGACTTTTCCAGAAAGAAAAATATAAGACATTATATTCTAATATAAATGTATTTTCTAGTTTAAAAAAAATTATAATACTTTTAACAAAAGTCAGCATCTATGAAGTAGCATTTTGAGTCGCCTAGACAACAAGTATTAACACTGTGTTACGCAGGGGTCCCCAAACTTTTTACACAGGGGGCCAGTTCACTGTCCCTCAGACCATTGGAGGGCCGGACTATAAAAAAAACTATGAACAAATTCCTATGCACACTGCACATATCTTATTTTAAAGTAAAAAAACAAAATGGGAACAAATACAATATTTAAAATAAAGAACAAGTAAATTTAAATCAACAAACTGACCAGTATTTCAATGGAAACTATGCTCCTCTCACTGACCACCAATGAAAGAGGTGCCCCTTCCGGAAGTGCGGGGAGGGCCAGATAAATGGCCTCAAGGGGCCGCATGTGGCCCGCGGGCCGTCGTTTGGGGACCCCTGGTGTTACGTATCCTATACTCAAACTTTGAACTTCCTCTGTGTTCTGTCATGATTTTTACCTGCTTTGCGAAAGTCTACTTCTGATTCACTCATGGCTATGTATGTAATGATTCTGATCCAAGAGCATTTCAAATTAATTCATAAAGTCTAATATTTTATAGATTGTCTAAAATCCTTGTTACTGGTTTTTATATAGAGAGTTTGCAAAAAAAGAAAGAGACTTTCCTAGGAATATTTAAATTGATTTTTAAAATGTCAAGCATTCATGATTTTCCCTGGAAAGTAAAGAAAATCCTAGAACAATGTTTATTCTAGAAAGGTTAGTATATTGGCCTAGGCTGAGGATCCTCTATCACAACTCAACCAAAAAGTATAATGAACCAGAATTATCAGAGAAAAGAAGTAGATATTTTTAGAATTGGTGTGTGTGTGTGCGTGCGTGTGGTGATGGTGGTTGGAAGGGTGTAATCTGATGTAAAGAAACTTCAAAAGATAGTGAAAGAGTTTTCTACCAGTGGTATTTCCTGTCTTCAGCTTTAACCTCCTTGTCATCAGTTCATAGTAAGAAAATATAAATGCCGAGTTCAGGAGTGATACTCAAACAGTGTGAACCCTGGAAGGGTGCAGAGCAGATAATGAAAAGGGAAAACTAACTGGCTGAATCCTAAGCTAATTACACTTTGCAAACCTAAGGGCTACAAAATGGCAATTAAGTCATCTTTTTTAGATAAAAAAAAAAAATAAAGGGCTCAGAAAATAACTGCTAAAAGTTTTGTTCAGCTTATGGACACTCCTGGAGTGTGGCAAATAAGGTATGGTTGAACCTGAGCCGAAAAAGCAAGAGCCTCCTTACAACCTTCATAACATGGATAAACCATCAAAGTTATCATAGGCTTTCAAACCTCCTACCACATAGACATCAGGGGTCTAGATTTAAAATTAACCAAACCAAAGAGAAGCTTACAGAAAAAAAAATGAGTTGTTAATAGTGCATGAACTATGAGAGAAATATCAAAAGCTGGTTAAGGAATTGCTTAAATTTTTAATTAAATAAGAGAAAAACTGATCTAGAATTTGTTTTTAAATCCTAAGCAGACACCCTAATTACACATCTCTGAATTTCATCTCAGAGATTTACTAAGCTGGAAAAAGTGTGGTTCTCATACTTAGAAAAAGGAGTAAGATGGATAGGAATGCAAATTAATGAGTTTTTTTTCTAACCTAGCCGAGAATTGAGGTTGCAGGCAAAAACCAGCTCATGCCCCTCATCCTCCAAATAAACAGTTTA
The DNA here is from genome assembly GCF_036850765.1 of Saccopteryx bilineata. Taxonomy (NCBI): domain Eukaryota; kingdom Metazoa; phylum Chordata; class Mammalia; order Chiroptera; family Emballonuridae; genus Saccopteryx; species Saccopteryx bilineata. Next base: position 95,245,301 of record NC_089495.1, on the reverse strand, counting down.
ATCTGTAGTAGGAAGAACAAAAATTGACACCTCATGGCATTGGTGCAAATACACTGGAAGTGGCTAAAAAGAACAAGGGGATAGGGAACAAAAACAGATACTAACACTTTAGTTTGATATAGTCCTATTTGTTTATTTTTCCTTTTGTTTCCCTTGCCTGAGGATATATATCAGAAAAATATTGCTAACATAAATGTTCAAGATATTACTGCCTATGTTTTCAACTAGTATTTTTTATGGTTTCAAGTTTCACTTTTAAGTCTTTAATCCATTTTGATTTTATTTTTCTGGATGGTGTAGGAAGATGGTACAGTCTTACCTCCTTTGTCAAATATTAATTGACTATAAAGATGAAAGTTTATTTTTGGGCTTTTTGTTCTGTTCCATTGATCTATATGTCTGTTTTTATGCCAGTACCATGCTGTTTTGATTACCTCGAAGTATAGTTTGTTATGAGGTAACACAATTTCTTCAACTTTGTTCTTTCTCAATATTGCTGTAGCTATTCAGGGTCTATTGTGATTTCATATAAAATTTTGAAATGTTTGTCCTAGCTCTATAAAATAAACCATTGGTATCTTGATAGAAATTATAATGCATCTATAGATTGCTTTGAGTAGTATGGACATTTTAATAATGTTAATTATTTCTGTCCATCAACAGAGCATATCCCTCCACCTACTTGAATCATATTCAACATCTTCCTTTAGTGTCTTTAATTTTCTGACTGTAAGTTTTTTATATCCTAGATTAAATATATTCCTAGGTGCATATATATAAAAGCAATTGTGCATATGATTGTTTTTGTTTCGTTTTCCTTTCTGGTAGTTTATTATTGGAGAATAAATATGCAACTGATTTCTGGATATTTATTTTGTATCCTACTATTCTCAGTTCTAGTAGTTTTTTGGTGGAATCTTTAGGGTTCCTAATATATAGTATCATGTCATCTGCAAATAAGAACAGTTTCACTTCTTCCTTTCCATTTGGATGTTTATTTTTCTTCTTGTCAAATCACTGTGCTTAATATTTCCAGTACTATGTTAAATAAGAGTGGTAAAAGTTGACATCCCTGTTTGGTTTCCAAATCTTAAGGGAAACATTTGTAGCTTTCGTCTATTAAAAGTATGATGTTAGCTGTGGGTCTGTTATATATGGTCTTTATTACACTCAAGTATGTTCTCTCTATTCTCATTTTTGTGATAAGTTTTTACATAAATCAGTGCTAGGTTTCAAGTGCTTTTTCTGCATCTATTAATATGATTATGCTTCTATCCTTCATTTGGCTTAGGTGGTACATCACATTTATTAATTTGCAGATATTGTACCTACTTTGCATCTTTGGAATAAATCTTACTTGATCACGATATTTAATATTTTTAATGTATTGCTGGAACCAGTTGAGTAATGTTTTGTTGAGGATTTTAACATCTATGAACATCAGGGATATTTATTGACTTATAATTTTCATTCTTTGAATTGTCTTTGTTTGGTTTTGGAAATAGAAAAATGTTGGCATCATAAAATGAGCTTGGGAGTCCTGCATCCTTTCAAATTTTTTGAAATAGATTCAGAAACATAGGTGTTAGTTCTCCTTGAAACATTTGGTAAAATGTATATGTGAAGACATTAATTCCACCAGTTTTGTTTGTTGGGAGTTTTTTCTGTTTTGTTTTTCTGCTTCAATTTCATTAGTTGTAATCTGTCTATTCACAATTTTTATTCTTCCAGATTCAGTTTAGGAAAATTGTATGTTCCCAGGAATTTGTCCAGATTGTACAATTTGTTAGCATATAGTTGTTTATAATAATTTCTTATAATTTTTGGAATTTTGCAGCATCAGTTGTTACTAAAAAGTTTTTGTACAGCAAAGGAAACCAGCAACAAAATTAAAAAAAAACAACAAAACAATAAACTGCCTTATCAGGATGTGGCACCGTGTGCAGAGCATCAGATTGGGATGCTGACGACCCAGGTTCAAAACCCGAAGGTTGCTGGCTTAAATGTGGGTTCATTTAACTTGAGCATGGGCTCACCAGCTTGAGTGCAGGGTTGCTGGCTTGAGCATGGAATCATAGACATGACTCCATGGTTGCTGGCTTGATGCCCCAGGTCACTGGTTAAGCAAGGGGTCACTTGCTCTGTTGTAGCCCCTGGTCAAGGCACATCTGAGAAACCAATCGATGAATATCTAAGGTACTGCTACAAAGAATTGATTCTTCTCATCTCTCTCCCTTCCTGTCTGTCTGTTCCTATCTGTCTCTCCCTCTGACTCTCTACCTCTGTAAAGAAAAACAACAACAACAAAAAACTGAGTAGTAGTTATATTTGCCAGTGATACATGTGATAAAAAGTTAATATCCTAAATTTGTAAAGAAATTATACAACTCAATACCAAAAAATAAACAATTAAATTAAAAATTGGGCAAACCTGAATAGGCACTTCTCTAAAGAAGACATACAGATGGCCAATAGATGTATGAAAAGATATTCAATGTCATTAATCATCAAAAAGTGTAAATTAAAACCACAATAAGATATCATCTTACACCTGTCAGAATGGTTATCTTCAATAAATCAGCAAACAACAAGTGTTGACAAGGATGTGGAGAATAGAGAACCCTCTAAACTGTTGATGAAAATGCAGATTGGTACAGCTGCTGTGAAAAGCAATATAGAGTTATCTCAAAAATTTAAAATGTATGTGCCTTGTGACCCTGCTGTCCTTCTGTAAATACTTGCATGGAAATGAAAAATACTGATTCAAAAGAATATATACACCTTTATATAAATGCAGTGTTGTTTACAATAGCCAAGATTTGGAAATAGCCCAAGTTTCCATCAATAAATGAAGAGATTCAAAAAGCCATGTTTCATTTATATAGTGGAATCTACTCAGCTGTTAAAAAGAGAGAGAGAGAGAGAGAGAGAGAGAGAGAGAGAGAGAGAATGTTACATTTTGTGACAGGATAAGTGGATCCAGAGAATATTATTCTAAGTGAAATAAGCCAGTCAGAAAAAGACAAATACCTTGTGGTTTCACTTGTATGTGGAAACTATTAAACAAAATAAGTTAATGAACAAATTATATAAATACATTCATAGACATAAGGAACAGATGGACCCCTGATTAAGAAGAGGAATGTTAAGGGACTGGGTGAAAAAGATGAAGGGTTTAAACAAACAAAAAAAACAACAAAACAAAACAAAAACCTCAGACACAAGAAATAGTATGGTGATTGCCAGAGGAAAAGGGGGTGGGGAGAGATAAAAGAGTGTAAAGAAGGAATAAATGGTGATAGAAGGAGACTTGACTTTGGATCTGAACACACAATACAGTGTACAGATGATGTATTATAGAATTGTACACCTGAAACTTATATAATTTTATTAATCAATGTCACCCCAGTAAATTCAATAAAAAAATTTTAAAAAGGTCTTATCTATGAAAGAGGTACAATAATATACTCCTCAAAACTCAAGCACGTGGGACTGGCCTGAGACTGAGGCTTCATCAGAACATTAGAGAATGCTCCACTTTTCTGTGACATTCAGCATACAAATGTACACTGAGTGAAAATGACATTGTAATAGAGTTGATTGAGTTACAAAAGACACTTTTTCTAGGGTAGAGAATAAAGAAAAATCTCAAAGCCAAAGAGGAGCAGACATTGAGGAAATAATCTCTGCTTTTCAGGGCATGTTCATCTAAAGAAATTTATCAAAGTTGTGATAATAATGATGAAAATACTGTAATCAAGTAGTACAAATGAATTTTGTGTCACAGTTTGATAAAACCATCAAAAAATTTTATTCAATTCTAGGCTGCTTGAGTGGCAGGAGGGCCCCTATATAATAGTATATGGTTATATTTTAAATCTAATTCACCCTGGTCATACCACATTTGGATTATTGGTGCACAGTTGAAGGACAATCTTCCAGAGGGTTTCAACAAGCAAATATTCATAAGAATATAACTTAATGTGATATTACTCAATACTATTAAATATGTATATTAGTTTGAAGGATTAACAGTTGTTTATCTTTGAGGAAGAAAAACCTATGAAATATATACTAGGTGTCTAAAATCATGCAAATGATATAAAAATGGAAAAAACATATTTTGTATATGACAATGAATGATAAAAATAATTAGGACCAATGCAAATAAATCAAGATCTGTTTTCAATCATGGAAGAAATAACTTCTAATTCTTGAAAGTAGCATAAGGATAAATATAAGACTTTAGAGGTGTAACATTAAAAGTACTCAAGTATATGGTAAATAATCAAGATTGGGAAATATTTTTAAGGTAATTGACCTTTATTAGATCAAATTATATTTAATACTCACTGACTGTATTATTATACCAGAAATGTAATCAAAGTTTTTCAATTAGGATTTTTACTTATATTTTTGAAAAATAAAACTCATGATCATATGTAGGTTAAAAATTCTACATAATATTAGATGCTAGAATTCCCTTAAACTAAGTTTAGGCAGGAGAGAGTACTAATGTTATATTTCAATGGAAAAACAAATTTAAGAAGAGTGTGAAGTTAAACAATTCAGAAAAAAATGTTTTCAAAAAATGGCAAGGTATTTATATTTATTTTTTAATGTACTGAAAACACTCAGGAAGCTTTGTATTATGTGTTGCTTACCCCTTAAGAATGCACTCTTCTTCTAGAGCAAAGCACCTCAATACATTCCATGAATCTTCTTTTTGAAAGGAAACATTGGGATTTGCCAATATTGCCAATACCAGCGAAGATGACTCTCTCATGAATTTTCTTTCTTTTTGTTTTCATCTTCCACCAGGTTCTTAGATAAAGATAAAAATATTGTCTGTTACTTAAAGATAGATCTTGATTTATTTAAATAGAAGAAAGCTATAATTTAAAAGAAATTCATGCTAATGTTTTATAGCTTGTACTTACAAGGAAGATTTCATGAAACAAAAGACATAGAACTAAAAATGGCTTTTGGGTTTGCATCTACAAAAAAAAAAAAAAAGGATTTGCTGCCAGGAATAACAACATGTGAAACAAGCCTTGCAATACATCAATACATTTTTTCCTTTAATTTGTAGCAGAATTGGTTGAACAGATGTGGAGGGATTTGTGTTCAGGAAGGGAAAAGTATTCAGGAGTCACACAAAAGGGTTATTTGTTCATTGCAGAATCCTGCGGGATGTCAATGATGAGAAGGCAACACTTGTAACCCTGCCTTATTCTCCGGAGTCAAAATAGCACAAGGACCTTATCTGTCTATATTTTCCCATAAGAGATTGTGTGGCAGTAAATGTAAAAACAAATATAAATACTATGAAAAACAGTGTAGCAAGCACTGTTTTATTCTAATAAAAAATCAATTATTTTAAGTCATATTTTAATTCCATGTTGAGATAAAATCCAATAAAAAGGCAAATGTGTTTATTTAATCAACATAAATAAAATACTTTTTATGTTATTTTTCATTTTTAATTATTTTAAATAATTCATATATTTAATAATTAATTACACTCACATAAATATCAATACTTTTAAACCAAATAATTTCAAGAAATTTGGAGGCAAATGAACAGCCAAATTATATGTTTTAACTTGTTTTTATCAATGTTTCTGTTTTCTATGATTTTTTACATTCATCAATAATTAATGAAAATTTAACCAGGCTATAATATGGAGCAGCTTCTTTGTCAATCAAGCATGCCTCTGTGATTAAGAACAAAATCAACCAACCAACCAAACAAAAAGCCCTGGTCATACGATAGAATGTACTTAGGAATGGCACACACTCCCAACGGCCAATGGCACGTACATTTCAATTAACAAAGAAAGTTTTATTGTTAAAACAGCTTTCTATTAGTGGGGTAGGAAGTTTAATCTTGCTATAAGAGAAGGCCCAGGAGAAAGGAGAAACAAATATTTTTGACTAATAGCACAATAAAAATATATGTACATAAAAATATAATTATATCTTATTCCTCATGTAGATATCCTAATTCAATTCTCATTCTCAATTTCAGATGAGTTTGTTGTAACTTGATATGAAATTTTAACAGGCTCTGATTAAATAAACAAGATAGCTCTTCACAGTTATTAATGACTAGTATACTTGAGTGACATACTATTAACACACAATGAAAAGTATAGAAAATACTGTTCTAAAAATCCTAATTAAAAACTGCCCTGAATTATAAGCAAGTGTTTATTAATCTCAAATATTGACAAGAAAATAGAAATAAATATATTATGAACACTGGGGGTGATGACAATTTTGAGAGTAATCTCAAAGATATTTTAATCGGTCATTAGAAATTGATAACATTGGTTTATACTTATAATAATTTCATAATACCTATGAACTAAATCTCATAACCAGTGCATTATTAGTTAATGATAAGCTTTTCCATACTTAACAATCATGCTGGTTGTATATTTCACTTTTTTTTTTTTTTTTTTTTTTTTTTCATTTTTCTGAAGCTGGAAACAGGGAGAGACAGTCAGACAGACTCCCGCATGCGCCCGACCGGGATCCACCCGGCACGCCCACCAGGGGCGGTGCTCTGCCCATCCTGGGCGTCGCCATATTGCGACCAGAGCCACTCCAGCGCCTGAGGCAGAGGCCACAGAGCCATGCCCAGCGCCCGGGCCATCTCTGCTCCAATGGAGCCTTGGCTGCGGGAGGGGAAGAGAGAGACAGAGAAGAAAGCGCGGCGGAGGGGTGGAGAAGCAAATGGGCGCTTCTCCTGTGTGCCCTGGCCGGGAATCGAACCCGGGTCCTCCGCACGCTAGGCCGACGCTCTACCGCTGAGCCAACCAGCCAGGGCCGTATATTTCACTCTTAAGGTAAGCATGAGCTAAAAAATAAAGAGCAATAAGTCTAGATTTTTTTTAAAAAAAAGAAAAGCATTTCATGCAAAACACCCAAAAACTTGAAAAATTTTAAAAGTAAAAGAAGTGAATATGTAGAAAATTAATTAGTAAACAGAATAATCCGAATTAGGGACTGTCAAAGACAGCAGTGCCTTTGGCAGTCACTCAGATCTGTCTCTTGCTTCAACAGTGGATGGAGCAAACCCAGGAACTTGTCTTCTTCCAGTCTCTGACCAACTTCCAACTTCTTGTCCAGTAACCACTTTGGGAAACAGCTTAATTGTTCTCAGCCTGAGACGAGCCAACACTGCATTTTGAGCTTAACTTCTTATTGCAAGATCACCACGAGCTCCCAAATTCGTCAGATTTATTCCTAAGAGGTGGAAGCTGCTGTCACCCACCTGCTCAACTTGCATCTGTGAGCCTTCTACACCTGCCTCTCTCTGGACTTCTATTTCAATCTCAAAAATGCGGCTCAAATGGGATTGCAAAAGACGTTTTTTATCATAAATAGTATTTAATGTATAGATGTATAACAGTATTTTTACCCACTCATTTACTGATGGGCACTGGCTATTGTAAATAATGTTACAGTGCATGTAGGGGCACATCCACTTTGTTCAAAATAGTGTTTTGGGTTTCACTCATACATGGATCTAATGAACAAAATGAACTAAAAAGCAAAATAGAGACAGACTCATAGATACAGAACAGGCTGACAACTTTGGGGGACTAAATAAAGAGGGTGGAAGAATTGAGCAAAAGAAGACCCATATAAAGGAAAAAACCTCATTAACACAGAAAACAGTATTGTGATTGCTGGGAGAAAGGGTGGTGAAGGAGGGTATAGAAACAATCCATGGTGATGGACAAAGACTTAACTTAGAGGGTGAACACACACTACAGTGCATAGAAGATGGGTCATAGAATTTGTGCACCTGAGACCTGTATAATTTTGTTAAATTCAATTAAGAAAAATTGGGGAGGAAGGTGAATGCCACTTCTGCAGGTCAGCCAAGGAGAAGCACAGTTGTTGAAAAGCTCTTGAAGACACAAAAGCACCTTCTGTCAGGATGTAAAGAAGCCAAACTCAGGGTGTCATGAAAACTGCCAGGGTCATAGAGAAGAACCTGAGTCAAGTCTTTTGCATCTAAACCCTGAGCTCTGCCCGCACAGACCCTCATCTCTGGGACTCCCTGAAGAACCACTTCCTAGATGAGGAGATGAAACTCAAGAAGGTGGATGACCATCTGACTAACCTCCACAGGCTGGTTGGCTCCCAGGCTTGACTTGGCAATATCTTTTCAAAAAAATTACCCCAAAGCATATGTAGGAGCTTATGGAGCCCAGAAATCTTTGAGAGGCCCCCTCCATATCCTCCTGGTCTCTGGCTTCTGCCTGAGTCTTTTCTTGAAACAACCAAGCATCCTTTTAACCACCCTGGAGCCCTCTTCCATGCATTGGACCAAGTGAAAACCATAAAACTTTTTGCAGAAAAAATTAAAAAATAAAGAAAGAAAGAAGAAGAAAATAAAAGAACGAACTGTTCAAGATAGAAATAAAAGGAAAGTGACCCTGGCTGGTTAGCTTAGTTGGTTAAAAGCATTGTCCCAAAACAAGAAGGTTGTGAATTCAATCTCTGGTCAA